>NC_080783.1:18053960-19269897 GCF_028018385.1 Neofelis nebulosa
TTAACCTACAAGAGAAAACAGATCAGGTTTGCAGCAGACCTATCCACAGAAACTTGGCAGGCCAGAAACAGGATATATTCAATGTGCTGAATTGGAAAAATATGCAGCCAAGAATTCTGTTTTTTGGGGTTTTTTTTTAGACCAAAGGTTTATTCAATTGTGATGACCTCTAAAAGGTACAGAGTATTTATTTATTTATTTATTTATTTATTTATTTTAGTCTTTTCTCCCCTCAGAGAGTCCCCCTTAAAATTTCTTGCAGGGCTGGTTTAGTGCCCTTTAGTTGAAGTCTGTCATTCAAAATAGAAGGTGATATAAAAAATTTCCCAGGCAAACAACAACTAAAGGGCACTAAACCAACCCAGCAAGAAATTTTAAGGGGGACTCTCTGAGGGGCGAAAAGACTAAAATAAATAAATACATACATACATACATACATACATACATACATACCAAAAGCAACAAAGATTATAAAGGACCAGAGAACACCACCAGAAACTCCAACTCTACAGGCAACATAATGGCAATAAATTCATATCTTTCAGTACTCTAAATGTCAATGGACTAAATGCTCCAATCAAAAGACACAGGGTAACAGAATGGATAAGAAAACATGATCCATCTATATGCTGTTTACAAGAGACCCACTTTAGACCTAAAAACACCTTGAGATTGAAAGTAAGGGGTTGGAGAACCATCTATCATGCTAATGGTCAACAAAAGAAAGCCAGAGTAGCCATACTTATATCAGACAATCTAGACTTGAAAATAAAGACTGTAACAAGAGATGAAGAAGGGCATTATATCATAATTAAAGGGTCTATCCACCAAGAAGACCTCAGATGTAATCCACATTGTTTTGTGGATACTGAACCAGCCCTCCATCCCAGGTATAAATCACACTTGGTCATGGTGAATAATTTTTTTAATGTATTGTTGGATCCAGTTGGCTAATAAGTTGTTGAGGAATTTTGCATCCATGTTAATCAGGGAAATTAGTTTATAGTTTTCCTTTTTAGTGGGGTCTTTGTCTGGTTTTGGAATCAAGGTAATGCTCCAAGGTTATGCTCCAAATGTGAAAGCACCCAAATATATAAATCAATTAATCACAAACATAAAGAAACTCATTGATAATAATGTCATACTAGTATGGGAATTCAACATGCCACTTACAGCAATGGACAGATCATCTAAACAAAAAATCAACAAGGAAACAATGGCTTTGAATGACACACTGGACCAGATGAACTTAACAGATATATTCAGAACATGTCATCCTAAAGCAGTGGAATATACATTCTTATCCAGTGCACATGGAACATTCTCCAGAATAGATCACATACTGGGACACAAATCAGCCCTCAACAAGTATAGAAAGATCGAGATCATACCGTGCATATTTTCAGACCACAACACTATGGAACTCGAAATCAACCACAATAAAAAATGTGGAAAGATAACAAATACTTGGAGACTAAAGAATATCCTACTAGAGAATGAATGGGCTAACCAAGAAGTTAAAGAGAAATTAAAAGTACATGGAAGCCAATGAAAATGATAACACCACAGCCCAAAACCTCTGGGATGCAGCAAAGGTGGTCATAAGAGGGAAGTATATAGCAATCCAGGCCTTCCTAAAGAAGGAAGAAAGGTCTCAGATATACACCTTAACCTTACAACTTAAAGAGCTGGAAAAGGAACAGAAAATAAAACCCAAAAACAGCAGAAGATAGGAAATAATAAAGATTAGAGCAGAAATTAATGTTATCAAACCTAGATAGATAGATAGATAGATAGAGATATATATCAACGAAACCAGAAGCTGGTTCTTTGAAATAATTTAAAAAATGGATAAATCCATAGCCAGTTTGATCAAAAAGAAAAAGGAAAGGACCCAAATAAATAAAATCAAGAATGAAAGAGGAGAGATCACAACCAACACAGCAGAAATATAAACAATAATAAAAGAATATTATGAGCAATTATATGCCAATAAAATGAGCAATCTGGAAGAAATGGACAAATTCCCAGAAACATATACACTATCAAAACTGAAACAGGAAGAAATAGAAAATTTGAACAGATCCATAACCAGTAAAAAAATCAAATTAGTAATCAAAAATCTCCCAAAAAACAAGAGTCCAGGGCCAGATGGTTTTCCATTTAAAGAATAATTAACACCTATTCTCTTGAAGCTGTTCCAAAAAACAGAAATGGAAGGAAAACTTCCAAAGTCTCTCTATGAAGCCAACATTACCTTGATTCCAAAACCAGACAAAGACCCCACTAAAAAGGAGAACTATAAACTAATTTCCCTGATTAACATGGATGCAAAATTCCTCAACAACTTATTAGCCAACCGGATCCAACAATACATTAAAAAAATTATTCACCACGACCAAGTGGGATTTATACCTTGGATGGAGGGCTGGTTCACTATCCGCAAAACAATCAATGTGATTCATCACATCAGTAAAAAAGGACAAGAACCATATGGTCCTCTCAATAGATGCAGAGAAAGCATTTCACAAAATACAGCATCCTTTCTTGATAAAAAACCATCAAGAAAGTAGGGACAGAAGGATCATACCTCAAGATCATAAAAGCCATATAAGAAGGACCCATTCTCACCACTGTTATTTAACATAGTATTGGAAGTCTAAGCCTCAGCAATCAGACAACACAAAGAAATAAAAGGCATCCAAATCAGCCAGGAGGAGATCAAACTTTCCCTCTTCACAGATGACATGATACTGTATACAGAAAACCCAAAAGATTCCACCAATAACACTGCTAGAATTGATCCATGAATTCAGCAAAGTGACAGGATATAAAGTCAATGTACAGAAGTCAGCTGCATTCCTATACACCAATAATGAAGCAACAGAAAGAGAAATCAAGGATTAATCCCATTTATAATTGCACCAAAACCCATAAAATACTGAGGAATAAATCTAACCAAAGAGGTGAAAAATCTATACACTGAAAACTATAGAAAGCTTATGAAAGAAATTGAAGAAGACACAAAAAAATGGAAAAATATTCCATGTTCCTGAATAGGAAGAACAAATATTGTTAAAATGTCAATACTACCCAAAGCAATATACATATTCAATGCAATACCTATCCAAAATAACACCAGCATTCTTCACAGAGCTAGAACAAACAATCCTAAAATTTGTATGGAACCAGAAACGACCCCAAATAGCCAGAGCAGTCTTGAAAAAGAAAACCAAAACTGGAAGCATCACAATCCCGGACTTCAAGCTGTATTACAAAGCTGTAATCATCAAGACAGTATGGTACTGGCAAAAAAATAGACACTCAGATCAATGGACCAGAATAGAGAACCCAAAAATGGACCCACAAACATATGGCCAACTAATCTTTGACAAAGCAGGAAAGAATATCCAATGGAATAAAGACAGTCTCTTCAGCAAGTGGTGCTGGGAAAACTGGACAGCGACATGCAGAAAAATGAACCCGGACCACTTTCTTACACCATACACAAAAATAAACTCAAAATGGATGAAAGATCTAAATGTAAGACAAGAAGCCATCAAAATCCTCAAGGAGAAAGCAGGCAAACACCTCTTTGATCTTGGCCGCAGCAACTTCTTACTCAACAGGTCCCCAGAGGCAAGGGAAACAAAAGCAAAGTGAACTATTGTGACCTCATAAAAATAAAAAGCTTCTGCACGGCGAAGGAAACAATCAGCAAAACCAAAAGGCAACCGAGGGAATAGGAGAAGATATTGGCAAACGGCATATCAGATAAAGAGTTAGTATCCAAAATCTATAAAAAACTTATCAAACTCAATGCCCCAAAAACAAATAATCCAGTGAAGAAATGGGCAAAAGACATGAATAGACACTTCTCCAAAGAAGACATCCAGATGGCCAACAGACATCCAGACGGCCAGCTGGCCAACAGCACATGAAAAAATGCTCAACATCACTCATCATCAGGGAAATACAAATCAAAACCACCATGAGATACCACCTCACACTTGTCAGAATGGCTAACATGAACAACTCAGGCAACAACAGATGTTGGTGAGGATGCAGAGAAAGAGGATCTCTTTTGCATGCTGGTGGGAATGCAAACTGGTGCAGCCACTCTGGAAAACACAATGGAGGTTCCTCAAAAAATTAAAAATGGAACTACCCTCCAACCCAGCAATTGCACTACTAGGTGTTTATCCAAAGGGTGCAGGTATGCTGTTCGAAGGGGCACAGGCACCCCAATGTTTATAGCAGCACTATCAACAATAGCCAATACCTACTCTATTGGAAGTCTACTAAAATTAAATTTGGCTCTTTTTTACTTCTTTGCTGCTCACACTTTAGCTCCTCACTGGACTGTCATGTCACTCATGACAAAGCAACATGTAGCCTCCATGACCTCCCTGCAAGGGAATTGCTGCTGGAGCACCAGTAGTCCAGGACAGACAGTGATCACACCTCCACCAGGGAGACTTTATGGAGTCTTTAAAGGGGACTCCTGATCTCTCAGTCAGAGCCGGGGAGACAGGAGGAAGAGCTCGTGAGGCTTGCAGGCATGTGCTCGCTCTCTCTCTTTCTCGCTCTCTCTGGTACAGAAGCAGCCCCTGGATTAAGCCACAATAGAGAACTATACCAGGGGTTGATGATGTCCTGTGTACTTCTGGCCTCAGAATGTTTCACCTTCCCCCACTTGTCTCCTAGGCCCTAGGGAAACATGAATATTTGTACAGTACACACAGAGGACAAGCCTAAAGGCCGGGACACTATCCAAAGCCCAAGCCCAAGGCTCTCTGCTTGGAATCACGAGACGCCAGGCTCTGCCACAAGGAAAAGAGAAGGGCCTTTTCAGGACAAACATCTCCAAGGCAGAGGGTCTCCAAGGTAGGCTGATTTCTCCCACGTCTCTGGAGCATGACCACTCTTGTCTTTCTCAATGCCAGTTTGGCTGGTTGTGCTCCAAGGGGCTGAAGTGGGGAGGGAATCAAGACCGGGACACTTACCATACATTATCTCAGTTAATCCGCACAACCGCTTGAGAGCTATGCATGACCGTTATCCACATTTTACAGATTCAGAGAGAGTAAGTGAATGGCCCAAGATCATATGATGAGTCAGTGGTGAAGTCAGGATTCCAGCCCAGATCTGAGCTCAGCACTAAATTATAAGATCTGCTGGACCATAGCTGCTCATAGGTGAAGCCAGCAGGTGGGGCCGGCTCTAGTGTGTATCAACATTGCCTGCTTCCTGAAGGAAGGGTCTGTGAGAGTGTCCCCTGAGAGCACAACTGGGACTACCTGTTACCTTCCACTTAGGAGCTGCTTTTCCTCCAACACTCCTGCCACCCTGCAGTTCACATTCTGGGAAATTCATAACCAGGATAATGAATTTTTTCTTCTCAGTTCCTGTTTTTGAATGCTCTCCATTTGAAAGAACACGGATTCCTATTGTAAGAACCATTGGTTGTTTCTGTCATTGGGTTTCTCTATGTGTCTCGGAAAACTTTAAAAATCCAAAGTTGAGGGGCACCTGGATGGCTCAGTCAGTTAAGCATCCAACTCTTGATTTTGGCTCAGGTCATGATCTCATGGTTCGTGAGTCCCAGCCCCAAGCTGCACTCTGTGCTGACAGCGCTGAGCCTTTTTGGGATTCTCTCCCTCTCTCCCTCTCTCTCTCTCTCTCTTTCTCTCTCTCTCTCTCTCTCTCTCTCTCTGCCCCTCCCCTTATCTCTCTTCCTCCCCCCCTTTCAAAATAAATAAATAAATTTTTAAATTTTTTTTTTTTAAATCCAAAGTTGAATTGATGACATTGTCTTTTTCTTTTGCCACATGGAATTTCTCTAAAATGAGCCATCATTTCTATGCCTCATGGATTCTCAGTCTTGCTCTTAAAAAAATGAATGTAAGATGTCTTTTGCAAAGGGCAGCTCAAGTTTGAAAAATATTCCAGGGAGGTTTCTATGTTCACATGCTGGATCAGGACTTTGGTCTATTGAAGCCAGTCCAGGCCTGCATTTATACCAGCAGGCAGGTATACGGAGGGGGGACAGGGGCCCCTGGCTCCTGTTCCACCAACTGACACCGATTGCAAATTACTGTGAATTATAATCTTTCCCACGTAAAAAATTGTCTTTAGGAAAAAGAGATTATTCTGTATCCACTCGAGATAACCACTTCAAATTTCAAAGTTAATGGGTTAAGGAATGCTAAGGAGGCAAAAACAATCACCAGACAATGGTGATTAAACCAGAATCAAATTACTAATTAAGAATAGACCCAGGAAAACAAAACTTGCTTCAGCCAAACTGAAATCTATAGGAGTTACAAGTCGAACTCATGGCATTGAGCATTTCAACCTGCAAGTCACGATACAATTTCGGGACAGTGCCTGCTGAGGACAAGCGGCTGCCAGGACGTCATCCACTGCAGCCGGATTCTAACACCTCCGTCGGGGCAATGTTTTAAACTGAGTGGATAACAACATACTCCAATAACCTCCGCCTCCATAAATTCAACCCTGCCAGTATTTGTGAACACTGAATTCTGAAAATCACATCATAAATAAAAATTTTACAAGCCGCCACCTCTTCTTTAGACTCGGCCATGGACCATAAAAAAATTATGAAGTTATGTCTCTCCAAAATGTGCACAGTCTCCGGGGCCAGGGGAGCCTTAGCAGATGAAAGAGGAAGGCCCGCGGCCCCTGGAGGCCCAAGCAGCCTTTGCCTCAACTGGGAGACGCCTCTACATCTTGTAACTCCTACAGCTTTGCCCTTAAAATGCAAACTTAGACACCTGCCTCACCTTCCCAAAGATGCTGCTTGACATCCCAATTTATAAGTCATCAGAGAACTCAGGGATACCACTAAAACATTTGTATATCACTTTGTTTTTCCATATGTTTAGTTATCTCATTAGGTTCCTCAAACTAGGTCTGTAATGTTGCAAATAAGTTCAGAGAGCCCCAAAAGATTAATTCCAAAGTCACGGGGCTAGCCAACGGCAGAAGCAGAACTCACACTCAGGTCTTCCGGCTCCAAGTGTGTGTGCTCTTTGCACTACATGATGCATTGCTTTCATCACAGAAACCTCAAAATTTTGTGTGCTTTATTAAGAGAGCCGAAATATTGTAACTATGCTAACACACATTCAATGCTATGGGCATAGGCTAAAGATAAGTTTCTTGCCATCCCAGAATTTGACCAGTCAAGGCATGGATCCTCATATCAAGGAAATATGAAAATATAGTACTTTCACACTTAAGAGAAAATGCCTCCGGACATTTTTGGGGACATAGACATGGCGTCGGAGGGTAGCACCCTTGCTTTTATTCATTCCAAAAATTAGCACACCATTCCTGAAGATCTCTTACACATCTATTTACGTGTAGCTATGAATTCAAATCAGATGTGTCTCCCTCTGTCTCTGTCTCTGTCTCTGTCTCTCTCTGCCTCTCCCCACCCAAAAATAAATAAAAGTTAAAAAAAAAATTTTTGTGGGGCGCCTGGGTGGCGCAGTCGGTTAAGCGTCCGACTTCAGCCAGGTCACGATCTCGCGGTCCGTGAGTTTGAGCCCCGCGTCAGGCTCTGGGCTGATGGCTCGGAGCCTGGAGCCTGTTTCCGATTCTGTGTCTCCCTCTCTCTCTGCCCCTCCCCCGTTCATGCTCTGTCTCTCTCTGTCCCAAAAATAAATTAAAAAATGTTGAAAAAAAAAAAAAAAAAAAAAAAATTTTTGTTTGAAGTAACTAGTCCATGCTATGCCTGGTAAACTGCTAGTCAAGAGAGCAGGCCCACAACCGATTTATCATGAAGCCAATGAAGCTTCAGCTTAAGGGACCCTCACACAGCCAGCCCCTCCCAAGGCCTGGAGCTGTGGTGCACACGGTCATAAGTGTTTGCAAAATTTTCAGAAGTAAGACATTTTAACCACAACTGGTTAAGATTAATCCCTTGCCACTCGAACTTTCCCTCAGCCATACCTCCCCCCCCCCCCCCCCCAGATTAGGCAGCACTGGAGTGGTGGCTGGAATCTGGGGAATCCAGACAAGGAGCAGTGTGGAATTCATTCAGTTTGGGTTTAGAGACCCATTTGTCTGTAGGCTGCAGTCATTTCCATGTATAGGTAAGTTAGTGCTGGCTGTCCCAGTCTAAAGAGGGCTTTCCTGAATTCCCCTCCCACCCACAGAGCCCACTGATCCAAGCCACAGAGGGTGAGGGCCAGAGATCACATCGCATCGCATTGCCCATACTGGACAAAGTACTTTAACTCCTCAGAGCCTCAATGCCTCATCTGTAAAATGAGGATATAACATCGCCTCTCTCAGAGACTGACATGATTTATTAAAATCGATTATTATTGGGGTGCCTAGGTGGCTCAGTCGGTTTATGCATCTGACTCTTGATTTCAGCTCAGGTCTTGATCTCACTGTTTGTGGGATCGAGCCCCACATCAGGCTCTGTGCTTATGGCATGGAGCCTCCTTGGGATTCTCTCTCCCTCTCACTCTGACCCTCCCTGCTCACTCTCTTGCGCGTGCAAAATAAATAAACATTAAAAACAAAAACAAAAGCAAAAAATGTCTAAAATCGATTATTAACACTAGCGTTACTCTATATCCAGCGTGGTGTTATGTGCCTAACATACATTATCTCAATTAAATCCAGGCTTAGAGAAATTAAGTAATTTATCAAAGGTCACGCAGCTGACAAACTAAGGAGCCACGAGATGAATATGAAGAGTCTTTCAACCACTGTGCTACACAGGGGCTCAACCTAGATGCTCAGTATTGCCATTAATGCCTAACATTTAAGGGAACAGGCACTCACAGGAGAATGATGGCAGTCAAGATCATGCGGGAGGTGGGGGCTGGGGGGGTTGTTGTACAGGACAGACAGAAGACCTAGGCTCTAGTCCAAGGGCAGGATAGGGATCATAACCTGCAGGGAAACATCAACAAAAACAACTACCATGTGCCAACCTGCATCCTAGGCATATCCCATGTATTTAAATTGGGATTCTTTGACATATATTAAACCACCAAAAAAAATTGAAAATAAAATTAATAATATTCAATGTTGGCAACATTTTGCCCACCTGCTACATTCATTTATTCATGTCAGGTATGTAAATTGCTACACTCCTAGAAAGCAATTTGACAACATATATCAGAAATCATGAAGACATTCATACCCTTTGACACATTAATCCCACTGCTGGAAATGTATCCTAAAGAAATCTTTGAAAGAAAGCAAAAGATCTATTCACACAAAGATATTCACTACAATGATATTTGTGATTCTGAGACTCTGGAAGCCTCTGAAATGACCACAGAGGGGAATTGATAGGTAAATGATAGCACTCCACCTTGATGGAATAACATGCGCTCATTAAAATGATTCATGGGGTCTATGCAGAACATGGGCAAGCACATCACATGTGCAAAAGGACTCGGCAACAATTATGCTATTTTTGCAACTATAGATCTGTATGGATAATGGCAGGAAGCACAACCAAACAATTCCCCCAGGGTGAGGTATTGTGAGAGATCTCATTCTTACACTTTTTTTTTTTAATGTTTATTTATTTTTAAGAGAGAGAGAGAGACAGAGTGAGAGTGGGAGAGGGGCAGAGAGAGAGAGAGAGAGAGAGAGAGAGAGAGAGAGGTAGACAGACAGACAGACAGAATCTAAAGCAGGTTCCAGGCTCCAAGCTGTCAGCACAGAGTCCGATGCAGGGCTGGAACCCACGAACCGTGAGATCATGACCTGAGCTAAAGTCGGAAGCTTGACTGACTGAGCCACCCAGGCGCCCACCCTTGGAGTGTTCTCATGGTGGTGTTAAATGAAAGCTAGGGGGAAACAGAGCCCACAAAGCCCAGCGCAAGTGAGAGCAGCTGTCAGAGGGCTGGAGGACAGAGCCGATCGAGGACTATGGACAATTCCAGCAAATAGCTCAGCCTTGGTCCACCAGCCAAACCAGGACTCTGGCCTCTCCACCTTTCCAATCAGCAGCACTCAAACTGCTCTGAGTCTCAGTTTCTTTAATTGTACTATTGTACTTAAATGTACTATTACCTTTTGGGGAGCAACCTCGCAGGGTTGTGGGGGGTTAAGGGTCCATTCAGATAATGCTGTTTCACTTCACTTAAGAACACCTTTCTAGCATCTGTCTAAAGACATCAGAAAATCAAAGGTACGGCTCCAGCCTTGCAGTCCAGATCCTGGGGTGGAACAGGTTTACCACCTGGCCCTTAAGTCTCTAGCTCTAAGTGCTCATGTGCGGTGGGCTGGCTGCCTCACTAGTGTTGCAAAGCACAGGTCCAAGTTAAGTCACTTATTGTGTGTGTGTGTGGGGGGGGGGGGGGGGGTATCTCCTGCTGTTGCTCTCTCCATTGTATCTTTCCAGGCATGCTGTACACCCATTCTCTTCAGGGCCAAGAGAATTCCTCAATTCTCCCTCTTGAGCCACCATTAAAAGAAGAAAATATCATTCTCCTGCCCAGTTACCCCTGACTTGCACCACACTAGGTGCAGGAACCACCTAGAGCCAACTCTGAAGCCACCCAGGAACATCATCATTGCGAGCTGAGCCCCCCAAACCCAGAGCCTCATCTCTTCTCGGTCTTGCCCCCTGTAGCATCCCCAAAGCCAGGGATGGAGTAAGGGCTTTGCACAGAATGGCCTTCCCTATTTGCAGCCCGGTAGACTCCAGCCATGTTTCAGGTCCAGCTCAGACCCTAGGGTATTACTTCTCATCCTTCACATTTGAAGGACCCAATTCTTTCTTGTAACAGGGTGTCCCAAGCATTATAGGATGGTTACAGCATCCCTCTACCCATTAGATGCCAGGAGTACTCCCCCACCCCGCCAACATCCAATTTTAACAATCAAAAATGTCCCCAGACATTGCCAAATGTCCCCTAGGGAACAAATCACCCACTGCCTCCTCCTCCCCACGGCAGAAAGATTTCCTTTCCCATCTATTCATTCCTGTAGTGTATATATCTATAATATATAAGTATCTCCCTTTTATCCTTGTCATTTTATCCTATGGCTAATTCTCTACCTGTCTTTTGCTGCTGGGGCAGACCTTAGTTTCTCCAAGGTAAAGGTGATATCCTGAGTAGTGTTCCATCCCTAGCACCCAGCACAGAGCTTGGCACAGAGCAGGCACACAAACAAGCCTGCAGAGTTCGGTGATGGCTTAGGGATCCCAGGACATTTCAGAGACAAATAAAGATGACCCTGACCCTGACCCAGAGTTGTAATACTTTGTTCCCTCCTAAATTGAGGTAGAAAAACTGGATGACATGCGCATTTATTCATAAGGTGGAAAAAACTAGATTCTATTCTTTTTGCTGAAAGAGATGTTCAAGAAAGTTTGGAATTGTGTTGGGGATTACTTTCAATAAGTTTCTAGTTTGAGATCGTGCTAAACTATACCCATGGGGAATAAACTGCATATTCCAAGAGAAAGGACGAGAAGGAATACTCCCAAAGCCTCAAGGCATTGATTTACACTTGGTGAAACTCTCCCAAAATCTCATCTGATGCTACTTACAATAAGATGTCCCGTGACTTCCCAATGGAAAGACTAGTGAAAATGTGTTTACTCTGAGCCATGAGGGATTTGGATGAGCCATGGGTTAGAGGCCATTGTAATTGGGGACATGAGGGACTGGAGCTCAGAGTCAGGTTCCAAAAAGATGCATGCTGAGTTGTCTCCAATGCTCTAGAGAAGAGGGGGGAAAAAAACCACACAAGAAAAGTGGATTTACTTTCTGTTGGATAAGCAATACCCTTCCCTCTAGCAAAATCTATGTAAATAACCTTGATGTAGAACACCTCTGAAAGAAATTAACCTTCTAAAAGATAAATGGAGCCTTTGAGGAATTTTCTTAAGACTTTAAATGAGCTTGGAGAGTCTGTACAAAGTGTCTCTGCCCCACCCTCTCCAGATTAATGAGTGTGTACGCATGTGCATACCTGCACACGTGGACCGTGCCTCTTTTCTTTGGTGGTTTATCAGGCTGCCCTGACTTTATGCTTGGGACTCAAGGAGGAGGAGTGGGTGATTTCAGCGGGACCAGAGCCAATGGTAGGATTCAAGAGTTCTATCTCCCCAGGGTCTTCTGCACACTTGCAGGTCCACACCCCATCCCACCAAGCTCTAGGGCAGCTGAATAGCCCAGGCCCAACCCCCTTCCACTTGGCCTGGCAAAACAATGTCCTGCACAGACCTGTCAGCCCCAGGGCTCCTTGGATACTTCTTCCAGTGGAACTGAAAACAGCACTCAAGTGAGGAGTGGGTATAGGCAGGGGGTAGGGCCTGCACTACATCTGACAACTCCCAGGAGACCCCCTCAAGTTAAACCTGTCTGTAAAGGTGAGAGCAGGTGTGGGCAGTAGGGGCCCTTAGCTCCCAAACAAATATCTTCCCTCAGTCCGCTGAGCCCAGAAAGCCCCCATGAGAGCTAAGGCTGAGACAGCTAATACACCAGGAAGACATAATAAAACACCCTCAAAACAGTCACTGTCAAGTGCAAACCTCTCTTCCCTGAGGTCATCTGCCCCTTTCCCCCACCCTCTGACCTCCCGTTCTCAATAATGGTACCTTCTTATCCTTCAGGCTGGAGGCTAAATGCCTTCCCTGTCCGCTCTGTCCTAAATAAGTCCCTCTTGGGAATCGTGATCACGGTTCCCTGTGCATGTCCTTCATGATCCCCCACTACACTGGGGTTATGTCTGTGATGTGACTACCTGTCTCCCCAACTCAACTTGAAACTCCCTGAAGGAGATCATGCCCATCTTGCTCGCCTGACCTGCGCCCATTCCCAGCAGTGCCTGGGGCATAGCTCATATGCCTGATTATGCTCAGGGCATCATCTTGACTGAATCTGCTTATTGCCTAGGAGGGGGGCCTGCACCCCTTGCTGCCTCGGGGAGCTAAGGAACAATAAAATAAAGGAAGTCTGTGTTCACATCCCTACTTCACTGTTCCCCAGCCATGTGTATTGCACTGGTCCCTCCCTAGGACTAACATACAGGAAGACTGGTCTGAAACGCATGGAAAACCATAGTATAACCTGGAAATTGAAGAACAGCACTTAATACATCAACCTGAGACAACCCCTAAGCCATGACTCAGAGACCTAACTAAGTCCAAATACTAGATCTGCAGTAACCCTTCCCCTTGGAAGATGTGTTAAATCAGCCAAATGTGAAGAGGCTATCTAGTTTAGCAACCAGTCAGAACACGGCTATAACCACTGCCTTCAGTGGAAGAATGATTCCAAATCAATCTTAAAGCACCTGAAGCCTGGGCCCATCAAATACTAAAGTTCAGCCGGTTTCATTAATTTCCTGAAGTGTACTTGCTTATACAAAATCAAACGTAAGTTCTGCCTGGGTGATAATCTCTTCGAATCCCGAAAATCCACTTTCGGTTTTCAGTCTGACAAATGAAGGAAGAAAACTAAATTACTCAACTTTGAACTCCAAACATCTTGGCAACTTTGGGCTACCTGAAGGCTTCAGGTGGGATCCTCACTTGTCTTCCTCCAAATCTCAATTTCCATGGAAGTTTTCTGGATGACAAACTAAATATGGCACAAACTCCACTGAGCACAACTTAGTAGAATCTTGGCCAAGAATTTTTAAAAACTGTAACGTCAGACTCTATTAAAGAACTTAGGGATTTTTCTTTCCTTTCCTTTTCCTTCTTTAATGTGGCATTGGTATGCAACCCTCCTCAGGTAGATCTAACCAACCGCAAATAACTAAAAGGCATTTTAAATCTTATTAATAGAGCTGCTTTTCTTACTGACAATACAAGAAAGTAACAGCCTCTAAATTTAACCCATTAACAAGCCTTTCCAGCTTCAAATATGTGTGAAATGTCACAAAGATTTTAAATAAGAAAACATCTAGTACAAACACAGGGGAACCCAAGGGTTTGTTTGGAAATTTATATTCTCTCCACCCAGACCTCAACACAAAACACTTTTGGGAAGCAAGGATATGCAGAGGCAATGTACCTGCCTGTTCTGCATGATGAATACCCCCAAAACTTAGTGGTTAAAAACAGTCACTTTCTCTGGTTTGGGATTTGGTCCATCATGAATTGGATCAGCTGGGTGATTCTTACCCAGGACTTTTCATGTAGTTTTAGTCAGATGGGGGGGGGGGGGGGGGGGAAGGGGGAGGGGCTGCTGTCATCTGAAAGCCCAATGGGCTGGACATCCAAGATGGCTGTCAGCCAGGAGCTCAGCTGGGGCCATTCCTTGAAGCAAGCACCTCCACATGACCTCTCCATGTGGTTTGGACTTCTCACGGCATGGCAGCTGGGTTCTGACACACAGCATCCAAGAGTAAGTGTTCCAAGAAACAAAAGTAGAAACTACATAGCTTCTACTTACCCCAACCTCAGGAGTCACTCGGTGTCATTTCCATTCCATTCTGTTGGTTGCCAGTGGGTCACTGAGGCCACTAATATTTGTGGGGAATTTGTCCCACCTCTCAATGGAAGGAGCATCAAAAAATTGGGGGCAAGTTTTGACACGTGTCACAGTACCATCAGAAATGATTACCCCAGGGGCGCCTGGGTGGCTCAGTCAGTTAAGAACCCAACTCCAAGCTCAGGTCATGATCTCACGGTTCATGAGTTTGAGCCCCGTGTCAGGCTCTGTGCTGACAGCTCAGAGCCTGGAGCCTGCTTTGGATTCTGTGTCTCCCTCTCTCTGCCCCTCCCCCACTCATGTTCTGTCTCTGTCTCTCTCTCTCTCTCTCTCTCTCTCTCTCAAAAATAAATAAACATTAAAAAAAAATTTTTTTTAATGATTACCCCAATGCTGAAGGCAAAGCTGGCCTAGGCCACATCTCTCTCAGACAATGCTATCCTTCCTCACACATACTATGTTGTAGGAATCCAGACAACAGTTCCTTTCCTCTATGATTCAACCACATATATCCCCAATCCCCTACCTGAACCCAGCTCGGAGAAGAGTGTGCAAAGTAGGGCCCCAGTGTACAGTTGTGCCAGCTGTGCACTGTGCAAAAGTAACCAACCGAAACGTGCACCCTTACCTAGTCATGCACCTTTCTCAAGCCTCTGTCTACCCAGAGAGGCTGTTTTGCCTAATTCCTACCAAGGTACTGTATAGTCTAGCACCCCCTGTGCTCATCCTTGCCTCAGAGGCTCCCAGCTCCCATTGCCACGTACTCTCTCGTTCCTCACTTTCCTGTCAAACTCGCTGCTGTGTGTGGGGTGACAGGAAAGGATAGGGAACATATACCTCCTGCTCCACAGCCAGCGATAGAATATATGAAGTGCTGGCAGAGGGCAGAGGGACAGATGCCTCAGGCTGAGGGTGTAAAGAAAGGCTCCACACAAGGAGAGCCTCTGGATGGGCACCGGGGATGCCTGCGATCTGAGTTAGGGAAGAGGAGAGAGGAGGACTCGTTCCCAGCAAAAGGAATGAAAGGGCAAAGGCATAAAAGGGAAGATGTAACCAAGTAATGGAATAGGGGGGTCTTTGGCTGGAGCCCAGGTTAGCAAAGGGAAGAGGGGGAAACTAGGTGAGAAAGAGAAGCGGGAGAAGCCACCAGTGTCTGTGGACAAGCGCCATCTCCTGAGGCGCAGCAGCTCCTGCTGGTGCCTGCCCAGGTCCCTGTCGGGTTCCCTGTGGCCCTCCCGAGCCCCCATGCCTGCTGCATCCGCAGAGGACTTCCCTAGAACAACCACAGCCACGCGGAGGCCCGGAAGTACCTGGGAGTTACCGCGGGAGCCAGAGCCTGCCAGGTGAAGGGTCGGGGCAACCTCTGCAGGTGATTTCCACACCAGGTCATTCAACAAGTTGGAACATCACCTGAAACCTCACCCCTGCTTACCTTCCTTTCCCCCCTGTCCCGGTCCCCACTCCCCTACTTGTCTCCCCGGGGAGAACATCCATAATGGCCACTTCACATGAACACACATGAAGGAACCCAACCCGAGACACGAAGGAAGTGCCAGTGATCATTCCGGGTTTCATTTTAACCTGATTAGGCCTAATAGTAACGTCCAACCAAAGAAGACTGACCCCTGACTCTCCCTGCTACCTCCACCCCCACCCCGTAAAAATTGTTGTTGTTATTGTTTTTTATTTTAGAAGCCAGACTCAGATTTACAGCACTGCAACAAGAACGCCCAAGAAGTGTTGGCCGCATTCATATCATGGTGCACCGGAAGAACAAGAATGGCTTCTCAACGGTCACCAACCTCTTCACCCTGGAGCCCCACAGAACCTCACAGCCACAGGAGAGAGGCATCCGCCACCATATTTTGCCTTAAGCAGAAAAAATATTTAATAGCAGCATGGCATAGGCACCAACCAGTGAGAATGGATGGCCAGCTGTAAAGCATCAGCATTGGTTGGTTATCTAATTATTCTCAGTCATAAAGAGGATGGGCCTCTGTAACTTGTAGCTTACCACAGTCCAAAGACTACATTTTGAACTTCTTTAGCAATTCCTCAGTGCCGGGTCTGTCGGTTACTATCTGGGTGTCCTCAGACAAGTTGTTTAATCTCCTGAGATCTTGTTTCTTCTTTTGTAACATAGAGTAATAATGGTGCCCTTAATACGGTTGCTAGGGGGTTAAATGAGGTAATGCATGCAAACGTTAGCAGGGGGCAAGCTAAAGGGATACAACAGATATACCTTAAAACGTACAATCGGCCAAACACGAAGTGTTTCTTGGTCACACGATAGACCCCTGAACGTGAACCTGGTTCATCTTGGCCTTTCTCCGCATGCCGATTCAGCGACCCAGACTCACTCCATCTTGTGGCTCTAGGGACATGTCATTGTCTGCATCCAGCCGGCAAAGAGATGGAGTCAGGAGGACATACACCCATTCTTTGAAAGGGCTCGGCCTGGACGTGACACACATCACTTCTCCTCACAGCGCCATGGAAGGACTTGGCCACATCTCAACACAAGCGAACCCGGGAAGTGTAATTTGACCCTGTGCCTGGCTTCACCCACATCCCTTAGGGGAAGCAAGGACTGGATTCCGATAGCCAATTTGCATCCTGTGCCCTAGCACTCCATAAATGCAAGCTGCTGTTGTTACTGCTCTTTTTGTTGGGTAAGCCAGTAGGTATTTGCAGGTCGCTTGAATGATTCATCAAGTGAAAAAGACAAAGAATAAAGCAAGACAATGGATGTTACAGGGTAGCCTACAAGAAGAAATAGAAATGGAGATGACTTGAGAGAGGAATGGGTAAGAGGGTGGTACACAAAATGCAAGTAGTAGAAGGAGTAGCTCATGCCCACCACATCAAGAAAGAATACAACCAGGGGCACCACAGTGGTTCAGCTGGTTCAGCATCCAACTCCTTATTTCAGCTCGGGGCATGAGCTCACGGTTCCTGGGATTGAGCCTCATGTCAGGCTCTGCACCAACTTCTCAGAGCCTGCTTGGGATTCTCTCTTTCTACCCCTTCCCTGCTTGCACACATGCACAAGCTCGTTCTCTCTCTGTCTCAAAATAAATAAACATTTTTTAAAATTTTTAATAAAAAAAAAGAAATGCTATAATAAGAGTCTTCCTTTTCACCTGGATCCCAAAACAAGAGCGCACAAGTTCAGTCTTCCAAGTCACAGCATCCAAACAGTTGAGAGTCCCCTTATGATCATCACACTCAAAGAGCAGCAGAAAAACCCTCTCTTGCCTTAAACTCCAGGTTGTTTTAAGTCTTCAGTCTGCACTAATTTGCATTCTCAGCTTTGAGTGGGTTAAGGGCCAGAGGAAAAAGCCTGCCACTCTAACTACATCCGAGGAGTGTGCTAAATTCTCGTGGATGGTAATTAGCATCCAGCTTCTTTACTCTGCCCGTACAGTATTTTCAAATCAATTGCTCAGCATTAGTGATTCTGCTGGGATTGATTTAATAGTCTAATATGAAGTCTCAGCCCTTCTGTACAGGTTAATTACATGTGGTCTTATACATTCTAATTTAAAAATACTGCCTTTGCAATTATCATCAGCACTAAAACAGAGCACTAGTAATGAAGCTGGGCTTGAGTTTTTTTCCAGAAGTAATGAATTGAAAAACCGAAATGACTTTTAATTTCTTTGGCACTTGCCATTTCAATCTCTCTTCTCTTCTGTGGGAAATATAAATCAGGATCTCCTCCTTATCGCAAATTGTTATGAAAACAGGCAAGATTGCCCTGAAGAAAGCAGAAGGCTTTGATTTTGAAACAGCCAAGACTTGACTATTTGAGTCTTGACCAACCAAAAGGACACTTCCTTCACCCTAATCCCTCAGTTAGCTATGTATTTATCTGTGAATTTATATGTTTGACAAGCACTTACATGTTGATTACTGTGTGGCAGGTACTGTTCTAGAGCATTATAAATATTAACAGCTCTATGAGGTGCTGTGTCAGTTATGTAACAAAGTACCCCAAATGCAGCAACTTAAACCAACAAGCATTTATTATCTCCGTTTCTGTGAGTCAGGACTGGGGGGAGAAGCTTGGCTGGGTGGTTCCAGCTCAGGATCTCTCACATGGATGGAAATTTGGCCAGAGGTGCTATCTTCTGGGGGCAGAGGACCCATTTCAAGGTTCATTCATGTGGCTGCTGGCAGGCCTAAGTTCCAACCCATGTGGGCCTCTCTACCGACTGCCTGAGTGTCCTCACTTCACAGCATCTGGCTTTACCTGGATCAAGTAATCTGAGAATCAAAGTGATACATGTTACTTCTAGTGTGTTCTCTGGGTCACGTGGACAACCTTGGTTCGATGTAGGAGGAGATACTAAGGGAGTGAATACCAGTAGGTGGGGGTCCCTGGGGGCCAGCTGGCTACCAAAAGTAGGTGTTGTTATTATTTCTGATTTACAGGTGAGCCAATGAGGCACAGATGAGTGAAGTCACTTGTGCAAGGTCACTGTTAATGAATGGCCAATGCAAGATCTGAATTTGGCTCATCTTTCTGCCTCTAGAATCCAAGCTCTAAACAAGTACTCACACACAGAATGGTGTACGCTCATCTAACAGGTTTTAAAAGCAGCTTCTAGACCAGCCGACAGCATTTATTCTAAGTTTATAGTTGATGGAAACCCTTTGCTGAGGATACAAGGTCTAAACAACTCATCATCATCAAAAAACACTCTTTAGTGTCCCCCGGCCTCTGTTACGTGAAGTTAAACATTCCTATTTCCTGGGCACTCCTTATTTTCTTGGAAAATCAAGCAAACAGCCATCACTATCTGTAGATTCTTTCTGGATACTGTACCTCCCATTGCACCACTAACCAGTTTCTTCCTGTTCAACCTCTGAGAAGACAATGTCAGCTCTATACAAGGACACTGCTTATGCTAAAACTCATTATTAATCACACCCACCCTTCATATCCAAGGGTCACACTACCCAGACCCTCCAGGTGTCCCTGATACCAGTTCTGGCTTCAGATACACATCCAAACATCTGAGGATCAGACTGCATCAGAGACCTGGCTCCAAGAAGGATTGAACATCAGGGTACCTTCCATTGGAATGTAAAAGGGATTTTGCTAGCCGGTATTCTAGGCACTTTGTGTATATTATTTCATTTAATTTTCCTGTATCCTATAAATATAATCATGATAATCATAAATCATAGCTAGAAGAGATAGCAAGCTTATTATGTGCCAGGCTCGGGGCACCCAGGTGGCTCAGTAGGTTAAACTCTTGATTTCAGCTCAGGCCATGATTCCAGGGTCATGGGATCAAGCCCCACATTGGGCTCCATGCTAAGCATGGATCCCGCTTGAGATTTTCTCTCTCCTTTTGTCTCTCTCTCTCTCTCTCTCTCTCTGTCTCTCTCTGTCTCTGTCTGTCTGTCTGTCTCTCTCTCTCTCTCTCTCTCTCTCTCTCTCGAAGAAGAAGAAGAAGAAGAAGAAGAAGAAGAAGAAGAAGAAGAAAAGGAGAAGAAAAGGAGAAGAAGTACAACAAGAATGGCAAGGCACAGGCTAAGAAAATACTATGTGCCAAGCCCTATGTTAAGTGCTTTATATACATTAATTCACTTTATCATCAGACAAATCTGAGAGGTAAATTTGACTATTGTTCTCACATTACAAATAAAGAACCTGAAGATCAGAATGGTTAAATGACTGTCCAGAAGGCACACAGAAGTGGGACTCAAACCTGAGTACGTTTTACTATAAGAGCCTTCTTTCTAAACTGGACGAGGAAGGTTAGGGACAGAGGCATCTGTCCTCCATTTTTATACAAAGCAGCTGGGTGCTACTCCCAGCCTTGCACATCCAAATGGTCCATCTGAGGATTTTTCTAAACAAAGACCATTCCTTCTCTAGAAGAGATTCTGGGTCCAGGTGTTAAATGCCTTTTTTAACTTTTCTCCACTAGCAAATAAAACAATATATCAGGGGGTTAGCAAGCCTTCTTAAAGGACCAGATAATAAATATTTCCAGCTTTACATCTGGGCCATATGGCCTCTATCATGAATACTCAACTCTGCCATTGTAGCAAAAGCAGCCATGGACAATATGTAAATTAATAAGCATGGCTGTGTTCCAATAAAACTTTATTTATGGACATGGAAACTTGAATTTCATATCATTTTCTCATGTCATGAAATAGTCTTCTTTTGATTTTTTTGTCAACCATTTAAAAATGTAAAATCCATTCTTAGCCCCAGGCCTTACAAAAACAGATGGCCATAGTTTCTTGGCCCCCACAACTTATAACAGAGAAGTCAAATTCTCCCAATGAGTTCAGTATCTTGGATTTTATCAAATCAACAAAAAGCCAATTCTTAGGAAACATATTGTCTATAAGGTTTCTCTCAAACCTCAGTGTATAGGGATAAAATCAAGTGGAAGTAATTTCTCACTTTCTACACACTTCCTAAAAGATTGGCTGGGGAAAGCCAATGAGGGATGTGGTGTGCACTCAGTAAATTGTGCCTTTGTGACAGAGACTCAGATTTCACCTTATCTCTCCTGTTAGATCATAACAGGGGCTGAGCCCTATTCACCTGTGTGTCCCCACACTGTCCCATTCCAGCTTATTCCAGAACCTTTACCATACCCAGGGGCATACTTCCCAAGCCAGATAGAAAAGCCCAAGGCCTAGCAAGGATTTTTTTTCCATTTTGTGAGTTCTGTCATGTGAAAAGTTTAACAAGGATATTGAAACCAAATCACAGTTAGTTAAATATTTAATAAAACATCTTATTGGAAAAGAATAAAATTATTAAAATATGGCCTATGCTGGAAAATCTTAGCTATAGAACACTATGAATGTGGCAGGTTTTCAATAAATGTTAAAAATGAAAAAAAGATCAAGGGAGGGAGAGAGAGGGATAGCAGAGGGAGGGAAGGAAGGAAGGAGGAAAGGAAGGACAGACAGAAGGAAAAGACAGAATATAGACTATTTGTTATTAGGCCCCTCCCAAATGGGTTCAATAATTTATTTAATAGAGAACTACTTTCTAATAAAGCCAGTGATTCATTCCACATCATTTTTGAGTAATGTGCTATTTTCCAGCAATAGTGTCCTTACTTCCCGTTCAACTACCTTTTTCAATAATAAGGGAAATTATTTACATTTGCGTGTATGCCCAGAATGACACCTTTTAATGTTTTAAGAATATCAAAATTGTGTTCAGTCTTTTCATTCAATACATTAAACTGCTCCTGGAACACAGAATAAGATAACCCAGCTTCCCACAAGACACCATTCTGCAACAATGGGGCCAACCCCCATAGACAACAGGTTTTGGAGGGCAGGGACTGTCTCATTCATTTTAGTACTCTGGGGACCTGGTACCACAAGGCATTTGATAAATGTTTGTTGAATGAAACGTGAATGAGGGAAACGTTTCACCTTAAGAGAATTAAAACCTATTTTCTAACAACGCAACAGCACCTGAGTGAGGTAAGTGTTCCTGGGAGAGAAGAGACACCCAAGAGAATCAAACAGCAAGAAACAAAGGTGAGTGTTGCAAATGTCGGGGAGGGCAAAACCGGAGGGCTATTCCTGTGCTTAGAACAAATGCTCCTGGAAGAAATGACTTGATGGTAATCCATCTCAACTCACCTCCTTGTCTAAAATGAGAAAAATTTGTCTTAAATTGCCCCAAGCTTAAACAAGGTTTAGTTAGAATCAACATGTTCTAGTAGAAAGAGAAAAGCAAGGGAGTCCCAACAACTCTGTTCTATCAAAGTTGGAGCTACTGACATGATTGTGTTTTATTGTGCCAAGACCACCAACATTAGAAATCATTAATAATTGGGGCTCCTGGTGGCTCAGACAGTTGAGCGTCCGACTCTTGGTTTCGCCTCAGGTCATGATCTCGTGGCTCGTGAGTTCGAGCCCTGTGTCGGGGCTTGGGATTCTCTCTCTCCCTCTCTCTCTGCCCCTCCCCGCACTCCCAAAATAAATAAATAAGCTTTTAAAAAATTGGTAATGATCGCTGAGTGTGTGTCTGGGTTGTCCCGCCAGCTGATGTTCAACTCATTTCAGCCAAAATGATCTGATACTTTTCTGACTTCCTGACCTCGTCTGAATCTCAGTCAGTTGCCACCAAATAAATGCCAGTCAGAAAGGAAAGCATTATTCGTTTCTCTGCGTGTAGAAATCAGGGTGATTTCCCAATCAGGGCACCGCCAGGGCCAGGAAAGTGACTTTTGTGTTAGGGGAGGAACACACTCCCTGGGCAATCGTTTCTCGGAGCACGGGTGGGAAGCCCCGCCTCCCACAAACCACCTTAGCAGATGGGATATTCCTGCCCACGAGGCCATGGGGCTGGCTCTGGTCTCCTCCAGGACCTGGCTTTGGGAGGGGAAGAACAAACGGGCCTGTTACTTTTTATATTCACACTTCTACACAGTTTTTTTTAATGAGCACAAGTTTCTTTTATAAAGTATATGCCCTTTTCTAGCCAGCCCTATGATCTAAGAGAAGTTATTGCCATTTTCTCACACAACCTATTCCACGGGGTAGTTAAGAGATATGGCCAGGACTGGCTGGCTAATCCCCAGATCCACTTCCTCTTCTTCCTGGTGCACAGCCAGACTACAGATCCCGGCATCCTTCGCAGCAGGTGTGCCCACGAATGGAGTTCTGACCGCGGAATGTGAGTGGAAGCGGTATATACCACCACTTCCAGAAATCGCCCATAAGACAGTTCTCCCACTGCCATCTTCTTGTAAACAAGCACACTGACTCTGGAAGCCATGCGTTGGAGATGGCTGAGCCACAAGATGGGAAAGGCCTGGGTTCCTGATGATTCCTTGGATGATAGCCACCTACCCATCATGAACACTCTCTCAGACATTCTCTTAGTTTACCACGGCTGCTGTGACACAGTCCCTCCAGCTGGGTGGCTTAAACAACAGAAACCTACTGTCTCACAGTTCTAGAGGCTGGAGGTCCAAGATCAAGGTGTGGCAGAGTTGGTTTCTTCTGTGGCTTCCCTCCTTGGCTTGTAGATGGTCACTTCTCCCTGTGTCTTCACTCGGTCTTCCTTCTGGGCCTGTCTGGGCCTTAATCTCCTTCTCTCATGAGAACACCCGCCATACTGGATTAGTGCCCATCCTACTAACGTCATTTTAACTTAGTCGCATCTTTAAAGAGCTTATCTCCAAATAC
The DNA here is from genome assembly GCF_028018385.1 of Neofelis nebulosa. NCBI lineage: Eukaryota > Metazoa > Chordata > Mammalia > Carnivora > Felidae > Neofelis > Neofelis nebulosa. The sequence goes on from NC_080783.1 coordinate 18,077,612, forward strand.
AGTCACATTCTAAAGTACTGGGGGTCAGGGCTTCAATATATGAATTTGGGGTGGGGGGAGGACACAATTCAGCCCATAACACATGTCCAAGCCCAACATCAATGAGACAAGGAAGTAGACTCCACCCACTGTAGCAGAGATGGGGAAAGAAGCAAGATGTGAGCAAAATAACATAATCTGCCAGTGGCACCCATGATGATACGGTATAATAAGTGACAAGATGAAGTGTAACACACCTGGATAAAATTCAAAAATATCTGGCATTCAAACCGCTCCAAAATCTGACCCCCGATTATCCATCCTTCCTGATCTCAGCTTTGCTATTGAATAGCATCAAACCCCTGTACAAAGGGGCAGTGACAAGTACAATGTGACGTAGTAGAAAGGGTATATACCCAGATTCCTAAGACCTGTTACTTTCTACATGGTACCCTAGTTTCTCTTCCAGTGTGAGACAAAAACCATCTGTGTGATCCTGACGAAATCATTTTCTCTCTCCGGATCTATACCCTGATTTCTGAGATGAGGAAACAGACACTAGGGTCCCTAAGATTCCTTGACCCAGTTTCTTTCCTTTGCAACGTGTGTTCTGTTGAACATTAGTCCCAAGAGATGCCATGCAAATAAATATTTCCATGAGCAAATCACTTGGAAAAAACTGCATACAATATCCCTTTCCTAGAATACCAAAGGTTATGAAAAGTCCTGCAATAAAAAAAAAAAAAAAAAAAAATCCTGTTTTACCTCAACTGTTTCCCAGATATATTTGGCCTAAGAATTTCTCCTTGTGCCCCTTGTAACATGGCTCAGAAGCAATGAACTAACTCCCTAAGTACACACAGGCTTGGGAGAGTTAAATTTGTTAACAGCCATGTCCACCTTCCCCTCCCTGCCCCCAGGGAGCATGATGCTCCGTGAATTTTTGCTTCTAAGCCAGGAAGACCCCAGACGAAGAGGTAGTTACCTCTCGCAGGCCTTCTCAGGCCACAGCTCAGTCTTCCCCATTGTCTAAACGCTCCACAAACAGAGCAACAAAAGCACCAGACGTCCCACGCGTCCATTGGGATATGGGGACCCGGGGCCCTTATTCCCAGTGTTACTCAGAAGACTTTTTGCCTCTCCCTTTTGGAGATACTCTTCAGTCTATCGCGTATTTCCAAAATCTCTTCAGTCGTGGCACCTCTTTGTCCTTCGCGGGAGAGATTTGAGTTTGGGAAACAATGAATATCTACTGGAGCCAAGTCTGGTGAATACCTTGGGCACTGAAGCTGAGAAAGACTGTTTCGGCATCAGAAATGGAGGGTGCAGTCCACCTCATCTTTCAGTCAGCCTCCTGCTCATCTGGCTCCCAGGCCTCTGGAACAAGAATAGTCATTCCAAATGAGATCGCCTGTGCATTCCGGAATCTCCACACACCATATGCCGAGCGGTCTGTGGCTCCCTTGAATGGCAAACAATTATGTCCGCTTGTTTGTTTTGTTCCTTTATTTGGCCCCTTGTCTGAACAGAGATGCCGAATCCAGTGTTTCTTGCATTGTGAGTTCTCATGGGGCCATTCACGGTTCCATCGCCAGCTATTGTTCTGAATTCAGAAGACTATCCCCAAATTGCGCATTCGCATCCCTAATTGAACCGAAGCCATTCTAACACCTCCCGTTCTTCCTCTCTCCCCTTATCCCCTGCACACTATCTGTCTGCCTCTCTCTGGCTTTGATCCCAGGGTAAGGATTGTTTTGTTAACACTAGTCCTGTTATTCAGTAGTCAGCTTGTGCTTTTTCTTTCCTTCAAATAACATTTAATTGCTTTAACACAACTTTTTCAAGGAGGCAGAGGAGTGTTCTTTAAAGACCCAAATTATCCTCAAAGCTGGTCTCTCAATGCTGTGAAGATTTGTGCTGACTTTTAATAACCAGAACATGAAACAAAAGAAAGTTTTATAGCACCTTCTCTGAGAGCATTTGAACTGTAGCTATATAACCACAGATTGTCAGAGCTGGAAGGTAATGTAGGGGTCGTAGATTCTTAGTGGGTCCCAAACTTCTTTAGCTGTGGGACTCGTTTCAGGGAAAGAAGCTTCCAGGATCCCAACTATTAAACAAAAGCAACCAGAGGTTCTCAGGAGAGTTTAAATCTTCAGATTGGCTTCAAATGCTTCATTGAAGTATCTGAAGTATCTGAAGAATCCTCTTCTCCTGGATTTTGATCACAACTTAAAAAACACAGACATTTTGGGGTACCTGGGTGGCTCAGGTAATGATCTCAAGGCTTGTGGGTTCAAGCTCTACATCAGATTCTGAACTGCTTCTGATTCTGTGTCTCCCTCTCTCTCTGCCCCTCTCCCGCTTGTGCTCGTGTTCTCTCTCTCTCTCTCTCTCTCGCTTTCAAACGTTTAGAAAAAAATTTTATAAAAAAAATAATAAACTCACAGACATTTTACTAAGGTCAAAAGTAAGGCCAAGAGAGAATCAACTAGTACCTGACAGAGCGAAAAACAGAACCCTCACCTTCTGGTTCCTATCCCAAGTGTAGCTATAAATCCAGCTGTGCATCTGAAGCACTGGGGAGCTGGTTAGGAACACAGATTTGGGAGTCCCAGCTGCTGAAGATTCTTATGAACTAAGTCTGGAGTGAGAATTTTGAAGAAGCACCTTCTAAAAATTCCCTGTGAGTCTGATGGAAATCCAGGTTTAAGAACCACAGATCTGTAGTATCCAGTCCTCCATGGCCAGGTACCAAAGGGCAATTGATTCTTTTCTTTTCTTTTCTTTTTTAAGTTTATTTATTTATTTGGCGGGGGGGGGCGGGTGGAATCCCAAGAAGGCTCCACATTTGCAAAGTCTGATGCAGGGCTTGAACTCATGAACCATGAGATCGTGACCTGAGCCGAAATCAAGAGTTGGACATTTAACCAACTGCACCACCCAGGTGCCCCTGATTCTTCTTAGGAAAAGCAAACCAGGCCACAGAAGAGCCTAGATTTGCCCATGATGTGACCATCACCAACAATGTTAAAGCAGAGTGAATTGGGACTGCTTTAACCAGGTCCTAAAATCAATTAGTGGGTTACAGGGGTTATTTACAAAGTACCATTCAGAAGGAATTTGACCAATGTTTTGTCTTCCTAGGTAATTGTACAGCAGTTTATAGGAATAATCTCTGAACAGTAGTATCTTAAGATGGATCATGCTTCACCTTTTACAAAGTGGCTTTCCATGCATTATCTCTTTCAGTCCATTCAACAACCCAAAATATGGGTAAAGCTGGTCTTATTTTCTCTATTTCACAGACAATACTGAGATACACAGAAAAGTGGCACACTGAGTACAGAGGTGGTAGGGCTTGGTCTGAAACCAAAATCTGGGATTCTGATTCCAATACGCCTCCTTAATGCATCAAAAAAAAAAAAAAAATCCATAGTACCATAGCCTTCTCTTTTCTGCTCACTCCAGCATAATCACAAATGGTATTATAAAATGGAAAACTCGATAACTCTAATAGCTATTAAAAAAACACTATTGATGCTCACAGCCAGGACCTCATGATGTTTATTCTAATGTCCTCATTTACTACTAAGCTATCATTGTAAAATGAAAACCGTTCAACAGAATTGTATCTTTTCACTTCCCGAAATCAATTTCTACTTAGGCTAGGAAGTACAGTAGTAGGTTAAAACTCAAAAATGGGAAGACTCTACATCAGAAATTGTTCATCAACAGCAACAATAAAAAAAAAATCAATGTTTATTTCAATTTTAAGAGGAAATAGAACTTGTTAGGAATCAAAATAAAAGGAAAAGCTACTTCAGAAATGTGAGTATTCATCCTCAGATTACATTCAAGGGAACCAGGTTAGCCATGGCCTGAGTAATCTGATGATTTTCCTTCGCATCATGATCCACTTTGTACCTGTGGACTACACTGAGGATGTTGCAATATAATTGATTATTACTCTGGCTAAAGTCATGGCTCTGTCCCTGGTCTTATTTCAGTCACAGGGATGTTGCTGTTGTCACCCAGACATGAGTAAGAGAAGAACAGATTACTTTGACTGAACTTGAGGATACCCCAGCAAAGCTTCCTCCTGAAGAGCTGGGAGAGTTCCCTGGGCATCAAAATCTTTACCAATTAGATGGGAGTTTCCTATCCACTCCCCCACCGCAATAAATCCCTCTGTTTCCTCCTTCTCCTGATCTTTGCCCTGCATCTCTGTTTAACTTGATCCTCTTAAAAAGAGTTCTAAAAGTCTTGCCTTGCCCAGTATTAAAATGTATTGAAAAGCTGCAGCGTGTAAAACAATATAGCAGAGGTTCAGGAATAAACAAATAGATCTCAATGTCCACTTTGTTTCTTTGTTAGTGAAATTGTTTCTCTCTCCCTCCCTTCCCTTCTGCCTCCTCTCCTCTCTCTCTCCCCTCTCCCTCCCCACCTCTTCTCTCTCTCTCTCTCTCTCTCTCTCTCTCTCTCTCTCTCTCTCTCTCTCTTTCTCAATGGATCTGTAGGAGTATGAAGTCTCTCTCGTTCCCTCTGAATACCTAAAGCTCAGAACAGAATTGAAGGACAGCTTGGCACCCAAGTTCCAAAAAGGAAACATTCTGGACAAGATAAAGGAGGTAAAGGGAGTATCCAGTGATAACAGAGGGAAAGAGTGGAGAAACACAAGTGGAATCCGAAGGAAAATGCCAAGTAGGAGTTGTTTGCTATTGTTGTTGTTGTTGTTGTTGTTGTTTTAATATGAAGTTATCCTTCCTGTGTCTCACTAACCCTTACTGAAACCTCAACTTAACCAAACAGCATGCAAATATGCCACACTGACTATGAGGAGGAGGGACTGGGGTCACAGAAGGATTTTCTTTGCATTTTTATAGCAGACGTATTCTTCTTTCTAAGCGGATGTCTCCGATGCAGGGGTACTAAGATTCATTCTATGAAAATAATTGGCCAAATTTTAAAAAGATGTAAAAATGATATTTATCTCCAAGTTATTTATAACAGTGAAAAATAGGAAACAACCTGAAAGTGCTTCCACAGAGGGCTGGCTAAGTAAATTAATGTGCACCCATACAACTAGGTTCTGGGTGGCCGTTTAAAAAAATAGAGGGTAATTGTTATGGAAACATAGCTGCAGAATATCGTTAAGTGGAAAAAGCAGCTAATAATAGTATGCATAATAGGAGATGACTTTTGAAAACTATAAAGATACTTACACAGGAAAAAAAGTCTGGGAGAATATTAATAGTGGTTAGTTCTGGGAGGTGGCATTTTCCCCCACCTCAACCTCTCACGGCAATGACTTACTTTTAGAGAAACTACAGTTCCTTTTTCCAGAACATACAGTGAACTACACTATAATACATTTTTACAAAGAAAAATATAGTTATTTCTCCACCTCGCCATCCAACTTTCTACATACAGAATTTTATTTCTTCCCACCAACTCTAAGAGACGTGCCTCATCTATTGTAAGTGTTGCCATTATAGAATTCAAATACGTGCTCAGATTCAGTCGATTTGAAGACCAGAAATAATTGCCACGTTCAGTTGAATGCCACGTGCCTACAGGTGTCCAAAGGTAATAATTTAAACTTTTAGATTAGAGATTAGCACGGTGATGGATGGAGAAAGTCACATCTTGGAAGAATGTAGTAACTCTATCACCAACTTGACAATGGCCAGTGTTAAGCCAAGGAAAATTCCCATGTATTCAAGAAGGGAGGAGCCCCAGGAGAAAACAGAAAAGATGCTTACGGCTTCTTTTACTGTTCAAACCATCTCCTCTACGAGGGTTATTACAACATCACAGCCACCTCTTCTGTTTACCTGTGGGCTGTAACCAAGGGAGCAATTTCCCCACCACCCCATAAAAACATGGGGGAGAATGGATGAGGAGAAGGGAGTTCAAGAATTCTCTCCTCTCTGCTTCCAACACCAGCATCCCCAGTACCCGCTCTCCTAGGTGCAAAGGAGAGAACAGAGCCCCAGAAAGGAGGGAGGGAAGGAGATAACTCACTCTTCCCTCCCAGATACAACAACCTCATGGCTGAACCTGTGTCAGGAGCAGAAATTGGTTTCACAAACACGACAGATCTGAGAAACAAAGTTGTCATCAGCTCATATGTTCCACCGATTTGATGTGGTTATAAAAGTAGAATAGCCTCCGGATAAAAACCTGGTTTCTGAGATCATGGGCCCTATTACGATGAAATGTCCCTGTAACAATTTAGATCCAGGTATATGGAAAACACTTCACTTCCATGGTTTTTCCCAAGTGTATTAAAATTTTTATTTCATCCACAATAAAGCCTGTTTTCTCCCAGAAAGAGATATGAGAGGTTTAATAAGGGAGTGGCTTTGCAGAGTTTGCAGACTCTGTTTATGGAAGCCAGTTTTCTCCTGCATGCCAGGGACCAGGGACTCCTGCACACATGGAGAAGGTCACCTTCTCTGGGTTTCCCATGATTAATCCTAGACTTGAGCCTAGGGACAAGCTTGGCCCACATTCTGACTCCAGAGCTATCCCCTTCCACGTGCTGCCTGCTCCAGGGCTTTGTCCCCTGTTATTCTAACAAAGGCTTAGCGAGGTCTGAAACCTAGAAGTTCTGGAAATGCCCAGGCAACACAGTCTTGTTAAGCCTCTCCTTTCTGGGCCCTTATTCTTACTCTAGGCACTCAGGATGCTTTCCATATCAAAATTTCCTCTCTGGGAAATAACTCTGTGTTAGTCATTCACACTTTCGTGTGAATTCAAATACCTCCTCTTCCAAAAGCATCTTAATTTACAGTCCTTTTAATTGTAAGAAAGAATCTCTTGTTTCTTAGAAGAATCTCAGGCAGCGACGCTTAGGTGGCTCAGTTGGTTAGGCGTCTGACTTCAGCTCAGGTCACGAACTCCCGGTTTGTGAGTTCAAGCCCCCACATTGGGCTCTGTGCTGACAGCTTGGAGCCTGGAGCCTACTTCGGATTCTGTGTCTTCCTCTCTCTCTCTGCCCTTCGCCCGCTCACACTCTCTCACTCTCTCTCGTTCTCTCTCTGTCTTAAAGACAAATAAACATTACAAAGAAGAAGAACAAGAATCTCAGGCATGTTCAATTACACTCTTTGGGGGCTGTAAGCAAGAAAGAAATCTCACCACTTTCTGGGTGGATAGTTAAAGCAAAAAAGGCCACAGAAGCAGAGTTGCCCTTTGGAGAACAGGTTCATGGTCACATTGGAGAGAAATCTATTTTCAAGCCATCCCTTTCAATGGTCGCCTCCCACATAGACCAACCCGATGTCTGTTCCTTACCACACCACTCCTTTCCCCCATGCTGATTGAGCACCCGGCTGGGATGGGTCCCACCCTCAAGGAAATATAGTCTCGCTGGCTGGAGAGTCAACATGGCATGGTACAATCACCTGTAACTTTCAGTGATGGGTTGCATATTTACAATTATTTTGATTACACTTGAAAGGACAAAGATCGGGAACAGATGTCAGACATATGAATTAAAATTAATGATCATTTGTTAATGGAGTGAAGAGCCATTCATCATTTCATTAGAGCTAATTCTTAAGGCCATATGGAACCTTGTACAATGGAGCAAATCTTGACTCTCTTTAGAATGTGAAGATTTTGACTACTAAAATGCAAGGAACAGGGTTGCCCAAGTAAAATTTCCTTCTATTAAATGTAGTAGTTACCAGTTAGTATGACAAACTATGTTCCAGTAAAGTAAGTATACGAATGTCGACCAGGGTGTGCTGTTCTTTCTGCCTTTCTTCCTTCATTTATTTACATAGAAAGTCTTTACTGAGTGTCAAGTACCATGTTAGGTGTAGAGATAGTATAGTGAACAGAGCCAGAGATGGTCCTGCCTGCCTGGGTCTAACAGTATTGAAGGAAACAGATATTAATGAGATAATTACACTCATAAATGTAAAATTGCAATGTAACAGCTGATAAGCATGTACAAAGGCCCCGTGACAGAAGGTATCCCGAAGCACGAAATGAAAGAACCAGAGAGCAAGAATGACCGGAAAAATAAACCTGAGGAGAGACCTGGTGTGAAAAGAGGTTAAAGAGGCAGTTGGCGGGGGGGGGGGGGGGGGGGGGGGGGGGGGGGTAGGTCTGGGTGGCTCCTTCTGTTGAACATCCAACTCTTGATTTCGGCTCAGGTCATGATCCCAGGGTCGTGGGATCCAGCCCCACATTGGGCTCCACACTCAGTGTGGAGCCTGCTTGAGATTCTCTCTCTCTCTCCCTCTGCCCCTCCCCCTCCACTCGAGCTTTCTCTTGCTCTCACTCTCGCTCTCGCTCTCTCTCTTAAAAAAAAAAAAAAAAAAAAAGGCAGGAGCTTGTAGCCATTTCTAGAATTTTATCTTTTTCCTAAGAACAATGGGAAGCCAGCAAGGGGTTTTGAAACGGAGAGTGTCAGGGTCAGATTTGAATTTTGAGATCTCTGTGGCTGAAGTGTGGAGTCTAAATGGGAGAGAAGGAGGCAGAGTGGCTGTGTGGACAGCAGGTGTATCAGGTACTTTGCGGCAATGCAGGTATAAGATGAGGAAAACAGGAGAGGGGGAGGGCAGACGCTGGCAGTGCCAATGGCCAGGCTGGGGTGGAAGTGAAAAGGACGGGAATGCCTCAGTTCAGGAGGTAGTTTGAAACTATCTAGGACAAAAGAGTGGATTGGATGGGGACAGTGATGAAGACAAGCAAGGTGTCACTGGGCAGCTCTTAGGTTTCTGACTTGCAGAACTGGATGGAGGGTAATGAAGTTCATTGAAATTAAAAAATGTTGGATGAGGCCCAATTAAAAAGGGAAGGTTCTGGATCCCCAGGTGATGATAGCTGCATGTCTGCCCTTCCCTGATCATAACACCTCTGCAGAAACCACAGCTATAGCAGAGAAGATGATGGATTAAAAAGGCACAGTTTAGTGTGGCCTTCTCTACCTGACCAAGTGCCATGACATCCTCCCCTGGGGACATCAGCACCTGGAAAGGATTTGAGAGATTACCCAGCCCTACTTCCTAACCTGACAGGCACATGAAGAGACCTTGCCCAATGTCACAGAACAAATGAACAGGACCTCCAGGACAACCCAGAGGTTACCTTAGAGAGAAGCCCCTGGAGAGCCCCCAGCCAGCAGTCACTCAGCAAACCTGCCCAGCACCTTGCCAGGTGCCACGGATCAAAGACGAGCAAGTCTCGGGGCTTACGATGACCCCCAGGAAGGGTCAGAGATGTGTTCCTAGGGTCACCCCTGAGCTGAGCTTTGAAGAATGATGGGGGGGGGGGGGGGGGAGGGGGAGGTCAGAGTTTCCAGGGAGAAGAAACGGCAGGACAGAAAGTAGCAGGCTGTAAGCAGTTTAGGTCCTTGGTGCCCCTACTTCCTTCTTCTCCCCCGTACCTCTACCCCAATACCCTTCTTAACATAATCCCCACAAGAAGTTCAAGCTTTGGAAAACACGGCTAAGAAGAGCATTTGCTTCTCTGCAGGCAACTCCCACTTCCTGGCCAGGAAACACGGACTCTCCTGGGGTTGGTTGGGCAGAGTCCGATGACCTTTGTCAGAAGTAGGCATGGGGTAGGAGTCATTATGATGGGGGAAACATAGCAAGAACAGAACACCAGTGGACATCTCAATATATTATCCTCCCCCAAGTGTTCTAGGAAATTCATCTTGACTGCAGTATGGAGAATGTGTTGGGAAGAGGTGTGGGGGTGGTTTAGGAGACAGAGCAGCTGGATGGAGGGTCCGGACTAGGGAATGCCAATATTTTTCTGTGGGCAGTGTGCAGACATTTGAGCAGGCCAGCAACATCAAATCATCCTATGTAATTTGCCACCCTCTTGCCCTCCACAGGGGGCTACATCGACCCAAATAAGGTGCCAAATTACAAAAGCATAAACCTGGAAGGCAAGGGGAAAAGTAGACTGGTTTCCACTCCGACAGAAGCTGAGGACCTGAAGCTTTCTCTTCTCTGAGTTCTGCAAACCCAGACCTCAGGCCCTTGTGGGTCCATGGGGAAGAACTGGCTCAGCCAACCTCTCAGCTCCTTCACTTCAGGGGAGTGAAAGGGGTGTCAGTTTAGCAAGAGTGAGCAGGTTTTGTTCTGACCTAATAACACTTGAAGTCGGTACAGAGGAGGGACTCTCAGGATGAAAATAACGATGTGACAGCAGATGTCAAAGCCTGGCCCTCAGCTAACCAGAAGGCTGTTGGCTGCCTCCACCAAATGTCCTTGCTACATTCAATCCCTACCTGCTGTCTCTCTCCTCACCCCCTACACACACACACACACACACACACACACACACACACACACGCCTGTGCACACACACGGACACACATATACATGCATGCGCGCTCTCTCGCTGATTTAGGGAGGTTAAGGAGGTCATTGTGCCCATCCCCTCCCTCCTCAAAGCCTTTGCTCCCAACAGAAGCCAAATGTCCCTCCCCTGTCCAGCCTACTTCACCACCCACCTCCTTTCTTCACCTCCTATGGGTTCTCACACCATGAGGAAAATTTAAGACCCCTTCACAAAAAGATATGGGCCCCCACTTTAGCAAATGGGGGGTGGCCGTGTAGAACGGCTTAGGGGTCAGGACCAGCCATTCCACAAAGCTGACAGAAAGCACCAATGCCTCATGGGTCCCCGGCCCCTGAGATACATTTGCCCCCAGGGACACGGCACTAGGATTCTTTGGGGATTGATCACCAATGTTTCCCATCCTTGGCTTCTAGGAACCCACTCAGGAGTACAGTTTTTTTTCTCAAAGACCAGGCAAAAATGAGTTTCTGGAGACTGAGCTGTTGAGCCCGCTGGACACATTCCTAGGAGTGAACACCCCAGGGTCCTGGCAATCAATACCCCCGTCACCAAGGCTGGGCCGGCCTTTAGCAGGCTCGAGTGTAATTTAGGGCTGTGCTTATTACAGGCTCAGACCTTGTTTGATGCACTGGAGTGGAAAAAAGTTCCCTCTCTGCATGTGGCCGTGTCCTGTGTGTCTGTCGTATCTTTAACAATGTAAACATCAGAAACAGATGGGGAAATCCAAGCCAGTGCCAGGCCAAACAGGGCTCACTGCAGACAATGCACCATGGTGCCAAGACAAATACGCTCTGTGGATATCACTAATTTATAGTGCACTGGAACCAAGCAAAACAAATAACAATTAAGGCCCAGAAATCTTAAAATGAATAACCTTTCTGTACACAAACTCAATGCCACTATTAAAAGGCCATCAACTGTGATGAATATATGAAACATAACAATGAAATCCTTCTTATGTGAATAATTACTGAATAATTACCAGGAAAGGGGGCATTTCTCTAGTTTGCAGAGTCTGTGGATTTTGCACGCTAAGCTTGGCTTTGGAAGAGCACATAGACACTTTGAAATGCCTTCACAGACTTCATGTCACCATGATAATATCGCAAGGGGTAGGGGTTGGGTATGGCAGGCCCTCACGTCCCCATTTTCCAGATAGGACAACCGTGGCATCGACTGATAAAGAGAATAACCCTGTCACAGCGCTCTGATGGACAAAACAGGGTCTAAATGGACAAAACTTTTAGCCCAGAGTTCTTTCCACTGCTGTACACAGTCCTCCTTTACCCTCACCTGCAACCCCCACTATATATCTTAAGCAGGCAAGCAGGTATCAGAAACCTCTCAGACACAGAATGCACAAAGCAGAGGTACAGCCGGCACACAGCCATGGCAATGCCCAGGTATCCTTCCAAGCCTTCACTCACCATCTTTTCACCAGCTGAGGCTGGTGCCTTAATGGAGTGAAGATGACCAATGCAGTCACAACTAGGCACAACCAGCTTCAGCCGAATGGCTTCATATTTCAACCAGGGATAAGCCTCCCTTAGGGAGTCATGGCTCAGTGCAGGGATTGGAAAGAAGAATCCGCCTGAAAACATAGCCAATCCCGTCTCTGCTTGTGGTGTCCGCCCAATGAATCACTCACTTTATCTAGGCACAGCCCAGCAGCAATGCTGCCCATCTTGTGGGGATCTATACCCTGGGGATCTGGTTCCCTTAGGAGAAGGGTCCCCAGACTGCATAGCCACATGGATCCTGAGAGTCACTGACAAGCACAGTAATTTTGATCTTGCCCCCATCTGATTCACAGAAAACTTAAAACACTGATTTTTTTTTTATGTTTATTTCTGAGAGAGAGAGAGAGAGAGTGGGGGAGGAACAGAAAGAGAGGGAAACATAGAATCCGCAGCAGGCTCCAGGCTCTGAGCTGTCAACACAGATCCCAAAGCAGGGCTCAAATCCATGAATGGTGAGATCATGACCTCAGCCAAAGTTAGATGCTTAACCAACTGAGCCACCCCGGTGCCTCTAAAACACTGATCATTTTAACTGTGGTGAAACTTAGGGAAAACAGGAACAATAATGACTTAAGGAAGCTTAGGGAAACAGGTACAATTATAAACTCTCAGGAGGAGGGAAAATTGATGTAATATGTTTAAAGGTGATTTGGCAATTTCAATTAAAACATATTAGGGCAGGGCACTTGGGTGGCTCAGTCAGTTAAGCATCCAACTCTTGATTTTGGCTCAGGTCACGATCCCACGGTCATGGGATTGAGCCTGGCATCGGGCTCCATATTGAGCATGGAGTCTGCTTAAGATTCTCTCTCTCTCCTCCTGCCCCTCTCGCCCACTTATGCGCTCTCTCTGTCTAAAATTTTAAAAAATTTGTTCATTCGTTCATTCATTCATTCATTAAAATTTTTAAAAATAATATACTCAAGTACTACTTGTGTAATTTAAAAACTATATTAGGCACCATTAGCCAAAAGCTGTTAACTGGCACTGGGGGAGTGCTAGAGTTGTTCCTAAAACACTTCCTCAGCAGTGGAGGTGCTAAAGAGCTGGACAGGCTGAGTGTGGGTGCAGGTGACCCTGTGCTGTTTCGTTTCTTGCTTGCCAGTCACAATATCCATGCTGGTGGAGAGAAGGAGAAGAAATAGCCCATTTACAAAGTACCTATTAGATGTCAGGCATGGTCCCATCAATTGTTTCCATAATCCTCATAATAATGGTGGACCAACCATAATGGTCCAAAGAGTAGGGACTTGTCCGTTCAGCTAATCTACATCTGACTCCAAGGTCTCTGTTCCTTCTGCTATAACATGTTGGGGATAGTCAGGTTCTTCCTTGTTTGGAGCGCCCCCTGGGACCAAGCAGAGCAGGGATGCCATCATAGTGTCAGTGGGAGGAGAGAGAAGAAAACGTCTACCTGGGGCAGATAAAGGGAGGAAGAGGATGACGATAGACAGGAGAGATACAAGAGAGATGGGGGGATGGCCAGGAATGTTGGCAGGGGGCCTGGTGACTGAACATCACTGGAGCCATGACAGTGAGCATGGTGCTGATGGTGAAGCCACCAGGCTGGTGGTAAAGAGAGTCCTGGTGAAGGTGGGTGATGGGAAGCAGGAGCCTTTTTCTCATCAGCACATCCAGGTGCCTCTAAGGCTAGGCAGGTGGAGGATGTGGCGGCAAAGGTACTGATGGGCTCTGAGCTGAAGACAATAAGGTGACGGTGGGGGGTGGGGGTGACAGTGGAAGTAGGTTTTTTGGGCAGAAGAGAACGTCCCCCCAACAGGGAGAAGAGAAGGAAGAGGAGGAAAAAGGAGGAGAGTGAGAGTCTCTGCCAAGCTCTTGAGAGTGCCAGGCAAGCAGTTCTTTATAGAAATTCCATAAATAAAAATGTAGCAAGCCAGTTCCTCAAATCAGTCATTTTCTCAGGCCTTTCTGTGTGCATTGGTTCCTTGTCTTGGAACATCCCCCATCTCTCCCCTCCCAGGGGCTCCTCATCCTTCCAGACTCAGCTAAAATGCCCCCTCCCAACCACCCAGAGAAGCTTTCCTGTCTGCACTAAGATGCCACCCCAGCCTCTCCCCCTCTCTCCTACATATCACTCAGAAGGTGGGGCACATTTTTAAATTATTGGTTCCCTTTTCCTTTTGCTAATTACCAATCACAGTGGTTCCTAAACTTCATATTGGGGAGGAGGGGCACGTAGATCAAGTTGGTTTTATTTATCATATCCCCAGCACCCAGCAATGTGTCAGGCACAAAGTTGGTGCTCAATAATTGTTTGAAAGGTGGATGGATGAAGAAAGAAAGAAGAGAGGGAGAGAGGGGAAGGGGCAAGAGGAAGAGAGGGAGAGAGGAGAGGTAGAGGGAGGGAGGAAGGAAGGAAGGAAGGAAGGAAGGAAGGAAGGAAGGAAGGAAGGAAGGAAAGAAGGAGGGGAGGAAGAAGGGAGGAAAGAGGGAGTTAGGATATACCACTTCAGTTCTCTGTTACCCAAGGGCAAAGGGGTACCCAAGCAGGGAAAGAAAATGTCCCTGAACATTGCTTCCAGCAGTAACCTACTCCAAAGTAAGATTCTCAGTTTGGAAGCCTAGGCTGCAAGCCTGCACTAAATTGATTCTCCACTGGCTCTATCCACACCCAATCTCTCCTCCATTACTCAGGATAGTGAAGAACTGGCTGGAATTTGCATGTTGGATTCCGCATGTGCCTCTGAAATATGATTCAGTTCTCCTGAGAGCCGCTAGACTACACTCTAAGCTGGCTTCATAGAGTATTTATAACTGCCAAAACAACTTATTTCAAAAATAAACATGGTATTTTTAGCCCAATGTTGCTGATAACCTGCTTTGTAAAGTCACACACTCGGCTCAGAATCAGCAATATGTCTCCGGTCAGCCCCAGTTGCCAGAGTCATCTTCAGTCACTGGATGGACAGGACCAAGGCCTGGCCATCATCTCTAGATTGTCCATTACCCAGGATGGGCCGAGAAGCCTGGTTAGCCCACCTTGGAAGGCAGGGTTCACTCTCTGCCCCCTTCCCTCCCATGTTTTTGGACCCCCTCTGTAGGTGGCCACAGTGAGAATGGCAAAAGGGAAACAAGTGTGTGCATGAAGGGGGTGGGGATAACTCAAATGCCACTTTGGCAGATGCCAAGGGCAGCCCAAGAACAGAGGTGCGAAAAGAAGGCAGAAGGGAAGGAAACGGACAAAAGGCTCCAGCATGGCCAGAGGAGTTCGATCACCAGGGGTGTAGAGGACGCCCCTGGGGTCTTCTGACCTTGGATTCAAAGCCTGTACACCTGAGACAGAGGTTTCTGGAAAGGGAAGCTTCAGTCTCCAATTCTCTTCAGTTCTTACCAACATTTTCCTCTCCCGCTGCTGCTGCTCTGTGATCAAGATTTTGGAGAAGCAAGTGTGGTAGAGAGAATATGCAAAAGCATCAGCATCAGACAGATTAGGCTTAAACTCCAGCTCGGCCCCCTAATAGCTGTGTGATCTTGGGCAACTTAATCAATCTCTCTTCATCTCAGGTTCCTCAACTATGAACTATGGAAAATAGTAGTACCTGACTTCCAAGGAGGTTGGAAGAATGAAATACTAATATTTATAAAGTGCCTGCCACATAGTAGGAATAAATGGGGACTCTTGTTTTCATTACCCTTTGGCCCCCTATCCCCAGTCCCTTTTATTATAAGTTCAGGGACAGGGTGGTTGAAGTCTGGACAAGGACTGCAAGAGGAGGGATGGACGCAAGAACTGTTGTTTGAGAGAGATCAACAGGACTGATGAGGACAACCGGGTCAAGCACCTGAGGCTGTGGTTTCGAATCCCACCTCTACCATTTCCTAACTACGTGGCTATGGCAAGTGTATTAGTTTCCTATAGCTGCTATAACAAATGACCACAGACTCAGTGGCTTAACACAACACAAATATATTCCCTTACAGTTCTGGAAGAAAGAAGTCCAAACCCAGTTTCCCTGACTAAAATCAAGATCTTGGCAAGGCTAGTTCCCTCTGAAGGCTCAGGGGGAAATCCATTTCCTGGCCTTTTTCAGTTTCTTTTTTTTTTTTTTTTTTTTAATATGGAATGCTTCACGAATTTGCGTGTCATCCTTGCGCAGGGGCCATGCTAATCTTCTCTGTATCGTTCCAATTTTAGTATATGTGCTGCCGAAGCAAGCACCTTTTTCAGTTTCTAGTGGCCAGCTGTAGTCCTTGGCTTGTGGCCTCCTCTTCCTCCATCTTCAAAGAACATCATTCCAATCTCTCCTCTGTCATCACAGCACCTTTTCCTCTGACTCTGACCCTCCTTTTCCCCTCTCATAAGAACCCTTGTGATTACACTGGGCTCACCTGGACAATCCAAGATGATCTCACCATCTCAAGAATTTTAATTAATCACATCTACAAAGTCCCTTTTGCCATATAAGGCAATATTCACAGGTTCCAGAGACCAGGACATGGACTTGGCCGGGGCGGGGGGCGGGGGGGGGGGGGGCATTATTCAGCCTACCACTGTCAGTGAATTAATTTCTCTGAGACCTGTGGTCTCTACCTGTAAAAAGGAAATTATACCTATTATGATGGTTAATTTTACATGTCAACCTGGTATTTGGTCAAACACAGTCTAAATGTCACTGGGAAGGTATTTTTTTCAAGGAGATTAACATTCAAATCAGTAGACTTTGAGTAAAGCAAATTGCCCTCCATAATATGAGTGAGAATCATCCAATCAGTCAAAAACCTCAAGAGAGGGGTACCTGGGTGGCTCAGAGAGTTAAGCGTCAGACTCTTGATTTCAGCTCAGGTCATGATCTCACAGTTCATGAGATTGAGCCCGACTTCTGGCTCTGTGCTGACAGCATGGAGCCTGCTTTGGATTCTCTCTCTCCCTCTCTCTCTCTCTGCCTCTCTCTCTCACTCTCTTTCTGTCTCAAAATAAAAAAAAAAATACTTAAACATTTTTTTAAAAAAATCTTCAAGAGAAAAAAAAAGACTGGAGCACCTGGGTGGCTCAGTCGGTTAGGTATCTGACTTTGGCTCAGGTCATGGTCTCACAGTTCACAAGTTTGAGTCCTGCGTCGGGCTCTGTGCTGACAGCTCAGGAGCCTGCTTCTGATTCTGTGTCTCCCTCTCTCTCTGTCCCTCCCCTGTTCATGCTCTGTCTCTCAAAAATAAATAAACATTTTAAAAAAATGTTTTTAAGAGCAAAAAAGACTGATTTCCCCTGACAAAGAAGGAGTTCTGCCTCCAGACCGCCTTTGGATTCTGGCTGCAACATTAGCCATTCCCTGGGTCTCCAGCCTGCCAGCCTATCCTACAAATCTTGGACTTGTTAGCCTCCACAAATATAAGCCCTGATTCCTTCTAAAGTAAATTATGTATGTGTGTATATATGTGTGTATATATATGTATGTGTATATACACATACATGTGTATGTGTATGTCTGTATGTATAGACATCCTATTGTTTCTGCTTCTCTGGAGAACCCTGCTTAATATACCTACCTTTGAGGCATTCTTGTCCAGCTTAAATGACATGAAATATGTACAATGTTCAACACAGTGCCCAGCACACGAAGATTAATAGACATTAATTGCGGTGGCTGTGCCTTTTTTTAACACAAAGAAAAGATACCTCCCACTGTGAGTTATGATTATGCCACACTGGACATAGGGTTAGGTGTGGAGGGAAGACAAACCAAGATCAGGTCTAATGGCTCTTTAGAAACTTCCCTATAACCTGGAATGGAAACTCCTCAGGGCACTTCCTGTGGTCCGTTATTTATCCTAAATTAGGGTTGTGCCCTGAGGGAGTTATTTCCTATGAAGAAAAGATGAGTTGAGAGCTCCGAACAAGCCACCACCCCTGGATATAGCCTGCAGCCTCCATGCTATAGACATGGTCCTGGGAATGGAGACAAGAAGCCAACAAAGCCAGAGAGCTTTGCCTGAAAGGAAATGTCCTGAAGTCCTGACTCTCATCACCTGCTGGGGGCAGCACTAAGTACCAAGCCTGCCAACCTCAGAGATGAAGGCGACCTCCCACATGAGCAATCCATTTCTTTGCTGACCCAGTGAATGAGACAGAAGGAGGAAAGGAGGGCATGGGAAAAGAGAGTCCCAGCATCCATGTGTGGGCAGTGCTACAGTTGGCGATGCCTATACTCAAGACGTACTCAGAACATCACACTACAAAACTGGTCAGAGTTATCCTACCGCTGACATTTAAAGAGGAAACTTGTTCAAAGATCAACAGGGACACACCTTCAGGCATACTCTTTGGGTTTTCATATTTTAACAGCGACTCAGCTTGGAAGGTACCACAAGTCTCCCCTTCAGTGGGAGTCACAGAAGTTCAAGTTCACTGAGCTGTGGCAGGCAACGGTGTCTTAAGTTCAAACAGTGTGGCAATTTGCATGGTAATTTACATTGCAACCCTTTGTCCCCCTGTCATCCCCAAGAAGCCCTCCCAAAAGTTGAAGGAAAGCAGCTCAAATGTTTACAGCCTGCTTGACACACTGTGATTTCACCCCTCCCCTTGCCAGACAGAAGGAGAGGGGACAGAGGGTGTGGGTTTTATTGTGCAGGCTGGCATTCTTTGACATCGTTCAGAAGAAAGACTGGAATAAAGACGGAGTTAAGTCTTACATCTGCATTGTAAGGAAACCTAACATCGGAAACTATTTGTGATTAGTTAGACGTTAACCTTTCAAGTAGTAATAAAAATGATGTGTTCCATTGGTATAATGCTCTTCGCTTTCCAAAATATATTTCCATTTATTGTCTCTGACAGAGAAAAGAAAGTTCTATATTAGAAGTGTTACGGACTGAATGCTTGTGTGTCTCTCCCAAATTTCATATGTAGAAGCCTCAACCCCCAGAGTGATGGTATTTGGAGGTGGGGCCTTTGGGAGGTGTAGATGAGATCATGAGGGTGAGGTCCTCCAGGTGGAGTTATTGCCCTTGTAAGAGGAGACCACAGTGCTGGCTTGCTCTCCCCCACCCTCTCTCTACTCCATGTGAGGATATGGCAAGAAAGCAGCCATCTGCAAGCCAGGAAGAGAGCCTTCACCAAGAGCTTCACCATACTGGCACCCTGACCTTGGACTTCCAGCCACTAAAAGTGTGAAAAATAAATGCCTGTTGTTTTAGCCACCCAGTCTGTGGTAGCTCAAAAACCCATGGTTCTGATCTCAAATTTTAACATATCCAATTATCTTATTTAGCCCAAATAAGCAGATTTTTAGCTATTTAGAGCCTGCCTGCTCTGCATAGCCAACATCTGCTAGCCATAGATAAGATAAGCCCCGAGGCTATAAAGACCCCCAGCCACTGCTGCTTTGGGGAGCTCTCCGACATAGGCCAGGCTGCTGAGTGACATCATCTAGATACCTAAACCACCCCCAATCCCCCAGTCCCCCCAACCCCTCTCTAAGTAGTGACTCCCATGTCATAGCCTCTGGACAATCTCATGCTAGGAGGGACTTCTTCCACATTCAAATCTGTCACAGTGCCACCCAAATAAAGCCTGTGTAGACCTCCCCCCTCCTGATCATATCTTTTTCCTCAATCAGCCCCCAAATCCCTCAAATTCTCCACAACCAGGGTCTCAAGGAGTGAAGTCAATACACGCATGGCCTAAACCTACCATGATACGAGTCTAGGAAGCAGCAAATACGGAGTCCAACAGGCAGCAGCCACAGGCTCAGAAGACCACTCCACAGCTAGATCCTTACAAGAGATTATACCAGGGGAGGCTCCAACCTCCCTAGAGGCAGGGCCAGCAAATGCCAGGCTGAATGTCAGGACTCCAGCCAAGTAGAGAACTGTGCAAGGAGGGAAAACAAAGAAGAATCCACGCATCATGGTTGGGAGAATGGGGGGCTCACGCTCTTCCTCAGAGGTACAGTGGTTACAGCCAAGGCTAGGGCAAAGCTGGGGCCTGATGTCTGCCTCACCGCCAGATATTGTTACATATCAGGCATTTAGAGAGAGTCTTTGGGATGGCAGGATGATGGTGCTGCAGATGATGATGGTGGTGGTGATGGTGATGGTGGTGATGATGATAATGGTGGTGGTGGTGGTGGTGATGGTGGTGATGATAATGGTGGTGGTGGTGGTGATGGTGGTGATGACAATGGTGGTGGTGGTGGTGGTGCTGGTAGTGATGATGGTGGTGATGATAATGGTGGTGGTGGTGGTAATGGTGGTGATGATGATGATGGTGGTGGTGGTGGTAATGGTGGTGATGATAATGGTGGTGGTGGTGGTGGTGGTGGTGGTGATGATGATGATGGTGGTGGTGGTGGTGATGGTGGTGATGACAATGGTGGTGGTGGTGGTGGTGCTGGTAGTGATGATGGTGGTGATGATAATGGTGGTGATGATAATGGTGGTGGTAATGGTGGTGATGATGATGGTGGTGGTGGTGGTGGTGGTGGTGGTGATGATGATGATGATGGTGGTGGTGGTGGTGATGGTGGTGATGATAATGGTAGTGGTGGTGGTGCTGATAGTGATGGTGGTGGTGATGGTGGTGGTGGTGATGATAATGCCGGTGATGATCATGACGGTGATTATGGCAATCATAATAATGATGATGGCGATCCTTGTGATGATGCTGATGGTCATGGTGATGAAGACAATGGTAATAATGGTGACGGTGATGAAGGTCCTGATGGAGATGATAATGGTAACTAACAGGTATTAAGCAGGCATTGACTTCCCAGGCATTGCGTTCAGCACTTAACACGTATTATTTAATTCAATCCTCACGGCAACCCTGTCAGGCTGTTTTCCTTCCATTCACATATGAAAAAACTGAGTCTCGGAGAGGTTAAGAAAATTGTGCAAAAAAATGTTGGAATCAGAACTCAACCCCAGGCAGCATTCCCCAGCTCCATACTCTTCTCCCAAACTATCACAGAAAAGGCAAAATTTGTTCCATGTCCCATTTTAAAAGTTTCCAAAACCACACAGTCTCCCAGGAAAGAAAAAGACGGGCACCTGGGAGGCTCAGTCGGTTGGGCGTCTGACTTCCACTCAGGTCATGATCTCATGGTTGGTGGGTTCATGCCCCGCATCGGGCTCTGCACTGACAGCTCAGAGCCTGGAGCCTGCTTGGGATTCTGTGTCTCCCTCTCTCTCTACCCCTCCCCCACTTGCACTCTGTCTCTCTCTGTCTCTTGAAAATAAATAAATGTTTTAAAAAAAGAAAAAGAAACCAAATATACAACACACGAAGGTGCTTCTAACATTAAAGAGGCTTAAAGCTAAGAACGTGTATCTCCATGACCCCTGAACATCCAGGGTGCAAAATGAACATTTCAGTCCCCTGTGCAGATGTGCAGGCTGTTGGAAGGCAGGACTGTTGCTTCTACACTGTGGGCAACACACAGAGTAGGGCTGTATAAAAAGCATGGCATCATTTCATATAAAAGAAGAGCATTAGGAATTAATCCACCCAGGAATAACAAGTTAAAAACATGCATTTTGAAAAGGTACACACAGCCCGTGACAGCATCAACCAACCTGTCAGAAGTATAAGTGGATAGAAAATTCTACCTTTCCATTAATGGCAGGGTACTTTGTTTTACTTTCAAATGCCTCAGAAAACAACCTGCTCAAGGTGGGTGGTGAGTTATGTTTCGTACCCTCTGGGAAACTGGAAACTCAGGAAAGACACTCATGGTTTCACAAAACAGTTCCTGGTGAAAGCCAAGTAAGAATGCAAAGGCCAACAAAACCTAGCCCTGAACCAGAGGTCTGTGCCTCTCTCAGTGATCTGGAAAGATGAAAGGAAAGGCCTCCTTTATAAAAAGCCCAGTGCAACTATAAGAAGTTGACATCAACCTGCAATGTAATTAAGACACAGTTCTATTTATTCCTATCATCATCCATTTTCTCATGTCCATCTTACTCAACTACATTAGAAGCTCCCTGAAGCCAGGGATTATATGACTCATGGCTCTAATTTCCCCTCTAGCGACCAGTGCAGAAGCTATGCAGCATGGCCCCCAGCTGATCTAGCAATGAACGTCTTACACCCACACTGGAGGCTCCTCAGTTCACTTGGAGCCAAAGATTATCATTATTGAGTCTGCTCATTGTTCTCATATTGAGCAGATAACTGCAAACTAAATCATAATTTCCCTTAGCAACAATCTTGTGATCGGGAGTTCCGTTGCTAATCAAGAATTCAGCATCAAATCAATCATAAATATGACTACAATCCTTTAAATAGAATCCACAATCACTTTAAAAAGTAAAGTTATTCTCCAAGTAGGAGAACTTTCAAGCTTGGGAAGACCTGACAGGTTGCTTCCGTCAACTCCCTTTGCTCCCCACACGCAGAAGTGGAAGCCCTGGAATGGTGAGCCACACAAAGCCACCCAATGGGTGAGGGGCAGAGTCAGAATTTGACTTCCAGTCTGTGGGGTTTTCTTCACAACACCCTACTGTGCCACCTTGGGAATCTTATAAGATTGGCATGAATGTATCATCTTCACTCATTTAATGAGAGGCCCCAACGTACCCATTTCAAAAGTCCAATGCTACTATATCATAATCAAAATTCCCCGAAGTGGTCTTCCCAATGTTCATCTCACCGAATGTTAGCATGTGCTGTGCCAGAGACTCACTCATGATTTTAGCCTTTACTCCCACCCTTCTGCACTGAATTATGGAAAATCGAGGACCCCCCAAACTACATTTTGCAGATCCCCTTGCCAATGGGCTTCCAGTTCAATTCTGCATGAGGGAATGTGAAGGAATGGAAGGTGATTCAAAGATAGGAGGGTGCATTCATTTTCTACTGCTGCCATAACAATTTACCACCAACTCAGTGGTTTAAAACAATACTCATTGGGGTGCCTGGGTGGCTCAGTCAGTTTAGCATCCAACTCTTGATTTCAGCTCAGGTCATGATCTCACAGTTTGTGAGTTCAACACCACATCAGGCTTTGTGCTAACAGCTCAGATTCTGCTTGGGATTCTCTCTCTCTCCCTCTCTCTCATCCCCTCCCCCACCTCCCTCTCTCAAAAAAAATAAATAAATAACTTTTAAAAATATAAAACAACCTCATTTTTAATCTCATAGTTCTGCAGGTCAGAAAACCAGGATACTCCACTGGGCTCTCTGCTTAGGGACTCACAAGACCAAGATCAAGGTGTTGGCCAGCCTGGGCTCTTCTCTGGAGGCTCCAGTGGAGGCTCTATTCCAGCCTCATTCAGCTTGTTGGCAGAGTTCTTTCCTGACATTGTAGGACTGAGGTGCCTGAGATTTCCTTGCTGGCTGTCAGCCAGCAATCATTCTCAGCTTCCAGAGGCTGCCCACATCCCTCGGCTCCTGGCCCCCTTCATCGTCAAAGGCAGTGATGACAGATTGAATCCTCCCATGCTTCAACTTTCTCTGACTTCTCATTCTGGCTTCCTCTTCTACTTTTAAGGGTTCATGAGATCACACAGGGTCTGTGTGGTAACCCAGGATAAGCTTCCTGTCGTAAGGTCAGCTGATTAGTAACCTTAGTTATATCTGTAAAGTCCCTTTCACCATGTGATGTGACAGACTCACAGGCTTGACACCAAGAGTTAGAGGTCTTGGGGAGCAGAATTCTGCCTATCACAAAGGGCCACATCCTCCAGGAAACAGCTGTGGGCTCCAAGGTCCTTGCACAGATCCAGCTGTCACAGCTCAAGCCACTTGCATCATCCTAGTTCCTATCTCCCCAGTGTCCCCACCACCTGCTGTGTCCCACCATGCCCTATGCCCCATTGGCAGTCTCAGCATCCTGTGGGTTACCCCTAGGGTTGCAGAAGCAAGTGTGCCCCACGTTGTGATAACACCACATCTACACTTTCGGGTTGCAGCTACTCCCTACAGCTGTGAATCTCTGGGTCACAATACCTTTTAAGCTTTTCCAGCTCACCCAGAACTTTTTCAACTAGATCTATATAGTCAATCCTCTCTGAATTATCTAGCTTATTTTCAGCTTCTTGAGTAGACTCTGACTGGTGGAGGTGCCATACCACAAAAGGGCCCCGTGACCATGGGACTCACAAACTACATCTCCCAGACTCCCTTGCCAATGTGCTCACCCACGGGTAAGCAGTGTTCCTCCCTGCAACTCTTCTCAGAGCATTGACTATGTGAATGGGCATTGTGAATACCCAAGAAGGGGACCTAGCACACAGCATCACTGTTTCTCAAACAGTTTTTACCAAGGAATCCTTGTTTTATAAAGCATCTTTTGCACCTAGAGCTTGTGGAACGTTAAGAAACACTGGAATAGTTAAGACCTTCTTGAGTTATCATGTTAGCTCTTATCAGCACTACATACCTGATTAACAAAAATTATATTTTCCAGATTAGGCTAGCATTTGGAGTCGATCTTGGATGCCTTAACGATGATAGGTTAAGTTTGTTTTCTCCATCAGTTTCCTGTAGGCCACCTTTCTCCAGGCATCGAAAGTCACTCCAAAATGTAAATGAGAAAGTCATTCTCAAAATCCGCCTTTGGTGAAGAGAACTCACAGGTGAAGGCCAGGTTTCCTTCCCGCTCTTGGCTTTAGGAGTGTCAACCGTGAGTGTGTGTAAAGCAGCCTTCCTTTTCCTTCCTGTTCTTGCTTCTCCTGATGTTTTTCTCCTGCTTCTGCTCCCCACCCACCTCCACCGCTTCCCTCGCCTGCCTCCCGCACCCCAAGAATAGCCGAGGTACCTGGTATCAAAGACGATCCCAAAGGAGAAACAGAACACAGAAGGAGCCGCAAAAGGCCCTACAACAGAACAAGGGTTAAGTGATCTACTCCCGCTTTGATGAATTCTCATACAGTCATTAAAAATGATAATTACGATGACTTTGCTACAACATGGAAAAAATGCTTATGATATAATTAATGCTAAGTGGAAAAATGCAGAACACAAAATGATAGCTACACTATGATTACGATTATTTAAATTATATGTTCGCAGGGACAAAAACTGGAAGGGATCACGGAAAAAATAAAAACCATTTAATTTGTCAGGGATGACAGTGGTAACATGGGTGCATTTTTCTCTTTATATTCGGCTAATAGTTCTGTAACACCGAGCAAGTTTTGAAAAACTAAAATAAAAACCAGACTTAAGAATGTGTGGAAGTGAGACAGGAGAGGCTGTCATTCTTGTTTGCCTGAGGGTGAGAAAGGAGGAAGCGTCTGGATAGGAATAGTCAACCTGTTTTTTATATCAAAATGCAACTTGATTTCTTGCTGGTTAGAAAACAGATTACCATGTTCCTAAGCAAACACCTAGGCCTGCTTGGGAAAGCCGACTCTATGTTACTAAGGATTGGGGCTCTAATGTAAAGGGTGATTCCATCCTCCCTAAATGGGCCTTGAAGGTCACTATGGAAGGAAAATAACAAGGAGAGAACAGGCTTCCTGCCAAGTAGGGCTAGGCACTGAGAACAGGGAAGAAGGACTGGCAGAAAGGAACCTGAATGGGACCCAATCATGCAAGGTCACATTCCAGAAGGTTATCAAAGAAGGTCTGCAGCAAGGAGATACCATGGGAAGGATTGCACCTGCACCCATGGGTCCCAAGGATCTCACCAATCGACTATCCCAAACTTGTGTTGGGGGCCACTCATCCACCTGCTCTGAGAGAGCCCACCTATGGTGGTCCAGCTGTGGTGTGAGTGTCACAGTGCACTTCCTGAGCCTGGGGCCTTAGGATCTGTGGACTTTACTAGTCAGTGGAAGGGCCCCTGGGCCACACTGAACATATAGAACATTCGGAGCTGGGCAGAGGGGAGCACAGGCTGGATAAGGTAGAGTGACAGTTGGATGCACTTCTGGTCAGGGAGGCAGGGTGAACATGTAACAGTGAGCAGGGCTCCTCTAACTAAACTTTGGAGAACAAGGCAGCCTAAAGAAACATGTCTGGAAACACCCTGTGGGGCAGGGTAGTTCTCCGAAGCCAGACAGTGGGAAGGGAGGGCGAGAGAAGAGGGCTTGCTCCAGGCCTGTGGGAGCCTGGCCAAGGGGACAAGTGTGCTGGTAGGCCCTAGGAGCAAGAATTCTGTGACAGCCAGCAGAGCACGAGCCAGAACCTGAGAACATGCTACCTTACGTGGCAAGAGGGACTTTGCAGATTGATTAAGGTTAGAGACCCCAAAATGGGGAAATTATCTAATGAGCCCGATGCAATCACAAGTGTCCTTAAGAGAGTGAAGCAGAAAGGTCAGAGTCAGAGGATGTGTGACAACAGAAGCAAAAGTCAGGGTGATGTGAGGCCATAGGACAAGGAATTTGGGCAGCCTCTAGAAGCTGGGGAAGGCAAGGAAACAGGTTCTCCCCTAAAGCCTTTAGAAAGAAGGCAGCCCACTAATATATTGAGTTTAGCCCAGGAGGACTGATTTTGGACTTCTGACCTCCAGAACTGTAAGATAACAAATTTGTGTTGTATGAAGCCACTATGTTCATGGGGTTTTGTTACAGCAACAACAGGAGACTAATACACAGCAGTTAAAAACAAAAGCTCCAGGGGAAAAAAAAAAAACAGGTAGTGGTCTCTGAACTCCAGCTCCTGCTAGTCCTGGCAGTTGGGGGACACTTGGTGATGTTAGATAATAATTTACACAGAGAACATAGACTTCCAGGCAGCACTCAGCTTGTCAGACATTTGTTCCCACCTGATACAAGTAAAAACACATTGAGTCCTTAGTGTGTGTGTGTGTGTGTGTGTGTGTGTGTGTGTGTGTGTGTGTATACATATATGCATATATATATACACACATAGATATATATACCAGACCTTGCATGACGTGCCTGACGTGCGCTACGTCAATGAATTCTCAGAAAATCTCAATGACGTGGGTTCAATTGGCATCACCATTTTACAGATGTGGAAACTGAGGCTCAGGCAGGTGAAGTCATGTATCAAAAAAGGGGAACTGGGATTTGAACATGGGCTGCCTGACTACAGGGCCTGAGCACTGAGCCACTGTATGATGCTGTGTCATGAAAAGAAAAGGACATTCACTCCACTCTGTGGGGCAGAGAGAACATATATCCTGTGCTGCTCTCCTGAATTGACTACCTGGGGATGTCTATACGGTAGCAAGTGCACACGCAAAGGACTGCCTTTCTAGAACTACAAACCATGAGCTCCATACAGCCTAGACAAGACATTCTCCTGGGCCTTAAAGACTAACTGTAATGATCTAAATGTCCAAGAATTTAAGGGATTGATTGATTAAATCATGGTTCATTGATGCAATAAAATACTAGGCAGCTTTTTTTAAAGATGATGTAGATGATGTGGATCTGTATGTATTGACATGGAGGGATGTTCCTAATACATCATGAAGTCTAAAAAACAAGTCACTAAATAGTACACACAGCATGAGCACACATACACACAGAGAGGAAAAGTCTAGAAATACATATACAGAAGGCATTAACAGTAATTATCTCTGTGTGTAAGGCATAAGAATACAGGTGATTTAGTTTCTTTCTTCCTGCTTGCTTATCTTTTTTGTAAATTTTCCACAATAAAAAGAAATTGTTGGGATAAAGCTTAAACGTGAGGAAAATGAACCTTCATAATGGCAAGCAAAAACGTGCAATGATAAAAAATGCTATGAAGTACCTATTTCCTAGTGACCAAGTCTTGATACGTTTATATAAATTTGAATCTCCCTACCAGTCAGTGTTGACTAAGGACTGCCGTCCCCATTGTTTTAGATTTTTTTGTAACTGAGGCTCAGAGAGATTAATTTGCCCCCAAAGTCACCCAAACTGGAGCCATCAGACTGGGATTTAACCCAGATCTGTGCAGTTCCAAATCAGGCGTTCTCTCCACTATGTGACTCTAATCTTTTACCACCAGTACCATGAGATTTCCAGGCAAGCAGAAAAATAGAAGAAATCCATGTGGACCAGAGGGTGTGGAGGGAAGAAATGAGGATAGGCAAGGGCAAGAGTGTGTTACTCACTACTCCTGTACTTTGGAGTAGGTCTCCCAACCTTGGCACACTGACATTTGGGGCACAATAATTCTTTGTTGTAGGAGGAGCAGGGAACAGTCTGTGCAATGCAGGATGGTTAACAATATCCCTGGCCTTTACCCACTAGATGTAGCAATCTGTGACAACAAAAATGTCTCCAGACACCACCAAATATCCCCTGAAGGTCAAATCAACCCTTGGTGAAGAACACTGCCCTGGAGAATTGCTACCACCAGAATGATATCGGGGTGGGTCCAGCACGTCATTTGTTATTTACCATATATATTCACGCCTCAATCAAACATACAGTTCATGCCACTAATCTGTCCTTCTCAAGGAATCCTTCAGCCCTTACATATTTTGAGATTTGATAGCTCCTTCAGGCGTCATTAAAGACAAATGTCCGAATTGGTGAGCCCCAAGTGACATCTGTGGCCATTATCCTGATCTCCAGAAGGAACAGGAAGTTGAGGTGCACCCCTTCAAGAATGGCTCTGCAATGGGCCTTCTTTCTGCCACCCTCTTGTGGGGGTTCATCCATGCCCCTGCACTCCCTAAATTAAAAGTTAAGGGAAGCTGGTTTTCTCTTGTAAATACCAAGCTGTGCAGTCATTACAAGCTTGCTTGGAGATAATCAGGGCTGACACTCGCTGTACGTGCAGGGTTTATTGGAGACCACCCACAAAGTTGCCTCGACGCAAAATGACACTACTAAGTAATCTAATCCCAAAATGTAGATTTCATTCCAACAAATTGCACACAAGTGGTCTCCTGCTGGTTTAACTGTTGCCTGGAAAGGCAAGCCCAACTGTATCGGTGACAAGTATGTTAGCATAAAGCATCCAAACCATAAACAGAGAATGCAAATGCCATGTCTGGGACCGTAAACACTGAATGTCACAGAGAGAAATGAAGTCCTTTTCTAGTGAATTAAAATATAATTAGAAGATAGGGTAGAATACATCACTTTTGTCCTAACTCATTCCTCCCTTTGAATCAAAGAACAAAAAATAGAACAAAAAGATGAAGAAATTAAGTATTTTTCTCTTTGCATCAAAGACTCTTGCAAATCCTGCAGAGCCATATGTTCTGAGATGAACCAAAATTTGAGGGAGCCACCACCCTGGCTTTATCCTCACACAACAAATGGGTATCTGCAGCTCCAAAACACACAGTCCCCAACCCCCAAAAAAGGGCATATAGTTTACCCCACACTGCCACCCCCCAAAAATTAAATACATAATAAAAAATTGATGACAACTAAGGTTTGTTTTTTTAAGTCTCAGAGAATGGAACATGAGTCCAGTGTGAGCCAATAATTTACTAAGGTTGCCTGAAAGGCTGCTAACTATCTTAGGATGCATTAACAGAGTTTGCTGAGCAGGTAAAAGGAATTGACAGTCCTGGGATCAGGTGATCTGACTGCATGTGGAGAATAGGTGTTCTCAGATTGACACGAAGGTAGACATCTGTGATGTTTGGCCCCTTGGCATACACTCAACTGTTTAGGTAGTAGCACACCACGATGAGGCGCCATCTTTGAGTAGTGAACTGACCCAGGTGCTGAATGAGAGAGGGACAGCTGACTGCATCCTAACACATCACCCTGAAGGCAAGAACTGGGTTTTATCTCCCTTCTGTCTCCCCCACCCCTGCACTAAAAACTAGTTAGGCACCTTGTGGGTATTCAACAAATGCCTGATGGATTTTCAGAGAAATCCTCACTGAAGCTTTATCTCTACATTAAAAAGCCAAGCAGAAAAACAATGTGTATGCCATTTAGATCAGTGGTTTTCAAATGATGAGTCACAACCAATTAACAGTTTGTTAAATCAGTGTCATAAGTCTATATAATCAGTTATTTCTTTAATGAAAAAAAATCTTCAGGGTGCCCCTCTCCTGCTTGGTAGAACTCCATTGGCAACCCCTGAAATCCAACTCTCTCCGCCTGTTCTGTACTACATCCCACAGCTGAACATGGCTGGAGAAAAGCATACAACCAACACCCACTCGTCTTAATGTAATTCATTTCCATGACCTCATCTGGGTCCTCATGCTGCCTGGCCATCACGCCTCATTCCCTCATTCATGCACCTGCCACCCTCCTGGATGACCATCCCTCACCCTCCAGCCCATCCTCTCCCTCCTCGCTCTAAGTTGCTAACCTCACTGTCTACCTCTTGGAGAAAACAGAAACTTTCAGAAAAGAACTGCCACAGTCTCCCACCTCCACTTCTATACACCTACCAGCATCTGCCCCATAAATATGCCATCCTCCCCTTACTACGGATGGACCATCCTGCTCCAAGAGAAGGCCAGCCCCTCCACTTGCACCCTACGTCCCACTCGAGGACATCGTTTCAACAACCCTCGCCTCTCTCTCCTACATCATCACACAATTTTCCTTCTCTGCTGGATTATTCCCATTGGCATGTTATTGCCACCTTTAAAAAAGAAAAGACCTACACGAGGTTATTTTCAACTGAATCTCAAGAAAGCTGAAAAAGTAAATTGTAAAAACCTTTAGGGGCTCCCGGGTGGCCCAGTCGGTTAAGTGTCCAACTTTGGATCAGGTCATGATCTCACAGTTCATGGGTCCAAACCCTACATCAGGCTCTGTGCTGACAGCTCAGAGCCTGGAGCCTGCTTCAGATTCTGTGTCTCCCTCTCTCTGTGTCTCTCTGTCTCTCTCTCTCTCTCAAAAATAAATAAACGTTAAAATTTTTTTTTAATTTTAAAAACCTTCTTCACTCTATTTTCCCTCTAATTACCACCCCATTTCTCTTCCCCTTATATAATAAAACTATAGAATAAAACTCCTTGTAAGAATTGTCAGTGCTCCTTTGCCAAATCCTCTCCTCTTGTCCTCTTTTATACTCCCTCCAGTCAGATGGTGACCCCCATCACCCCATCAAATTGCCCTTGTCAAAGTCAACAGTGACATCTATGCAGCTAAATCAAGGCCCAGTGCCCGTCCTACATATCACTGGACATGCTGCCCCCTTCCTCCTATTTGGAACACGTTGCTCACTTGGTTTTCAGGCCATGACTCTTTTCTAGTTTTCCTCCTATCTCATAGTCATTCCTTCTCATTCTCCCTCAAGTGCTCCTCCTGATCTTCCCTACCTCCTCATACTAGAGGGCACAGGGCTGGCCACCGGGGACTCTTCTCTACATGCCCTACTCTCTTGGTGATCGCATTCAGTCACGGCCTTCACAGGATTCTTCCAGGCCCTCATCAGTCCTTCCCCCTCCCCACATGAGGGTTACAGAGGTGCCACTTGTTTGTGGCTCATTGAATAGATGTCATTGATATGGACAATCTGTTTATTAGGAACTGTTACATCCAGCTAATCATTTCATTCATAAACGACCAACTAACCCTCATCCTGGAATCCTTTTGACTAATTCAAGTCAGGTGTGATCCCATGACCTCCAGGTGAGCAGTGGGGTATCCAATTTGCCACCCTGGAGCCATCCATCCCTCTGGCTTTAGAGTCCTGGTATTCCATGATACTCCCTTCCCTGACAAATCCCTTGTCACCCAACCCCATGCAGGTGCACGCCTCAAATCTGTAGCTGCAGCAACTCCTGCTGGTATCGGTGCAGCTGTTTCCTTTCATGAACCTCTTTTGTGCACTGACATATCTGAAAAAAAAGAGGGGGAGCATATTGAATTTCAGGAGATGAACCAGCTGGTTTAAGACAGACAAGGAAGAAAACGATGACTTGGTCACTTTTTCTCAATTTTCATGAGAATATAGTTCCAGGAATCCAGGTCCATGCAGGGAGTTGCACAGTGTTAATCTTGCCCCTGAGATACGGATTAAGAAGATTCTGCCCATAATGATGCATGCTTTTCAAATATCCTTCCAAGCCTGGAATGTAGAGATCGTTCAGGAGCTCAGAATCTGAACACTGTCACTATAGCCCACTCTGGTTTCAAATTCACTTTGTGTTCTTTCTTGTATTTTTTATTTTTTCCAGGTGTGGAGATTGGTTAAGTGGCCACAACATACTCTTACTTAACATCAGTGCCATTTGAGGACTCAGCTAAATTGGCACTGGGGCCAATATGCGACTTTTTTGACCTTGTAATTGCAAATATGGAGCTGTTTGTTTTCTCAGAAGTGTCTAAAACATGTGAGACAGGTATAAAGTTTCCACATAAGCCAACCTCTTTGTTTGGGTCTGATCTAAACAAACTGCTTCCTGCAGCTGGGCCAAGAATATTCCTTCCAGTCCTATCTTTTTGAGCAGGCCCAAGCTTGGAGACTTCCAAGATGGAATTCTGCCATGACTCGTATGTGGCAAAATCTTAAACCAACACTTCTCAGTGCCAGAAAAATAGCAACATAGCCCAGGAAGAAATCAAAGCTGCATTCCTATTAAACAAAAAAAAATTATTAACATGATACAAAAAGAAAGACCATTTTGTTAATGATCAAATATACAGGCTTCAGCCAATTAAAGCTTTGAAGCAAATAACCATAGCTAGAATCCCTCACTGGAGCTAATCATTATAGCAAATGACATTTGAAATCTTTTTTTTTTTTTTCCTCCTAACTATAAGAATTAAAAGTTAAAACAAGTTGCCAGCACAGCATGTGATCTGAGCTCAAAGTGCACTTGCTCCAAATTGCAGAGCCTTTGACTCAAATGGGACAAGACCCTCTTCTGCCCAGATTAGCTAAACAGAATTTGCAGTGAAACTCCCTAATGTCTGCTAGCAACAAGAACTGCGTCCTGACAACCTGCAGGGAGGGGAGTCACGTGCTGGACTAAAGCAAGCTCCAAACAACGAAGCCTGGTGCTTGGCATTCCTTTGTCCAGCCATTCCCAGTGGGTTAACAAGAACCAAGAGAGCAAGGCTTCTGTGAGCCAGTTAGCTCTCCTCCAGTTTGCAGTCCAAGATTGCACCTTACACTTGGTCATCGATCTTAAAATGCAAGCCCCTTCTTGGGGCACCTGGATGGCTCAGTAGGTTAAGCATCCAACTCTTGATTTCAGCTCAGGTCATGATCTCACAGTTCATGAGATCAAGCCCTTTGCCTGGCTCTACACTGACAGTGGGGAGCCTACTTAGGATTCTCTCTCTCTCTGCCCCCCCAAAATAAATAAATAAACATTTAAAACAATGTAAGCCCCTTCTCTCTGTAGAGCAACCAGCCCGTGGAGGGTGAGGGGAAAAGTTCTCCACCTTTGCTAAAACAGCTCAGAGGTTTTAACTACTGATCAGGAGCTCAGCATCATCAAATAGTGAAAGAAGAAAACACTACCATGGATTCTAGATTGGTTAAATAAAATATGGAGTAAACATCCCATTCAAGAGAGACCCCATTTTTCAACGCAGTAGGGATGTCTTTTGTACCTAACAATGATTCATGTTTAATGACACAGTAAACCCTTGCATTTTTATAGGGCTTTACAATTTATAAATCACTTTCACACATACTAATGCTTTTTTAATCCTATTAGATAGCAAGGCAGATATTTTACCCCACCTCACAGATTTAAAAAAGAAGAAACAGGAGCTCAAAGAGATCACGTAATTTGCCCAAAGTCATGCTAAGAAGCAATTAGAGAAACATCCAGGTCCAATCCCAGGTGCTTGCCTCTATACACAGTGGATTTTGACACCTGCCCCTGGAGAAATATCAAAAAGTTCAAAGTCGCAACTCTGATCGATCTCATGTGTGCAGATGAAATGAAGGGGAAAAAATATGGATTTTTCTCTCCCTGGCCCCACCACCACCCCAACCAAGCACAACTGTGTCCATAAGACCATGACCAAAAGCAGTAAGTAGCCCACTGCACTGGCTCTTCTCACCAGCCATCTCAGTTTATTACTAACTAAATTCTTCTTGCTACCCATCCTTCCTCACTCCACTGCCACATATACTCCCTAGAGTACAAGCCCCTGAGGGCAGGGTCTGGGCCATTCTTGCCTTGTGATGGTCTGCTGTGCACCACAGAGTTCATTTCACTTACCAACTGCCTATTATATATCTGCTCCTCATCATTTTGGGAAAATACGAGCTTATCCCGAGGTAGAGCTAGGAGCATCGAATGGACCGCGTTGCTTCCTCACTAATCACCATCTACTAGATTCCCCTGTTCATGCTCCTCTGAGAAAACATAAGAGATGGGACCACATGACAAAGGCAGTGGTCTACATCCAGGCACAGCCTCCAAGCCTTGAAAATACCTATTATTTTATACCTGAAGGATTTTACTCACACAATAGCCTTTGCTACTGACACTAACAGGATATAAAGAGAACAAGTCTTAGACCTCACTCCAGGGGTAAACGAAGAGAGATTTCTCATCTCTAAGGCAGTGCCATGACTTGCACCAGCAGCATAGCACCCGTTCAGAATTCTGAAAGACTACGGGTGAACCAAATGCATAGGTATAAGCTGCAAACCAGGAGTGAATGTAATAAGGACTATTAGGAGAGGCTATCAAAGTAGGAATGGGAAATATGTCACACCAGGCAGTCTCTTCTTTGACCTATTTATAGCAGACATCATCAATGGACACAGCAGGGATCTGTGTGTCCTGCCAGGGACCTGACCTATCAGGGATCTGACCCTCCCAAATACCACACTCCACATGGCCATCACCATTCAGGTAGGATCAGCAAGCAAGATGTCACCTATTTGCCATCCTTGTGTTTAAGACCTTGCTGGAAATCAGCATTTCACATGTTAGCCCTCAGTCATGGTGCTTCCTCATGCCCCTCTGATTCCAAGACTCCTGCTATTATATTAACAATCCAATTCTGGGGGGTCTGGGTGGCTCAGTCGATTGACCGACTGAGTCTTGGTCTCAGCTCAGGTCATGTGTTGCTGGGGTCATGGGATCAAGCCCCATGTTGGGCACTGAGTGTAGAGCCTACTTAGGATTCTCTCTCTGTCTCCCTCTGCCCCTCTCCCCCACTTGTTCTCTCTGTCTCTCTCCCTAAAATAAATAAAAATTTTCAAAAATGAACAATCCAATTCTGATGATCTGGATTCTTGACCTCAGCTCTTGGTTGTTCTTTGCCCTTTCCCCCACACCGATGCTCAGCCCCCGACCTCTGGCCAGGGGTTCTGACCAAGGCCTGGTGACCTGCCTCTACTCCTAATTCTTGTCCCCCAACACACATCTTGTTCTCATCTCTTCCTCCCCACCCCACCCCCCATTCACCATTGAGACTCAGCAGAAAGGACCCTGACCAGGTCTAGAGTCCCTTCTCTGACTGTATAACAACAGCCCAAGATCACTGAATAACTGAGATAAGCATGGCAGAAGCGAGGAAATTCCAGACTAGGAAAGGAGAAGGGGAGAAGCTAGCTCATGGTTCACAAAATCTCCCTCAGTTATGGAGTTTATCTGAAGGTTGGGCCCTTCAGAGAAAGTGAAAGATTCCAGTTCTGGCTTTTTTTCTGCTTTATGGTCAAGTTTCTGCCTTCGAGGTAAAGAGCAGATGTTTCCTAAGCTCCCAGGGATTTGTCGGCCTTGTTCACACCTTCAGCAGACAGTTCATTGCAGGTTTAATTTATATGGTTCTATTTCACTGGTGGGACAATAACTCGCGCTCCATCTTGAGTCACAAAATGGCGGCGTGCAGGAAAGCCAGACTTGCCTCCCCACGCCTCTCGCTGCTCACCTCCCTACTCCCCAGCCTCCCTTCCATCGCATTCCCCCGTGTTCTCTGAATCCAAACGATACAGCCCATCCCACATTGGCGACGTGCTGCCAAGGAGGCTCCCTGTCGGAGGAGATGTCCCTGGAGAACATCGATCGGTCGGGAAGCCTGCCTGTGGGGTTCAAAGCCCAGTTCTGTCTGCAATTCACCAGCCAAATGGCTCCCCTCTCTGGGCCTCAGTTTCTTCATCTGTAACCTGAGGGGGAGTTGGGCTCAATGACATTGTATTAAACTCAAGTTTCTCATCTGTGAAGGGAGGCTTTGGACCTCCGCGCGGGTTGTGCCCTCAGACTTCCCACAATGCCCCGCTACTACTCCCCTGCTATTGAGGCTTAACCAGCAGAGGGAGAATCATTCCCAGCTGCTGGCAGCCTAATCCGGCTGCCTTGCGGGGAGTTTTGTTATGCCTATTTCACAGTGGGTCGTGTCAAGTCAACATGTATTTCTTAAGTGCCTCTGACAAGCCCAGAAAGAGGGTGGAGCCCTCTGGGGCCTCAGTGACTTCATCTGTGAAATGAAAGGCTTACGCTGGCTGAGCTTCTGAGGTGCCTCCCAGCTCTTAAGTCTTGAGAGTCAAGATTCCACTGGGGGAGGGAGGTCCCACCCTGGGGTTGCCAACCTCCAGCCCCACCTCTGATGTGGCCCAGGTCCAGCTCCTTTCAAGCCTGTTGCGCCTGGGACCACACGTGGGCAGTGCAACCCTAAATGCAGCTAATAACCCATTCGGAGGCAAGGTAGTGCACGCGTCACAAACACAGTCATCCCCCACCCTGTCTCCTTGGCTGAGTCTTGTCCTTGCCCCCTCCCCAGCCTGCAGCTCTCTGGGCTACTTTAGAGAGAAGGGGAGGGGCAGATGCTTGTCTAGATGGTGTGATTTGAAGAAAGTCCCCACCACCCCCACAAACTATCTCTCACAGACCTGCCTGAAACCCTCATCATAGGCACTCAGTTTCTTTGCATTCAAGCATCTTGCTTCCAGAAGTTTCCTGTTAAATGTGCACAGAAAAGGAGCATGTACTCAGCCTTGGACTTGTTTTCCCAATGCTACCCTCTTGCCAGCTCCCATTCACCAGCTCCCATTGCCACTCTCCAGCCGCCCAAAAACATCTGATAAACACAAGAAGAACTTACCCCCACAAAAAGAGGCACGAAACCCAAATTTATGAAGGAAAAACTGAATAGGAATGAGGAGTAAGGAGGCATGCTGTCTGGCTTCCACCCTGACTTATGTCCTCAACAGCTAACAGAAGAAACAGGATTGGAGAAGGAATTAGTTGAAGAAGAGAAGGGTAGGGGATAATGTAATCGTGATTTTCAAACCCACTGTGTTATTAGGGTTTTGAAGGAATTAAAGTTCTCACTTTGGAGAGTCACAAAGCCCCATCACTGTTTGACTTGGCTCTGTGCGCCTCTTCTTAGATTACTGCACGTGTTTACTATTTAAATTTGAATGAATAAAAATTAATTTTGAGTGGATAAATTTTGAGGGATAAGTGTAGATGCACAGATGGAAACCACAGATATACCGAATTAGGATTCGCTCTCTGCCCTCCCCGTGGAAGCCAGAAGAAACAGTGGCTTCACCCTCCATGGAGCAGGATTTAAGCCATGTGGGAGACTTCCCTGAAGAGCGGGTTGTTGAATCTGAAAGAGTGAGTTAAAGGAGATTGTGAGGGCATTTCCTTTTTTCGGTAAATGTTTTTAAAACAGAACCAGTTCCCATTTGTTATGGACGGAATTCTGAACCCCCCACCCCCAAAGTTCACATGTTGAAGCCCTAGCCAATATGACTGTATTTGGAGAAAGGGCCTAGAAGACGGTAACTAAGTTTAAATGAGTTCATAAGGTGGGGCCCTAATCTTACAGTGTCCTTATAAGAAGAGGAAGGAGGGGTGCCTGGGTGGTTCAGTTGGTTAAGCATCTGACTCTTGGTTTTGGCTCAGGTCATGACCTCACGGTTCTTGAGTTCAAGTCCTACTTTGGCGTCTGCACTGACAGTGTGGAGACTACTTGGGATTCTCTGTCTCTCTCTCTGCCCCTCCCCTGCTCACTCTCTATCTCTCTATCTCTCTCAAAATAAATAAATAAGCATTAAAAAGAGGAGGAGGAGGAGGAGGAGGAGGAGGAGGAGGAGGAGGAGGAGGAGGAGGAGTGAGAAGGCAGCCATCCAGAAGCCAAAGGGAGAGGTCTCACTAGAAACCAGATTTCCCATAACCTTGATCTTGGACTTCTAGCCTCCAGAACTGGAAGAAAATAAATGTCTACTGTGTAAGCCACCCAGTCTGTGGCCCCCTCATTATGGCAGCCTGAGCTGACTAACACGTTTCTGCCTGAGGGAGGGAGATAAAACGGGTCCATTAACAAATGGGGATTAACTACTTTTCTAGGCACTGGGTTTGTGGCAGTAAATATGACAACATCTCCAGCTGGGAGGGGCAGCCTCCTCACAATACCTCTAGCCTGTGGGTTCTAGAATCCACATGGCTTTTTCTAACATGCAGCCTCTGGGACTGTGTAGCTGTACCTTCCCCAGAGTGGTTAGGAACAGTGCTTATTGTCTGGGTGAGGAAGCCAGTGAGCGAACTACTCTCCTCTCCCTCTAGACTGTTGCCTCAGCAATGCCAGGAGTCCAGGTGTAATGCCATGGAGTCCAGATTTGACCTGTCAAGAAATAAGAGGATGATGCTGTGGGGAAATCAGAAGCAGCCATTGTTCCTCACAAACAAACCTGAGGAGAGCAGACACCCCGGGTGGGTCTGCAGACCTAGAATGGCTTCTGGAGCCAAAAAAGAACCAGTGGAGAGTCTGATGCCTTAGGGTAGAGACAATGTCAGGGGACAGTTACCCTCAGGAAGCCAGAGGAGACAGGAAGAGGAAAATGGGGGATTTTAAAAGGAAATTGGGCTAGTGTGGGCTTAAAGAAAGGAATCAGACTGTGCTTGAAAGCTGGGACAACTTGCCTGTCTTTTCAACAAACTCTGGTTAAAATTAAGAGCAGAAATCTGCACTTGATAAAAAACTTTCATCTCAACACTTTTGAAGAAGGAGCAGAAGGAAGTCAGGCTATTTGTGTCTCTTTTTTTTTTTCTGGTAAATATTTGTGGGTGTCACTGTTAAAAAAAAAAATGACGTGAGTAGGTTTCAGTTAGTACACAGAAGGGCATGTAGGCTGTGGCATACGGGTACGCCAGCAGGGGGCGGGCTTGACGCATAGTGTTTGCCAATTTCTGTGTTGTAAATATTCCCACGGCGGCTGATTTCAAGCTACCGATGGTTGAAAAAGCAGCTTGCAAAATTCCTGCCTTTTTATCCACAGTACCAGACGACTCTAGGATACTTCTACAAGTCACATAGAGCAGATAGCAGGTGACCCTGCGCAGAACCAGCTGGGAGGACCAGAGAAGTCCAGTGAGCAGAAAAAGGAGGACCCCAGAGGGTGATGTCAGGAACACAGCAGACTTTCCTCTCTGGGATGTGTCACCTCACATGCATTAATGGAGGTCCGCTGCCATGGTCGTTTGGCTGTCCTCCTTCCCAGAACGGGTAAGAGCAATTCTGTTAAGGAAGCACTACTTTATCCCCTGTGCGTTGCCCGCATGCTACCTCAAGCTCAAGGGAACAGCAACAGCCACAGAGAATCCCCAAAACCCACCTTATTTTTAAACTTCTAAAATGCCAACTAAAACTTTGACTTACAGAAAAAAAGAAAAGAAGGGAGACAGGGAGGGAATTGAGAAAAGACCTTCATGTAAAACCAATAAGCCCAATTTCCCCAAGGACCCCAAGAAAATGCCTATTATTTCCCCCATAAAGGGAGGAAGACAAAAGGAATTCCCATTTTTGGATTTGGCCAGACACGTGTACCTCTCCCCACCCCCACTCCCATCTCCCCCAGTATAAGGCAACAGGATGGAAGCAATTCTATCACACAACTACCTCTAGCCTTCTGTAGATTATAGTTATGGACTGACCCATTCTCTGGACACGCATATATAATCCATCTAGAACTTCATTCTGCAGTTCAATGTTAGTCTTCAAATGAACTACAAATGTATGCTTTTGTTTCCAAAACAAAACCACAGGCAAAAACTGAGACTGAGGTCTCTTCCTCTCGAGCTTACCTTGTAGTACCTGGTGCTGGGCTCCATGCTTGGTCAATCCTCACCCAATTTAATTCCTCCTCTTTCCCCTGCAGAAACTCACCAGGGGATATTCTCTGAGGACTCATGGCAATCACCTCCAGGGGATTGGGAGACCCTACTCTTTGGGCCATGAGTCAGAGAAATGGGCAGAACTTGAGCTGGCACCAGTAAGCATTGAACTTGATGAAGTAGATGAACTAAAGAATAGGATTATTATACATAACCTAAAGGTTCTTACTGTATGTATGCAAGTTATCTATTTAAAAGTCCAGGTAGATAATATGTCTCAACAGTGCTTATGTAAGAAGATGCAGCCAGTGTGAACGATGCATATATTTCCACCAGCTCTCTGGCTGTGCTTGCAGCCAAAACCTGCATTTCCTTGGACTGAGGAATCACAGCAGAGAAACCGGTTACTGGGAACAATAAAGGAGAAAGGGTGACCTCTGCTGGTCAAATTGGGAGGTTTTTATAATCTGGTTATTTTCCCAACTCTGCAAAGAAAAAAGTGAGCAGAGAGTTGGGGAGGTAAGCGTGTGTAATGTCCTCCATGAACACATGATCATTTTTTCCACACTAGTTATTTTTACAGACTTTTCAGCAAAAAGTCATTGTTTGGCCCAGAAACTCTTTAATTCTGTGTAGAAATGAGATTCAGTGAGGTTTTTATTGTGTTTAATAATTATTCTCTAGAAAAAAAATAAATAAATGCTTTCACCCAGAACTCAATAATTTATTTTTTTCTTTTTTTTTTTTTGATATGTCATTAATGAAATGAAGAATTTGCAACCGATTTTGAAAGTAGAGGCTAATTAGAGTAAATGAAAGTGCAGCCCCCTCCCCTAAATGTCTCATTAAGGTTTACATTTGTTAGATGAATGCTCATTTTAGGAATTAAAAATTAAGCATTTTCAAAAGAGTCTCCACAATTTACAATTCAATGTCTAATGAAAAATTTGAAATAAATTACTTTGCTTTAAAACTCAGCAACGCTCAAAACAAAATCATTTCCATGGTGTTCTCATTATGTTGCTTGATTTTGGCCCTCCGCGTATCTTTCATCACCTCTGACAAGCAAAAAGCATGTGTGATGCTACTGGCCCTGTAATAGTATTCGATTGTTAGTCAGACTTTCCCCGATCACAGACCTCACTTTGGTCTTTAGCTTTGCCAAGTTTAAAGCAAAATACTTCATTTCAAGTTTTCCAGAGAAAAGCTGGGCAAGACCTTTTAAAAATCTAATTTTTTTAATTGTCTAGTGCTGCCACACATGTAGTGATGATGTGTGTGTAATCAGGCTTGTTGAAGGGAGGAAAAAAAGAAGACACACAAGAAAGCAGACTGGGAACCCTATTTAGAGTTCTGTGAATTGGGGGGAACCACCTAGCTTTTGGGAACTGCAACAATAAAAGACATCAGTATCCAGCATAACGGAACCTATGCTCTGTCTTTAACAATAAAATATAATGTTCAAATTAAATAGTGCTTATTTAAATGCATGTTCACATGCCTTACGTAATAAAGGGCTGGATTTTTGTCAGATGATTTTCTTAAGCAAGTGCACGCTTGCCTCTCATTTCTCTTGGTCTGAGAAGAAGCAAGCCTCTTTCATGATCAACACCTTTAAAAATCTGGCAGGGGCGCCTGGGTGGCTCAGCTGGTTAAGCGTCCGACTTCAGCCAGGTCACGATCTCG
The DNA here is from genome assembly GCF_028018385.1 of Neofelis nebulosa. Taxonomy (NCBI): domain Eukaryota; kingdom Metazoa; phylum Chordata; class Mammalia; order Carnivora; family Felidae; genus Neofelis; species Neofelis nebulosa. The sequence goes on from NC_080783.1 coordinate 18,118,965, forward strand.
CGGTCCGTGAGTTCGAGCCCCGCGTCAGGCTCTGGGCTGATGGCTCGGAGCCTGGAGCCTGTTTCCGATTCTGTGTCTCCCTCTCTCTCTGCCCCTCCCCCATTCATGCTCTGTCTCTCTCTGTCCCAAAAATAAATAAAAAACGTTGAAAAAAAAATTTATAAAAATCTGGCAAAGGGGCACCTGAATGGCTCAGTGGGTTCAGCATCCAACTCTTGATTTTGGCTCAGGTGATGATCTCACAGTCATGAGATCGAGCCCAGTGTCAGGCTCCATGCTGGACATGGGGCCTGCTTGGGATTCTTTCTCTCTGACCCCTTCTCCACTCACTCTCTCTCAAAAAAAAATTTTTTTTTCTAATTAACTAAATTTAATTTTAAAAATAAATATCTGGCAGAGAGGACACAGAAGGGGAAGAATAAACTTCATATTAATTGGTTGGGCTGCTGTCCTGGGCCTAAACTGGAGTAGGAAAGGAGAGAAAAATTATAATAGAAATAATCCAAATAGGATTCATTCTCAGCACATGCCATGACCCCTGCACCCACTTGCTTTTTTATATCATATAATAAATGTGTTTCTTCTTTTCTAAGTATACCAAGGAGATGTGAAATCCCTTGAAGGCAACATTTTTTGTTTTGTCTTATGAAAAAATAATGTAGACACTGAATTAAGAAATTGGTAAATACTAAATATTAGCATTTATTTAAATGCCAGTATGCATTCCAGTTTTTTTTAATAAACATAAGAGTTTAAAAATTCAAGTAGCTGGATTTAATATTAAGGACAAGAAATAGTAATAATGGAAAAACATATTCCCAAAACCATATATATAGTTCTTCACAAAAGAACTCTTTGCAAGTATAGTCCTTAATATCACAATTGTACTCAATAGACAACCATCAAATAAATAGGTCTCTACGAGTGCTCATTTCTCTGGTCTGATATTTATTAAGCACCTGCTGTATGCCATGCATCGTGCTGGGCATTGGGGAGATGATGGCTAATAAAGCCAGATACCTTCCTAGTGTTGACGCAGCTTCCAATACTATGCAGGAGCCAGACATCAATCAGCTATTCACACCAGTAAATATAAAATTACAATAGCAATGAGTGCTAAAACCTAGAGGGAGATGGTGCTACTGGAGCATTGTTTTTCTTAAACTAAAGAACTCTGTTTTAAAACTCTGTCTGCATGGTAGGCAAACCCAGCATTGTTGAATTCTGGCCTAGGGCAGAGAAAGCTCAAATCAAAGAACCAAAATCAACATTTTACAGGCACAACAGGACCAAGCAAACTGAGAGGTACTTGGTCAAAAAGGTGCCTGATTCTATTTAAATGTATTTATTCAGCATCTGTGCCCTGCAAGGCAGTGCTTCCCAAACTTTAATGTGCATGAGAATTACTTGGGGATCTTGTTCAAATACATACTGTGAATCTGTAGGTCCAGGGTGGGGCCTGAGAGTGTGCATGTCTAGCAAGCTCCCAGGGGATGCTGATACTTGTGGTCTGCTGATCACACCTTGAATAGCCCTAGTCAGGCCAAGATGCTGAACCAGCATGACTGCTGGGTCCTCACCCCCAGTCTCCCAGCCCCATCCACACCACAAGAACAGAAAAGTAAAGAGAAAGTTGTGAGAAGCTCCCAGAGTTTACCAGGGCTGTTTCAGACTGGTGTTTCTGGAGTGTTGGCTTTGTCCAGGGCAGGACCCAGCCCAGCAGGCTTGTGAGAAAATAGAAGAATAGATGGGATTCTGTTCCTGCCTCCCCCAGCCATCCCCTCATCTCTTTGTGGCAAACAGTGCCTGCACCCCTCCTCCTAAGACCTAGAGAATGGCACAGATGTCCTCAGAAGAAAGGAAAAAAACACAGGGGAACCAACTGACCCCTGGAAGTTATTTCCATATTCCTTCTCCTTCAGACTCCCAGAATCACAATCTAGTCGTGACGAGGGGTCTCAAACTTGGCTGCATGTTGAAATCACCTTATTTTTTTTAATTCTGATATGTGCTATTTATAAAAGACATACTTCAAACATAAGGATGTGCAAGGGTTGGAGGCAAAAGAATGGAATATTAGGCAAATATTAGCCAAAAGGAAGCAGACTTAGCTATATGAATTACAGAGGAGATAGTCTTTAAGTAAAGAGCATCATTAGGAATAGAAGAGTTCCCTCAAACACAGCAATTACACTCCCAGCTACAAACCCAAGGGAAAACCGTGTCTGTGTGGAACAAATGATGTAAAGTGGGCCCCACTATACTTATTTCCTGGTACTCATGCCCCTGGGCAATCTTCTCCCTTTGAGTATGAGCAAGACCCACACACACTTGCTTTGAACCAACAGAATATGGCAAAGGTGATAGGATGTCACTTCTGTGACCATGTTACATAAGACTAACATTTGCCATGCTAGCAGGCTTTCCCTCAGCATGCTAGGAAGTTGAGGGTCACCTCTGACTAAAAGCTAGCAAGAAACGGAGGCCCTCCGTCTGACAACCTGCAGGGACCAGAATCCTGCCAGCAACCACATGAGCTTGAAAGCAAATCCTTCCCCAGTCAAGCCCTGAGATTAGCCCACAGTCCCACTTGCTTGTGAGGACTTGAAGCAGAAGAGCCAGATAAGCCATATGTAGACTCTCAACTTATAGAAACTTCAAGATAACAAATGTGTGTTATCCTAAACCCCTAAGTTTGGGGTAATATTGATAACTAACACAAGAGACATATACAAGAATGTCAGTAGTAAAACAAAACTTTAGAAAAATCTGGAAACCAGGATGCCTGGGTGGCTCAGTCAGTTGAGCGTCTGACTCTTGATTTTGGCTCAGGTCATGATCTCACAGTTGGTGAGTTTGAGCCCTGCATCAGGGTCTGTGATAATAGCAAGGAGCCTGCTTGAGATTCTCTCTCTCCCTCTCTCTCTGCCCTTCCCCTGCTCACACTCTTTCTCTCTCTCTCTCAAAATAAATAAATACACTTAAAAAAAAGAAAAGAGAAGAAAAATCTGTAAACCAATATGCCAAATGCCTATCAGTAGAATGTGCAAGAATATTACACTCACAGCCAGATGTCAAAATAGGAATAAATCTTAAAACTATGAAACTAAGTGGGAAAAAAAATGCCTCAAAAGATTACCCCAGCATGATACCCTTTCATAAGTTAAAAACAATTAAATCAATGCATTTTGATGTAATTGTTTAAATAAAAAAAAACAAATTAAAATCAAAAATATTATTTATAAAGTTAAACATATAAAGTTCTGATAAAATTAAACATAGTTCTTATAAAGTTACACATAATCTTGCCATATGACCTAACAATACCACTCCTAGATTTTTATTCAAAAGAAATGAAAACATATACCCACATAAAAACCTATATGTGAATGTTTATAGCAGTTTTATTCATAATTGCCAAGAACTGGAAACAACCCCAATGTCCTCTAAGTGGTGAATGGATAAACATACACATATAGCATGAAATAGTCACAACAACTAACACAGTCAACAGCACAGGTGAATTTCAAATTTATTACACTAAGTGGAAGAAGCCATATTCAAAAGACTGCCTACCATGTGATTCCATGTATGACTTTCTAGAAGGGGAAGAACTATGGAATAAGAAACTGATCAGTGGTCACCAGGAACCAGAGGTGAAAAGCAGATTTGACAACAAAGAGGCAAAAGGAAACTTTTGGGAGTGATGGAACTGTGTATATATATATATATATATATATGTATACATATATATATACATATATATATATATATTTCAGCAGTAGTTATATAACAATTCATTTGTTAAATTCATAAAATTATATACTAAAAAGGGTGAATCTTACTGTATGTAAATTATTCCTCAACTATATATATTTAAGTGCCCTTTTGACAATCCCTTGAATCAGATCCCCCACCCTACCATACCCTCTAGCCCTTCCAGTTCTTCCGTAAGAAGAACACAATGAAAAGTTGTGCCATTGGAAATGTTATGGTTAAAATTACTCTAGAGAATGGTCTTGAAAGGGGAAGAGGAGTAAGGAGAATAAAGGAGTAAACATTGCTTCTTTGCCTTGTGGATGGGGGATGTTTATGGTTTTACAACGAGAAACCTCAGTCTGCTCAAGGCAGGGAGATACTGAGTCATTTGTCCAGCCACCTGCAGTACAGACGGACCCCTCCCCAGACCAGCAGCCCTATTTGGCCCAGATTCCCTTTGCCTTGGAATGTCTCGATAAATGGCCCATTAGCAGCCCACAAAGAGATTAAGAAACAATTTCATTTAAGAGAATGCACCGTTTAACAAAACGATCCTTGAATCAGAATGTTCTGCTTCTGCTATCTTTTATGAACTAAAGGAGCAGGGGTTTTGAGGTCACAGTCAGCCTGACCATATTTTGTTCTTATCTCCCTATTTTCTACTCCATAATGAAATTTAAATAGCTTGCTATCGCTAAGTAAATAACTGGCGCCATAACAGCCTTCTGGAAGCTTTTAATTGTGTCAACCAGCTCTTCAATTCTAAACATTCCTTACAACCAAATGATATTTAGAGCTTTGGGTGTCTTCTTGGCAGATGGAGATAGGAACACAAAATGGGATAAGAAGGCCGGAACTTCCCATTAATCTTGGCAGTACTCCTTTATTCAAAGATCATAAAATGCCTGAGGTAATGCCTTTAAGTTGGTGGGGGAAAGGGGGGGAGCGTCTGAATGAGAAGCAGAAAGTCTGGATTTTAGTCCCTTTCAGGCTTTGTGATTTGGAATACGGCAACCAACAACCTCTTTTGACCTCATTTTCCTCCTGTGGACACCTGACTTTGTAGCCAGCGTATCAGCCCTCCATAGTCCCAGGTCAAGTGCTCCAGCCAGAAGCAGGCTTACCCCAAAGTTCCAGCTTTATACACCTCTGTGTCCAAAGATCTGCTTTCGTCTTACCAGTGTTCCAGGGACATGGTGGAGAAGTGTGCCCACAGGGTGGTCAAACTATGTGGCAGACAAGAAAGACTCCAGGCCCTCGCTGCCAGCCCACTGTAACCCAAGATAAAGGGTCACCCAAGACAAAAGTTTCCATGGTCAGGTACAATGGGAAACACCAGGTGAACTAAATCAAACAGACGTTTTTACCTTGGAACTTCCAAGAGCCCTTATTTGCTCTTGTGCTTCCAGATTTTTCCTAGAAGGAGGGACAGAAGTATTGGACCAAGGAATCTGTTTTCCAAAGATCAATACTCAGGGCTGGCATGCCTTGAAAACACTGATCCAAATTTATGCTGCTTATTTTTCATTCATTATCCCCTAATCAGGGTGCACTGGACCCTGGCTGCAGAAAAGCACCACCTGAGCCTGTTACCTGGGCCTCAGCACTAGATGCCAGGCTTTAATTGGTCTGAGGGGCGGGATCTGGGCACAGGTATTATTTCCAGGTCCCCAGTGATTCTAACCTGCAGCCAGCATAAAGAATCACTCGGGGAGCATGGTGCCCCCCTTCTTATACCTCTTGTAGAGCCTTAAAAGGGAACCACATCCCCATCCCTAGGTCAGTACTGGGGAGCAAACTCAAAGAAAAATTTATCATTCCACCCTGAGTCAAAAACCACAAGATCCAGAGCCCCTGCCTACCGAGAGGATCTCCTTGGAAAATCATGAATGAGTAATGCAGCATTTTCTAGCAGTTACTTACTCAATTGGGATTCTAGCCCTAATCGTCTCTCTTAAAACCCTGTGGATTTTTCCTTTCAAAATGGAAATAACTTTACTGATTTTCTGGTTGTAAATTTAATGGCTGCTCATTGTGGGGGGGGGGGGGTGGGGAACCACATAAAAGTGTAAAGCAAAAAATAAACAGTTGTTCTTAATCCCCTCCACTGTGAGCATTTTGTGTTTCCTGCCAGTGCTTTATATGTTTTTAATGTTGTTTTGTAATCTGGTCTTGTTACTTATCAATATCTCTTGAATGTCTTTCCATCCCTATATAAAACTAATAAAACTATACCATCATTTTTTTAAGTTTATTTTCTTAATTTTGAGAGACAGAGAGTATCTGTGTGTGAGGGAGGGAGGGGAGGAAAAGGGAGAGAGGGAGAGAGAATCCCAAGCAGGCTCTGAACCGTCAGCAGAGTCCAATGAGGGGCTCAAAGCCACGAACAGTGAGATCATGACCTGAGCCAAAACCAAGAGCCAGATGCTCAACTGACTGAGCCACCCAGGTGCCCCCCAAAACCATCATTTTTAATGATGTATACCAGGTATACTATAAATTATTTAATCGACGCCTGTGTTTAGTTGCTCTAGTGTTTACCATCAATGAAGGAGTAGATATCTTTGCACGTGTATCTGATCAGTTCCCAAGAATAAACTTCTAGAGGGAGAATTGCTCAGTCCAAACCCCCAGCCGAACATTCGGCCACTTGGCGAGGGCTCCATTTCCACTTACCCACCCAGGGTGCTACTCTTGGCTCTCATTTCCCCATCCCTATCCCACCAGCCTTCTCCACTCCCTGGCCTTTTCCAGAAAGTAGTTTCTAGCTGCTATTGGGTCTAAGCCCCTCCACTTTTTATCAAGTCTCCTTCAAGCTTTATCTCCTAAAGCCAGTATTTTACTTTAGAAAGCCTTCTTGGCTCTGTACAAATCTCCCCTCTCCTGGCACCAGTGGGCTCCGTTCAGGCCAGAGGTCTCAGCCCCCAGCAGAGGTCACCAAATCCTCTTTTAAGGAGCCAGTAGGGATGCAGCAGGCTAAGGCTGACCCTTCTGGAAAGCCTCCCCCCCACACACACACACACCCACTGCCACCCTTGCTCTCCCTAAGGCGCACCTGCACCTCCGTGACAGCACCTGTCACTGGGTGTTATAATTGTTGACACATCAAGTCTCCTCTCCAGACACTGAGTCGCTTGTTCCCTTCATCCCTGTGCCTCCCGACTCCAGCACCATATCTGGCTGAAAAGACACCTTCATGGCTTTCTGAATGTCTGCTATTAAAAAGCTGCATTTTTCCAGGAAAAACTCCAAGCCACACATCTAACATTGAATGTGGTAACTATGAGCCACATCCTCACCTTTTGCCAGAAAAGATACAACCTCAAGGCCGCACCTGAGCTGACTCTCTCGGACCTCACCACTAAGATATCAGAGAGCGCCCAGGATCAGAAGGAGCTTAACTTTTCTTCTCGGAGGCTCTCCACCCTCGAACCTCCTGACCCAGCCTGACTGGCTGCAGGGGCAGGAAGCCTGCTGACAGAAGCCCCTCTCCTCACCAGCCTGGCTCCCGGCACAACGGTCCCCGTGTGTTTTACTCCTGCCACTTCCACTTAGGGACCTCCCAAGGTTCACAAGTTCACGTCTTCCACAAATATTCGTAACCGATAACACTGCTGAAGCAGGAGGACGGAGTCCCTGCCTTGAAAGACGTTACATTCCAAAAAACAAGTGAACTAACACATAAAATGATTATAAATTTTGATGAACACTTTGAAGAAAGTGAAACGGAAGCTAAAATGAAAAATAAGAAGAAACATATTTTTCTTTAATTTTTTTAATGTTTATTTTTGAAAGAGAGGGACAGAGTGCAAGCAAGGGAGGAGCAGAGAGAGAGAGAGAGACACAGAATCCGAAACAGGGTCCAGGCTCCGAGCTGTCAGCACAGAGCTCGATGCGGGGCTCAAATCACAAACTGTGAGACCATGATCCGAGACGAAGTCAGATGCTTCACCGACTGAGCCACCCGGGCACCCCAAGAAGAAGCATATTATTGATCACCCTCAATTAGAATGCCTGCAGGGGCTGGGAGGGGAGCCTCCTCCTTGGAGAGGGAGCAGCACCCAGAGGCAACCCTGAGGTGTAAGGGCAAAGGGCCGGGCAAGTCTAAGGAAGGCCTGGGGCCTGGTGAAGGAAGCAGAAAGAGACAGGACGGGAGTTTGGGGGGCCAGGCAGAGGTGTAACAGGTGTAGTTCCATACAGGAGTTCTAGAGAAGCTGTCAGACTTCAGGGTCCAGTCAGTTATTATAGTGAAGTTGTCTGGATTCAGCAGGCCTGGGTAGCTCAGTCCATCAAGGATCTGACTTCAGCTCAGGCCATGATCTCACGGTTGGTGAGCTCAAGCCCCACTTTGGGGTCCACGATGACAGTGGGGAGCCTGCATGGGATTCTCCCCCCTTCCCCCCCACCCCTCTCTGCTCCTCATGGAATTCTCTCTCCCTCTCTCTCCCTGTCTCTCTCTCTCAAAAAGAAATGAAAGAAAGAAAGAAAGAAAGAAAGAAAGAAAGAAAGAAAGAAAGAAAGAAAGAAAAGAAAAGAAAAAAAACTTCTAAACCTTTAAAAAAAAAAAAGTTAAAAAGTTATCTGGATTCAAAATTATTACATGCCCCAGGTTTTGTTTCCATCTCTGCTAAACAATAAAATCATTCTCTTGGACTCTTGCAAGCAAGTATCTCATCCCATGGTCACGTCAAGACGACCCACCTGGCTGGAACAAAACTGGGACAGTAGGTCCCAAGAAGATTCTTCCCAAGAAGAATCCCCTGAAAATGCTCTGAAACTGAAATTTTAATGTGTTTTCAGTTTCTTTTAATTAAAGAAAGAAAACGTATCAATCCATGTCATTTGTTCTTTCGAGTTTCAACTTTTTAATTAAAAGGTCCTCAGATTCCTCGGCGAAGGGGGAAGGATGCAGCAGAAAGGGAAGCCGGGAAGAGCCGTTTTACAGGGTTTTGGAAACAGGAATGTGGGTCCTTCTCCCGGAAAGCAAGGAGTGTTGCCCTAAAACTCCAGCTCACAAATGCCCACAGCTATTCTTGCTCCTATCTGGGGACCCTCCTCCACCCAAGACTTCTTTGGGTGGAGGTATTTCTGCCCCTGAGCTCCTGTTTATTGGTCTGGCCCCAAGTTAGAAATACCCAGGGGAGAGTCACTGTAAACAGAGTCTGACCAAGCTTCACTGTAAACAGGGTCTGACCGGAAAGGAGTGCAGAAATGGGGAGCTGTTTTCTGCTTCAGGGACCGGAGGGTGGGGAGGATGCCGGGGCTAATTCAAGCATGTGTTCTTGGGAAATATGACAACATTCACACAAAGTCTTCCTTATTTGGGGCTGTTTGTGAATAAAACACGCATTGAATCCTTCTGAGTACTGCCTTTAATTCCCTGCCTCCCAGTAAGAATCCCTCCAGCCTGGGGGCTCCGGGCAGTTGTCTTTGCAGATTTGCAAAAATAACCCCAAACCAAACACCTGGAGGGAGGGAAGGGGGAAAGACACAACTCCAGGGAGAAGACCCAGTTCTTTCTTGAATCACCTGGATTCACATTGCTCCGCCAGCCCTTTCTTAACCTGAAAAATAAGTCCCAAAACGGGTCCTTTTTAAACAATTCAGTATGCAAACACATATTGGGGTATATTAGTGTGCAACACTGCCAGAAACTGTGAAAAAAACAAAGAAAAGCAAGACATAATAATTGCTCTCCAAAAAATGTTTACTGATTAAAGGTTTGTTGAAAGGTTCTTATCGGGGCACCAAAAAATGTTTACTGATTAAAGGTTTGTTGAAAGGTTCTTATCGGGGCACCTGGGTGGCTCAATCAGTTAAGCAGGGGGACTCTTGATTTCCGTTCAGGTCATGATCTCACCATTGGTGAGATCGAGCCCCACGGAGCCTGCTTGGGATTCTCCCTCCCTCCCTGCTCACTCATGCTCGCTCGCTTTCTCTCTCTCTCTCAAAATAAATAAATGAACATTTAAAAATAAAAAAGAAAGGTTCTTGAACTGATGGATGAGGGGAGCATCAGTGGCCAGTCTGTCAAGCAACACTACCTAGCTAACCTAAGAGGCACAAAACGCTCAGAGATTAAAGGCAGGGAATTCTCCACCCATGTGAAGGGCAGCGTATAGCTTCACAGAGGAATTGTCTCTGAATTCTGTTCTGCTTCCTATGCCTCAGTATTGAGGAAGGCTCTAAGGGACATTGGGCTTTGCCAGGGTCACCTTTTCATGCCACTTAAATTACAAGGAGACATCCATGAATTTGCGCTGCACAAAGAATTTCAGGGTTTGGAAATCTTAAAAAAAACAAAAACAAAAACAAAAACCTAGGATTCTAAAATTTCAAGATGGACATGACAACCAATTGAACCCAGATACAGGGGGGCTTTATCACCGCCTTTTACCATCCCACCCACTAAGAATTCGTTTGTGGTGTTGAGTGCCATTGATGTGCAGGAAAAACACCTCAAAGATTCAGGGAGGGCTCTCCAGTTCCTCCCATATCTAATCTGGGGCACTAAAACCAAGGTTCCTGGATTAGTAAGAAAGCAGTCTCATGTCCAAAGGGGAAACAAGTTCTTTCCAACCAAACAGACCCCTGAGAGCTATTCTTAGGCCAGGAGCATCACATATATTGCCTACATCTGGATAACTTCCCCATTCCATACCCCAAGCAGACATCACAAATGGTTCATGGAACGCATTCTCACCAAGGCCAGAAGATGCCCCAGAATCCCTCTCAATGTAGGACTCCAAAAAGTCACTACCAGTCCACAGAAATTGTCACAAGAGATGAAATCTCTGTTGTCAGCTTCACCCGGTTCACTGTATAGGTGACTTGTCCTCTCACAACAGGGGACAAGGGGACAGGGAACAACGGGACAGGTAGTAGTTTAGGGTCTCGGGCCCTCCAAAAAGCCCTGGAGACTTGAGGCACATCATTAAAATGGCCACATTTTCTTAAAATAGACTTGTTACATACAATTTTCCAAGGCTTGCTGAATAAATAATTCTCTTAAATTTTGGTTGACTCAGGTTTGAGTTTTAAAATAGATATAAATATATGGAGGTTTCAACTTTCACAGCACTTAACTTTGGGGGGAGGGGGTGTTAAATCACTTTACAAGAGGATTTGCCAAAGATTTTTTTAAATGCCAAGTTCCTCTCCACCAAATGTGTTAAAGACTCGTAACTACCTGAAAGCAAAGGAAAGGAAGATGGTTGGAGAAACATAAATCCCATCTGTGAGGCACCCCAGCCTTTTGAAACTGAATTCCAAACAACCATGAAGCAGCTGTGAGAAAATGTGATTCTATTTACACAAGTCTTATCTACACACACTTCTTCGGAAACAACTCCATTCTTTGGAACAAACTCACACTGGGCTTGACATAGAGGACCTTGCTGCTGAATACAAGTGTGAAGCATAGGCCAAGGACAGGAGAGGCTAGAAAGGAACTGATCATTTATCACTGAAAGCACACACTAGGACATGTTCAGAAAGCACAGGTCAACTGCTCTTAAGTAATCCTGAGGTTCCCCCTCTATTACAGGATGGTCATTCTCAGTCAGTGGATACTGAGATCAGTGGCACCATATGCCCAGTTTACTTAAGAGCAATGGTTGTCAAACTCCTTTCCCTAGAGGAGTCTCACAGATGCCCCCCTGGAAAGGGGAGGTGAAGTAGACAGGACTCTAAAACTCCCCCCAACAAGTACACTCATGCCTCAATCAGTGAAGCCTTTCTTTCATCTCTTCTATAACTTGACGTTCCATATAAGATTTCATTTGCAAAGAAAGGGCTTCACTACCCCCCTAAAGAGTGAGGTTTTTTTCCTTAACTACTGATATATTCTAACAACTGATCAGACATCAACAAGGTCCCAGAACCAAAACCAATGAACAGAATTGTAGGGAGATAAATGTTCCTGCACCAAATACGCAAAACTGAATTTTTTAACTTTTTAAGTGGAAACAACTTTAAACTTAGAAAAAAGTCACAAGAATGAAAATAGTAAAAGAATATCTGATTTTCTTTTTATCTAGATCAGTCTCTCTCTCTCTTCTCCACCCTCTCTCTATATATTTTTTTTTCTTTTTTCCCCCCATTCAATCATTTTTGGAAAAAGTTAAATACATCATGGCCACTTACCCCTAAATACATTTATTTTATTTTCTACGCACAAAAACATTCTGAACAGGTATTCTGTTACATAACTATAGGATGGTTATCATCTTCAATAAATTCAACTTCAGTAAATTCAACATTGGAACATACTTTACTGCCTATATCCCATTTTTTGTCAACTGATCCAATAATTTCCTTACAGCATTGTCCCTCCCATATGGAATCCAGTCCAGAGTCAAGAATTGCATTTAGATCTCATGTTTCTTATCCTTCTTTAATCTGGAACACTTCCAGAATCTTTCTTGATCATCCACAACAACAACAGTTATTTATTTATTTATTTATTTATTTATTTATTCATTATTTTTGAGAGAGAGAGAGAGAGCATGTGAGTGGGAGAGAAGCGGGGGAGAGGGACAGAGTGGGAGAGAGGAAGAGGGGGAGAGAGGGGGAGAGAGAGACAGAGACAGAGAGAGACAGAGAGAGAATTGGAACCCAACTCAGGGCTTGATCCCACAACCCTGGGATCATGACCTGAACAGAAATCAAGAGTCAGACTACGTTCACCTGACTGAGCCACCCAGGTGCCCATGACAACAACGTTTTTAGTTCCCCTCTTCCACATTTTTAATAGACTGCTTCTCATTTGGAGTTTGTTTAATGTTTCCTCATAATTCAGTTCATACATTCTTGGCAAGAATGGATGCTTGTATCCTTCTCAGGATATCACATTTAGAGGCACATAATGTCCATCTGCTCTCATGGCTCATGGAAACTTTGATCAGTCAAAATGTCAAATGTCTCCACTGCATAATTGCTATTTTTTCCCATAGAACTAGAGATCAGTCTGTGGGAGACACTTTAAGACCGTACGGACATCCTGCTCCTAATCTAAATTTCTCCCTAAATTTAGCATGCATTGATGATTCTTGCTTGATCTAATCTTTACCATAATGGTTCCAAGACACTAACTTTCCAACTTTAGGACCTTCTCCCAACTCATCAGTTGGTATTCAGCATTTCATTATAAGCAAGAGCTCCCCCTTCTGCCCCATATATTTATTATTATTGTATCCATTTGTTATTGGTATGGACTCGTGAATTCCTATTTTTAATGGATTATGACTCATGAGAGTACTTCATTATTTTCTATTCAAATTGTCTCTGATTTAACCAGTAGGAGTCCTTTCAAGCTGGCTCCCATGTCCTTGTGATGTGTTTCCATCTCTTTTGAGCACTTTCTTAATTTCTAGGATAATAAAATGTTCCAGGCTTATTTAGCGCTTATCCTGCCCCAGCCCTGGAATCAGCGGGTTCTCCCAGGAGCCCTGGCTCCTTTTAGTGGGGAATGATATTAGAGACCAATATCTGGGCACCAGGCATACTCAATGTAACTGAAGTGTTATTTCTTCTTAGCCCTTTCAGCAGACAAAACTAGGTAATATATGTGTGTGTACACATTTATACATACAAATATACATTCACCCATGCATATACATGCATAAACACACACACACGCACACACACACACATGATTTAGAAATATGGTACACACTAATAGACCTAATTTCAATCCATCCCAAAAAGGCTCTTTTTCTTTCTCCTATCCCATATTATGTCCCTTCTTTCCTAGTAAGAACCCTGGCTCTCAACAATACATTTATCCATTGGCTCAATCCTATTACACATATAAAATTGTTTCAGAATTGCTTTTCCCCAGCATTGCAAAAAATAAGCCTACTAAAAAGAATTCAGGATTTGTGTGCAATCCCCCCACCTGCCTCTTCCTAAGACAGGGTATACAGTCAAATACTGTGTTCATAAGTAACTTGGATTAGTCTTTCCTCTCTCTCTCTCTCTCTCCCCCCCCCCCAACCCGGTCTCTCCCTCTCCCTCTCTTTTCAGTATGATTATGGTATTTATCTGAAATATAATTGGGTGATTTGTTTCAGTTCGCTTTCAGTTTTAGGGATTTTTCCCGCTCCCATCCTTATTAATTTTACTTTTGAATCTAGAACATTAACATGCTTCTGAAGGTCAAAACGATGCAAAAAGGTAACACTCGGAGATAACACTCCCTCCATCTCTCTTTTGCCCTATCCCCCACCTCTTGTAAGTAACCAACTTTAATGTTTCCTGATTTATCTTTCCTGGGTTTCTTTTGTACAAATAAGCGAATATATATGTTTTCTGATTTTCCTGCTTTCTTACACAAAAGGTAGCATACTATATATGTTATGTTATATGTGATGTCATATATATATTATATACATATTCTTTTGTACTTTGCTTTTTTCAATGAACAAAATCTCCTAGAAATCACTCCACAACTGTTCATAAAGATTTTCCTCATTCTTGTTCACAACTACATAGCCTCCACTGTGCGTGAGGAGCATAGCTCATTCAATTTTCTGTCTAGACACTGAGCTGTTTCCAATGTCTTTGTGATTACAAATACTATATTGTGATATTTGTATTTTATATAATATTTGTGAAATATAAATGCAATAGTGTTACAAATACAAATATTTGTATTTATAAGTGAATAAACTTATATATTTGTATTTTCATATTGCTGGAGGTATATCAGGATAAATTCTTAGACGTTGGATTGCTGGAGCAAAGGATAAATACCCATATAGTTTGGGTGCATATTTCTAAATATCCCTCCATAGGACTTGCACCATCTTTCATTCCCACCAATGATGTATGAGAATATCTGTTTCCTCATAGCCTTGCTGACAAGGGTATTGTCAAACTTTCAGGTCTTTGCAAATCCAATGGGGCAAGGTTGGATTTTAAAGAAAGGAACATAGTTATGCACATTAAAGATTTATAATGAAAAAACAGAAACAGTACATGCAAAGATCATTGGAGATAATAGAGGCAGCAGGGATGACCTAATGTGTTTTGCATTATAAATACATAAACAAGGGATTAAGAAGTACGATGAGATGAAAGAAGGAAGAGACTGAACTAATAAAAATCCAATTACTTCTCAATCTCTGAAATTAAAAGGATTGTTAAATAACATTAAACGCAAGCAAGGAGAGTCAGTTTTACCGAGTGATGAATGAGTTCTGGGGTTGCATATTTAGTTGGGGATAATGCCAAAATGCATTTTCTTCCTGCTAAAATACCAATATGCATTTGCTTCTTCCCGTTGAAATGCCACCTCTGTACCCCATATCTATTTATTTAATGGTGTTTGTCTCACCATATTATAATTATTTATTTTTGAGTGTGTCTTCTGTCCTGGGTGGTGAGCTTACTGAGGACAGAACTACATCTTACTCCTCTGTGTTTTTAGAACAGGATAACTACAGATGAGTGTGCTCTCTTGCAATTAGATCTTGGTTGCAGGGAAAGAAGGAAATGAGGAATGGAAGACGGAAGTATGCAGTAACAACCTAAAATGGAGGCAGTATATGGGGCACCTCGGTGTCTCAGTCAGTTGAGTGTCCAATTTTGGCTCAGGTTATGATCTCATGGTCTGTGATTTCTAGCCCCACATGAGTCTCTCTGCTGTCAGCACATAACCCACTTTGGATCCTCTGTGCCCCTCTTTCTCTGCACCTTCCCCACTCTCTCTCTCTCAAAAATAAACAGTTTAAAAAAAATAAAATAAAATGGAGGCACAATATATCCAAACTATAGATGTAGATATAGATTAGATATACGTATACATATACACATAGATGATATAGATACCGAGGTTCATTCCAGTGTGAAATTTTTGTTCAAAGAAAGCACTTTTTCCACAGTCAACATACTGCATTTTTCCACAAGATATTTCCTAAAAATATATTTAAATACAAATTCCCATCAGAATAAGAGAAGGATGTCACATCCCAAGGATGATGGCTGATGCCCAGTGAACAGGAAAAAATTAGAAACTTCATGAATTTTGTCAAGATTAATCTTTTGGTACCTAAGTAAATCTCCAGGCTTTGATTACAGGTGTCAGTGCAGAACAGCACCTCAGTGAGAAATGGAAGTCAGTGGAATTCAATGAAGCATGAAATTTAAGCACAGAATCATTTACTAGCAGGCATTAATGACTAATAAGGCATCGTTATCACTAACGTGATAAATAAACTTGAGATCTTGCCAACACTTTCATGTACTAATTCTATGGATCCCGATAGTCTCAGGAAATAAGTTTTTTGCGATAATATTTTTATAGAAGGGGAAACCAGGTCTTACGTACTTTATCCAAGATCAGTAGGCCCTGATTTTCTGCACTCTATGAATGCACACTGCAGGCCAAAGGAGCCAAGTTAAAACCTAGCAAATGATTGGAATTGACTGGAGAAATAGGAACCCAGCTCTAATTAAGGAATTTGTTAATTGCTCTTCTTTCTGCAGACATTACTCCATTCTTGGTCTATAGCCCTGGCACAGACCTGACCTCAGTCATGCTTTCTGCAAAGCAGCAACAGGAGACAAGAGGATATTGTTTCCAAGTTATATTTGGCCACAAAACAAATCCCTTCTGTCCTTTTTATAGCTATATCCCCAAGCCCTTGGAGCACAGAGCTGCCCACTGCCCCCCAGACCCCATACTGAAGGTCCCTGTTTTGATCTGTCTAGAGCCCACCTTCCTGACTTGGCACCCAGGCTTTCTCAGGCATGAGCTACCCAAGGCTCTGGGCCCCACAAGCTTCCTGCCTGACTTTTCCTCCCCCTTTTGCCCCATTTGAACCTGGTAACATAGGCTCTGGGCAGTCTACTTCTTGAAAGGGCTGGGAAATCTACGAGGATGCAGCCCCCAGAACCACCACCAGCCCCCACAAGGCATGGCCAGCGCTCAGTGCCCACCCCTGGCCAAGGCTTGAAATTGTCAATGACCAAAACTCCAAGGGACAGGTTGTCTGCATTTCCAGTGTTCTTCCAAGCCTACGTGTGAAATTCATTTAAACACATTTTCTTTACCACCTATCACTGAGCACCACAGGAGTTAAATATACTCAAGGGAAAGAGGAAACAATGTAGAGAAAAGACACGGTAGGAGCATATGAATCTATGTATTCCTAGTGTCTCTCTTTATTTTTGCCACCACAAGCACAGCACTGTCAATGCAGAACCCGACGCAAGGCTCCAACTCATGCACCGTGAGATCATGACCTGAGCCAATACCAAGAGCCGATGCTTAACTGACCGAGCCACCCAGACACCCCCATATTATTTCTAATGGGCGGTTAAGCCCAGTCATTATGTCACTAAGCGTCTCACATACTTTCCCTTTCCTCTCCATTCCTTCTGCTGCTACTTAAATCCAGCCTCTGACGCAGAGTCTCGCAGTTGCCTTCCCCCTCCCTCCTTTCCCTACTTTCTCCTTAATAAAAGAACCCTCAGTGTTAGCCAAACATACGGCCACCCAGCTAAAAACTCCACCTCCCAGACCCCTCTCCGATTAGGTGTGGCCATGGGATGCGTTCTAACCAATGAGAAGTAAGTAAAAGTGTGGCGGGGACTTCTGGGAAGTTTCCTTAAAAGGGCATGTTCTTCTACACCTTTCCTCTGTTTTGGGGCTGGCTCGGTGTTGATAACAACAGCGTCTCTCTAGGAATGACAAATAGCTAAAGAAGACTGGGGCCCTGATAGCTATGGAGCCTACACGTCAGTTCTTGACTGCTTACTACCATTTCTTTTATATGAGAGAGAAAGAAGCTTTTAACTTGTGAAAGCTACTGACATAAACGGAGGAAACGAATCCTGCCTGATACAGACCGCATTACCTCAGTCTCTCCTACCTCAGAGCAACAGCTTCCTGATTTCCCTCCCCATCGACCTCTCTTCCCACATGGCTGCCAGATCGAGCTCCCTAAAGCACAGCTTTACACCCTCCTAGAGCCTTCGATGACCCTCCCCCATTGCCCAATCTCCTTAGCTTTCGTGATCTGGCCCCAATCTACCTTTCTATTCTAACCTTCACTCCTTCCCTTCTTGCCCAACCAAACCCAGTGAGTCTATTTCACATCCTCTCCACATTCTTCCTTGCCCTTCGCTCATTCTTTTCCTTAAAATTCATGTGCCCGATCTGGATTGTCTTTCAGGGCTCAAGTAACATTCAACCTCAGATGGGACCAACCTGCCTCGATCCCTTAAGCCAAGAGTAATTCTCTGACCCCAGAACCTCCCTGTCACTCACCCCTGCTTGTGTTGGGGACCCCAGAAGCTTTCCTTTGCTGAGGACAAGTCATATTCCTGCCCAACTGGTGCCAGGCCTAGCCTGCTCACCTTCTCTCTTGATTCTCTTTCTAGCCAGTGGACTCCCACACTTCTCCTTTGCCTGGCCCAGCCTCCTCAGACTCTCCCTCCTCCCTGCTCCTAGAGACAGAGGCACTGAGCCCACTTGCTAAAGGGCTTTACCCTCAATCCCTAAATCCCCAGAAGGAAAACCTTAGGGAGGAGGAGGTAACAAATATAATAAATGTGAGACAAGTCACAGGCTTTATGGAAGCTCACCAGCCTCTCTGACTGTTCCGCCCTGCTTGCTGGTTCTTACATATTGTTGAGCTGGATGCCATAAGCACCACTGGACTCCTGCCTTTCCCTTTCATTCCTACAGGTAAGGCTTACCAAACTGCCCATCCCATTTTACACCTGCTGTCAACATCTGCCTTGAAGGCCCTCTTCCCAGCAACTAGGAAATAAAGACAAATAGAAATCCAAAGCAGACTTCTCCTGGCTCAGGTAGACATCGTGTATCTCAAGGAACCCTCAAACTGGAGAGAACCCTTTCAGGGAATTTGGGGGAATTTCCTCATATCCTCTTTCTTTGCATTGCATCACTTTCTACTTCAGTGTACCAAATAGTAACTGCTTGGTTACTTGAGTCCCTGCCCATCCCCTGCTATACTAACTTGGTAGACTATAAACTCTTCAGGGAAGAATTGAAATCTGGTTTATCTTTGTGGCCCCACAGAACATATCTAGACCAACACCTTGCAGGAATAGCTACTCGTTCCAATATTAAATTAAAATGTATGACATTAACTAACTGACAGAATCAATGCAGACTGGACTTGGCAAAAAGAATCTGTGGAGAAGATATGGCCCCAAACCATCATACAAAGAATGGACAGAATTTAGACTTGCCGAGGGGCACCTGGGTGACTCAGTCAGTTGAGCTTCCACCTCCAGCTCAGATCACGGTCTCAGGGTTTGTGAGTTCTAGCCCTACATTGGGCTCTCTGCTGTCAATGCAGAGCCCGCTTGGGATCCTCTGTCCCCCTCTCTCTCTGCCCCTACCCTGCTTGTGCTCCCTCTCTCAAAAATGAAAAACATAAAAAAAAAAAAAATTTAGGGGGAGGAGCCAAGATGGCAGAACAGCCTGGAAGTTTTTGTGTGTCTCACATCCATGAAATACAGCCAGATCAACACTAAAACCATCCTGCACACCTAGAAAACTGATCTGAGGATTAACACAACAATCTGCACAACCTGAACCACAGAACTCAGCAGGTACGTGGTGCAGAGAGGTGAACTGGGGGAGAGAAAAGCTGCGGAGGGCAAGTAGCTGTTTTTGCTTGTGGAGAGAGAACAGGAGATGGGGAGAGAGTAGGAAAAAAGCACCCCCACCAAAAGCAGCTGGAGAGAAAGTGGAAAAGTGGAAACAGCCGCAGGGACTGAATTAAAAAGGGAGAAAGGGGAAAGGAGAGGGTTTAAATTCCATTAAGACTCTATAAACAGAGGGAGCACAGAGTCTGAAACTCCGCAGCTCAATACCTGGCGGTGCTCTGGTGGGAAGGTCGAATCCCCAGGAGCAGAGTGGAGTCCAGAGGTCTTGGGGCCACACGGGGAGAGGTGGTTCCCCTGCTGGGAGGACATCTGGTAGAGGCTGTGTGGCTCCCCCACTGGACCCGGGAAAACAACCACATTCGCTGGTGCTGGAGCAAGGTCGTTGGGGGTGAAGCCTGGTGCCAGATGTGTGCTGTGATTTTCTATAATCCCTGAAACGCTGCTGCGACACAATCCGATGAACTTTTTTCTGGGGCGGGCTGACACCCAGCCGCAGTCTCTGGTCGATGACAGCAGCAGGGTCCATTCCTGGATGCAGCTGACACCCGGCCATTGCTCAGTGAGACCCTCCCGCAGAGGGATGGAATGGGTCAAAGCCGCAGTCCCTCAGAAGTAAGGGGTCGGGAAAAACAGCCGCATCTGAGATAAAATGCGGGAGGGAGGTGCCGCCTGGGGCTTGGTCACAGACCGTGTAAAAGCCGGGAGTGAATGGAAGCCGAAGACAAAGGACAGGTGCAAGATTGCTGACCAGGAAGAACAGAGTGGATAGAGACTGGATACCTGGGTGACGCCATTTTTGCCGCTCCTGCGCATGCGCATAGGCACCTACACGTGCCAAAACACTCCACCCCAGTAAGCTAAGCAGCGCCATCTAGTGGAGAACGGAGCCATTACACTAAGCCTCGCCGAAGTGGGCCAACCTCGCTCTTCAAGAACACAAACTGCTCTGCCTGCTTGGTTTACGGACTATACGGCACTTCATGGCTTGACCTGTAGGGGAAAACGAAGTAATTTCAATCGTATTTCAGTCTGTTCGCTGGTCCATCTATTCAATTTTCTTTTTTTTCCCTCTCTTTTCGTTTCTTTTCTTTTTCTTAAATACAGAAAGAGAAAAAAATTGATTTTTATTTTCAACTTTTATTAAAAATATTTTTCTTTAGTTTTTTTCTACTATATATTTTACTTTTGTGTAAATTTTTTCAAATTCTATTTTACTTCCATCATTTCATTTTATTCTATTTCAGTGTATTCATTTTTTCCAATTGTCAAACGATTTCCTTTTTTTTTTCTTTCCCCTTTTTTCTCTAATCTATCAAGCCCCTTTAGACACCAAGACCAAAACACACCTAGGATCTAGCATTGTTTATTTGATTTGTGTGTGTGTGTGTGTGTGTGTGTGTGTATTGTTTTTAGTTTTTTAATTTTAATTTTTTAATTTTAATTTTTTTTACCTCATTAATTCCTTTTCTCCTGTCAAAATGATGAAATGAAGGAATTCACCCCAAAAGAAAGAGCAGGAAGAAACAACAGCCAGGACTTAACCAACACAGATACAAGCAAGATGGCTGAACCAGAATTTAGAATCATTTAGAATCATGATAATAAGAATATAGCTGAAGTTGAAAATAGATTAGAATCCCTTTCTGTTGAGATAAAAGAAGTAAAAGCTAGTCAGGATGAAATAAAAAATGCTGGGTACCTGGGTAGCTCAGTCGGTTAAGCATCCGAGTTCGGCTCAGGTCATGATCTCACAGTCCGTGAGTTCGAGTCCCACGTCACGCTCTGTGCTGACAGCTTGGATCCTGGAGCGAGACTGCTTTAGATTCTGTGTCTCCCTCTCTCTCTGCCCCTCCCCCACTCATGCTCTTTCCCTCTCTCTCTCTCTCTCTCTCTCAAAAATAAATAAACATTTTTTTTAAATGCTATAACTGAGCTGCAATCTCAAATGGATGCCAAGGAGGCAAGGATAGATAAGGCAGAACAGAGAATCAGCAATATAGAGGACAAACTTCTGGAAAATAAAGAAGCAGAAAAAAAAGAGGGGGACTAAGGCAAAAGATCACAATTTAAGAATTAGAGAAATCAGTGACTCATTAAAAAGGAACAACATAAGAATCACAGGGGGTCCCAGAAGATGAAGAGAGAGAAAAAGCGTAGAAGGGTTATGTGAGCAAATCATAGCAGAAAACTTTCCCAACCTGGGGAAAGACACAGACATCAAAATCCAGGAATCACATAGAACTCCCATCAGATTCAACAAAAACTGACCATCAATAAGGCATATCATAGTCAAATTCACAAAATACTCAGGCAAGGAAAGAATCATGAAAGCAGCAAGGGAAAAAAAAAAGTCCTTAACCTACAAGGGAAGACAGATCAGGTTTGCAGCAGACCTATCCACAGAAACTTGGCAGACCAGAAAGGAGTGGCAGTATATATTCAATGTACTGAATCAGAAAAATATGTAATCAAGAATTCTTTATCCAGTAAGTCTGTCCTTCAAAATAGAAGGAGAGATTAAAAGTTTCCCATACAAACAAAAATTAAAGGAGTTCATGACCACTAAACCAGCCCCACAAGAAATTTTAAGGGGGACTCTCTGAGGGGAGAAAAGATGAAAAATAAATAAATAAATAAAGATCAAAAGCAATGAAGATTATAAAGGACCAGAGAACACCACCAGAAACTCCAACTCTACAGGCAACATAATGGCAATAAATTCATATCTTTCAGTACTCTAAATGTCAATGGAATAAATGCTCCAATCAAAAGACACAGGGTAACAGAATGGATAAGAAAACAAGATCCATCTATATGCTGTTTACAAGAGACCCACTCTAGACCTAAAGTCACTTTCAGATTGAAAGTAAGGGGTTGGAGAACCATCTATCATACTAATGGTCAACAAAAGAAAGCTGGAGTAGCCATACTTATATCATACAATCTAGACTTTAAAATCAAGACTGTAACAAGAGATGAAGAAGGGCATTATATCATAATTAAGGGGTCTATCCACCATGAAGACCTAAACAATTGTAAACAATTGTAAACAATTCCAAAAGACCCTAACAAATGTGGCAACACCCAAAAATATAAATCAATTAATGACAAACATAAAGAAACTCATTGATAATAATACCATAATAGTACAGGAATTCAAAACCCCACTGACAGCAATGGACAGATCATCTAAACAAAAAATCAATAAGGAAACAATGGCTTTGAATGACACATTGGACCAGAGGGACTTAACAGATATATTCAGAACATTTCATCCTAAAGCAGTGGAATATACATTCTTCTCCAGTGCACATGGAATGTTTTCCAAAATAGACTACATACCGAACACAAATCAGCCCTCAACAAGTACGAAAAGACTGAGATCATACCATGCATATTTTCAGACCACAATGCTATGAAACTCAAAATCAACCACAAGAAAAAATTTCGAAGGTAACAAATACTTCGAGACTAAAGACCATCCTACTAAAGAATGAATGGGTTAACCAAGAAGTTAAAGAGAAAATTAAAAAGTACATAGATGCCAATGAAAATGATAACACCACAGCCCAAAACCTCTGGGATGCAGCAAAGACGGTCATAAGAGGAAAGTATATAGCAATCCAGGCCTTCCTTAAAGAAGGAAGAAAGGTCTCACATATACAACCTAAACTTACACCTTATATCACTGGGAAAAGAGCAGCAAATAAAACCCAAAACCAGCAGAAGACAGGAACTAATAAAGATTAGAGCAGAAATTAATGCTATCAAAACCAAAAAAAAAAAAAAAAAAACAGTAAACCAGATCAGTGAAACCAGAAGCTGGTTCTTTGAAATAATTAACAGAATTCATAAACCACTCTTCAGTTTGATCAAAAGAAAAAGTAAAGGACCCAAATAAATAAAATCAAGAATGAAAGAGGGGAGATCACAACCAACACAGCAGAAATAAAAACAATAATAAGAGAATATTATGAGCAATTATATGCCAATAAAATGGGGAATCTGGAAGAGATGAACAAATTCCTAGAAACAGATACACTACCAAAACTGAAACAGGAAGAAATGGAAAATTGAACAGACCCATAACCAGTAATAAAATCAAATTAGTAATCAAAAATCTCCCAAAATCAAGAGTCCAGGGCCAGATGCTTTCCAGGGGAATCCTACCAAACATTTAAGGAAGAGTTAACACCTATTCTCTTGAAGCCATTCCAAAAAATAGAAATGGAAGGAAAACTTCCAAACTCTGTCTATGAAGCCAGCATTACCTTGATTCCAAAACTAGACAGAGACCCCACTAAAAAGGAGAACTATAGACCAATTTCCCTGATGAACATGGATGCAATATTCCTCAACAAGATATTAGCCAAACAGATCCAACAATACATTAAAAAAAAGTATTCACCATGACCAAGTGGGATTTATACCTGGGATGGAGGGCTGGTTCAATATCTGCAAAACAATCAATGTGATTCATCACATCAATAAAAGAAAGGACGAGAGCCATATGATCCTCTCAATAGATACAGAGAAAGTATTTCACAAAATACAGCATCCTTTCTTGATAAAAACCCTTAAGAAAGTAGGGATAGAAGGATCGTACCTCAAGATCAAAGAAGCCACATATGAAAGACCCAATGCTAATATCATCCTCAATGGGGAAAAACAGAGAGCTTTCCCACTAAGGTCAGGAACAAGACAGGGATGTCCACTCTCTCCACTGTTATTTAACATAGTATTGGAAGTCTAAGCCTCAGCAATCAGACAACACAAAGAAATAAAAGGCATCCAAATCACTCAGGAGGAGAGCAAACTTTCCCTCTTCACAGATGACACGATACTCTATACAGAAAACCCAAAAGATTCCACCAAAAAACTGCTAGAACTGATTCATGAATTCAGCAAAGTGGCAGGATATAAAATCAATGCACAGAAATCAGTTGCATTCCTATACACTGACAATGAATCAACAGAAAGAGAAATCAAGGAATCAATCCCATTTACAATTGCACCAAAAACCATAAAATACCGAGGAATAAATCTAACCAAAGAGGTGAAAAATCTATACACTGAAAACTATAGAAAGCTTATGAAAGAAATTGAAGAAGACACAAAAAAATGGAAAAATATTCTATGCTCCTGGATAGGCAGAACAAATATTGTTAAAATGTCAATACTACCCAAAGCAATATACATACTCAATGCAATACCTATCAAAATAACACCAGCATTCTTCACACAGCTAGAACAAACAATCCTAAAATTTGTATGGAACCAGAAAAGACCCCGAATAGCCAAAGCAATCTTGAAAAAAAAAAAAAAAAAAAAAAACAAGCCTGGAGGCATCACAATCCCGGACTTCAATCTATATCACAAAGCTGTCATCATCAAGACTATGGTACTGGCACAAAAACAGACACTCAGATCAATGGAACAGAATAGAGAACCCAGAAATGGACCCACAAACATATGGCCAACTAATCTTTGACAAAGCAGGAAAGAATATCCAATGGAATAAAGACAGTCTCTTCAGAAGTGGTGCTGGGAAAACTGGACAGCGACATGCAGAAGAACGAACCTGGACCACTTTCTTACACCATACACAAAAATAAACTCAAAATGGATGAAAGACCTAAATGTAATACAGGAAGCCGTCAAAATCCTCAAGGAGAAAGCAGGCCGCAGCAACTTCTTACTCAACACGTCTCCAGAGGCAAGGGAAACAAAAGCAAAAATGAACTATCAGGACCTCATCAAAATAAAAAGCTTCTGCACAGTGAAGGAAACAATCAGCAAAACTAAAAGGCAATCGAAAGAATGGGAGAAGATATTTGTAAATGACATATCAGATAAAGGGTTAGTATCCAAAATCTATAAAGAACCTATCAAACTCAACGCCCAAAAAACAAATAATCCAGTGAAGAAATGGGCAAAAGACATGAATAGACACTTCTCCATAGAAGACATCCAGATGGCCACCCAACACATGAAAAAATGCTCAACATCACTCATCATCAGGGAAATACAAATCAAAACCACAATAAGATACCACCTCATGCCTGTCAGAATGGCTAACATTAACAACTCAGGCAACAACAGATGTTGGCAAGGATGTGGAGAAAGAAGATCTCTTTTGCACTGCTGGTGGGAAGGCAAACTGGTGCAACCACTCTGGAAAACGATATGGAAGTTCCTCAAAAAAACTAAAAATAGAACTACCCTACAACCCAGCAATTGCACTACTAGATATTTATCCAAGGGGTACAGGTATGCTGTTTCAAAGGGGCACATGCACCCCAATGTTTATAGCAGCACTATCAACAATAGCCAAAGTATGGAAAGAGCCCAAATGTCCACTGACAGATGAATGGATAAAGAAGATGTGGTATACACACACACACACACACACACACACACACACACACAATGGAGTGCTACTCAGCAATCAAAAAGAATGAAATTTTGCCATTTGCAACTATGTGGATGGAACTAGAGGGTATTATGCTAAGTGAAATTAGTCAGAGAAAGACACATATCATATGACTTCACTCATATGAGGACTTTAAGACACAGAACAGATGAACACAAGGAAAGGGAAGCAAAAATAATATAAAAACAAGGAGAGGAACAAAATGTAAGAGACTCTTAAATATGGAGAACAAACAAACTAACAAACAGAGGGTTAGTGGAGGGGTTGTGGGAGAGGTGGATGGGCTAAATGGATAAGGGGCACTAAGGAATCTACTCCTGAAATCATTATTGTACTATATGCTAACTAACTTGAATATAAATTTAAAAAATAAAAATTTAAAAAATTAAAATTAAAAATTAAAAAGAAAAGAAAGGCATGTATGCTAGGCTTATGCAGAAAATGCAGATGTATAAAGGCCATTTTGTAGCTTGCTTATTGCCCTTTTTTTTTTTTTTTTTTTGCCATGAGACACCTATATTATGGGTAGCTGGTGTTTTTCCAGCTTATATTCTGGAATGTAGAACAGAACCACAGTGTACCCAGCATAACTGAGTTAGAAACAAAGATGTATTGTTGTTACCAATTAAAAAAAAAAAATTAGACTTGCTAAGAACAGAGAGAAATGCTGTGAGCAGGGGTTCTAGAACCCTAGGTGAAGGTTCTAAAAGAGTCCTCTGTCTGCCTCTCTCCTGAGCACATATCATGCCCCTAGACCTCATGCAAAGGAACTTTCAGCTCTAAGCAGCCTTACTCAGAAACTCAACAATTTCAGGACCTTTGCATTCTAGGTACATTTGGAATAACTGGACTTCTGGAAAACCAATGACAGTTTCAAGAGAAACCATAGCCCCAGGCCCTGTAGCTTGCACAATTTTCCCACCTCCAAAACCCCCATCCAGTTTTGGAATTTAGTAATAATAATAATAATAATAATAATAATAATAAAGGCTCTGTGTGTGTGTGTGTGTGTGTGTGTGTGTGTGTGTGTGTCAAGGAGATGGAGGGGAAGGGTGAGATGAAAAGTACTGAATAAATGTCATGTTACATATCCTCCAATTTGAAAAATTCATCTTAAATAAGAAAAGCAGTTAGAATCATATCAGGGTCATCTCTGCCAAAGCCTTATAAGCAAAATTGTTTGGACTTGCAACTGAGGTAAGAAATTCTACCTCTGGAAGGCAAACATTGATTTTATAAGATAGGCTATCAATCCCAAAATGATTACTGATGGTTAAGGAAGGATTCAAACCCATGTGATTTTCTGTTCAAGTTGATTCCATCCCATTTTTCAATGCTCCTGTGAAATCTTTATGCAATCCAGGGTCTGTCCCTCCCAACCGCAGGAGGTCACAGATGAGAGGGGCAGCCTGACCCAGGCTTCATGCAGAGCAGATGTCCCTGCTTCATGCCAATTAGGAGGCAGGAACTGTGCTCTCCAGCTCTGGCCTCTGATTATGTTTATGTGAAGTTATATGTAACTGGAACCTCTTTGAAAGCTGAGTAGTGTGGAAGCCATTTAAAATTATTTCACTTCTAATTATAAGCCAGATAAAGCTATTTTCATGCAAGGGGAGGACACTGCAGAGACTGTCAAGGTTCAGAACATTCCATTGGTGACAGGTGGTCTGAATATTTGAAGAAATTTCTGAGTCCAAGATAACCTTGACTAGAGAGTGAGCAGAGGAATTTTAAAGGAAATATGAACTTTGCATACAAAGTTGGAGCACATGAAACACTTACCCAGATCTCATTTTAGAAAATGCAGTGGCCAAATGAGACCATTTTGTTTCTCTGGGAGGTCAAATGGCGGCAAAGATAGACTGTGAGCTTTGGTGCTGGACAGAGGTAGGCTGAGTAAACTGGGGCAAGGTACCAAATCTCTCAGAGCCTCAGGGTGTTTATCTATAAGAAGTGGGAAGTAATTACTACTTACAGGGCTGTTGTTCTAAAAATTAAATGAAATAATATATGCGAAACCACTAGTCCTGGAGTTGGCACATGGCCACCGCTTCACTACATGACAGCTTTTATCCTACTTATCATTATTATGAACATAAGTCATAATTACATGTTCGGAATGGTAGGTCAGGACAGGTCTACAACACCTGGCTGACTTTGCATCGGCAAGAAGGGTTTACAATGGCCCTGGGGAAATTGGACAAGAGAAGTGCAATCTCCAATTTCACCACTGTTACATAAATCCCGAAGATTCTTACCCTTCCCCATTTTTTTCCCAAATCTCAGCCCTTCCGGGCAGAATAGTATGTCTCAGAAACTCAGCATAGGGGACAACACTCAGAACTAAGAACTTCAGGGAAACCCAGAGATCAACTTTACGGAGATCTTACCTGCCCAGCTCCCCAAGAATTGACCCATCACAGAGTCACGGAGGAGGAAGATCTGGTTAGACCAGTGAGCATGTGTACATGTGTTCTACCCTGGACCTCAGGGAGAAATGGTCACATTTGATCTATAGTCAAGTTGACTATAGTCCCAGGATGTTATTGACCTATAGTCTCAGGTATTACCAACCCCAGTTTGGAAGTTTGCCCATTAAAAATTTAATGGGCTATAAATAAAGCAGTTATTTCAACAGTATTCCGTTGCTTCATCTGATGAAGCCCGGAGGTAGCTTCTTATAAATCCATTGCCCTTCATCAGTTGCCCATAAATTTTAGACATGTCAGTTGGCACTTAATTTCAAGGCTGGACAAGATATCTTGGCTCACATCTCAGTAATCCAAACTACAGAGAACAAAGGTAGAGATACAATTCAGAGGCAATATTCCATTGCTGGTATGACATGAATACGAACCAATCAGGCATGAGTCCTGAATCAGAAAGGACACCATCTTTTCCACAACCCTAGTCCACCACCAGTGCATGCTGGCTGAGTACCCCGAATGGAATTAATTTTTCTTCACACCAGGGGTCAAAATGCACATTAACCAGCTAGCACCAGCTTTATACAAAAACTTGAATGCCAAGTTTAATCCTGTGTGATTGAAAAAAGCTGAGCTCCACAGCCCCCCAAACTGGGCTTAAATGCAGAACTCAACAGGCTTGTAATTACATGCAATACCACGATCGAGCATGACTATAATACCATTTTACTACACAAAGGAGAATTATTGAGTTCTATTCACAAGAGAAAGTACTACAAAGATTCCTCTCTCAGTGGGATAAAAAGAGCACGTCACAGCATATATTTTTCCCATAATTAATTTTTATGAAACCAAGCATAAAGGATAATGCACCTGATTTCCGTATTTTTAAACGTGCCCTGGGGGAGTTCTAACAAACCAGGAGAAGCAGGAACAATGATGGGACCCATCCAGATTTCAGCAGATGAGTAAGCAGTAATCCCAGTGTGACAAGTAAATTTATTTTGGTATCCTTGACTGCTCTTCCTCCCCCATCTCCTGCCCCCTATTCCCCACCAGGCAGGGCCACCCAAGATCCACCCCAAACAGATGAGACTTTCCTATGTCAAAGGCCCTTAGGAAAGTCTACTGGTCTTTATCTTAATGACTAACACTGGTCATTCCCTGTGCCACAAGGAAGCCTTACGTTAAGGAGAGGGCCAGCCTTTCTGATTCAGCCACATTTCAGGGGGGAACTTTCATGCTTCATCTTCTCTTCAGAGTATGGTCACTTGAGCCCCCCTACCCAGCTGAGTTAGTGCGTATCACTGCCTGCAAGGGCTCCGGAGAGCCCGGGGAGCAGAGCCCTGGCAGGTGGGAGAGAAGCTAAGAACACGGTGCCAGGTGGCAGGATGCCCATTATCACAGCACTCTCTTTCTGCTCCCATCCTCCCCCACTTCCTGGTCTGAAAGCCAGCCCTGGAACCCAGACCAGGTGGGCTCAGCTTTCACTGTCTCATAGACCCAGAGCACCTTCTCTTCCTCAAGCCTCCTCCCATGATGTTATTTGTTTCTCCTCCCAGACCCTGGCCCCAAAATGTCTGGAAAATGGAACTACTCCTTCACCTTTCTCAATTGTCTACAGGGGTCCCAGATCTCATGAGGGTGGGATAGGGGGTATTGTCAGCAATTCTCCTTAAGACAAGATTTATTGGGGTGCCTGGGTGGCTCAGTCGGCTAAGCGTCCGGCTTCGGCTCAGGTCATGATCTCGCAGTTTGTGAGTTCGAGCCCCGCATCGGGCTCTGTGCTGACAGCTTAGAGCCTGGAATTCTGTGTCTCCCTCTCTCTCTGCTCCTCCCTGCTCATGCTCTGTCTCTCTCTCTCTCTCTCCTTCAAAAACAAATAAAAACATTTAAAAAAAATTTTTTTAAAGACAAGATTTATTCTCCTTAAGACAACCAAGGTATCTTTAGGTACCTTTCTAAACGTCTCTTGCTAGAACAGAGAGAAAATACAGATTTAAAGTATTTATGCTCCAGTAGAGCATACTGCTATATATAAGCTGTATTTTTTTAAATTTTCTGTATAGTGAATGTAGAGTAAAATTGATGAGTCTTCTCCATGCAATTTATTGTAGAAACTCTCCCCATTCTTCTTCTTTTTTTTTTTTTTTTTGAGAGAGAGAGAGCACACAAGTTGGGGAGAGGGGGCAGAGGGGCAGAGGGAGAGAATCTTAAGCAGGATCCATGCTCATCACAGACCCCAACACAGGGCTCAATTGCACCACCCTGGGATCATGACCTGAGCCAAAATGAAGAGTCAGATGCTCAACTGACTGAGCCTCCCCCTATTATTCTTTTTTCTCAACTTAGAACCTAGTTCCTTTCCTTCACATGCCAGATAATTCAGATAAAATCCCATTAGTGCAAATACAATTAAGTAAACATTCTACATAAAGCAATTTGTTTTTCATTGTAAAATGCCAATTTGAAAACAGTAAATTTGTATTTCAGCAGCTTTATGTTCACACCAGCTATAGATGCATGTCTCATTTAGATTGTTAGCAATTAATTAATTAATTGCATTAAATAGTTTACAGGGGCGCCTGGGTGGCTCAGTCGGTTGAGCGTCCGACTTCGGCTCAGGTCACGATCTCGCGGTCCATGAGTTCGAGCCCCACCTCAGGCTCTGGGCTGATGGCTCAGAGCCTGGAGCCTGCTTCCGATTCTGTGTCTCCCTCTCTCTCTGCCCCTCCCCCGTTCATGCTCTGTCTCTCTCTGTCTCAAAAATAAATAAATGTTAAAAAAAAAATTAAAAAAAAAGAAAAGAGTTTACAAGGTTGGGGTGCCTGGGTAGCTCAGTCGGTTAAGCATCCAACTCTTGATTTTGGCTCAGGTCATGATCTCACAGTTCGTGGGATCAAGCCCACATCGGGCTCCTCACTGACCTTGTGGAGCCTGCTTGGGATTTTCTCTCTCCCTCTCTTTTGCCCCTTCCCCCTTAAAATAAATAAATAAACATTTTTTTTAAAGAAGTTCACAAAGCTGTTCACTGCTATTCCTGATATTGTTAGTCTTTTATTCAGGGTATTTGAAAACACAAATATACTGGTACTTATAGGATGTGGGTTTGCACCAAACAGATTCATTCTAATTCAAGAACAGGGATTCTCTTCAGTACAGTGAATATCAAATTTAGTGCAAAACCCTAAAACCTAGACATCACATTTGACTCCCCAAATCACAACATCTCCCTTTTCTCCCTACTGAAAACTTCTTTCACAAGCTATCAACTTTAAGATTGAGATTCCAAATGGGAAATACAATACCCAAGCAGTAGCTGTAAACACAAGATCTTCCCATAGTTCCCTGGATTTAGATGCAAACACCACACTCTTATTTTCCAATTTTCAATTGTTCTTCACCCCTGATCTTGGCCTCTAAATTTCTCTTTGGAAGCTAAATCCAGTGCACAGTTGAGCCATTCCTGCTAAATACGAGCACAGAGCCAGACACACAAGCTTAGAGAAACCAAATTGTGAGCTTAAGCTGCATTAGGCTCATCACTAGAACATCTCAGACCTACTGAATCAGAATTTCTGGAGCCAAAACCCAGAAATCCACATTTAACAAATGGCTCAGGCTGAAGTGTGAGCACCATGAGGTACAGGACAGGAGATCATGATGCTGTGTCAAACAGCCTCCAGCAAGTGTCTCTGCAGAAGGTCGTTGGGTGACCATGTTCTGCTTAGATTCCCTTGTCTGACCACGGTGTGAGACCGTAGTGCTGTGAGTGGCAGTGTGGGGTCTTTAAAGGACAGTCCCTTCACGGGGCATCTGGGTGGCTCAGTTGGTTAAGGATCCGACTTCAGCTCAGGTCATGATCTCATGGTTTGTGGGTTCCAGCCCTGAATCAGGCTCTGTGCTGACAGCTCAGAGCCTGGAGCCTGCTTCTGATTCTGTGTCTCCCTCTCTCTCTGCCCCACCCCCACTCGTGCCCTCTGTCTCTCTGTCTCTCTGTCTTTGTCTCTCTGTCTCTGTCTTCTTGTCTCTGTCTCTGTCTCTCTCTCTCTCTCAAAAATACATACATACATACATACATACATACATACATACATACATACATAAATGCATGCATACATACATAAAAAGGACGGACCCTTCATAAAGCCACAGGTCCTAGGACAGGACCTTAAAATTCGGTAGATATGTTTGAAATTAGAGGCAGGGGCTTCCTTCCTATGTAGCTCTCTTAGGCTAGATTCTAAGTAATGTAGAGATTCCAGGGCTCCTGGATATGAGATGGGGAAATAGGGTTACCAGCTGGGGACTACAAAGATGGGTACTAGAGATAGAGTTGATCCAGCCCCAGCCACAGCTGGTCACCCACAATAGGTAGCTCTGTGTATAACCCAACAAATGAGTGATAATGTCTAAATCACATATCAGTCTGGTCTCAGTTGTGCTTTAGGGAAAGAGCTGTGTCTTCTCTTGGTAATCAGGGAAGAGAACTCAGGGGCTCATGAGAGATGATGCAGTAACAGCCTCCCAAGAAGACAAACCTCCAGAGACAAGAGTTGGAACTGGAAAGTCCAGGAGTTCCTCTTTCCATAGAGAGTGCCCTCTTCTGATAAACTTGGGTGTGAATGTATTAAAAGACAAAGGGGGAAAGCTGGGGGGGTTGGGGGGGGGGAAGAACAGCAGGGGTTAGGTTCTTGAAATAGAATGTTTGTGTGGCCATGTGAAACACTCCCTCCTCAAGAAGAGATCATCTACAACCACTGAGAATAAGTGAGATCTCACCTTCCACAAAGAAATTCCAGAAAGAAAGGAAGCAGAAAGATTAAGGAAGAGTTAATAGAGCAAATGGAATACAACTACAGTGAAAATAAAGATCAAAGCAAGGCATGAAGCACTAACTCCCCACCAGTGAGGAGCCATGAATGTGCACATATGTTGACTGAGTCTGCCTCCCACAGCATGAGCTACAGGGGTGATTTTCTCCCCCCAACAGTGGGGGTATAAATAACCGCAGATGAACAGAATTGATCTTGAACAAAACTATTATACCAACTAGTTTAGCTGGTGCCAGGGAAAGAAAAGAGAGAAAGTAGTTATCAGGGTCCTGACCAGTCCTAGGTGGGGCAATCCAGAAAGGCTCTCCTAGGTGTGATGTCCTAGGCAGAGAGGAAAAGGATGAGGCCCCAGTGGGGTAGCAGGAAGTTACAGATAGAGGAGGTGATACAGGTGCTCCTTTTCACCCATCAGCTTAACCAAATGATTGCAATATCTTCCCAATTCTGCTTCCTTCTCCTCCCTGCAACTTCCCTCCCCAAGCAATTCATCCTGCCTGCTAGAGGTGTTTTTCTTATTCATAAATCTGACCACAGCGTTCTCCATGCTAAAAACTCTTCAGTGGCTTCCCACTACCTTCATAGGACATCTGACCTCCTCAGCACAGCACCCAAGGCCCTCTGCAATCCTGCTCCAACACCACAGCCCTCTCCCTGTCCCTGGATCTCACTGGCAGAATGACTCATGTCTCCCACAGAGAATTAACATGGCACCTTCAACAACAAGAAGGTGTGGAGGATCCGGGGCAACAGCAGCAGTAGGTCCCGTACAATGAGTGGCCTCATGGGCAACAAGGCCTAGCAGTGAACCGCAGATGCCTACAGATGAGTATCACCAAGACAGGAAGCATCCACAGCCAAACAGAAGGCAGACCCAGAGGCAGGTACTGGTCAGTGGCATTTGGCTTAGCTCTGCCCATTGGCTCTGGGCAACCATGGGAGGGACCCTCACAGACGTCCAATCCAAGTTGTAGAATTTGCCAAGGGCCCCAGCTGTTGTGCTCAGAAATATAGTGCCACCTTTGCACCAAGGCCACACTTCCCACAGGCTGCTCCCTGCCAATGACTGAGAGTAGCCAGGATGCCAAGGCAGGTCCTTCCTAGGGTGGCAGCCAGCTTGGCTCTAAGACTCCCTAGCATCCTTGCCAAAACTTTTTTTGCTTGCTCAACAGTCTAGGATGTAACCACCCACCTTTCTCTCTCCCACTCCTTCACTCAGGAGATCCTTGCTTCGCTGTCTGACAGCCTTCCCAGACTGTCCAACTCTCTCCCCATTTCTCCACATGTAGACATTTTCCTTAATGAAATCCTCACCTGTTTAATCCTTTCTCAGCTCCTGCTTCTCCCAGGACCCAGATGAGCACAACTCTCAAGAAAGAAGAGACAACAGTGGTGTATTTGGAAACTGGGACCCTCGGTCCCTCATTCTTCCATTCCTCAGACGTCCATGGAGGGCTTACTCTGTACCTGGCACTGTCTGGGGTTGGGGACACAATGGCAGAGCTCCCAGCAGGGGGCAGGTGGGTGAAAGGCACTCAAAGTCAGATCTGAATCCACCAGTCTGACCAGAACCCTGGCCACTGCCAAGAACCCAACACGGCTCTACCTCAGAGCCTACCAAGAGGGAAGACAGAAAACCATTCCTGATATCACGCCTTCTGGGGAATATTCTGCACCATTAGGAGAGGGCACACATGCAGAGAACACCTAGCTAAGTTTTATGGACAGGACCCAAGCACAGGTAAGGCAGAAGAGGAGGCTGAAGGATTGGAAACCATACAGGAAAGAGATCCCAGCATAAACCCAAATGTAAAATCATCAGAGCCACTGAAACAGTTTCCTTACAACAGGCCTTCATCATGAAAGCTTATAAAGTCACCATCAATCAGGTGCTTTTGTTGGATTTTTTTTTCTTCAAATCAATTTAGACTTTTAATGAAAATGAATCCTGTGGAATGAGAAAATGTTGTTAACCATCGATGTCACCTAATCATGGCTAACAAGGATTCTCATGCTTATTCTTGACTAAGGATTAAGATGCTGACGGAGGTTTATTAAATGAAATCATTGTAATAACACACTCAACTAACCCTGCAAAGCTCTGCTTTGTGGTTCATGGTGGGTATCACTTAACTAAGAGCATGGAGCTGATGGGCCTTGATAATAAGGCTAATCAACCACAGCATTATGATCGGGGTGGGGGGGGGGAGTGGGGAGTGTGACAGAAAGGAATTTCTATATGATCTTAAGACAAGCTGGATCAGATGAGTGACACCAGAAGAGTCTCTTTATGTCATCAAGAAAATCAGGGGGCCTAAGGGGCGCCTGGGTGGCCCAGTCGGTTAAGCATAGGCTCAGATCACGATCTCACAGTCCCTGAGTTTGAGCATGGGTTCTGCATCAGGCTCTGTGCTGACAGCTTAGAACCTGGAGCCTGCCTTGGATTCTGTATGTCTCTCTCTCTCTCTCTCTCTCTCTCTCCCCCCCCCCTCCCCCGCTTATGCTCTGTCTCTCAAAAATAAATAAACGTTGAAAAACAAAAAATTCTTTAAAGAAAATCCAGGGGCTGAAAGTTGTTAAATCTCCACATCTGTCACCAGGTGGTTAAACACCCCAAAAAGCTTTCACACGGACAGACCAGGAGGAGAACTAACAGGGAAAAATGCAGGGCTCGGGCCAACCTCATCAAGCAGATTTCATCCTGCTGTGCAGTTGACTTAACCAGATGTTAGAAGCCAAAGGAATTTTTGAAGGTCTTCTTCTAGTTGGGGGGTTATTGCTAACAGAGACAACTCCAGGCAAATAAGGCAGCCCGCTCTCTGCAGCACCTTCCTTTCCCTTTTCATATCCTGAAATGCCCCTTCTCCATCTCTGTTCTAACATTCCAAGGCCTGACAAGGGGGAGAAGAAGAAAGGGTTACTGTTAAATGTTCTATTTAGTCATCCTCCTCCCCATTACCACTTACCCACCACAGTGGGTAAATTTACGAGTGACAAATTTCTAAGAACAGTGATGTCTGAACTGAACTTGTCCCCTGCCCTTCACTGTAATCACCCCTGATACCTGCAGATACTTAGTGAAGATGTTCTACACCCACCTTTGCCACTGATTCCATAAAGGAATGAAGGATGAAGGGTGGTTTCCAGCAGAGGGTTCAGCTAGAAAGTGAGAGGTGAAGGCAGTCCCAGGAGATAGCATGAAGGTGAAGAGAGAACAGGGAAGACAAAAGGAGGTGTTGAGGAAGGCAACCTCTATCACATATCTAATATACTTCTAATTCATGCAGGAGGAGAAGGCAGGCACTTGGGTGACATGTATACACTTAATTTTGTATCTGGATTTTTTTTTTAATTTAATGCTATACTGCATGTAATTGAAAAGAGGGCTGGTTACCCAAAGGATGGTACTTTTCTCACATTTTGGTTTATACATTCCAAAAACATCTGGCCTTCCCAGATATCCCCAACATCTAAATTCCATAATGTTTGCTAAAAATCCAAAACATAAAATTCAGACAGCCTGATGTTGGAGCAAAGTTTTCAAAGGGCCTTAATCTTAAAAGTGGAAAGCTTTACTTTGGGGATGGGAGGGTGGGAAATGGTAGAAAGAACTGAAAGCAAACACAGCCTCAACAAAGGGACCAAGGCTCAGAGACGTTAAGAGTCCTGTCAAAGGTCACACAGTGGAGAAGAGGTTCTAGGAGCCAGGTGTCCACCCATCAAGTGCTGGATTCTTTCCACTATAATCTGGCCTGACCGTGTGTCCTTCCTTGTCCTCTGGAAAAAAAAAAAAAAAAAAAAAGACTCACTTTTCAAGTTCTCAATATTTTGACCTAAGTTCTGTAGGACAGTAAAGCCTTGTTTAATATTTTTTTAACCAAACAGTCTCCCTGCAGGAGTTGGTTCTGGTCATCTGCCTTGCCCCTCTCACCTCCATACTTGATGGAAACCTCTGGATTTATTTAGTGGTCTCCAGAGGAGAGAGAGGCGAGAAGGGGTGGTGTAAGAGAATCTCTGATAAGCATAAGCTGGCTGGCTGCCAAGTCCTTTTCAAGACTTGGAGCTTCTGCTGTCTCACTGCTTTTCAGTCAAATTACAGGGAATGATGTTTGGGATGATTAGGTCTGTGATGAAACTGGTTATAGAAGCTATTTCAGAACCCACAGTGGTTCCCACTTAAATCAGAACACGAAGACCTGCCAAAGATACTCTATCTAAAACTATTTCAACTTGTTACGGTTTTCTGCACATGTCAATATTCTCTCCTTCACAAAGGTAATCAATAGCTAAAGAGAAAAAAGCAAATCTTGGTGAAGAAATATATTTGGCGATCTTTGGCTATATTAGATAGCGCTTCGGTTCTGCAAACTGCCGTTGGATTTGTTCACCCTAATTAGTTGGGCTTTGCTCTATGGATAAGCTGTCCTCTGAACTATTTTTGTTCTCTAACTGTGTTTACTTTTGAAATTGAATTTCTTCATTCCCAAGCGTGCCAAGGACGCTACTGTAGACAAACAAAGCTCGCACAACATAAAGCAGAGTTAAGATTTGATAACAATCTGACTTACTTCGATCATCAGAGAGGACCACATCAGTTCTTTTAGTCCCAAATGCCCATTTTCAGCTCTGAGAGATCCCATGTAGCTCTGAAAATCAATCATGTTAACAGGATAATAGCCACACTCCCCATGTCCTGTGTGCTCCAGAGACCTCGCCTAATTGTTGTTAACAGGCATGAACTGTTACAAATGAGCGGCCATGTGCTTTTGGATTAATTCATACCTCACTCTATGCAGAATTTTCCAGAACAAGCTTTACAAACTGTGGTGTTGATCGCAACAACAAAAGAAAATAATTGGGTCAGATGGTGTTTTCCTCTATCGTAATGAAAGCTAAAACGGGTACAGTGTTTAGAAAATGGTCAGGAACTCTCTCCATAATCCTTGAAACAACTACGTTTTCCCTCGTGCTCCCTTCACATTCCCGGTACCCTTCTGTGCCCTCTACCCCAGGGAGCGAACCGGATTCAAAGACAACCACATCATACTTACTTTGGCAAGTGGGATTACTCTCTCCACTCGAACCGTTAATAATCCCTTAAGGGGTTTTGTTTCCTGCCCTGAATTCACTGCAGATTGGGTATAACAAAGAGTGTAGGAAATAGCAAGGAAACACCTTTAATACCATGTCCGAGAGGCTTGAGTCTCTCCTGGAGAGAAACGAGCTAGCTAGTGTCTACAGCTGTCATAAATATTCCCCCTCTCCAGCTGCACCTGAGTGGTTGGAAACAGAGAAAATGTTAGAAGTACGGAAGAAGCTAATAAATGTAGACATGCTTTGTAAATGATAAAGCATATAAATGCTTGTTGTTACTGTTATCTGATAAACGTAAATGCAAAAATTCTAAAATGCTCGGATGTGACGGACAAGACACTCCACTTGCAGGAGACCGGAGACCTGCTAACTCTGTCCTCCAGCTGTTAGAGTTCTTCCTAGGAAAGGCCTCAGATTGTAGGAAAGTCGGCGTTGTTTGCCTTTTGGACTTCCTCAGCTGGCTGAATTTGATGATTTCCAGGGCTTCCTGTGAGTGAGCAAGCCAAGGATAAAAGAAATGGTGGCAGGGACGCCTGGGTGGTTCATTCGGTTGAGCGTCTGACTCTTGATTTCTGCTCAGGTCATGACCCCAGGGTCGTGGAATCGAGCCCCGTGTCGGACTCCACACTGAGCATGCAGCCTGCTTGGGATTCTCTCTCTCTCTCCCTGTGCCTCTCTCCCCCTCTCTCTCTTTCTGCCCCCCCCCCTTTCAAAACATTTTTTAAAAAGAGGAAAGGTATTCTCAAGCATGTAAACTGAAGAGGAAAATCTCCCAACTTCTTACATGTGACAGGTAAGAGAGTGATAGGAATATGCCAGGGGTGTGCTGGTATTTACTTCTCTGTGGGGAAAAAGTGTGTGCCTATATGGCTAGCCCACATTTATAAGGTTAATACATGTTCTACTGATACAAAGGATGTATAGCACTCAATTATCAACAATAGAAATTATACGGTATTCTTTATTATAAATTCCATATAGCCAATGGACTCACACAATGTGTTATAGATTTTTGCCAAATTCTTGTATCTATAATCAACCTATGGTCACAGAATAGTGCCCAGGCCCTTAATTTAGGGTTTGACAGAATCTAGCTACCACCGCCTCGTTTCCATGGTTTACGAGAAACGTGAATATCAAAGCTACTGTAAGTTCGAAGAGGTCTTATTGGAGGGCCTGGAAGATGGTATGATTCTTTCATAAGGCCCAAGTCACCCTTAGGTAAGGAGGTCCAGTCTCACATACAGTTTAGAAAATCCTCCTGAGGATGTGTCCTACCATTCCAGAAAAGTATCAGTGTCTAAACACAAGGCAGGTGGTACCTATCATGAACAGCATGCTAAGGCTCAGGCCCTAGAGCCAGAGAGATCAAGGTTAAAATCTCTGCTCTCCCACTTAGTAGCTGTGTGACCTTGGGTGAGTTGCTTGATATCTCTGAGCCTCCATTTCCTCGTTAGCAACACGGGAATAACAATTTTACCCACCGATTAGGGTTATCTGAAGATTGAATGTTTTCATCTAAAGTAACTAGCACAGAGTTAAGTATCCAATATATTAGCTTTTTTAAAAATGTAAGAAGCATCTACAGTTAAGGGGAAAATGCATAAAATATAATTTTACTTATATTTCTGCACTATATTGGAAAAAATGGTCACAATATTTTGTAGGTCCTCTCATCAAGACAGAGACCATTTCTTCACCTCTCAATACAGACTCGGCAAGGAACTGGCTTTGGTCAAGGCGCCATTAGCAAATGTGACAGAAGCAAAGCCTTAATAAGTACTTGCACAAGTTCTTGAGAATTACTCCCCCTCCTGCTGATGGGAATTCTTCCGCCATCATGTGAACTGCCTACTGGATCATAAGAGACAGGAGAGCATCATCCCACTGTCATAGCGACTGCCAGAGACATGAATGAAGCCATCCTAGACTATCCAGTCCCCGCTAGAAACAGAACCACCTGTCTGACCCACAGCATCATGAGCGGATAAAATGTTCGGTTTTTCAATCGACAAAATTCCGGGGTTATTTGTTATACAACAAAAGCTGACTGATAAAGCTCTAATTACAGCTATATAAAAGCATTCACGCATTTAAACCAGATGTAGGGATACAAAGATAAAAAGACTCTTGCCCCCAGTGGCTCATCATTTTTTAACTGAGAGAGACAAGTCACAGAAA
The DNA here is from genome assembly GCF_028018385.1 of Neofelis nebulosa. Classification (NCBI taxonomy): domain Eukaryota; kingdom Metazoa; phylum Chordata; class Mammalia; order Carnivora; family Felidae; genus Neofelis; species Neofelis nebulosa. Next base: position 18,159,338 of record NC_080783.1, read on the forward strand.
AAGATATTATAGTGCAATATAATAATTGTAGATATGTTAGGGTGGCACTAACCATGAGTAATTTTTTAAGTTTATTTATTTATTTTGAGACAAAGAGAAAGAGAGCATGTGCACTGGGGAGTGGCAGAGAAAGGGAGAGAGAGATTCCCAAGCAGACTCTGAGCTGTCAGCTCAGAACCCCAGGTGGTGCTTGATCCCATGAACCTTGAGATCATGACCTGAGCCAAAGTCAGACACTTAAGTGACTGAGCCACCCAGGTGCCCCATGAGTAATTTTTTTAAATATCCTCTTATATTATGATCAGTTTGCTATTACAATTTTTAAACTAAATTTAAAAGGAGCGACTTAAAGTTGTTGAGCCATCATCTGCCCAGACATCTTCCAGGAAACAGGAAGATGTTAAGTCTTCCCACGTGTATCCCCTGAATCTAAAGGAGAAAGCCAGCCTCGCCAAACTGTTTTCATTACTTTGAACAACCCCATATCAAAGTCAGGACTCGTGGATTTACCTAAAGCTATCTGCATTATCATTTCAATTAAACATATGGCTGAGGAATCTAATGAAGAAGGCCTGAGTGATGGCCATGGAATCAATAAAGTCTTTCTGGACTTATCGATTTAGCATTCTCCATGCAGTAGAATTGATTTATGTCCTCAGATTTATTTTGATAACTCAATGATAACTCCACTATTCCTAAATTAATGTCATCTTTTCTTCAGGCCAAAATTTTTCCTAGGCAAGGAAAATATCTTACATCAAGCCAAGCTGATTTCGCTAAGTAATTCTGTGGTTAACACAATGCCATAAATCAAAGAGAACCGTGTATTTCTATAATTGTAAATCACTCTTGGCATGGAAAAGTACAATGGCATTTATTTGTCAGAATTGTGATTACATCATGCAGAGGGCCTCTTCCTGGTCAAAATCCATATCTTCCGATATAAACTCGATTGTCTAGTGTGCAATTTCTTAAGTGCAATAGATTATTTTTAAATTACATTAATTTCTATCTCCTACATCTTAAGTTTCCAGAATGTGTGAGAGAGGTAGATTATTTTTAAATTACATTAATTTCTATCTCCTACATCTTAAGTTTCCAGAATGTGTGAGAGAGGTAGATTATTTTTAAATTACATTAATTTCTATCTCCTACATCTTAAGTTTCCAGAATGTGTGAGAGAGGTAGATTATTTTTAAATTACATTAATTTCTATCTCTTACATCTTAAGTTTACAGAATGTGTGAGAGAGGTAGATCCCAATTCCTAATTAGCAAGATCTTAATGAATGAGATAAACCTTCGTCTTTGTGCAAGGAATATTCATGGCAGGCATACACAAGCAAGGCAATTAGTCAATGCCATGTAAGGGGGAATATTTGCAAATGCTTTCGGAAGAGAAAAACAAAACAAAAAACATAGCACTTCCCAACCAGATCTATAAACCAAAAGGAAAAACAGAAAGTTGTCAATAAGGGATATCCAAATGGGACAGTCCAATAGATCATCAAGTCCCGCCAAGTTCACCTTCCACGTATATCCAATATCCACGCAGCTCTCTCTGTTTGGTCCAGGAAGATATCCCTGCTTACCAGACTACTACAACAGCCTCCTGGCTTCCCACCCTACAATTACTTCACTTTTTTCCAACTCACTTTTACACTGCAGCTAGAGGGATTTTGTTTGTTTGTTTGTTTGTTTGTGTTTTTAAATCCAAAGCTAATCATGACATTACTGCCTATTCCCTTCTCGTGGCTCTCAGAATAAAGAAAAATAAGTTCTCAAAGTGGCCTACCAGCCCCTGCCTGCCTCTCCCACCTCCTCTGCCCCTGCCCCGGCTCTCTCTTCCAGCCAGGCTGGGCTTCTCTTAACATCTGCAACACACCCATCCAGTCCCCCAACACGCACTCGTCGCTCTGTCACCCTCTCTTTGCCAAGCTAATCCCCACCCTCCTATAGTTCTGGGCTCAAATACCACTTCCCCAGGAGGGCTTCCCTGAGCCCCCAGATGGATTAGACCCGACCCTCTGACACGTTTCCTTCAGCAACCTGCACATCCCCTCTACTGTCCTTTGTGACTCTGTTTAGGTTCTGTCTTCCCTGCTAGACTGGAGCTCTTTGAGGATGGGGACACATCTGCTTATTCTCCACTCTCCTGTCCCTACCAGCACCTGGCATGTACTGTTGCTCAGCCCACGTTTGATGATTCTTAGTTGAGATGGGGCAGACCAGTGGGGACGGTGAGTGAAAGAGCAGGAGCAGGGGCAGGAACAGTGCACCAAGGAGAACTGGGGGGAAGGCGGGGCCAGGCCAGCCATCTATCAAGGTCTCAGGTGCCATTATTACCACTGATCCACCATCTCAATTAATGAAACCATTCACAAAGAACGTCAGACCAACATAGAAGTTGCAAAAATGTTACACACGAACCCCCATATGTTCTTCACCCTAGCTCTGTCCTTTGTCATTTTCCATTCACCTGATTCATCATTACCATTCTGCCATTTCTTCTTTATTTTTTTACATATATGTGTGTGCTTATGTATGCACTATTATGTACATTATATATACATAATATACATTGTAAATTATAATATAGACATAATATATATTGTATATTATATATATACATTCCCAAATGTAAATATATATATAAATATTTTCTGAACCCTTTGAAAAAAGGTGCCAGCATCATGACCCTCCACCCCTATATCCCCCAGCATGCAACTCCCAACTACATTCTCTTCCATAATCACAGTGGCAATTATCAAATTCAGGAAATGTATCGTTAATACAATATTATTAGCTAATCACCATATTATCTAATTAATCCATATTCAAACCTCACCAATTGGATTTGTGTATTTAAGCATCCTAAACAACTAGCAAATGAGGGCAGCTAAAAACTTAAGTCTAGTCAACTAGGCAGAAGTCTCGGCAGTTCTCCAAAGTAGCAAATTATGAAAGCCCAATAAGACCCCAAAACTGGGGAAGTCTTAGGTAAAGTAAAATCCCTGAGTTTTCTCCGAACAGAAGGAAAACGACGGTTAGCACAATTCCGGGATCAGTTTGGCCTCTCAGAAAATCCTCCAGAGACAGCCTCTCGGGGCTTGAAACACTTTAAATCCTATCAAGACCATCATTAACGCATTGCTAGGCAGGTCGGTAGCAGAGCTCCAGCTCATTCCCAAATGCAAGTTCTGCCTCTCCTGACTGGACCAAAGTAAGACATGGAAACTGAGTGTAAAAGGGCAGGGACAGCGGCTGGTCATGGGACAAGCACAGCCAGGGGACACCTGGTAAATTAAATGGCCCATGGGAGGCAGTTCACACTCGAAAGAGCAATTTAAGCTATTTATGATCGCTGATGGGCCCTGAATTAGTTATAACTTCCTAAGGAAAAGATCTTGAAATTATCACAAAGAGAGTCCTGAAGAGGGCTGCTCGGTGCTCACTAGAGGTCACGAAGGAGAATGAGCTATTAGTCTGTATTAAGGAGGAGCGAACACCATGGTAATGGTGTGCTAGTATGTAATACAAATGCGGGCAGCTTGACCTTGACTGCCATTCAGTTCTGGGCACTTCATCTCAAAAGGAAATAGAAGAGGCACACAGGAGGGCCACGGGATGATTAGACAGCAGCCAGGGCTCCCAACCTCTAAATGAGGAAACATTTAATTATGTAGTCAGCTAATTAGGAAGAAGAAAGGAGGAGAGGAACGGAAGTGCAGACATAGAAAGAGAAAAGGATCCGGAGGTGAGGGCGTGAGGCCCCCAAAAGGTTTTAAATTAGACTTTTGGAAAACATCCATGAGGTTGCTTTTCAAAGAGAATTTTCAGTGGATCAACCAATTCTTTGGAGGAAATTACAGGCCGACGCGGTCAAGCAGCTCAAAACACCTACATAAATATGTGCCTGTTAGGAATTGACAAAAAATTTTAACCATTGATGAATTGAGTTTTATCCAGACAACTGGATAGAATAGAGTCCTGAATCCAGTCGTTTATGGTTGTCAGAAAAATTGTCATCAGCTAGAAAGGGGTGAAGGATTACTCACTCTAATGCAAGGGTCAGCAAACCATGGCCCACAGGCCAGTTCCAGCCTGCTTCCGGTTTTCATACCCTGGACTTAGAAGGATTTTCACATTTTAAAATGGTTGGGAAAATTTTTTTTAATTTCATGACACGTGGAAATTATATGAAATTCGATTTTTTTGTGTGCCGGAAGTTTAATTGGCGCACAACCACGCCCACTCATTTCCGTATCGCCTGTGGCTGCTTTGGCATGATAACGGCAGAAGTGAGGGGTCATGACAGAGACCATCTGGCCCACAGATCTAAAATATTCGCTTTCTGGCCCTTTTCAGAAAAAATCTGCCACCCTGCTCTACACAGTGTGTTGTGTTATATATTTCCAGTGTGGCTAAGGCTCTGGATGGCCGTCAGGTGCTGCAATGTCTGGTCTGCAGCTGGAGGGCAATTATGTCTATTGCCAGAGTCACGGGCCCGGACCACTTCCCCCCCCCCCCCCCCCCCCGCCACGCCGTGGTTGGGGGGTTGGGGGCAGGGCGGAGTATTAGGTGGAGATTCTTAAAGGAATGAAGGGCGAAGTTCAGGCAGCAGCAAAGAGGACCACACAGCACAGCAGACCCCAACTGGGGCTGCCCAACCACCTGCCAGACTCCCACAGCAGTCCCCCAACAAGCTGGAACCGGATGCTCAGAATCCTTGACCTTACAGCAGCATTTGGTGAGCATGCAAAGCTGTTTGTGCGCCGCTTCCAGTGGAAGACCTTATTTGTCAGCATGTGAGGGGCGCCTGGGTGGCTCAGCCGGTTAACCTTCCAACTCTTGGTTTCTGTTCAGGTCATGATCTCAAGGTTCATGGGTTCAAGCCCCTGCATGGGGCTCTGTGCTGCCAGTGTGGAGCCTGCTTGGTAGTCTCTCTCTCTCTCTCTCTCTCTCTCTCTCTCTCTCTCTCTCTCTCTCTCTCAAAATAAATAAACTTTTTTTTTAAATGTGAAATGCCCCAGGGTGTGAGACACATCTCAATCTTACAGAAAGTTTTTTGGAAAGAATACAAATGTTGTAGGGGAAAAATATTTTATTCAGGTGAATATAGCATTCAGTATTGTGACTCCATAAAAAAGAATACATTTTTTGATATGCAGCGATAGTCTATTATCCCTAAAAATAAGACTAAAATCACAGAGCTCAAAAGAAATATCTTGGTATCTGTGAATACAAGTTGCAGTGGAAATACACGTAAATCCATAACATAAGGGAAATAACCCAAATTCTCTGGTTTTTCGGTTTTGGTAGGAGAGTATAAAACTTTCACCTGTGCTCAGATGTGTGTTGCCATGCTCTGCCACTAGGGGGTAGCATGACCCACTATTTTACCTCTTTTTTTTTTTTTTTTTTTTTTTCCCAGCTTTCCAAGTAGCCGTAAAACCAGTGTGTCAGATTCTCAGGAAAGCTTGTACATATAATATTATATATTGTACATATTATATATAATATATTGTATAACACTATACATTACGTAAAATATAATCAGGTGATATATTGCATAGATAATATTGCACTTTGGAAGAAAGTGAAGAACGTATCCTATGTGCAGCCAAAGAAGTCTCACTGGAGCAGGGAGAATTTGGTTGGAAATCATAGGTTTAAATTAAAAGAAGGAGAGCAGTCCTGGGGCACCCGGGTGGCTCAGTCGGTTAAGCGTCCAACTTCAGCTCAGGTCATGATCTCACGGTCTGTGAGTTCAAGCCCCTCAGCAGGCTCTGTGCTGACAGCTCAGAGCCTGGAGACTCATTCGGATTCTGTGTGTGTGTGTGTGTGTGTGTGTGTGTGTGTCTCTACCCCTCCCCCACTCATGCTCTGTCTCCATCTCAAAAATAAACATTAAAAAAAAATTTTTTTTTTTTTTAAAGGAGAGCAGTCCTGCTTAATGTTAAGGGAAGAATAGCTAGATGAGAGCCTTCCCACCAGAAAGTTCCAGAAAGGGCTTGGACCATCGAAAAGGCAAAGTGGCCACTGACAGGCTGGTGGGAGGACAAATAGGACAGGATGTACAGGGTCGGTAGCCACCGAATCTGGGAGATGCCAAATCCAAATCAGAAACCAAGAAACCATGACACATGAAACCAGAGGCCAGAGAACCCAGACGACATGAAAGGAGAGCCCAGGGGTCTTCCGGTGAGTTCCAAGCTATGGCAAAATCAGGTCAAGAGTCCAGGGTCATAAACAGCAGCAAATGGAACCTCCAAATAGCTCCAAATGTGACTTTAAATTCATTTCCAAAATAAGACTGGGAGTGGCAGGAGAGAGTTTGAAGTTCCAGCCTGTTCAGATGCTTTGCAACATAAAACCCTGAATGTTTGGGGGAATGAAGCCAGAAAACCTCCCAGCTTCTAACATCTGCCTCTGGGGTGAGAGCAGGAAGCACTGGAAATGAGGAGCCTTCCCAGATCTTGAGATCTGGGCTTGAAGGACAGATCCCCATGTGCTTATGAACATCCCTTTGCTGCCATCAGCACTAAGGTGACCTTCTGCACAGTTGATGAACGAGAAACGTCCACATCATGCTTTTTTAAGTCATTTCATTTAATCCCCGTAAAAGACTTATGGAGAGGTGTTTATGTCATACCCATTGTACCAATAAAGAAACAGGCTCAGAGAGCTTAAGTAACGTGCCTAAGGTCATGATAGTCAATACTGGCACCAGGACTTGAACATGAAACTCTTCTCACTCCAGAATTGCCTGTTCGTTCTGGTACATTTGCTGCCACCAAAGACAAGTATTTCTCCAAGAGCCAAGAGGTGAATAAGAAGTCAAGCTATGGGGTGCTTGGGTGGCTCAGTCGGTTAAGCATCTGACTCTTGATTTTGGCTCAGGTCATGATCTCACGGTTTGTGAGATCGAGCCCCACATGGGGCAAATGCTGACAGCACAGAACCTGCATGGGATTCTCTCTCTGCCACTCCCCTGCTCAAACTCTGTGTCTCTCAAAATAAATAAAATAAACTTTTAAAAAAAGAAGAAGGCAAGCTACACTGAGAGTAAGAGATGTGTGTGTATTGAGGAGAAGAAGAAACAAACATAAGCAATGGGCATTTTTCCCAAAGGCTGATGGGGAGCCAGACGTCCTGGAAAGGAAAAGAGCAGGAATAAGGAGGGAAGGAAAAGATTGGAGTCAGAAGGCAGGAGGAAGGGAGAAGATGAGCACCAAACTCAAAAGTGTCCCTCCAAAGCAGGGATACGGGATGCCTATCACACTTGCTGGCCAAAAGTTCCGGGGGAGTCTTTGCTTGGCCAAGTAACGGAACCAAGAAAAATGCCTGGAACCAAGCGAGGACTCAGGAAATGGTAGTGGAATGGATGCATTTGTTATGCAAGAAAAAAGAGCTCCCTGTTTACCTAAGCTGCTGTAAGTCCGCTTTTCTATTCCCTGTAGCTGAATGTCATCCTAATGGACACAGAAAAACACAGATGACATATCAGAGCCTGTCAAGGTGGGAGGGATGCATTGGTGAAGGAGGGGGTCAAGAAAGGCTTCACGTAGGAGGTGGTGGCCTTTGAGTTGGGACCTAAAAGCCTTTCAGGTTCAATAGGGAGAGATGGGTGGGGAAGGCTGCAGTGGGAGCAGAGGCAGAAGCGGCAGCAGGAAATGGTGGGGAAGAGTATGCCGTTCCTGCAAGTTCAGAAGCCAAACCCAAACCCAACTGAACAACAGAGGACGACGTTTTGCTTCTGTGATTGGGAAGCCCAAGATCTGACTCCCTCCAGGTCTGTCTGGATCCAGGAACAGAAATTATTACACCATCAGGCGTGTGTCTCTTGTCCTTTTAACTCCTTTCCTCTCTGGCTTTGTTCTTGGGGAGCTCTCCCTGAGTAGCAGACAAGGTGACCAGGCAGCAGGGTCAGACTCCCCTTCTCCCAGCTTAGAAACCTCCGCAGAAAGGGAGGTTTGGACTCTTACCACGCATATATCAGACCTCAGGGAAAGCACCATGGGCCTTGCCTGGGTCATTCCTGATCAATGCAGCACAGATGGGAAACGTGAAAGGAGCCATTTCTCCAAAAGCTCTGCCTGGGCAGGACCCCACCTGCCATGTCCCACCACGTGCAGAAAGAAGACAGATTTCTTGACTGGTTTAAAGGCAAAGGACTATGGGAGTAAGGGGTTCCAGAAACTGAACAGAGAACAGAACTTTAATTTTTTTTTAATGTTTATTTATTTTTGAGAGAAAGAGAGAGAGTGGGAACAAGGGAGGGGCAGAGAGGGAGGCAGACACAGAATCCGAAGCAGGCTCCAGGCTCTGAGCTGTCAGCACAGAGCCTGAGGCAGGATTCGAACCCACAAGCCGTGAGATCGTGACCTGCCGCTTAAGCCGGACACTTAACCGACTGAGCCACCCAGGCGCCCCAAGACAAAAAGTTTAGAGCATCCAAATCAAGTGTCTGTCCTGAGCTGCACCAAGCTGTCTTTGCCTACAAACGACCTCAGGCAGGAAGTCTCTGCCCTGAAAGGTCTCCAGCTGCTCAGAGAGTACAGAGTTTGGTTCTGCTGGTGATACCTTAGTCCAGGGAGGGGCTACAGGCAATTCCAGAGGCCAGGCCCCCAGGGCAGAGTCCCCCAGGGCTCCCAAGGAAGATGAGAGATGACAGGGGCCTCTGGCCAGCACACTGGCTGTCACGCTTCCCGAACCACATTTGGTTCAGCCCAGAGATAAGGAAACCAGCCCAGGATTTGCCACTTTGCCCAGCTGTCCTGCTACTTCTGCTTCAATGAGAGAGAGAGAGAGAGAGAGAGAGGGAGAGAGAGAGAAAGCCGTGTCTTGAACAGTAGGAAAATGGTCATGCAGCCAACCAGAAGGCAGATGAAGGAAGGAGAAAAGACAAATGTGAGAGGAAGTTCTGGCAGGCCCTGGCCTCGGAGGCATCCCCTGGAGGTGCTTCTGGCTGCAGTGTGGCAAGCCCTGCCTTCATGCAATTCTTCACAATCTCAGTCAAGCAGGGGAAGGCAGGTGCCTCAGATCAGGTGACCCTGAGACACACGCTCAAGAACAGATCTGTGCCCGGCTTCTCCCCAATCTACTCGTACCCAAACAAACCGCTTAGTAAGGCCTGTGGTCACTGTGGGTTTTGTCTACACTCCATATTCTGGTTCCTTGGGTAACTCACCCCTCATTCCCTGTGGCCCACTTGGGGCTATCACATAGAGCAGGACATCACAGATGGGGCCCTGCTCAGGCAGTCCTTGTGCAAAGGCTCCTCATTTTAGGTTCCCTTCTGTGCTGGATCAGTCAGGAATGGCCCAAGCAAGGGCTCCTGCCAAGGCCTGATATATGCATATTAAGAGTCTTGGGACGCCTGGGTGGTTCAGTCAGTTAAGCATCCAACTTCGGCTCATGATCTCACGACTTGAGAGTTCCAGCCCCGTGTCAGGCTCTGTGCTGACAGCTCAGAGCTTGAAGCCTGCTTCGGATTCTGTGTCTCCCTCTCTCTGCCCCTCCCCCACTCAAGCTCTGTCTCTCTTTCTCCCTCTCTCTCTCTCTCTCAAAAATAAACCAACATTAAGAGTCTCAAGGGGCGCCTGGGTGGCTTAATCGGTTAAGCAACCAACTGTTGGTCTCAGCTCAGGTCATGATCCCATGGATCTTGGGATCAAGCCTCATGTCAGGCTCCGTGCTGACAGCAGGGACCCTGCTTGAAATTCTCTCCCTACCTCTCTCTCTACCCCTTCCCACCCTCCAAATAAATAAACTTTAAAAAAAAAAAAAAAAAAGGAATCTCAAGAAAGGCAACTCCTAACTTAGATCTGAAAGCCTTACAATATCAGGGATAGCCTCTCTACAGTGGCCTTTGTCTTACACTCATTGCCTCATGCTTGCAAGATGGCTGCTGAACATCCAGACATCATATTTGCTTCCAGGGAAATCATTATTTGTTTTCCAGCTATTTTGCCTCTTTTAGTAGGAGAATGAAAGCTTTTGTGAAACCCACCAGCAGACTTCTATGTGACCAGTCATGCCTCCAGACTACATCACCAACCCCTTCTGGTGGCAACAGAGGAGAGGAAATGAGAATATAATTCCCCCAGTCTCTAGGGTAGATGAGGAAAAGGAGAGAGACGTTAATAATGGCTGCTAGGTCAGCCTGGGAAGAGTATCGGCTCTGTTGCATCTCAGGGCCCTAGTCACAGTAGTATCTTTCATTATAGTTTGTCACATGCCAAACCCTGAATCCCCTCTGGGAAGGGACTGAGTTCTCGGTCACTGTACCATCCATGGGTCCCGGCACACAACACTTTGATAAATACGTGCTCGGTGAGTGCGTGTGCGGCCTCCTGCTCCAGCTCTTGGGGCCTCCTGGCAGGCAGAGCAGATGCGTGGCTCCCCTGGGGTAATTAAACGTGCATCCTTCTTTGATCTCTGAGCAATCCTGTTTGAGATTCAAAGTGGAAAGATACCAGGGTAGGTTTGTCCCTGTGCCTTGTCTAATCATCAGAATGGGTTAAATCATTTCTATTTCAGGTCTCCTATGATCAAAAAAGGTTCCCTGGCAAGAGTGTCTATTTGGTGCCTTAAAGGCAAGCAATTGTGGGAATTAAGAATTAGTGCTCTCTCTGACTATCCCCTTGATATAGTTAGAATAAAAGCAGCAGTGACATTGCCAATGACCCAGATGTTGAAGAAACCTTGGATTAAGCCACAGAGGCCCTCGCCTCCAAATCCTATAATATTGCATCAACACGGGCTCAACCTGCAGAATTGGATTTAAATCCAGCCCTTGAATGCTCCCCCTGCCTCTCCCCTTCCCCACACCTAATCTCATTTTGTCCTCAGAGTGTTGAAAATAATGGTAAGGCAGCTGCCATGGAAAGTGGCTGTGTGAGCATTTTTTACATTAGAAAGACACTTAATAAAGTAAAAGTGCTTTAAGTCCAGAAGCCTCTTCCTTTCCATTCCTCCTGCCTGGATAATAAATGGCGTGGTACAGCTCCCAGCTTCTGTGGCCCCGCCGCGACAAAGGGGCTGGGGCGGCCACGCTGCCTCTCCCTGAGCACAGCACAACACGAGGGTATTCATGCATGGGGGGTCATTGGAGCCAGTTCTACACAGAAACACAGCCCAGGAGTGAGTCACGACAGGGACACCTTTATGGCCTGAATCCACTCCTCCACCTCCACTCATACGCGTCATTAAAATAATTAATAACAGGGGCGCCTGGGTGGCTCAGTCGGTTAAGCATCCCATTTCAGCTCAGGTCATGATCTCACGGTTCACGGGTTCAAGCCCCGCATCCGGCTCTCTGCAGTCAGCATGGAGCCCGCTTCGGATCCTCTGTTCCCCTCTCTCTCTGCCCCTCCCCCACTCTCTCTCTCAAAAATAAATTCCAAAATTAAAATAAATAAATATCATAATTAATAATAATAATGGCAATTACCATTTATTGAGCGCTTAAGATATGCTAGGAACATTACATTCATGGTCTCATTCAATCCTCTTGAACCCCCTAGTGGCAGGGACTATCATTACCCCCATTTTCCAGAGAAGGAAATGGAGGCTCAAAGACGTTAAGTCACTTACCCAGGACCCCACAGCTGGCAGGTGGGGGGTCCCGCTCTCAGACACAGGAAAAGCCCCCATGCCACCTGGGCCCCCTCCGTGTTAGTGTTGGGCTGTGGTTCTCAGCCAAGGTCAGTGGGAACTTGAGGGACCCCGGCCCAGATCAATTAGATCTGAATGTCTGGGTTTGGGGCCAGACAGCTCAAATCCCGGATTTTAGCTCCCAGCTGCAGATGTAGTAGAACAGGAACCTTTCTGTGGTCTGACCTCCAGAGTCCCGCGTTCTGGCACAACACCTGACTATTGATTTTAGGACGTGATCGACGCACCTGCCAACCTCATGAAGAGAGGAGCCCCTGTGTCTATGAAAAAAGACAACACAGACAGATCTGGGCTTAGGGCAGCAAGGCCCAAAGCTAACTGCCCTGAGAAGCGTGCCAAGAGCCAGGATCCTGTGGCTGGTCACTTCATCCACTGATTAGTCTATTCACTCGGTAAACATTCAATAAATAAGTATATATTACGTGCAAGGCTGTCAAGTGGAGAGGGAGGAAGATAAAAGATTCCTTCCATCCGGAGGAATTCTCTCACAGTTCCCTGCCCTCAATCATTTACGATCTAACTGAGGAGAGCAGCTGGCATGAGAGAAACAAAAGCCACATATATATCCAGTGCCAGATGAATGAATGGTCCAGACCAGGAAGTCTTCAAAAGCTCTAACAAGGAGTGATGCCCAAGGTCAAGCAGCTTCATGCAAGAGGAGGGATCTGAGCAAGCTTCACCGGGCTGCAGAACCCCGTATGTGCCAGTGGGCACAGGAGGATCCACCCCATCCCATATCAGTTCCAGCCCGAACAGGAACGATATAGCTCATCCTAGATTCTGTGACCCAGTACCCACCACAGGCAGGAAGGCACTGACGGTGAGGCTAAATCACCGTCAAAGGTCAAATCAAAGAGGCTAACAGTCCTGGCCAGGTGGGTGATAGCAAGGTAGAGGGCATCTCCTGCTCCATCAGAAGCCCCTCAGCAGAAGACCCAGTCTTACCTGATAAACCAGGATAACAGTACCTTTCTCCCAGAGCCACTGGGAAATCAACCATCACAATGACCACCAGTTCCACCACCATTGATGGAGCCTGCTCCATAGGCCAGGCGAACCACTGACCACTTCACTCACTTTCTGATCTCCATGAGTCCACCCAATGATGACAGGAAAGTGCCCATTATTATATCCTATTTTCCAGAGAAAGAAACTGATCTTCAGAGAGTCTAAGCAATTCTGTCAAGGTCATACAACCCATCAGTAACCCAGTAGACTCAAGCCGAGACCCATTGATTCTAAAACCCATACCCCCTGGGGCACCTGGGTGGCTCAGTCAGTTAAGCATCCGACTCTTGATTTCAGCTTAGGTCATGATCCCAGGGTCATGGGATGGAGGCGTGGAGCCTGCTTAGGAGTCTCTCTGTCCCTCTCCCACACGCAGGTTCTCCCCGCCCCTCCTCTCTCTCTCTCTCAAAACAAAACAAAACAAAAACCAAAAAAAAGAAAGACAAAACTCAAAGCCTGAACCAAGATGTACCACACAGCAAGAGTAACCTGGAGTCAGAGACCACCAAGGGATCCATGGATCGCATTCAGGGGTCTATGAACTTGGCTGGGGAAAAAACTGTACCTTCATTTGGTGGCATCCTGGGGTTGAGGGCAGGAGCAATAGGAATCTTTGGCCCCTGGAGGGATGTTCTTTATCACTGACATTGTTTAAAATTAATGGTGCATGGCAATAATAAAAGCAAGGCGAACTTCGGTTTTGTTATTGTTTTTAAATTTGCTACAGACCATGTACCCTTTTTGTCTGCAATAACCTCTAACTAAAATTTAGCATTTCCCTCAACTCTAAATGTAGGCACCTCCCACAGAAGCACTAATAGTACCCGGGATGTTTGTCACCCATAGAAATCACAGATGTTTTATACCATAATATAGTCATTGTATGTATCTCCTGGGTCCAAGGATATAGTTTACACTCATCACTTCTTCAAAATTATGGTGGTTATAAGACCAATGTTAGCCCTTGTTACTTAATGGGTGAATATAGAAGATTAGCTGCTACTCCGTTCACAAATTGGTTTTGGCTTTTAGTGTTCGGATGGCCATATTTCAATGTGCTTGGTTTCCTTGGTAATCCTATGTTCTATAAAAGGGGACCCTGGGCTCCAAAGGCTCACAGAGAAGAGTGCGTGCCACCCACTCTCATGGGTGAACATGCTATTTAAATGCTGGAAATATTACAATCTTTGGGCTATTTTACTTTCCACATTTGTGTCTTATTTCCCCAAATAAACCGCTAGCTCTTGAGAGTCATAATGTTCTTAATTTTTTCCACAGGCCCTTACAAACAGTGGTCAGTCTACCACTGTTTGTTGATTGACTGGCTGATAGAACTCCTTCAAGCTTCAGTGGTCTAAACCCAGTATCACATTCACTGACCAATAGATGAACAATGTGAGAGGAGACAGAAGCATATTGAGATCAAACCTTCCATATAATTGGCAAACCCTGGGTATGGGGTGCTAGAGCTTGATTCTTAGAAACTAAATATAACTGTAGGAGCAAAAGGTCCACTGGAATTTTCCAGCAAGGCTGACAGAGTAGGGCAGAGTGCCCAAATGTCCTGGGAACCAAAGCAGACTCCGAGCTGGAAAAATATGCCTGAGCAAGATGGCATCCTTTTGGTACATACTGGAGGGCTTATAAAATAATGCCAGACAGCCTGGGATCCAAGTTTTTGCAAAGAACTCTGCACAGAACATCATACAAATACTCTCTGGCACCAAGTTGCTGAAGAGGGTTCTGGTGCCCTCGGTTGTAGTTAGTATGAAGAGCCTCTGTTCCAGTTATCTTTATTTTGTAATAAACACCCAAGACTCCACAGCATAAAACCAGCATCATTTTCTTCTGCTCACACATTCTGTGGGTCAGCAATTCACGCACAGTGGGGGTGGCTCTTAACTTCTTCATGATATCTGGGGCTTCAAAGTTGGCTTCTGCACACACATGCCTGGCACCTGGGCTAGAATGGCTGAAGGACAGGGCATGGCACCTACACACAGCCTCTCCATGTGGCTTGAGTTTCTCACAACATGACAAAAGGGGGCTTCCCCAGAGGGAGTCTCTGGAGGGTGAGCATTGGACAGAGGACCAAGTGGAAGCCACGGGGCCTTTTCTAGCCCTTCTGCCATACTCTATCGGCTTAGGCTGCCACAACCTACCCGGAATCAACAGCAAGGGGCACAGACCCCAACCCTTGACAGAAAGAGTACCAAAGAATTTTGGAGTCACATTTTACACCCATCACACTGACCAAGCTAACATTACTGCTCTTGAGCTTACAGATAATATCTAGAGACACAAGTGGGCCAGACATGAGGCGGTCTCTCATCACGGTGGGAGACGAGGGGATAGTGGGTGGCCCCAGCAAAACCCGTAGGGTTGTCTTTCAAGAGTGAGTCCACCCTGCCCCCAGACAGGCACCCCCAGAGGAGTTTCAGCTGCCACTGACACTTGACAAATGAAAAGAATCCTCTCAGCATGGTAAACCCAGCGCCCCACCTTGATTGCCATTCCTTCTACACATCCTTAAACCTCCAAATCACCCTCTGGCGAAAAACCTGCTCCCACAAAGCCAGTTCTGCATGCTGGCGTGTCTCATTGTTCTTCTATTAAGACACATCATTCACAAACACTACGGCTCCTAAAAGATACCTTCGGCTGTCACTTACATAACAGAACTTGGCAAAGCAGATGGAGCACTCCAGTGGTGTCTTTGCCTGGGGCAGTATATGCTAATATCTTGGCACAGGCACCTTGAACTGCTTTGCTGCCCAGCAAAGTTAAATCAGCTGGAAAGTTCGAAGGGGTGATCCAGATCATGAAAGAGTGAGTGGAAGAAGCTTTTCCTCGTCGCCAAGAAAATAGAACCGCCTTCTACCACCCTCAGTCAAATGATTGGAGAAATCTGTAGAACCAATGCCCAAAATCAGCAGGAAGGGAGGAAGCTTGATGCTATCTGAAGAAAGAGACTACACATAGAAAGAAGGGGCATACTACCCCAAACGTAGGAGAAAAGGGGCATTTCAGAGAGAGAATGGCATGCAAGACATTGGGGGGGGGGAGGGGGGGCAGGAATGCACCATGCTTATTCCCAGGGTATTAAGACAGCTGGCCTAGGTGAAGTGGAGGGTTTGGGTTTGGGAGTTGTAGGGGACACTTATCATCTCATCTGCCCCAAACGGCACCCCCACCTTCTTTGGGAAACAGCTCCTCCCCCATCTGGTTCTCTGTAGCCCTTGAGATGGGCAGATGACCTCCGCCGGGCTAAAACTAGTGATAGGGCCCTTTGACATCAGCGATTGGTCCAGGGATATGCAAATGACCTCCGCCAAGCCAATCAGAGCCCGCCCTCAGGAATGTTTTGTCTGGAGTTCCTCCCCCCCCCCCCCCCCCCCCCCCCCCAGGAGCTGCTTACTCTCTGCTGCCGGGAAAAGAGGCAGCGGAGTCTGCGGGGCTTAAGAGTTCAAGCCCTTCGGTCAGGCCAGCTCCTCGTCCCAGGCTCGCCTTCTTACTGGCTTTGGGAGCTTGGGCCAGTTCTCCACGTGCTCATCTGTAAAATGGGGATAACCACACCCATGCCACGGGGTTGTGCAGATGGTTACTTGAGACTGTAGGCCTCTCACTTAAAAGTAGTGCTTGACACTTACTAAGAGCTCAGTAGGTGGTCATTACTACTTTAAAGACAACATCTCGGGGCGCCTGGGTGGCTCAGTGGGTTAAGCGTCCGACTTCAGCTCAGGTCACGATCTTGCGGTCCGTGAGTTCGAGCCCCGTGTGGGGCTCTGGGCTGACGGCTCAGAGCCTGGAGCCTGCTTCGGATTCTGTGTCTCCCTCTCTCTCTGCCCCTCCCCTGTTCATGCTCTGTCTCTCTCTGTCTCAAAAATAAATAAACGTTAAAAAAAATTTTTTTTAATAAAAAAAAAAAAAAAAAGACAACATCTCCAGAGTTGGCCCGCACCAAGGCACTTGCTGAGTGTAACTCAGCCCTCAATGGAGACAGGAATGAACAACCCAGCCTTCCTGCAGTTTGATTCTAGGAATCAAGAAATTCTCTTGTGGGGTACCTGGGTGGCTCGGTGAGTTGAGTGTCCGACTGGTAATTTCGGCTCCGGTCACGATCCCAGGGTCAGTGGGATCAAACCCTGTGTTGGGCTCTGTGCTGAGCTGGGAGTCTGCTTATGATTCTCTCTCTTTCTCCTGCCCCCGCCCCCCCCACCCCTCTCTCCTGCTCTTTCTCTCCCTCTCTCTCTAAAAAATATTTTTTTTAAAAAAAGGAAGAAATTCTTTTATAATTTAAGCTAGTTTGATTTTGATTTCCATCACTGGCAACTGAACAGTGCTCAAGGGGTTAAGAAGAAATGAAAAAATGGGCAAAATATCCTTAGAAATACATCCATAATATGTTTACCTAAGTACATAATTAATCCATTGAAATAATGTTAGTTTATTATGACTATTCCTTTTTTTCATTCCTTTCCCCTGAAATTACTTGCTCCAGAAAACACAAGTCAAGGCGGAGGGAGTTCCAAGAAGAAGCTGGGATGTGGACCAGGATACGTGTTACAGATGTGCAGAAGGTTAAGTGAACTATCAGCCTTGTGAGTTCCAAGCCCAGAGACCCCCTGACCCCATAACACTCCTGACTCCCATTTCCCAAAGCAATGAGAGCCCAGGATGCTAAGAACTCAGGTTCAGTATCCGGGATCGTAAGGGGAATCTAAGAGGCAGAATCCTCAGAGAAACCAAACCGAAAAGCCAAGCAAACAAGAGAAAAATGCCCACTCTCACCGCTGTAACTTAATGTTGCCATGAGAGAATAAAGTCATAAACATAAATGAGAAAAAAATTGTTATTATTTTTGGCTGGTGTCAACTCTATACCTGGAAACCAAAGAGAATCAAGTAGGAAAAAAAGAGAACTGTTAAAATCGATAGGAGAATTCAATAAGGTGACTAGCTATAAAAATTTATATATGAAAATCAATAGCCTGCTACATACACACAACTAATTTGAAAATATAACGAAAGAAAAATCCCATTTAAAAAGCAGCAACCCAAAAAAGTCAAAAAGTCAAAACAAAACAAACAAAAAGCTAAGGATAAACCTAATAAGGAATGAGCAGAACCTATATGAAGACAAATTTTAAAATTCTAATGAGGGCCTTACATAAATTTTTAAAAGCTGGACGGATGATAAGACAGAGTGGGAGACTAGAGAAACCAGAGAGAACAGATCACAAAGACGGAAGCAGAGGTGAAAAGGTAGAGAGGCCGGAATTCGTCATGGGCCAGCGGGGCTGTAGAGGCAAGTGCATTCCTGGGGTGCCCGTGGCTCTGGGCATAGCTGGGGAGGAACTGACCTGTGTGCCCACCATTCATCTCTCAGCCGCCCACTCCTTCCACGGGGACATGTTGTGCTCCAGGCCCCCAAGATTTAGGGGACTGAGTAGGCCAACAAAGGTGGACACTGGGCGGCAAAGGCATTGCTGTGAGTACAAGTGGCATCCCATCCTAGCTAAATGAAAATCAGACCCTCTGTTTCAAAATACAGATTTTATTATTATCCAGATATAGGGAGGCCTAGAGATGAGGAGACAACTGCCATTGGAAAGATAATTTCTGTCTTTTAAAAAAACTGTGAGAGGGGCGCCTGGGTGGCTCAGTCGGTTGAGCGTCCGACTTCGGCTCAGGTCACGATCTCGCGGTCCGTGGGTTCGAGCCCCGCGTCGGGCTCTGGGCTGATGGCCCGGAGCCTGGGGCCTGCTTCCGATTCTGTGTCTCCCTCTCTCTCTGCCCCTCCCCCGTTCATGCTCTGTCTCTCTCTGTCTCAAAAATAAATAAAAAGTTAAAAAAAAAAAAACTGTGAGAACAATTGGACATCACATGCGAAAGAATGAATCTGGACACAGACCTTACACACTTCACAAAAATTAACTCGAATCGTATCACCGACCTAAATGTAAAACACAAACTCTAAAACTCCCAGATGATCACACAGGAGAAAACCTGGATGACCTTGGGTATGGCTGTAACTTTTTAGACACAACAGCAAAGGCACGATCCACGAAAGAAATAATTGATAAGCTGGACTTCATTAAAATTAAAGACTTCTGCTCTGTGAAAGACAATATCAAAAGAATGAGAAGACAAGCCACAGGCTGGGAGAAATTATTTGCAAAGGACACATTGGACTGGTATCCAAAATGTGCAAAGAACTCTTAAAACTCAACAGTAAAAAAAATAAACAACATAACTTAAAAATGGGCCCAAACCTTAACAGACAGCTCGTTAAAGAAAATATACAGGTGGCAAGTAAGCATTTGAAAATAAGTTCCACATCACGTGTCATCAGGGAAATGCAAACTAAAACCACAATGTGATACCACTCTACACCTATTAGAATGGCCAAAATCCAGAACACTGACAACACCAAATGCTGGGGAGGATTTGGAGCAACAGGAATGCTCATTCATTGCTGGTGGGAAGGCAAAATGGTACTGCCACTTTGGAAGAGACTTTGGAGGTTTCTTACAAACCTAAACATACCCCTACCATTGTGTGGTAATCGTGCCCCTTGGTATTTCCAAAGGAGTTGAAAACTTACACCCACACAAAAACCTACACATGGATTTCTATAGCAGCTTTATTCATAATTGCTAAAACTTGAAAGCAATCAAGATACCTTTCAGTAGGTGAATGGATAAACTGTAGTACATCTAGGGGCGCCTGGGTGGCTCAGTCGGTTAAGCGTCCGACTTCAGCTCAGGTCATGATCTCATGCTCCGTGAGTTCGAGCCCCGCGTCGGGCTCTGTGCTGACCACTCAGAGCCTGGAGCCCACTTCAGATTCTGTCTCCCCCTCTCTCTGCCCTTCCCCTGCTCATGTTCTGTCTCTCTCTGTCTCAAAAACAAATAAATAAAAAAAATTTTAAATAAATAAATAAATAAACAAACTGTGGTACATCTAGACAATGGGATATCATTCAATGCTAAAAAAGAAATGAACTATCAAGCCATGAAAAGACATGGAGGAAACTTACATGCATATCACTAAGTGAAAGAAACACATCTCAGAAGGCTATATACTGCACGATTTCAACTACGTGACATTCTGGAAAGGGCAAAACTACCGAGACAATGAAAAGATCAGCATTTACCAGAGGTTGGGGTGGATGACTAGATGGAGCACAGAGGAGTTTTAGGGCTGTGAAAATACTCGACACAATGCCATAATAGTGGATAACTGTCATTGTACATTTGTCCAGAACCATAGAATGTACAACACCAAGAGTGAATTCTGAGGTGAACTATGGACTTTGAGTGGTTATGATGGTTCATCAGTTGTAACAAATGGACCACAGTGGTGGGGGATGGTGAGGAGGCTATGAATGTGTGGGAGCAGGGAGCATATGTACCTTCCCCTCAGTTTTGCTATGGACTTTTAAGTTGCTCTGAAAAATAAAATCTTTTTTTTTTTTTTTTTTTGAGAGACAGAGGGTGCAAGTAAGCAGGGACAGAGAGAAGGAGAAAGAGAGAAGGAGGGGGAGAAAGAGAGAGGCGAGACTCACTGGGAGTGGGGCTTGAGCTCACCCAATGTGGGGCTCAAACTCACCTGAATTTTGGGGCTCAAACTCATGAACTGCAAGATCATGACCTGAGCCAAAGTCAGATGTTTAACTGACTGAGCCACCCAGGCACCCCTCAAATAAAATCTTGGGGCACATGGGTGGCTCAGTCAGTTAAGTGTCCAACTTTAGCTCAGGTCATGATCTCACAGTTCGCGGGTTCGAGCCCTGCATCAGGCTCTGTGCTGACAGCTCAGAACCTGGAGCCTGCTTCGGATTCTGTGTCTCCCTCTCTCTCTACCCCTCCTCCACTCATGCTCTGTCTCTCTCTATCTCTCAAAAATGAATATTTTTAAAAATTGGTAATAAAAAGTAAATAAAATCTTAATTTAAAAAATAATCAATTTTTAAAATAGTTTGTTATACTTACAGATCCCAAGAGAAGAGAGGCATGCCAATTCATGGAGGGCCACACGGGGAAGTCCTGAGGCCCAGCAGGAGGCAGAGTGAGTGAGGAGAAAACTGAGACAAGAGCCTTTCTTGTGGTTCATGCATGAAAAGACAGGTGAAGCAAGGTAAGCAGGCTAGTTTGAATAATTTCAGCAGTCTCTAAGACAGGGGCTGTCCCTAGTTGTCTGGAACATGGCTCTGGGGTGACTAGGACAGGAGAACAGTGGCCCAGGGCTAAGAGTTTGATAAAGGGGTTGGTTGAGGGTATGGGCGCTGGTTTGCAGGTAAGTTGTTTGCTATCTCTAGAAATTAGCTGACCCAGGCAGGGGCAGTGTCTCTAGGGTCAGTAAGGCCCCAAGATAGCAAAGGACTGAAAATACAGAATAAAAAGACATGATTAATACACCTTCTTATCACATCTTCCCAGTTCACAGCACATTTTCACTTTCATGAGCCTGTATCTTCTCTACGACTTCCCTGAGAGCAAAGAAACCCAGGGCAAATGCCCATGTGCAGTTTTCTAAAGCTCATAAACCAACTACTCAGGGTGACACATGGCTCTTCGATGGCAGATGGAAGACGAGAATTTGGATCTTCCAACTACCACCAAGGCAGTTAGTTTTTCCTCTACAACACTTAATGGACAACTTCATAAACACTTGTCTACTTGTTTGATATACAAGATGGGGGTGGGGGAGGGGTGACTCGGTTGCCTGAAAATCCCTGCTTCTGCAAGGAGCTAAGGGTTAAAAGTATTGAAAGTTCTCCTTGAAAATGCAAATATCCAGGTAAGTTGACACATAAGCCACCATCTTTCATTAAGCCTACAGGCCAGAGTGGTTTATCCGTCACTAACCATTCTCCATGCCACTCAGAGAGCACTAACTGGGGACATGTCTGGACTAGACACTGAATACGGTGGGGACCGGGTTTAGCAGGACACATTTGCTCTGGCCTCAGTGTTTTCATCTGTAAACCAAGGAGGGCTGGATTGGATTATCTATAAAATCCTGAAGTCAATACCCCCCTTCCATTGAGGGTAATCCTGGAATAGAGTCTTTCCTAGCCCCATCTCTGTTTGGCATTTGAATCCAAATCTCTTTGTTCTGGTAGGCAGCTGTTTAGGGCTTTTTACTCATTTAACAAGTGGATCTTTTTGAAGTTCTCATTTAAAATAATTTGATATTCAAGCAGTATGTGTGTGGTTCAAAGTCATAAAATTATTCATTTGAAAGACTTCTCCTTTTTTCTCAGATACCAATTGAAGTGTGTAACAGTTCCCCCGAGCAAAGCTCGCTGCCTGGAAAGTCCTCCTTCAGCAATGCTTTGCCACCGTCACTAAATTGAGTTATTCCAACAGCCTTTGATGCTCTGGTTTTTTTTTTTTTTCCTAAGTGTGCATATGAAAGCTGAACAGCAACATAATTTAATTCTTCAAGATTTACTTTTTAATCATCAAGGTGGCTCTTCTGGGGTACAGAGAGTTGACCCCATTTTCTCAAGTTGAAATTGATTTAGGTCAAATAATTCCTAGAATTTGAATTAGGTATTTTTCTCTTTATCAGGTTGAACTTCAGGCTTCATTTTCCAGCAGCTGGGAACATCTGTGCTACCTATGAATCAAAGATGATTTGAGGAAACCAAATGTGGGCAAAGAAGGTATTCACAACTCACTGAATTCTATCAGTAAAATTCTTCATGACAACCTGAACTGGTGTCAGGGTACAATTGTGTTAGGCGTCTGAATTCCTTTTACAAAAGGAAAATGAGACAATTACCAAGGACTAAGAATGTAATCAAAATAACACAACCGTTTTTCTGCTGAATAAGAAATCTTTCTGTACACACTGTGGCATATTATTCTGGAATAAAGAACATTTGCCACCAGGGAATTCTACTGAAAAAAAAAAAATGTGCAATGGAAAGTTAAGGGCTGTCTTTCTCTTAACTCCACTGTGCATCCCCTGCCTTAAAGTCTGATTATTTATTCAATGAGCAAGGGACAAATTTATCTATCTACAATAAAGCACCCTGCTTACATCAACAAGATGTTTCTCCACGCAGGGATTGAGTTTGAATATATAAATATTTCTGTATGGTTTGTCAGTTACTTTTTAGTAATAAAAATGCTAACTTAGGTTCCCTCAATGGAAAGTGTTCTCCGAAAATGATTAAAGAATGAAAACGGGGGGCGGGGGGGGGGGGTGTCAATGTAAAGATCAAGGACCTAAGGCAGTCTCTAGCGACATCCACCTGCAGCTTTACTCCCCTATCTGCCTGCAGATTCATACCTTCATTTATTTGACCATCTGGGCACCAGTGGAATTAAAGCTGTCCTTTCATACTCCCAGATTAGGATTTTTTTAGGAGGACAAAGAAGGGCTGGGGTGGATCCCCAGACCCGACTCCAAGAAGGGTGTAAGTTTCAGGGAAGTTCCTAGGGATTTAAACTGGACCAGGGTCTCATGAGAGCTTTTCTCTCCCCACCAAGCCACAGAAACTTCTCCAGCAGGAAAGAAAAGATTGAGAGACCCTCACATCAACTCAATAAATAACTCCTGAGTGACACCTGGGTGGTTCAGTTGGTTTAGGGTCCAACTTCAGCTCAGGTCATATCTTGAAGTTCATGCGTTCAAGCTCCACATCAGGCTCTGTTCTGACAGCTCAGAGCCTGGAGCCTGCTTCAGATTCTGTGTCTCCCTCCCTCTCTGCCCCTCCCCTGCTCTCTCTCTCTCTCTCTCTCTCTCTCAAAAATAAATAAACATTAAAAAAAAAGAAACAGAAATTCTCACAGTTGGGTTTCATAAAAGGCCTTTATGGGCACGTGGGTGGCTCAGTCAGTTGAGTGTCTCTGTCCTCAGCTCAGGTCATAATCTCTGAGCTCCACATCTCATGTGCAACTGTCAGCACAGAACCCGGCATTGGATCCTCTGTCACCCTCTCTCTCCACTCCCCTGCCCTCATATCTCTCTCTCTCTCTCTCTCTCTCTCTCAAAACTAAACACTTAAAAATATAATAATAAAAGGCCTTTATTTCAACCACCCCTATGATGTACTCATGTATTGTTTATGTTACCCAGATTTTCCTTAGATGGGCCCCAAATCTGCCTCTCTCTAATAACTCAGTTAAATCACAGAATGTCACATTTCCAACTTTTTTAATCTGTTTGTTCATGGTTATCTAAAAACATATATTCCTCATATCTTTCTCTATCCAGCTGTGCCCAGTCCTTCCTTTATGGACAAAGCTGATCTTAGTCTGTTTTGCTTCCCTAAGACTTGGAGCATCTGCTCTCTCTCATTTAGGAGGAGTGAGGAATCTGGTATCGGGAAAGGGAAGCTGTGGATTCAGGCTTAGCCAACCCCTATCAGTTATTCACAATTCATCAAAATTATCAGTTTTTCACAATCCCACTGTCTGGTGTAGCATGACCTCCCCCCTTCCCTGGCCCCCTGCACTGATGATCACAGTCTGCCTGATTTCTCTGGAAGCTTCCATCCCAGCTGTCAGAGCGGCAGGATCATGGAGAGGGTGTGGGCATAAGATGGGGCAGTTCCTCAACTGACCCAGTGACTCACTTCTCTGGCTGTTCACAAATGGAAAGGTGTCATGGACTCTAAGTCTATAGTTCTCTTTTGGCTAGCAAAAGAGCAGACACAGGATTAAAGTGAGAGATGGCTAATGTCCAGGATAAGACAAGAGCCCGAATAAGGGTCCTTGCCCCATATTTATTCAGATCAGAAGGCTTACAAACGTGATGGGTGTGCACAAAAGGACAAAGAAACTGTGAACATTAACTTGTGAGGGAAAGGGGGTCTTGAAGATTTGGGGGTTAGGGATTTGGGTTAATACAAAACAAAATCCGGGCACTGGGCAGTCGGGAAGAGGGTTGTTTACAGCGGACACGAGCCAGCACCTCTGTTTACCTTAGTTAGCCTGGGGGATGAGATAGATAGGGGGAATAACCTCAGGGTTGACAAGGCACCTTTTTCTTTTGTTAACCATCTCCACCCTGGGCTGCTTTGCCTGCAGTGCAGCAGTCCACAGTCCAATTCACTAGTTCACCTAACCTGGCCCTAATCTCCTATGAAAGCAGCTTTCTGCTATAGTACTAAATTGGGGGTGCTTCCACCCTGAATATTTAATCTTGTTTATTTCCTATTCCTATGTTTTGGGCACCTTTGCGCCATTCTTATTTTGGGCCTTTGCCCCTCCCTCTCTATTCTGGGAGCTCTGCACTCCCTATTTTGGGGGTGCCTTTGTGCCTCCCTATTCTCTAGGTGCCTTTGCACCCCCCTATTCTTGGGGTGCCAATCTGGTTTACCCAAACTCAGGTGTGAGCATTTTATGACTTTGTAATTCTTTATGCCTTGTTAACCCATTGCTGTAAGCCCAGGGGATTCCTAAGCTTACCCCCACAGAAAGGCATAAGGAAGCCAAGAGGAAGCCAGAGAAAGCTTTCTGCTGAAACACCTTCACATGAATATAAAAATGCCCAAAGTGGGGCACCTGGGTGGCTCAGTCAATTGAGTGGCCAACTTCAGCTCAGGTCATGATCTCACAGTCTGAGTTCGAGCCCCACGTCACACTCTGTGCTGACAGCTCAGAGAGTGGAGCCTGCTTCCAATTCTGTGTCTCCTTCTCTCTCTGCCCCTCTCCCACTCGCACTCTTTCTCTCTCTCAAGGATAAATAAACATTAAAAAAATTTTTTTTAATGCCCAAAGTGTCATCCTTCTTGAAACTTTTGTGCTGGAAGGTTTATTTATTTACTTATTTATTTATTTATTTGGAAGGTTCTTTTAGACAAAGATTGCCTGACCTACTATTCTGTCAGTCATGCCCCACCTTTATAATTTTGCCTGTTCATTTTCCACTTATATCTGCCATTTTCTTAATATTTTCTGTTTAAGTCAACTGACATTTTGTTCAAATAAAGTTAACTTTAAAATTTTTTATGTCATAGGGCGCCCTGACATCAATTCAATAAATAACTCCTGAGTGACGCCTGGGTGGTTCAGTCGATTAAGCGTCCAACTTCAGCTCAGGTCATGATCTCACAGTTGATGGGTTCGAACCCCACATCTGGCTCTGTGCTGACAGCTCAGAGCCTGGATCCTGCTTCAGATTCTGTGTCTCTCCCTCTTTCTGCCCCTCCTCCACTTGCTCTCTGTCTCTCAAAAATAAATAAAAATGTTTTAAAAAAAGAAAGATTTAAAACATTTTTATGTCAGTGTTAAAAAGAGAAAACCAGGGGCACCTTGGTGGCTCAGTCGGTTAAGCGGCCGACTTCAGCTCAGGTCATGATCTCATGGTCCGTGAGTTCGAGCCCCGCATCGGGCTCTGTGCTGACAACTCAGAGCCTGGAGCCTGTTTCAGATTCTGTGTCTCCCTCTCTCTCTGCCCCTCCCCTGTTCATGCTCTGTCTCTCCCTGTCTCAAAAATAAATAAAACGTTAAAAAAAATGTTTAAAAAAAAAGAGAAAACCAGTTTCACTTGCCATGTAAATACGAGGTAACCATAAAAATAAATATAATGGAAAACAGTATGATTACATTCTAGCTAGCTCTGTAACTAAGGCGTGCTCTCCCTTAAAGGGAGATTAGCAAGAACAGAGAGCTGGTTAGAGACAATCAGCACCAAATTGAGACCTTCTCTTTAATCAGAATTATCAAAAGCAAATTCATCATCATAACATTAAACATGTATATAGCCCTATGTGCCAGGCATAGTTCTCAAAACAACCCCAAAAAGGCAGGTATCAACTCTATGCCCTCAAGAAATGTGGAAACTGAGGCATGGAGAGATTAAGTAGCTTGCCCAAGGTCATTTATCCAGTAAGTGGTGAAGCCAGGATTCCAGCCCAGCTAGTGTGACTCTCAACAGAACCCAGTTCTCATGATGTTACTTAATGTTATGCATTCATCAGCTAAGATCCCCACCCCTTAGCGACCAGTGATCAAAAGCAGCCTGAATCAGAACAGAGACATGCCAGCCCCGGTTCACTCATTTAGAGTCAAGACTTGTATTCGCTGCACAGTGACCTTGATAAAAACAGATCCTGTTCTCAAGGTCAGTGTGCTGCCTTCAACGAGTGTTTCTTTTACAACTCACTGGTCATTTCAGTTTCTGGGCGGATTCTGCCTGTTGTTTGGTTTCCTGTTCAAGTAACATAATCCTTCTTAAAAGGAATAGGCACATACCAAGACATTTTAACATTTTGCACTTAATTTTAGCTTTACCATCTTCAGGCTTTGAACTTTATCACACGTTTTCTGGAGGGATGAGGGGGAAATAAAGAAAAAAAAAAAAGACCCTTCAGCAAGGCCCCTGCAATTCTTTCATGGAAAACATGGAGGAGGCAGAAAAATAGGAGGCTCTCAGCCTCCCCGAGCTTGAGACCTGATTAAAGAGGCAGTGGCAATTCCAACCATTTTAGAATTACAGAGGATGAGGTGTCTTGGTAATTGCTGGAGGCCAGGGTTGGTGACTTAATATACTAGTGTTTGGATTAGTTAATAGTTCAATTCCAAGAGGTTATGATTGTAAATCCCAGGACTGCTGGCTTGGCTCTAATGTGCAGCTCAGGACCATCTATGAAGTTGCCATTTACAGTCAATTTCCTCAGAGAGAGGGGGAGAGAGAGAGAAGAAAATGAAAAGAGGGAATATTTGAATATCAAGTGAGCGCTTTCGATAGCCTGCGTGAGTCCCGGGAGAACCACAGTGAAGTTGACAGCACACTCTGAGAGCACACGTCACCTGCTCTGGAGTGGCACATCAGTTCATTAGAATTAATGGGTTGTGATGGAGGAAAATGTATGAACTTGACCTCCATCCCCACTCAACTCCCCTGCTTCAGTGCTCACCCCTCCTGTCTCTCGCCCACCCCTGGCTCCTCTCTGCCTCTTTGGCCAGAATCCTGCCCACACCTCTCAGTTATGCCTCTAAAGCCACCCTTGATCATGTTCCTGTTTTAAGGACAGACCAGAACCAGTTTCTAACATAGCTGTCAGCCCAAATGGGTGCCAGGAAGAGACTTTTCTACAGAAGCTGCTTTTCTTGCTTTGCTACCTGCTAAATTACTTCTATATACAGCCAGACCATACCCTGGCCTGACCATATTTACAAAACGTGTGCAGAACCAGGCTGAAATAAACACAAAGCCAGCAAAGGGGAAGGTTTGGGGGTCATTTACTGCAATAGATGACAGGCTGTGCCTAGGAGCCCAGCCAAGAGAAAGCCAGCTCCTTTTTTGGAGGTGAGGAGTTTATGTGTCCCAGCTCACAGTGGGGTCCTCTGTGTACCGCCTTACCCTTTAATACACCTCTATCCTCCTAAATGAGGCAGGGTGGACTTTTCTTGCGCTCTCCCAAGCTAGAAGGATACCAGGGTCACCCCCAAGGATTTGCTGAGGTGAGAAAAAGAGATTCCAGAAGCATAATGCACTTACTCTAAGAGGAGATCACTATTAACTAGATGCTTGTCTTGTAGACCTTCCACTCTGGCATAGCTGAAGAAAACAAGCCCAGAGGCACCAGGCTGGCTCAGTTGGTAGAGCATGTGACTCTTGATCTCCGGGGTCGTGAGTCCAAGACCCATGCTGGGTATAGAGATTACTAAAAATTAATAAATTCAAAAAGAAAAGAAAATGGGCCCAAACCCAGAGGCAGTTTTTTTCTCAAAAGCTAATGGGGCCCCTTCCAAGCCCCAGATGTGGGGAGGGTATTTGCAGAACTCACAAGGTCAATGGTTCTATAAAATTTGCAAAAGCCAGAGGCGCCTGGGTGGTTCAGTCAGTTAGGTGTCTGACTTCGACTCAGGTCATGACCTCAAGGTTTGTGGGTTTGAGCCCCACATCAAGTTCTGTGCTAACAGCTCAGAACCTGGGACTGTTATGCCCAGAATTCGTGATCCCCAAAGACCACCAGGGAGCCAAGTCTGATGCAAAAGCAAAGAGCCTGTATTCGAGCTAGCTCGAGCTCAATCCCCTACCTGCACCGACGCAGGGGTGAGATAGAGAGGGTTTCAAAAGCACAAAGGTTTTATAGGGATCATGGTCTTAGCCGATTGGCTGGGGAAGGATAGAACAATGGCTGCCAAGGTGTGGTCCCAGATCAGCAATTATCAGCGTCACCTGGAACTTGTTAAAAATGCAAATGTTGGGCCTGGTGGTCACAGACCTACTGAATCAGAAACTCTGGGGGTGGGGCTCAGCAATCTGTGTTTGAACAAGTCTTCGAGGAGATTCTGATGCACCTGAAGTTTAAGAACTACTGTGTCCGAGGATCTCTAACATGTTTGGCCTCAGTGTATACAGAGCATTTCTCACTGGTCACCTATTAACCATTGGCTGTCAGCCTTGCTGTGCTATATAAATACCTAGCACCAAACACCATCCCCAGAGACTCTGATTAATTGGTTTGGGGAGAGGTAAAATGCTCCCAGGTCATTCTAAGCCTGGACAGGGTTGAGGGCTCCTGCCTCTGGCCCCTACCTGAGAGAAGCCCTCCCTCTTCTACTCACACTTTCCACACCTCTCATACTCCCCTTCCTCCCACCTTAGACTTTGGAAGAATGCATCAATCAGTAGCCTGCTTTCTTAGAAAACATAAATTACTCAAGGGGAGGAGGCGTGGTCTGAGGTTTGAGCGGGAACCTCTTTCTGTAGCCATGTCAGGGATATAGTCACTAGTCGGCCGGCCTAGGTCTGCTCTTTTAGGACCTGCTTCGGATTCTCTCTCTCTCTCTGTGCACCGCCCCCCCCCCCTCCAATCTCTGTCTCTCAAAAATAAACATTACAAAAAAATTTTTTTAACTTGCAAAAGCCAGGCATTTTTGTATTCCTTTTCTTAAAGAAGCTTCCCACCATAATGTAAACTTCCCACCCCATAAAATCCTATTCCCAGGGCACCTGGATGGCTCAGTCGATTAAGTGTCCAATTCTTGGTTTCGGCTCAGGTCATGATCTCACGGTTTGTGGGTTTGAGTCCTGCATCGGGCTCCGTGCTGACAATGCAGAGCCTGCTTGGTATTCTCTCTCTCCCTCTCTCTTTCTGCCCCTCCCCAGCTTATGCTCTCTCTCACTCTCTCTAAATAAATAAATAAACATTTTGTAAAAATCCCACTCCCCCCTATGCAGAAGGACAAGGTCCACAGCCCCCTCCTTCTACATGCACAGTCCCATCCACCCATGCAAATTGGCCGACACATTGACCACAAACACCAGAGGATAGAGGACAGAGTCAGAGGAGAGGAAGAAGGATCCAGAAAAGAGGGGAATTCTGAAGCACCCACTACCACCACACCCAAGAGGGCCTCCAAAGGGACTGGTGAGCAGAAGGGAGCAAAATACTTCCCAAGGTCCTTTGGGCACAGAGTGTAGTAGAGGCAGCAGAGTATAGTGGAACCAGACTGGGCTCAAAATGTCTCCACCACTTAGCAGCTGGGTGATTTTAGGCAAGTTCCTTGACCTTTCTGTGCCACAGTCCCTCATTGGTCCAACAAAAGAGTAGTTGCCTCATTGGATTGTGAGGATTGAATGACCATATGCATGTAAAACGCTTATAACGGTGTGTGGCATATAGAAAATGCTAGAAGGTGATGGTACCATACTGCTGTTTTAAATACTAAACTCATAGCTAAGGTATTCTGTAAGTAATGCCAAGACCACTGTACAATGTCACTCCGATCAGCTCGCAAAGGCAACATTACCTTCCTAAAATTGCCCGCAGACCAGCTCCCTGTACCTACTGCGGTCCAATTTCTACAGCAGCAATACAGACCTGTCCATTTTCCAGCACACTCCCCTCCTCACATACACAGTGCCCTTTCCAGCTGGTGGCCCCCTGCTCTCTCCCAGGACCAACGCATGCTCCCCTCAGCCTCAAGCCATTGATTTCTGCATCAGGAATGCCTTCCACCTTCCCCTCCAAATCCATACCCCTGAATCCTGTGATGCTTGGGTCTTCCCTTCTCTTTTATTCTTCCACTTAATGATTGCCATCTGACTCGATAAGCAAAGCAAACAACGCTTTGTATTCTGGGCCGCCTTATTTTCTGAGCTTTTGCCAAAGAATGAGAGCATAAAAAGGGAACAAGCACTGTTCACACAAGCACTGCACATATCCTCTCATTCACTCATTCTTTCATTCGAAGGTCATCAGGTGCCCGACTGTGCTTGGGTTCTCCAGGGGAGGCAGTGTTTTAGCACGGAGAGTGTCAGGATCACCTGGCACGCTTGTTAAAATACAGATTCCCAAGTCTGGGATAGGCCCTAGAAGTCTGCATTTCTTTTTTTTTTTTTTAAGTTTACTTATTTATTTTGAGAGAGAGCAAGAGAGAGAGAGAGAGATGGAGCACAAGCAGGGGAGAGCTAGAGAGAGAGAGAATCCCAAGCAGGCTCCACACCATCAGCACAGAGCCTGACGTGGGGCTCGATCCCACGAACTGCGAGATCATAATCTATGCCAAAATCAAGAGTCAGATGCTAAACCGACTGAGCCACCCAGAAGCATCAGAATTTGCTGTTCTAACAAGACCCCAGATAATGTGGATGTTTCTGGTTCAAGACCACACATTGAGTAGCACTACCAGGAAAGGCTGTCCCCCTTGGTGCCCAAATTCTGATGACTAATAGTCAACTCCCCTGCTATTGACCCGCCCTTCCGTGCATGCCTGTCTGCATCAGGGCCTCTTTCCTCTGGAATAGTCTTCAGCACCTCCCTACAAGCACTCCCTTCCACCCTTCTTTACAAAGCTGGCTTGTCTTCACCAAAAAGTCTCCCTACCCTGACACACACACACACACATGCACGCACGCACACACACACACACACACGTTATCTTCTATTTCTGCTATTTGTCTCTTTCATAGAACCATTCAGAATTTGTATCAAGTATTTGTTTACTTGTCTGTCCCACTAGAATAGAAACTATGACAGCAGGAACAGTGTCTATTTTATTCCTCTATGTATCCCCAGTGCCTACCACAGAGCCTGGAACACAGCAGGTGCTCAGTAAATATGTTGGTCCATTAACTAATTCCTTCAACAAATATTTAACGAGCATCTACTCTGTACTAGGCACCATTCTAGATGCTGGGGAGACAGCAGTAGCAAAAACCCCAATTCATTTTCATGGCGGGAGGCTGACAATAATCAATGAGAATAATAAATAACTGAGTTGTATAATATGCAATAAGGCATTAGGTGCTATAGAAAAAACAGAGTGAGGGGAGCAGGAATGGTTGGTGGGGGAACCGGGCTGTGGATTGAGATTTTAAGCTGGGTGGTCAGGCTGGGCCTCTTAGAGGTGACATTTGAGCAAAGGCTCAGGGGTTGAGGCAGTGTGCCACATGGACATCTTTGGAAAGAGCTTTCCGGCCGCTGTAAAGCCCCTAAAGCCGCACTGTCCAGCAGAATTTTCTGTGCCGATGGAAATGCTCTATCCGTGCACTGTCCAGTGTGGGACATGTGGCTAGTGGGAAGGGCCGTGTGCAGTGTGAAAACGTGCAGGACATCGAGTGCAGGTGCAGGGGAGGGACCGGGGGAAAGTGGGAACAGATGAGCTCAGAAAGGTAAGACAAGATCAGATACCTGGCTGGTCATCTCAAGGACTCCGCTTTCATTCCGAGTGAGGTGGGAGCCATTAGAGAGTTCTGAGAAGGGCAGCGATATGATTTATGTTTCAAAAGATTCCTCTGGCTGCTGTGTTGAGAATTAACTTTAGAGGCTGAGGGTAGACGCTGGGAGACGAGTGGGGAGGCTGGGCGAGGCGGGCAGGTCAAAGATGATGGCAGATCAGAGCGGGATTGTGGCCGTTAAGAATGTGCTAAGCGGCAGGATCTAGATATATTTTGAAGATTGAGCCCAAAGGATTTCCTGACAGGTGCTGATTAAAACATACATTAAGCTTTGAATATACGCCAGGCGCTAGCTATGAACTTCTTCTGAGCCAGATTTGCCAAAGAAATGTCACCCACGTTTTGACTGGGACCAGCTTTTCCTGAGACAGATTGCACTTCGGGGCATTCCTCACTTTCAGTGTCCTACAATTTGGTCTTCCAACATTGCCTCTTCATATCAGAGCCATAGAGCCTGCTGGCACCATGCAATTTGTTGTTATTATTCACCCAGCATCACTCCATGGTATGTACATTAAGGAAATAGATGACTCAAGTCCTGCATAAATCCTTCACTCTGCTGTTTTATTCCCCTGTCCATCACCTCCTCATTTATTCTTAATATTCAGGTTTGCATTCAAGGCCGGGTCAGTCCTCTAGAGGACGTCCATCTTCCTCCTCTCGCATCTGCTCGGTCCTCTCCTGGGACTCGCGCAGCCTGAGGACGGGCAATCGAGTCGTCAGTCTTCTGTAACCATATGGCTAAGATGTAGTCATTACCGTTGTCGGCATTGTTGTGCTCTGGAAGCTCATTAAGACAATTAGCTATTAAATACCAAAAACAATTAAGCTAATTGAAACAAACCATATGCGGTCTACACCCTTGCGTAGACAAAAACTGAACATGTGGCTAGATGGAGGCACTACAGACGTTCTCGTGCCAGAATAAATCAGGGAATACGGGGGCTGACGACGGAGGTGTCTCAGCACCCAATCAGTTTACCACCATGA
The DNA here is from genome assembly GCF_028018385.1 of Neofelis nebulosa. Lineage (NCBI taxonomy): Eukaryota > Metazoa > Chordata > Mammalia > Carnivora > Felidae > Neofelis > Neofelis nebulosa. The sequence goes on from NC_080783.1 coordinate 18,192,675, forward strand.
AAGGCTTCTCAAAAACATTTGGCTTGATTTTTGGAGGTTTCTTCTATATTGGAAAAAAAAAAAAAAAAGTGGATTCCGGCCCAAATGTTTCTTGCAGGCGGCAGCATCGTGCTGTTACCCTGCCTCTGACCCGACTCCGCGGCTGGCTGCGGTATCCAGACACTCAGAGGAGCAAAGCAGCCTGCTAAGGGGATCTCTGGAGATTGTGAGTTCACAGACATCTGGGGGAAAGGGGTTTCCCATGGTTTCAGGTTCAGGCTGGCCCCTTTGGACAGCATATATAAATTCCAAACGGCGGGGGAGAGGAGAGATCCAGAACCAGAGGAAGGGAGAGAAGCCACGGAGACCGGGAGAGGCTCTAAAAGGAGCGTGTGTTTATCTGGAATTTTTCTGGCTCCACGTGCCAAAAAAAAAAACAAACCTCAACTAGAATTTGCTTCAGCCAAGAATGGACTTCAGCCAGGAAGAACAAGCTTCTGGGGACGGGGCCTCAGGAACTCGCAGGGACTCAGCCCAAATCGGACTCCATCTGTCTGTCTCTTATCTCTGCCTCGTTCTGTATTGGCCATTCTCTGGCTTCAGAGAGGCTGTCTCTGGGTGGCAAGGAGCATAGATTCTGTCAGTGCCAATTTAGCAACCCCAGTGGATGAAGAGAACTTCTTATACCCCGTGTCCATGTCACCCCTTGTCTGTGCATGCCCCCCTTTTGGACCGGTCACCACAGCCGTCCCACCACATGGGATAGGGTGGCTCATCAGATCCCTATCACAGGCCCATCGCCCCCCACTCCCGTCACCACCGGTGGCCAAACGGAGAAGCATGAAAAGGAAAATTTTACTGGCAGAGCAAAACAATAGCTACGCGGTCCGTAGGTCAGGGTGCTAAAGAAAGGACCAGAATTTGATGGAGAGAGAGAGGAAAGAGGACTGCCTGGAGAAAAGTACAAAGATATCTGAGCATTCATAAGGCTCCTTTTTTTTTTTTTTTTTGTAGTTCTACCATCCTGCCATTTCTCTGCTGAATATTCAAAAAACAAGATTATCAACACCCAGGATTCCATTCCCCCCCACCCCCCCCCCAGCATCTGCATCACCCTCAGTCCACAACTGCCTCATATAAAATGAGGTAGCAATAAAGTGGAGGGAAAATAACCTTAAGAAGCCCAGCTTCTTCCTCTCATAACTGATCTGAGTCATTATCCGTTGTTGGATGGACATACGTTATGGGATGGGGGGGGGGGGGGGTCGGAAATCCATGACCTTATAAGCAGTGGTGTCCGGGTATAAGTTTAACAACCTGTTATGAAGAGAGCAGAGACCTAATCCGCAGTGTCTGCTCACTGCCACTGTGAGATACTCCCACTGTGGCTGATGAAGCTATCAGGGTGATGACACTGAAGGCAGAATTGGGGAGAAAGATACAGCTGCACATTGTTACAAATCTTTCCTCCCATGCAGATACCGTAGGCATAAATAACTTCAAGAACACAGATAATAGTAAAAGTAATAAAATAATTAGAGAGTGACAAATTTCAAGTATTTGATACCTTTGCTCTTAATAATGTATTTAATTAGGCTTACATAATTTACTTTTTTCAAATTAAGCTTTTTATTCTGAGGTCATATCACAATTCAGATACTGACATTGACACAGCCAAGAATACAGGACATTGCCATCGCAGTAATGACCACTCAGGCTGTGCTTTTATAGCCACCCACTTCCTTCTTAGCCACATCCCCTCCTTAACCCCAAAAGGCACTAACCTGTTCACTATTTCTATGATGGTGTCGCTTTAAGAATATTATAGGGGCGCCTGGGTGGCTCAGTCGGTTAAGCGGCCGACTTCGGCTCAGGCCACGATCTCGCGGTCCGTGAGTTCGAGCCCCGCGACGGGCTCTGTGCTGACAGCTCAGAGCCCGGAGCCTGTTTCAGATTCTGTCTCCCTCTCTCTCTGCCCCTCCCCTGTTCATGCTCTGTCTCTCTCTGTCTCAAAAATAAATAAATGTTAAAAAAAATAATAAAGCACTTTAAAAAAAAAAAAAAGAATATTATATAAATAGAATCATTCCGTGTATAACCTTTGGGGATTGGCTTTTTTCACTCAACATTATTCTCCGGAGATATAGACAGTTTGTTGTGTGTACCAAAAGTTCATTTTTTTCATTGCTGACTAGTATTCCAGCTTGTTTTCACTCGCTGAAGTACATCTGGGTTGGCTATTACAAGTAAAGCTGCCATAAATATGTGTGTAAAAGTTTCGGTATGAACATAAGGTTTCATTTCCCTGAGACAAATGCCCAGGAGTGCACATGTTACGCTATGTGGTACTTGCATGTTTAGGTTTTTAAGAAACTGCCAAACTGTTTTTCCAGAGTGACTATATACATTTTCCCTTCCACCTGCAATGTGTGAATGATGCAGTTTCTCCACATCTTCATTGAAATTAGGTGTTGTCATTTTTTCTCTTTTTCAAATTTTTATTTAAATTCTAGTTAGTTAACATATAGTGCCACATTGGTTTCAGGAGTAGAATTCAGTGATTCATCCCTTACATACAATACCCAGGGTTCATCACAGCAAGTGCCCTCCTTAGTACCCATCACCCATCTAGCCCATCCCCCACCCACCTCCCTCCATCAATCTTCAGTTTGTTCTCTATATTTAAGAATTGTCACTATTTTGGGGCCCCTGGGTGGCTCAGTTGGTTGGGCATCCGACTTCAGCTCAGGTCATGATCTCGGTTCATGGGTTCGAGCCCCGCATCGGGCTCTGTGCTGACAGCTCAGGGCCTGGAGCCTGCTTCAGATTATATGTCTCCCTTTCTCTCTGCTCCTCCCCTGCTCACACTCTGTCTCTCTCTCTCTCTCTCTCTCTCTGTCTCTCTCTCTCAAAAATAAACATTAATTTAAAAAAAAAAAAGAATTGTCACTATTTTTTATTTTAGCCACTCTGATAAGTGTGTAGTGATATCTCATTGCAAGTTTAACTTGCATTTCCCTGATAAGGCTAATAAGTTTGAGCATCTTATTTTTTTTAATATTTTTTTAATGCTTATTTATTTCTGAGACAGAGAGAGACAGAGCATGAGGGGGGGGTGCGGGGCGGAGAGAGAGGGAGACACAGAATCTGAAGCAGGCTCCAGTCTCTGAGCTGTCAACACAAAGCCCCATGCAGGGCTCGAACCCACCAACCGTGAGATCATAACCTGAGCTGAAGTCGGACGCTTATCCACCTGAGCCACCCAGCAGCCCCAGATTGAGCATCTTTCATGTGCTTATTTGCCACCTATATATCCTCTTCGGTGAAGTGTTTCCTCATGTGCTTTGCCTATGTTTCAAATTTGCAGTTGTTTTAGAAATTCTTAATCTATTCTAGATGCTAGTCCTTTGTCAGACATGTGGTTTGTAAATATTCTATCCTACCCTGTAACTTATCTCTTCATCCTCTTGGGGTCTTTTGCAGAGTAAAATTGAAAGTTTTTGATGAAGTCCAGTTTATCAATTATTCCTATTATGGGTCATGCTTTTATTGCCAAGTCTAAGAACTCTGATTAGCCTTATATCCTAAAGATTTTCTCCTGGTTTTTTTTTTTTTTCCTAAAAATTTTATAGTTCTGACTTTTACATTTAAGTCTGTGGCTTATTTTGAGTTAAGTTTTATCAAAGGTGTGCAGTTAAGGTCAGAGTTCATATTTTCACCTCTGGATGTCCAAATCCTCCATCACCATTTATTAGAAGGGCTATTTTTCCTCTGTTGAATTGCTTTTGCATTTTTTGTCAAAAATCACTTGTACATATTTGTGTGGATCTAGAACTAACGTCTCCATTCTGCTCCATTAATCTGTGTGTCTATCCCTCCACCAATACCACACAGTCTTGATTACTGTAGCAATATAATAAGTCTTGAAATCAGAGAGACTGATTCATCCCATTTTATTCCACTTTTTCAACATTGTTTTAGCTATTAGTTCATACACTTTTCTATGCAAATTTTAGCATAATCTTGTATATATCTACAAAAAAACATATTGCTTCGATTTTAATAAAAATTTCATTAAAGGGGCACCTGGGCAGCTCATTCGGTTAGGCATCCAACTTTGGTTCAGGTCATGCATGATCTCACAGTTCATGGGTTCAAGCCTCATGCCAGGCTCTGTGCTGACAGCTCAGAGCCTGGAGCCTGCTTCTCCCTCTCTCTCTCTCTGTCCCTCCCTCACTCACACTCGGTCTCTCTCTCTCTCTCTCTCTCAAAATAAATAAACATTTAAAATTTTTAATAAATAGAAATTACATTAAAACTGTATATCAGTTTAAGGGCAGTTGACATCTTTGCAATGCTGAGTCTTCCAGTCCATGAACATAGTATGTCCCTCCATGTATTTGGGTTATTTTTTACTTCTTTCTTAAGTGTATTGTTTAGTTTCCAGGCATTTGTAAATTTTCCTGTTATCGATTTTCTAGTTCAATTCCACCATGGTCAGAGAACAAACACTGATGATTTCAATTTCAAATACAGGGGCACCTAGGTGGCTCAGTCCATTAAGCATCTGACTCAGGTCAGATTCCAGCTTAGGTCATGATCTCGCAGTTCATGGGTTCAAGCCCCACTTGAGATTCTCTCTCTCTGCCCCTCCCCCACGTGCCTGCTTTCTCTCTCAAAATTAACTTTTTAAAAAAAGAAAAGAGTATATATATTCTAATGTTGTTGGGTTACCATTCTATAAATGTCAGTCTGGTCCTGTTGGCCAATGGTGTTGTTGAATTCTATATCCTTGCTAGTTTTCTATCAATTGTTCTATCAACTGTTGAGAGGATTGTTAACATCTCCAGCTATAACTGTGATTTGTCTGTTTCTCCTTTCAGTTCAATAAGCTTTTACTTTGCATATGTCATAGCTTGGTTGTTGAAGTTTTCTTAATGGATCGACTTTTTATCATCATTACATAATAATCTCTGTCTCCTACTGCTGGGCAATGATTCTGACTCTCCACCGGGCCTTCCTCTGCCTCCACCTCAGAGGATGTGGGAGAATGTGCCTCCTTACTGGTAGATAGAGATGGAAGTATAGGTCCCCTAGTTGGCCTTCTATGACACTACCCCAGCAAGGTGTGGAGGTCTCTCAAGGTTGGAAATGTAGGCTCCCCACTTAACCCACTTAAGCTTTGTTGGCATGAGTGGGTATGGGGCTGCAGTTTTCTCTGGTGTTTGGCAGTTATTGTTTAGACGTTTTCTATCTCGCTGTGTTGCTCCTTTCCTGACCATTGGTTAGAGAGCAGACTTTTGTTAGAGCTTTTTTGTCTGTACCTGCGGGCAATTTCTGGGTTGCCGGCTCTTTTACAGCTCCATATTTGGGAAAGATGAGGCAAAAAGAAATCCCAAGGAAATCACTGATGTGTTTGGTCTCTAGGTCCCTAGCTGGTCTGCCTTCTGGTCTCCCTAGGGTGTTTCTTTCCTATACAATGACCAGGGGCTTTAGTTGTAATTTGCAGGAAAAATAGGGGAAACTACAGCTACTGTAATTTGTTTTTTAATAGTGGCTGTGTTTAACAACCAGCTCACAAGTCCCTGAAATTCTAACAATTGATTCCTGTAAACTGGCTTCCAGACACCACTGCCATGAATCTCAGAGGAAGTCAGAGCCCATCTTCCACCCCAGAAGCTAGAAATGTCACAGATTCTCATTCCCAGCCTTCCCTGCAGTATGGACACAAGCATATGATATACGCTTGGAGAACCAGATGCATCCACCTGAGACCTTGGGTCAGGCTCTGGCCATGCCAAGAGGCAGGACGGCAGGATATCATTCTAGGACCACCTGTGGCAGCAATACCAGGTAAGGCACCCACCACCAGGGGCTCAAGCTGTGTCATGGTAGGCTCAGTGGTGGCTGCAGCATTCTCATGCAACTGGATTTTTTTGTGTGTTGCTTTTTTTTTTTTTAAGTAGTCTCTACACTCACCTTGGGACTGGAACTCACAACCCTGAGATCAAGAATCACATGCTCTTCTGACTGAGCCAGCCAAGCGCCTCTCACCCAACTTTTTCTATGGCGTGTCTTTGACTGTGGTTCTGGCCAACATCACTTCTGAGTTGAATTCTCCTACCTTCCCAGTGGTTCTATATGTGGTTCTTTAAGCTCTGTTTCTGCTTAAATTAGCTACAGCTGGCTTCTATGAGGTCCAAATAAGCATTCTGACTGATGCACATTCCACTGGCCCTCAGCAGCAAACCCTTCTGGAAAACAAAATCTTGGTCTTTCCTGCAAACGTCCTTATTCTTGCTCAGGGGAAATGGTTTGAGGAATAACTGACAGGTAGAAGAGCAGGGCACCTGCATCTAGAAGGGCTTGCTGAGAGGGACAGCGGAGGAACCCAAAGCCACCAGGACTTCACTTAGTTGCCAAACACCCTCGTCAGCTATTCTGACCCCGCACACAGTGAGCATACACTTAATTACAGTCTCTCCCTGTGAGATGAGCAATTTGGCATTGGGTGGAATAAACCAACTAGACTGACCCTAGGAACGAGACAATCCCAACGACACTGAAATTTTATTTCCCTTTCTCCCCTTCCACTCACTGTGCTCCCTCCGGCATCACTGAACACCCATTCACTGCTTAGAGGAACATTTTTTTTTTTTTAATTCCTTGAGGGTGGCTTTGGGGCACAGAAGAGACCACGCATAGCTCTACTTGGGTCTGCTCAAATACTCAAATGAATATTTGATTTATTTAAAATAGAGATTCAGAAATGTATTGCTCTTCCTTCAGCTTTTAAAATTGGCTTACAAAGCTTATTGTCCTATTTATAAGTCTAGCAAATATTAACAATCACTTCAAGAGGGCTTTTGATTAATGTTTGGTCCCATTTATACACTTAGTTAATTAAACTTCTTTAACATTTTAAGCAGCATTTATAAATTTAATACATTCCATTCTTCTTTAAGTACTTCATCTGACTGACACACCTTCCCAAGTACTAAAGTGACTCTCAGAAAAGTTAATAAATTCGGCATGCAAAAAGCAGTCAAGCTTATGTTCTCATAAATTTCCAAACTATATGTAAATTTAGAGAGATTTCAACTTCAAATCTCAATCAATTATTCAAGTACAAACATAAAAGTGGAATGTTAGTGATCTATTATTGTCATAGCCAAATTCTCCTTAAAACCACACGTACATGAAATATCCTCACTATGGAATGAATGTTAGTGTCCCCCCCAAATTCCTATGTTGAAATCCTAACCCTCAGTGTGAAGGCATTTAGGAGGGGCCTTTGAGACATGGTCAGGTCATGATGATGGAGTCCTCATAAGTGAGATTAGTACCCTTATAAGTAACCCCAGAGAACTCTCTTGCCCTTTCTGCCATGTGAGGACACAGTGAGAAGACCGGCAGATATCTAGGAACCAGGAACTAGGCTCTCACACACCCCAACTCTGTAGCAACTTGATCTTGGACTTCCCCACCTCCAGAACTGTGAGTCATAAATTTCTGTTGTTTATAAGCCACCTACTCTATGGTATTCTGTTATAGCAGCCCAAACAGCTAAGACAATAATATACACACAAATTCCTTTAACTTGAAAATATTAAAACTTACAGTTTTGATTCCCTTAAACATTCGTGTGCTGAATTTCATGTTTTCCCTGGACTACTAAAATGTCTATCCATGATAGAGATGATTTCCTTCTTTTTAACTAAGGTTGTTCATCAATGAAAACTTTGGGGCAGATGCTGACTGGATCCTCATTGGTGGGAGACCACTCCCTTAAATACTGGTAATTGATTACTAGTGTTCAAACCAGAGTCCAGTCCACGGCCCCTATCCAGGGCCCACATTTGATTTTGCATTTATTTGGCCCTTAAGGTATGTAACTATATATATGTTTCCATCTAACTCTAAAGAATCCTACATTCTAGGGGTACCTGGCTGTCTCAGCTGGTGGAGCATGCAACTCTTGATCTCGGGGTCATGAGTTTGAGCCCCACATTCGGTGTAGGAATTACTTAAAAAAATAAATTTTTTTAATTTTTAAATTTTTTTTTAGTATTTATTTTTTGAGACAGAGAGAGACAGAGTGTAGGCAGAGGAGGGGCAGAGAGAGAGGGAGACACAAAATCCGAAGCAGGCTCCAGGCTCTGAGCTGTCAGCACAGAGCCCGATGCGGGGCTCAAGCCCACCAACCGTGAGATCATGACCTGAGCCTAAGTCAGACGCTCAACCCACTGAGCCACCCAGGCACCCCTTAAAAAAATAAAATCCTTAAAAAAAATAAAGAATCCCCCATTCTTTTCATGTGCTTCTCATGCCTTAGGACTACACAATTCTCATGGATATTAAACTTTCCTCTAATTGAATTCCAGTTATCTCTTAGAGCTTTGTCTGATTATTCAGTCATGACTCCCAAAGTCATCCTCCAAGATCAACGCTCAGCCCCACTCCTCACCCCACCTCACCCCCTGGAGATCCCTGAGTTTCTAATTCCCCTGGGAATAGAAAAGTGAGCTCTCCCAAGATCTATTTTCCTGGCAAGGCTAAGGAAAATGTTCTTAAGCTTAGCAACTTTGCCCATAGATTGTTTGGGGGTTACCATGGCATTGCAGCCTCTTGTTCCCCACCCTTCCTGGGGCAGGCACTGCAGCAGTCCAGGTCCGTTGGAAGAACAGGTCCACAGAAGAGGCACTGAAGCAAATCCCTAATACCCCGGAAAGATGAGGGGACATAACCAAAGTCATCACCTAATCCCCTGAGCCAAGCTAGAACCCAGGACTCCTGACTCCCAGCCTCATGCTCTGGCCACTGAAACACAACGCCCTCAACAACAGCAAAGCCAGCAGAGCCAGAAAGGACCTCACAGATCACAGCCCCCAACCAATCAGCCCAAACGTTAGAATATGCTACATACAGCCCTTCAGGTTGCATGGGAAACAGAAGAGAAATAGGCATGGTCCTGCCCTTTCTAAAGTAAATAAATGCACCATGTATTTGTATGTCCACACTAAGGAGAAGCAATGATAAGAAATGACTTTCAGCTATAGTGGGAATGGAGGTGAGGGCTGGGCCTCAGAGAGCAAACAGGGTATGAGGATGGCCTCCAGAGATCCTGGCATTAGGGAGAGCTCTTACAAAGAAGCACTATATTCGACGGGACCTCCAAAACCGGAACGAAGGAGAGGCTGTGGTCCCTCCATCATTAACATTTTGAAGAACCACCCATAAAGCAGGAATGGGACAGCTAAGATGGAACTTAAAGCTTTCTGCTGACTGGAGCCCCAGGGCCATCTCTCGGGCTTCCCATCCATCCCCCATCTTGGCTCCTACAGCTCCTGGGGCCCTTGATGGCACTTTCTCTTTCCCACCTGCCACCGTCTGCTCATCAGCCTAGTATGCAGCATCACAACATCTCTCCTTCCGGCCAATTCAGAAAGAAACCCACAATGCCTGTTTGGGTCTTCAGGGTAGTACCACTACCAGACACCAAGAAAGTGACAGCTGTGAATGAAACTAACAAACACAAGAACCAAAACATCTTTTGGAATTTTTTAACGGTTCTACTGGTGTCACCCTTGGCTTTCAGGGGATCCTAAATAGGGCAGCGTCCTTGACCTCTTGACCCTTCCTTCTCTGCCACCTGCTCACCTCTCTGCCCTCCATGCCCCCCTGTGACCAGGCCTTGTTTTGTTGTGGCTGCTGTTGTCGCTGCTGTTGTTGTTGTTAGGGGCACAAAAAAAGGCTCAGGCTGGGTCTCTGCCCATCTTATGGCCCAGAGCGGAGACAGATGAATATGAGCCATGGAGGTGCCATGGGAGTCATGCCGTGGCCAGCATGCTAAGGGAGCCTCAAACGAAGGTCTCATTGTGTACATTCCTCAGTGCCCCCTTCTCCTCTGTCATCCAGCAGCCCCCAGGCCTGCTCTCTCTCCAGTTGGACCCATCTCCTCTCTGTCTGTCACCTCCATGACCATGGCAGCCCTGACCCAAGAGCCCTCTGCTGCTCCTCCAGGCCCCCCAGATCTAAGTGGGGCTCACCCACCCCCACAGAACATCCCAACAGCTGCCTGCTTGGTCAGCACTTGACAAAGACTTGTTCAATAAAAAGAAACATTTCCAGGGTGCCTGGGTGGCTCAGTCGGTTGAGCGTCCGACTTCGGCTCAGGTCATGATCTCCCGGTTTGTGAGTTCGGGCCCGGCGTCGGGCTCTGTGCTGACAGATCAGAGCCTGGAGCCTGCTTGGGATCCTGTGTCTCCTTCTCTCTCTGCCCCTTCCCCACTTGTGCTCTGTCTCTCTCTGCCTATCAAAAATAAATACATGTAAAAAAAAAAAAAGCAAAAGAAACATTTTCAACTAGATTAAAAATAATCTCAGCAGAGGTCTCAAATAAATCTTCCTTCCAGAACATAAACCCTACAAATCCTGGAGTTTGCTCTTTGCACAAGTGGGCAGTCACACAACTAATCGAGTTGTCTCTCGGAGAGTTATATCATTTATTTATCTGGAAACCAAACCCCTCGCTCTGGGTTTCCTATTTGCCACACTAGATTCAATCCACAGTTGGATCCACAGAACCTGTTTTATTGCTATTTTCAGCAATGGCTTCATGACCAGCTATACGGGCGGTGTTGGCACAAGTGTCCTTGACTTCTGCTTCGCCTTTCCATCGCTACTCAGAATTCCCTTCGGAAGCTCTAAGTGTCAACAGGCATGATCATTATTTGAGTCACCTAACACAATAAGAGATGTCACACAGGCTGCCAAACGGGACACATTATTGCCAGGTTCTGTGCCCTGAAGGAGGGGTTCAGGGCAATCCAAGCAGATGGTCTATGAGCGCTGACAGCCAGAAGCTTTCACGAGGGCATCAGACATCTTGAGTGAGCTGAATCCTCAGCACGGAACAAGGCGCCAGCCGCCCACTTTGCTCAAAGTAAAAGAATGAGGTAGCACTTCCCTGGGCCTGAAGTGGGCTTGGACTTGTCTGAGAATGAAAGTGTTGGGCAGCCACCCAGGATGTGGCCATGACTCCACTCAGAAAGCTGCAAGGGGAGGGTAAAATGGCAGTGGGTCCACTATTCTCCTTATCAGAAGGGTCCTGTCCCACCTTGCTTGTGCCCACTTGCCAAGCTGCTTCTAGTCTCAAGCAGATAGCAGTGGGGCCTGTCATTCAAAAATACCAAAGGGGTACCTGGGTGGCTCAGTTGGTTAAGCATCCGACTTCAGGCCAGGTCGTGATCTCACAGTTCTTGAGTTCAAGCCTGCATCGGGGTCTGTGCTGACAGCTCGGAGCCTAGAACCTGCTTTGGATTCCGTGTCTCCCTTTCTCTCTGTCCACTGCTCCCCCGCCCCGCTCGTGCTTTGTCTCTGTCTCTCAAAAATAAATAAACATTAGCAAAAAAAAAATTTTTAAGTACCATGACCTCAGGGTACCTGGGTCGCTCAGTCGATTGAGCATCCAACTTTTGACCCTGGGTCATGATCTAACCCCCTTGTTGGGCTCTGCGCTGAGTGTGAAGTCTGGTTGGGATTATCTCTCTCTCCCTCTGCCCCTCTCCCCCATGTGCTCTCACTCTCTAAAATAAAAAAATTATAATAAAAAAATAAATACGTGGCCTCTAACCCCATCATAGTCCCCCAGAGCTGGGCCACCAGATGGTACCAGATGGGGCTCCTCTCTGTTGGTTCCCTCTCCTTCCCCCAGAAGAAGACATCCTCAATCAAGCTGCCCAATGCCCCAGGAGGATGAGGTGAGAGGGTCAGTGAAGAGAAAGTCAGAGAAAACCCAAATGAAATGAAATGAGCTCTAACTGTCCAGGCCCCAAACCAAGCCAGCTGCCATTCTATGGGTTTGCCACTGCTTCATCATCCCTTGTCTTTCTTCCATGCCTAACCTGGCCCCCACTGTGCCTCCTTCCTCTGCCACCCTCAAAATACCCATCCCTGGCAAACTTTCGGGGTGCTGCAACCTCCTCGGGCCTCTTGGAGCCTCTACAGGCCCCCACCCTGGGTGAGGAAGAATCCCTCTGACCAGGCAGTTCAGCGTATGGGTTGGCCAACTCTGCCCTCCAAAACCTGATTCAACTGCACCTGCCTTCCCTCGGTGGGGGCCGGGAAAAGGTGGGTGGCGCTTGTCTTCAGGGTCCCAGGCTCTTAGGTCTTATTCAAATCCTTCCACACTGAGCGACATGTTCACTAGCCAGAAGTTGTATCTGGTTCTACCTTTTCACCTACTGCTCTGAGGCCCTGGCTCCTAATTTTACTGAAGGCCACCAGCCAGGACCCAGACGCATTCCTTTTGAAGAGCCCCCGCCATCTTGTTTCTCATTTTCCGGTTGAGGAACACCCCCACCTCTCAGCTATTTGCCAAGTAGAGATGACTGACACAGCCCGTGTCCAATGAAGAGCCAAGCTTTCGTGGCTCAAGTTAGCACTTGCCCTCAGGGGCTTAGAAAGTAGTAGGTTCTTTCCTGTGGGGTCCCCGCATCCCCCAGACCAAATGGGGAAACCCACCCGCACCCTGACGGACCCCCCACCCCCACCCCTGCATACAACGCCTCTCAGCCACGCCCATCTGTTGCCTCTGCCATCTCGTTCGCAATCTGCTCTGCTCTCATCTACTTTCCGGGTTTTTGTGTTTGACCTTCATTCACTTTGCTCCTGGCACAGTTCCTCTGAAATTCCACCGGGACTTGGCCAATCTCAGGGAAAAGGGGTTTTGTCTTCATTAGGCCAAGCGAGCCAGTCAAAGGCCAAATGAACTTAGAGGCCATGGTGTCGCCGGGGACCAAAGGGGCCGGCTGGACTGAAATGCTTAAACCCAAATGACAATCTGGGACGTCTGGAAGGGCGCATCTCTTCCCGATGAACACGACAAACGGCCTCACAGCGGTCTGTCCCCTCTGTGCTGACCAGCTTCAGGGCTCTAGCTGTTGGCCTGAACACGAGGGACAAAACTAGGAAAAGGCTAAGGAAGAAGCAAGGCCAGCTAGGGTGGAGCTGAGGGAGCCTGGATCGGGATGCGCAGAGCCACCCAGGGGGCTGTGGAACTCCACGTAACATTCCCGGCCCCTCTCCGTGTCTCTCAAGGAGGCACAGAATGTGCTTCCCTGGGATCTCTGACCACGAGATCCAGCGGGTCCACCAGGTGGCAGCGCTACTCCTGCCCGGTGGGGACGGAGCCTGCAGTGTGAGAGAATGGCCACCAGGGGGCAACACAGGGCCAACCTGCTTCACAACGCTACCGGTTGCCTAGTAACTGTGACGCAATGGGCTCCCAGTTTGCACCCTCTTCAAGGCCTCACAGGTTATTTCTGGCATAACAGACTGTTGCACAAGGAGTGGCCTCAGGAATCCCCAACTGCCACTCTTTTAAGCCCTGAGAATCTAAAACGGTCCAGGGACCCAAATCCAGCACCACCCTGGCGTCTAGGGGATTGGGCTACTGTCCCTGCTCCTCGGAATGCCAGGGATCAGGAAAAGAAGATAAACATTTTCCATTTCCCTCTACAGTCCCAAAGCCACTGGGGACACTCTGATTTCTCTAGTGGCTAAAGCGGAGCAACCTCCTCCCCTTCCCCTTTCTCACCCTCCCCCTTCTAAGCAGGGGCCAGATTAGCAGTATGTGACCTTGAGCCAGACCTTGAGCCTCCTGCTCCTTCCTCAGCTATACTCGAGAGGGCCCAAGGGGGTGACGATAAGGTCCAGCTCTGACCTTCTGTGGCCTTGATTCTCTCCCGTTCCCCCAAGAATTCTGTCCTTGCCTCCAAACTCTCCCTGGCTTTGATGACCCTGAAAATAGAATTCTTCCAATTCCAGTTGGATAAGTATGACCTGAGAGACCAGAGATGGAACCAAGAAAGTGAGGCAGACACAAGACAAGGAGTGTGGTTATAATGAGCTCAAAGCCTGTGCCGGTCTGGTCCGTGAAAGGGCCTGGGTGAGCCAAGGTCAGTGCCCTGGACAGAGTCATCGGGCTGCTCTGGCCGTGGCGGTGGTGGTTCCAGGCACATCTCTGGGTTGTGAGGAACCCGCTGGCCCTGGGGCTGGGCTCCGACTGGGGCCCAGGTGTCGACCACTAAGGTATCGGGGTCTCTGAGGGGCACCACGTTGGAGGATCACACGGGCATGTGCAGCTCGTTGTATTCATCCTGGCCGTCCTCGTCAAAGTTTGGTTCAGCATCTTCAGAGTCCAGCTGCAGAAGGGAGAGGGTTGGGAGAGGCAGGGAGGCGGCTCTCGCCCTCCCAGTCCCCGGCAACGCCTCCGGCCAGCAGCCCACACCCTCCCGGGCCTCGCTGACTGCGGGGACCATGACCCCAGCCTGAAACACTTCCCTCTGGCCAAAACCCTCAGGTCGCCGGCCCAGTGACACCTCCCGATAACAGTAACGGTGACAGCCGCTACCGCCACTCAAGTACTTCCAAGGGGCCAATCCTCGCTCCTGTGTTACCCTGTACAGCGCGTTCGGGTGGGTGACTTCAAAACCACGTCCCTTCCTCCAGCTGACCAAACCAGAGCTCGGGGTGGGTTTCGGTGCCACTCCACCCCCGCTTGTCCCTGAGCTGTGTGCTTTTGTCCAGGACACGACCTGCACAGCTATCTGCAGTAGTCCTGTGCGGATTTCACACCAAACCGTCATACTTGGTGCTTTACCTGGATTAGCGCTTAACCCTCACGACACTCCTATAAGGAAGACTCCATTATCAGCCCTTTCCTACAGCTGGAAGTAAGATTCCAGGAGGTTAGGTAACTTGCCTCTGGCCACACAACTAGCAGGTGGCACAGCAGAGGCTGGGACCCAGGAGCCCCCGATTCCAGGGCCCATCTGCCCTCACACCGCCCCGCGCGGCATCCCTTACCGCCTGCAGCTCCCTTTCCTGGAAGAGCCGGGGCAGAAGGCAACGCCTCAGAGGCACCGTGAGCAGCAGCAGGAAGGGAAAGGCGAGTGAGGCCGCTGTGGACTTGACGACCCAGAGCAGCGCGATGCAGCCCAGCTGGATGCAGGTGAACAGGTGCATCCGCCACGTCTTCACCTGGGGAACCGGCCTCAAGTCTCACGGCGGCGCAGCCCTCGGCCTGCTCCCCCCACCCCCACCCCCCCCCCCACCCCCCCGCCAAGTCTCTGGGGACTCAGCTCCCCAGGCCCCAACTTACCCTCCACCGTCATCCTGTCCATCTCCAGCCCGGGAATCCCTCACGGCCCCTCCCCATCACCCCTCCTCCCCACCTCCATGCTTCCTGGCCCTACCTTGGTCACATAGGGTTGCTCAGGATGGTGTTTCGCCGGCATGAGGATAAGCAACAGACGCTGGGACAGCTGGATGCCGGACAGTGACGTGACCCCCATGTACAGGAAAATCCCAAAGAGCACAGCCAACGGGATCCGGCGCAGCACAGCCCCCATGACGATAGACAGGCCTGGAGGAGGTGACACAGACCTACCTGACCCCTCGGACGGCCCCCGTGAAGATGGACGGGCCCCGTGGAGAGGGGATCTGGGCCTCGTCGCTACAAACAAGAGAAGATGGAGCAGGACAGAGAACCAGGAAAAGGCTCGGGGTAAAAAGGTTCACAGAGTGTTAAGAGGCAGGTTGGGGTCACAGCGGGTGCTAGACGTGATGCCTTCGGAGACTCAGGAGTTGCCTGGGTCAAGTCCGGGATAGACAATGGATTTAAGGCCACAGGGTCCGAGAAGGCAAGTCTGTGGGGTGGGGGCAGGGGGCCTTGCAAGGTGGGTGCTCTCACCCACGAGGCTGGCGATGAGCACTCCAGTGACCCGCTGCTCCCGCACCTCCTGGATCTGGGGCTTGTCGCCAGGAGCGATGGCAGTGCGCATAACAGTCAGTGCATTCACATGAGTGACTGAGCGGACGGTGGCAGCCGTGAGCCAGGGCAACCCAAACAGCCCACAGAGCCCCCCCAGCGAGCCGATCAGGAGCAGGTCCAGGTGGAAGCCAGAGCCCTTGAGCAGCCTCCGTGCCTTCTGGCTGACGATGAGCCTGCAGGGACGGGACGGGAAGCGAGGGCTGAGGGGCTAGGAGGGCAGGCCAGCCGCGAGGCCAGGCACGCGCAGCAGGGACAGCGTCGTCGTGGGGGGAACGACATGCAGGGAAGAGCTCTCCCCAGGGCCTGCCAGTTTCCTCTTTCAAGTTCCCAAAGCGATGTTCTCACGGCTAAGCAAATCAGAGCTAAAATCTCATCCTGTGGGTATTTAAAGCACCACAAAAGCCAGATGCCAGATCTCACCACGTTGTGGTTTAAAACCAAAATGAGACACATGCGAGCATCACTGGGCGAGAGAACGTACTGCCAGAGTGTGGTGAGGACTGCCAAGTGCCACCTCGCAAATGGTGATGCAGACAGATGGGTATCGTGTCACAGCACCGCAGGGAAACTGTGCCCAGGCCCACGTGCCCCCCCCTTGCCACCACTCCCACCGCTTCCCGCTCCTCCCCAACCTCCTCCACCCAGGGTCCTCCAGCCCCCTCACGCAGTGATCTGTGTCTCCATGAAGATCAAGATGAGGACCAGGAGGGCAGGGACAGCCGCCGCCACCATCATCCAGGGCGGGAAGGGACGGGCACTGCCCAGGGGTGGGATGAACCACGTGCGCTTATGGGGGGATGTCACTGAGAGCCCTGTGGGCACCGTCAGCTTCTGCATGGCAGGAAGGAAGACAGGGTTCAGGCACACGGCCTCCCCATGCTAAGAACCCCACAGGGTGGCACTGCCCCCACCACCAAGTTCTGTGTTCCCTGTCCCAGGACTCCAGGAAACCTGGATGTGAACAGGTTTGGGGGAAATTAGTTTTCCATCTTCCAAAGTCACTGTCCCTGCAAGGGTCTGGTAAAAGAGAATGACATCTTTTCTCCCTGAGGCCCAGGGACACCTGTCGTTTGGCCCCCAGCCCATTACTTGCTCCAGGAGTCTAGGCACAGGGTCACACAGCCTCACACACACCCCCCCCCCCCCGCTGGCCTTCTCAGCGGCCCCCAGCCCACCCACCCACCCCAGCGCAGCCCCAGCAGGTCACCATGTCACTAGGAAAGCTGAGGCCCACCCTTGATCGTGGCCACTGCAGCAATGGGAACGAGTCGTGGCCTCCCTCTCAGGACTCTGGGGTGAGAATCCCCTGCCGGGGCTGGGGGGCGGGGGAGCTCGCTCACCTGCGTGTAGGTGTCTGTAATAGAGTAATCCACTAGGACCATCACCAGAATGGAAATGGGGATGCCAAAATCCCCAATGATGCGGCGAGCCTGGAAAGAGGAGCCAATGGGGTAAAGGAGCAGAAGGTGAACGTGAGGGTCAGGGGCACTGACATGAGGGCTCATTACTCCCGATTCCCTTGGGTCTGAGCTGGAGTCAGAAATCCCCTGACCCGTCCCTCTAAGTCCCATGGGTGCTGCGCAGCTCAAGAGGACATTCCTCCCCTGATTCAATTTCTCTGACGCTTCCGGTGGGGAAGGGACTGCACAGATTTGGTTTAGGTCCATGGGTTGACCGGGACAAGGGGGAAGCCCCTCTCTGGAGTGGAGACTGGCAGTGACGGCAGGAACTGGGGGTGGGGGGGACCCACGGGGGCCCCCCACTCCCCAGCCACGCACCTTGCCACCCAAGAAGCGGCTGTTCCTGAACTTTCGTAGGAAGAAGGCAATGAGGAAGGTCCCAAGCATGAGAATGAGGGACAGCAGAGCCGTGTTGGGCTGGTTCCTCGGGCCCGGCGGCCCCTCAGTGGGGGGCAGGGCGCTCCCATTCAGGTCTAGCCCAGCCTCCAATGCCCCCTCAGGAGGGTAGAATGGCAGCAGCGGGTGCTCCATGAATACCTGTGTGGGTTACAAGGTTGTGACACTCAACCTGGGCAGGTGACCCTAATTTCATCACCCTGATTTCA
Source organism: Neofelis nebulosa (assembly GCF_028018385.1). Classification (NCBI taxonomy): domain Eukaryota; kingdom Metazoa; phylum Chordata; class Mammalia; order Carnivora; family Felidae; genus Neofelis; species Neofelis nebulosa. The sequence continues at coordinate 18,210,557 of NC_080783.1, forward strand.
TACAGCTGTGAGGGCGAAGCCTGGGTCCTCACATACCTGACCAGGCAACAGCGTCACAGGACACCCAGCTACACCACACACACACACACAGTCCTCTAGAAAAGGAGCCCCATAGCACCGACAGCGCCCCACTCCATCACATACTGGTTGGACCCCACTGGAGTTCTAACCTGTACCCTCTGGCTGTGGCTCCCTGCCCTTCAGCGCTGACCTAGCCCAGGGTGTCCCAACCCCCCACGCCCACACCCAACGGAGCCCTCCTCCCTGTCCCCTCTGCTCCCAGGGCTCCATGCGCCACCCCCATGCTCTCCTCCCCAGGGTGCTTCCCAGCCCCCACCTACGCCCACCCCCCAAGACCTCTCTGGACCTCCACCTTGTAGAGCTTGTGGAAGGTCTCATAGATGAAAATAAGCGAGATGAGAAAGGCGAAGATCTCCTGGGTGAAAGGTGAGATATAGCGGACCAGGAAGCTGCCTTCGGCGGCCACCAGGGCAAGGACAAAAACCACCAGCCAGAGGCCAACCCACACCCGGCCGGTGAGGTACTCCAGGTCCTGGGCTCGGCAGAACTGGAGGACAGGAGGGAGGTGTGGTTACCCACAGAGGTCAGAGACCCTGGGGGGGGGGGGGTGGGGAGAGGTCACGGGATCCAAAGGGGGAGGAGGGGAGACACTGCAGGGACCCATGGCCTGGGCCAAGGGACAGGGCGTGAGAAGCTAATCTCTGGGGAGGGGCAGGGTAGCGCCGTCACCTTGAAGAAGGCTTCTTCGAACACCAGCAATGGCCCGGAGAAGCCGACCACAAGAAGCGGCTGGGCCCCCAGCAGGGAGAAGAGGACGCCAAGCACAGCGGTGGACACAATCAGCTCGGACACGCCCATCAGGCCCTCCGTCTTCTCCCCTGGCGAGGGCGAGGGTCAGCAGGAGGGCCCTGGCCTGGCCCCTTGGACCCGGGCCCTCCTCTTCATCTAGCTTACCCTGACCTGGGAACCCAACTAGGACAGAGCAGCCCCCCAGAGCCCAGCCCCATCCCTCCCAGACCCCTCACCACCAGCACCCCTGGGGCGGCCACAGCCTCCCTCGCCCCTTGCACCCCTCCCACCCCCTGCAAGAGTGATCCCTGGGGTCCCCCGACCACAGACCTTGAGGGTGACGCTGGGCGCCTCGCCCTGCCTCCCCTCCCTCTCACCTAGCAGGCCCCCGAAGGTGATGGCAGGGCTGAGGGCAGCGAAGTAGATGAACAGCACGGCCGCCACGCACTGGGAGTGCAAGGCGTCTCGCAGATCACTGGGGTAGTGTGGGTACCGACGCTTCACATCCCGCACGAGCCCCCCAAACACTGAGCCAGTCCGCAGCAGGGGGTCATCTTCGGGGGTCACCTCAGAGCCCCCCAACTCCACAGCCAGCTCTGGGGGAACAAGGGGCTGTTGGAGCACAGACCACCCCTCCCGCGGCAGGGCCCTGGGCTCAGTCCTCCCCGACAGGGGCTGGGAGCGGGCATGCAGGAGCTAGGGAGTCAGGGCAGGCTGGGTCATGACCTTAGGAGCTCCAGGGCGGGTAGGGGATGGGCCCCAAAGGGGCTGACCTTTCCCAGGTGCCACATAGCTTCCCTGGGTAGTCATCTCCACTTTGGTCTGTTCACGCTCCCTCCGCTTCCTCAGCAGCTCGCGCTGGAAGGCGGCCACAGAGCGCAGCAGGTCACGGCCCTCTACCTCCGATGGGGGGATCACGATGCTGCCATCCAGGAACTCGCTGATGGCACTCAGGAGGTCCTGCCGGTCATCTGCCTGGTAGGCAGCCTCATGAAACAGCTGGGGGCAGGAGAGGCAAGGGCTGAGCCTCCCAGAGCGCCCCTGGGAGGGCTTCTGAGAGGAGGCGTTGGGCCCTCACAGAGCCAGAGGCAGGGTGGATGTCTGGCCACGTATACACGTCCAGTCCGATTGTCAAAATACGGAGTCATGTCCCTGCTGGCCAGGAATCGGCCGGCCACAACCCTGAACCTCCGAATGCTTTCTGTTCCCCTAGGAGCTTTGAGATTTTTCCACAACACCACAACTAAAGGGGCAACGCTTGGCATAGCAGGGGCCCCGAAATCATTCTGACTAGAGTACCCACACCCTACAGGTTGGTCAGTACGGATTTCCAACATCACCCCTGGCCAGAGGACCTTCCTATCCAAGCCGAGGAGAAGCCACAGCAAAGACCGACATACCCAGCCCTCCCCTTCAAGTCTCATGACTCATCCAGAACTCTTTCTCCCTCTTCAACCACCTCCCCTTCCAACGGCCCCAGCCTAGGGCTCCCTCTTCTCCCCTTGGCCAACAGCTCCTTCACAACCACTCCAGAGCACTGCCTCCACCCAGAAGGGCCCCCAGCACCCCTGCATCCACAGGTGCCAAGGTAGGCAGGGAGAGACTGGGGAAAAGTAGGGCTCAGGGGAACAGGCCTAGAGCACCCAGCCCGGGGCCTGCAGGACCCACCTTGTCAGACATGAGGGTGGCAATGGAGCGCCCAAGCTCGTGGTAGTCAGTGCTGGTGTGGCTGGGACCCAGCATCACAAAGAGAAAGCGAACGGGCACCGGGACCTCGAGCACAGACTCCAAGAGCACAGCCTCATTCAGTCGCACAAAAGCTGCCGCCGGCTGCTCCAAGAAAGGCACACAGCCTGTGGGGGAGAGTAAGGCACCGGGCACTGGGCAAAGAGGATCAGTCCAGGCTGGCCCTAAAGAAAACATCTGGGGCTGTCATGTACAGTTGAGCAGGTTGCGTGCTGCACGAAGAAACCCCAATCTAAAGAAACCCTATTCATTCATACGTTTACATATTTATTATGATTCATCAATAGATGAAACGTTCACAGTCTTCAAGAAAGAGTGCTTCTTTTTAACTCCCACAAAAGTGCCGTACAGACTAGCAGCAGTCCCAAACAGAAAACTGGACTGGAGGCAGGCAGAGGACTGAGAAAGAAAGAGCTGGGGGCAAGACAGGCTGTCAGGAAAAGCAGGTACAAGTTGGGGGGCTGGCCAGGGATGGAAGAGGTGGCCTGCAGGCCAGAGCATAAGACCAGCAGACCACAGTGGAAGGAAACCCACACACCCAGTAACCCCAGCCCCCCGCCCTCCTTACCCACAAGCACAACAGTAGCCTCGGCATCTTCAGGGATCTTCTCCAGTAGCTTCAGGCTTTTTCCCCGGTGACTGTCTCCCCCAGGCATGTGGAGGGGCTTCTAAGGACGCAGAACTGGAATAGGGCTGGGACCCTGACCGGAGGCCGTGGCAGGCCCTCCCCTCCCTTGCTTCAGCCCCCCTGGACTCTGCCCTCCAACCCCTGGACCTGGGCCCTGTTTTGTCCCTCCCCGGGGTGACGTGCCCCACATCGGGAGGAGACCACTTGGGCTGTGGACCCCTCCTCCGAGCAGCTCACGACCGCCTCAGCCTTATCTCGTTTAAACAGCTCCCATGGGTCTGCCGCATCATCTCATCTAAACCTCCTATTTCTGTAGGGCAGAGGCCCTCATGCATATCTGGATCCCCCATATGCCTTGTGTGGTACCAGGCATCCAAACTTCCTGACCCGTTCAACGAAGCCATCAGTGGCCTCCAGTGTGAAATCAGAAGCCCTCTCAGTCCCCCAGCCCAGGTCAGAGCAAGGCGACTGACCTCCTTGGCATCTGGGTCATGAGGCCAGAGAGGGGCTGGTTCCCCCACGTCCTCGGCCATGGTAGGCACTGCACCGTCAGGGCCATGGCTGGGGGTTGGGTGATGATTCCCCATGACCGAGTTCACGCTGGAGCTGGACGGGTTTCGGGGAAAGAAGCCAGTGTCCTTGTCATCATTGGGATGGCTGTGAAGAGGGCAGAGGGAGCAAGGCAGGTTAAGAGGAGATGCCCTTAGTGGGCTGAGGTCATGAAGAAATGAGAAATAAAGGGTCGGGGAGGGGGGGTGCGCCTGGGTGGCTCAGTCGGTTGAGCATCCGACTTTGGCTCAGGTCATGATCTCACAGTTCGTGAGTTTGAGCCCTGCGTTGGGCTCTGTGCTGACAGTTCAGAGCCTGATTCGGATTCTGTGTGTCCCTCTCTGCCCCTCCCCTGCTCATCCTCTTTCTCTCTCTTTCTCTCTCAAAAATAAATAAAAAAATTTAAAAAACATGAAAGAAAAAAGCAAAACAAAGGAAAAAAGAGAAAAGAGAAAAGAGAAAAGGAAAGGAAAAAGAAAAGAGAAAAGGAAAGGAAAAAGAAAAGAAAGAAAAGAGAAGAAAAAAGAGAAAAGGAAAGAAAAAAGAGAAAAGAAAAGAAAAAAAAGAGAAAAGGAAAGAGAAAAGAAAAGAGAAAAGAAAAGAAAGAAAAGAAAAGAAAAGAAAGAAAAGAGAAAAGGAAAGAAAAAAAAGAAAAGAAGACAAAAGAAAAAAAAGAAAAGGGTCTGCATCCCTTGTACCTCAGTGTAAGAAAGAACCTTCTAACGGCTGGTGCTGTCCAAAGATGAACGAGGAATAAACTCCTTGTCGCCTGGGTTATGCAAGCAGAGGCTAGAAAGCCACACAGGTGAGTCTGTGCTCCTGGAAGAGCAGCTGACCTAGAAGGCCCGTCCCAGGCACCCCACCCTGGCACCTGTGTTTCAGCAGGAGGGTGCGAAGGACACTGGCCCTGTCCTCCGGACGGATCTGGTCAGACACGATCATGGTCTCCACCACGAGATGTGCGATACCCGGCAGAGTGGTCTGCTCCAGGTCCAGGAGGGCAGCTCCTGGGGGCACAGTCGAGGAAGGGGTCAGGGCCCCGTCAGATAGGAACAACCACCCCGGCCGCCTCGCTCCCCTGGGGCAGGCAGACATGCGGCGCGAGCCAAGCGCCCGGGGCTCACCGTTCCACGTGGCCTCGCCGAGCCAGAGACGGGGGTGTGCAAAGGGAACGCAAGAGCAAGGGACGGCCCCTCCAAACCCGGGAAGGGGAGCCATGGGCGAGCTTCCCGCACGTGGACTGCGGCCTACTACGGCCCAGGTCCTGCGCCGGGCACCAGAGGCACAGCGCAGGCCCTCAGAGCTTACGGCTACGCAAGCAGTCAGACCCCACATCTCCAGAGTGGCAGCCGGACCTCGCCTGGGCCCAGGACTCCAGGGAGCAGTCCCCAAGAGCTGGACGGCCTGCTGCGGGCCAACCTCCGGGGTCTCTGAAGAGGGCACTGCACCCCAGGGCCAGGCCCGCGGGGCGCCTACCGTGGGCGATGGTCCTCCGGAGCTCCAGAAGGCTGCGGAAGGAGAGCGAGGCCACGTGGGGCTTGCCCCAGCGCTCTGTCTCTTCCTCCACATCCTCCTCAAACTTGATCCAGCGCGCCGTCTCCCGCCAGTGGGGCTCCTGGCTGCGGTCCAGCGTCAGCTCATTGAGCTCCACAAACACCTGAGGCGGACACCAAGGTGAGGGTCTGGGGGCCGCCAGGTGGGACCGGCGGTCTCGGAGACACAGCGCCCAGGCGAGGCAGGGAGGAGGGAAGAGGAGGCTCTGAGGAGGAGGGGAGAGGAAGCCGCAGGCCCGGTACCTCATGAGGCCTCCGATCCAACGTCTTCTTCTTCTTCTTCCTGCGCAGGATGGGGGCCAAGCCACCGGGGCTGCCCCTCCCACCCTGCGTGCGCGATGGCTTCTTCACTAGGTGACGCCGCATGCCAGGGTTGTCCTCCAGCCGGTGACCTGCAGACGAGGCAGGCTTCGTGGTCCCAGGGGTCCAACTCAGGGCCTCACGGCCACAGTTAACCCCTCCGGCCCCCTGCTCTGCCCAGCCAGTCTACCTGGCGGGTGCCACGGTCGCCCAGGGGCCATGTCCACACCTCCACACCACAGACAAGGACAGTGAAGCCCGGACAGGGAGATGAACTAGCCCAAAGTAACACAGGGGACCACCGGCCAAAGCACAGTAAAAAGGCAGACCCCAGCTCAGTCCACGGCCCCAGCTCCCTTCCCTCGCCCATGGCCGCTGCCTCTCATGCTGGAGCTCTATGACCTGTATCAATTCACCAGGCCCTCAACACTTTCCCTGTGCCCTCTCTCAGCACCCAGGTCTCCCCCATTGATACAAACATCTGGCAGACTCAAGGAGGGCTCTGTCCCTTCCTCCCCGCCTGCCCCTTCCAGGCCAGCAGCTGCGGAAAGGCCAGCTGCCCAGTTACTCACAAGCTGGTCCCCCTGCCATGGGGCTCAGCTGGCCCTGGGTGGGTTCCCATGGGTCACAGTCATCAAGGTCCAGCACCAACATCTCTAAGTCCTCTGAGGTCAGCGAGTCTCGAGTGCTGGGGGCTGGGGCCATTCCAGGGCCCCAGCTCTCAGCGTCCTCAGGCCTAGGGCTTGGTGCCCCGATGGGCTCTGTGACCTCCTCCAGCAGGCTCATCATTCCCCCGGGGGCAGAGCCCTCGGCCCCTGCTCCCTCCCAGAGCCCTGGCTTTCCTAAAAGGTGGGAGCCTGGGCCAGTGGTCTTCACCCAACCAGAGCCTCCTGACTCCTGGCAGCCCCAGGCCTGCTCCCTGCTGCTTCCAGCCCCCTCCCTGAGTCTGTAAACACGCCCTCCCCCTGACCCCCACCCCCACACCACTGCTGCCATCGGATTGTTCCTGTCCCTGTCCTCAGGCCCTGGCAACTTTCCATGACGTACTGAGCTCAAAGCCCTCCCTCCCACCCGCGCCCACACACTGTGGTTCCAAGGGGGAGGGAGGTGGGGTCAGTGATGCCCCTGGCCCGGGCGCAGAGCCCCGTGGGTGATGACAGGTGGCACAGAAACCAGGGCACTGATAAGACGGAAGGAATGTGCCGAGATCACGGCCAGGCCCTGCCAACGGTGGTGTGACAAGTATGGGGCCCCTGATGTAGGGAGAAGCAGGACCCAGAAGAGTGGCTCACACTCGGGGGGCCAGTGTGAAGGGGCCAAAAAGAAGATGAGAAGATGAGCCTTAGGGGAAGAGGAGATATAAAATCTCCAAATGCCATGGGGAAGAGAGGTTGCCTTATTCAGGGGGTGACTCAGAGGACAGAATCAAGACAGAAGGACAGAGGTGTCACAAAGGGAAATCTCAGCTCTGGCAACCAGAGAAGTGGCTTGGTGAGGTAGTGAGCTCCCCGCCCCTGGCCACATTCCAGCAGACAGGGATACTGCAGAGGGGACCCAGCGCTAGTCTGGGGAGAGCACAGAGCTTCCCCAAGGTTCCTCACAGGCGGGGCGCCCATGGGGGTGGGCCACGAGGGCTGCCACAGGGTGTCACTCACTCTTCATGTCGTCCAGGTCCGCGGAGCCCAGCATCTGGGCCTCCGCCTCGTCAGTGGGCACCTGCTGCTCCGGGCCACCTGGGCTACCCAGGGCACTGCCTGGGCACAGCCGTTCCCGAAGGTCATAGCTGGCCGACGGGCTCCAGGGCCGGCTCTTCTCCCCAGCGACTCGGGAGGCCCGGGCCCGGGGGCTCGGGGAGCTGAGGAGGCACCATGGCAGCCTTGGACTTGACAGGGAACCATGGTGGAGATGGGCCAGGTTAGGGGGTTCCTTTGCCCTCCTCCAGTTTGGGGTGGGGCCTGGAATAGCCCCCTGGGCACTAGACACAGACTCCTTCTGGGCAGAGAAGGAAGCTCACGTCCAGCTCCCTGCCCCCACCACACCAGTCCCCCCCCTTCCTCTCTGTCCTTCCCCCTCTAGCCCTGTCCTCTCTGGTGACACCTTCTCTCTCCTCTTTGTCAGTCATGTGGATAGAGAGGGAGGCGTGCCCCTCCCCGCTTCCTCCGCCCCCTCTCCTCTCCTCCCCTCTTCCCCGGGGTCAGAGCTGGGGACAATCCCCAGGGTCAGGAAGGAGCCTGGGACCTGCTCTGGGCTGGGTGCCAGTACCTGACTGACTGCTGGGGGCTCTTGTCAGAGCAAGGGCCCACCGAGGGCAGGGGCTTGGTGAAGGCAGCCTTCCCGGAGAGGCCAGGACTGTCATCCTCGTCACTTCCAATGGAGAACTGTGGACAAAGCAGAGTGCCTGGGTCCCTGCCCAGACTCAGCCCCCAACCCCCGACTCTGCTTCCCCCAGGCAGCCCCAGCCCCCTCTGCTTCGTCTTCCTTCCTCTCCTCTCTGCACCCCTCCCTGAGGAGTCGGTGCTCCTTCGGGGGCAGACCCATACCTTTGCTTTCTGTGGGGACCCTGAGGGCGGGGGCTCCACAGGTTCTGCCTCAGATTCCCCTTCCTCTTCCTCCTCCTCCTCCTCCTCCTCTTCCTCCACTCCGGCTGCCCCTTCCTCCTGGATGGGAGGGGTCCCCTCAGAGGGGGGAGCAGAGGTCTTCTCCTTCTTCCTCTTCCTCCTGGTCTGCCGGGCAGAGGTGGGGGGCAGTCGCCGCAGCTTGTGGGGTGGAGGCAGGCGCGCCGAGAGCGGGTGGTGGGTGTGGTGGGATGTGTGCCGGTGAACTGGGGGTGCAGGAGAGCCGGTTGGGGTTCCCACAGCAGAAGGGGGCCCCTCACCACCCTAGGGGCACACACCTTATTCTAGCTCAGGGCCTCAAACAAGGGCACCCTAGTCCTTCCTCGAGAGCCAGGCTCCCCCCGACACCTGTATCCACGTCCTGCCATTGGTAAGGCCTGGCAGAGCGGGGGAATGGGCCTAAGGGAGAAGGTCGTGAAAGGGGGGCTCGGGGAAATAGGACACGATACAGCAAGGGGGGAAGGCAGAGTCAGAGCTGAGGGAGGAGGCAGAGAGAAGAGAGCAGGGCCAGAGGTATGGCAGAGACTTGGGGAAGACGAAGGTCACGGAGGGAAGCCTCAGGCCCATCTCCCTGTGTCTCCCCTGCGTCTGGGGCCCGGTCCCCTGGAAGGTGGACAGGCGATGGGTGAGGCAGGATGACTTAACATGGCATGGTGGCCCAGCACAGCGTCCAGCACAGCGTCCAGCACAAGATGGCACTGGGTGACCAAGCCAGTGGTGAGCACGGTGATGGTGGCAATGAAGGTGATGGTGGTGAGGGCGGCCACACTAGGGGTCCCCAGGCTACCCACACTCAAAGTCCCGCTCGCTGTAGCTGCGGCTGGGCTTCTCAGGGTCCCAGGCCGGGGGCTTGCTGATGAGGTCCCCAAACCTGCTCACAGCCAAGGTCTTGCCCAAGTCATCGTCCTCCTCCTCCAGGTCTGGACTCAGAGGGGGCTCCTCCAAGGGCACCCGGACCTGCAGGCTCAGACAGCCTCTCCTAAGGACCCTTGACCCAAGAACGCCCCACATCCCCCCCCCACCCCCCGCAACTCCCAGCCCTGGCTGTGGGCGGGGGAGACCAGCGGGCTCCACCTTCAACAACCCCCTCTCCCTGTGCCCCAGGCTTGGGTCAGCATCCCAGGCTCCCCGGGCTTGGGAGGGGAGGAGGCAACAGAACTGAAAAATACCAAAGCGCCCCCCCCCCCCCGCCCCATACCCTCCAACCCAGCTCCATCCCTGGATCTGGGGGTCCCAAGGTCGGCCAGAGGACTCCCCTCTCCTCTTTGGGGGTCCCTCCCGTCTTCTTCCACCCCCGCGCGCGTCAGTCACCTGGGGTAGGGGGGAGGCGCCCCCGGGCGGCGGGATCACTCCGTTGGCCATGGCCGTGGAGGCGACTTGCTCACTGAGGGACCCGTGACCCGGTTGAGAAGAAGGGGGCGCTGCAGGGGCCTAGTGAGGAGCCCTGGGGGAGGAGGGCGGGGTCAGGAGCCTCGCGCGGCCGCCCTCTCCCCCTCGCCGAGCCCGATCCCCCCGCCCGCCCGCGCGCCCATCCGAGGCCCCGCCACGCCCGGGACACTCCGGGGCCCCGGCCCTGGTCCTGGCCCGCCGCGCCCCGCCCTGCGGTACCTCGGGGCTCCGGAGCGTGCGGGGCCAACGCCGGCCACCGCGCCCCATCTCCCGCGCGCGCTCCGGGGCCTGGCGCCGCGCAGGGCCGGACGGCCGGGGGACGCCCGCGGCGGCGGCGAGCCGGGCCGGCCGGGCGGACGCAGGCGACGGAGCCCGCAGCCCGGGGCTCCACCTCCTCGCGCTCGGCTCCGCAGCTCCGCCGCCGCCACCGCCGCCGCCGCCGGGCCGCACAATGGGAGCGGGCGGGCCGTGACTCACTCCGCCCCGGCCGGCCCGGCCCCCACGCGCGAGCCCCCGCAGGACCCACCCTGCCCGCCAGCCCCTACTCCCAGCGCCCCACGCATGGCCGGGGGCGGGTGCACGGCCCTACATTCCCACAATCCCCAGATCGCTCCCCCACTTTGCTTTTAGCCTCCCCTCCCTCCCCTCAGGAGCCCTGGAGGCGACCCCTGCACCGACACAAGCCCCTCCAACCTTGGGAACTGGGCTCACAGACACCGGAAGGCAGCCCCCACGTCCCCCTTTGGTCCCAATATAGCCTCAGATGCCTGGCTTCTGCCACCGGGCACCACCCAACATTTGACCTTGGCACATCACCTCCCCTCCCGGGTTTGCCCCTCTGTGGCCTGGAGTAGGAGTGTTCCAGGGTTCCATCCAGCTCTAAGATTCTGTAGCCCAGTTGCCACAGCCCCCCTCCCCACCTACACTCCCTGAGGTCACTTCTCCTTTTCCAAGGTCATATCTCCTTTTCCAAGGTCAAAGGTCTTTGGAAGGAACTGCTGGATCCCAATTTGATCCTCCGGTGTCTGGCTGAAATTGGGCACCCAGCCCCGGGCTACATCCATAACAGCCCCTCAATAAAATGTGTTGAAGACATAGTGCAGCCACTTCCCCAATCTTTGGGAAGACAGAAGACGATGTGGGGGCAGAACCGGGAGGGAGCTAAAGGGCAGGGGAAGGTGAGCCAGCCCAGGAGAGGGGAAAAAAACGCCTGCAGAGAAGGAGTATGGGGGACAGGGTGCTGGACAGGATGGTGCTCTGCGTGGGAAAGAGGTTTAACCTTGTGACCTTGGGCATGTTATATACGCTCTCCTACCCCTGCCCTCATCTGGCTCTCGGCTCAATTCAAGAGATTTTCGACACCGAGAGCCACACAAGGGGAGAGGGGAGGGCAGCGAGGGCCTGTGAACACCCACTTGGCTTTGCACTGCACCAGACCCTCTCCAAACTCGTTTCAGCCTTCCCATAACAGAGATGCAGGGAGGCTGATTACCCTGCCATGGTCACAGCTGGGAAAGCAGGCTGCCGAGCAGGTCTCGGGGGTGTGTACAGGGTGACTGTCCGAACCACAGCCATTTAACTGCCCCCAGCCTCTTACATCGAAAGAAATGTGCTCGGCCTCCCCATCTTGCAGGGTGGGCGGTCATCGCGAGGATGAAACAAGACGCCAGTGTGAGTCAGCTGTGTGCCAATGGAGCATGTGGAACTGTGCCCCAGAACTCCGGGAGTGACACCCATCTGTTATGGATTGAATTGTGTCCCCGCCAAATTTATAGGTCGAAGTTCTAACCCTGGGCACCTCTGAAGGTGGCCTTATATGGAAACAGCCTAGTCAGACTGGGGTAGGGTGGGCTCCTTTTCCAAAAGGACTGGTGTTGTCATAAAAGGGGGAGATTTGGACACAGACGCACACTCAGGGAGGACACCGTGTGAAGACAGAGTTGGATGCCACAAGCCAAGGAGCTACTAGAAGCTGGGAGAGAGGCCTGGAACAGATCCTTCTCTAGCACTTTCAAGAGGGAACATAGCTGTGCTGACATCTTGATCTCAGGCTTCCAGTCACCAGAACTCTGAGCTAAATCTCTGTTGTTTAAGCCTCTCAGTCTACGGCGCTTTCTTACGGCAGCCCTAACACACTGACATGCCATCCCAAACCTTTATACTCTGAGCCAGGTGACTCGGTCCCAAGACTCTATCTTGAGGGATGTTTGCACAGGGCCCTCACCTCCTTAGAGATACTCAAGAGCCTTGGTGCCTTTTCCAGTGGGGAACATTGCAAAGGGCTCTGTTCAGTCTACCTCCGACCCGTTGGTCGTCCTCATGGCCCCGTCCCTGGCTTCTAGGCTACAAACTTGGTATCCAAGTTTGGGGGAAATGCTGATGGCCATTGGCTGTTTCATGCCAACTCATCCCATTAGACATCAGGGAATGCTCCATTTCTCCCACTTCAGATGTCCTGGCCTCCTGGGGGCTTTTCCAGTTGTGTTCCCCTGCACCTGTAATTGTCAATCCCCAACACAACGTTCCCAGTGGAGTCTTCAATCCTGCGACAAGCGTGCTTCTTGCATACTCAAAGAATGGCCACTGTGTGTGCGAGACAAAGGAAACAGGAAAGGTGACCAACGCAGAAACTCAGATAGAAGGCACCCTTCTCCTCAGCCCAGACTGACTTGAATGCCCGTACCCTGCATGTTGAGGCCCAGAACACTTATCTGACACATGTACCACCACCAAGGCCTGTCCCGTATGTCCAAGAGCTCAGAAGCCACGCCACCACGCCGCCCGGATGCAGACACACGAGCACATCGTCCTCTAGGGTTCCTCACAAATGGACCAGGAGCCCTCGGGGTGGGTCCTCCCCTAGCCATTCCCTGCAATCACAGTCTTGTGACCAAGCACGTTGGGAACCAGCCTGACGTAGTGGATATTTGTCCTCTGCGGCCACCCAAACCTTTGCAGACCCTCTACAGTTTTGGTCGTTGCCCATGAGTACTGTCCCTCCAAGGTCAAAGCCGAGTGCCCCTCGCCGGACTCCCTTGCAGCTAGGGTACAGACGCAACCTGGGTTCCACCAAGCAGACTTGCCTGTGCAAGGCCTGAAATCAGAAGTGAGCACAGGGGTGGAGGCGGGTGGGTCCTCTGAGAGCAGCGGTGCTGCTTTTGCTGGAGAAGCTGTACTGATGGGGCCGGTTCCTCTCTATTCCTCCCCCAAATACCACCTAACGTTCATTATTTCCTTTAACAAATTCCAGCTTGAAGTAGCTCAGCATTCTGACTGATAGAATCAGGGAAATGGCTCTGAGTCCAGGGCATAGGCTAAGCAGGCACCAGGCGTTAGCAGTACCAATACCAGGGAGCTGGGGGCAGGCACATGAGAGAATGACAATCCTTTTTTTTTTTTTTTTTTTTTTTGAGAGAGGGAGAGTGTCTTTTTTTTAAGTTTGTTTGAGGTGGGGGATGGGCAGAGAGGGAGAGAGAGAATCCCAAGCACACTCCACACTGTCAGCACAGACCCAACGCGGGGCTTGAATTCATGAACCATGAGATCATGACCTGAACCGAAATCAAGAGTTGGACACTTAACCAGCTGAGCCACCCAGGCGCCCCGAGAGAGAGAATCTTAAGCAGGCTCCATGCCTAGCGCAGAGGTCAACATGGGGTTCAATCTCATGACTGTGAGATTGTGACCTGAGCAGAAATCAAGAGCCAGGCATTCAACTGACTGAGCCACCCAGGTGCCCCGAGATGACCATCTTATTAGCAGACCTGGGCAGTCTCTGTCCTCTTATTACTATGTCACTCCTCACCAACTCTACTCCTTAATCTGTTGTGTTGTGTTTTTTTTTTAAGTTTATTCATTTGGGGTGCCTGGCTGGCTCAGTTGGAAAAACATGAAATTCTTGATTTGGGGGATGATGAGTTTGAGCCCCACGTTAGAGGATTAAATAACCTCTAGAGGATTACTTAAATAAACTTTTTAAAAATAAAAAATAAAGACTGGTGCAGCTGCTCTGGAAAAGTGTGGAGGTGCCTCAAAAAATTAAAAATAGTTCTCCCCTATAACTCAGCAATAGCACTGCTAGGAATCTACCCAAGGGATACAGGAGTGCTGATGCATAGGGGCACTTGTACCCCAACGTTTATAGCAGCACTTTCAACAATAGCCAAATTATGGAAAGAGCTTAAATGTCCATCAACTGACGAATGGATACAGAACTTGTGGTTTATATACATAATGGAATACTACTTGGCAATGAGAGAGAATGAAATCATGCCATTTGCAGCAACGTGAATGGAACTGGAAGGTATCATGCTGAGTGAAATCAGTCAGAGGAAGACAGATATCATATGTTTTCACTCCTATGTGGATCTTGAGAAACTTAACAGAAGACCATGAGGGAAGGGAAGGGGAAAAAAATAGTTACAAACAGAAAGGAAGGGAGGCAAATCATAAGAGACTCTTAGAACAAAGAACAAACTGAGGGTTGATGGGGGGTGGGGGACAGGGGAAAATGGGTGATGGGCACTGAGGAGGGCACCTGTTGGGATGAGCACTGGGTGTTGTATGGAAACGATGAACCATGGGAATCTACCCCCAAAACCAAGGGCACACTTTATACACTGTATGTTAGCCGATTTGACAATTAATAAATAAATCAATAATAAAATGAGTTTTAAAAAAATAAATAAATAACAAATTTAAAATAAAATAAAGTTGATTTTTCTTTAGTAATCTCTACACCCAACGTGAGGTTCAAACTCATGACCCCCCAAATCAAGAGCCACACGCTCTTCTGACTGAGTCAGCCAGGCGGCACTCCATTCCCTAACCTTCATGATACACAATAATAACCTCATTACCTTAAATGTTGGTTGTGCTATCCTGGTTATAAACCACTTTAATATTCATAATCTCATTAGTCCACAACAACCTTCTGAGGTAGAGTGTCTTAATCCCATTTGACATGAGAGAGAGAGAAAGGGCTCAGAAAGTTGAAGTGATTTGCCCATGGTCCAGGGCTCTGGAGACAGCATGGCCAAGAATTGAACCCAGGGGTGGGGAGCCTGGCTGGTTCAGTCGGTAGTGCATACGACTCTTAATCTTGGGGTTGTTTGAGCCCCATGTTGGGTGTAGAAATTACTTTTTAAAAAATCTTTAAAAAAAAAAAAAGAATTCAACCCAAGGGCTTCTGGTTTCATGTGCAATATTCATCCCCATACATTACAGTGGCCCCAGCCCCACCCCCATGTCCTGACGTCCTCCTGCAACTGTTGAACTTTCCGCGTCACGAGCACAAACTGTGCCATCCATGAGAACGGAAATTCCAGATGAATTTTTTAAGGAGATTGCACCTTTGCTACCAGAGGCTGCAGAGGGGAGTGGTTAAGCATGAGATGGCTAGAGCCAAGCAGCCTGAGTTCACAGCCCAGCTCTGCCACCTGACAATCACATGACCTTGAGCAGGTTATTTACCCTCACCGGACCTCAGATTCCCCATCTGTAAAATGGCAATAATAATGGGGTTGTTGAAAGAATGAAATGAGTTCATCCATGTAAAGCACTTAAAACAGTGCCAGGCATATAGTAAATGCTCTGTAAATGTTAGCTAGCTTCAATCCCATTACAAATCTCAGAGACACGGTATTGAAAAGACCTCGGGTAACTTAAACTACGAAAAGTGACGAAATGTACACAAAGTAAGCGGGAATGGTCTTACACTTAAAAGGACCGTTAAGTCAGTCTTCCAGCCAAACTGGGTACTAGTCATGTGAATTCAAAGACAGAGAGCTCCAGAACAGCTTTCATCCCCACCAGGATAGATTCTGACACTCCTTGGCCAGTGGACCAAACTTTGCTCTGGTGATCGTCCGTCAGCAGACTGGAGAGCTTCTGGAAGATAGGAGGGTGTGGGTTCCTATGTGCTACCGACGGAGCCAGTTGCCGTCTCAACTGGCCTAGAATCCCCTCTGGCCAAGCAAGAGTCCCTCACCCCTGTTCCCCCGAGCTGAACACCCAGTGCCATTTGTGGTTGACTGGCCAGCCTCGTGATGAGTAAGACCTTATTTTTACAAGAGAGATACCATGGCTCGAGAAAGAGCCCCAACTCTGGAGTTGGGCTAAAACAAAAATAAAACAAAATACCAGTTCAATGCTCGGCACAGAACAGGTGCTCGACAAATGTCACTCTTATTTACTATTGTTATTTGCAGTGGTTCTGCCATAACCCGTGTCCCTCAGCAAACCTGGACTCAGATCTGAAACAAATCCAATCTGAGGGCACTGCCTCTCCCGGAAGGTTTTTCCACCCCTGCAGAGCCCACCTTTCAGCTTTGGATATACGGATTCTTTGTGGCTAGACTGACATTTTGACATAGAAGCTTAGGTCCTTTTGCTCTCCTCCCCCAACCCGCCTGAGCAGACAGCTTGCTTTGAATTTTGGCTTTTGAGAATGGGTAGGACAGAAGCCTACAAGCCTTTCCGTCTTCTGCACTCAGAGTCAAAGTCTCAGGAAACCGAGGGAGGTTTGCAGAGGGGGAAAAAGAAGGGGTTAGCGAGACATGCGGTGTCTTGACCAGAAAGGGGTGGAGGGTCCAGAGGTTGTCACAGACCCTTCACCTCCCCCAGTCAGCAAAGCAGGAGGAGGTTCCCCCAAGATGTGGGGAATGGGGAGGGTGAGGTCAGTGAGCCCCGCCAACCTGATGGGATGGGGAATTGAAATAAAAGTTTGAAAATGTTTTTGTGGGGACGTCTTCTTGGTGGCTCAGTCGGTTAAGCATCTGACGTCGGCTCAGGTCATGATCTCACAGTTCTTGAGTTCGAGCCCTGAGTCAGGCTCTGTGCTGACAGCTCAGAGCCTGGAGCCTGCTTCAGATTCTGTCTCTCCCTCTCTCTCTCTGCTCCTCCCCTGCTCATGCTCATGCTCTGTCTCTCTCTCAAAAATAAACATTTACAATTTTTTAATGGAAAAAAAAAAAAAAGAAAATGTTTTTGTAAAGCAGGGTTTCAGGCATACCCAAGTGTGTAAACCAAAACCCACACACTCACTCTATACATCAGGTGTTGGATGTACCTCTGTGAAAAAATCAGCCATGCTCCCTGCCTTTGGGCTGTTTATAGTCAACAGACAAGCAACACATAAGTGTATTACAAAACATGGCAAGTGCCAGTTACAGAGACCACTGAGGTGGCACAGCTAAGGATACGCTCTGGAGAGAGGGGACAATTGAGCAAAGGCCATGAAGGGTATGGGGGGAAGCAGGGCAAACGAGAGCATTCCAGGCAGAAGGAAGAGCTTGGGGAAGGCCGGGTGGCAGGAAAGAAAAGGCCTGGATATTTGGGTGTGGAGGGTCTGGATGGTGTTCTTCTGGCAGGACGTGGTATCCCTGGAGCCTGGAGCCACCAGGAGACGGATTTAAAATGACTGAGGGTGGGGGCACCTGGCTGGCTGAGTCGGTAAAGCATACAATTCTCGATCTCAGGGTTGTGGGTTCGAGCCTCACCTTGGATGCAGAGATTACTTTAAAAAAATAAGATCTGGGGCGCCTGGGTGGCTCAGTTGGTTGAGCATCTGACTTCAGCTCAGGTCATGATCTCACAGTCCGTGGGTTCGAGGCCCGCGTTGGGCTCTGTGCTGACAGCTCAGAGCCTGGAGCCTGTTTCAGATTCTGTGTCTCCCTCTTTCTCTGACCCTCCCCTGTTCATGCTCTCTCTCTCTCTGTCTCAAAAATAAATAAATGTTAAAAAAATTAAAAAAAAAGTAAGATCTTTTTCAAAAATAATAATACAGTGACTGAGGGTGAGCCAGGGTGGACAGTCTAGAAGTCTAGAAGACAGCCTAGTCTAGAAGTCTAGAAGGTCTAAGAGGCAAGAAATACCACTTAGGAAAAAGAGGGGTCCTGACTGGGATCTGGCATCCCCTTGGTGAGAATCTTAACCTTCCTTGCCCTGAGCCTCCGTTTCCTCACCTGTAAAACAGAGATCATGCTTTTCCCTCAGGGCTGTACTGAGAGCAACGGCGTCACTGAGACGATCAGTGCAAAGACCAGCGCAAAGCAGGTGCTCCAAAATGGAGGTTATACTTCCCCGTTGTAGTCTTACCCACCCTTCGTGTGCCGGCTCCGAGGCGCTGTGTCCCACTCGCTCGCCGGACTGGAAGCTCCTTGAGAGCAGGAGCACATCTGATTCGTCTTTATTCTCCACCCTCCCATCTTCTCTCCAGAGAGCCTGGCCCATTTTAAGAGCTCAATAAATGTCGTGGAATTGAAGACAAGCGCGCGAGTAATTATAGTAACTAATAAACTGAGGAATGTTTTTGCGGAGGACAGAGAAGTCCCCGCGTCCAAGACGATCAAATGACAGAGGACGGGCCAAGAAAAAAACATGCCATGGCCTGCTCGCATCCCCAGCAGTGTCCGAGCTCCCCTCCGAAGCACCCTGGGGAAACAGCCACTCGTGAACAAGCGGGCGGTCAAGATGTAGGTTTCTTCTGATTACAAAGGGCATTTCTAGGCAACAAAGCGGGCTGTGATAACTCGCAGGCAGTTTGTTTAAACCAGCATTTATTTACTGCTTTCTGGCTCACACAGCACTTCCACATGCATTACTGCACTCCACGATTTGGTGAACTGGCAAGTTATGGATGAGTCTCATCCTCGCTGTAGATCGAGGTGCCACGGATCGGTAAGGACAAGTGACCTGACCGTGATGGAATAGTCAGCCACAAAACTAAGGCATAAGCCTGGACCTTCTGGATCGAATCCACCGTGCCTTTCCCTGGATGACCATCACCCCACACGCACTCGTGAGTACACAGATGCAAAATACTGCACGCACCTGCAGACAGGCAACGCGCAGCCCAGCACTGTGGCTGAACTTCCAACCACACCTAAGCAATCCGGGGAGGGTCTTCTCAGAAGCCAACGTGGCATCCTGGCAAAGGGGGAGGGATGTGACTCTTCATTCCACGTGAAGTGACCCATCAGCAAGGGTGGACCCTGTCTCATTGAGAAAGAAAGAGTCTTCGAGGTGACCTACTCCCCACCTTCCAAAGTCTCAGGAGTCATCTATACCACTCAGTTTAGGGGGCACCTGGCTGGCTCAGTCAGTGGAACGTGAGACTCTTGATCTCAGGGTCGTGAGTTCAAGCCCCATGTTGGGAATGGAGTTTACTTAAAAAGTAAATAAAATTTTAAAAATAATAAAAAAATAAAAATAAATGAAAACTTTTAAGTTTTGGCCACTGACCGCCTAGGGCCTCATCTAAGTTTTTAAATATTACTTTTGAGGGCGCTTGGGAGGCTCAGTGGGTTGAGCATCCAATTTTGGCTCAAGTCATGATCTCGCAGTTTGTGGGTTCGAGCCCCATGTCGGGCTCTGTGCTGACAGCTCAGAGCCTGAAGTCTGCTTCAGACTCTGTGTCTCCCTCTCTCTCTGCCCCTTCCCCGCTCATGCTCTGTCTCTCTCTCTAAAAAATAAACATTTTTTAAAAATCAATAAATAAAATAAATATTACTTTTGAATCATACCTTTAGGGGAGTTAAAAATATTTTTAAAGTAAAAAGAGCCTCAATACCATCCCTGACCCCCTCTGCCTTGTTCTCATCTTCATCCCCGTCACAACTTGTCCCTCTGGAATTCACTTACACAAACAGAAGTAAATATGAATATATACATTTCATCTCATCCTACCTTATTTCTACAGAAAATGTGGCATAGTGCTGTTAGTGACATTTTTAGGGAGTGACTCCTTTCTCTCCACTGCTTCAGGCCTGCACTGCCAGCAAGCCCAAGGCCAGACAGATGATCAATGAGCACTTGT
This sequence comes from Neofelis nebulosa, assembly GCF_028018385.1. NCBI lineage: Eukaryota > Metazoa > Chordata > Mammalia > Carnivora > Felidae > Neofelis > Neofelis nebulosa. Next base: position 18,229,964 of record NC_080783.1, read on the forward strand.
TAGAGGGGAAAGGCCAGACTGGATGGACAGGTCGATCCCTGGGGCCAGTCCAGGGCGTGAGAGGCCAGTGCTTGCTGACGGCCATCTGTGCACAAGCATCAGTAGCAAAGCAGGTCCCATCCGCTCAGAGGGCAGCAGAGTGTCAGAAGCAGGTGCATCCTGGCACCTGGTGAGGCGTGGCGCTAAAGGCCAGATGCTTCCGAGAGTGGTAATGGTAATGGCCTCACCATCGTCCACTTCTTCGGTGGCTGATACCAGCACCTGTCTTCTGGGTCACCAAAGAAAGAGCAACCACAGGACAAAGGGCGCAGAGGACTCCACGGACTTGTTAAAGAAGACAAAGAAGCCCGCAGAGATTTTAGGCACAAAGAAACGGAAGAAGTTCCTCGTGAACTACACCAGCCTCACACCGCTTTGCAAATCACACTACGATGACTAGACATTAGTCTGCCCCATAGGGACCATCTGACGGGACTTCTGGAGAAGTCCTTATAAACGGGCCCGACCTTTCTGAACCGTAGCTCTGGGCCAGCGGCTGGGGAAGGTCTCTCTTGGGGCCAATACCGGCTTGTTCACAGATGGTGCAAAAGTGCTGATGGGGAAGGGGGTGTGCACACCACCAAGAAAGTGGACTAATCTTTTTGGGAAGTTTTAATTTGCTTCAATTAAAAATTCAGGCCAGCTCTGAGCCAACAGAAGTAGGTGAACTTATTTTCTGAACCTCTGCACAGTCCTTTTCGCAGGCCTGTCACCGAGGGACCTCCACCCTAGCCAGCATTTCCCGACTGGTCAGTTCCAAGATTCACACCGCTTCCTCTCCACTCTCCAGCTAGACCAGACCAGGATCCGGCTGGGGAAGCAGGAGACAGAAGCCATCTGGCTCTGAGGTGCAGAAGAAACCCCCTCTCTGGGGCCTCGGCTCAGGTCTGGGTCATTTCTATTATACTGATGGCTCTTTTCTTAGGCGAATTGGCTCTACATCTCATGATCAAAGGGTGTAGGAAACACCTGGGAAAATGAGCTGCTTTAAACGACGTACGGACCGTAGTAAGGGCTCACTAAGCCATAGCTGTTAGGTTATTACCTCCCTCATTATTTTGAGGTGTGCCTCTATAAATCCTCAAGGGAGCGTTACATACTGGCACCACCAGCCCCTCTCAGCAGTCCTGACCCAGAGAAGGTAGGTGATTTCCTGGAGGTAGTTTATGGGCTGCTGGAGAAGCCCGCCTGCCCTGACGTGTGCTCTAATGGGCTCTGCGGTAGGACCTGTGTCCTATTAACCAATCAAGTGAAGGAATAAATAAACTCATCCTTTCAGTGTACTTAGGAAGAAATATGCTTCAGGACAGGAACAATGCTGACCCACATGAGGGTCAGAAAAGGCAGAATTAAGGAGGGGGTCTTAACCAGGATCAAAGGCTTCTCCCTCCCAGGGCCCCACAGTTCCTTCACCTCCTCAGAACTCAGGGGCTTCTCGGGGTGCCTGGGTGGCTCGGTTGAGCGTCCAACTCTTGATTTGAGCTCAGGTCATGGTCCCGGGGTCACAGGATAGAGCCCTGCGTCAGACTCCAGGGCTGACCATGGAGCCTGCTTGAGATTCTCGCCCTCAATCTCTCTCTCTCTTTCTCTCCCTGTGCCCTTTCCCCCCACTCATGCTCTTGCTGTCTTTAAAATAAATTAGACGGAAAAAAAATTAAAAAAAAAAAAAGAATCTAGGGGCTTCTCTCTTGTACTTTTGCTCTCTCATGAGCAGGGTTTGAGGCTGAGTGACAGGCCTCCAGTGGCATTGATTATTTCCCATACGACTCCACCCTCTGGAGCCCCAGGGTTCGCAGAGGCTGGCTGGGTCAAGGGTAGAACTGGGGCACAGTCTTCTCTAGCCTACAGCACACCCCAACCCCAGGCCCCACCTTGGACTCCCCCAAAGCAGCTTTACAGTGATGCCTGACCCAGTTTCCAGAGCACATCCCTCCCCCATGAACCCTAAGTCGAAGGCCTTCTAGTGGAGAGGAGTAACCCCCAGACCACTAACAAAGAAACCATACGCCCCTGCTCTCTAGGTCCACACCTTCCACACCCTTCTATGTTGACTTTTCCAATTATAACAGATGAAAATTCCAGAAAACATGGCAGTCTTCCAAATTCAGGTATGCAAAAATGTGGTTTTCTTGACAACTCAACCCTATCCTTGTAACGAGCCCCCATTTCCAACCAACAGAGAAGTTAATCTGTTAACATTCAAGTCAAGTCAGCCTCATCAGTGATTTAAATTCAAGCGACTCAAATTTAACTTGGTCATATCCCCATCTGGGGGCTGGACCTACACCACCCTCCGGCTGTGCTGCTGCCAAGGACCCGGCCAAGCTCTCTAGCACGCTTTCCGTGCACTTTCCCGCACTTCCGGGAATCCACAGGATCCTCTGGGCCCCTTCCCCTTTCCATTCGAGAGAAATCTGGGCAACTGTCGCCAGCCCTATCCTGCCATGTCCTTCCAAAAGGCCAGCTCTGTGTGTCCTCGTGGCACAGGGAACATCTGACTGGTCACTGTCTTCCCTAGTTCCAAACACGGAGCTAGGCACAGGGCCCCTCCACCCTGTGAGCCCCCAGCGGTACGGGGCATCGTTCCTTCACTGCTCCTAATGCCCTTCTGTAAACACTCTCCCCTCTCTCCCCTGCAGAGCTCTTCGTCCCTTTATGGTTGCTCTCAAATCTCTTCTTACTGTTTAGCCCTTTGACTTAAAACCTAAGGATCGTCATCTCTGTTCTCTACAGTTCTGCTAGAAGGGGTGAAAATCACCCATGAATTAATACTTCACCTAACATCTCGCTACACCCTGGAGGAAAGAGAAACTTCAGATACACTCCATCTGGCTCACCTGTCCTGCACGAATCTAGGATTATGCAGGGCAGGGTGGGCAGTGGTCCCTCTCTGTGAACTGTGAGTGGGACCGGGCACAGAGGCCCATCCATGGCAGGGAATGGGAGGCAGTGAGGCTCTGTGGTTTGCTGACTGCCCAGGCTTTGAAGTCCCACGAGTCCGGACCTCATCAGGTCTCCGCCCTTTACTGATAGGACGTTGAAGAAGTCATTTAGCTCCTGTAAGCCTATTTCCTTCAACAAGATGCCACCCACTTCAGGACTCCTGTGAGGAGGTACCATCCCTAAGCACTTGGCTCAGGGCCTGGCATATAAATGCTCCATAGATGAGAGCCACCCCAAAACCACACAACAGACTCAGCTGGAGCCCACCTTCCGGGTTTAAGGGAAGCTTGACTTAAGCCCTCAACACTCCTTCCCCAAGCTCTCCTCCCAGGGCTTCTGTGCACAAACATGTGGGTGCCACTCCTCCCGCTGTGCGCATTCCTGGGTGCAAAAATCAGGTCCCAAGTCAGGCTGGTTCAAGTCAGGGTGCGGATTTACACAATTAAGACCCTTTCTATGGCTTGCTACTTGCTTCAAACTAGCTTAAGCCAAAAGAGAGACAAAGAGAAGAAAAAAGGAGGGGATTTCCTTTAGTTCACATAACCCAAAGTTCCAGGGGCACCTGCTTCCAGGCATGACTGGACCCGGGAACTCCAAAGACACCACCAGGACTTGGTCCTGCCCACCCCGTCTCTCGGCCCTGTCCTGTCTCTGCGCAGTTCCACTCTCAGGAAAGCTCTCCCCTCACAGCGAGCAGCTCCAGGCTTCCTCTCAGCACCCCTCACGGGGGAAACGTACCTCTTTCCTGGGCGTTCCGGCAACCAGACCAAGTCACATGAGCATCCCTGAACTGATCGCTGTGGCTACAGAGACAGAGGTGAAGGAGCGGGGTCAACCCAGCCAGGCCACCAGGCTGAGCGAGGAAGTGCTCAGAGAAGAGGTAGGAGCGGCAACCCACAGAATGCCAACCACTCCCTCCGCAGCCCAACTCCACACACCCTCTCCCCAGACACCGTCTCATATCGGGCACCTCCTGCCAATGACCTGAGAGCTTCATTAGTTCCCAACGGTAATCCGAGACAGTGAGAATCGAACTGGCCCGACTGTTCGTTAGGCAGTGATTTCCACATCAGGCCCCGTAACAGGCACTACTGGCTGAGGACTGGGGCCCATGAGTCAGGGGTCCTACTTGCTCCCATCAGCCAGGGCAGAGTGGGGTTGGAGATGGGGTCTCACAGAAAAAGCAAGGCTGCTTGCGCTGTCCACTGAGGGAGAGCTATGGGTGGGGTAGTTTCTGTTAGAAGAGAGAAAGGAGCGACAGGCTGCATGAATGACACATGTCAATACCTCCACGGCCTCTGGAATGGAAACAATTTATTGATACCTGAGACACTGTGCAGGAGACACGTTCCTACTGACCACTTAGCTTGACCCCTTGGGCCAGACCAGGCCAGGCAACTTCTCTCACCCTTCCCTTGGGTGAGATGACCCTTTCCTGGGTCATTCTGGGGCCTCACTGAGCATCCAAAGGCTGGAGAAGTCCACAGCCAGAGTCTGGAGAGACAGTCTGCAGCCGTGGCTCCTAAGGCCAAAGCGGGGTCGGCAAGGAAGCCTCACCGGTCAAGATCTAGAGCCTCCTGGGTCACAGTCCGGAGTCCGATGGAAAACAACTCCTCCCAGGGCTCCCGGATCCAGGCCAACAGGGCCGTCAGCTGCTCAGGACACACAACCCGAAGTGCCCAAAAACTCTCCAGCCGGGACACCTGGCAGACAAAGTAGCGGTGAGGTGAGGCTCACAGAGGACCCACCGCCCCTCGACTCAAAGGCGTCTTTCCTTCCCCAAGCCTGTGTCACTCCCTGTAGGAGACCCTGACTTTGAGCTTTTTAAACAAAACACAATCAACACTTACTGGAGGCCCCCCAGAAGGCTTTCACATTTACTATCTTGTTCTTTTAATCCACCGTTTTTCAGAATATAAGTTCTGGAGTCAATTCCAAGGAATTGGCTGGAGTTCAATTTCTGCATCTACCACTTGTGACCCAGGCAAGTAAGTTAATGTCCCCAAGCCTCAGTTTCTCCATCTGTAATAGGCCTAATGAGAGTACTCCTCCCACAGAGGCTGTGAAAACCAGATGGCTGGCACTGGGGCCCAAATGAACACGAACTCCAAGCAGCAGCCGGTGCGTCATGAAAGGCTTCCCAGGCAACACAAAGCCAGGCTCCAGGTCCATGGGGTTCCCATGGCTGTCTCCCCCGCCTCTACCTGCTGCTAATCCAGACACCCAGCGAGCCTCCCAGTTCCTTGCACCCCACTTCTCCATGCTCCCTCCAGCATGACTGCCCATCACATCCACACTGCCTCCAATGCCCAGCCCTCCTAGACTCATTTCCCCTCCTAGACTCATTTCCCACACTGCCTACCACCCCTGTCCTCATCTCTCTCTCTCTCTCTCTCTCTCTCTCTCTCTCTCTCTCTCACACACACACACACACACACACACACACACACACACACACACACACACACCTCGTCATAGAAGACCAGTCGCAGGTCCCCCGGGGCCGTGCGATACAGCAGCACCGAGCTCAGGCTGCTGAGTGGCCACTGCTCCCTGACATGCACAGAAGGGCCCAGCCCCAAGGGCAGGGACTTCTCAGAAGGTTCACCAGATGGTGCTGGAAGAGGAGGCTCTGCCTGGGACCCTGCAACGTCCTCCTCTAACAGGTACAGGGTGGACAGAGTCATCAACAGGGACACAGGGCAGGTTGCAGGGCCTAGAGGGAAAGAGATAGGGCGAGACCCAGGGTGGAAAGCCGCAGAGGAGCCCAGATCCCTGGGGCAGCATCCCAGTGCGCTTGAGAGGAGTGAACCACACCCTGCTGAGGTGGTCAGAGGGCAGCCTGTGCCCCTGGAGGCCAGGGCCCTCCCTTCTCCAAACTCCAGGCATCTCTAGCTTCCAAAACCTGAGGCCCAAGACAAAGGGAACCTGCCCCACCACCCACCCCACTCAGAAAGAAAGATCCACTCGCCTCCTCTGACAGGATGAGGTGGAGCAGACCCAGCCAATCGGCTCCACTTCATAGAAAGCCCATACCCGGAAGCAAAGGTCTCTGAGCAACTGAGGACCCAGGAAACCTCCTGGCCCCCCTCAGAGAGGCCGGGAAGACTGAGGCTGTCATTTGGGTGTGCCTGTGAGTGAGAGGAAGTCCGGATTCCAGGAGCTGAAAATTGCTACCACGGCATGAGAGGCATGGGGGGGGGGAGGGGGGGTGGTGCGTAGCCAGCGGCCTGGACAAGATGAGGTACCGAAGCCTTACCTTCGACCAGGAACACCCGAAGGTAGAAGAACAGGGGAGGCTCCGAGGAAGAGCCCCTCTCCAGCAAAGGCCTGGGGAGAAGGTGTGGTCAGCGAGGGGGGCAGAAAATACTGAGACGGGCAGGGAGGAGGGACCAGAGCTGGGTCAGGGGGGTGCAGGCGTGAGGGCAGGTGTCAGGCCCAGGTGCTCAGGGCCTAACCGCAGCCGGAGCTGGTGGAGAGGGCCTGTGCTCCAAGAGCGGCCGCATGGGCCACCGAGCCCGGCCTCAGCCTCCTATCCACTCACCAGAGGCGGTGCTCCGGGGTTACCTCCTCCTCTGTGGTGCTGACACTGCTCCTCCAGGCAGGAGGCAGAGCCTGCAAGACATCTGGACCGAGCCGGCCAGGGACAGGGAACCTCAGCGACCCCACCTCTTCCACCCCACCCTCTCCGCCTCTCAACACCTTCCGTTCTCACGATCTCTAGATTTCAGAAACCTCTACAAGGGACGAGTCCCAGTACCCGTCTGTCTCCACTGCGGCTGCCAGACACGGGCAGCCCCCACCTGCCCTCCCTGCACCTCCCTTCTCCCTCTCCCCCCTCTCTCACCGGTGAGCTCGTCTAGGAAGGCCCGGCAATGTCTGGCATCTCGGGGCAGCAGGACACAGCTGCCTGTCCCAGCAGCCCACTCCAGCCGCAGACTCTGTCCTGCCAGCCCCAGTTCGAGGCCACTCAGGTCGTGCAGGGGGACGGCCAGGGTTGGCTGTAGCCAGCTAGCCGGAGGCCCGCTGAGGAGAGGCAGGGCCAAAGCGGTGGCGAAGAGTGAGTGGCGTGAGACCCAAGGGGGCCCCGCCCTGACCCTGGCGGCCCCGCTCGCTCACCTTATCTCCCCTGTCACTTTTAATACGTAAAGCCTGTGGTCAGACACCACCACAAGACACACAAACTCCCCAGGGTGGTCTGCCAACACGACGGGCACCTGAGGAGCAGGGAAAATTAATGAGAAGCAAGGGAGGACCAGGGAGGAGGCTGCCAGGCTGAGAACAGGTTCGCTGTGCTCAACCCTCCCCCCGGTGCTCACGCACCCTGGCCCCACCCCCCTGCACCCTGACCCTCAGCTGGGCTCAGCGGGTTTCCCTGCCTGGCACCGTGCCCGCTCTGGCCCACCTTCCACACTCCACCGGACTGTCCTAAAGCAAACTAGACTGCCACTCCCCTGCCTCAGGGCTCCTGCGGCCCTTGGGATCGGGTCCAATCCCCTTGGCGGGCACTTGAGGCTGCCCCTCAACTGACCCCTGCCTCCCTCTTCAGACTCTTCTCAAGACACCCGCCCCCTCCCGCCCCCTCCTCCTGCTGCCCCAACAGCAGTCTTCCCCACGCACTAGCTCCTCTCTCAGGCCCCCACCTACGTGCTGCTTCCTCCCCCCAGATCCTCACCTCCTACTCTGTAACTCCTTTTTCAAGACCCGGATTACACCTTAGATCGGCTCCCCAAAGAGAGGCTCCCTCACTCAGCCCGATCCCAGCCCTTTCCAGACCATCGGGTCTCTCACACAACGTAAGACGGCTGGCGACACCGATTTACCCTAGACCCTTAGTGTCCTGCACATGCTAGATGCTCACAGAACCAGTGACATCGTAGATCTACAACAGCAACAGGAGGTCCCCCTCAGGCGCCAGGTGCTGTGCTAGGCAGCTGTGACGCGGGCCCTCACTGACGCCACCACGCTCTGTAAGGCAGGCCCTGCTACCCCCGTTGCAGAGCGGTGACAACTGAGACTCCGATATCACAGCCACGCTGCACGTGACCGCTGGAGTTGAAACCGGGAACCGGACCCGGTGCTTCCAGAACCACTGCCCTGACACGATCTGCTGCGCTGGCAGCGAGTGGGCACTCTGGTCAGTGAGAGGCGCGGGGCAGTGCCGGGCTGGCGCAGACCTTGGTGCAGCACTGGAACTCCTCCTGGGCATCGGTGAACACCTCGACATCCAGGAAGAGCCGGAGTCGGTGGTCCACGGAGCGGAGGCCGTGGCGCTCAGGGGCTGGGGGCAGCAGTGGGCCGTCAGCCTTGGCTGCCACAGCGCCATCCCGCCTCCCCGGCAGGACCTCCTGCCTCCCGCAAACACCACCCCTGTCTCGTTTCACCTCTACTCACGGGGACTGAGGCTCCAACTGTGGTGATCTCGGGAGCCTGGTGCCTGAGACGGGACCGGGTCGGCCCTGTCGCTGTGGTCACTGTGGTCAGAAGGGTCACAGACAGTGCTGGTGGACTGCAAGGGAGCTGGCGATTGCTCTCCCTCCCTGTGCTCCCTGTTGGTGGTTCCCAGGGACAGAGCCAGGAGAACCACATGATCGCTACCACAGTTTGGACATACAGCAGGAGATTCTGGAAGGAAGGATGGGCACAGTCCCTGTGAACCCCCCCCCCCCCCCGCCCCACAGTGTCACAATCCCCTACCATGCTCATAATGTTCCCCACCCCCTCTTGGACTCCCCCTGGCCGACATCTCCAGCTTCATACACTCCTACCATTCCCAACGCCCCTCTCCCCACTCCCTCTGCAGGCCTGTTAACCACCCTCCATCCCGGTGAGGGAGCAGCAAACCCAGACCCATGGCCTGCAACCTCCTCAAAATGGACCCCACCTTCTGATTTGAGGCCTTCTCAGAGAGGACCAAACTCAGCCAGGCCCTGCTCTGGTCCCCTCCCCCAGCCTCAGGCTGGTCATGTGCTCTGATGCTCCACCAGCCACGTCTGAAAGCTCCAAATCAACAGATCAGGAAGGCAGGGTGCCAGGTATGGGTCCAATTCCAGACTCTGTCACTTAACGGCTGTCATCTAGGCAATTATGACAAGTCACCTAAGCTCCCTGAGCCCGGTTCCTCTTCAGTAACAGAGGGTGATGACAGTGCCTATCTCACAGAGTTGTCAGGATGGGTGAACGGACCAGGTAAAGAACCCAGGTCAGGTATCGGCAGCAAGAGAAAAAACATTCCTTGAGCAGCTATAGCATGCTAGGCATACGCTAGAACTTTTGACGACAGAATCAAAACTCTCCCGACCCCATTTTGCAAATGAGGAAAGCAACGATCTAATAGCTGAACGTACCTGGACTGAGACCATGGAGCTGAGGCTAGCGGTGGTAGCTACCATTTACGGGGACCTATGCTTTGTGCAAGACACTGTGCCTGGCGTCTTTCTGTCACATTTAAATCCCCTAACAGTACAGAGGACAAGTTCACTCCCTTCTTTGTTCAGATGAGGTAACCAAGGCTCAAATAAAAAGAAGACGTAACACACAGGAACGTTCAATAATAATGATCCACTGAAGGGACCCCAGGGGCCACGTGACCCTGTGGAGCACAGAAAGGTCTTAGAGGGGATGGGGCTCTTTCCACTGTATGTATACATTGTACTTCTGGGCCTCTGGGGAGGGAGGTTTAGAGAGGAGCGTGGAAAGGGGTCTATTTTCTCAATAAACTTTAAACCTCTGCTCTAGCCGCTGCCAAGAAGAAAAAAGTGGCTACTAAAAGTCATACGTTTCAACACAGACGTTATCAAGAATATTTCTTTCTTCTTTAATGTCTTCAAAGACATAGCTTTTTGACTGATCTACAGTGGAAAAAATCTCTCCCTTTAAAGAACACAGTGTGAAAAGATGCCATGAGGCACCACTCAATATGAAGTAGCTTCCAAGGTCAGTCCTTCCAAGGAAGGACAATCTCAGCCAACTCCCACAGCATCTTACTCAACAGCCAAACACACTCAGAGGACAGCACTACACCCAATACTGCAGTGAGAACTCAGGAGCTTTTATGCAGTTTCTAAATATTAGCCAGAAAAAGTGGAAAGAGCCTTCAAGTTATGAAAAAATAATGAGTACGTTTAAATAGTTTCAGAGATTGTATTTCCTGACTTTCAAAAAGAAAGAATATAATTTCTTTTTGCTCCTTTTCTTTCTTCCTTTTTCTTTTTTTTTTTTTTTTTTTTTTTTTTTTTGATAAATGTATCAGACAGATGAGTCTATTTTCCTCCAGGCAGAAAAGCTGGTCCCAATTCCTTCCCTTCCCTGGGGTTCCCCCTCCACACTCCCTCCCTCAAAGCCACTGTCTCTGAAATGGTGGGAGAGGTGTGGGCAGGAAGGCCAAGGGCAGGGCCCGTACCTGTCTCTTGGAACAGAGGCCTCCAGCCTTCCTCACTGTCTAATCCCAACCTGGGCTCCTCTGGCTTGAGCTCATGGCCACAACGTAGACACTGGAGTCTGCCCCTCAGCGGGTCTCTTGCTTCCCCAAGCTGACACTGAGCCGTGGTGGCTGCTTGGGTCAACACGGCAAGCAGCTCCTGATACAGGGTTGGCCAGAAACAGCTGTGAGCAATGGACCCTGGCCCTTGACCTCCCAATCCTTCCCCAGCCTCCTGGGCCTCGCTCCGGGCCCCATTACCTGGATAGCTGCATGGGCATCGGGCTCCAGCACCACATATCGACGCAGCTGCCGGTCAGGGCAAATATAGGAGAAACGCAGAACAAGGACAGGGGCCCTGGGGAGCGGATCTGAGCCCTGCACACAAAGAGGGGGACTGGGTAGAAAAGAGTAGAGAAGGGGCGCCTGGGTGGCTCAGTCGGTTAAGCGTCCGACTTTGGCTTAGGTCATGATTTCATGGTTTGTGGGTTCGAGCCCTACAGCAGGTTCTGTGCTGACAGCTCAGAGCCTGGAGCCTGCTTCAGGTTCCATGTCTCCCTCTCTCTGCCCCTCCCCCAGTCACACTCTGTCTCTGTCTCTTTCAAAAACAAATAATAAAAACGTTAAAAAAGAAAGAAAGAAAAGAAAGAAGAAAAGGAAAAGAAAAGAGAAAAGAAAAAGAAAAGAGAAAAGAGAAAAGAGAAAAGAAAAAAGAAAAGAGAAAAGAAAAGAAAAGAAAAAAGAAAAAGGAAGAGAGAGTAGAGAGTGGACCAGAGGGATTCCGGTTATACTGACAGCATGGCAGACAACAGTAGCTCTGGATGTCATGAAAATGCTCCTGCTGCCATCCACGCTCCAGCTCAGCAGCCCAGCCTCCCAGGCTGCCTGGGGCCATGCCTTTGCCCCCGCAGCTTCCCTCTTCTGCTCCAAGAGCCAACAAGAGACTGTGGGAAACTCACAGTCCGGTGCTTGGCACCCAACAGCCATGCTGTCCGAGTCGGCTCCTGCAAAAAGCCCAGCCCCTCTTCCAGGACCCCTAACACCACCGCTCACCTCGAGCACCGCTTCTCTCCTGGTCCGAGGCTCGGGCTCCACCTCAGCCGCCTCTAGACTCTGAAGCTCCAGCCGTGCCAGGGTCCGGGCCGCTTGGAGTTCCACCTCAAACAGGTGGCCAGAAGTGACCCGGAGAAAGCATTCCCTGCCCCGCACGCCCTCAGGCCCCTCCAGGGGACACACCAACATGGGGCGACACAGTTCCGCTGAGGAGAGATCAGGGGAGCAGCCCCATAAGAAGAGAGAGGTATCCCTGACTCTGCCCTCCCAAGGGGTGGCCTTCCATCCAAGAGGGGAAAGCCAGGGGCGCCTGGATGGCTCAGTCGGTTGAGCGTCCGACTTCGGCTCAGGTCATGGTCTCACAGTCCGTGGGTTCGAGCCCCACATTGGGCTCTGTGCTGACAGCTTGGAGCCTGGAGCCTGCTTCCGATTCTGGGTCTCCTTCTCTCTCTGCCCTGCTCCCATTCGCCCTCTGTTTCTCTCTCAAAAATAAACATGAAGAAAGACTGCAGGGGTGAGCTATCCCCAGTCTGGGTTTTCCTAACTCTCCCAGATACGCCACCAGCACCGGGCCCCGTCTCCCTGACGGGCACTGAGCGCCCACAACTCACCCTCCACTTCATTCTGCTCCTGCTCCTCCTCGTCTTCCTCCTTTCCTTCTTCCTCCTTCACCAGCTCCTCCACCACCTCTTCTTCCCGGGGCTCCGGCCGTAGCCTGACCTCCTCTGCCATTTCCTGCGGTGATTCCTTCTCTGGGCAGGGAGGCCCAGGCACGGACCCTGGGCTCAGGGTGTCTGGGCACAGAGTGCTGAGGGCAGGGGTCTGGGAGGCAGCCAGAACCGGGGTCCCAGAGGTCTCCAGGTGATTCCTATACTGTAGCCAGTCACAGCCAAACCGTTCCCGGAAGCTGTTCATGAGTTCAAGTTCCCGATGCTGCTGCACAAACTGCCCTGGGCCGGTGGGGAGAGCACCACTGAGCGAGCCCACGCCCCCACCACAACCTGCGCCGAGCCCGAACTCTTCTGCAACTCTTCCTCACAGTGAAGTAAACGGGTGTGTAATGTTAATAGGGGCTGGGCATCAGGGGGAAACTAAAGGCTTCCCCTCAGCAGCGTGTCCTGAAGCGTGTTCTGTAGAACACCTGTGGTCGTGTGCAATTCGGAACCACACAACATCCACTGTTTGGGAGATTCGAGATACAAGGGGGCACCCTGGAGGTCCTGAGACGTCCTAGAAGGAGGACGTCTATTTGACTTTGGTTAGCCCAGAAGTTCCCACGGAATCTAGTCATCAAGTGACCTTTCGACAGCCTACAAAATTCACATTCCTTGAAAAACACCTTGGAAAATGCTGCCCAGGAGTGTCTCTTCTCCTTTCCCTAAATTAGAAAGAAGGAGGAAAGCCTACGAGGCCCTCTATAATGCTGTGCTCCACCACAGACAGAATCCTTCTACAGAGAAGACTGGGACAGGACACTGAAGACAGGACTGGGCAAGGGCAGCTGGGAGCATGGCGGACTTACCAGCCGGGGAGGGGTCCAGAGTACGGGGCTCTGGGTCTGTATCACTGGGTTCTGAGATACTTGCTCGCCTCACACGGACTCGGCTCTGAAGGTGGACAGAGGGCCCATGCTCTATGAAAGCCAGGGCCTCCCACCCTGCCATCCATGGCCACCCACCCAACCTACCCAGAAAGCCCCACTCACAACCAAGGACGAGGCCTTACTATTTTCAGCCCATCGATAAACCAGAGCACCCATTAAAGGGACTCAACCCCAGCACAAGGCAGCCTAGGACACCGTTTACCTTAACCTTACGATGTGGGGGCTGGGCCACAACGCCCCCAGAGGAGATGCTGTCGCTCAAGTCAGGGCCACCTGAGGTTTCAACAGTACTCCCTGCTGGCCAGAGCACAGGTGGAGCCATGGAGCTGGAGGATGTGGAGAGCTGGGGTGTGACAACAGGAAGGACAGAAAGGTTGGAGCCAGAGGTACACCTCTGCCCTGCCAGGCTAGCCAGAGGACAGGCCCTACTTTGCAGCTTCCCAGAAAGACCCCTACCCTGGGACCCCTTTCATGTCCTCCCAAACCAATCCTATTCCCAGAGCTCCCAGCATACTAACCTGAAAGTCAGTCAGTGACAAGACTTTCCCATCGAGAAGGAACTGAGCAAAGACAAAAGAGGAGGGGGTCGTGTTGGTGGTAGAGTTCCTGCCTGCCCACGCAGGGAAACCCTTCAGCCCAGGGACCACTAGGCTCAGCGAGGGGCAACAGCGTAACAAGCAGGGAGTCCGGGGCTATGGCCCCTCACCCAGGGATGGGGTGGAAAGAGGCACAAGGGGGCGAGGGCAGGACCAGGCAAGAAAGGGACAGCAGAGAGGATGTGAGAAGATTACTCACGCCGGCTGCAGCATCCCTGACACGGGGTGACAAGTACTGGGCAGTGACCGCCCGATGCGCAGGGTGGAACCACAAAGGGTTCCCCTCCAGGTAGAGCTGAAGAGCAGGAAGGGGAGACTGAGATGGGCCTCAGGCCTCCCTGAGTGAGGAAGGGCACTCACCAAATCAGCCCAGGAGGGAGGGAGAGGCGCACAGCTGGCTCCCAAGTCCCGGAAACGCTCAAGACTCACCTTGCGGAGCTCAGCCAGTAGCCACAACGGGGACAGCTCCCTGTGTCCTTCTAGCAGGTTGTACGCCACATCCAGGTGCCGCAGGTTCCTCAGCCGCTCCAGGCCTGGGTAGAGATGAGAAGGGAGGAAGGACAGGTGGGTGAGTTCAGGGGGCAGGGTGCTGGGGGACATGCAGCGGAAAGACCAGCCTGGGCATCTCAGACCTACCCGTAGACCCACATGAGGCCCTGGAGGCATGCGGTTCCCGGACCACTCTCAGTCTCACATTGCCCCTAAAACCCTGTGTGCCCCCGCCTACTCTCTGGCCCCCCACTTCCCTCCCCAAACTCCCACTCACCCTGCAGGCTCCGGAGCTCATTGCCTCGCAGTATCAGGGTCCCCAGAGCGGCCCCTGAGGGTCCTATTCTTGGCACCATATGCAGGTGGTTATAGGAGATGTCCAGATGGCAGAGCTCAGACAAGTCCTGAGAGGGGTTGGTGACAAAGATTCTCTCCTTGACCAGACTCTAGCCGGGCTCCTCTGAGCCTTCAAGCAGGCCTCAACCTTGGCCTATAAAGACTGCGTACTCTCAGCACAAATGATTCATCCAGTCCTCCACCCTCCCTCCCCGCACCACGTTAACAGACTTGGACAAACACTGGCATAGTTCCTAATAGCTCAAGGTCACATCGTTGGGAAGACAACTCCAACCCCCTTCCATTCCGTCCTAGAGAAACTCCAGGCTGCCAGGAGAATTTAGTTTGTTGCAGCCAATGCCTGAAGATACAGCCCCTGTGTCCCAGCCTCTGTGGGAAGGTAGGAAGTTAACTCTGGCAAGCACTGGTTAGCAAACCCAGACCCAGATGGGTTTCATATGGACCAATGCCCCCTTCCTGCTTTCTGTACATTTCTACTTTCTTGATCTGAGTAAACTAACTGGAGACAATCTGCTCAAGCCCCTGTCTTCCCCGGCCCCATTCCCTCACTCTCCCTTTAAAGGTCCCAGTAATCTCTGCACAAACTGAATTGGAATTCAGTTCACGCTGAAGTTTACTACCAATTAAAATAGTTTTACTGCTGATTACATTCCACGATAGCTTATTACTACTCCAATGGTGCGTTACGGATTACAGTCTGTTCTCACCACATTAACTAGTGTCTGACTTTGGCTACCCCTGACTATGAGATGCGGGAGAAGGCTCTTCACCATCTTCCCGAAGCCATCTTTTCTGAACTAGGCATAGGCTGACCAACATCCCACAACCTTCGCACCCACGGTAATACTACACAAGCAGGTACTCCTATGACTTCTGCTTGATGGGTGAAGAAACTCAGAGGTTAGTTTGTCCCAAATCACACAAGGATTAGGAGCTGAGATTTGAGTGCTGGCCTGTCTTATGCTAGAGCCTGAGTTCTCAAACAGTACTGCCTCCAGGATGCAGCCCCACCTGGGGGAAGGCGGGGGACAAGACGAAGGTGGGAGCAAAAGCAGGTCCAGGAGAGAGGGTCAGAGCAGAATCAGAGACCCATGTGGTGCCAGCCCCAACCAGCCTGCCCATACTCACCATCAGGAAGCCCTCACAGTCCTGCACTTGATTGTGGCTCAGATTCAGGAAGCGCAGAGCTGACAAGAGACGCTGGGGGGCATGGGAAAAGCAGCAGAGAATCAGACACCTCCATGCAACCAGCTGGCCCTCCTCCCTAAGGGCCTGTCCCTGTCCTTCCCCGAATTCCCTTCCCTCTCAGGCACTCACCAGGGAGCTGTCTAAAGAAGTCAGTGCGTTGTAGCTGAAGTTGGCAGAGAGTAGAGCCAGCCAAGGCAGGGCAGAGCAGAGGTCACCACCGCAGGCTGAGAGGAGCTCCTGAGACAGGGTGCTCCATTACCACCACTGTCCCCTCCTCCCCAATGCAAGGCCACGCTGTCTCCCAGCCATTCATTCGTTCTTTATATACTAAAGTCGGTCTGCAGAGGCAGACTGAAAGAAAGCCCAGGGCCCTGCCCCCAGGAGTTCATTGTGGGGAGAATGGGGAGACAAACATGGGAATATTGAATACAAGAGGGTAGGTGTGGCCATAAACATATAAACAGATACATAGTGCTCTGGGAGCAGAGCAAAAGGGGCAAGGACACTGTCCAGAGGGAAGCAGGAGGCAGGGAAGGCTGCAAAAAAGAGGGAATGTCAGAGCTTGGTCCTCTATGTCCCTCAGAACAGGGCATCTGGGCCCAGCCTTCATTCTCCTTACCTCTAATGCCTGGATGCTCCTGCTGCAAATCAGGGTCTCTAGCTGGGAGTAGATGCCACAGAGGCCACGAAGGCAATGGATGGGGACACCTCGGAGCTGCGGTGGAGAAAAGGAGGGCGGGAAGGAGGGAGACAAAACTTCACAAAAGGCAGATGCTTCACCTCACTTTCCCTCCTTTTACAGGGAGGGAAAAGTCGACAAGGCCAACTATGACTCAGGGAACCGTTACACGAGACAGATGTCACACTGCCACAGAGCAATGGGCACACTCAGGCCTGCCCCCCTGTCCCCACCCCCCCCCCACCCCCGGCAAAAGAGGCCGTCTCTCTTTCTCCATTCCCAAAAGGTTGTCCCAAGCTGGGTTTTGTGTGCCAGCATCCAACACTCCATACCTCCAGATGCCGAAGGGACTTGAAGGGAAAAATCTTGATGGGCCCTGGGAGGCCAGAACCAGGGACATGTACCAGCTAAAACAAAACAAAACGAAAAAACCACTCATGTCACTGAGGCCAGCACATCTCCCTTTCCTTAACCTCTCCTCCTCAGCACAGCCACCCACAGCTCTCACATCTCCTCGATCTGGGCCCTGCAGACTTCTTGCACCCATGTACCCACCCCCAGCTCTTGGGCCCTGTGTACATCCTACCCAATTCCCACCCCAGGACCTTGAGTGAAAGAGTTTTCTGCAGCACATCGAAGAGGAACTGAAGCTGGAGGATGACAGGGGAGTCGGCGGGATGAGAGGGCAGAGCCACAAAGCCTGTCTGGCCAGGGCCCCATGGTCCCAGGTGCAGCTCAAATACGTGGCTCAGCTGCTGCAGGGTGCCAGTCAACAGGCTCAGAGTGCTACGGCCAGACAAGACCACATCACCTGCAGGGAAAGGGGCGGACAGGAAGGAGAACATAACAAAAGGGTCTTTCCCTTTATCCTAAGACTCTGCGACCCCAGGATACACCCAGTCCAATCCACACTGTAATCTTCCACTGCCAGGATCATACTATCTCCTCCCCCGCCCAAAAGTCTTCAATGGCTCCCCTCTATCTTCCCCAAAAGTCCTAACTCTTCAGCCTGAAATATGAAATCGTGTCACTACATCCAACCGACTTTTCCAAATTTTCTTTCACCATCTGCTCAAGAGAGTCTGGCCTACTCACGATGCTGGGAATACAGTCAGCGTGGTTCACAGCTTCCTCGTTTTCTGATATTCCCTTCCACTCTGCTCAGCTTGAGACCTACCTCCTCCAGGCAGGCTTCTTTCTCACTGTGTCACACTGCTGTACTTTTAGACCATAATCATTCATTTTACATAAAAGCTGGTAATGTGTCTCATCTTTTTTTTTTTTTTTAAGTAAACTCTACATCCAACATGGGGCTCAAGCCCATGACCCCAAGATCAAGAGTCACATGCTCCACCGCTGAACCAGCCGGGTGCCCCAGGTGTTGGTTTCATCTTTACTTCTTTTTCTGATTGAAAGATAGGCACACTTGCAGAAACTTTCAAACAATCCTAAAATGCACGTCATAAAAAGAATAACCGCTCATTATAGCATTGGTACTATTCTTGATCTCTATGCTAAAACTGCTCTAACGAGACTGTCATCCTTGAGGGCATCTTTTGATCACCTTGGTACCCGTCACTGCACCTAAAAAAGTATAGCTATGAGGTAGGCACAGAGAAATATTTTTTTTACTTTTTTTTTTTAAAACCAAGATATAGGGGTGCCTAGGTGGCTCAGTCGGTTAAGTGTCCAACTCTTAATTTCGCCTCAGGTCATGATCTCACAGTTCGTGAGTTCAAGCCCTGGGTCAGGCTCTGCCCTGGCAGCACGAAGCCTGCTTGGGATTCTGTCTCTCTCTCTCTCTCTCTCTCTCTCTCTCTGTTCCTCCCCTATTTGCACACAAATGCTCTCCCTCTTTCTCTCTCAAAAATAAACAAATATTTGGGGCGCCTGGGTGGCGCAGTCGGTTAAGTGTCCGACTTCAGCCAGGTCACGATCTCGCGGTCCGTGAGTTCGAGCCCCGCGTCAGGCTCTGGGCTGATGGCTCGGAGCCTGGAGCCTGTTTCCGATTCTGTGTCTCCCTCTGTCCCAAAAATAAATTAAAAAAAAACGTTGAAAAAAATAAAAAATAAAAATAAACAAATATTTTAAATAAAAACAAGGATAGAGTCAAAGGATGTTGCAAAAATCTTACAGACAGGTACTCTATACCCTTCACCCAGTTTCCACCAATGGTTACATTCTATGTAAATGTGGTAAGAGATCAAAGACAGGAAACTGACGATGTATATATGTACATCCTATAGTTCTATGCCACTGTCATTGGTGTGGATTCCTATAGCCAACATCACCATGAAAATACAAAACTATTCCATCACCATAAATATCTCTCTCTAGCTACCGCTTTATAGCAATACATACCTACATACACATACACACACACACACACACACACACACACACACACACACACACCATCATGCCTAACCCCTGGAGCACCAGGTCAGATTTGTCTGAACAAACCAATAAATCCTGTAACCTTACTTGAAATATGGTCTATGTACTTGACACTAAGGATAGATGCAGACAGGGTTCAAAGACTCTTCCCACCCTCAAAGAGCCCCCCAGTCTACAAGAGATAAAATACATACACAGTTAATAAAACAAGCCAGAAACTGAAACTGCTACAAACAGAGATTCCACAGATACCATCAATGGGAGTACAGAGTGCTAGAAGGCAGCTAACATGAATTGGGTAGTATGTAACAGACAACTTTGTTACCTCATTTAAACTTCTTTAAAATCTCCTAAAGAGAAGCACTACTGACCACCTCTTTCAGATATGAAAATGAGAGCTTAGAAAAGAATATCAACTGAGATATATAGGTGGTAGGAAGTTGGTACTTCTGTCTGATCTCAAAGCCAAGGCTTGTTGTACCACAACTAATGTCAACCACATACTGAACAACCAGTGTGGCTCCACCATGCCCAAGTCCTGAAAGAAGAAACTCTAGTAAAAACAGCTACCAGTTTTGAGCCCTTACATATTATGCAAACACTGTCCTAAGTGCTTTACATGAATTAAAATTAATCCCGTCGACAACTTTTTGAGTTAAGTACAATCATTATGCCATTTTGCTGGTGAGGAAAACTGAAGCTCAGAAAACTTAACTTCGCCACGTTTGAAAGAGGGTTGGGATTCCAACCCAAGTGAATCTGACTCCAACAAACCTCGTGCTTTTAACTATACTAAGGGTCTTGCCACACAGCAATGATTATACTAGTCCCTGGTCTCCAGAGCCTTACAGCCAAGTAATGATCACCTTCCTCTGAGAGTATCAGAGAACGCATGGAGGAAGTGGTACTGGAGTTGGACCTCGAAGGATGGCTAAGGTTTGAACTGTCAAACACAAAGGACATTGTAAGCAATGGCACCAGAGAAAAAACCCCAGAGAAGTAAAAAAAAATGAACTGACGCTCGAACCCTCGTGACCTTAAACAGCTGTAATTCTATGACTCCTAGGGGGAGTGTCTCTGTAAGGCAGGGTGCACCCCCACCCTGCCCCAGCCCCCAGATCAACCAAGTATCCACTCACCAGACTCCCGCAACAGCCCGGCGAGCTTCCACACCAGGGCGTCCCGCTGGGCGGTCGTCATGGCCACGGGACGCTGGGGGCGGAGCCTGAGAAAGAGGAAGCGGAAGAGCCTCAGGTGGGTGGTAGTACAAAAAGCCTAGGACGTCCGAGCAAGCCGAGACCTCGCAGGGAAAAAAAGTAAGAGAGAGAGCGAGGAAGAGCATCCTGCCGGGTACTCTTTCGAGGGGCATAAGACCTAGCCACCCAAACTGACCTCCTGTGTGCTCCTTCCACCAACTCTGCAGCCCGGCGCCTATCAATAATGGACGGGAAGTCCCGCCCCGGAAGGAAGGCGGGGAAGCGGGACAACCGGAAAGCTTGCCTGCGCTGCCGGAAACCACGCCCTAAGTCGTGCAGACGTGTCGGCTGGAGGCGGTGGGGTCTGGGTGCGGACGGGGCGGTCCCTCGGCCTCCGACTTGCTGGGCCCGGCACCCCCCCCCCCCCCCCCCCGCCCGAAGGGAAGCCGCCACCGCCACCGCCACCCCCGCCTCACTCGTGGGCTCCGCTCGGCAAGGGACTTCCACTCGGCTTGCCGCGGCCCCTGTGAGGAAAGCAAACCTGACTCGTTGTTTGCAGACTGGGCGAGGAATCAAAGTTTTGAGAAACAGAATTTTCTCTTAGTGAGGAAAGGACTCGGCCAAAGCGAACACTTGTTTTCCAATTAAAGGAGAGCGAGTCCGCCATAGGAGTTTTTTTGGTATCTGCCGAAAGCGGGAGCTGGCAAATTTGCCACTTCTGGAGTGCCCCTTGACGGTTTTTCCTTAACGTGCCTCCAAACTCTGTCCTTTTTTCCTTCAGCAATGTCAGACTCTTATACTGAGATTGGTAATGCTCCACGTGTATCAGGTCTCTTGTTTTTACCGCGTTCCGTCTCGTAACACGTGAATAAAAATTGTTAGGCCAGCTTTGAAGAAAAAAAAAAAAACAGGTTCACAGAGGCTCCGTTACCTGCAAAGGTCTTTCAATTAGTAACCAATTTTGTCAAGACTGCCGAATTTTCCTGGTTCCAAGTTTCCATTAGAGCTTTCACCTTGCTCCTGGTCAAAAGAGGACCTCCCGTTGCCTGGGCGACTCAGTTGGTTAAGCCGGGGACTGGATCTCTGCTCAAGTCACGATCTCAAGGTTCGTGAGATGGAGCCCTGCGTGGGGCTCTGCGCTGACGCCACGGAAGAGCCTGCTTGGGATTTTCTCCCTCTCTCTGGCCTCTCTCCCGCTTGTGTTTTCTCTCTTTCTCAAAATAAACATTAAAAAAAAAAAAAAAAAGACATCAACTACTGAGCTAGATTAAAGAAAAATGTAACGATTTGTTTTTCAGGGAGAGTTGTGCCTTAATTAAGTGCCTTTCTTAAGTTCCTTTTCTACAGAGGAAAATCAAATGAATCCTTTACCAGTTGAGGGTGAGACTATAGTTACCTTTATCTCAAGTTGCAAAATTTGAAGGATCTATTTTTCTAAAGACATAATATTTGAAATGGCAATTTTTGCCTCTAAACCAGACAATTTAGCGTTTATCACATACTTGTGTGATCTGAGCCAAAAGCCTAAAAGGCAGTCAAATGAAGTAAGTGGAAGCACGTAGTGAACGGTAAAGCAGTATACAAAGGAAGAGTAGGGTCTCAATATATTTTTGTCGAATTGTTAATCCCAGAGCCATGATGGTTGTCAGTCTCTGTTCATCCATCACCTGGAACTAGGAAGGGAGGGTTCTCCCATAGCTGTCACTGCCAACGGTAACCCTCTTAGGCAAGAAGAGAGATTGTTTTGGGGCGCCTGGGTGGCTCAGTCGGTTAAGCGGCCGACTTCAGCTCAGGTCATGATCTCTCGGTCCATGAGTTCAAGCCCCGCGTCCGGCTCTGTGCTGACAGCTCAGAGCCTGGAGCCTGTTTTAGATTCTGTGTCTCCCTCTCTCTGACCCTCCCTTGTTCATGCTCTGTCTCTCCCTGTCTCAAAAATAAATAAAACGTTAAAAAAAATTAAAAAAAAGAGATTGTTTTGAAATTCCTGACTTGACAGTGCTTTGAAATCTTTCAGGAGTGTCTTGCCAGCCCACAGATTCTGAGAATTGCTCTATTAATACGGAGAGACCCCTGTAGCCAGATTTGCTCTCCATCCCTTGGCCCCCCACAAATGTGAAAGTGGAACAGAGAGCAGCAAAGAAAACTGAACTATGGAGGGAAAGGAAAACATCCCCAGAGAGAAGCAACAAGGGAAGACTAAGCAGTTCTTGTTTCCAGGCCCCTTGTGAGGCCCACTCCCCTTTCTGCCCTCAGGCTGCTGGAGAGGCCTTGGCCACCTTCCAAAGAGTTCCTACCCAATTTTTTTTTTTTTTTTTTTTTTTTTTTTTTTTTTTTTTTTTGCCTAAATTAGTCTGAGTGTGTCTCTGTAAATTGCTACCATTAAGAACCTTGAGGAAGACAAAAGCTTTTTTATTTTATTCTTCAAGTTTATTTTAAGAGATAGACAGCGCGAGTGGGGGAGGGGCGGAGAGAGAAAGAATCCCTAGCAGGCTCTGCATTCAGTGCAGAGCCCCAGGCCGGCTTGAACTCCACAACTGTGAGATCCTGACCTGGACCGAAATCAAGGTTCAGATGCTTTAACTGACTAAGCCACCTAGATGCCCCAAGGCAAAACCTTTTTTAAAAAACTGAAGTCTGGGTGGCTCAGTAGATTAAGCATCCGACTTCGGCTCAGGTCACCGTCTCACAGTTCGTGGGTTCAAGCCTTGTGTCGGGCTCTGTGCTGACAGCTCAGACCCTGGAGCCTGCTTCAGATTCTGTGTCTCCCTCTCTGCCCTTCCCTTGCTCACCCTCTGTCTCTGTCTCTCTCTCAAATATAAACATTTAAAAAAATTTTTTTTTAAGAAAAGAAGAAAATGATGACAAAGTTAGTTACCAGAGAATATAGACGTCAGAGTCCTAGTCCAAAGCCTGACTGTATCTGGTACCTTGGAGCATGCAGGCCCCTAGACTATAGCCCACAGGGCAACAGAGTAATGATTCCTGGTTAGGACATGAACCATTGTCCTAGATATAGACCTCACTGCTGTGGTGCTACAACCTCCCACAGCAGATGAGATGACTGAGACCTAAGGTTTCCTCCAAAATGAAAATTTCACACTTGAAACTGGGTTGTGGGTAGGGAGAGTGAAATTGGATGATCTGTTTCTTTCACCAACCTCTTCATGGAGTGGGAAAGGGGGGCAAATGGAAGAGAATGAAGAGGTGTGAATATCACCTGCAAAAAAAGAGAGCTGTGGTAAAGGAGTTTGTGCTAGAGAGGCCCTGTGCCTGGCACCGATGGCCCCAGGATTGAGTGGTCAGAGGCAGCTCTTTCTACATAAGTTACCACACATTGTTTCTCTTGGCTCTGATACCAGACCTAGCCACAAAAGACTGCCCAGGAATTGGCCCGGTTACCAGAATCAGACATATGGGACAAATCAGCAGCATTACAGGAGGTCTGGCATGAGAACACTGCTTTAGACGGTGACCAAGCGAGCCCATCAGAGCCTGGTTCCAGGAGAGACAACACAAGGCTCATGAAGGGAAAGCCAGAGAAGCAGAAGCCAAGCACAGCGTGAGATTAGAGAAGCCAGGGCCTGAGAATGGCTGACTGAAAGGGAAGTAACAAAATAACAATATCGCAGTGACCCAACAGCAGCTAGAAGAGCCCCGCCTGAGCAGATTTTGCAGTGCTGCATAAAATAAACTGAGGGAGTCCCTGAGTGGCTTTATAAACCTGAGGTCCTTGAGAGTGCCTTAATTCTTTACATTGTCTCTGCCGGAAACCCCTAGAATCATATGGGGAGGGGTTAAGAAGCACTGGAAGAAAGATGGGAACCTTGAGGTTAATCCAGAAAACAGAAAGGAAGAGATGAAATGAAAGCTCTATTCCTCATCAGAAGCTGGATAGGAAACCTGATTGGAGGCAGCTACGGAGAAGACAGGAAAGCAAGCAGAGTCTTGGAAAAGAAGAAAACGTCGGTTTCAGGCATAAGCCTGATGGCAGAGTCAGGTGCGTATGTGACACGTGCCTTCCATCTCAATTCTTCCTGCACACAAAGCTGGAGAGAAGAGTCCACAACAAGGGAGGAATCTGGAAGTGGAGTAGTGCAACGGGAAACTTGTATCAATGGGGCAAGGAAACTAGAGAAAAGTGAGATCAAAGGGCTTAGGGTCTCCAAGGGCCTGGGGAAAGGGAAAGGCAGTGGCCGCTTTGGAATCTCAGAGCCCGAGTAGAACCTCAAAAAGTTAAAGCAGGTCTTCATTCTTTCACCGGTTCCACAAATATTTACTGAGTCCTGACTATATGCCAGATCCTGTGCTGGATTCCGTGTAAGTAAAGGAGACAACAGTATGGCTCTTGTCCTCAAGAGGCTGGCAGTGAGGGCCGCAGGGGTGGCTCAGCCAGTTGGGCGTCCAACTTCAGCTCAGGTTATGATCTTTCAGTCTGTGAGTTCAAGCCCCACGTCAAGCTCTGTGCTGACGGCTCAGAGCCTGGAGCCTGCTTCAGATTCTGTCTCCATCTCTCTCTGCCCCTCCCCGGCTCTCACTCTGTCTCTCTCTCTCAAAAATAAAATAAAAACATAATTTTTTTTTTTTTAAGAAGCTGGCAGTGAGGTGGAAGGACAGACACCAACAATCACATTTCAACATTGTGTTCACTTCCTATTGCTGTAACAAATTACACCAAACTTAGTTGCTTCAAACAGCACCCGTTTGTTACCTTACTGTTCTGAAGGTCAGAAGTCCAAAACGTATCTCACTGGGCTAAAATAAAGGTGGCAGTGGGGCTGCGTTTTTTTCTGGAGCCTCCAGGGGCGAATATGCGTTCTTGTCTTTTCCAGTTTACAGAGGCTGCCCACTTCCCTGGCCCCCTCCTGTCTTCACAGCCAGCAATGGCTAATTGGGCTTTTCTCACATCCATCCTTCTGGTGCTAACTCTTCTGGCTCCCTCTTCCACATTTAAGGACCCTGGTGATTACATTGAGCCCGCCCAGATAACCCAGGATACTCTCCATATTGTAAAGTTAGCTAATTGGCAACCTTAATTCCATCTGAAATCTTAATTCTCCCCTGTTATCTAGCGTGCTATTTGCACAGGTTCCAGGGATTAAGACACAGACATCTTGAGGGAAGGGAGGAGGCCATTATCCTGCCTACCATATTCATGATGTGTGTTATGGTAGAGATAGTGCTTTGGGGAGATGGTTCCAGTCCCAGACTGCAAGCTGAATACAGGCTGCAGCCTCTTGCTCTCATCCCTAATGGTTAAAAATAAAAATATACGAAGGATATAAAAATTAATGTAGGAGCGCCTGGCTAGCCCAGTCAGTAGAGTATACGACTCTTGATCTCAGGGTGTAAGTTCAAGCTTCACATTGGGTGTAGAGATTAGTTAAAAATAAAATATTAAAAAAAAAAAAAAGTGCCTGGTGGCTCAGTCAGTTAAGCGTCTGACTCTTGGTTTCAGTTCAGGTTATAATCTCACGGTTCGTGAGTTTGAGCCCCATGTCAGGCTCCATGCTCACGGCACAAAGCCTGCTTGGGATTCTCTCTCTCCCTCTCTGCTGCTTTCCTCCTCACACTGTCTCTGTCTCTCTCGAAATAAATAAATTAACTTTAAAAAAAAAAAAAGAGGATAGATCAGCACTAAGAAAAACATGAATTCAAGAGGAAGAAGTGAGGGAGCAAACAGCAATGGTAAGCAAAGACTTTAGTAAATTCATTCAAACTAAAATGTAGGACAAAATAGGCCCACATATACAAAGGAGGGAGGGAGGAAGAAAAAACAATAAAGGATAAGAGCAGGGGGGGCTGGCTGGAGAGGGCAAGGGCAGTGCCTAGCCCACAGGGTAGATAGGAGAGGAAGTCACAGGGCCAAGGCCCCCAAGCACACAGGATTTGCAAATTTTTTTTTTTTTAAGTAGGCTCCATACCCAATGTAGGGCTTGAACTCACAACCTTGAGATCCAGAGTCATATGCTCTACTGATGGAGCCAGCCAGGCACCCCAGGATTTGCAGAATTTAATAAGAATGTGAAGACCTTACAAAAAAGCCTGAAAACAGGGGTGCCTGGCTGGCTCAGTCAGTTGTGTGTTCAACTCGACTTCCGCTCAGGTCATTCATTATTCCAGGGTCATGAGATTGAGCCCTGTGTCACATTTTGTGCCAAGCATGGAGCCTGCGTAAGATTCTCTCTCCCTCCGCCCCTCTCCCCCCGCTCATGCTTTCTTTCTCTAAAATAAAAATAAATAAATAAAAAATTTTAAAATAAAATAAAGAAACCTGAAAACAACCTAAGTGATGATGTATCAAGATATAAATTGGACTCAGGACCCCCTGGGTGGCTCAGTCGGTTAAGTGACCACCAGCTCAGGTCATGATCTCATGGCTTTGTGATTGCATGGCTGTGCTGACAGCTCGGAGTCTGGAGTCAGCTTCTGATTCTGTGTCTCCCAATCTTTCTCTGCCCCTCTCCTGCTTGTACTCTCTCTTTCTCAAAACAAATAAATAAACATAAGAAAGAAAGAAAGAAAGAAAGAAAGAAAGAAAGAAAGAAAGAAAGAAAGAAAGAAAGAAAGAAAGAAAGAGAAAGGGAAAGGAAGAAAAGAGAGAGAGAGGGAAGGAGGGAGGGAGGAAGGAAGGAAGGAAGGAAAGAAGGAAGGAAGGAAGGAAGGAAGGAAGGAAGGAAGGAAGGAAGGAAGGAAGGAAGGAAGGAAGGAAGAAAGAAAGGAAGAAAGAAATTGGCCTGGGCAGAAATACAAATCTTCCAAATTTGATAGGCCTAAAGTTACAGTCTTTAAAAGACCATGAAGGGGCGCCTGGGTGGCTCAGTCGGTTAAGCGGCCGACTTCAGCTCAGGTCATGATCTCGCGGTCTGTGGGTTTGAGCCCTGCATCGGGCCCTGTGCTGACAGCTCAGAGCCTTGAGCCTGTTTCAGATTCTGTGTCTCCCTCTCTCTGACCCTCCTCCATTCATGTTCTGTCTCTCTCTGTCTCAAAAATAAATAAACATTAAAAAAAATTTTTTAAATAAATAAATAAAAGACCATGAAGACTACATCAAAGGTTTTCCTGCTATTGAAGATATGTTCCCTTGGTTAAGGTGCCGACCACATCACTTCTCTGTAAGGTGCTGTGCAAACGAACATGAGTACAGAAGATCACATGTAATTCAACTTTCAGCTGGAAAAGTTGTGAATGAACTTTTCAAAGAGGCGAGGGAACATTGGATGTCCCTCTGAAAGAAGCCACGTGAGCCTTGAGTGATGACAAACAAAAGTCATTTGCATGTAGAAGCAAATGGTTCTTCAGGTTGAGGCATTCCTTTTGTAAGGAATGAATACATCTATAGACCAAATCAGCCACAAGATGTTCAGATTTTGCTTAAAACAGTTTCAATAACAGTTTCAGTTTAGATGATGGTGAGTTGAAACCGTACAATGATCCAACAAGTGTTCAATTTCTGGAATCTGTTAAGGGTGACTCTGCATGTATGCTTGAAATTCAGCAACTTCTACTAGAAATCCTTTAAAGTGACATTACTGTTGGCAGAAGGTTTCAAAAGAGACTCCCCTGGAACTTCAGTGACTGGTTCATGGTGACCAAGTGAATTTGGATATGGAGAATGGTCAAGATCAAGAATACCTAAAGCCTAGAATAAGGTTCAAGGCTTTCCGTGGAGAAAGGCAAACCTTTGGAAGCCTTACACCTGAGATAGTCAGTACACCTTCTTCCCCAGAAGAGGAGGAGAAGTCAATACTTAACGCAGTTGTTCTTATTGATGATTCAGGGCCAACAAAACCCAATTCAAATCCAGGGGCGCCATGCTGGTTCCATCAGTAGACAATGTGACTCTTGATCTCAGGATCGTGAGTTTGAGACCCACATTGAGCATACAGATTATTTTTATTTTTTTATGAATTATTATAAAAAAATTATAAAGTTTATCTATTTATTTTGAGAGAGACAGGGAAAGAGAGTGGGGAAAGGGCAGAGAGACAGAGAGACAGAGAGAGACAGAGAATCCCAAGCAGACTCCAAGCTGCCGGCACCACTCGGGGCTCCATCTCACAAGCCATGAGATCATGACGTGAGCCAAGATCAAGTGTTGGACGCTTCACCCACTAGCCACCCAGGCACCCCTAGAGATTACTTCAAAAAAAAAAAAAATTCAGGGGCCCCTGGGTGGCTCAGTCGGTTAAGCGACCGGCTCCGGCTCAGGTCACGATCTCACGGTTTGTGAGTTCGAGCCCCGCATCGGGCTCTGTGCTGACAGCTCGGAGCCTGGAGCCTGCTTCGGATTCTATGTCTCCCCCCTCTCTACCCCTCCCCTGCTCACGCTCTGTGTCTTTCTGTCTCTCAATAATAAACATTAAAAAAAAAAAAAAAAAAGAATTCAATCTGGGTTAGCAGATGACAGTCATGTGATATGAAGATGCAACAATGTACCAGACACTTTCCTGGATGTTGGGGACTTTATTGCACAGTCTCATCCTGAATTTCCAAGTCTTCACTTTATTCTCGTGACTTCATTTCCAAATAGCTGATTAAAGGCTAGGAAAGAGTATGTGCCATATCAGTAAGGAAAATACTTTCAACATTAAAACAAATGATTTTTATTACTTTTATTTATTTTTTTAAAGTTTATTTTCAGAGAGAGAGAGAGAGAGAGAGAGCATGAGTGGGATAGGGGCAGAGAGAGAGGGAGAGAGAGAATCCCAGGCAGGCTCCTCACTGTCTGCGCAGAGCTGGACACAGGGCTCGAACTCACAAATCAAGAGATCATGACCCGAACCGAAATCAAGAGTTGGATGCTTCACCGACTGAACCACCCAGGTGCCTCTTTAGTGCTTTTATAAATACATTTTGGTTTTATTCTTATTATTAAGGTCTTCCAGCCTTGGTATAGATAATATTGGACTAAGGATGGATCTTGAGATTAATATGTTTGAGTTTTTAGTTGCAGGGCTGGCTTATGGGGATAGCTTTTTTGTTTTTTAAGTAAACTCTACACCCAGCAGAGGCTCAAACTCAGGACCCCCTCCCCCCCAGATCAAGTCGCATGTTCTACCTCTTGAGCCAGCCACACACCCCATGGTGATAGCTTTTAAACATCCAGGCAACCCCAATCTGTTACATGTTCACTGTTAATGTAAGGACATTTATTTGCAGAGAAATGAACAAACCCCCTTTGTGATAAATGTATTTGGTAGAATTTGCACTACAGTTTCTTAATGCTGCATTGACCAACAGCCATTAAGAAATTTTTTTAGGAAACTGGGGCGCCTGGGTGGCGCAGTCGGTTAAGCGTCCGACTTCAGCCAGGTCACGATCTCGCGGTCCGTGAGTTCGAGCCCCGCGTCAGGCTCTGGGCTGACGGCTCGGAGCCTGGAGCCTGTTTCCGATTCTGTGTCTCCCTCTCTCTCTGCCCCTCCCCCGTTCGTGCTCTGTCTCTCTCTGTCCCAAAAATAAAAATAAAAAACATTAAAAAAAAAAAATTTTTTTTTAAAAAAAAAGAAATTTTTTAGGAAATTAAGTTGAAAGTTTTTCTGTGATATATACCAAAAAGTATCTGTATTCTTATTTTGAAATAGTTTGATCAGATAATAATTACTTCTCCTGTTTAGATTTTATGCCTCTTTTTTTCAAAACTTTTTTATTGTTTTTTTATTTATTTTGTTGAGAGACGGAGAGCAAGCTGGGCAGGGGCAGAGAGACAGAGGGAGACACGGAATCTGAAGCAGGCTCCAGGCTCCAAGCTGTTAACACAGAGCCTGATGCGGGGCTGGAACTCACAACTTGAGATCATGACCTGAGCTGAAGTTGGATGCTTAACCGACTGAGCCACCCAGGTGTCCCAAGATTTTATGGTTCCTTTTTACTTATTGATTTAACTACATTAATAGTATCAAAAAATACAGTTTGGTTCTATTTTGTAGAGCTGTGACCATCATAAACCAGAAATAAAAGGAAATAAAGGTCAACAGTTCTTGAAAAGATGTGATAAATTTTAATTATTTTTTTTAAGGTTTTATTTTTTATTTATTTATTTTTTAATATTTTTTTTAGAGCACTGGCTGGCTCAGTCGGTTAAGCATCTGACTTGGGCTCAGGTCATGATCTCACGATTCATAAGTTCAAGCCCCACATCGGGCTCTGTGCTGACAGCTCTGTGTCTCCTTCCCTCTCTCTGCCCCTCCCCCTGCTCATGCTCTGTCTCT
This sequence comes from Neofelis nebulosa, assembly GCF_028018385.1. Lineage (NCBI taxonomy): Eukaryota > Metazoa > Chordata > Mammalia > Carnivora > Felidae > Neofelis > Neofelis nebulosa. Next base: position 18,260,132 of record NC_080783.1, read on the forward strand.
CTCTCAAAAATAAATAAACATCCAAAATAATTTTTAATTTTAATAATTTAATTTTAATTTAATAATTCAATGTTAATAATTTTATTAATAATTTTTAATGTTTATTTTTGAGAGAGAGACAGAGAAAGCACAAGCAGGGAAGGGGCAGAGAGAGAGAGAGAGAGAGAGAGAGAGAGAGAGAGAGAGAGAGAATCCCAAGCAAGCTCCGTGCCATCAGCACAGAGCCCAACATGGGGCTCCATCTCAAGAACATCAATAACATGACCTGAGCCGAAATCAAGAGTCAGACGCTTAACTGACTGAGCCACCCAGGCGCCCCAAGGTTTTATTTTTAAGTAATCTCTACACCCAACACGGGGCTTGAACTCACAACCCTGAGATCAAGAGTCACATGCTCCACTGACTGACCCAGCCAGGAGCCCCAAGAGCACTTGAAAATGGAGTCATTACAGTCCCTCCCAGAGACTGTCCTGATCACATTCACTCAACACAGTCTTCTAGGAGACCCACTGTATATCCTGAAAACTGTTCGAACTGCTCAACTCAAAATATATTCTACTCCAGGACAAAACCAGTCTAGAGACTCAGCAATGTGTCTTCTGTCAGACACACTGGATCTAAGGAATGACCTCCATAAGTGTTTGCATTTCTGCTGAACCCAAGCATTTCCTGAATGAGGTGGGCTACATCAGGAATGATAGAAAAGCTTTCTCTTCTTCCCAGATACCATGTCCTCTTTGGTCACTACTCCTGATTAGTTTCCTATTACTGCCACAACAGATTTCTACGAATTTAGTGGCTTAAAATAACACAGACTTTCCATCTTACAATTCCATAGGTTAGAAGTCCACCATGGGTCTCGCTGGGCTAAAATCCAGGTGAGAGCCGGCCTACATTTTTTTCAGGAGGCTCTAGAGGAGGATCATCTCCTTACTCTTCCACCTTCTAGAGCCTTCCCGCATCTCCTAGATTGTAGCCCCCTTTTTGTACCTTTCTGACCCTTCTTCCACAATCCCATCTCTCTGCAACAGCCAGGGAGTTTCCCTGTGTTTATGGACTCCTGTGATTAGATTGGCCCACTGGATAATCCAGGATTATCTCCCCATCTTAAAGTCTGTAGGAACCTCAATCACACCTGCAAAGTGGCCTTTGCCACGTTAATTAACACTTTACAGTTTCCTTCCGGTAGGAAGGAAAGTTTCTCTCCAGGGGAAAACCTGTCCTTTGCCTTTTCCAATTTATAGAAGCTGCTGGCATCCTTGGATCATGGCCATATCACTGCAATCTCTGTTTCTGGCCTTACAATTTTGATTCTCCTGCCTCCCCCTTACACAGATCCTTGAGATTACATTTAGGCTACCTAGATGACCCAGAATAATCTCCCCATCTCAAAACTCTTGACTTAATCACATTGGTAAATCCCTTTTATCATACACGGTAACCTATTCACAGATTTGGGGGTTAGGACGTGAACATTTTTGGAGGGCCGTTATTCTGCCTGCCACAGTCTACCTTTGCCCCCCAGATTCACATCCATCCCAAGTAAAATCACCCCATCCAAAGGTTCTCAAAAGTCTCAACCCATTACAGCATCAACTCAAAGCCCAAAATTTTATCTGAATCTCACCAACTTGAAAGTCCCAAATCTCATTATTTAAATTATCTAAAGTATGGGTGAGGATGTGGGTATGATTCCTGGGGCATAATTGCTCTCCATCTGTGCACCTGTGAACCAAGAAGACCAGTTCTTTGCTCCCAAATATAATGGTAAGACAGTCATAGAGTAATAGTAACAGATGTTCCCATTCATAAAACAGAAAATGGAATGAACGAAGGAGCTAGCAGTCCCAAGCAATGTAGCAATCCAGCCAGGAAGACTGCATTCATTAGGTTTGAAGGCCTGGGAGTAATCTGTGGCTTCCGGCTTCACCCTTTGAGCCTGTGACTCCTTATCAGAATCATTGCTTTTTCATGAGAGGTGGCACGTGTTTATAGCTGAGGAGTTTCATCAGCTTGTTTCCTGCCTGTAGACAAACAATACTTTCACATTGTGAAAGTGCACAGCATGCTGCTTCATTGAGTCATTTTCCTGAATTCCTTTTACTGAATCCCTGCAGTCATTGTAGCTTTTATTTATTTGTTTTTTAATTTCTTTAATGTTTATTTTTGAGAGAGAGCAATACGAGTGCAAACAGAGACGGGCAAAGAGAAACGCAACACAGAATCTGAAACAGGCCCCAGGCTCTGAGCTGTCAGCACAGAGCCCAACGTGGGGCTCGAACCCACAAACCGCGAGATCATGACCTGAGCCGAAGTGGGACGCCCAATTGACTGAGCCACCCAGGCGCCCCAAATCGTTGTAGCTTTTAAAAATGTATAATGGTCTCAAGAAAGATGGTGTCACAGTGAGCAGTTAGACAGCCCCGTGTGAGGTCAGTTGTTTTGCATGATATAGGTAACGAAAATGAAGGATGTTTTCAGTGGAAAAGAAAAAAAAAGGACAAGACATTTGTGAGATCAAAAGTGATTGTGGAGGAGGAGGAGGAGGAGGAAAGGAAAAGGAGGAAGAGGAAGAAGAAGAAGGAGAAGAGGAAGAAAGGAAAGGAAAGGAAAGGAAAGGAAAGGAAAGGAAAGGAAAGGAAAGGAAAGAAGAGAGGAAAAAAGGAAGAAAAGTAGGAAGGAAGGAAGAGAGGAAGAAAGAAAGGAAGGAAGGGAGGAAGAAAGAAATTGCCATCTTCACAAGTGTCCTGGCACTAGGATGTCTTCCTTACCAATGAGCACAGTTTCATATCCTCAGCAGGCACATTTGGACAACAGTGGAGAGGAGAGGCCATGTGGTAATGCAGCATAGTGGTGGGTGCACAGATTCTGGAACCAGACTTCTGGAGTCCAAATCCTGGCTCCACCACTTAGACATGTGACTCGGGATAAATTAATTAATCTCTCATACCTCCATTTTCTCATCTGTGCAATGGGTGTGATATCAGTGCACACCTCATAGGATGGTTATGAGGATTGGATGAGCTCTTACTTGTAACGTGCCTGGCACACAGTAAGCTCTATATAGCTCTTTGTTGTATAAATAGTAAAATTAATAAAACAAGATTATTTGGTGGATGGAGTGTGATTTCTAAGGAAAAAAAAGGTAATGGCAGGACTGGAAATAAAGTCAATGAAAGTCCTCAGAATATAACGTTTCAGAATGTAAAGTTTCTTTTTTTTTTTAAATTTTTTTTTTAACATTTATTTATTTTTGAGACAGACAGAGACAGAGCATGAACAGGGGAGGGGCAGAGAGAGAGGGAGACACAGAATCTGAAACAGGCTCCAGGCTCTGAGCTGTCAGCACAGAGCCCGACGCGGGGCTCGAACTCACGGACTGCGAGATCATGACCCGGGCCGAAGTCGGACGCTTAACCGACCGAGCCACCCAGGCGCCCCCAGAATGTAAAGTTTCAACATAAGGCATGATATCATTTGTGGAGGAAAAAGCTATTTCTACAAGGTATATGTCTGTATGTAAATTCATAGAAATGTGTCTGGCAGGATACTTACCTCTACGGAGGGGACGACCAAGGAGAACCTCAGCATTATTTTCCATATTTGCAACCTGACCGAGAGAACATATCTGTGTGTTCTTTGTGAAATAACAAGCAAGCAACTTTTACTGAAAATCAACGTGAAAGAACAAAGTGCCCAGGAAACAGCAAGGAAGAGTAGTGGCTCTGCCATCTGGGGGTCAAGGGAAGTCACAGAAGAGATGACATGAGAATTGGATCTTCAAGGAGGCGTTGCCTGAGGAAAAGAGATTGGCTGAAGACAGGGCTGCCTGAGAATGAAATGATGGATTCGAGGAAGATGGGAATTTATATTTCTGGCGTGTGTGGTTGGGTGGGGAGAGGAAGGGAGGGACGGGTCTGAGATCAGGCTGTGTGGACGGGTTATAAAGGCCTGCTGTACACACTGAGGAGGTTGAACTTTGTGGACACAACTTTTTAAGCCACCCAAGGGACATGATCACAAAAGAAGTATCCTTCGGCATCCAGGTGGAAAGTGGCTGGGGAGGTGGGGATGATTGCTTAGGAACTGGTTCAGGAGGCTGTTGCACTGCCCTTCGAGAATTCTCCCGGAAGTGACAGAATAGCGTCTATGCAGGGAGAGAAAAGGGGCTTGATTTTAGAGATAGTTAGGAGGAGGCAGCAACAGTACCTGCCTCTAGGCGTCGACTCCACATTTTTGTGTTAACTGTACCCTGCTTTGGGGAATCACCTTTTTTCACTTTTAGCCCTTGTGCTTTAGGCTTGGGACTCCGGGGATAGGACACAGGATATATAAGTTATTAACTCATTCTGTTCCCTTGGCCACCTTTCCCGGAGGAGCACATGACCCCAATCAGGACAGTCAGGCCACCGAGACACGTTCTGGGATGTCTGGAAGCAAACTCCCTCGTGACACCAGGTGTGAGATGCCAAGAACCTGGAACTGCTCAGGCTGCCGTGTGCCTGGGATGAAGTCGGCCCAAGGGAAGTCGAGCCTAGAGCTGGATCCTGGAGGCATCTTTGGAGCCCCAAAACAAGCCAAAACTTAGCCAGACATGGTCACAAAAGTCTCACGAACCAGTAATTTTTTTAATGCTTATTCATTTTTGAGAAAGAGGGAGAAAGACAGATAGACAGGCAGACAGAGTGTGAGCAGGGGAGGGACAGAGAAAGAGCAGGGCACAGAATCCCAAGCAGGCTCCAGGTTCTGAGCTGTCAGCACAGAGTCCGACATGGGGCTCGAACCCATGAACTGTGAGATCGTGATCTGAGCCAAAGTCAGACACTTAACCAACTGAGCCACCCAGGCACCCCATGAGCCAGTGGCTTTTAAACTAAATTAAACTAAATTTAGCTTGGTTTAAGTCAGTTTGAGTTGTGTTTTCTGTTCAAACTGACTCTGAATTAAAAGTCTTCAGAGTGTTTCTAATGATTAGCACTGGAAGGAGGAGCATCTCTGAAATCTACCGCTCTTAGTCTCTTGCAAGAAGTGAGGACAAAAATATGTTCTTAGCTACTGTCAGCCCCTCTTAGGGAGGATAGATGTGTCATTTCAATTTGCTAAGTTAGAAGAATCTAAGGCTTTAGAGATTCTGGAAGGGGTGGCCCAGACCAATGTGTGACTCCCTGACTTTGGGATTTTGCAGATCTCAGCTAGCAAAATTATAACGACAAATCTTAGGGTCCAAATTAGAATTGCTAAGTTTTAATTTGTTAAGTAACCATAAAAGAATATTATATCAGAAAAATAATACTTTTACACACACTTCTCTGTCTCTCTTCACACACACACACACACACACACACACACACACACAGAGTAACTTTCAAGCAAAGGATACCTCTTAATTTTTTTTTTAATTTTTTTTTAACGTTTATTTATTTTTGAGACAGAGAGAGACAGAGCATGAACGGGGGAGGGTCAGAGAGAGGGAGACACAGAATCTGAAACAGTCTCCAGGCTCTGAGCTGTCAGCACAGAGCCCGACGCAGGTCTCAAACTCACGGGCCGCGAGATCATGACCTGAGCCGAAGTCGGCCGCTTAACTGACTGAGCCACCCAGGCGCCCCAAAGGATATCTCTTTAAAACGAATACCTTGGGGGGCACCTGGCTGGCTCAATCCGTTGAGCATCCGACTCTTGATTTCGACTCAGGTAACGATCCCAGGGTCCTGGGATCAAGCCCACACTGGGCTCCATGCTGAGCACGGAGCCTGCTTGGGATTCTCTCTCTCCCTCTGCCCCTCTCCCCGGCTCATGCTGTCTCTCTCTCTCTCCCTCTCTTGCTCTCTCTCTCTCTCAAAAAAAATGTGAAATGAATATCTTTGGCTTTGTGAAAGACACTACACTGTACTCACTTTTCTCACTCTGTCTCAGGTATGTGAAAACCTTTTACCAGCAACCCGCTAACTGACCTAGTAGAGAACCCGTGCCCTTTGGTAGAGTTTCCACCCATCAGATGTCATCCACATCCCTGGGACAGGGAAAGTCTGAACAACACAGGGTCCCAGGCCTATAGGAGGATTGCAGATCCCAGGGAAGGCCTCACTCAAAGCAGGGAGGATCTGGCAAGGAAAGCCAGACAATGAGAGCGTGGAGCTCATAGAGACTTGAGGAACATCTCCCATTCCCAGCATTGACCTAGCCCAACCAGCCCTCTCCCCAAGTCCACCGCCTGAGTAGGGACCCCCAGGAGCCCTGAGCACAGACTAGTTGCAATGCTGGGTCTAGATGAAGGTGCTGGGAGAGACAGGAGACTGAATAGGCAGGTCCCCCCGCTCGGGAGCAGGAGCAAACCAGCTGGGGATTCAGCATCAACAGAGACAGGTTAGCTCAGGAGTGTGGATGTGGGCTATTCCCTTGTGTCATGAGGAACAGCAGCTCATTCAGCTGAGCTCAGAGTGGGGGAAGGTGTTAGCCCACGGGGGAAGGGATGGGAGTCTCGCCCCTCCACACTCCCTTCCTAGAGCAAGCAGTCACCACCCTGTGGAGCTGGGTTCGCAGGAACAAGTCTTTAATGAGTCACAATCCAAGCTGTGGTTGTGCGGTCAATATCAGAAAGTGCTCCAGCTTTCAGTCTAAGGGACCTGAACATCCCCCTTAAAGGGAGACTGGATGGAAGCTACTGGCTTCGAGCCAGGACCCCGGGGCAGGGCAGGAAGATAATAAGACAGAGAGAGAAAGGGGAGAGTGGACAAAGCAGGAAGGAAGGCCAGGGAAGCAGGGCCCAGTCAAGGCAGGCAGGAATGGACTGACAGGAGACACAACGGGAAGAGAAAAGGACTTTTTGCATCCTGCTCTGGGCTCTGATCACATACGCAAAGGGTGCACACGGAAGCACACAAGAGCGTGTTTCTCCGACGGTAGGCTCTGCCTTTCCACACCTCCAACGTTAAGGACTGAGTTAGGGGTTTATGTAAAGATATACCGGGCACATTAAGGGAAGGAAAGGCTTCTAGAACCTGAATCCCATGAGGCCAGGCCTCATGGAGTCTACATCAAGAGCCAGTGACAGATTCAAAGGAGTCCTGGGACCCTCAGCAAATTGAAATTCTTGGGTCTTCGTTCTTCCACATCTCTGCCCCTGTCTACTTTCAGACTCTGCCAATTCATCCGTCTTTCCCTGACTTTCCCACCCAAGTTCCTGAGGAACCCAAGATCTGAGCTGCTCTGAACATCTATCTATCTCAGTGGGGCCCTGAAAGCCGTGATCTCTGGCCAGTCTGCAAATCAGCTGATCTTGAACTAGGGGTCCATCAGCTAAGGTAGAGAATAGCAAGGGAGAGGCATGAGGGTCAGCTGTCTCCAGAGCGGCCGTCGAGGGCTCAGAACACTTTTATGTTTTCTCCACACCAGCTCCCCACCAGATGCATGTCCAATTACAGCTCTTGAACTCCAGATCTTTAGGTCAAGTGAGGCTGTGTGACCTGAGAGCCTACAATCCTATGCTCCTGGGGCCCAGACCTGCTCCCCACCATATCAGAGAAGCCAGAGAATGCATGACAAGTCATATGCACTATGTTGTTTATTGTCACATGTTGCCCATGGGACAGGGTCATATGGGGGAGGGGGGCCCTCAGGCAGAGAGAGATGGAAGGAGGCGGAAGTAAGAACCATCTATTTTCTGAACTCGGCTCTTCCTTCCAGCTGTTGATGGTGGGGGCTTGGCCACCAGCGGGACTCCCTCAGATGCAAGCACAGTGTTGCGTGAGAAGGTTGGGCACGGTCTCATACTTAAAAGAGTAACCACCATCTGAAGTGGTGCGGACACGTAGGGGCCTCATGGTCCCAGGGAGGGCAGCACAGCAGGGCCGGGCCCCTGGCACTAAAGAAAGGGGCTGGGCAGGGGTCGGAGGAGCCCCAGGGACCAGCAGGGGCAGGTCTGGTGGGGCAGTCAGCCCACAGCCACCGTGACAATAGTGGAAGATGAAGTTGGGAGGGTGCACGATCCACCGGTCCCAGCCCAGCTCCTGGAAGGAGATATTGAGGGCCGCTCGGTGACAGTCCGCATGGGCAGCGGGTTCCTCTGGAGACCTCTGGAGCAGGCGCAGCGCGGCGGGAGACCAAGGCCAGGGCAGTGGGGGAGTGGAGCGGCGGGCTCTCTCCCCTCCGCTGGGCGGCCTGGCCCGAGTGTGGGCCACCAGGAAGGGTGTGGCCTCGGGCCGGGCTGAGCAGGAGCAGAGAGGGCAACGCAGCTGTAGCACCAGGACGGGGTGGGTCAGCAGAGGGAGGGCAGAGGTGGCCAGGTGCAGCACGGCCCAGCGAGAGGGGGCCTGGCCCAACGACATGGGCACAGCCATGGGGACCCCTGATGACAGCGCCAGCAGGCTCAGCAGGGGTCCAGAGCTGTTGGAGGCTGCTCTGTCCTGCCTGTCCAGTCCCGTGTGGAACCACAGGTGGGCTGATGTCACCTGGCGGCTGCGTGTGTGCTTGGATGGCTGGAACACATACGTGAAGAGGCTCTCCTTGGCCTCCTGGGTCAGCTCTCTGGCAGCCGGCTCATCCCCACAGCTGGCACCTGCAGGAGATAGCGGGAAGGGAGAGGGCAGCCCGGACTGGCAGAGCCTGGGACCCCTCCTCCTCAGCCACTCTCCTGAGTGCTCTGTCAGACTTGGGGCCCCTCTCCGGTCTTGAGAGAACTGACAGAGGCTCTCCATTTGTTATTTCATCTCTATAGGACGCAGAAAATATAAGACGTTGCCAACTTCCCTCTGAAGTGGTTTTACCTATTAACATTCCTATCAGCAACGTATATACGAGGCCCTGCCCACCCTCTACTTTCACTTGGAGCTGTTAGGCCTGAATCTCTGCTCACTGATAGTGTGAAATGGATGATAGTACTTTAGATACACAGGCAATTGTTTTAGTACCTCATATATCTTTTTACAAATCAGAAATGTTGCACGATAAACTCTTTAAAACAATTCCGCTTGGGGCACCTGGGTGGCTCAGTGGGTTAAGCGTCCGACTTCAGCTCAGGTCATGATCTCACGGTCTGTGAGTTCAAGCCCCGCGTCGGGCTCTGTGCTGAGGCTCAGAGCCTGTGCACAGAGCCTGGAGCCTGCTTTGGATTCTGTGTCTTCCTCTCTCTCTGACCCTCCCCCGTTCATGCTCTGTCTCTCTCTGTCTCAAAAATAAATAAACATTAAAAAAAAAAACAAACAAACAATTCCGCTTAAGGGGCGGCTCAGTCATTTGAACTTCCCACTCTTGGTCATGATCTTAAGGTTCGTGGGATTGGACCCCGTGTCAGGGTCAGTGCTGACAGCAAGAAGTCTGCTTGGGATTCTCTCTCCCCCTCTCTCTCTGCCCCTCCCCACTCATGCACACGCTCTTTCTCTCTCTCTCTCTCTCTCTCAAAATATATAAATAAACGTTTAAAACACACACACACAATTCCACTTAAAAAAAAAAAAAAGGTTAATACCAGAGAGAAAAAGGAGGGACAGGAGGGGAAGGTAAACAGCCCAGGATAGAGGGCAGGGCTTTCTAAGAAAGGTGATTGGCCAGAGGGTTACTGGAGGGGTTGTGGGAGGGGGCATGGGCTAAATGGGTAAGGGGTATTAAGGAATCTACTCCTGAAATCATTGTTGCACTATATGCTAACTAATTTGGATGTAAATTTAAAAAACAAAATTAAGGGGCGCCTGGGTGGCTCAGTCGGTTAAGCGTCCGACTTCAGTTCAGGTCACGATCTCACGGTCTGTGAGTTCGAGCCCCGCGTCGGGCTCTGGGCTGATGGCTCAGAGCCTGGAGCCTGCTTCCGATTCTGTGTCTCCCTCTCTCTCTGCCCCTCCCCTGTTCATGCTCTGTCTCTCTCTGTCTCAAAAATAAATAAACGTTAAAAAAATTTTTTTTAATTAAAAAAAAAACAAAAAAAAAAAACAAAATTAAAGTTAAAAAAAGAGAGAGAGAGAGAGAAGGAAGGTGGTTGGCATCCTTCCCCAACAGGTATGCAGGCTATACTAAACAATCTGGACTAGTTGACAGACTGGGGTAGGACTATAGTGTGACACAGATTCTGTTATAAATCTCACAAGTGATCTATTTTGCAGATAAGGAGAAAGGGTTACAAAAATGAACTACTAAGTGGCCAGGCTGGGATTCTGCCCCATCCCAGAGCCACACCAACTCACAGTGCTGCACGAGGACTAAAGCACAGGGAGGCAGGGGGTCCCCTCTGAGGGAAAGATGGGCCAGATTACGAGAAAGTCCACCCGGAAGAGGACTTTATTGGTTCAGTCAGTGGAACATGGGAACGTGCATAAGGAGATGAGAAGTCAAGAGAAAGTAGACTAATTTCCTGGAAAAGTGTCTCAACTAATCTCACTCCTGCATCTCTGATACCTTCTCAAGCCTCAGCTAATTGGGGCTAAAGAAACAAGATTCCGAGCAGGGAGTGGAGGCAGAGAAAGAAGGAAACGTGGAAGGAAGGGGCCGATACCCAAATATCTCTGTTGCTAGAGACTCTAGGTCTCCCCAATGAGTATCTCCCAAATGCCTCCTCTCAGCCTTACATCATTTCACTTAATCCTAAGAGGTAGGCATTACTGCCCGTTTTAAATTTTTTTTTTCAACGTTTTTTATTTATTTTTGGGACAGAGAGAGACAGAGCATGAACGGGGGAGGGGCAGAGAGAGAGGGAGACACAGAATCGGAAACAGGCTCCAGGCTCCGAGCCATCAGCCCAGAGCCCAACGCGGGGCTCGAACTCACGGAGTGCGAGATCATGACCTGGCTGAAGTCGGACGCTTAACCGACTGCGCCACCCAGGCGCCCCTGCTGCCCGTTTTAAAGTGAGGAAACGGAAGCTCAGGAAGGTTTAGTAACTGGTCCCCTGTTGCAAAGCCAGTTAAGCGGCGTGTATGGGACTCAAACCCAGAACTGTCTGGCTCCCAAGCCCACACCTTATGTACCACACTGCTTCTCAAAGTCAAAGTCACCCTGCCAGTTCCCTGCCCTCATTACCTGTAGTTGGGAAAAGGATGGCCTGGGAGACATCCTCCTCCTCCCTGGGCTGAGAGCCCCTGTGCACGAAGCCCCCCTGGGCATGTCTTCGAGGCAGACGCCTGACTCCAGGATCCCCACTTTCCTCGGTCACTGCCGGAGGCCCCAAAGCATCCAAGAACAGGGCCCTCACCTTGGCCAGGACAAGTTCCCGGTCCAGCTCTGGCCCGGGGCAGCCATGCCCACTCTTCAGAGACAGCAGTAAGAGGAGCAGGAGTGGAGGCTGGGGCAACATGGCTCACCCAGCGGAGGGCCAGCGGTGTCCGGTGCCCTTTCTGTCAGGGTCTGCCCCCACCCCCCGCCTCCCCACTCTGCCCTCCCATCCCAGTACTGGCCCTCTTCTACCCCTCTCATCCCAGTCTCCCCAGTCCTTCCCACGCCCTGCAGTCCAAGTTGCCCCTGCCCATGGCATTGAGACCTCCTATCTCTGACGCAGATGTCTGTGGCCCTGAGCCTTATCTCCCACTCCTGCCAGGCATGAGGGGGAGGGGGCTGGTGAGAGTTCTCACCCAGAGTGACCTGACCTACACATACAACCCTTTCCCCCTATTCTCTCTCTCAAACACACACACACACACACACACACACACACACACACAGTCACATCCCAGCACCCAGCACAGAGGTGACATCAGGTACAACAGGAGCCTGGGAGCTGGGGTCAGCCAGCTCCTAACAGTGTTACTCGTAGTCGGGGAGACAGAATGCGCCAGCCCCTCAGACCTTGGGCGGAGTGGGGGGGGGGGGGTGGCTTTCAACCAAGCAGCTGCTGGGCGGGTCATGGGGGGGAAGGGCTGAGGTCGGGGCTAGAACTGGGGCTAGGGCCGGGGGCAGGTGGTCCCGCCTGCTCTAAACTTAGCCTGGAGGAGCCAGTCTGGGCTCTTGTCCTCCAGCTGTGTCATCAGAGAATATTTTTGGGATTGGCAGCTGCAGGCGCCTCTGCCACTCAGGCCCAAGCCTGGCGGGCGGTTGGGGACCTGGCGGCTGGAGGTGGGAGGGAGGAGGGGAAAGAGGCCCAGGCTGTGGGAGGGGGCTGGGAAGAGAGGCTCTCCGGAGCAGGAAGCCAGGCCGCGGGCAGGGGAGGCTGCGGGGCCCCTCGCTGCAAAGGCAAACAGGAAGGACTGCCCCTCGAGCTCTCGATTCGGGGCCCGGGAATCTCCGCCGCCGCAGAGCCGCAGCTCCGGGCCGAGGGTAAGGAGGCGAGCCGGGAGCGGGCGGCCGGGGGAGAGCCCCGCGGGTCCCCGCCGCCCCCGGCCCCAGACGCGCCGCGCCTCGCCTCGCGGGCTCCCGCCGCCGCCCCCGGCCTCCGCGCGCCCGCCGCCCGCCCTTCCCCCCCGCGCCGCTGCGGGCCGGCCGCCACGATGAAGGCGGGCTCGGGGGATCAGGGGAGCCCCCCGTGCTTCCTGCGCTTCCCGCGGCCCGTGCGGGTGGTAAGTGGCGCCGAGGCCGAGCTCAAGTGCGTGGTCCTGGGGGAGCCGCCGCCCATTGTCGTGTGGGAGAAGGGCGGCCAGCAGCTGGCGGCCTCCGAGCGCCTCAGCTTCCCTGTGGACGGCGCCGAGCACGGCCTGCTGCTGAGTGGCGCCCTGCCCACCGACGCGGGGGTCTACGTGTGCCGCGCCCGCAACGCGGCCGGAGAGGCCTACGCGGCGGCCGCCGTCACCGTGCTGGAGCCACTGGCCCCTGAGCCCGAGCCCCAGCCCGCCGAGCGCCCGCTGCCTCCTCCCGGGGCGGGGGAGGGCGCCCCGGTGTTCCTGGCGGGGCCCCGGTCCCAGTGGGTGCTGCGGGGGGAGCAGGTGGTGCTGACGTGCCAGGTGGGGGGCCTCCCCGCGCCCGCGCTCTACTGGGAGAAGGACGGGATGGCCCTGGACGAAGTGTGGGACAGCGGCCACTTCGTGCTCGAGCCCGGCCGTGCCGAGGGCGGCCCCGGCGTGAGCCTAGCGCTGCGCATCCTGGCGGCGCGGCTGCCGGACTCGGGCGTCTACGTGTGCCACGCCCGCAACGCGCACGGCCACGCGCAGGCCGGCGCGCTGCTGCAGGTGCATCAGCCCCCCGAGAGCCCCCCCGAGGACCCCGATGAGGCTCCCAAGCCCGTGGTGGAGCCGCTCAAGTGCGCGCCCAAGACCTTCTGGGTGAACGAAGGCAAGCACGCCAAGTTCCGCTGCTACGTGATGGGCAAGCCCGAGCCCGAGATCGAATGGCACTGGGAGGGCCGCCCGCTGCTCTCCGACCGCCGCCGCCTCATGTACCGCGACCGTGACGGCGGCTTCGTGCTCAAGGTGCTCTACTGCCAGGCCAAGGACCGCGGGCTCTACGTGTGCGCAGCGCGCAACTCGGCGGGCCAGACTCTCAGCGCGGTGCAGCTGCATGTCAAAGGTACTGCGGCACCCCTGGGGCTGCCCGGGCCCTGGGGAGGGGCCTCCAGCGCTGCCCGGGAGCCGGTAGGGGGAGGGGAGACGGACTAATAGCATACCGTTTCCTGCCCGCCTCCCACCCCCCAGGGATTCGTATTTAGTAGGTCTCCAGGGTACCCAGGAACTTCTTAGCAAACTTCGTGATTCTGAGGCCGAGGGTGGAAAACCAGCCTTTGATAAACCGCTTTAAGGAGTGATTGATGTACAAACCAAGAGGGAGCACTTCTAGTCCAGGGGATTTCAGCCTTTTTGTTTCACTCCCCTTCCCTCAATGGAAATCCCTTGTGGAGACTGATATAAGGAACATTTTATGGGTGTACATTTCCAGGTCCAGATTCATAACTATCCATGAGAACAAGGGTAAGAGGAGGCTGCATTCACAACTGGGTCTAGTCTGTGGGTCCTGGGGGGAAAGTCTGGCTGCAAGCGACACATTGAGAAACTCCTGATTCACACCAAAGGTAGACTAGAGGGCGGAAAAAAAAAATGCACTTTTATGAAACTGCTCTCCAGGTTTGAAAGAAGAAGAAGGTGAAGGAGAAGAGATTTCCATTTCAAAGTTGAGTCACCAGCAATATCTAATAACATTAGATACATTGCTCATAAACAGAAAACTCAGAAGAAGGGGCGCCTGGGTGGCGCAGTCGGTTAAGCGTCCGACTTCAGCCAGGTCACGATCTCGCGGTCCGTGAGTTCGAGCCCCGCGTCAGGCTCTGGGCTGATGGCTCAGAGCCTGGAGCCTGCTTCCGATTCTGTGTCTCCCTCTCTCTCTGCCCCTCCCCCGTTCATGCTCTGTCTCTCTCTGCCAAAAATAAATAAAAAACGTTGAAAAAAAAATTAAAAAAAAAAAAAAAAAAAAAAGAAAACTCAGAGGAAAAAAACATCCCAAACTCCCACTGGAAGGTGAAGCTCTCCAGAATAGGACTTCCCTGCAACTCCAGGGATTATACTTTCACTGGCTATTCCTCAACTTGTCCCCTCAGAGGAAGAAAAGTGGGCACATTTCCTGAGCCCTGCCTGGCGCGAGGGCAGCATGTGGCACCTGTGCTTCTGTGGTGAGGTCTGATGTGCACAAACTCGCAAAACTGCACTAACACCATCAGGAAAGAAAAGCCCAGTGCGAAGGCAGAACTTCCCAGAGGCACAGGACACACACGCTTCTCCAGCGGCCTGATAACCCGCTGGCCATTTCCATCCTCATGCTTTCTTTTCGTAAAATGCGGTTTTGACAACGACAATTTATTTTATTTTATTTTTTAGTGTTTATTTTTGAGAGAGACAGACAGAGTGGGGAGGGGCAGAGAGGAGGGAGACACAATCTGAAGCAGGCTCCAGGCTCTGAGCTGTCAGCACAGAGCCCGATGTGGACCTTGAACTCAAGAACCGCGAGGTCATGACCTGAGCCGAAGTCGGCTGCTTAACACACTGAGCCACCTGCCCCCCCCCGAAAATGACTACTTTAAAATTTTTTTTTAAGTTTTATTTATTTCTTTATTTTGAGAGAGAGCGCATGCACTCATGTGCCAGGAGGGGAGGAGGAAGAGAGACAATCCCAAGCAGGCTCCACACTGTCAGCACAGAGCCTGATCCAGGGCTCAAACTCACGAACCGTGAGACCATGACCCGAGCCAAAGTCAAGAATCAGACGCTCAACCTGCCGAGCCACCCAGCCGCCCCTGTTTCTTTAAATTTTAATTGCACTTTTTAAAAATCATTTTATTTTTTTCATCATGATTATTGTGCCCCTTCAATCCCCATCCCCTATTCCCGCCCCACCTCCCCTCTGCTAACCATCAGTTTGTTCCCTATAGTTAAGAGTCTGTTTCTTGATTTGTCTCCCTCTTTTTTTATTTTTTCTTTCACGCATTTGCTTTGTCTCTTAAATTTCACATATGAGTGAGGTCATATAGTATTTTTCTTTGACTGACTTATTTCAGTCAGCATTATATGCTCCAGCTCTAGCCGGGTGAAAACGACTAAAGTTCTTTAAAAATGAAATTCAGCTCAGCCCCTTGCAGAATTTGTGTAGTGCCTCTGAGGGACCCCGGGGAACAGCTGGAAAATCACCGTTGTGGTCCAAACCCTTCCATCCCTTTCCCTGCTTGACGGTCAGGAAACTGAGGCCCAGGATCACTGAAATGGCCTTGCTCAGGGTGATGTGGCCGGAGTGTCAGGGTCAGATGAGAATCCAGGCCACCTGACGTCTCTCCTGTTGGGTTTTCTGTGATCCCGGAATACCTGCTGGCCTGGGAGGAAAATGGCAGGAGCTAACGCGGGTATAGGCAGTTGGTAATGCACGGAGCCATTCCCCTGGTCTGGCCCTCTCCAGAGCCTTCTATCTCTCCCCTCCCCACAGAGCCCCGTCTGCGCTTCACCAGGCCCCTGCAGGATGTGGAGGGCCGGGAGCATGGCATTGCCGTGCTGGAGTGTAAAGTGCCCAACTCCCGCATTCCCACGGCCTGGTTCCGTGAGGACCAGCGGCTGCTGCCCTGCCGCAAGTACGAGCAGATCGAGGAGGGCGCCGTCCGTCGCCTCATCATCCACAGGCTGAAGGCAGACGACGACGGTGTCTACCTGTGCGAGATGCGGGGCCGGGTGCGCACGGTGGCCAATGTGACAGTCAAAGGTGGGCTGGCCAGTGGGAGGAGGCCAAGGCTGAGGCAGGCGGATGCCCAGGCCCCAGGCTGGGGGATTCCCGTCCTTTTCTCAGGGCCCATCCTGAAGCGGCTGCCCCGGAAGCTCGACGTCCTGGAGGGAGAGAATGCGGTGCTGCTGGTGGAGACACAGGAAGCTGGGGTCCAGGGGCGCTGGAGCCGCGATGGGGAGGACCTGCCGACCATCTGCCAGAGCAGCTCCGGCCACATGCATGCCCTGGTCCTTCCAGGGGTCACCCGAGAAGATGCCGGCGAGGTCACCTTTAGCCTGGGCAACTCCCGTACCACCACTCTGCTCAGAGTCAAATGTGAGGGCAGGAAAGCCCGTGGGCAGACTGACTCTTCGAGGGCCGGACAGGAGGGCCAGGGCAGGAGGGTGACCAGATGCCAGAGCCTGGGTTGGCAAAGCGGACTCAAGTTGGGAGGGCTGTGGGAGGCTGGAGCAGGGCTGGAATGCAAACCCTGCCTCTGTCTCAGGCGTCAAGCACAGCCCCCCGGGACCCCCGGTATTGGCAGAGATGTTCAAGGGCCATAAGAACACAGTCCTGCTGACCTGGAAGCCCCCCGAGCCGGCTCCTGAGACCCCCTTCATCTACCGGCTGGAGCGGCAGGAGGTGGGCTCGGAAGACTGGATCCAGTGCTTCAGCATCGAGAAAGCCGGAGCCGTGGAGGTCCCAGGGGACTGCGTGCCCTCCGAGGGCGACTACCGCTTCCGCGTCTGCACAGTCAGCGAGCACGGCCGCAGTCCCCACGTTGTGTTCCATGGGTCTGCTCACCTCGGTGAGTCGGTCCTTCCGGACCCAGCCTGTCCGCGGCCATACCCCAGTCACACCTCCCCATCCTCTCTCCTCCCTTCCCCAGCCTTCGGTCCCCGTCGTGTTATATGCCTTCTGCCTGCCAACTCTTGTCCTCTGCCAGCCCTCTGGTTCTGATGGCGGCACTCTGTCCCCATCTCAGTGCCCACAGCCCGCCTGGTGGCAGGTCTGGAGGACGTACAGGTATACGACGGGGAAGATGCGGTCTTCTCCCTGGATCTTTCCACCATCATCCAGGGCACCTGGTTCCTTAACGGGGAAGAGCTTGAGAGTAATGAGCCAGAGGGCCAGGTGGAGCCTGGGGCCTTGCGATACCGGATAGAGCAGAAAGGCCCACAGCACAGACTCCTCCTGCAGGCTGTCAGGCACCAGCACAGCGGGGCACTCGTTGGCTTCAGCTGCCCCGGTGTGCAGGACTCAGCCGCCCTCACCATCCAAGGTTGGTGCTGGTGGGGACCTGGGTGGACACAGAAGTCCTTGGTGGGTTCAGACGGAGGGCTCAGCGGTCCAGAAGGCCAATTTCCACCTACGTACGACGCACATTATCTTCAGCATCGTAGCCAAATTCTCTTTGTGGCTTATAGAATTCCATCACGTTTGCTATCTTAGAGGCATGGCCCCTGGGCCCTAGTCCCTGACTGCTTCCTGCCTTATCATGTAACCGATAACATTATCAGAGCAACTTCTTGTGGTGTTAGGCACAATCCTAATCATTTTACGTGCGTTAATTAACATGGTTCTCTCAACAGCCCTACAAGATAGATTCTTTGGTGAGTCCATTTTACACATGGAGACACTGAGTCACAGAGGGGTTAAGTGATTTGCCCAGAGTCACCGAGCTAATGAGTGGTAGTGCTGGGTTATGAAGCCAGGCAGTCTGGTGCCAGAATCCCACTGTGCCACCTGTGGAAACCAGGAAGGAAGGGGATGAGGGGTCCCTGAGGAGGACGGTTCTTGGTGGGCATCTGAAAGTGCAGGGGACATATGGCATTTGCCATCTCACCATTGCTGGAGTTTGTCCGGCCAGTCAAGGAATTCCTCAATGACCGAGCACAGGGCCAGGCAGGTGGTCAGCTGCTGGCATCCTAGGAGGAGGGCAGAGTAAGAACCAACAACCAGAGTGGCATTTTCAAAATGCAGCCTGGGACCCCTGACATCAGAACTGCCTGGAGGGCTGGTTGATAATGCAGATCCCCTGGCCCTTGCATGCCTGTGTGGGGCCTAAGAGGTTGCATTTTCAGTAGACTCCCTAGGAATTCTGTACGCTCAAACATTGCCCTTGAGAATTGGCGTGTGAGCCCAGCGATTTTCTTTTTAATTCCAACAAACGCGTTGAGCCAGCGGTTGTCTGGCCTGATGTACTCTGGCCTGCACCAGCGACGGGTGTTTATCCCAGGTGGAGCATGACAAGGGTGCTGCCTGTGCCCACGCTTCTCCCCACACAGAGAGCCCGGTGCACATCCTGAGCCCCCAGGACAAGGAGTCGTTGACCTTCACGACCTCGGAGCGGGTGGTGCTGACCTGTGAGCTCTCCCGGGTGGACTTCCCAGCGCGCTGGTACAAGGACGGGCAGGAGGTAGAGGAGGGCGAGTCGCTGGTGGTGAAGATAGATGGGCGCAAACACCGCCTGATCCTGCCAGCCGCCGAAGTCCGAGACAGCGGCGAGTTTGAGTGCAGAACAGAAGGCGTCTCAGCCTTCTTCAGTGTCACCGTCCGAGGTCAGCAACGATAGTGGTCTGGGCTCCTGCAGCTGAGGCTGATTCCCAGGGGCCATGCAGGCCCTGCCCCCTGGTCTGCCTGCTTGGGGGTCCCTTCCAGGGGGAGCCAAGGGGGCCAGCGGACACGTTTTCAAATTACTCTGTACTTGCTTCCTAATCCTCCCATGCACCAACACCCTCCAGCATACTTGCCCTCCACATACCCCTGGCTAGGTAATAAGGGTGGGGAAATGAAATTCAATTAAGGGAAGGAGAGGCACGTGCTAACATTTACTGGGTCCCTGCTGTGAACCCAACATAATACCAAATGTTTCAAATACATAGGGTTTCACGTAATCTTCACATCTGGATGAGAAGCAGTAGATCTCTACAACACAGATGAAGAAACAGGCTCAGAGAGGTTATGTGATTTGCCCATTATCACACAGCCAGCAAACACCATAGCTGGGTTCACACCCAGGTCTGTGCTTATCCTACTATCTCAGGTAGCCACGGTCAAAGGGAAGCTTTAAGTGCAGGGGTCCAGTGGTTCTCAAGCCATGTTCTGGCTGCTTCAGAACCACCTGGGAAGCTTGTTATAAATGCATACGCCCAGGCCCCCCAGCTCTCCAGCTCCAGACTATCCAGGGTAGAGCCTGGGGATCACTCCGGGAAGGCAGCTTGGGAACCACTGATTCACCTCATCTTCTCGCTTCGAGTGGACATCCTGTCTCAACCCCACTGCAAGGAGGCCCTCTAACTGCTGTACACGCACCCAGTGACAGGGAACTCACTACCTGTAGCGAGCAGCTGTCTCACTGTGGCACCTAAGTCATTCCCCCTTCCTGCCCATCCTAGGGCCGGTGCTCCAGGGGATCCCTTGTAAAAACAGCAGCAAGCGTGGCCCAGTGTGGCCCATGATAATGACCTCCTCTCAGCCTAGGCAAAGGCTGTCATCTGTGCCTCCCCCTCCCCCATGTCCCCGGCCAGCCACCCCCACGTCCCGTGGGGACGCCCAGAACACAAAGGTGCCACATGGTTTGCGTTGCCTCACCTGCCATGCCCTCAGTACCCCCACGTCATTGCTCCAGACCACCCTGCACAGCACGGCCTTAACCCTCCTAGTGTCCCCTGGGGAGGAAACTGTCTCCTGTGAGTCTCCTGTCTGCGTGACCTCGTTTTGTCTGCTTCCCACCAGACCCCCCGGTGCATATCCTGGACCCCCAGGAGCACGTGTTTGTGCATGCCATAACCTCTGAGTGTGTCATGCTGGCCTGTGAGGTGGACCGAGAGGATGCACCCGTGCGCTGGTACAAGGATGGGCAGGAGGTGGAGGAGAGTGACTTTGTGGTGCTGGAGAAGGAGGGGCCCCACCACCGGCTGGTGCTGCCTGCCGCCCAGCCCCCCGACGGGGGCGAGTTTCAGTGCGTCGCTGGAGATGAGCGTGCCTACTTCACCGTCACCATCACAGGTGGGGGGACAGGCAGGTCCGTGTGGCACCGCCTAGCAGCTGTCACACGATCCCCTCCGGGCCACTCTTCCCCAGGCCCTCTTCCCTCCCCGCAAGCTGATTGCGTGCCCCTCCTCGGTCTGCATCCTACGATTCAGTCACCCACCAAAACTACGTTGTCCTAAACGCTGGCCAGGGCTCCACAAGTCACAGGGCACCTCTGCCCCTTTCCGTTCTCTGGTGAAGGAGAACCTTCAGGAATGGCAGAGCTTTCCTGCGGGGCAGGGTGTAGGGCAGGTAAGCCCCCACCCTAGAGGGGTCAGAAGACCTCAAAAGTCTATGGGAGACCCTGGCTCCATCTGGGCACCTAACCCACCTCTCCCCAGCCCCATCTTACATACGGTCCCTGCCCCAACCCAGAGAGCATAGACCATTTCTACAGCAAAGGCTGACACCGTGGTCCCGATGGGGCCACTGTGCCTGTGACGTGCTTTGGTGACTATGGTTGTGTCTCCAGATGGGGGTGGCTGTCCCAGCAGCTAGGAGACCTAATCCAAAGGAAGATTCTCTTCTTTTTTTTCTTTTTTTTGTTGTGATGAGCACTGGGCATTCTGTGTAAGTGGGAAGGTGGGAAGGCTCTCTTCGTCAACACGTGGCCCACTTGCAGGAGGAGGGAACAGGCGTGGCTCAGGGAGGGCAGCCGGGCGCCTCGGTCCCAGCTATGACTGTCCCTGTCCCGCAGATGTCTCCTCGTGGATCGTGTACCCCAGTGGCAAGGTGTATGTAGCGGCCGTGCGCTTGGAGCGTGTGGTGCTGACCTGTGAGCTGTGCCGGCCATGGGCCGAGGTGCGCTGGACCAAGGACGGTGAAGAGGTGGTGGAGAGCCCCGCATTGCTCTTGCAGAAGGAGGACACCGTCCGCCGCCTCGTGTTGCCTGCCGTCCAGCTGGAGGACTCCGGCGAGTACTTGTGTGAAATCGATGACGAGTCGGCCTCCTTCACCGTCACTGTCACAGGTGTGGGTTCACCCCAGCCGCCCGGGGTCACCAGAGAACAGTCCTGAGCCCTCGGGGGAGCTGGCCACCTACTCCCTAGTCGGCACACTGGGGAGGAGGGAGGTGGGGCTGCGGGTGCATGTACCGAGGCTCCCTGCCCGGAAGACCCCAGGGCCCCTATTCAAGGAAGCAGGCTCCTCCCCAGCACCAGGGCCAGGAAGAGCTGTGCTCCCCTGGCTCATTTACTGGGTGCCTCCCACGTGCCACCAGACCCCGGGCCGGGTGCTGCAGGTAACTGGTGTGTGATATACATGCACCGTCTCTGCTCTCAGAGCTGCAGTCTAGCTGGGGAGGCAGCTGTTAACCAGGGGTCGCAAACGGGCAGTCCGTAGGGCCCCATGCAGCCCACAGATGTGTTTTGTTTGGCCTGCAGAGTCTTACCAAAGTCAGGACAGTTCAAATAACAATCCGGAGTTATGCGTCCTCTTGAAAAAGCCGAAGACCCGGCGGCTCTGGTCCCGATTCCCCCCATGGCGACGAACAGCTGGTGCTGAGTAGCAGCTGCCCCCATAATATGGGGCCCACATTCCTCTGCCCTTCCCCCTCTGCCATTCCTCTTTGCCTCTCCCCAGACCCCTTCCGCCACTCACCTGACCACCTACCTGGCCCCTGTGGGCATTTGAGTTTGCGACCCCTGTGTTAAACCAATAAATGCAAAAATAAATGCACAGTTGACACGTCGTGACAAGTGATGTGAAGGAGCAGAGGGCTGGAGAGCGAACAGGAGAGTCAGAGAGGGCTGCGGAGAAAGCCGCCACGCCCCTGGGCTGGACTCTGGACACCCGGTGGCAAGCAGACAGACCCGCTCACTTCCCTCCGGGAGCACGCAGCCTGGGAGGAAAGCCAGACACTTTAGAGGGTCTCAGAAGGTGGACTGTCCAGTGTTGTGACAGGGGTACAGAGGGAGCTCAAGGCTGGGGGGCTGCTAACCTTGTCGGCAGGCAGGAAGTGCCTTCAAGGCAGATACTTGGGGGCAGGGGCCGAGGTAGCTGAGTGGGGTCAGGTTTGGGCCGAAGGTAGATGGGAGAATGTTCAAAGCTGGAAAAGCACAAGACGACTGTGAAAGTCACGGTGGTTCGGTGCTGGAAAGCGTGGGGCCGCAGGCCTCAGCGCCAGACCTGGTGTGGATGTGCAGCTCGGGTGGTGGTGGGGGGTGGGGGGGCGCTCGCAGGGCCTGACAGCTCGGTGGCACAGAAGAAACGTGCTGGCTGCACTGGCACTGTCTTGTCGCCCTGCCCTCCGCTCTGCCCCAGCAGTGATGCCTCAATCCAGGCTGAGCTGCCTGGGTGCCCCCACCCCCAACCCGCGAGAGTGCAGCCTGGAACACCCAAGCCACAAAGCCAAAGGCCTCTCTGTGCATGTTTTGTCCTGTAGTGACCCCTTCAAGCTTTTCAGCCCCACGCCCTGGCCAGACACAATGGCAGACACACATTTCAGCTCACACCTGGCCTCCCCACAAAACACCAGATTGCTCACTGGGAAGTTCACACAAGCGGCCGGGAAGTTCACACAGAGCCAGCCCGGCTTTGGGCCAGGGATAAACAAGTCTGATGCCAAGCTGAGGTCCCGCAGCTGTGCGGACACTCCAACCCTGTCATGGCACCTTGTCCTCACCCCACTGCTCCCTTCACCTCCTTGGCTCCCCAGGCAGCCGCACCTTGCAATCTACCAGCCTTGCTGGACCCCCGAGAACCAGCCTGCGTCCTTTGGACTCTTAGAACAAGCCCTGTTAGGGAGGTGGGTTGTGGAGGCAGGGGACTTGTGTGCTGGTGAGCACGTCTGCCCATGCGCACCTCTGCAAAAAAGTGTTTCCGGGAAGCGAGCAGTTCCTGAGCTTAGCCACAAGGGGGCCGCATGGTAAAGGGGCTCTAAAATGTCTTGGAAACTAGAAGATTCTGGGAGATGTTCAGGGCGCATGGGAGCATGGGCAGGCTCGGACTCAGTGCCTGAGCACCAGTCACCTCCAGTGTTGACATAGGAGGTCCTTTCCTGTGGAGGAATGACCCCTTTGGAGCAGTTGGAGATGAACTCCCAGAATCAGCGTTTAGCATCCCTGGGGAACTCAGACAGGTGCTGGCAACTCGTAGACACAGATGCAAAAATCATTACTGAGTTCTGCAAGCTTTGGCTTTCGATCCCTACCACTGCTCACAGAGTCTGAGCCTCCCTTTAACACATGGTGGTTCTTCCTCCAGCCCTAGAGTACGTGGACCCAGCTGTGACCTTAAAGAGATTGGTTAATCACTCTTTGCCTCGATTTCTTCATCTGGAAAACAGGGATAAAATGATACCTACCTCTTAGGATTGCTGTGAGAGTTCAATGTGTAAAGTGCTTAGGACTGTTCCTGGAACCTTAGGAAATCATACAGAAGTATTCGCTGTTTTGGATCTACAATCTCTTGTTCACAATTCTGAAATCCAAAAAACCTCTCCAAACCAAAAGTCTTTTCTAAGTTTCGTCTTCAGAGTCATTTCAGTAAAACCTGTGAAACTATTTCTGCTCTTTAAGTATCTTGTTTAGAGTGAGTATATGTATATGTCACACTGCCGAAATGTTAGTGTGGTTGGTTGCGGCGGGGGATGGGGCGCGGGGGGGGGGGGTGCTCCAGTGGGGGCTAAGAGAGGCAGGTATGTGATATATAATAAATGCACCTTTTTTTCCTGGGATCTGAAGCATTCTGGATTCACATCTCTGGCCCCAGGGTTTTCGGAGGGTAGATCGTGGACCTGTTATTCCTTGTTATCATTATCCTTATCACTCTTGTTGTTGCGAGCGACAGGAACTCCGTGTTGCCAGGGCGGCTGGCGATTGAGTTTGTGACAGCCTGTGATTGCCCCACTCTGCAGAGCCCCCGGTGCGCATCATATACCCCCGAGATGAGGTGACCTTGATCGCCGTGAGCTTGGAGTGTGTGGTGCTGATGTGTGAGCTGTCTCGGGAGGACGCCCCTGTGCGCTGGTACAAGGATGGGCTGGAGGTGGAGGAGAGCGAGGCCCTGGTGCTGGAGAGCGACGGGCCACGCCGCCGCCTGGTTCTGCCTGCGGCCCAGCCCGAGCAGGGGGGCGAGTTCGTGTGTGACGCCGGAGATGACTCAGCCTTCTTCACTGTCACCATCACAGGTGGGCATTCTCTGGGCACCGTGGGGAGCTAGAGAGGCAGGAGGCCGAGGGACAGACACCCAACCTTCTCACTTCCTGCTTCTTAGGGGCCCCCCACCTGCCCCACACAGCCTGCTCCTCCCCCAGACTCCTCATTCTCAGCCATCAGAGAGCCCTGGCTTGCCCGGATCAGGCCATGACAGTGACTAGAGAGAGCCCAGCAGTTAGGAGCATTCATTCATTCATCCATTCGTTCATCAAATATTTATTGAGCAACTACTATGTGCTCGGCACTGTTCTGGATGCTGAGGGATAGAGTAGCAAGCCAATAAGAGAACACCTCCAGTCTTTGTGGAGCTCGAGTTCTAGTGAGGATACACAGACAACCAGTAGGCGATGATAAGTACATCAGAAGCAAAGTGGGGAAGGGGGATATGGAGTGGGGGCGTGGTAGGGTGGGGCGTGCATTGGGGTCACATCGGTCTGGGTCTACTTCTGTCTATCCGTGGGCCCTCAGACAAATCACTTTCCTCTAAAGAGGCTTCGAGTCCTCATCTGTAAAGTGAAACCAACATCGGTGCCGCCCTCGGGAGTGTCAGGAGCAGCTGTGAAAAGAGCTGCCGTGTGCTTAGCACAGCACCGGGCACACAGTAGGTGCCCCCAGATGGTAGCCACACAAGTCCCGAGAACTGCTCTGGAAAGAGAGAGTGCTGAGAAGCCAGTGTGAGTGGGTGGGAGCCTGCTGGCTGAGCCTGAGCACCTTTCCCTCTGTCTGTCCACCAGCCCCACCAGAGAGGATCGTGCACCCAGCAGCTCGCTCCCTGGACCTGCAGTTCAGGGCTCCAGGGCGTGTGGAGCTGCGCTGTGAGGTGGCCCCTGCCGGGTCCCAGGTGCGCTGGTACAAAGATGGGCTGGAGGTGGAAGCATCGGACACACTGCAGCTGGGAGCCGAGGGGCCTGCTCGCACCCTGACCCTGCCCCACGCCCAGCCCGAGGACGCCGGGGAGTATGTGTGCGAGACTCGGGATGAAGCTGTCACCTTCAACGTCAGCCTGGCCGGTGGGTGCTTCCTGCCAGCCCGGGTGCGGAGGGGGCAGTCAGCCGGAGCTGACATGTTCCTCTCTCTGTCCAGAGCCCCCAGTCCAGTTCCTTGCTCCAGAGGCAGCCCCTGCCCCACTCTGTGTGGCCCCTGGGGAGCCGGTAATGCTGAGCTGCGAACTGTCCCGGGCTAGTGCCCTGGTCTTCTGGACTCACAATGGGAGGCCGGTGCAGGAGGGCGAGGGCCTGGAGCTCCATGCTGAGGGCCCCCGCCGCATCCTCTGTATCCGGGCCACAGACCTGGCCCACGCAGGCCTCTACACCTGCCAGTCCGGGACAGCCCCGGGGGCCCCCAGCCTCAGCTTCACCGTCCAAGTGGCTGGTGAGTATGGCCTGGGCAGAAAGCCTGAGAGCGTTGCACCCCCAAGCCCATATGAGTTTCCCCGCCTCTCTAGCATGCTTTGTCCATCCCTCACCCACCTCTCTCAGTATCTTGCCCTCCCCAAAGCCCTCGGGCCTCTCCCCATCCAGTGACCCCCAGCTCTGACCCCACAGAGCCCCCCGTGCGGGTGGTGGCCCCCGAGGCAGCCCAGACAAGGGTTCGCAGCACCCCAGGCGGGGACCTAGAGCTGGTGGTGCGCCTCTCCGGGCCCGGGGGCCCTGTGCGCTGGTACAAGGACGGGGAGCGACTGTCGAGCCAGGGGCGGGTGCAGCTGGAGCAGGCCGGGGCAAGGCAGGTGCTGCGGGTGCGGGGGGCACGGAGCTGGGACGCTGGGGAGTACCTGTGCGACACGCCCCAGGACAGCCGCATCTTCCTCGTCCGCGTGGAAGGTAACAGTGCACCCCTCACTCCCTGTGGGCCCTGTCACCCCAAAGACCACACCCCTGCACCCTTCTGGGACTCCTTCATCCCCCGACCCCCTCCTTGCTGCCTCGGGCTCTAACCGGTGCATGCACAACCGGTACTTGGATGAGGCTTCAGGAACCCTCTGTATAGGAGGAGCCATAACCCAGTGGTTAAAAGCAGGGGCTTTGGGGTCAACCCACCCAGGTTCCAATCTGGGTTCCACTTGTCAGTAGTGTGAGACTCTGGCAAGTGGCTCCACCTCTCTGGGCCCCGGCTCTGAAGGGCGGGGCGGGGGGTGGTGCTTGTCTGGTAGGGCTGTTGTGACCCTTAAATGAGATAAATAGGGTCCATGGTAAATTACCTAATAGGGAGTCAGAGAAGTAGGGAGCCAGGCTGGGATTGAAAGGAGGTAGCTAGGAGCGGCAGGGAGCTGGCATCTTGTCCTCTGAGATACCCGCCATGGTCCTCAGCAAAGATCTTTCGGATAACTGAGAGACGAGGACCTGCACCCAGGAGAGGATGGAAAGGAGGGAGAGGGAAAGACACAGCCCCACCTCACTGCCTGACCCCATGCCCCCAGAACCACCACTGGCAAAGCTGGTCTCAGAGCTGACGCCACTCACCGTCCATGAGGGTGACGATGCCACATTCCGGTGTGAAGTCTCGCCGCCAGATGCCGATGTCACCTGGCTCCGCAACGGGGCCGTTGTCACTCCGGGGCCCCAGTTAGAGATGGCCCAGAATGGTTCCAGCCGCACGCTGACGGTGCGACGCTGTCAGCTGGAGGATGCGGGGACCGTGACTGCCCGAGCAGGGGGCACAGCCACAAGTGCCCGGCTCCACGTTCGAGGTTTGGTCCTGATGGGGATGCAGTGGTCTTGTCTCCTGTGCCTGTTCTCTCAGCCCTGGCCCTGGCAGCCTTGCGCCTCTGCCCAGGGACCGGCCGGTGAGCAGGGGGTCATCAGCCTCCAGGCCCCACCAGGCTCCATGACCCCCTCCCCCTTCCTCCCCAGAAACGGAGCTGCTGTTCCTGCGGCGGCTGCAGGATGTGCGGGCAGAGGAAGGCCAGGACGTGTGCCTCGAAGTAGAGACAGGTCGAGTGGGCGCAGCAGGTGCCGTGCGCTGGGTGCGAGGTGGGGAGCCCTTGCCCCGTGACTCGCGCGTGTCCACGGCCCAGGACGGCCACGTCTACCGCCTCTTCATCCACGGCGTCGTCCTGGCTGACCAGGGCACCTACGGCTGTGAGAGCCACCACGATCGCACCCTGGCCAGGCTCAGCGTGAGGCGTGAGTGCCCTGTCTTCTCCTAACCCATCACACTGACCCGTGGCGCAGCCTTTCCTGGCTGCCCCAGGGCCCCTCAGACCCCCCACCAAAGTGCCCCTCGCCACTGAGGCAAGTCAGCCCTGGCTGGCCTCCAGAAGTGTGACCTGAAGCAGCCTGCCCAAAGCAAAACTTTTCATTTTCTAGTGTTTTCTATTTACCCTAGAAGTCCGTGTGGATTTTGCATTCCATTTCACGTGTCCCAGTTGGCTTTGCTGTAAACGTAAATATTATACTCCAGAAACACGTGCCGTGTTTATCCCTCAGTCACCTGCCCCAGGGTCCACGGGCCCATTTGGCAAATAGCAACTCCCCCATCTGCCCCAAGCCAGAGCTTTCTATTAACTGCGAGACCTCATGCAAGTTACTTACTCTCTCTGAGCCAAGTCTTCTCAAGAATGGGGCTGATCCGTACTTCAAGGGTCTTCAGGAACAATAGCTGAGATGACATGAAAAATGCCCACACAGAGCTTGGTAAATGGTTGCTGTTGCTGATATGTAGTCTCTTCTAATTTATTTCATTCATTTAATCGCAATAAACCCATGTCTCAATGCTGTTCACCTTGTACGGTTGGAGAAACTAAAGCCCAGAGAGGTCGAGCAGTTTGCCAAAGGTCACACAGCACACAAACCATGTGGCAGAGCTAGGGCCTAATCCCAGCTTGTCTGACTCCGATTCCTGTGCTCCTCCCAGTGTCACAGTACCCCTCACCCAGACTCCTCGACCCTCTAGCCACAACTCATCTCCTTCACGTGTGCCCTCTCCTAAGCCCCTCCCCACCCCGCCCAGTTGGCCTCCTGTGCTCCTTTCTCCCTGACCCTGGTTCCGGGCTTCCTTCCACAGGGGCTCAGATTGGGTGTTAGGGGTGGTACAGGCGGGGCCAAGAGCTGTGTGAACCCTCAAAACCCCTGCCCAGAGCTGGAGCCCTCATCCTCCCTCTCTCCCCATCTCCCCCCACCAGCGAGGCAGCTAAGGGTGCTGCGGCCTCTGGAGGATGTGACCGTCACTGAGGGGGGCAGTGCCACCTTCCAGCTGGAGCTGTCCCAGGAGGGTGTGACCGGGGAGTGGGCCCGAGGTGGAGTCCGGCTGCAGCTGGGGCCCAAGTGCCACATGCATGCAGAGAGCCACAGTCACCGTCTGGTACTCAGCGGCCTGGGCCTGGCTGACTCGGGCTGCATCACCTTCACGGCGGATTCCCTGCGCTGCGCAGCCAGACTCACTGTGAGAGGTGTGGATTCTGGGCCCGCTGCTTGCCTGCTGACTGCCCTGAGTGTGATTCCACCGATCCCCCTCCCTGTGTGGCCCCCTGCACTGACCCTGCCTGTCGGAGTGTGCCTCCCCTGACTCTTTGGCCTTGGGTGGCCCCCGAGACCGCCCTGCTTGAGTGTGGCTCCTCTGACCGATCTGATCCAGCGTGACTCCACTGACCTTCTGGTCCCTGTGAACCACTGACCATGCCACTGTGAGTGTGCCTGTGCCGGTGTGGTCCCTCTTGTCTGCTGCCTGACCAGGGCCCCACTGACCACTCTGAGTGTGGCCCCACTGACCACACCTGCCTGCCGTGGCCCCTGCTGCCTGCCTGCGTGTGCCCTTCTGACCACTCAAGTCCCAGTGACCCACTAACTGCCTAAGGATGACTCTGCTAGCAACTCTGGTTCAGGGACGCCCATTTTTCTATGCCCCGTATTCCCCGCTGACAACACGTGCTCTGGAGTTCCCCCCATTGCTCCTCTGAACACATCATGTCTCCCACTGGCCAGTGTCACCTGTCCATTCCAGTAAAGTGTGGTCCCCACTGACCATGCCTGCCTATAGGTGACTCCACTGGTGTCCCTGCTTTGGTCCCCGCCCCCATGCCCCGCTAATTCCAGCATGTCCCCCACTGGCCAACTTAAAGTGTGATACCCCCAGCTGGCCACTCCTGTCCCATTGACCCCTGTGGCCCTGTTGTGTCCTCCACTGACTAGCATCCCACTTGGACCACTTGTGTCCCGGCACATCCCCCTCTGACGAGCAGCCTCCACCCACCACCTTCCCTAAATGTGTCCACCACTGACACCTGTGCCCAAGTGTGTCTTCCTTCTCCCCCTCCCAGAGGCCCCAGTGACCATTGTGAGGGGGCCGCAGGACCTAGAGGTGACCGAGGGAGACACAGCTACATTGGAGTGCGAGCTTTCCCAGGCCTTGGCTGATGTCACTTGGGAGAAGGTCAGAACCCATCCCACCTTGACGTCATAAGGACATAATGATAATGGCCCAAATGGAAACAACTAATACTCCCTGAACACATGTGTCTGGCACTGTGCTCAGATTTACTTTACATTAAACCTTCTAATCCTTACAACAGCCCTATAGAGTAGGTTTTGCTATCTCTGTGTTATCTCTAAGGAGCCTGAAGCTCAGTGGGGTGCTATCGCCCAGCGGCAGACAAAAGGGGTAGAGCCATATTTGAGTCCAGATTTGCCTTATTCTAGAATCCATGCTCATGTCCAGAGTGATCGGTACACGACTTTTGGCTTCCAGTGCCCACGGCGCCCCTTTTCAGTCCTAACATCCCCAAGGATGACACCTTCCCAGTGAGGCTCCTGGGGAGGCCCCAAAGGCTCAGGACAGCCAGATCCCAGCCTGGGGGGACAGAGAGGCATAAATGCTCCTCGAAACCTCTGGAGTTCAACAGACGGCGCCGCCCTCTCCCAAGGCCGAGGCTGCCTGTGTCCAACCGAATTCTCCCCGACCCTCTGCAAATCTCGCCCCTAGGACGGGCGCCCGCTCACCCCCAGCCCTCGGCTCAGGCTCCAGGCCCTCGGCACGCGACGCCTTCTCCAGCTGCGGCGCTGCGGCCCCTTGGACGCCGGGACCTACAGCTGTGCAGTGGGGACGGCTCGCGCCGGGCCCGTTCGCCTGGCAGTGCGCGGTGGGTACCGGGCGCTGCCCGGAGTGGGCAGTGCTGCGGGCGCGGGGGCTGCGGACCCGACTAGCCCCGGACAGACTCCGGTGCCTCCCGGGAGTAGGGCGGAGTGTGGGCGTGAGCGGGCACCGCCCCCTCAGCCCCGCCCCCGCCTCACGCCCCCGGCTCCGCCCCAGAGCGCACGGTGTCAGTGCTCTCCGAGCTCCGGGCGGTGCGCGCCCGCGAAGGCGACGGCGCCACGTTCGAGTGCACCGTGTCGGAGGTGGAGACCACCGGGAGCTGGGAGCTCGGAGGCCGGCCGCTGAGACCCGGAGGCCGCGTCCGCATCCGACAGGAAGGTCTGGCGGACTTTCTTCCTATTCTGGCCCCCTGCTGCCCCGCCCCCGGCTCAGGCAAACCCCGCCCTACTAGGATAAGCCCCGCCTCTGGCTCGAGTGAGCCCCGCCCCACAGCCCAAGGAACCTTCTCCCGGTATTTCCCCGGTCCCCAGCTCTGAGCCACCGGTCCTGGACCACTCCTCTTTCCCCTCAGTCCCGCCCCCGGCGCACATTGGCCGCGTCCAAACCGACCCGGGGACCTACTCCGGCCCACCTTCATCCCCGAACCCTCCCC
Source organism: Neofelis nebulosa (assembly GCF_028018385.1). Classification (NCBI taxonomy): domain Eukaryota; kingdom Metazoa; phylum Chordata; class Mammalia; order Carnivora; family Felidae; genus Neofelis; species Neofelis nebulosa. The sequence continues at coordinate 18,291,086 of NC_080783.1, forward strand.
TTGGCTGCTCCGGCCTCGCTAGCGCCTCTCCCACCCCCAGGGAGGAAACATGTTCTGGTGCTGAGCGAGCTGCGTCCGGAGGACGCCGGTGAGGTCCGCTTCCAGGCGGGACCCGCCCAGTCCGTGGCTCAGCTGGAGGTGGAGGGTAAGCAACTGGGGAGGGACGGTTGGGAGAGGGCATCATCTCCCCTCGGGACTGGCAGGCTGGCGGCTGGTCCTGGGAACACTGCCTCCCCACCTCCCTTCCTCGAGGGACTCTTCTGGGGCGGGTCACAGAGGGCAGTGCGTTTCCTGGGGAGGAGGAGACTTTGGGTTAAGGGTACAGAGGATCGGGCTGGTGCCTTAGATATCTAAGAGAAGTGGAGGCTGCGGGGAGGGGGAAGATGCGTCTCTCCTCCTGGGGGCCCTGCGTGTCCCTATTAACTTAAGCCCTCGTCCTCACCCCCAGCACTGCCTCTCCAGATGTGCCGCCGCCCGCCTCGAGAGAAGACGGTTCTGGTCGGCCGCAGGGCGGTGCTGGAGGTGACTGTGTCCCGCTCGGGGGGCCACGTGTGCTGGTTGCGGGAGGGGGTCGAGCTGTGCCCGGGAGACAAGTATGAGCTGCGCAGCCACGGCCCCACCCACAGCCTGGTCATCCATGACGTGAGACCTGAGGACCAGGGCACCTACTGCTGCCAGGCCGGCCAGGACAGCGCCCACACACGGTTGCTGGTAGAGGGTGAGTGGAGCTGACTGGGCAGAGGTCAGAGGGGCAGGCTGGCTGGCCAGACAGGAGGGGTCGCCTGGGAGCTGGTGGGCTGAGACACGCCTACCAGAGGTTTTCCGGGACTTGGGATGGCCAACTGGTTCTGGGGTGTGTGGAGGTGGGGAGTGGGGGAGGGGCTGAGGGCTGAGCAGAGGAGGGAGCCCTGTGTTCTCTACTGGAACCGTCTGGTTCAGGTCAGCCGTTTCCACCTTTCTATGCCCTTTCCTGTCCAGGCTTCTCACTTTCTCCTGCCTCTGGACTGTGTCTGTCTCTCTTGAATGCCCCATTTGGACCCTAATTCCTCTCCTTCCTACCTACTAGCCCCTGATCTGTGCCTACCTGTCCCTCACCCCCCTCCTGCTCTCTGCCCAGCTGGCTTCTGCCCATCTCAGCCAGCTCCACATCGGGCTGAGAAGAGGGCTCCTCTAGTCCCATTTCCTTCCTCTTCCACAGAGATGCCCCCTCCACTTGAATTCCCGCATTTCCTACCCCTAACTGGGGGCTGACTCCCATTTTCCTGCCCTCATAGACATCCCTGACAGAGGTCCAGAAAGGGTGGGGCAGAGGGTGAGGAGCCAGCTCTTCCTGCCAGGGGAGAGGACGGTGGTACCCACTCTCTCCCCAGCCCCACGCCGAGTCATTCCTCTGCAGGTAGCTAGGAGGACCGAACCAGGCCAGGCAGGTGCCCTCGGACAGCTTGGAAGGCGTGTGCCCGTACCCTGGGCAGGGGTGGGGAGGCAAGGGAACCACAGGTGTTGGGGACAATAAAGTGGTGCAGTCCTTTTCCCTGGCTCTCTGTGTGATGTAGGAGGGCAGAACTTGCCTGGAGCCTCTGTGTAGTAGGTGACACAGGACACCAAGGGCTGCGGGGCTTCCCATTTGGCCCGTGAAAGTGCCAGCCACTGAAGACCACCACCACTCCTGGCAGAAGCCACACAGTTTGGCACATTTATAAAATATGTAAAACAGGGTGGGGTGAGGGGAGACAGAAGCATGAGGTGTCCAGGGTGGCATGACAGACACCAGACATGCACCGTGCATTTAAGCCCCCTCCCCCAGCCCCTTTCCCTAACCCAGCCCAGAGCAGCACCCCCCACCCCCCTCCCCTGCCACTGCCCTCAGGCTGGTGGCTTTGTAGGAGACAGGGGACCAGGGCTAGGGGTGCTGCCATTTGCCCCAGGGACAAGGACAAGAAGCCTTAGATGAGTCTGGTTGGGAGGTGGAGCAGTGGGGGAGGAAGGCAGACATCCTCCACTTAGACATGCAGGAGAGTGGCCTGTGGGACCCCAGCAGTGGGGGTGGAGGCAGGGCCAACCTTGGAGAAGCCCCACCAATCAGAAATCTAAGGCAAGGGTCCCAGTGTCCCCTCAAGCCCACGCCTCCATACACACATACACACACACACACACACAGGCGGCACACTCACAACCCTGAGCACACCCCAATGGGGCTCACACCCCGCATCCCTCAAGAGCCCCTCTGGAGCTCGGGAGGAGGCTTTCCCCTTAGGCCAGGCCCAGCCTGAGACAGGTTCTCTCTTCCAGTAGCCGGGCCAGCCCTCTTCAGGGTGGGGAGGGGGACAGCCAGAGGCCACAGGGCCAGGCAGGCTGGGTAGCGGCCCAGCAGACCTCCCCAAGCTGGCAGAGCTGGTGACCGCAGAGTCTAGGTGGGCAGGAGCAGCAGTACTGCTATACCCGCACGGGGGGCCCTGAGCAGGCCGTCAGTGGCCCCCGAGACCCATACTCATAGTCCGCGTCTGTGGGCGAGGCCATGAAGGAGCTCAGTGAGCTCCCCGTCTGCCGGTCCCGGAAGCTCTGGATGTAGCTCTGTGGGAAAGTAAACACGGGTGTAAGCGTGGAAATCCTGCCCCGGAAGCCACCTCCAGGGACATCCTCTCTTTGCACGCCACAGCCTCAGACTCACCCCAGAGTGCCACAGGCCCAGGGCCTCACCACAGCCCACTCGGGCTATAGTCCATAGCCCGAGACCCTACCCATACTATACCTCATTAAAATTCCTGCTCAGGACACCTTTCCCCCAGTCCTAGAGCTGGAACCTGTCAGGCTCCTTGTGCAGGGGTTACAATAGGCAGACAAATGCTAGCCCTTCTAGATTGAGATCGGCCTCTGGGGAAGGCCCAGTTCCGTTGGACAGAGTCTACAGTACTCCCTTCTCCCCCCATTCAGGCTGGAGGGGCCCAGGTTGCTCACCGGGGAGAGGACATCTCCATTGAAGCGTTTGATGGGCACGGGCCTGCGCCGATAGGCGGGGTCAGGAGGCCCGGGCCTTGGAGGAGCCCGGGGGCCTCTGGGGGGCGCTCGAGGGGGTCTCTTCTTCCTCCGCTTCTCCTTGCGCTCTTCCTGCTGCCGAATCCGCATCAGCTGGACGCGTCGTCGCTGCCGGCTGATGACCACTGTGCAGGGGTGGGCAGAGAAGGGACTCACAGGCTCACACGCCTCATGTCCTCCAAGCCTCCCTGATCCTTCCTACCTCAGGGCTCCAGGCGTCCAGATTCCCTTTGTCCATAACCTCCTGCTCCCCCTTCCTTTCCCCATCTCCCATGCCCCAGATGGGACTTCCTGCAGTTGTTCTTTTCTTCCAAAGGTCATATGAAAGATTCCTGGACTTCTAAGTACTCCCTCTCCAGCTATTATCCCTTTCCCAATCCTGAGCCCCAGGTGACTCACCTAAACCAGCCGTCATCATCTCTCAATTGGACAACTACAGCCTCCTTCTCACTGGTTGGGCCTTCCATGCTTGCCCCCCATTTCCACAATGTTTCTTACACTCAGCAATCAGAACGAGCATCCCAAACGCTAAATGAGATTCTATCCACCCCCTGCTTTAAACCTGCAATAGCATCACATTGCCCTCCTGGTAAAATCCAGAGTCCTAATCACGGCCCACAGGGCCCTCACAGTCGGTATGCCTCACCTACCACACTGCAGCCCACTTCCTCAACAAGCCAAGATCTTTCTTTCTGGGGACCTGCCCTTGCTGTTCCCTCTTTTTCTAGCTCTTTGCACGTGGCCTCTTATCCTTGAGCACTCTACTCAAATGTCACCTCTTCCTAGCGGCCTTCCTTGACCCCTGTATCTGTAACAGCCTCTGTAGGTCACTTGTTTACATTGCCCTGCATATTTCTTTCGTATCACTCTGGAGCTGGAATTATCTAGTTTGTATGCATTCTGTTGTCTGTCTCCCTCCACCTGAATGCAACCCCATGAGCGCAGGGTCCTTTTCTGTTGGATCCCCTGTGCCTGAAACGGGCTTGCCACAGAGCCACTGCCCCATACCTTGTTGCAGAATGACTAGTGGGGCTGCGGTCCTGTCTTCCCAGACCCTGAGCCAGTCAGCTCTCTAACCCTATTGAGGCCTTTGGTTACTAGTATGTACTACTCCTTCCCCTGTGCCCCATTTGCTCAGTCCTCCCACCCGTCCTTGGCCACTCATTTCTCTCTCACCCACCCTGGCCTGGACCCTCTCACCTTCCGTGTGGGAGTCCCCCTCGGCCGTCACCCGCCACTGCACCAGAACGCCCATCAGGCTGAGCAGGGGCCAGAGTGCCAGCAGGGCCCAGCTCCGCCAGCAGAGGGGGGGTACTGGGGCAGCACGCAGTCGCTCCACCGCGTAGCGCCCCAGCAGCAGCAGCTCAGCAAAGTAGTCAGCGGCAGTGGCGATGAGCGCAGCACCTGTCACGGCGGTGGCCAGGGTGGTGAGTGGTCGCGGCCAACGCAGTGTGAGCAGGGCGCAGAGTAGGCCGCCCCCCAGCAGCAGCCCCAGTGGGCCCCACACAGAGCCTGGCTGGTAGTAGGGAGCGGAGCCCAGCAGGGCGGCAGCAGCGAGCAGCAGACCCAACAGCAGCCCCACCAGGAAGAGGCCCACACTGCGCACCAGCATGGCCACCAGCCCGCAGAGCAGCCCGATGCCCAGTGCGATGCCCGCACTTGCCCCGGCACTCAGCTGTGTCTCCAGCACCCGCTCTCGGTAGCACAGCAGGAAGATGACCACCGAGCCAAACAGCAACCCAGTGAGGAAGAGTACTGCCTTGAAGCAGCGGTAACCTGGAGGGGAACAAGGGCTAGTGAGGGGCCAAAATGAGGTCACCAGGCTCCAGAAAGGGGATCAGAGGGGTTTTGGACATGAGAATCACAGAGGAACCAGGAGCAGGACACTAAGGTCAGAATCTTGGGGGCCACTGGAGTTCTGAGGGCATCAGTGATGGGACCTTTGGGGTCCAAGGAGGTCAGAGAGATAGGTCATTGGGACTCACTGGGAAAGCAGAGAGATAAGAGTTACTGAGATGAGTGTTGGGTCTTTGAGGGTCAGATAAACCATTGGAGTCAAGAGTGAATCAGTGATAGGGTCATTAGGGTCTTTGGAATCATAGGGGTCAGAGAGAGAGGTCATTTGGGGTCACAGGCGATCAGCAATAGAATCACTGGGGCCTTAGGAGGGATTGTTCAGAGATACGAGGTATTTAGAAGTCAGAAAGAACTTGAGAGATGAGGGTCACACAGGTTCAGAAAGATAATGTCTTTAAGGGGTAACAGGGCTTCAGAGATACAACATTAGTAGAAAATTACAAAGAGAATGGAAAAGCAGGGTTATTGGGGAGGGGTTCCAGAAGATGAGGTCATTGCAAGCAGGGGAATTAACAGACATGGAATCGTTGAGAGTGTTAAAGGGTTTCTGAGAGGGTAATACTGAAGCCAGAGAAATGGGAGATCATGAGGGTAGGCAGACAATGGCATCATAGGGATCAAAGTGTCAGGAGTAACAGAGGGAGACAGAGGGATGGAAGGTAATGAGATAACTGGAGGCGGCTGGGGGTCACTAGGGTCATAGAGTGTTCAAGAGGATTATAAGGGGAACCGGTGGTCATGGAGTTTCAGAAAAATGGAAGTTATACCCATTAAGGGTAACTGGAAGAGTGAGGGACTTGTAGATACTGAACAGTTGGGAAGATGGAAGTCAGAGATGGAGGTCAAGGGGTCAGGGTACGCCAAAGAGAAAGTTCATAAAGAGATTCAGGAGGTGCCTGGGTGGCTCAGTCAGTTAAGCATCTGACTCTTGATTTTGGCTCAGGCTGTGATCTCGAGATTGTGAGATTGAGCCCCATGTTGGGCTCTGTGCTGAGCATGGAGCCTGCGTGGGATCCTCTCTCTCCCTTTGCACCTCTTCCCTGCTCTTGTGCATATTTTCTCTCTCTCTCTCTCTCTCTCTCTCTCTCTCTCTCTCTCTCTCTCTCAAAAATAAATTTAAAAAAGAGGAGATTCAGTTTTAGGAATGAGGGAAGCATCAGAGTCCAAGAGGTTCTGGGGTCAGATAGAGGAGTAGGGCATACACAGGGCTCAGAGTCCAAGAGCCTGGGAATGAGGGCATCCAAGGTGGGTAAAGTGGCAGAGAAGCCCAGGGGAGAGAATGTCAGGCTGCTTGAGCAACTGCAGAGAGAGTGGGTATGGGTAGTGGAGAGCATGAGGTGACAGACTCCTTAGAGACCCAGAATGTGTCCGAAACCCTTAGAAGGGCACTTCCTCTTGCTCGTTCTGCAGTTGTTCAGCTTGGAGTTTGGGGGTGGAAGAGGAGGGACCATCTGGCTCCCATCCTTACCTACTACACAGCCATTCTAGGGGGAGGTATAAATGCTGCAGAACACTAGTCTCATGGCACCTCTGCCCAGCCTGGAATCCAGATCTCCATGCTTCCTTTGTACTTCTTCCAACTGCCTATAATGATCCTCCTAGAGGCTTCCCTTGGGCCCCCAGCCCATGGAGCTCACTCCCCTCTCTGAAATTCTGTAACTCTTGCAGTAGTCACCAGGCACTTATTCCACTAGCCCATCTGGTACCTTTGTGCAAATTAGAAAAAGTCATGTCTTCCTCTAGGTAAAGCAGCCTTGTGCCAAGGCCTAGAGTTTGGCAAATGGACCATGGGCTGGATTTCAGCTCCCGGTTGCCTATTCAATTGAACTCCCTTGTGCAGTACCCATCCTAAACAACTGTTTATAGCAGGCCTGGTTACTATAGCTATCTCCATGTATGTGACTACCATCTAGCCCGCTCTAACATGTATTACAGGTGTGAATGTTCCAGAAGTCTCTCCCCTATCAGACAATATGCCATGTGGTAAGGGACCATGTTCAGCCACCCTGCTAAATGCTTTTCTGTGCCTACCTAGCACAGTGACCCAAACCCATCTTCACCATAATAGCTATTATTTATTGAGCATCTACTATTTTCCCAACAACCCTCTATGAGACAATTATCATCGTTCGCACAGTTTAGATGGGAAAACTGAGGCTCAGACAGGTTAATGTGCCGAGGTATCACAATTAGTAATGTGCAGAGCCAGTTTCAAATTCAAGCATGCTGAATTTAAAAGCCTGTGTTTTTTAGGACCTAGAGTCTAGATGATCCATGAACATGTGTGGGATGAAAGAAAGAGAAAAGAAAGATAGTTATTCATGGTGGTGGTGGTGATGGTGGTAGTGGTGATGATGTTCTAGAGAAGATTTGAGGCGCCTAAAAAATAATTTGGGAAACAGTGGGGAGCCCAGGTGAAGGATGAGGTAGGGGTCTCACCGAAGAAGCAGTAGACGACTCCGAACAGACAGCACATGATGCAGACGAGGGCCGGCAGTGCCTGGTACCTGCGCTCCAGGGGCTGCTCACAGGGTGCACCCCAGAAGGCATCATCTGGCTCGGGGGGCAGCAGCTGGAACCGCAGTGTCGCCACAGTGCCTGGCATAGTGCTGGGAATGGAAGGGAGTCAACCTCCCAGGTCAGCCTGACAAAGAGTAAGTTGGGGTCAAGGAGGAGTGCTGGGTCTCCACCAGGATGGGGGCAAGAATGGGAATGGGAGAACTAGGCAAGGACACCAGTGGACAAAGGAGTGATGCCCAGCTCTGGAAGCATCTCTGAAGTGGAGCAAAAGACAAAGGGAAACAAAAGTGCCTGGCTAAAGGAGGCTGAGATGTAGAAGTTAAAAGGGACCCTGGTTGGGGGAAGAGGAGGACAGTGTGCTGCCCATAAGAAAGAGGCAGCCAGGAGACTCCTCTGTGGGCGGCCAAATCTGGGATTGTCCAAGATCTACCTGGGCAGGAGGCGACCTGAGCTTCTGAGCGAAAGAGGCTGTGCAGGGGCCGGAGGGTCCGGAGTTGCAGAGCGCCAGAGGCCCCAGCTGACTGGGGTCCGGGAAAAGTCCGCCGAGCCGGGAAGGGGGCTGCTGGGCCGGAGGGACCGTTCTCTGTGCGGCGGCGTCGCTGCTCCGCCTCCAACACCGGCTGGCACTCCAGTGCCGCGGAGTCTGGGGACTCAGGCTGGGTCTGGGGAAGGGAAAGGAGCAGGAGCAGGGGCTTGGGCTGCCCCAGAGCCGCGGCCCCATGCCCTGAGCCCGCCCGCGGCCTTTGGTGCTGATGGACAGCTCCGGCCTCTGCTCCTGACGTCACTCAGGGCGCACCATCCAGGCAGGGGCGGGCTGCTTCTGACGTCACCAGGGACGCACCAACCACGCCGGGGGAGGCAGGGGACTCCGCCTCCGGCGTTTCCCTCACCGGCACTGAGGAGGGGGCACTTCCGGGGGTCCTTCCCCTTTAACCTCCCCCTTCTCCTCCGTCTCCGGTAGCTGGAGCCCGAGACCCCACCCCGGGGGCGGGGACCTCGCAGTGACACGTCGGACAGCGGCGGCCGTGGTCGAGGCTCCTGCGCGGAGCGCTGGGACCCTGCGCCGGACGGAGGAGGATCGGAGCGCCGCGCAGGGGATTCGACTAGGACCGCGTCGGCGGGGAGGGAGCGGGCCCGCCCGCTTGGCCCGGGCCCTTCGGATCCGCCCCCTCCCCGGTCCCGCCCCCTCGGAGCCTCTTCTGGCTGCTGTGGGGCTGCTCCGGGCCCCGGGGCCCGTGGTCCCGGCGCCATGCGGGCATCGCTGCTGCTGTCGGTGCTGCGGCCCGCAGGGCCTGTGGCCGTGGGCATCTCCCTGGGCTTCACTCTGAGCTTGCTCAGCGTCACCTGGGTGGAGGAACCGTGTGGCCCAGGGCCGCCCCAACCAGGAGAGTCTGAGCTGCCGCCGCGCGGCAACACGAACGCGGCGCGCCGGCCCAACTCGGTGCAGCCGGGAGCGGAGCGCGAGAGGCCTGGGGTCGGCGCAGGCGCCGGGGAGAATTGGGAGCCGCGTGTCTTGCCCTACCACCCTGCACAGCCTGGCCAGGCCGCCAAAAAGGCCGTCAGGTAGGGATCAGCCCCGCCAGCCCCACCCCCTGGGCACCGGTCGGGTCGGGCGCGCCGGGGAGGCCGCCGGAGGCTGGGTTAGGCTCCGGAAGGAAGGGGCTGGCCAGCCAGGAAGTCTTTGGCCCCAATAACTTCCGATTGCCCTGCTTCCCCGGGAGCTGTGGAACCCATCTGAGGCCCTTTCTGGGCCCCGTCCAGGCCTGGGCGGAACTTGCCCTCCTCTGTCCTAAACTGGCTCGACCCCATGGTCTCTCATAGATCCTATTAGCTCCCTGATGGGGCTGTTGGGTTTCGAGAAATGACTGGTACATAGAGTGGGTGCATAGAGAGAGGGAAAGAAAAAAGAGAAACCAGAATTTACCTGTATCTCTTGTTCCTGGGTGGGGCACCTCGGGATGAGGTTTGTGGGGGAGGGGTGAGGTACCCATCCCATTAATGCCTTTGCGCATGAGTTGAAATACTTTTCTTCTAAGCAACACTGAGTTCAAATTTCACCTTTGCGACTTACCTTCTGCATTATGGAAGCTAAGTTACCGGAACTGCTGAGCCCCGGTTTTCCCTTGTCCCAAACACACTCAGTACATCCCTCTGCCCTATATTCCTTTACATCATTTATGTGATGTATTTGTGCTATGATGGCATATTTATATAGAAATAAGTATATACATGGTGTGTGGAGTATCTATGTGCTGAGCAGTTGCCTAAGTGCTTTGAATAGATACTATCAGCTCCTTTATGCAGAGCAGACTACTGAATGAGGCTCAGGTAGGTTAAATAACTTGCTCAAGGACACAACTACTAAGTCGTGAAACAGAGAATCAAATCCACAATGTACCTCTCATATCTCCACACACATTGCCATCCCCCCCTCCTCAAGGCACTATATAGGTAAGGCAAATATTTCATGTAAATCCCCATGACCCCCGGGGAGTTGGTTATTCTTTTTTTTTTTTTTTTAATTTTTTTTTTTTAATGTTTTTTATTTTTTATTTTTGGGACAGACAGAGACAGAGCATGAACGGGGGAGGGGCAGAGAGAGAGGGAGACACAGAATCGGAAACAGGCTCCAGGCTCCGAGCCATCAGCCCAGAGCCCGACGCGGGGCTCGAACTCACGGACCGCGAGATCGTGACCTGGCTGAAGTCGGACGCTTAACCGACTGCGCCACCCAGGCGCCCCGGGGAGTTGGTTATTCTTATCCTATTCGTAGGTGAAGAAACAGGCCCAGAGAGGATGTGACCTGCCAGAGCCTATGTTGTCTTCTTGATAACCTTGTGCCCTCTTCTCCCCCAGAACCCGATACATCAGCACGGAGCTGGGCATCAGGCAGAGGCTGCTTGTGGCGGTGCTGACCTCACAAGCCACGTTGCCCACGCTGGGTGTGGCCGTGAACCGCACGCTGGGGCACCGGCTAGAGCGTGTGGTGTTCCTGACGGGCTCTCGCGGCCGCAGGGCACCACCAGGCATGGCAGTGGTGACACTGGGTGAGGAGCGGCCCATAGGGCACCTGCACCTGGCACTGCGCCACCTACTGGAGCAACACGGTGACGACTTTGACTGGTTCTTCATAGTGCCCGATGCCACCTACACCGAGGCACATGGACTGGCTCGCCTAGCCGGCCGTCTGAGCCTGGCGGCCGCTGCCCACCTGTACCTGGGCCGGCCACAGGACTTCATCGGTGGAGAGCCCGCCCCAGGCCGCTACTGCCATGGCGGCTTTGGGGTGCTGCTGTCCCGCACACTGCTGCAGCAGCTGCGCCCCCACCTGGAAGGCTGCCGCAACGACATCGTCAGTGCGCGACCGGATGAGTGGCTGGGACGCTGCATCCTCGATGCCACAGGGGTGGGCTGCACTGGCGACCACGAGGTGGGAAGATAAGCCTCCCCGTTGGCACCTCCTGCCTGAGCTTGTGCCCTTCGCCCTCGGAGGCAAAGGGGTAGTTGGAAATAATAGGCCTGGGTTTCCATGCCAGTTCTGTCACTTTCTATCCCTGTAACCTTGGGTAAATGACTGCATCTCCTGAACTTTGGTATCCTCATCCATACCAATGAAAATAACTATGGTTCGGGTGTGTTCTAAGGATTAGAAAAAATAAGGGAACCTTGCACATAGCAGGCGTTCAGTGTTGGCTACTATGATTTTTATTTGAGCCCCTGCACAGCTCTGAGATAGGATGCATATGCCCATTTCACACATGAGCTAGCAGAGGCTCGCCCAAAGTCACACAAGCTAACAACTGGTCAAGGTGTACTTAAACCCAGTAATTCCGACTCCAGGTCCACATAGGTCATGGGAGGGGAAGATGAAATCCACACTGGGAGGTGAATGGGGAGCTGTCCCATCTCTTCCCATCATAGACCCCTTCCCTTCCTCTCCCCAGGGGGTACACTATAGCTACCTGGAGCTGAGCCCTGGGGAGCATGTGCAGGAAGGAGACCCCCGTTTCCGCAGTGCCCTGACAGCCCACCCTGTGCATGACCCCGTACACATGTACCAGCTGCACAAAGCTTTTGCCCGAGCTGAGCTGGAACGAACATACCAGGAGATCCAGGAGTTGCAGGTATGGTCGGGGCCCTGGGGGACAGAGGGGACAGGTCCTAAGACATCTGAGATCCCAGGGAAGTCAAAACTAGAATCGGAACAAACTGGCTTCCCAGTCCCTGTTTGTTCCTGCCTTTTCTGAGAAGCTCTTCCAGAAGCCTCCCTTTTAATTCTTAGGTTGCCTCAATCTGGGGAAAGGATAGGTGGAGGCCCTGGGATAGTAGAAATTGGGGACTAGGGACCCATCCCAAGTAGCACCTGCTGTCTGCTTAGTCCTCCAGCTCTGCGCTGGCCCCCACGGTGTATACCTTGCTCCTGGTCTATTTTTCCCATCTAGTGGGAGATCCAGAACACCAGCCATCTGGCAGCCGATGGGGAGCGCGCAGCCGCCTGGCCTGTGGGCATTCCGGCACCATCCCGCCCGGCCTCCCGTTTTGAGGTGTTACGCTGGGACTATTTCACGGAGCAGCATGCTTTCTCCTGCGCTGATGGTTCGCCCCGCTGCCCGCTGCGAGGGGCTGACCGGGCCGATGTGGCTGACGTTCTGGGGGCGGCCCTGGAAGAGCTCAACCGTCGCTATCATCCAGCCCTGCGGCTCCAGAAGCAGCAGCTAGTTAATGGCTACCGACGCTTTGATCCTGCCCGGGGTATGGAGTACACACTGGACTTGCAGCTGGAGGCGCTCACCCCCCAGGGTGGCCGCCGGCCCCTCACCCGCCGGGTGCAGCTGCTGCGGCCACTGAGCCGTGTGGAGATCTTGCCTGTGCCCTACGTCACCGAAGCCTCGCGTCTCACCGTGTTACTGCCTCTGGCTGCGGCCGAGCGGGACCTGGCCCCTGGCTTCCTGGAAGCCTTCGCCACTGCGGCGCTGGAACCTGGCGATGCCGCAGCAGCCTTGACCCTGCTGCTCCTGTACGAGCCACGACAGGCCCAACGGGCGGCCCACGCGGATGTCTTTGCGCCCGTCAAGGCCCACGTGGCGGAACTGGAGCGGCGTTTCCCCGGGGCCCGGGTGCCCTGGCTCAGCGTGCAGACGGCCGCACCCTCCCCGCTGCGCCTCATGGATCTGCTCTCCAAGAAGCACCCGCTGGACACACTGTTCCTGCTGGCCGGGCCAGACACGGTGCTCACGCCTGACTTCCTGAACCGCTGCCGCATGCACGCCATCTCTGGCTGGCAGGCCTTCTTTCCCATGCACTTCCAGGCCTTCCACCCTGCCGTGGCCCCGCCCCAGGGCCCTGGGCCCCCAGAGCTGGGCCGAGACACGGGCCGCTTCGATCGCCAGGCAGCCAGCGAGGCCTGCTTCTACAACTCCGACTACGTGGCGGCCCGAGGGCGGCTGGCGGCGGCCTCAGAGCAGGAGGAGGAGCTGCTGGAGAGCATGGACGTGTACGAGCTGTTCCTGCGCTTCTCCGGCCTCCACGTTCTGCGGGCCGTGGAGCCGGCGCTGCTGCAGCGCTACCGGGCCCAGACGTGCAGTGCCCGGCTCAGCGAGGACCTGTACCACCGCTGCCGCCAGGGGGAGCTGGAGGGCCTGGGCTCCCGCACCCAGCTGGCCATGCTGCTCTTCGAGCAGGAGCAGGGCAACAGCACCTGAGCCCGCCCTGCGCCCCAGCGCCCTGGCACGGCAGCACCCCTCTCCTCCCCAACAACCCAGAGTCACCTGCCAGCCTCGCCGGACAGGGCCGGCCGTGGTCTCAGACCCCAGGGCAGAGCCCGCTGGCCCCCTCTCTCTAGCTTTGTGGGTCCTCGGGCTCAGGACAAGCCCTGGGAGGTGCCTTTGGAGCCACCCCTTCTTGCCCCAAACCTGGTCTCCCTGGCTCCCCTCCCCCCACCCCCCCCCCCCACCCCCCCCAGCCGCCCTTGACGCTGCTGATTCAGGCTGTGGCCTCTGAGTATTTATGCAGTGCAGTCTGCCTGACGCCAGCCCCATCTCCCTCCTGGGGGCTGGGCTGTAGATGAGTGGTTGGGGAAGCGGGGAGCTGAGAGAAGAAGGGGGGGTGTCCCCCGGCTTCTCCCTTCTGGACCTGGATGAAGCTCCCTGCCTTTAATAAACTGGCTGAGTGTGGACTAGTGATTCTGAGTTTTCACAAGGTGGCACAGGGACTGGGAGGGCTGGTGGTAAGGATGGAGGCTCCCTTGTCCTGGCTGGGGCCCCGGTCTCCTTTCCCAGGGACTAAGCCATGAGATGCCCAGCCCTGCCCCAGCTCACAGCTTGGTCATATGTGCACACAGAAAGTTCTTTAGGCCTCTTTATTCTCAGTTTCGTCAGCACTTATAAAACCAGACTGGAGGCAGAGAGGCCATTCAGGAAGGCTCCTTTCCCCACCCCCAAACTCAGCCAAGGTCTGATAGGTTGGCCTGCTCCCTGTGGAGGGGACTCTGAAGGTGGGGTGGGGGCAGGGGAAATTGGGAGCTAGGCCAGGCCTGCTGGGCCACCCAGTCCCCCTGCAAAAAGGGGAGCTGGGCCTGGAGAGGGACAGGAAGTAGGACCAGCCCAGCCCTCCTGAGTCCTGGGGGTTCTCCCTCTCCTGCTGACATTCTAGGGCTGGGACCCTGGCTGTCCCTGAATCACCCACCCCCATAGCCCCACCCTGCTTCTACTTCTGTATCCCCACCCCCACCCTGTCCTCCCTAAATATATACAAATGTACAGGGGGTTCCATCCCTGCTGGGTGGGCCCCTTCTTCCATCTCCCTCTCTCCTTTCCTTCCCTCCCCTCCAGCCCTCCCTGGGCACCAGCCTGGGGGTGGGAGGTGTGGACAAGAAGGACCCTTGTGCAAAGTAGCTGGCACCAGAGCTGGTGAACTGAGTCCCCACCCTCCCAGTGAGCACCGCCCTCTCCCCCTCCCCTTGGGTCACGCCCTGGCCTTGTGTCCCAGGATCAGGAGGAGACTGTTGGGGATCCTGGGAGGGGTCCCAGACTCCTGGGTCTTTTTAGACACAGCACCATCCTAGCAAGCAAAGTCTTCAAAGAGGCCTCCTCGGGGACCAGGAGGGTGGTGGTGGTTGGGGAGCAGGCCGCTGGCTCCCCCACCCTCAGCACAGCCCCGGCTTGGGCATGGACTCTGCAAGGTAAAGAGGGAGCGGGACGTGGAGAATGCAAGCCCTGCCCCCATGCCCCGCCGCCCCCCCCCCACCCCGCAGCAGCCAGCGTTTCCTTGCCCCCTAGGGTAGGGGCTTCCAGGGAACCCAGGAAGAGCTTGGCCGGGCTAGTTCAGAAGTTGCCGAGGCCTTCAGTCCCAGGAGAGGGCACCGGCTGCACTCCGCAGAGCTCGCCCTCACCTGCTCCTTCAGCTCCTGCAGCCCCAGGGTGGAGATGCCCCCAGTGGAGGTCCGCAGGGGGGTCTTGGGACGACGCCACACCCGCTTCAGTCGGTCCCAGGACACCTTGGGGTTCAGAGTGAGGGGACAGCAGCGGGCTCAGGAAACTTGGTAGAGGAGAAGGGCAGGCCTCACCAGGTCCACCTTGTAGGACTTGCTTCCCCAGCAAACCCCCATTAGGACTCCCCAATCCTCCCCACCCATCCCCTTCTCCTGACTCCTCAGCACCCCCTAGCCTTCCAGCCAGTCAGGAGACCCTGGCCAAGAACCCCAGCTTTGCAGCCAAGCCAGCTGCACCAGGAAGACTGTACTGCCCCCTGCTTTTCCCACAGCCCTTCCTCCCACCCTCCATGCCCCCTCTGGGTGGCCCCCACCAGGCCCCCATCCCTTGCCTCATAGATATAGTCCAGGATCTCCAGCAGGGTGAGGATGCTGGCCCCGATGAATAGGCCCATCTGTCCCCCGAGGTCTCCTGGGGCGCACAAGAGCAGGGTCAGAGGCACAGGCTGGGCTCATCTGCCCCCATGGAATCTGGGTCAGGGCCTCGTCTCACCCAGTAGGGCTGACAGGCCGTAGGCCGCTCGCTGCTCCATGGCCTCGGAGGTCAGGGCTTCAAAAAAGACATCAAGGACCAAGAAGTTCTCCCTGTGGAGACAGGAAGCAGGGTGTCCCTGTGGGGCCATCCTGATCTGAGTCCCCTGCACCAAGAAGCTGGTGACCACCCTCAGACTCCCAAAGGCTGTGAGGGAAGACAGTCCCAGATGCATGTCTGTTTCATATTTTGAGGGTTAGCCAAGGGCCTGGGAGAGCAAAACGAAACTCCTGGGCCTGGGGGCACCTGGGTGGCTCAGTCGGTTGAGTGTCTGGCTTCAGCTCAGGTCATGATCTCACAGTTCATGAGTTTGAGCCCCACATCGGGCTGTCTGCTATCAGTGTGGAGACCGCTTTGGATCTGCCGCCCCCACCCCCTCTCTGCACCTCCCCCTCTCGTGCACTCTCTCTCAAAAATAAACATTAAAACAACGAACACAAAAATAAAAACAAACAAACAGAAACCTCCTGGGCCTGAAGGAGCCCCTCCTGCCTTCTGTAAGGCAGCAAATGGCATTCACTCTGTATCATCCCAATACCTCTCTAGAACTTTCAGTGGCTCCCCTTTGCCTAACAGTACACCCCAAAATTCTTTTTCCAGACTTCCAAGACTGCCTGTGATCTGCACCTTCTTATCTAGACTTCTTTCTTATCTGCTTCTCTCCACACAGCCTCCCCACTGCTCAGGCTGGTCTGTATATGATCCCACAGTTCTCTAGTTGGGATGCCTCTCCCCCACCCTGTCTCCTCCTGTCACACACCCAGGGTCCTCAGAGGCCCCACACATGCCTTCCCTGCTTCACCTGCCCCGCCCATTAATCTCAGCGGAGGCCTGACGATCAGTACCTCACTATCAAACGTGGCCTCACCCACAAATTGTGGCAGGAGCTTTGTGGTGTAATCACCTCTGTCCCCACAGGACCCACACCCTGGTACCCTGGCGCCCACAGGATGTTCAGCCTTTGTAGATTGACTGCAGGGGACCAGACCCAAGACTCAATGAGGCCTCTCCTGAAGGCCACCTTGTCCCTCTCCCTTGGCACAGCATTCTCTCAATGTGCATTTAATGGCTCCCAGGTTGCTTGGGGGGTGGGGTGGGGGGTTGGGGAGACACAAGCAGAGGGCTGTAAAACAACCATTAAGTGCAATGACCGAGAGAGGTACAGAGTGCTGTGGGGGCTCAGAAGAAAGGCGTTTGGATCAAGAAGGGCATCCCTGGAGGTGGGGACACAGGATGTGATTTGGGGGATGGGTAGGGATTAATTAGAAGAAAGGGATCGTGAAAGGCATTCCTGGCAGAAGACTCATTAGTAAGAAAGATACGCCCAATCCCAGTCTCCATCATGGACCAGGCCTGTTGCAGGTGGCCTCTACTAAAGACACACACACACACACACACACACACACACACACACATACCGTATGTAGGTTTCGTTGCGGTTGTACTTCCTTGCCAGGTACCGGGCTGAGCCCCTGTTGGGGATCCTGACCATGGAGATTTCTTTCCCGTAGCGGGTCAGGTTGCAGGGAGTAGGGCAGAAACACGGGCCCTCGGTGCCCCCACCCAAGGAGTCTGCAACACAGAGGTACCAACTGCAGTGGCGGGGGGGGGGGGGGGGGGGCAGGTGGCCCAGTGGCCCACTGGCTGCAGGGAGAAGGCATAGGGGCTGTCCTGAGGCAGGCAGGTCCTCACTGAGGGCCTCTACTGGCCACCCTGGCACTGCCTAAGGGGGACTGGCTGGGAGTTCCTTCCTGGACCAGCTTCAGACCACCTAAGAAAGTGGGTGAGGGCAGAACCCCCCAGCACCCTCCTACAGGCTTATCTTTCTGTGTCCTAGCCCTTTGGGGCTGAGGAGTCCTCATGGTGCAGACGGAGGACACAGCCCATCTGTCAGAGCCATTCACACGAGATCTCAGACACACACGGGGCTTGGAGAGGATGCCGGATGAATGGGATTATATGCATGTTTTCACATATGCAGATGGATGAGTGGGTGGATGGGTGGACAGATGGGCAGAAGGACAGATGCTATGTTTCATATGCTGGATTTTCTTTGTTCCCCCCTTCAGATCCACTCTCCACTCTCCTCCACTTTTCTCTGTGTCCAGGAGGCAGGTCTCTCTGCCAAATGCATTACCTAGACTCCCTTGTCTTCTGGCTTTGGGTTGGGTTTGGCCAGCGGGAGACCCCAGCAGGGTCAGAGAGCAAGGAGGGGAGAGATGCCAGGATATTTCTTTCCCCAGCTTCCTCACCACCAGGCCATTGGTTGGCTGAGACTGCTTCCCCCTCTTGTGGCCGGAGTTCCCGTCCTCTGGGACAGCCACACGTCTCTGCCTGGGCCCCAGAGGCGCTCCCTTCCTTTACCCTGTAAAGCAGCAAATGGCATTCACTCCTTATCATCCCAGTACCTCTCTAGAACTTTCAGTGGCTCCCCATTGCCTAACAGTACACCCCAAAATTCTGGACAACTAAAGTCCCTGCTCACACATCTGCCCCTTCATTAAACACTCTCCCACTGCCCCTTTGGCCGACGCAGTTGGAATGCGGGACAGAGAAGGTCTCAGTTCCACTTCCTGTCATGTCTCTCCTTCCCTGGGGGCCCCATCATCTGGATTACTGCAGTGTTCACCTGACTGGTTGCTCTGCTTCTGGTCTTAACTTCCACCATCCCTTCTCCACAGCTAATCAGAGTCACCTTGATAACATCAGATGGCATTCTTGCCTTGCCTTAAGCCATTGTTGGCTTCCCAGAGCCTCTTCCAGTCTTGCCTCCCCCCTCCCCACCTCCTGTGTTCTCTGCCCTCGAGCCACACTGACCTTTCCGTGATTCCCCTCCCAACTCTCTTTCCGGCTACAGATGTTTAGCACTGAACTGTTCCCACTGCGTAGAACATGCCCCCCCCCTTTTCACCAGGCTGACTCTTCCACACCCTTCAAATCTCAGCTAATCAATCTATCACCTCCTCCAAGGATCGTCCTGCCTTCCCAGGTGGAGCTGCACGCCCATCCCTGGGGCCTTGTAGCACCCCTGTGTTTCCCCTATCCAAGGACCAAGGCTGTGCCTGTGCCAGCACGGTGCCTGCTCACAGCCCTGTTCCATGAGGGTGGCCTCTCGTTCCCACTCTCACCTCCAGCACCAGCCCAGGCTGCCACCATCTGCAGAGGAATGAATGGATGGATGGATGGATGGATGGAGGAAAGAGTGAGTGAATCGCAACCCAGGTGAGACCTATGGCCAGATGGGGTTTGCCTTACCCACACTGATAGCAGCGCATGTTTCCTCAGACCAAGAGAGAAGTCATTTCGCTTCCCCAGAGAGGGTGAGCTCCTTGGTGGAGCCACAACAGAAACCCAACCCTTCACTCCCAGTCCTGGTTTTTCTGCAACCCCTACCCTGCTGCCTCCACTTACCCAAGTGTCCACACCTGCAAAGTCCTCAGACCCCCTGGAGGTATGGGATAAGGCTCAACCCTGGAGGGAGCGTCCAGGGAGAGAATAGGAGGAAGGGGGCCAAGGCAATGAGGAGAACAGCAGACAGGGGGGGTGAAGAGGGAGGCGATGGAGAGGCAGGGGAGGGGAGAAGGCAGCACGGACCCAGTGTGTGGTCGGCACACTCGATGTAGATATTTGGCGGGCAGATGGTCTCATTGCCTGAAAGGAGAGAAGATTATTCCTGGAGTCTATGGTTCCACCCCCTCTCCCCCACCACGCTCCCAAATGAGGGCACGCACATGCGCGCGCACAGACGTACATGTTTGCACATCCCTGTACATGCATGAGCGTACACATGCTCGTGCATGTACGCCCGAAAATGTACACATGCATATGTGCATCAAACGAATGCACATTGCCTGCATGCACACATGCACACACATCTGTACGCATGTGTACCAGCACATGCACACAACCGCCTCAAATACACAAGCCCCAATGTACGTAAGCCCACGTATGCAGCAGTGCGCATCAACAGGCCCACAAACATGCATGCGTGCATTGCCATACGCACACGTGAAAACATGTATAAAGTCCCAAACACGTACGCATACACTCACGTGAGTGTAGACACGCACACATGTTGTTGTACACATGCACTTGCTCGTGCACATGAGCAGTGTTCTGTCCCTGGAGGTTCTGGAGCCTGGCAGGGTGGCACGGAGGGCTGGCGGGAGGGGAGGGTGCCCACCTGGCATGTGCACCATCCGGCAGTGGCAGCGCTGAAGCACGGCCTCCTTTTCACAGCGCAGCCGGCAGGCAGACACGCTGTAGGCTGAGTAGCCCTGAAGCTCAGGCTCCCTGAGCCCGCTCTCTGCCCGGCAGTTGCCCCAGGGCTGGGGCAGATAGGTCAGCTGCAGAGGGGGTGCATAATGGGGTCATGCCCAAAAGGCCCACCTGGCCCTCCATTGCCCACAACCTCAGCAAAGTCCATGGGTGGCCTGGTGGCCTGTGAGCTTCTGGAGGGTAGGTCTGGTCAGCATCCCCTCTGGGCCCAAAGACCCTGCCCAGTGTCCAATCCAGGGCCCAGCTGGAGGTGCTCACCCGCTGTTCCTGGCAGGACACGAAGGTTTGGAAGCCTGGGGACACGCCAAAGCCCAACTGGTGGATGTAGGGTGGCTCCTCTTGGCTATGGATCTGCACTCGGATGCCGGCCTCAAACGATGTCTCATCTGCACAGTGGAGATGCGGACCTTTGGAAACCCCTCCCAGGCAGAGGGCCCAGGCTGGAGCCCCCAAATCGGTCCCTGTCCCTTTCCCTGCATACTTGTCTCTCTCCAGATGGGCAGGTATTCCTCCTGCTGGATGTCCAACATGATCTCCAGGCCACTGCCCATGCCCCCAGCCCGACTGGGCAGTGAACTCTGTGGATCCGCGTTAAAGGTATAACACTTCCCATAGCGAGTATACACCTGGGGCAGGGGGGGTGAGAGAGAGGAAGAGAGGAGGTGAAGCTAAGACAATTCCTGCAGCTCAAGGCTCCCTGTCCTGTGAGAGGGCCCACCTGCCTGGACATCGCTGTCCAACAGCAACCACTCTACAGCCCAGCCTCTTCCCTAAGCTCTATATTTTCTACTGACATCCTCTCTTAGCTGATTAAAAGACATCTCCAGCTTAGAGTATCAATAGCAGAACTCTTGCGATCTTCTGTGCTCTGTCCCTCTGATTTAAGGGCCCCACCATCTACCCCATTTCTCAAGTCAGAATCTCTGACTTTTCCCCCTCTCCTTCACTCCTACATTCAATCCAGAATCTGAGCTGGGCAACTCTACTCCTGAAATCTATTTGGAATCCAAACACTTTCATTCCATCTTGTGTCCCCTCTTTCACCAGCATCTCCCACCTCACTCCGGGCTCCTAACTGGTCTGCCTTCAGCCATCCTTGCCTCTCGCTCCTGGCACCCCCCCCACACAGCAGCCAGAGTGCCCATTGTAAAGTACAGGGATCCAATTGAGTCCCTTGCTGGCTTGGAGCCCAACGTTCCCCAGAGGATAAAGCCAAATTCCTTCCCTAGCCTGAAAAATCGCCATGTGTCATGACCTCTCCTGCCACTCTACCCCCAGATCTCAGTGACAAATTCAAACCTATGGGGCACCTTTCCTTCCTCTGGTCTTTGTTCATTTATTTCTCCCTCCTGGAATGCCACCTCCCCCCACCTTTGGCATGGTTAGCTGTCTTTTAAGTCTCAGCTTAAGTGCCCCCCTCTTCATTTTTTAAAAAATGTTTATTTACTTTTGAGACAGAGACAGAGCGTGAACAGGGGAGGGGCAGGGAGAGAGAGGGAGACATAGAATCTGAAACAGGCTCCAGGCTCTGAGCTTTCAGCACGGAGCGGACGCGGGGCTTGAACCCACGAACTGTGAGAGCATGACCTGAGACGA
Organism: Neofelis nebulosa; assembly: GCF_028018385.1. Classification (NCBI taxonomy): domain Eukaryota; kingdom Metazoa; phylum Chordata; class Mammalia; order Carnivora; family Felidae; genus Neofelis; species Neofelis nebulosa. The sequence goes on from NC_080783.1 coordinate 18,312,391, forward strand.
GATCGGACGCTTAACCGACTGAGCCACCCAGGCGCCCCAAGTGTCCCCTCTTCAGACACACGCACATATACCACATACACACTTAGGGTGATCCTCCACAGGTGTTCATCGGTTTGCTCAGTGTATACCAAGACCTGATATTATCTCGTTTATCTGGTTGTCTCCTTGTTCAGTGTCAACATCTCCCCCACTGAGGTTTATGCTGCACAGCCGTGGGTTTGTCTGGTGTCCCCAGCACTGGCCCAGCGGGCGGCACGAGGAAGGCTTATAAGCAGTTACTGCCACACCGAACGAAGCTCTTTTCCACTACGGAGGGTTCCCAAGAATGGACACCAGATGGCGCTGGCGTCCCGGAGATGGATACCGAAGCCCCGCCGGCCAGGAGCTGCGATGGGGTCGTTGCGCAGCAGCGGGGGAGCGGGGGTCAAGAGAGAGGCGGAGGCAGGTGCCCCGCTGCCAGGCTCACCCCACAGAGACGAGCCCCCGGGTCAAACCCATCACAGGCAGCACCTTCCCTGGGGGCAAGGGGTCAGTGCCCTCAATCACTCTCGTGCTCCCTCTCCCCTCTCCTTGGAAACATTTCCAGCTGGTAAAAGCTGGGAGAAAAGGCTTGGGCGGTGTTGGGGAAAAGATATCCTAAATGCCTAGCTTCAGAGAAAGGGTGTAGAAGGGAGAGGGGCTGGGTTGTGGGCAGTGAGAAGGATGATTTCTAAGAACTGGGGGCCTGGGGCACCGTTGTCTGGGGAGCAGGGTTAAGTCTTCTGTCACCCAAATATCCTCCCTGCAGATCCTCAAACACGTGTCTAACAAGCACCTTGCAATTTACAAATCATGGCTACATCCACCCCCACCCCCCCACCCCCATTTCATGCACTCAGCAACTCTGATATGGATAGATTTAAATTACTTGGCTTTTATAGACCAGGAAACTGCAGCTCAGAGAGGTGATGTGACTTGCTCAAGGCCACACAACCAGTCAACTAGTCGGTAGGAGAGGCAGAATTCATCTGGATGCAAGACTTGAGCTGTTCCCACAACCCACAGCTGCCTCCTGCCAACCCAAGCCCCAGCTCCCTCTCAGTCCCACCAGCTGAAATGAGACAGGTGAGAAATGAGAGAGGTGAGTGATTTAACACCCGTCTGTCCCCTCCCCCACCACTTCCTCCTTCCCTTCCATTCCACTTCCGTACATCTTCCTCACTTTTTTTTTTTTTTTTTTTTTTTTTTGGAAAGCTAACCCTCTCTTTTGGGATAAGGGGTCAGGGATTACCTGTTTCTAAGCCTTTCATTTTTTTTTTTTAATTTTTTTTTAAACGTTTATTTATTTTTGAGACAGAGACAGAGCATGAACGGGGGAGGGTCAGAGAGAGGGAGACACAGAATCTGAAACAGGCTCCAGGCTCCGAGCTGTCAGCACAGAGCCCGACGCGGGGCTCGAACTCACGGACCGTGAGATCGTGACCTGAGCCGAAGTTGGCCGCTTAACCGACTGAGCCACCCAGGCGCCCCTAAGCCTTTCATTTTTTTTTTAACGTTTATTTATTTTGAGTGAGTGAAGGGTGGGGCATGAGCAGGGGCAGAGACAGAGGGAGACAGAGAATCCCAAGCAGTCTCTGCACTGTAAGTGCAGAGCCCAAGGTGGGGCTCGAACTCACGAACCATGAAATCATGACCTGAGCTGAAATCAAGAGGCTGAGCCACCCAGGCGCCCCACACCTTCCTCATTCTTTGTTCTCCAGATCTGCTGCCCCTCAGTTCATTGTCCCTCCCTCCTGCTTCTCCCCCTGACCAATTTCTGGGTTCCAGTCCTTGACCCTGTCTGTATCAGCCTTGCCCACTCCATGCTGCACGTCTATCTGTGGGGCAAGAGTAGGCATGGCTGACAGTCCCAGAGCATTCGCTGTGCCCAGGCACTGACTAAATGCTTAACGTGCTCTTTCCAATGGAATCCTCACATCCCCCTCTATCAGATGAGGAAATTGAGGCTCAGAGAGATGGGTTGATTTACCAAGGTCTCCAAGATCATTGCTTCTCAAACTGTATTGTACACAAAGCACCTGGGGACCTTGTTAAAATGCAGTTTCTGGTTCAGTCGTGTGTGTTGGCAAGGGGAGGCGGACAAGACGGAGATTCTGCATTTCTAACAACCGCTGGCACGTGGACCGTACTTCAAGTAGAAAGGCCCAAAATGAACGGGTGAGAGTCCCGTAGGTCAGCTCCACTTTAGGTCTGCGCTCTGACAACGTGTTACTGGAAGGAGGGGAACCCGGAGAGGGGCTTGGTGCAAGATTCCTGGGTCCCCAGGGCGGGTGGGAAGGGTAGATGGGCAGAATACGTAAGTATTTGACTCAAATCTCAAGGCAGCCACCCTCTTCCTACTTCGGGCCAAGAAGATGCTGGAATCAGCTCTTACTGATGCAGCTGGTTTGAGTGTATGCTCCAGCTGAGAGGCCAAACAAGGCGCGGACTGTATGGGGGACCCGTTTAGGTTTAGCGAGCTACCCCCCACCCCCGTTGTGCAGCACCGCCCCGGCGGCTCCCCCTGATCACCAGCAACCGTCACGGCCTCTCCACAGCTCAGCCTGACCCAACCCGAAGGACTGTGGACTCCCCGCAGCTGAGAGGCTCAGAGCCCATTTCGGCATGCGCAGACCCCAGTACAACTCGTAGAAGGTGTGAGGTGGAGGGAAGGAGCGCCAGGTGAACCCTACCAAAGGTCTTGCACTATGGTGCTTTTGACTTATTTTCTCCTTTGAGAAGGGCTCTCCTTTGCCTTCCGGACGGCCACACGAGGAAAGTATCGTTGCCCCCATTTAATGGTGAGGAAGCCCAGGGAGGGAAAGTGAGTTGACTAAAGGCACACAGCCAGTAAACGACAAGAGATCCAAACGGAACTGAGCCCGGTGCCGAAGCAGAATTAGCGCTATAAAACACCTGGCGGGTGCGTATCCGGTGACTAAATGACTCTGGTAGGCTCCTGACCCTGGGCGGGCCTTGGGCAGCCTCCCTTTCAATACCTCCAGTAAGTACACACAGACCATTCTGCATGACACTGAGCCCGGCCCTGTGTGGGGCAGGGGTAACCAGGAAGACTTTGACTACAATGGCTTTGGAGGGGGGGTGGTTACCTGGCACCCCTGCCCTCGAGGGGGTTGTGCAGAGTGGGGGTGACGGTGGGTGGACGCGCTCCGGGTCTGATGGAGATACTCTGCAGGGAAGGGACAGGCCAGACTGGCAGGGCCGGGCCACTTGCACAGCCCAGGTCAGGCCCGACCGCTGGGCAGAGCAGAGCGTTGCCCCGGAGACGGTCCCCGGGCCAGGCAGGCAGCGGCGGGTGGAACTGCCAGCTCCTAAGTGGCAGAACCCTGGTGGCGGCACAGCCCACAGCCTCTTCCATGGAGACGGCACGGCCGCTCTGCCTCAAGGCCCCCCAGGCTGGTCACTGCTTTCTTCCCCATGGACTGGCCCAGAAGGAGGGAATGCATACAGGAGAGTCCAGGGCCCCGCAGCGGAAAGGGGCAGGTGCTAGGCTAGGATGTGCCGGAGTGGGCCGAGGGTCTGTCTCCAAATGACCCACTACCAGCCCTCAGCCTTAGGGGCTCAGACCCCTACCTCTGTATCTACCATCTCAGACCCCTCCCATCTCAGACCCCTACCTCTGCCTTTGGTCTGCACACCCCCCCCCACGCCCCCCCCCCCCCCCCCCCCCCCCGCCGCCTCGCTTTCTGCCTTAGCTCCTGGGTCCGCCCTCCTGACCCTAGGCTGAGCACATGGCCTCCCAGAATCCCTCTGGGCCCGGGCTGAATAAGCTCCTAGATGGGAATCTGTCTGTGCTGCGTGTGGACCCTTGGACCCTTCCAAGGGTCCTTTCTTTTCCTTTTGGCCAGCCCTCCGCCTGTCCCTCTCAGACCAGCCCACCCTTTCTTGGCCTGGACCCTGGCTTGAGTCTGACTCCCTGGTCTCTGTCCCTCTGATCTCTGTGTCTCACGGCCCTTCTCTATTCTCCTGGCCTGCCTGTCTTCAGCATCTGATAAATTATCCCATCTGGCCTCTGTTTCTCGGTCCCTTGCCCTCTGTCAGCCAGCCCATCCCCCTGGCCTCTGTCTTCCTCTCCCATTGGCCTGGCTGCGCCCTGTCCTTTCCTTTCCTTTGCCCTCTGCATCTGCAGCCTGTTTATCCTAGCCGAGGTGTCCAGTCCCCATCTCTTATCTTCCTACTAGACTCTCCCCTGGGCCTGAGACTGCTGCTGCCAAGCCAGGAACCCTTCTCCGGGCATGCCCCCCTCTCCTTCTCCCTGCCCCCTCCTCCAGGTCTGCCCCGGACAACATCAGAGGTTGGGAGGGATCTGTCCTCTCTGAGCTCCCTACTCTGAGCCGTGGCTCCTCACAGCCTCTTGGGTTCCATCTACCCACAGCTGCCATTTCCCCCAGGAAAGCTCTCCTTGGCTGGCTTGCATGCACCCCCAGCCCTCCCCACCCCTCATCCTCCCTGCAGTCACGGAGCCCACGGGGTTAACAGGCAATTAGCGGGGCCAGGGCTCAGAGCTGTGGGGGAGAGGGCCAGGGGCCTCCAGGAGATAAGAAGCCAAGCAGCCAAGGCTGGGCTAATCCCAGAGCTAATCTGCAGCCTAGGCTTTTATCTCCACTGCCTTCTGGGCACCCTGCCTCTGCTCAGGCCCTGGCGCCCTCCCCCCAACTTTTCCATAAGAGCTTCCTCCTGCCCCACATTCCGTCAGCCCTCCCCTGATGTGGTCCAGGCCTGGGCCTCTCACTCAGGCCTCTGGAATGAATTCCCTTTAACCCTGTGGTGCCCTGGAGTCCGTGGGGGTGGCCAGTGGAAGGGGGTGCGTCTTCACCCGTTCTGGACTGTGAGTAACACCCCAGGCCGAACAGCTCTTGAAACAACACTCAGGGGTGGCCCAAGTGTCCAAGTTCAAAGGCTCCTGCCTCTCTACCCTCCTCGATGGGGAAGGAAGAGGGCATCATCGTGCAAAGGCCACAACAGAGGGGTGGCAAGGTATGTATCCAAGGGCACATAGGAAGACGGGGCAAATTCAGAGTCCAGTCCCTCTCCTCCACTGGCCCCAACACTGTCCTCTAACCCCCCCTGAGGGGTCAGCAGACCCTGGTGCCAGCTTCAGCTCTACCACTGACAGCCTTGTGTAACCTTGGCTAGTACAGTGATTTATTGACTTCTCTGGACCTCAGTTTCCTCATCGGTCAAGTGGAAATAGAAATTCTTGCCTGACTTATTTCATAGGGCGGTTGTAAGTGTATGAAAGAGGCATCTGCAGAGGGAAATAATATACATGAGTCCTCAATATTAGTAACAAGAGTGTCATAGAGACCAATAAAACCTGGGGCAGAGATCGACCACTGGAGGGGGTGCTGGAAATGGATACACATATCATAGCTTCATAACATGGGGAAAGGGGCACGTGTTTTGGAATCCTACAGAACAGGGTTCAAATCCTGGCTATGCCACCAACCGTTGACAAGTAACCTTGGGTAAGGATGCATGATTTAATCTCTCTGAGCCTAGGATTGCGCATCTGTGAAAGGGAAGTGGTAACTTCTCCTGAAGTTAGTTACGAGGATTAGAGATAAATTCAGAGTGGGGTGTGGTAGGGTGTTCCAGAAAGATAAGGGAAGGGGTATGGTATGGGGTATAGATTTGTGAATGGGACTTCTTGCCAAATGGTGCAGCTCTTTCTTTTTCTCTTTCTTTCTTTCTTTCTTTCTTTCTTTCTTTCTTTCTTTCTTTCTTTCTTTCTTTCTTTCTTTCTTTCTTTCTTCCTTCCTCATTGAAGTATACTTGACATTGGTGTAGCATTTTGATCTTGGATTCCCACTGGTCCCATTTTCAGGGCACCGTGCACCTTGGTAAAGGCTCTCCCAGCAATTTGGGAGAGACTGTGTTTCTTAGGGGATGGGGCTCTGTCAGAGTGAACCACCCGCCCCGGCACAGGGATACGGCTCTCCTACCGGATGAGAAGCAGCACTGAATGAACAGGCCTGCAGCCCAGCCTGGTTCACATCTGAGGCCTGCCTATATTGTCTGTGGGATTCGGATTCAGTCATTGAACCTCTCGGATCTGTGTTATGAGGTAAGAGATGATATACATAAATCATAGCAACATCTAACATTTATTTAGTGCTTACTCTGTGTCGGGCATGGCCCTGGGCACTTTATATAAATTCACTCCTTAATTCCCACAAAAACCCTGCATTAGAGGTCTCTTAACCCCATTGTAGAGACAAAATACTAGAAGCCCAAAGAGGGTAGGGAACCTGCCAGGGTCGCATATCATGGCACAGCAGGGTACCAGGCAGTCTGATGCCCAAGCCTGTGCTCATATCCACTGTGTGATGATACACACCTGTCACAGCACTGGCAAATAGTAGGTGCTCAAGAAACGGCAGGTGTTAAAACAGCATTTATGTGCCCGTCACTATTCTTTGAGGCTGTGCACTGTGTCAGGCACTGTGCTCGGTGCCGGGGATGGTTCAGAGAACAAAACAGACAGTCTCTGCCCTGAAGGCGTTTGCTGTCTGGCTGCAAAGGGATTCATTCATTCAAAACGTGTTTATCGAGCCACCTACACTATGAGGCAGGTGCACAGCAGCCAGGAACAAAATAGAACAATCACACGTATAGGCAGATCATTACTGCCTGGGACTATTGCTGTGACGGGAATCCCACAAGTCCTCCGGCAGGGGGACTGGGGTTGGAGGGTAGAGCTTCCCGGAGCAAGCTCACTCACCCGCACCGGAAGGGCTTGGGTTCCCGTCACACGGTCCAGACCGGAGAATGCCTACCCCCCACCCCCCCACCCCCAAGCAGGCCTGGCCTCCTCCCCTACCACACCCCCACAGCCAGCCAGGTGCTTTTCAGAGCAACCTCCTCCCCAAGGTCGAAGCGCGCCCGCTCCCAGGTCCGGGAGGAAATGGGAGCAGTGTTTGTTCAAATGTAAATGTGTGAGCTGCGGTGGAAGAGAAGTAGGGGGCGGTCAAGGCCGCGTGACTCCAGGCCGAGGTCGCTCTGGGAGCCAGGAGAGCTTGGGGCCGTAGAAGAATGCGGTGACTCCAGGAGTGCGCCGCGTTTCCACGGGAGAGGAGCGCGCAGGGTGTCCAGCACGCAGGTAAACCCGTAAACCTGCTCCCAGGTAGCTACCACTTAGGCCTTAAACCCTAGAAAGGCAGTTTTCCAGGCGAGAATATTTTTAATTTGTAACGAAGCCCTTGCCTGACATTGCCGCCCCTGGACGCAAAGTTATTCGTTAGAGAGTTTTGTTGACACAGTGCGGCACACACCCACGGCCGGGCGGGAGTTCCCGGGCCAAGACTGAGCAGGTGGCGGTGGGTGTATGGGTGTGCGCCCCCCACCCCAGCACACGCACCCGGGCATCCGGGCCGGGCCCACCCGCACCCCGAGGGCCGCACCCACCGCCGCGCGCTCCCCGCCGCCCCCTCCTCCCTCCCGCGGGGCAAGCATCCATCACCGCGCCCGAGCGCCCTCCCTCCCGTCTCCTCCGGGCGCCTCGGCTCTCCTCCCTGGGTTTGCCTCATTTGCATTCCCCCGGCTCCCGGCTCCTCGGCAAAGTGACCTCCGCACACAGCAGAAGCCAGAGGCTTCCACCGCGGAGGGAGACACCGCCTCCCGCCGCCCGCCGCGGCCGGGGAGGGCCTAGGGGGCGCAAGCCCGGACGGCAGGGCGGGGGCCCGGGGGAACAGTTCTCTGGGGGCAGCTGGAGGGCCCGGGAGCGGCGGGAAAGGCCTGGGGCCGAGGGGCGCAGACGGACTCCGATGGGATTTGAACCTCAGGTCCTCTGTGTTGCGGGAGTGGAACGTGGAGGTCAGCACCGGGCCCGCGAAGCTGCGCCCCGACAACCCGCTTGGAACCTGGGGAGCCCCAACCCCGTTTCCCTCCCCTGCACCCCCACTGGAGAGGGGCCAGCCCTACCGGGCAGTCTCCCAGGAGTCCCCAGTTCCCCCCGTGGGGCCTGACCAGTCCCTGTCCCCGCTCCCCTGGCCTGCCGAGCCGCCTCCCCTCCCCCCATTTGGTATTTACACCTTTCACACATTTGTAAGCTATTATCCTGTCCACGCTTAGTCACCGCTGAGCCAAGCGCCACGGATTTAGTTCCTTTAATCTTTCCTCCTAAATCAGTCCTCCATTTCCCCTTAATCATCCCGTGGCTCCTCTCTGAACTCTCGCTGCCGCCTCGGCTGCTGCAGCCCATGCCTGTCTCTCTGGAACTGCTCCCCCTCCAAACCCAAACGGGTGTCCCAAGGGCATGGTGAACGTTAGAGGGGGCCCGGGGTTGGATTTCCAACGCTGCGGGTCCCCAGCTTGGGAGCCAGGGGAAGAAGTGCAAACACTCCCCCCACCAACCCCTTTCTGGAAACACACAGCACTCTGAACCTTCTCCTCTCCACCCTCCTTGTCTCTGTCCTCCTCCCACCTTCCCACCCCCATTCATCTGGATTCATCTGGATGGCTCCAAGACCCTAACCCTCAGGTCTCCTGACCAAGGTTCTGGCTGTCCACCCCCACCACCCCACCTCCCGCCACGAGAGAGGTGGCATTGCCGAGAGCATGGAAGGACAGAGCAACGCTGATAACCCACCAGCCTGAGGCTGCCCTCCTCCCCTCTCCAGGGTGACTGTCCATCTCTCCTTGACCACCCTGTCTCCACCCTGCACTCACTCCCGCCCAGTGGAACCCACTGACTCAGGGGCCTCAACCTGAGCAGCGCTGAAACTCAGCCCTCCTAGTGCTCCCTGGGATGCCCCTGCCTCCCTGCCACCCATTCCTGTTCCTTTCTGCCCCCCAGCCTGGGACTGGCAGGGGCAGCCCTGCCGCCAGCCACAAGAGGGAGAAGATTCCTCCCTGGAATCCAAAGGGCAAGGGTGGGAATCCTGCAAGGAGCATGGGTAGGGGAGACAGAGGGAGGACAGGAGGGGGATACTGGGGCCATTTCTTCAAATGCTAATCAGCATCTTCCGGCAGTGCCACAAGAAGCTGAGCTGATAATGAGCCCAGCTCGGGGCTGATTCCTGATTAATGAAGAGGCCACAGGGCTGCTGAGTGGGGCCGGGTGGGGCAGGTCCCTCCTGGCCCTCCCCGCTGCCCTGGAAGACCAGTCCTCTGCAACAATAACAGCCCCCGCCCTTGGGTGCTTGGCCACACCACTTGAATCCCCCACCACCAATTCCACTTGTGGCCAATGGGAAGCAGCCAGACTGAGGGCACCGCCACCAGGAGGGCCCGAGGGACAGCAGCCAGCTCTGGGGCAGGTGGTGGGGAGAGCAAACACTGGGTTCTGCAAGCTGTGACTTGTAGGTAGCCCTCAAAATATTTCTTAAAGTCAGGAAAATTTTTATTCAAATCATCAAGACTTGGGCTTCCCTGGACAAATTGGAAGACCCTGCCCCCACCCCCAAACACTGGGCATCCCCGACCCGGTTGTGAGTTAGCTGGGGCTGAGGGACAGCAGCTCCCCTCGGGGATAAGTGATCTTCCCTTCTGCTCAGACCCCACCCTTCCCTAAGGTGTGCCCTCCCCTACCTGACCTGCCTGGCTCCTGAAGGCAGGACAACCCTGAACTAGATGTTGAACTAAATGTTCTCAAGATTCATGCCTTAAGAGAGGACAGGGCAGAGGGGCTGGACAGAGGGTGAGGGTAAGAGGTAAGCTTGTCTGGTAGGTAAGAGGCCTGCGCCAACCTCAGAGGGAAGCCCGTCCGTTCCTGAGTAGAGGGGGCAGGGGGCAACCCTCAGGCCCTCAGGAGCCAGCAGCCAAGGTATGGAGTTGTCACGCTCATGGGGTAGCCTTCCCACAACCGAGGAGGCATGGCAGAGCTGATCAGTACCGCCCTGACCACACCAGGGAAGGGAACGGGCTTAGGAGGAAGCCGTGAGCTTCGGAGGAAGCTGGGATCGAAGGCAGGGGATTGCCAGGATCTGGCATGGGGGAGCCAGGGAGGGCTAGAGGGCCGAATGCATGCTGCCCCCCTGCCTCTAAGCTGTCCTGGCTGGCAGCCGGGGTGGGGCTGGGAGAGGAGGGAGGAGGGCAGGGAGGGGGACTGCCCAGCTGGAAGAGGCCTTGTCTAATTGTGCCTGATTAGTAGAGAGGAAGAGAACAGGGCGAGTGATTAATAGTCACGGCAGTCACCAGCGAGTGGGGAAGGAGGGTTGGGAGGGGGAGGGAAGTCTGAGAGCCAAGAGGGAATGGGGACAGTGAAGTGCCCACACGTCCCTGGTCACCTGCCCCTCCAGGGAGTGGCTGGACCCCTGACGACCCACAGAGAGGGGCTGCATCCTACCCCTGCCTCCTCCAGGATTTTCCACCTCCCCCACGCCTCAATTTTCCAGACAATAGAATGGAAGAGAAAAGACTGAGGTCATGTCCTGCACCTGGGAAGAAAGGTTCATCGGTTCATGTGATGTCAACAGACACCTCCGTGTCTCCAGACCCAGGCCCTATCCTCAGCTCAACCTGGGACCTCAGCCCAGATCGTAGACGCCAGAGCTTCCAACCAGAGCCCACACCTGCCACCCATATCCTCTGGCCCCGGCTGGAATTCCTAGCCCTGCCCAGTCCTGCAGTCTGAACCTAGTTCCTGGGTCCACTGAGAACTGTGCTGTCCACCACGGTTGCCACTACCCGCGTGCGGCTATCTGAATTGAACAATTCATTTTCTCTGTCACACGAATCACATGTCAGATGCTCAATGGCCAGTGTGGCTGGTGACTCCCATGTTGGACAGCACGGATACATTTCTATCATCCCAGAGATGTTCTGTGGGAGAGCACCGATCTGGAGAGAGTCTGTGCACACGCATGCACGCACGCACACATGCGTGAATATTTGGAAGGGGTGGGTAACACGGGAATGCTGTGACAGGGGAGGGGAGGGGCTGGGCCTGAGGATCAAGACCGGGGGAAAGACAGGAGACGGCAAATAGCAAAGATGCCTGCATGTGGGTCGGCAACCGCGGGTGGTGCTGGGAATCGACAGGTAAGAGAGCAGGAAGTTGGGGCAGTGGCACTTGCAATTGTGGACTCTTCCAGAGGACACACTATGTGCACGCCAGGCAGTGTGCTGAGTTCTTCTCGGCCATCTTTTTAATCCTCTCAACTGCCCGCCTTGTTTAAGTTCTAATATTGCATTTACTGGATGTAGAAACAAACGAAAGCTCACGGAAGCTTTTTGACTTCTCCAAGGCCACACAGCTTAGAGGGGAGAGCCGAGGTTCAGATCCAGACGGTCCGGCTCCAGAAACCACACACTTGACTGCTCCGCCATACACTCCCCAGCTGAGAGGAGAAGCTGAATTTTAGAGCCACCCTTGCATTTTACAGCTAAAGAGATGAAGCCCAGGGAGAGAGAGTGATTTCTGCCTTCGAGTAAGTGGGCAGGCTGAGAGCAAGCCCCAATGGGGAAAGTATGGATGGGGCTCGGAGCACCAGGGTGGGGGGAGCAGATGGTGGTGGGAATCGGAGGAAGGGAGAGAACATATAGGTGGTGAGAGCAGGAGGCGAGGTGGGAGTGGGTGGGTGGGTACGAGACTGAGTAAGGAGCGGGAAGGGAAGAGGAGAAGGGACGGGGTAAGCTAGGTGGAAGGAAGCATGGGTGGAGCGGTGAGTGTCCCCCACTGCCCAGGAGCTCTTTCCTCTCTCTCTCTCTCTCCCCTCCTCTCCAAACCTCCCAGGTCTGCCTCACCCCGTGAACCTTCCCAGCCCTCTTCCGCCCAGAGTGGCCTCTCTGTCTGGGCTTTTACTACCCATGGACCTCTTTTGGCAATTGATCCTGGCAGCTCAGGACACCCACCTGCATGGCTGGTTAACTCTTGCATGGTTCGTTAAGCTTCTGAGTGTCCCTGTCTCTGCTCCACCAGGAGAGTGTAGGCTGCCTGAGGACAGGGACCGGGGACTGGGGCTTCCCTTCTTTGTTCTCCCCCCGCACCACCGAGCAGGTACACAGTAGGCACTCAGAGCTCCTGTTGATTGGGCGAGTGACTGGGAGTCGGTGAGGGGGTATTAGGGAGCGTGGGGGTGAAAGCGACTGCAGTGGTAACAGAAGCAAGAGCAGCAGCTTAGGGGACTGGGGGAGGGCACATTACCCAGAGTAAAAATAGGCTGGAAAATGTGACATTTATTAACTTGGATTCTGGAGGAAAGGTCACAGCAGAGTGGGGAGTGGGAAGGAGGAAACAGGGAAAGCCACAGAACACACGTCCCAGCCCCTTCCCCAAAGCCTGTCTTTGTCACTGACCATCTCACCACTCACACCCTGGCAGGTCCCCTGCCAGCGGATCCCCGTACCCGTCTCCCCACCATCGATCCCACCAGGAGCTCCGTGTTCTTACCGCAGGGTCTGTTGTGGACCTCGTGTCCTCCTGAGAGACCCCTTGTGTTCATCTCCTGCCCCTTCTCTGATCTCACCCTGCGGTACACCCTCATCTTCCCCACGGCCGTGCGGCATGAACCGCCATCCCAGCCCGCACTCCCAGACCCTGGTGAATCTGCAGCAGACTCAGCCCTCGAAGGCCACGTCCAAGGGAGAGTTACGCTCAGCAGACGGGGGATGGGCAGAAGGATATGGGGTCTAGACTGGGTGGGAGACAGGGAACGCAGGCTCTAAAGGGGAATTCCTGTCCCCCAGTGCTTGCTTTGCCCCTCCGCCCTTCTTGGGCCTGCCGCATCCCCAAAGCTGAGACCCACAAACTTCTGTCGCCCTCCTGTCTGCAGCCCCAGGGTATGAAAGGGCCCGCTGGACACCCATCCTCCCCTTTAGCCATCCTCAGGATTCCCAGAGACTCCCTGTTCACAGATCCTCCGGGCACCTCCTTTTCCTAGAGCGAGGCAGGAAACCCTGCTTCCCTCACCTTACTCTCCCCTTCCCCATCTCTCCCTCCCCGCCACCCTCCTTCCCACTGAGGTTTCAACACACTTCCCCTTTCCTTTCTACCCACACCCACCTCCCCCCCCCCCCCATTCCCTGCACAGGGACACAAAGCTCCCATTGATTTCTGCCCCAACAACACCTGCTGGGACTGGGCTGTGTCTCCCTCCCCCCAACTCTGAGGGGTGAGGATGTCAGACAGAGGGGCTCCATGGACCCAGAAGTCCACATGCACACTCTCTACACCTCACCTCCTTCTTGAGGACTCTCGCAGTCCCGGATTTGGGAGCAGTGATTTTTCCTAGAAGAGGGGTGTGTGGCCACACAAAAGCCCAGTGCCCCCCCACCCAGGACGACCCCTCCTTCCTGCCCCTTCCTCCATTTCTACACAACTGCCCCCACACCCAGTGGCAGGAGGACCCAGAGGCTGCAGGCATGGGTAGCGGTGAGAGGAACCTAGTAGGGGCACGTTTCCTGCTGTACTGAGGCAGTGAGTGAGCGAATGGGAACCTGGGCCAGAGGAAGGAAAGCGCCCTCCCCATCCCTGGGGCAGGCCACTGGAGGCTGGCTGGAGTGGGCACCATGTTGGCGCCACGTATTTGCATATGCACTGGGCAGTGGTAACAAGGATGTAAACACACATGTACACAATGCTGGGAGTCAACCGTGCACCGGGGATCTCTAGCACCAGGGATAATAGATACCCTGTGAGTGTGGGTGAATGGAGCACTGACTGACAGACAGACAGACAGCACACAAGACACGCCCCCTGAGCTCACACCTGACTGTGGGAGGTGTGCATGGGAGGGCAGCCCAAGCCGACACTCCAGATCTCAATGAGAGAGAGTGTGTGTGTGTGTGTGTGTGTGTGTCTGTGTCCACACACATGTGAGAGATGGCACCAGCAGTCCCCGCATGGGGCGCAGGGATCAAGATAGATGGGTGGGGGGCATGACAAAGGGGATGGCATCCACAGTGTGACCCTGTCCTCGTCCTCAGCAGCTAAGTAAGAGCTGGGATCTGGGCATAGAAATGGGTAGCTCTCGGTGTGTGGGTGTGCAGGTGTGCATGTGAGTGTGGTGACAGGGACACTGAGTATGAGAGAGGGAGCGCAGAAAACTGTCCCTGAGCAGTAGGTGTGTGTGTGTGTGTGTGTGTGTGTGTGTGTGTTGCTGGGTTGCAGTGAGGGTGAGCCATGCACATAGGAGTGAATAAGTGATTCTCAGTGTAAGAGCCAGAGCCGGGCAAGGGAACAGCAAGAACCAGGAAACGGAGGGAGGGAAAGGGAGAGAGGCTGGAGGGGCAGCATGAAAGAGGGATGTGTGAGGGAGTCTGTGAAAGGGGGTGTGTATGAGAGACACAGAGACAGAGAAGAGACACTGGCACCCAGTGTACACGAAGATCAAGATCGTCTCTATCCAGCCTGCCGGTCGGGCCAGCTCCCCAGGAGGCAGCCCTGAGTCCCTCTCTTGCTGGAGCCCCCCAGACACCCCATCCCCAACACCCTCATTCAGTGGGGAGAAGAATCCAGAGGAAAAAGGGAACAAGAGATGAGTGGGGGTCAGTCGGCCCGGCCTTGGCACGGTGCATCCCTTCCTTCCCTGCAAGCTGCCCGGCTTCGGGGACCCCGGGCCCACTCCGGGCCCCCCCGGGCCCAGACCTGGGCCCTGCAGCAGCAGCAGAGCCGAGAAGAGGAGCGGCCGCAGCAGCGCCAGGGTGAGCCCCTAGGAGTGTCCCCTGCTCCACGGCTGGGGAGCTAGAGGGAAACACCGGGCTTGGGGGAGACACGAGGCCAGCCTCTGGTGGCGGAAGGAAGGGAAGCCCTGTAGAGCCCTGTTGAGGATGCCCCTGCGCGCCACTTCCCCCCCCCACCCCCCCACCGGCCTCCGGCCACCCCAGGCCGGGCGGGCCAGCTGGCAGGACTCACCACAGAGAAGTTGCTGGCGGAACAGTGGTGCCCACTGAAGTTGCAGCTCTTGAGCATGTCGGCAAGCTGGTGGCCAGTGCGGTTGAGGATGTCTACCATGTCGGGCTCGGGGTAGCGCAGGCCGGCGGCTCGGTGCCCGTCCCGGTCTTTGGGGGGCAGCCCCGTCAGATTGGCCAGGTGGAAGATGTCGGCGTCGCTGAGCGCCGAGTGCCGGAAGCGCGGCGTCGCTGAGCGCCGAGTGCCGGAAGCGGTTGATGTTGCAGAGGGTGACGGCCGGGAAGCCAGCCACCGGGGCTGGGGCAGCAGGGTCCATTGCCACCAGGTGAGGCCGGGTCAGGTAGCCCCGGGCCAGGCCAGCCGCCTGGTACAGGAAGGCAGCCAGCGAGGTGAGTAGGGCCAGTGCCCACAGGGTTCTGCGCAGTCCATGGGGGCCTGGGCCACAGGCCCGGCCCAGCCCGTGCAGAGTGCTGGTGCTCGCAAAGGTGGCCAGGTCCCGGGGGGCTGCTGCCCCCCGTGCAGCCCCCAGGAGGCTTTGCTCATCCCCTGCCTCCTTCTCCTTGGGTTTCGCATCCTCCTCTGCAAATTTGATTTTGCACACAATCTCGATCGGCATCTGTCCCCGGCTGCTGGGACTGGCCAGAGCCTCCCTGCCCCTGTCCCTCCCTGGCCGGCAGCCCCCCGGTGCCCTCCGGAGTGGCGGTGGTGGCAGCGGCCGCTCTCCTCAACTCAGGGCAAGCGGGAGGAGGACAGGGACAGGGTGGGGGCCCGAGGTGGGGGAGTCACTCCCACTCCCAGCAGCTCCGCAGCCCTCGTGCTGCCTCTGCTGCTGCTGCCTCTGCTGCTGCTTGTCTCTCTCCTCGATCGTCTCCTTGTGGCTTCCCTTATCAGCACCAGCACAGCTGTCAGCCCCTGCGTGTGTCCCTGCGAGCGAGCGAGCGAGGGAGTGAGCGCTGCTCCGCCACGCCGCGCAGCCCCAGCCGCTCCGCTCAGCATGTGCTCCGGAGCCCACCCCGTGCTTAATAATTCAGGACATGTCAACAGCGCTTCACCGGCGGCACTGGCGGCAGGAGCCAGGCCAGGGGCGGGGGCAGCCCCCAGCCCAGGACTGGGATCCCCGGCCCCCGCCTTCAACAACCTTGTCGGGCTGCCCCCCCGCCCAAACTCTTGTCACGCCCCAGGCACTCACGGGGTCCCCAGATGGCCCCACTCCCAGGCCACCCAGGGAAGAGATCTGCACCCAGAGTCCTCAGCTCATTCTGCCACTTTTGGGGGACCACACCCAGGCTCAGCCGACTTCACCACCCCCCCCCCCGCACCTCCCTGACTCTTGACTCCTGACCCCAGCACCTGGCCACCACCTGTCCCCAACTACCCCACTCACAGCGGCTTCCAGAAACTCCTTGGGAGAGCCACTTGTTTGAATGAGGGAGGGGAGGGCAGAGGAGGGCAGGCAAGGCAGACAGGGGACATAGGTGACTCCACCAAGATTCGTGACTGGCCTGGACCTTTGCTCCTGAGCTCAACATCCACCTTCCCCCCCACCCCCTCCTGGGATGCTGGCCGCCCCCTCCCCCGCCCCCAAACTCAGTCATTCCTGTGTCTGGGACAGAGGGCACCCTGGCTGACTTGAACATCTGTGGCCACATTTTTCTTTCCCAAACGCTTCCCAAATCCCTTGCCACACCTGTCTCGTGGGTGGGGGAGGGTGTTGGGTGAACGGGCCAAGGAGCAGGGAGGAGGTGTGATGGGTGGAGGAGAGGGTATGGAATGGAGGGAGAGGAAGAGCCCAAATGGGGATTTGGGAGGGAGGAGAAATGTGCGGGCTTGGATGGGGAGTACTATCTCAGAGGCGGAAGCAGGGGGTGGCCGGCAGAATAGGGCAGGGGCACCCTGGTGAGGCTGCTGTCTTGCCGAGGGGAACAGGCATGTGGGTTGGTATGGCAGGCAGGGGTGGGGCCCCAGTGGGAAGCCCAGGAGGAAATGCCTTGGTGCTCCCAGGCTGGGGTGGTCACAGGGAGCAGCTTGTGTTCTGGGGGGGGCCGCATGAGAACGTGAGCCCTCATGGGGGAGGAAGCACTTGTCCCCCAGAGGAAAGGGGGGGCTGATTAATCGGGGCACTAATGAGCAGCAGGGAGAGGAAGCTCAGAGGGGCGGGGGAGGCGGCTCCATCGATCCGAGCCGCGGAACCAGCAGCTGAAAAAAAAGTGAGAAGGGAATCGATCTGAGGGAAACGGCAGCTGCTGGGGATTAGAGCCCGAGGTCCACCCGCTGCCCTGAGGCCACCCCTCCCCTGCGTCAGGCCTGCCCTGCCAGTCGCAGCCCCCGCCTGGGCCCAGAGGAGGGGCCCACGGGGCGGCTACCCCGGGGGTGGGGGTAGGGAACCACGGGGGCCACCCTGGCTGTGAGACCAAGTCAGGCCCCATCAGTCACCGTCGCCCCAGCACAGAGCCCACCAGCCCCCTGCCCTGGCCACCCTTGGCACCCTGCGGTGTTGTCCCCAGCCTCTCATCAAAGTAGCTTCCTGGGGGCGGGGTGGGGGACTGCGGCTGGGCTTCCCCACAAGCCAGCTCCCCCAAGCTGGGAAGACGAGACCCCTGGGGTCAGGGCTGCGTCTGGCGGCCTCCCAGAGGGGAAAGTGGGGATGGCACTGGAAGCAGCTGCCGAGTTAGCACTCCGAGTCTCCAAGTGACCACAGACAGTCCCCCTTTCTCTACCCCCTACCCAGGCAGCCCCCTGCCATGCTCTGCCCTCCCGGCTAGACTCCTAGGCTCCTAGACTCCTAGACCCTTCTAGTGCTTCCACCCCACCTCCTCCTCCCCCAGCCTCTCTTCCCCTTTCTCCTAGTATTGATTTTTCTTTACCGGTTTTTTTTTTTTTAAGGTGATTTAATTGCTTTTTTAAGGTTACTTCAGTCTGGGGCTCTGCCAAGAAATCAGGGAGCTACTCCCCAAGCTCTCCCCAGCACTCGTTGCTACCCTGTACTCAATGCCTAAATTGCCCTGCCATCCACTGAGATCATGGGGTCATACTCTTTTAACATACTGGCCTCCGTCATCATCAGCCCAAATCACACTCCTCTGGAGGGCACAAAGTTGGGGGGTGGGTGGAGAGGAGAGTTCAGGCCACGGGGAAGTAGAACTGCATTCACTCCCCGCCAGTGCCCCACAGCCAGCTGTCTCCAATTGTCCCCAGGTCCCCATCACCCCGTCTCCCAGACCCCTAGGAATCTGGTTACGCTTGGCGAGAGTCCCCCTTCCACATCCCTGCAGCCCATCCTGTGCCTCCCCTCCAGTCTCTTCCGTCTCTCCTGCCCCCCCTACACCCCCTTCCCCTCTGGCCCCCGTCCTCCCCCCCCCCCCCACTTCCCTCTCCCCGCTTCCCTGCTTGCCTCCCTCTCTGCCCGGCTGCAGTTGGGTGATAATCTCCCTCATTTAGCCTCCCGGCTGCTTCCCCGGCTCATTGCCCAGCTGGTCCCTGGGGCCTGGCCCAGCTTCTTCCCCACCCCCACCCCCAGCCCTGCGCCCAAGCTCCCCCATCCCCTCCTGACTTCCCCTACCCACTCCCCAGGGACCACCTGCCCCCTGCAGTGAGCATCAGGGCCAAAGTGTGGTTGGCCAGGACCTGAGCTGGGTGTGAGCAGAGGGAGAGGGTCTGTCAGGGACCTGGTTCCCAAGTAGGTGTGGGGCACAGGGGTAAGGGGGCTTCAGAGCCAGATTTCCTCTGATCTCCAGTTGTCCCCATTTCCCAGATTTGTTCCTAGTCCAATCTCCACCCATCTCCATCCCCCAGAGGGTGAACTAGGTTTCCTGATGGCAGTGGTTAGACTGAGAGGCAGAGATTAGAGTGGCATCTGTACAGCCAGATAAGGCAGGGCATGGGAATGGGGGACAGAGGGTGAGGGAGATGACAGGGAGGGCAGAAGTTTCTTACAGAGCACCTGAGAAGGTGCAGGTTTTATTTGGGCAAAATGCCTCAAAGGCAGATCCAGACACCTCTCATGATCCAGCTTGGGGGGCTCCTAAGGGATCCTCCAAGGTCCTTCCTATACCCAGGCTTTTAGGGCTTCACCTCTTTTCCCAGCAGAGGGACCCCCCCCCCATGCTGAGTTGCATCTGCCCCTTCTCACCTTTGTGTCAGCCTCAGACTCCCTTCCTGGGTGGCCCACACATAAATGACATGACCCCCAAACTCTCTCCTAGAGAGAGTCCTCAGCCTCCCCCTCCTCCCAGTGGACACCTTGCCATCCTTCCGAGCCCAGACACCTGTCCCAGGCCTGGCTCTGGTGCGGACCAAGGGATGAGCTAGTGTGGGACAGACGTGGGCGGGAAGGGACAAGGATGGGGGGGTGGAGGCCGGGACTGGGCCAGGCCTGGCTGGTGAGCGAGCAGCGGTGACAAACGGGCTGTGCGGGGGCCGAGGGGCGGGGGGGCGGACGGCGGCTGATTTATCTGGGTTATTTATGCCGCGGACGAGGCAGGAGAAGCGGTTAATGAGAGTTCCAGTGAAGGGGGGTGGGGAGGCCCGGACGTGATCTGAGGCGACTGAAGAGGGTTAGCGTCCCACCGCCAGGCCCTGCCCCCACTGCCCGCCAGCATTCTGCACCCCCTTCCCTGTCCTAGGGCCAACCCAGCCTGATCCCTCTCCTGTGGCTCACACCAACACCCCCCCCCCCCCCGTCCCCTTTTGAGGATGGCCAAGCCAAGGCAATGGATCACCGGGGCCGAAGGACACCAGGTCCAAGATCGAGGGGCAGGCAACCGGAGGAACTGAAGAGAGGACCAGGAAAGGGAGAGTAGGGAAGAAGAAAGATGAAAAATCTTGGCTAGTCAGAAACTGACCAAGTCTGCGGGGCCTGAGGGGGTGGGGCAGGGTAGGAAGAGACCAGTGTGGGAGTGGGTGGGCATCAGGCAACCTCTGAACTGAGGCTGGAGAGAGGGCAAGGGGCACTGGAGGGCAAATTTGGGGTCAGCCAGGAGCTGTCATGGAGGCCTGAGAGACAGACCGGCTGGGAGTGGGGGTGCTGGTCAGAGAGAAGAGGGAGCCAGGGAAGGAGGGGGAGAAGATCCAGAGAAGGAGGGGGAGAGGGCTTTGCAGCAGCGAAAGCTGCTGGGAGCAGATAAGGCGGCACAGCAGCAGGAGGGATTAAAGCTCTGAGGGGCAGGGGCGGGGGCGCAACGCAGGACGGGGGTGGGGGGGGCGTGGGGTGAGGGGTAGGAAGGAAAGGGCTGAGGGCAGGACATCAGGGCCAAGGAGATGAGCAGGAGAAACAAGGGCTGTGAAGGGGGCAAGATTAAATCAGGGGCCAGGAGATGACTACTGCCTGGCAGAGAGGAAAGAAGGAGTTCCTGATCATCTCTTCTGGGCATGGGGACTCTGCCACTATTGGCTAGGCCCCATACCCCGCGAGTACCAAGGGTGGCAGAGCTAAGCAGGGGTGAGCAGGGTAGATTGGGTGGGAATGGCAGATGCCGGCCCTGGGAGCCTCTGAGCTCCTGGCTGGAGAACCCAGGGCAACGCAGCGCCTCCTTGAGGTGACCAATGGAACTCTGCCACGGGGAGCAACAGTCAAGGGTGCTCAGCCCACCCGCCCCGGGATGGAGCGCCAGCCCCATCACGCCCAGGGTGGCAAGAACTAATGTCTCAAGGGGCACTTCTTTGTAGGGAGGAGTATGGGCCCGGAGGGTGGGCTGTGGCTTGCCCAGGCTCCTGCTCAGACCGGGCGGCCCCTTACCACCTCCTGCCCTCCGGTTCTCCGTGCCTCCCAGAAAGGTGTGCTCAGGCAGGGTGAGGCCCCTGCTCCCTCCAGAGGAGGCGAGGTGGCCGAGGCGGCGGAAAGGGGAGCCTGGAGGGAAGGAAGGGGAGGAGGAAGAAGGGGCGGGGGGGAGGGGAGCGGGGGTGGCAGGCGGGGCAGAGTAATTGCGTGTTTGTCAGTTCTCCTGTCTGCACAGGAGGGAGCGTGTGTGGTGGTGGGTGTAGCTTCGCCTCGAGGAGTGTGTGTCTGTTGGCAGAAGTGTCAGTGTGTCTGTCTCAGGGGTCTGGGCTCTCCTTGGCCCCCGCCCTCCCCTTTGTGTTTTGGGGAGCGCAGCTCTGGGCACACCCAGCTGTGCTCCGTGCTGATGCGGCAGATGTGGCGGGGCCCCAGCTGTGCCTGCTTCCCGGAGAGGGGGAGGGGGCTGCAATCTGCTCCCCCGATAATGGCTGCTCAGCGCCAGGGGGAGGGGATGGAGATGGTGGTGGGACTGGGGCCCTGGTCAGCCCCGCCAAAGGGACAGGAGGGAGATGAGGGCCCTGCCCCCACCCCACCCCAGCCAACCTCCCCCCAGTCAGTGTTCTTGGCTCGGCCTCTCCCCCTCGCTGGCTCCTGAAGCCCATCCAAATTTCCGTCCAAGCTCGGTCCCGGTCGGTCCCCAGCTCTCCTCCCATTGCCCCATCCAGCTCGGTGCCAGGGACCTGCCCCCCTCCCAGCCCCCAGCTTGCTCCCCCTCGTGGATTTTACAGAATCATCTTTTTATGGAAACCTAAAAAAGCACTAATGGCAGGAGCGCACCCCTCCCCCGCATCCCTTCCCTCCGCTCACCCCCACTTCCCACCCCAGCTCCCTCCGTTCTCCCTTCTCAAACCCTTTGGGGGCCAGCACCCTCCTACTCCTACAGGGCCAATGAAGACTTAGAGGTGGTGGAGAAGGGGGCTCCCACATCCTGGGCCCTGAGCTGTGCCCTCAGAGGCAGACTGGGTGCTGAGTCCCTCCTGGGGCGGACAAGGGCTGGAGGGGAGTGGAGGGCATCACAGCTCCTTCCTAGACCCCCACCTCTGCCTGAGCACACACGCAGCAGTGACTAGGGCAGCCTGGTGGGAGGGGGCATGTTACAAGGATCTCTGCTACACTGGCCACCCCCCACTTCAAACACTGACCCTTTCCCCTTCCAGTGCCTCTCCCCACCCCCACTGGGCCTAGGAGGGGGGTCCCGGGGGCCAGGGCCTGACACAGACTTATTGGATTTCACGGTGTTTTGCTGAGAAAATAATTAAATTATCATATTTATGATGGAGCTGCCATGGCCTCTGCCAACCACTTGGAACAGAAGGGTCAGGACTGGGGGGAGGGCAGGGAAGGGACCCAGTCTCTGGCCCCATAGCCCATCTCTCTCCCAGCTCCCTCCTCAGGGAGTTGACCCCAGGCCCAGAGTAAGCATCTGCTGTTCCCTCCAACCCCATGCTGATAATGGAAGGTCTGGGCTGGAGGCAGGGACAGGAAATGGGAAAGAGGCTGAGTCAAGGCAGGTCGTAGGTCGGGACTGCTAAAACCCGGCTCCTTTCACACACGCTCCCATACAGCCTGCAGGGCCTGAGGGGGCTGGGAGGTCACATCTAGCCCAATTCCCACATTACCCTCAGCCCAGCTCCAGAGAAAGCACATCTTCCTAACTGCTCAGCTCTGAAGCTCTGAAATCCTGGGCTCTGTCCCAGACCCTGGTGCCGATAACAAGGCCCCGGCACCCTGCCGCCTGCCACCCCTGCTTGCTGCCAGGACCCCCTCCTCCCTCCCACCCACACCCTGCCCCCCCATTCTCTTTGGGTAATTAGATTCCTCTCAATTAGCAGATTACGATCATTACCAGCTCATCTGGCAACTAAGCTCCGCACCCACAGCTGGGGAAAGGCGGGGGGGGGGGGGCACCAAGGGGGGCACACGGGGGTCACGGGCAAACATGATAGATGGTTGGGTTTCTCTGGGGCTTCAGGAATGTGGAGAGGACTAAGACCTCCCAAAGGGCAGAGTTGGTGGCGGGAGGTGGCCAGGGCCCCTCCCCTCCCAGCACCAGGGGACCCCACTGTGCTGCAGGTACCAGCTTAGTTAGGTCTGTCCTGCCTGCCAGGGGAGTAGAAGACAGACACCAACCAGGCCTCGGGAGGGGAGAAACCCCCACCCCGCCAAAAGCCAGGCAAGGAACAGATGGAGCTGGCAAAGTGGAAAACAGGCTGGGGCCGGGCCGGGCAGAAACTGAGGAAAGCAACCACCGGCTGATCCAATCTCAGGCCTGTGGTCCTCAGTCCGTGAGCCCACGGCCAGCACCCCACGGCCCAACCGAAATCCTTCACCCTTCCCTTCAGAATCCTTACACTCAGAGCCGGAGCCAGGACCAACGAAGAGGAACAGGAAGGCTGGCAAGCTGGCCATGCTGGGGTGGGGGTGAAGGCAGGGGCCAGGCAGGCTGGGAGCCTTGGGGGCCTTCCTCCCTAGCAGCGAGAGAGGCTAAAGGCACTGGGAGGGGGAGATTTACCAGGGCTCCAGATTCATTATTCATGAGCCGGCAGCGATGACTCCAATTTAAATGCTAATGTGGGGGGGCCTGACTCAGCTGCCCCCCTTCCACCCCCACCCCCAGCCCAGGCACAAACGGGAGTCCGTGCTGGCTCCAAGGTTCACGGGGGTTTATTAGGGAGCGGAGAGGGAGGCTGGAGTCTCCCCAGCCACCCGGCCACCCACGTTGCTCCCCGACATGTGAAGATCCTGCCTGGCTTCCTCCGGTCTTTTTGGACAGAGGCTGGCCATGCAGGCAGCAGCCTTGAGGGGGGTGGGCAGGAGTTGGAGGGGTGACTTCTGGCAGTCCCCCTCAGAGGATGATCTGGTTGGTAAAGCTGCGGCTCAGCTCCTTGTGTGGCAGAACAATCGAGTTCAGGATGAGCACCTCAGCAGGGATCCGGACGCGGCAGCCTGCAGGGGGGACGAGGGCACCAGGAGGAAGCCATGGGGAGGGGAGACCAGAGGCCAGGAGCTGGGGCCACTGCCATCCGGGAGGGATCCCTCCCTGCCCATCTGTGCTCTGGCCTCTTGCCCCCAGTGACTCAAATCAGGGCCTGGCACACAGCAAGCACTTGGTAAATGTTTGCTAAGGGAGTAAACATGCACGTGTATGTGTGCACGCAAACACACACACACACACACACACACACACACACACACAAACACGTGCACGCATGCTCCCCACAGGGCAAAGCCATCACCTGTGGAGGTTTTCCACAGCCGTCTGTCCCCTAGGAAGCCATACCTAGGATGGTGATGGCAGGCAGCAGCTTCCCATCCTTGAAGAGGCTCTCACTGTCCATGTGCGCTCGCGGGTCGTTGGGATTGGGGTCATTGGGGGTACCCTCCACACGGGCCCAGCGCCCCACAGTGCTCCCCCAGCCCACAATGGTGTGCAGAACACACGTGTGCTCCTGCCAAACACGACAGTGTGAAGTGAGGGAGTAGAAGGTGCCAGATGCAGAGCCCGCGGGGTTCAACCCTCCCCTGCAGCCTCGGGGTCCCATGCCCTGCCGCATGTGCCTGGGCACCTACCTGCAGCGTGGCTCCATGGAGGACAATGCTCTCTCGGAGCCGCACACCCTCGCCCACGGTCACCCCCTCCCCAATGGAGACATTGGGGCCCAGCTGTGGAGAGGAACACATACTATGACCCCTGGAGGGCCTTGGAGAAACCCAAATCCAAACCCTTCATAGAACAGATAAAGGGAAGGGACCTGCTTGTGGCCACACAATGGGCTGACAACGCAGAGCCCAGCACTCTGAGCTCAGGAGTTATCTGCACCGCCCCACCCATCCGGACAGCCTGGCCCACCGCTTACCACAGCTGACGGGGCCACCTTGGCCGTTGGGTGGATGTAAACGTTTCCTAGAAGCAGAAGAGAAGACCTGGGAGCAAATACCCTAAACCATATCTGGTTCAGGGAGGGCAGGGATTGAGTCTTCACCTCTGAATCTGAGGTTGGGAGTCATGGCTCAGAGGGTACAGGAGGCTGGGGTGGGGGGCAAAAATTAGGAAGGGGGCAGGGCGGGTACCTCGGATTCGTGGACCCCCTGGGGTGTGCTTGGCCAGGCGTTCTGGGTGAGTGAGCTGGTACTGGCCCAGGTAGAGGCGGGAGGCATAGAGGGCTGAGCTGGAGGGGCCACAAAGTGGAACAGGGGTTCAGGGGCCAGCAGGTGCCTAGTACCTGAAAGTCTCAACCCCCAGGTGCCCCGCTCACCTCCCAGAGGCATACGTACCCTGCAGACTTGATCTGGCTCCAGATACCATCAGTGAGGTGCACATAGATCTGGCCCTGTCCAGCCAGGGCTGAGAACACATCCTGTTCCAAGCGGATGGTGCCTGCCCCTGGCCATAGGCCTGAAGAGTCCTCCCTGGCAGAGAGGAGAAGACGTGGGCATCAGTGCCCCGGCTGAGCTGGCCTGGGAGACCCACACAGCCTCTCAGAGGATAGGAATCTGAGGGAATCCCACCCCCTCTCCAGGTCCGGTCAGATCCTCTCCAAGGGGAGGCTTATGTCCCCGGAGACTCTCCCACTGCCCTTACCCACATCACCCTCCACCCCTAGCTAGGGTGCTATCCTGGGGGACCCCCAGGCATGGACCCACACCCCATCTCGGCCCCCTGTCCAAGGAGCTGACCCAGACATAGCTTCCCCCCATTTTCCTATTCTCCTCCCCGTCCACTCCTCCCAATCCCACCTCCGGCTACCCTCCCTCTCACAGGATGGAAGGAAACACAGACACTCACCCCAGAGGAAGACAGCTGGTGAGGGCAGAGACAGTCACAGAAAGAGAGGGGGAGAGAGAGATGGTAGAGGTGCCAGCTCAGCAGAAACAGACAGAGGCCGGGAGAGATGGAGAGAGAAGCAGAGATGGATGAGAGTGAGAGAGTGAGGCACGAGATGGGGAGCCAGCGGGGAGGAGGGGGTGAAGGGCAGGACCCACGGGGGTGGGGGAAACACATCCGGGGCCTCCAAGGATGACCTGGGGAGGGGACTGTGCTCAGCAGGACTCTGGGCACTATGCTCTGAGGGGAGCGTCAGCCTGAGTGTGTGTGTGTGTGTGTGTGTGTGTGTGTGTCTCTCTCTCTCTCTCTCTCTCTCTCTGCATGTCTCTACACCCAAGCGTGTGTGCGCCCAAGTGTGTGTGTTGCCTTCTGTTCTGAAAGACATCTCTGGGACACTTAGGGCTTGAGAGAAATGGACCAGAAGGGGAGTGGGCAGGCAGTGACAGAGGAGGAACCGGGATGGATAAGGAAGAGGGACAGAATGAGGTTAGAAGGGGAGGGACTGGGAAGGCTCAGCTGGGGATGACAAGAGGAAAGGAAAAGGAAGGAGGAAGGTGAGCGGGTAGAGATGGAGCCTGCAGAGACTGGGGTGGGGGGGGGGGGTTACGGGTGGTCTGGGACGGAGTGGTACTTGGGTTACAGGGCCATGGGGCCCGCCTCACAGTTGCCCATCCTGCTGGTTACGCTGGAAGACGTCCCGAAGGGGCTTCAGGGCTTCGGGGGAAAAGAGGTAGATGCCGCAGTTGATGATGTCACTAACAAAAGTGCTGGGTTTCTCCACGTAGTGCAGGACCTGGGGACACAGCAGGCTGAGTCTGGTAGAGGAGGGGCCGCTGCCACCATCCCCTAAGACCTTCTGATCTCCAGGTACTCCCCGCCGCCAGGGTGGTCTTCCTAACTGCAGTCACTGCCCTTCACCTTCAAGAGAAGTCCCAACTCCGCGCCTTTTCCCTCCCAATCCTCCCCACCTCCCAGCAACCCTGGAGCACAATTCAATGCGGTCGCGCCTGCCTGTGCCTGGAATGCCCTTTCTCCGCTCTTCATCTGGAAAACCCAGCTTTCAAAACCCGGTCGACTCTGCCACTGCCTCTGTGAGTGCCTCTGTTCTGCCCCACAGGTGGCTTCTCAGGTCTGGGCACCCGTGGCCTCTGGCCACACCCCACTGTGGCACCTGTGTCATCTGCAAAGTTTGATTTTTGCCTGTCTTTCCCACGGACAGGGGGTTCCTGAGAGGCAGGGATTGTATTTCTTTGGCTCTGTCTCTCTAACACCTAGCTAGTGCCTCGCATAAAACTTAAAAACACCCGAAATCACACATATTTATGTGTATGTGTGTATGTCTACTTGCGTGTGCCTGTTTAGATGTATTTTTAATACGAAAGCTTGAGCAAATAAAAGGTCGGTGTGAAAGTCAATTAGGCTCAAGGGCCGGGAGTTTCACAAACAAGGACAGAGAACCTCTGCTTTGCCCTGCAGGCCCCCTACCTGCAATGCCTTCCAGTCTCCTTCCTCTATGTGAATTTAACTGGGCTCAGAACTTGCTTCTTCCAGGGAGCTCTCCCAGCCCCCACCCAGGCAAGGCTGGGGTGGGCCTCCTTTTGTGTTCCCATAGCACCCTGTGCATACATCTATTGGGGCGCTGAACCCATGGAAATTAACTGTTACCCCTTTGCTTTTTGCCAATCTCTCTAGAACGGATAGAAGATGAACAACCAAGGGTATGCCCCACCAGTCTGACAGCACTGGGGCCCCCCCAGTAGCATTCCAGCATTCTCAGGGCGCCTGGGCGGCTCAGTCGGTTGAACATCCGACTCTTATTTCAGCTCAGGTCATGATCTCACGGTTTGAGGGATGGAGCCCCATATCTGGCTCTGCACTGACAGCATGGAACCTGCTTGGGATTCTTTCTCTCTCTCCCTCTCTCTCTGCCCCTCCTCCACACACGTGTGTGCATGCATGCACTCTCTCTGTCTCTCTCAAAATAACTAAAGTGCTTTAAAAAAAAACCAGCATTCTAGCATTCTCTAGAAGCAGAGGGGTGGGGGAATCATGACACAGAGTAAGAACCCAGCCAGCCCCCTCTCTGCTCTCACCTCGTGTGTCTGTGGATTCTCTACAATGCAGCCGTAGTTGAGGGATTGTGTCCTGTTAGCCTGAAAGACAGACACACCAAAACAATGACCCGCCTGCTCCAGGGCAGCAAGGTCTGTTTTCTTGCTTTCTTTCTCTCCTCTGCAGCACCTGACACGTATTTCTGCCACTGACAGGCCTTCAGCAGGGGGAGAACTGACAGCTGCCCTCCCCCTCCCTTCTTTCCAAGCAGCCACAGGGCTCGGGGTCTCCACCGCCACCTCAGCTACTGCTGGGATTTCTGGCACATTTCCCTCTTGATGTCGGTTCCCACTCCAGCTCCCTGGGCTGCCCCTGCCTCCCCGACACGCTGCATTCCAGGAACTTCTCTGGATCACCCCCTTTACACCCTCCCGCCTTCCCAGCCCCCTCACCGTGGTGCCAAGGAGCAAGAAAGGGTGAGGCTGGTGTCTGTAGGCATCCAACATAGCACTCAAGGGGAAGTCGGAACAGACGTCAGCGTTGAGCACGAAGAAGGCTTCAGGGCCCCCAGCCAGGATCTGGTCCCGGAAATGGTAGAGACCACCCCCTGTGCCCAGGGGCGCAAATTCCTGCAGGTACCTGTCCCCAGGGACCCCAGAGCCAGCTCAGTGAGATCAAAGGAGGCAGATATCCTGAGCCTGGCATCTGACCCCTCCTGCTCCCAGGAGTACATTTGCCTAAGGCCAATATACTCAGGGATTCAGAGAGGCCCAAACAAGAATCCTCCCAGTATAGAAGGGTAAAGTCTGGCAAACACCAACTCGACCCACTCACGAGAACCCTGAGGCCTAGGTCACCGTCCCACACCCCTATACTGCACGTGTGCACAAACACCTGACTGGAAGGTTAAACTCCTGCTGGGCAGCCTCTAGAAACCGGGTAAGGGGCTCGTCAGGTTGGTAGAAGCCAATGAGCAGAATCTCCTGCATCCCAGGGACCTGAGAACAAGGGAAGAGGTTGGGAGGAAAAAGAAAATATCTGATAGGAGGGAATGTTCGGGGAACCCCTGGAACAGTCCCAGGAGTCCAGAGACCACAGTTTTGGTCTCAGCTGTGGGGCCCCTGGGCACTTACTTTACCACTCTGGCCTGATTTCTCCTCCAGACAAAAAGGAAGTTAGAGGAAGTCTGTCCCTGGTCTTTCAATCTTTTATTATTTTACTACCCCCCCCCCATCCCCCACATCTGAAGATCACCCTAGGAAAGATTCTGCCCACCAAGCTGCATGAAAAGATAATCCTTTCATTTCCCCCCATATTTATTATCTGTCAATCTGAGCTTGAGATCAGCACGAGATATGGGTACCATTTATCAAGTGCCTACTTTGTACTAGGCACTTTACCAACCTCATCTCTAAGCTCTGTCAGCCCACAAAGTAGGTGTAATCACCCCACTTGACAAATAAGGAAACTAAGGCTCACAAAGCAGGGAGAAATGTACTCAAGTCCTTATAGCAGGCAGAGACTGGATTCAGATAAAACTCTACCTGTCCCAATGATAAAAGCAAGACAGAAATTAGCTCCATAGTGAGCAACGGTTTGAGTTCTGTGCTTTGCTATCATTAAGGTTCCTCATGCTACAGGTTTAAATGGTCTCTAAGATTCCTGCCTGCTCGCACATTCCGTGCTTTAAAAATAGGAGTGAAATCTAACCAAGAAGAGGCCAGATGAGAGACCAGATTAGTAAGGACAGCAGGGCAGTTGCACTGCATAACTCTAAGGGACACCATTCACACTGTCATTTGTAAATGGGAGTCCTTGGAGTTATGCCTGGTGGGAACAAGACACGGTTGGAAAGGCGGACGTACAGCATGAAGAAGATAAGCAGGAAGTGAGGTGGGAGTGGGGAGCCTACGGGGTTACCTGGGCACAAGCCTCAATGTGGTGCTGGATCATAGGGACCCCTGCCACTGGAAACAGGGGTTTGGGCACCTCAAAAGACAAAGGCCTGAAGCGAGTCCCTGAGACAGGAGAGAGAAGCCCATTACAGCTTCTTGCCTCCCTCCCTCTGCCTCCGCTCCACCAACCGCTCCAGCCCAACCTCCCTGCTCCTTTCCCCGGGGCTCCTCACCCTTTTGAGGGCCTCCAATCAGGATCACAGCTTTCAGCATGATGGCAATTGCTACCTAAACCTCAAATCCCAACAGAGAAATCAGGCTCAGATTTCACACCCCAATCCAAGAACCCCCCTCACATCCCAAGCAAACCCCAAACCCCAAATAGAAACACTTAGCCCTCTCACAGGATGTAAATCCAAAATTCAGTGTAGTCCCTCCCTGGACACAGCACCTCACAAATCCCACACATCTGAAATCCCATCCCAGATTCCAACTGACCTTAAACCCCACAGTGGTTTCTCCTAAATCCTGAAATTCACACCTTGCAATTTGATCCAACAGACTTCCCTGTGGCCATAAACAAATCTAGCTAACTCAAAAACTCAGTAATAGACCTCTTAGACCCCAAACCTCAAAACCAAAACCCCAAACCCAATGATTTCCAACTGTTACATTCTTATGCTGTAGATGTTAAGCCCCGAATCCCAAGAGTGAACCCTGAATACTGAATCTCAAATCCTGAGTATGCCCTAGATATTTAACCACCATCCTAAGAGTGAATCCCTAGAAATAAGGTAACACTGATCCGCATCTCATGAATCCCAAGTCCGAGCAAAAACCCTCTATATGCCGAACTTGAATCCTAAAACTAACCTCTAAGTGATGAACCGTGAATCAAAAGACAGATTCCCTTGGCATCTCAAACACGGAATCTACTAGCCCCTGAGTCCCAATACTGGCGACGAGTGCTAAAACTCTGCATTCGGAGGATGGATTGCTGACCCTCTGAACCCTACAACTGACTCCGTCTAACAAACCCTAGCCTTGCTTAGACAGCGGTTGCGGGGCTAACACAAGAGCAGACCTCCGAAGGGCCAGCCGGGACCTCCGAGCAGCCACCGGTCTAGGGGCGGTCCCCTCCCTCCTACCCCTTTGGGCTCCGTTTACCACTAGGTCCCTTTATTCCAGCTCTGCGACCAGCTACCGCTTGCTCCTTCCGCGCACGTGTCTTCTCGCGACTCGCGAGAACTCCTTCGCGGAGTATGCCGGGAATAGTAGTTCTTAAGCTCTTGTTTTCCGTAGCCCTCCTCGCTACCCCTCCTTCCAACTACAAAAGAGGAGGGAGGTGGGACTAAACGGAGAAGAATGGGGCGCGGCCTAGGGATCGAGGGGAGTGGCTAAAGAGAAGGGTGGGGCCTAAGAGGCGAGGCTGGAAGCTAAAATTAGGACCCCGAACTGTCCAGGAACGGGCCTAGGAGTAGCAGTCAAAGTAAAGAACAGGGACACGGAGAGGCGGGGCTAGAGACGAAAGGGGGTGTGGCCAGTCTTGAGATGGGCGTGGCGAGAGCCTCCTACCGCGAGTGGGTGGGGCTTGAGGGACTCAGAAAAAGAGAAGGCGGAGTCATAAGATCCTCCGACCGTC
Organism: Neofelis nebulosa; assembly: GCF_028018385.1. NCBI lineage: Eukaryota > Metazoa > Chordata > Mammalia > Carnivora > Felidae > Neofelis > Neofelis nebulosa. The sequence goes on from NC_080783.1 coordinate 18,343,411, forward strand.
CGGCTGGCGAGGGAAGGAGCTTCGGTCGGTGAGAGAAACCTTGTCTCAGATTTACAGTCTGTAAAATAAAGCACCGGACCAGTCACTCTCCAAACATTCTGATCCCAACATTCTGTGACCGTGGTGTGTGGGTCTGGAGTAAGCGTGGGATTGGAGTGCAGGGGAAAAGAAACGTCGTCTCCAAAGAACAGAACAGGCGGAGGGTCAGAGAGAGCAGCTTTATTAAGCAAGATGGAGGAGGGTTGTCGGTCCCACCCACCCCGGGGCTTGGAGCCAGGGTGAAAGGTCCGAGCGTTCCTTTCAGGCCACGTCCACTCGAGCGAAGCTCTGGTCCATGCCCAGGCTGTTCTCCACGTACACCTCGTACTTGCCGCTGTCCTCGGGCGTGGCCCGGCGGATGGTCAGCGTCGTGGTGGTACTGCCGATCTCGAAGAACACCCTGGCGGGGAGAGCGGGAGAGGGGAGGGCGGGCCGCGGTCAGGTTACAGGCGCCCGGGGCCCGGCTGGTTAGCCAGCTCTGGTGCTCGCCTCCCGTTCCCCGCCCCCCGGCCCACTCCCGCCAGTTTTCTGGGCCCCGTTCCGCCCCAGCGGCAGGTCCCCGCCCTCGCCTGTCATCCTCCTCGATGTCCTCCCCGTCCTTGGTCCAGCCCACGTCGGGTGCAGGCTCGCCCATGATCTCCGCAGTCAGCGTCACCGTGGCGCCTTTGCGCGCCTTAGTGTTATCCGGTCCCTTTTGAATCTTCGCAGGGACTAGAAGAGAAAGGGCATGCGACCTAGTGAGGGTCCTAGGGGTGAGGCGGGGCAGGGGCATCACCTCCCCAGATAATACCCAGCGCTAAATACGAGATGGATTTAAACTCGCAGTGTGACGCTGGGCAAGCCTGTAGCCTCTCTGTGGCTTCATCTCCTCAGCTGTTAAGCCGGGCTAGCAGCTGCCGTTCCAGCTTCCCACGGGGGAGAGGGGGGGGGAGGGACGGAGGATCAAAAGAGGTACTACGAGTGCAAGCCCGGGAATGTTTACACACCTCGGTGCCCTGGAGACAGCTCCACGTAGTGGAAATTGCCCCGGGTTGGAGTCCGAAGACCTGGGCCCTAACGCTGGTAATGTCTCTGGTTCAATGTGACCTTTGGGGCCCTGGTGTGGAGTGATAGAAGCCCACTGCGGACTTCTCAGTCTGGGTGGGAAGGGCTCCTGAGGCAGGCGGTGCCCCCAGCCCCATCGGGACTCGGCTAGGCCCAGCGGATCGCGCGCGGCTGGACTCAGTTGCGGCACCCGGAGGTGGTGCCGCTCTGCGTGGTGGCACCCGGGGCGCGCGTACCTTCCACCAGGATGCGCGCCGAGTCAGAGCACTGGCCGAAGGGGTTGGTTACGTTGATGCTGTACTGGCCCAGGTCTGCCAGCTCGCCGTCGCGCACCACCAGGGCGACCACGTCAGGGTCCTCGAAGACGTAACGATACTTGGGCCCGTCACGCAGCTCCTTGCCGTCCTTGCTCCAGCGGATGAATGGGTCCGGGAAAGCCGAAATGCGGCAAGTCAGCTTGGCCGCGCTGCCCTCAATCAGCACCACGTCCTTCAGGGGCTCCAGCACTCGCGGTGGCCCCTTCTCGCGAAGCTCCTTCCGGGACCTATCAGAGAGCCGGCTCAGGGCCCGGAGGTCCTACGACACGGCTCTGGACCGCCGGCACCAAATTCCTCGCCCCCTCCCCCATTCGGTCCATTAGAACTTTAAATGTGGGGATGGGTTCGGAGGGAGCCTGCTCTTGAATTGTTACCCTGATGAAATGATTTATTCTTGTCGGCCACTGTGCCACACCTCACTAACAGCTTTCCCCTAAGTGCAGGGACCCCAGCGGTCCATAACACTGTGCTCAGCTTCCACCCCCCACGCAGCAGGGCGCTTTCTGCAGCTCCAGCTCCCCTCCTCCTGAGGGCTCCGGGCTCCCCCTCACCTGTGGCCCCGGTAAGAGGCCTGGATGCGAATGGCTGCTTTCTGGACCTGGGGGTCGTTGATATCCAGGGTACATCCCGGAGGCGGGGCCGCAGCCGCTGGTTTTTTGGCGGGAGCTGCTTTGGACATCTGGGGAGCGCAAAAACAAACATGGGGTCTAGGCTCACACAAAGACTTTGACTTTCAGCCTTTTCCCTGTCAATTCAGAACATCTTGGGGGATGGGAGTGTCTGGGGCTGGTCTGAGGATGGGGACTCACCGCGGGCGGGTCGACTTCGGGACTTGGGTCGACTAGCTGGGTGGGAGGTGGGACAGAGCCCTCCTGGAAGGCACAGTAGGGGCACGAGCAGGTGCTCAGCCCAGGGCCCGGTTTTATACATCACTCCCCTCCTTGCCTTGTTTGGCGTGGTTGCCCCAAGCCCCCCGGGGACCCCAGCCCCGCCCACTGACCCAAGCGGGCTCCTTATTTAGCCTGAGGATGTGTTGGGATGCTGGCTCAGCCTCTGGGGCAGGCCCGGGGGAGGAAACCCGAGCAGCTCTGGGGTGCACTTCATGTCAGCACCTGGACAGCTGGGCAGCTGGATGCGGCCCCACCCCCTCCCAGGGCAGGGGGTAACCATCCCACTCCTGGGAGGACCAGACAAGGGCCCAGGCTGACAAGAGATTCAGCTCCCAGCTGGGGCAGCTTTACCCTCTGGTCAGTCCCCAGACCGTCAGACAACATGCGCTTCCCAGGACACTGTCCGTTAAGGGGCACAAGTGTTTGTGGGGGCGTCCCTGAATGACGCTAGAGTAGCGGGGTACTTCGCTGTCCATCCAGCCAATTATGAGAGGGCAGTGTGGCTGTCAGGACCAATCTGGAAGCACTTACTCCCCTGGCCCTGGAAGCCTAGGGTTGTCATTTCCGCACTGTGCCCCCTGGCGGTCAACTGAGATAAACCTAGAGGGGACGGTAAAGATTTTTGAGAACAGCACCCCCTTCTACCATCCCAGTCCCACTCTCTTCCCTCCATGTGACATGGTAGGGTCTGGCTGGGCTGCACTGTCCCAGGAGATTTGGGGATTTGGGGATTTACCAATTCCCCAATTCTAGGTCTGCCCAAGCCCCTTTGGGGTCGTAAACTAGTGCATAGGGGCACCAGACAGCTTGGATGAAGGGGTTCCGTTAACCCTGCTGGGACTTGCCTGGAGTCCAGCCTACCCAGTCCAGGGCACCAGGAAGAGCATGCTTCCACTCTTTGTAACTGCCCGCCCAGGTGTGGAGCACTGTCACCTTTTGATCAGAGCAATTTTGACACAGCTCTGCTGACATAAATTACCTTTGCTCCTCCGGGTTTGGAACAAGCAGTTCACATGCCATTTTCAATGGAGATGGGAAGGGAGCTCAAGATCAGAGTGGGGACGGGAGAGGAATTTTACCATTTATCAAGATATGAGTTCAGGCACCTCATTTTTATATGAAAACACTTGCAGTGAGTAGGGGATTAAAGATTCTCACAGGCAAACTGTATATCTTCATCGCTAAAATGACAGGTGGGCAAGACGTCTCTGTAGTTCCTTCCAGCTGGCTTGAACATCCTGTTATTTTATGATGGTGGGGCTTGCCTCTTCCCTGGGGTTCCTGAGAAGCCAGGGAGGCTGGGCTGGGTGAGGCTGGGCGAAGGTTGTTTGGGGGCACAGCCAAGGGGCCCTCAACCACGATCGGCAACACACCAGTGCTACCTCTCTCTGCTCATGGTGGGAGGAGACTTTAATTCCTCTCACTTTGCCAAGAACAGAGTTTGCAAGGTGAGGAGGAGGTAGGAAACAGCCCCCACTGGACACAAGGAGAACTGGCTCCCTCCTCCCCTTCACCTCTGGGCAGGGCAGCTCAGTTCTAGGACCCCAGCGACCATTCTGTGGTGCTGCAGGGAGCATCTAGAGTCAAGGAGCCTCGGCACCCATCAGACTCCCTAGCGTGCCATGGGGACAAGAAGATCCAGCTTGGCGTGCCCCTTAGCTCTAGGAAGATGCTCGTCGGTGGCCCTATCTCAGCCGACACGCCGGCCACAGCCTTGTGCAGCTGGCGCCCCAGGTGCCTGATTGGTGCTCTAACACAAAAGCATGGAGCGAGAACGTGTCCTGGTTTCCTCTGCGGCCCTTTCGTGACATCATCACCATCTTGCCAATTATCATGATGAAAGCCCTTCTGTTCCAGGGGTCGGGACCAGAGCTGGCCTGTCTCCTGGGCAGACACGCTGGCCGCTCCAGCCTTGGGGTGTGGACTGGTACGTTCCAGAGCCCAGTATCCTCCAAGTTGCAATGAGGTAATATGTGAGACAAGATGGGGGCCACCAGAGTCTGGTTACATGGTAGTGGTGAGGAGTCAGTGGTCCTGCCAGGATTCCAGAAAACTTCAGAAGGAGGAGCAGAGTAAGGGAAAGGTGAGGGGCCAGGAGGGTCAGGGTCAGGAGCCATGGTCCTAAGATGCTAGCTGTTACACCTCAGCTCTCACTGGCCAAGAGCAGGCCGAAATGCCCCTGTCCCAGCACCCCCAGCACCCTGTTCTCCTCCCCCCCATCATCCCTCCCCATTGACCACACACAGGTCCTGCTGCTTGCCGTTTTTATTTTCCTTGTGACAGACAGACAGACAGCTGCACAGACAGCTGGATGGCTGGGGGGATGGTCAGGACAACACGGGCAATAGGAACTGGATGGAAGGGAAATTTCATAAAAGTCAATAAATAAATAAACATGAATGGGAAGAGGGGTGAAGGCCACAGAGGGGCAGCGGGGACATCCTTGGGCCAGCAGAGTGCTCACAGCTGCATCCACTGGGACAGGAGAGCACTGGCTCCCGTAATCACTGCTTCCAGGCCCCAGTGCTCCAGGTTCTCCTTCTGGGATGCTGGCAGCTGGCCCACCTCACCCCACCCCACCTGAGTCCTCTCCTCTCCCTCCCCCACTTTGCTGCCCTCCCTCACGTGCTGGCTCTGGCTCCCTAGCGCTGTCTCCACGTCCTGTCCCCGCTCCACCAACACTCACTTCCAGCCCATGGCCCTGACACGCTGGACTCCTTCCTCTTCCTCCTCTCCAGCTATTCATACCCTGCTAAGTTGGTTTCCCCCCAGATACGTTGTCTCTCCCCCCCAGAACCTTCCTAGAGTCTCCTCTCCCTATCCCGTGGCTTCTTTTCCTTGTCTCTTACCCATTCCCTTCTTGCCCCTCTTCCTGCTTCCCTGCTCCCGTGCCCCCACCCCCACCCAGCCTGGCCCATGGGTCTCCCCCTCTGGCTCTGGCCGGGGTGGCATCGGCAAAGCCCAGGGCCTCTGTCCCTGCAGGTCCATGAGGTAACAGCCCGGCTGGATGTTGCTGCTGGTGGTGTCCGAAGCCCTGGGCCCACCCGGCTCAGTAGGGGCCCTGGAATGTCCCGTGGCCTCAGTGGAGCCCCGAGTTGAAGCCCGAGGCCAGGCTGTGGTCCAAGCCGCTAGGGGCTGCCTGGGTAGGAGCGGAGCAGCACCTTGTGACGGGTGGCAGCCTCAGCCCGGCGGCGCCGCTGCTCGCCCAGAAACTCCTTGAGCCGGTTGGTGGTGAAGGTGAGCGTCTGGCGACGCAGCTTCATCAGGTAGGCATCCTGCAGCCAGGGGTGGGCCAGGCAGTCCTGCAGGGAGGGCCGGCTCCTGCCAGGCCGGCCAGGGACAGTGAGCCTGGAAGGCTCCGCCCTCCCACGGATCCAAGTCCCGGGCCTGGATTCACATCCCTCAGCGAGCCAACTCTGGGGCTCGGTTTCCCCATCTCTGGAGCAGGGGTGGTGACTCTGCCCGCCTCACGGGGCTTAAAGGCATCAGTGGTGGAGAGCACAACCATTTAAAAGTAGTGGTGTATTAGTGGTGGCCGGGGAGGAATTGGGGTCGGGGGGGGGCTTCGGCTCAGGCTTGGCCAGGGTGGTCTGAGGCCGCGGGCAGGCAATGCCAGATGGGTTGGCAAGTGTGGGGCCTACTCACCAGGGGTGTACCGAGAGGACCTTCCGCAAGAAGAGTGTGGCGCTTTGGGAGGTGTTAGGGTACAGCTGGAAGGCATCAAAGCGGCCCCCCACAATCCGAGCCTCTGTTTCCTGGGGGTCTGGCTCATAGAACGGGGAGCGTCCACTGAGCCTGTTGTGGAGACGGTTCAGTTGATGCATGCGGACCGAGGGTCAGCTCACAGCCCCAGGGGGACATTAGTGTGGGGGTTCAGAAGGGCACAGTGCTCAGAAATAAGTCTACTGAGCCTGAGCTGGGCGTGTGCATTGTGTGCTGGGGAGGCTGTGAGCGGGGAGAGGGATGTAAGCGGAAGGTGGGTCCTAGGGGCACTCACATGATGTAAGTGAGCACACCCGCTCCCCAGATGTCCGTGGCGGAACCGATGGGCTCTCCCTTCACCATCTCAGGAGCTGACGGGAGACAGAGGCCAAGTTGAACCAGCTTCCTGATGGCAGGGAAGCGGGAGAGACAAGGGAGGCCCCTGGGGGCTGGGGGAGCAGGACAGTGCCCAGGTCACAAGACCATGGGCACAACCAGAGCAACAGGCCCTGGATCCAGCAGGTCGACTGGGAGTTGGGTGGCCCCCAGCGGAGATGTGGGCTGCCTGAGGAATTGGCCCAGGTACTGAATGGTGGGGTCCCCAGAACTGCAGAGGTACTGGGAACCAGGGCCATTAGCTCCCTCGGATCAGCCCTGAGGTAGGGCACCCATTCACAAAAAGCGTGGCCAACACCAAGGTTAAGAGCCTTTGAAATCAGCCTGGCTGGCTCTAATCCCAGGCCTGTCCTTCTAGCCGTGGGATGTTGGCAATGTACTAAACTTGTCTGGCTCTCCATTTCCTCATCTGTAAAGTGTGGCTTGTAGAATAACTCCAAGGAATAGAGATGATGAGCATAAAGTATTCAGTAGGTAGCTAAACGGTAGCTGGTTTACCTTATGTATATAGATTAATGATTGATCTCCTCTCTGTCCAATTTTATCAAATCCTGGCTCTACCATTTATAAACTGTCTGATATTGGACAAATACTTAACCTCACTGCACCTCTGTTTCGTCTGTAAAATGGGGGTAATGTTATGCCAATCTCTAGGGCTACTGAAAATATAATCCATGGCGGGTGTCTGGGTGGCTCAGTCAGTTAAGCGGCTGACTGTTGATTTCACTCAGGTCATGATCTCATGATTCGTGAGTTCAAACCCCGCATCAGGCTCTGTGCTGACAGTGTGGGGCTTGCTTGGGATTCTCTCTCTCCCCCTCTCTCTGCCCCTCCCCAACCCATGCTCTCGTGCTCTCTCTCTCTCTCAGAAAAAATAAACTTAAAAAAAGAAAAGAGAGAAAATGCATGGAAAGAACCAAATTCGTTGCTTACATATAATAAGCACTCATTAAATGGCACATACGTGAGTGAAGCAGAGTGAGCCCCGGCTTCCACCCCTCTGGTAGCACCCCAACCCCCGGCTGGCATGACGCCCTCACCCATGAACTCCAGCGTGCCTGTGCGGTGGCCAAGGGGCCGCAGGGCCTGGGGGTTGTAGGGCTGGGCACTGCCGAAGTCCACAATCTTGAGGGCGTTGTCAGGGGCCAGCAGCAGGTTGTCAGGCTTGATGTCCAGGTGCAGCACGTGGCGGCCGTGGAGGTAGTCCAGGCCTTGTAGCAGCTGCACCACATAGGTGGCCACATCGTCCTCTGAATACCGGAACCTGGGGGGGCCCGGGCGGAGCAGGTGACATCCCAGCTCAGCTGCCCCCACTCGCTCCCTGCTCCCCCAGGTCACCGGGTTACCTGTCGCTGAGCCCACAGAGGAGCTCCCGGTTCCCGCAGCTCTCAGCGATGAGCACAAGGTAACGCGGGGTGATGTAGGCCTCGTGCAGGGACATGAGCCGTTCGTGGTGCAATGTCCGCAGCACTTCGTACTCCTGCAGGACGCGCCGCTTGCCCTCAGCCGCGTAGGGCACGATCTTGGCCACGAATGTCCGCCCAGTGGCGTTCTCCCGGCATGCACGCACTACACCGAAGCGGCCCCTATGTGTGTGTGTGGGGGGACACCACATGATCAGAGAAGAGGAGGTCGGGGAAGCAGGGACCCCCAGCAGCAAGTATGCAATGGTTCTGAGCGTGGCCTCTGAAGTTCAATCCTGGGAGCCTGGATGGGAGTCTCAGCTCTGCCACTTACTGGCTCTGTGCCTCAGGCAAATCCCATAACCTGTCCAACCTCAGTTTTCCTATCTGTGAAACGGCTGATGATAATAATGCAGTCTCTGTCTGTCTCTCAGGGTTGTGAAGATTAAATGGTATCATATGATTAAAGAGCTTGGCACAGTGCCTGGCAGAGAAAATCTGAATTTAATATGCCAGGCACCCAGATCTCAGTCCCTCCCCAACCCTGCCCAGGGCAACCTGATCTTCTCTCTGAATTGCTGTTCCCTACATCCCATCCACTCCCCCCTCCGTCCTCCGTCCCTTCCCCAGACCCACTTGCCTGGCCTTCTCCTCTAGGAAGGTGTAGGGTTTCTGAGGGGGCCCCTGTCGAAGAGCGGTGCCCTCTGGCCCAGGAGAGCTGGGGGGACCACCCACAGGGGAGGTGACCACCTCCTTGGCCGGGCTGAGGCTTCGCACAGTCACCTTGGTGGGCTCGGGAGGGGGCTCGGGGGCTGGGGGCTCAGGGGCTGGGGGTGCAGACACAAAGGAGGTTACCATATACAGGGGAGTAGAGGAGGACGCTGGTTTAACCCCTTGAGGGGTGGAGGCTGGGGTTGGGGTCCCAGTGTCAGGGATGGAAGACCTGGGCTCACTTGGGGTGGCCTGGGCACTGGGTGGGGCGGGCTCTGCTTGCTGGGCAGCCTGCAGGCCTCTGTGCTTTCGTGGGGGGGTTTGGGGTGGTGGACCCACGGCCTTGAGGGAGGACAAGGCCTGACTGGGGGGTGTTGGGGGACATGAGGGGCTGAGAGCGGCTGACTGAGGGGCTGGGGGAGCAGGAGCTGGGGTGGGAGTCTGGGACGGGGCCAGTGAGGTAGGAGAGTGAGGAGGCGGGGCCCTGGCTGGCCCTGAGGTAACAGGGGCGTCTTGGTGAGCAGCAGATGGCAGAACTGGGGAATCTAAGTGGAGAGAAAGAAAATCGTCACCATGGTACCCCCGGGGCAAAACCATAGTTCTCTGGCCACCCCCCGTCCTGTCCCACTGACCTTGTGTGCCCCTGACGATGACCTTCTCGGAAGGGTTGCTGAAAGGCCCTTGCCCAGCACGGTTGGCACAGGCCACACGGAATCTCACGGTCACACCGACTGGCAGGTGGGTCACGTTGTAGTAACAGTCAGGGATGCCTGAGCTCACAGGGTGCCAGGTAGACTCCCCTGTAGGGCAGCATGGGGGAGGGGCTGAGGCCACAGAAGGGGTGGCCCAAGCTCCCAGGGCTATCTGTGAGGAGCCAGGGAGGGCAACTGTCTCCCGGGACCCGTGCACCTCCCAGCTCCCACCCCCTCTTCCGCCAGCCTGCCCCGTCCCTCACCATCCACCCGCCGCTCCAGCGTGTATGTGCAAGGTGCCCGGCTATCTCCCGGCTTCCAGAGCACCAATGCCGTGTCCTGGTAGGTCTGGGGCACCTCAGGAGGAGCTAACTTTCCTGGGATGCCTGGCAAGAGGAAGGGAGCCCCAGTGAGCCCCTGTGCCCCAGCTTAGGGACCCTCAAACCCTAGCCCACCACGTGCCATCGCTGCCCCCCTCAGTCCCTGCCCCTAGCTCACGGGCCACAGCCACGGTACAGGAGCTGGTGATGCTGCCCAGGACATTGGTGGCCGAGCACTCATAGAGCCCAGCATGTCGCTTGCCCACCCGGGGGATGCTTAGCAGCTGCCGTCCATCTTTGCAGGACACGATGATCACTGAGGGCTCTGATCGCAGGGACTGTTTGTCTGCGGGCCGGGAAGAGCAGAGGGGGCTGCTGAGTGAGACGGCTCCAGGCCCCCCTCCCCAGTTACCACCTCCCCTGAGCATCCCCTGGCTGTGGGACCACTTGCCTGCCCGCTGTCTGTGACAGGAGTGTTCTCCTTACCTTTCATCCAGGAGATGTGGGGTGCAGGGCAGGCCGCTGGCAGACAGAGCAGGGTGGCTGCCTCTCCCTCCAGCAGCACCTGGTCCTTGAGTTTGATGTGGAAGACTGGAGGGAAATCTGCAGGGAGGACAAAGACAGCCACGGGTCTGCAGGAACCCCAGCTCACTTACCAAGGAGGGAAGGGAAGATGTGTGCGAGAGCGGGGGCTGCCAGCAGGAAGCAGAGTGAAAAGTTGTCCCTTCCCAGTCAGATGTGGGAAGGAGAACCCCAACGCCATGCCTTTGAGAATTTTCTTTAGGGTATCACCTCCTCTGGGTGTAGGACTAGCTTTTTCTTTCGTTGACTATTGAAGATGCTTGGGAGCTACCTCATAATGTTTGTAAAGCGCTTGGAGTGGGGCCTGGAACTAAGTAAGTGTTCTGTAAGCATCTGTTAAATAAAGGAAAAACAAATATTGGAACACTATGCTGATTAAGATTTTGAAATACCCACTCTTGTGGGGCACCACAGGGCAAGTGAGAGGAGCCAGTGACTTGGGCACAGACTCCTGAGATTGAACATTACATTCAATCAAAACGCATCATCTCGAAAGATCCAAAGTCAAGGGAAACGGGGCAAACCCCGGAAGTGTGTCAGCCTCCCCGGCCCCTTACCCCACCTGGGGTCTGGGCACACGGTCCCAGACCTCGTATATATTCCTTTGGGTCAGCTAAGTAGCGAGAGCTTCTTCAGGGACAAGAGACAGTATCTGTATGACCTTGGACCATGTTTTGTCTGTAAATCGAGGAAAATCCTAACACAAAGCTCCTAGGCTGTGAGAATTAAAAGAGGTATGGAAAGTGCTTAGCATGTATCTAACATGTAATAAGTGCTCACAAATGTTAGTTTTTATTGTTGTCAGGATTACTATCCCGTTGACATGCCCAGTAGAGGAGCTAAGGCCAGACCCCCAGAGAAATAGGCTGTTTCAGCAAAGCTGGCTTCATAGCTGGCTGGTGAGTGTGTCCAAGCCTGGGCTGTGGATGGGTCAAGGTCTTTGCCGCTGTACAGCCTGCCTGTGGCTCCTTGGTGTCCTGAGGATTTGCATTCCTGCTCCCTGGAAAGTCTCTTTAGAAAAATCCCAATCTGGTCGAGACCAATGCGGGGTGGGGTATGGGGCACATTTTTCATGTGGGAAGAGAGCTGAGGGGTCGATACCCCTGGGAGCCCTAGCTGCTGCCTGTCTAAAGAACCAGGAGGGAGCAGAGGTGGGGATGAGCTGCGTAGGGGAGGGATGATCAGCCAGAGTGGATATCGGGAAGCCAGCATGACCCCTCCTTTCACACCATACCCCAGTATTCCCTAGGAGGGGTCCCACACCGAGGCGCCAACAATGCAAAGTAAATATAGTTTCATCAGTGGCCACCTCCAGGCCAAGTGAGGGTACTGGGGAGAGGGGAGAGGGAGGGGGGCCAGGAGGAGACGTGAAAGGTGACCCCAGCTCAGCCCTGCCAGCCCCACCTCCATTCCCGCAGAGGCCAGCCCTAGTTGGTAAAGTGGACGGGGGATAGCCTTCTTCCTGCAGGGAGGGGGCAGAGGATGAGGTAAGGGGACACTGCCTCGGCAGAAAATCAGCTGCACAAGCAAAATGCAGCTGGGAGAGAAGCCCCAGTGGGAAGGAATCAGCTGTCCCTGGGCCTCAGTGCTGGCTTATCTCTCTTTCCCTGCCTCTTCCACCCCTGCCCCCACCGGCTGGCCTCCTTCCCTCCCCTTTGCTCACTATAGGCCCTGCTGCCTTAAGAAAGACACCCCAGCTCCCCTGGCCAAAGATGGACACAGTCACCCTGCGCCCAGCGGAGGCACGGCTGGAACGGTGCTGAGGAGTTTTATCAGGAAACTGGGGAAGATTGGAGCGGTGACTGATACAGATCCCGCACACAGCAGGGCTTGGTGGGCCTGCTCTTTTCTGCGTGCTGGTCTGGAAAAGCTGCCCTCCCCCCAAAAGCCTTTGTCTGGGGTCCTTGAGGAACGAGCCCTTTTCTGGTGGGGAACTGGGGTGACCCCAGGTGGAAAATACCTCTCTCCCTGCAGCCCCAGGATACTTGGGCAGAGAAACAGACCAGGGCATATGCCAAGTCCCCCACCCCTCAGCAAAGAGCCCTGAAGACTGCTTGTCCCCACACAAGTGCCTTCTGTGGGGGCAGGGAGGACAGGAAGGGGCAGTGAGGGTGTTCAGGGCTCTGGAGGAGTAGAGAATTGGGGGCACAGTCCAGATTGTGGGCCGCTGGGCTGGGAGAAAAAGAATGTCTTTGTACATACACACATTTGGAGGGGGAGGCTAGCCAAAGAGAGGCATAAGTACGGTGTCCCAAAGCCACCTCTGGGTTCTGGCTACAGAGGACCGTGCAGTCCAACTCTCGGCTAGCATGGCTAAACCTGTTTCCTCACCCATAAAATAGGGATGATGATAAGAACAGTTCCTAAACAACGTGGGAAGGTTAGATGAGGCAGCGCTTGTAAAGCACTTACTAGGACACTCAGCATTACTAGTCAACAGGATCAGTTAATGCTATTATTATTGTTGTTCTCCCGACTCTGGGTCCCTTCCACTACTGCCCAGCGTCCTCAAGGTGGGCTCCACCCAGCTATGACCGCTCCTGAGGCAGGGAGGGGGCTACTCACCCAGCAGTCCTCTATTACCTGACTCACTGCGCACATACTGGTGACCCAAATCCTCCTGGGCACTGGCAGAGAGGTTTGGCTGTGATAACCCCTTGTCCTTTCGCAGCCGAGAGAAGCCCCAGCGAAGCCGCCTCCGGCTTTCCCCAGGAGCTGTGAAGACCCAGGCCACCATAAGCCCTGGCCCAGCCAGTGCCAGAAAGCCCCCACCTCCCTGAGGCCCTCAGCCCAGGGAAGTAGAGAACTTCTAGCCCCCACCGCAGCCTGCTCCCAAACCAGCCTCAGCCCCATCTCCAGGACCTCCAGCTCCTCCTCCCAGAGCCTCCCTCCAGCCCTCCCACCCTCTTCCGGGCTCTGCACCTGTCATCACAGCTCCACCCCACCCCCCACCCGCACGTGTTCACACATTTAACGGCCACTCTGCCCCTGTCCCTCACCCGAGGAGCCGGACGTAGCGCTGGCCTCAGAGCCCAGGGACTCTGCGGAAGGCGTGCTGGCGCCTGCCTGGGCCGCCAGCTGGTTGTGTGCGAGGCCGAGGCGCCGCAGACTCTCGCCCTCCGACGTGGCCCTGCGCAGCCGTCCAAACAGCGGCGTGCTGCGACCCGATGCGCCCCCTGAGTCCTCGCTGCTGCCGCTGCGCTGCAACCGGCTGGACAGCCGCTCGAGCGTGGAGCTGAGCCTCCTGCGCACGGCCAGCACCGGGGAGCCCCGCGCCGAGCTGCCGCCCTCCGAGCTCTCCCCGTCCCCACCGCGGGCCTCCCAGGCTGGGTGGCGCTGCGCGGGCGGGGTCCGCCGCAGACGCTGGGACAGCGACAGCGAGAGGCGGCGGACGAGGCCCGGCTCCCCGACCGCCCTGAGGTCTTGCACGGAGCGGGAACGCTCCGGCCGTCGCACCAGCTCCAGGGGCGTTCCTGCCGGGCTGGGCCGGTACATGCCGTCCTCCTCCTGGGCCCCGCGAAAGGGGCCGCGTTCCTCTGAGCGCGAGCGGCTCAGCAATCGCAGCCCCCGCGACAGGGGCGACTCACGGCTGCGCTTGAACTTGGCCTCGAATACAGCCTCTGACTCTAGGTTCTCGATGCTGCTACTGAGACTGCTACCTGGCCTGCGGGGCACTGTGGGCACCCGGGCTTTCTCGGCTAGCACTGGGGGCGCCCCGGCTGAAGGCACGCGCTTCTCGGAGGCTCCCGGAGGTGGGGAGGCCACCCGGGCAAACACAGCAGGGTGGGGTCTGGGCTCTGATGGAGATGCCCCAGGGCTCTGCAGGGGGCCCGTCGTGTGACCTGACAGCTGGAGCGACTGCATGATCTGGGCATAAGGTGTGAGGGGGGCCACTGGGGTTTGCGGAGTCACAGAGGGCTGTGTGGGCTTGGGGGCTGGGACCGGCTCCGGCGTGGACTCTGGGGCCTTCTCTTGGGCAGGCTGGGGTGCCAAGGGCTGCGGGGCATCACTGGGTGTGGTGGTAGGAGGTTTCAAAGACTTGGGGACACTGGATTTGGGGGCGCTGGGCCTCGCAGGGCTGGGTGGTTGGGCCTCACTGAGGGCAGACAAGGAGGGAGACTCCTGTAGCCTGCGGGCCCCAAGCCTGGCCACGGGGATCTCGAGGGGCGCCCCAGCACGGCGGTGCCTGCCCCGGGGCTCCGCCTCTCCCTGTGAGAAGCTGCTACTCTTCTGCAGGCCCCGGGTCTCAGGTGGGGGCTGGTGTCGAGGGGCTGCCTCGCTGGAGGCAGCCCGTGCCAGCCGGGGATCCCGGGCACGGTCCCCCAGGCTCTCTAGCAGGGGGCCCCTGAGGCCACTGACCTTGCCATCCTCAGGGCCTCCCCGCAACAGCCGCTGGCGCAGGGCCTGCAGCCTCTGGGCATACTCACCCTCACCCAGGCCTCCCCGGGTCAGGCGGGTGGCGCCCGGGCTGGGGCTTCGGCGCTGTGGCAGCTCCACAGAGGCTGCCTTGTGCAGGCCCCGGCCCGGCTCCCTCGGCCCGGCCCGGGGCAGGGCACTCTCGGCAGAGGTGCCCCTCCGGAGCTCTCTCCGCTGGGGGCTGGACCCAGCTTGGGGCTCCTGGCCTGGGGAGGGGAGGGCCTGAGGGCTGGGGGCCTCCTGGTCCTGAGAGGGGGCCCTTCCCTCCTCCTGCCAGTCCATGGGGGTGGCCGTGCCAGCCTCTGGGGCGCCCAGGGCCTCATCCTCAGTGGGAATGTCGGTGAGGGACACCCGGGAACCCGAGAACTCAGGCTGCAGTGGCCGGGGCACTGAGGGCAGCTCCTCCAGCTCTTCCTCCTCAGAGTCAGAGGAAGACGAGAGCCCCCCACTGGGGGGTGGTCTTCTGGGTATGGCTACCCACACCCGCTCTGGGGGTGCCCGCAGCAGCTCAGGGATGGGGCGCAGCACCAGGTGGCACTTGTAGCTGATCTGGGAGCGCTGGAGACAAGGTACTAGAGTCAGACCTGAGAGGGACCCCTGAGGCCAGACTGACCCACTCAAGCCCACGTCAGCCCCGGGGGAGAAGACCCCAGGCAGGCGGAGGGTTGGGGAACGGGAGTGAAACTGGGGGTTGAGAGAATAAAAAGTAGATGAAGACAGACGAGTGGGGAGCGAGGGCACGTGATAGAAACAAGGCAGGGATCAGGAGAAAAACTGCGGAGCGAAAAGGTGGAAGGCACAGAGGCAGGGCCCAGGCAAACTCACCTGCCACCTCCGCCTGGAGAGGAACAGCTTTAAGTGATCCGTGCTCACCTCTGCGCCCTTGGCCTGTGTCTGCAAACCCAGGAAAGAGGGCCTGAGGAAAAGTCCTCTGTCAACCTAGACCCTCAAGGTTTGGCAACAGAGAGGCAAAGTCCACAGCAGGGGACAGTGGACTGGGCAGCATTGAGTCTGGGTTCCTAGGGGTCCCTTCCCCTTAGATCTGTCACGGCTCCCACAGCCAAGGTGCCTACGTATGACAAAATCCCTGAACCTAAGTGGAAGGGCAGAAAGTCAGTGGCTCTTCGTGTGGGTTTGGGGCTTACGCCAGGGCTCTTACACCGTCTTGGCACATTGGCTGCCCTCAGGAGCCTGCACTTGGGCCCCTGGCCTGGGCTCCACTCCCCAGCTCACCACCTGTCTCGCGCAGAGCCGGCGTCCCAGACATCTGGAGCTTTGGTGGGCCAGGCGGAGACAGATATTTCCCTCAGTCTCCCACCCAGGTGTCTGAAAAGAGCTCATTTATGATCTGAGAGACAAGGCTCATAATCCAAGGACGGATACCAGAATGACCTCAACCTTCAGTTGACCCAGCATAACACTCAATGGATGGTTTATTCAGTCACTCTTTCTGGGTCATATGCCGAACTCCACCCCTCTGCCCTGTGGTGCTGGGGTTTGAAGATCAATGAGTGAGGGTTCTGGCCACACAGAGCTCAAAACCAAGAGACCGGTCTAGCCGGGCCACCCACCAACCGCAGTGTGGGACAGAGGCAGACACACAGGAGTGAGGAGGACCAGGGCTGGTCTTGAGAGCCAGGGAAAACCCTGATGACTTTGCTTATTAGCAAAACAGGAGTAATAATGTCTTTCCATGCAGAGCTATTGTGAGGCTAACAGACCATATGGTTATAAATTGCCTCTCGCAGACTATACTGCACACAGTAGGTACTCAGTAAATGGAGCTGTTAATAATGTTCTCTCCCCCCACCTCTTCTACCACAACTTTGCAAGAGACTCACTTTGAACCAAGGATGTTCTAGGGTCTCCTCTGCGGTAGGCCTCCTGTAAAGGAATGAAGGTTAAGAAGGGCTCCATCACTCATTCAGAGAGCCAGTCAACACATGGGCAAACAGGGCCTGTAAGGAGTTGAGAGACTGAACATCTAAGGGCAGAGGCTGGGTCAGGAGTGGGGGACAGGCATGAGGGGACTCTGAGGGGTGGGGGGCTCCTCAGGACCCTGTACTCACAGCCGGTCCCGCACCAGCACTTTGATGAGGAAGCCCCGGGCCTCCCTGCTCAGGCTCAGAAATGTGGTCTCCTCGAAGGCCACGTTGTAGTTTCGAATGTTCATCAATGTCGTCCGATCGTTTTCCCCAACAAATGGGGAGATTCCTGTCAGACTGCAGAGGCAGAGAGGGCCAGCATGAGAGGTGGGTGGGGCCCTGGGCTGAGGCAGAGACTATGAGGGATGCCAGTGGGGACATGGGGCTGGGGACAGGTGGAGGCCCTGGGGCTCTGGGGAAGGCAGAGGCAGGGTGAATCCGAACAGAGGGCAGTCTTTCAGACTCTTGCCTGTCCTGCCGCCACCCCCCACTGCCAAATAGGTGAGGAGGCAGTACTGCTTTGAGACCTGAGCACCCAGATGGGCCCTGCACCCATACTTTAGAGGACCTGTTTTGTCCCTCCTCCAGCCACGGCCTGTTCCTGAGGTGAAGAGTCTGTGCCCAGGGGATATGCGCCCTGAGCCTGAGCCTCTTTCTTCTACTGCCTGTTCTGAACACTCAGGGCCTTATAATACCCTGCCTAGATGGCACTGAGCCTGCACGGGCCTCTCTCTGTCCAGCCTCCCAAGCATGCTGCTAGCATGACCGCCCCTCACGGAGGAGCGTGGTGGCAGACAGAGCTTAGACTCGCAGCCCGAGGCATCCACGTTCATGCACGTGAGGCCCCTGACAGTGCAGGGGTGAGAAAGAGAAGGGGTGGGCTGCAGGCCCTAAACTGCTCTCCTGCCCCAGGCTCTGCAAATGTTAGGGGTGGGCCTGCTAGGAGACCATTGGAAACTGGTGTCCGTAGTGTAGAGGGGTCCTTACCAGAGGAAGGCAACAACGCCCACAGGCCTGTGGGGAAAAGAGAGTAATCGAGGGGTAAGTGGACAGCCCGCCTCCCAATAGCAGTGAGCGGTTTTCTGCAACCGCTAGTCTAGTGAGGAGTGTCCTCACTGGGACAAATGGGCACAGGGATGCCTCCTTCCAGGAGGCCTCTCAACCCAGAGGTCTCAAGGTCCCTGGAGGAGTCAAGGGTCACGGCAGGGCCAGCCCAGGAAGCACAGGGGAGTCTGGGAGCCAAAGAGCTGGCCTCCCTCAATGCGGGGAGGCAAGATGGCCACAAAGGGGGAAGTCCCCGCACCTAGGGGAGATCAGGAGCCAAGGACGGACAGGGAGGGCTAAGGCCTTGAGTGACTGGGTCAACTCTGACTGATGAGGGGCAGGTAGAAACATGGTCAATAGACCTACTGTCAGAGGAGGAATCTGGGCTTAGTGAGGCTCCTCTCTGCCAGCGAGCAAGGCCCCAGCACGGCACTGAGGGAAGAGGCCCTGGCCCACCCGCGACCCAGTATGCCAGCATTACCAGATGTCAGTGACTCCAGACACGGGGGTCTGATTGACAATCTCAGGTGCCACGAACTCAGGTGTGCCGTATTGGCAGTACTGGGGCTCTCCCGGAGTCAGCTCCTGGGCATTCCCAAAGTCACAGATCCTCACCTGCTCCTCACCCTCTGCGCCATCCCACACCATCAGGTTCTCAGGCTGCAGAACACAAGGGAAGGCATGGGAGCTGAGTGAAGAGGGGGGGATGCCCCATTGCCTGCCTCCCACGGGGGCTGCCTGCTCCCCACCCCCGCCTGCACCTCACCTTGACATCCAAGTGCAGCACGTGGTTCTGGTGCAGGTAGCATATTCCCTCGAGCACCTGTTGCATGTAGGCCCGGATCTGTGGAAACAGGAGGCCCAAAGTCCGCGGGGGCAAGGGTGGGGTATTAGGTTTGCTCACCACCAGAGCTGTGGCAAGAGACCAGGCCATGCCTGAGAAGTGGCCTTCAGATGGCCGGCTGGTGGAGGTAGCTGAAACATAGGTTTGGGGTTCCTGAGATCTGGGGCCTCCAAGTACAACTGTATAGGTTGGGCACAGCACAAATACAGGAGGAAGCCATTTACATTATAATAAGTAGAACTGTGCAGTGTACAATTTGTACAGCCCTCCATGGCGGGACAGCAGTGAGACTAAATGGAGTCGAGGTGGGGCGCCTCCCGAGGGAAATATCTGAGGAATGTTTATGGGGGGAAGACTGGGAAACAACACAGGTAGGGGCCAGTGGGCCTACTGAGATTTACAGAGGACTGTGCAAGTCCCAGCGTGGGAAGTCTGGTCCTGCCTGCCTAACAGTCCTCTCCACCACCACCCCTGGCCTATTCATGGGCATGGATGGCATGCCCAGGACCCACCCCTCAATTCTCAGAGCTCAGGTGGGTAACCACGGGTGCCCAACCTGACCCCGACCACCCACTGCCCTCACCTCAGACTCACACACGGTGGGTTTCCTGGCCATTCGCTCCAGCAGCTCCTCTGTGCATCTATGTCCCAGATCAAGGAGAACAGTGACAGCAGGGCCAACTCCTGGGCCCTCCCCGGGCAGTGCCCTCTACCCCTAGAGCTCAAGTCAGATCCCGGCTCCGCACAGAGTTCTCTTTCCCCTTAAAGCATATGTAATACCAGTTCTGTGTTTCCACCCTTTCCCTATCATCTGGCTGCATAGATGGGACCACCCTGCTTGAACTCTCATTTGCTGTGGGGTCTCAGGCAAGTCACCCAACCTCTCTGAGCCTAGGTTCCCTCAGGTGGAGAATGGGGATGACATCTTCACTCATACCCCTCTGTTAGCTATTTAAAAAGGCCAAGTTAGAGCAGAATTTTGTGGACCACGGATAGAACTTCTTGCCTCTTTTTGAGAATGACCCGTGACATTTAACAAATGGTCATTTTTCTGAGGTTTGGGCTCTTATAGTGCAGACTGGAAGGCTGGTGTGAAGGATATGGTCACCCTGCTAGTGGGAGAGACAAGCTGACCACCTTATCACAGTGTGCCTCTGTTTAAACAGAGCTCTCATGGAAGGGCAAAATCTATTCTTCATGAAAACAACCTTTCAAATAAAACCAGTCCTGATGCTCATCTGAAATGGGGTCACTTCGAAAGTTTGAATATATTGTACTGTATTTCGTGTACACGCCTTTCGTTAGCCATGTGACCTTGGATGAGTTACTTAATCTCTCTGTACTTCAGCATTATCATCTGTAAAATGGGGATAAAAAAATTCCATGACATAGGTATATACGAGGATTAAATAGGTTAATATTGGCAAAACTTAGGAGCACTGCCAGGCACCCACTAAATGCTATGTAAGTTTAAGCTAAAAGGGGTGCCTGGGTGGCTTGGATGGTTGAGAGTCTGACTTCAGCACAGGTCATGATCTCGCAGTTCAAGAGTTCAAGCCCCGCATCAGGCTGTGTGCTGATAGCTCAGAGCCTGGAGCCTGCTTCAGATTCTGTGCCCCCCTCTCTCTCTCTCTGCCCCTCCCCCGCTCATCCTCTGTCTCTGTCTCTCTCTCTCTCTCTCAAGAATAAACATTAAAAAAAAAAAATTTAAAAGACAGGGGTGGGGGGGAGCTAAAAAGTGTTGTTTTTTGCAGAAGTCTCCAGACTCTACTCTGTAAAGTTCTGACAAGATGTCTTCAGAACTCCCAATCATCGATGGGAACATTTCCTAATAGGTGGTCAGCACCTCCTAAAGGTCAATGGGACCACTTTGTGAAGTATAAAACATGTTGCTAATTGGCCACGTGTCCCCTACCCGCCCAACCTATCCCAGGATACAGCTCGGTGACAATGACCAGCCCCCGACGCCTCTCAAAGGCCTCATGGAAGTAGAGGACGCAGTCGTGCTGGAGCCGGGCCAGCAGCCGGGCTTCCCGCCATGCTGATGCCTTTGGCTTGGCCTGGCTGGGGATGAACTTGGCTGCAAACTCCAGGCCGGAGCTTCGCTCCACCACGCGCCGCAGGTAGGAGAAGGCACCCCTGGGTGACGACACAGGGAGGTGAGGGGCTCCATCATCGATGTAGCCCTGGCTCTCCAAGGCCTCCTAGCCTCAGACCCAGGCGCCCTTGGCTCCCAGGCTCGGCACTCTCTCCCGGCCCCACACCTGCCGATCTCTTGATGGATGTCATAGAAGTCGCCGAGTCTCCTTCCTCGCTGTTCCTCGGCCTCCCCGGCCCCCTCTACTTCCATGGCTGTCTGGGCTGGGGAAGAGATGCCTGGTATTAGGTGGGGGAAGGCAAGAGAGTAACGAGGGCAGAGACCGGGACAGGCAAGGCAGATGAAGGAGACAAAGGAGGACCAGGAATGTTGGGGGCCCGACGTGGGGTGCCGGGGCTGGAAGACAGTGGTGGTTTAAGAGGGAAGGGCCTGGTGAGTGGTTCCTGGCTGGGGGCTCACATGGCATTCCCGAGAATAAGCATTCTGCCTTTCTCCCTTCGCACTCCAGCCCACCTGAACGCACAGCCAACTCTGCTTTGCAGGAGACTTCGCCAGCCAGGTTCCGTGCAGTGCAGGTATAGACGCCTCCATCCTGGGTCCCTGTGCTGAGCACCACCAGGGAGCACTCGCTCTCTTCATACACGAAGCTCACATGGCTACTCTCGGTCAGCAGCACCTCGTCCTGCAGAGTTGGCCGTCACCTCCAGCCCAGGCCTGGCTTGACCTCTACCTGGGACCCACCTTTATCTCCATGACTGAGACCCAGTCTCAGCCCTACCTCAAGGGCCAGGAACACTCCTACCCCACGGCTCGATATTATCGCTGCCCCAGGGGTCTTGCTCCCTTCAGCACCCGAAACTGGCTCCACTTTATTTCCCAGTAATAGCCCTGCACCATCCAGTTAGTCCCCTGGTTCCTGAAACACCCACGAGTGTCACACGGCACCTTGGGTCCCGTTTTCTTCTCCTAGCCACACCTCTGGCAGCACCTTTGTTCTTCTCTGTCTAGGCTCCCCTCCTCCTAAGGTTGCCAAGACCCCTCCTGTCCAGAAATCCCTCCTCCCTTACCCTCAGGCTCCCAGCCAGCCCCATGCTAGGACTCCCTGAGGCCTTTGTCACCCTCTGACCTTGTACCACATGATGTCTGGCAGTGGTTTCCCCTCCACCACTACAGCAAAGCGTGCGGTTTCCCCAGCCCCGACCTCCACGTCCTCCATGATGGACTCAAATCGAGGGGCCTCTGAAATACACAGGGGTGGGGTGAGGAAGGGAAGGTGACAACACTGAGGTCACGAGGGCGTGCCTTTTCAGTCCCTCTCCAAGCCCTCCCTCCCTCAGCGACAGGCTCAGGCAGAACACCAGAAGCCCCTACACCCCAGCACCCCACCCACCGTGGTCTCAAACTCGGCCCCTCGGAACACCAGAGTTCCTTGCCTGTAAATCCATATGTGATGTTCTCCAAATCCCAGAAAACCTAAGCCAGAGGGTGCAGCCTTGCTTTGCTGGACCCTCAGTGTTCATTTGCCAGCTCTGAAACTAGGAGATTTTCACACACAAAAGAAATCTGGATTTCCTGCCTCTCTTGAAAAAATCAGGATTGGCCATGCTGAGTGAGCCTCTTCCCTCACTGCATTAATGGGCTGGTGCAGAGTGGCTCAATGCTGCCCCCTGTGGGTGACCGCCCTTCTGCACAGCCCTACCTCGGGCTTTACTGTCCTGGGCCCCGGAAGGCAGCTCAGGCTGTGACCCTGAATTAAATTCGCGGATGGCATTGCCTGTATCTTGACGTTTTCTCTCTGAATCTTGTTTAAATGTTTAAAGGCGCCTTTTGCCATCTGGA
This sequence comes from Neofelis nebulosa, assembly GCF_028018385.1. Taxonomy (NCBI): domain Eukaryota; kingdom Metazoa; phylum Chordata; class Mammalia; order Carnivora; family Felidae; genus Neofelis; species Neofelis nebulosa. Next base: position 18,365,673 of record NC_080783.1, read on the forward strand.
AGATGACAAGATGAACAAACAGATACCAATCCTCAGCTTTGCTCTCCCACATGTGACAGTGATTTCATTCTCTATGCATATCATGCGGTCATGTTATTTCCTGGCAGAGTGGCTTCTAATTCTCAGAATGGAATTAAATACCTATTCTAGCGTGCTTCACAGAGGAACCTGTGACTTCCCAGTGCCCCACCTCCTGAGCATGTTTGAGGGTCTCAGCTTTAAGAGGAGTGGGAGTGAGCAGACCCTGAGGGAAGAACAGGGGCACAGGGCAGGGACCACCACCCACCATAGGCACCCAGTCTGACTTTGTAGAGATAAAAGGGGGGCACCCTGGGAGTGAAGAAGACCCTACCGTGGGGCAGATATGGAGGAAGGAGGCAATTCCACTTGCCCTGCCTGGGGGCTGGGGGGTGGTGGGCACAGTGGGAGGGGCATGAAGATCCAAGCCCCAGGCCTGTTCTAGTCCCGGCTAACTGGAACACAGTGTCTCTCTCTCTCTCTCAGTCACTGTCCCAGCCTGGCTGGGCTGCAGGGCTCTCAGTGGCCAGGGCTTCCCAAACCCTAAGGCTCTTCCTCTATCTGGGAAGAAAAATGAGTCCTATAGATGGTACGCTCAAGGAGCAAAGTGGCAGCTGAGTAGGAAGTGTCGGCGGGGGGGGGGGGGGGCGGGTGGAGAAGCTGGGCAAGGGAGGAAACACACAAAAGGGAGACAGGGACCCAGATGATCGGTGCCCACCCCCCATCCATATCAGGGCCAGCAGGGCTCCCTCACCTCTTCCTCACACACCCTACGGCCACTTCTCTTCCACGCTAAAGATCCCTTCCCACCCCTCGGGGAATCTGGTTTCTCGTCCAGAGGTGGTGGGGGGTTACTCTGTGAAGGTCAAAGGACTGGAAGGTTTCAAGTGAACTTGAACAATTTTTTAAAAGCACCAGCAAATGTACATTTATCCAGATATGATTGCCTGTGCTAACTAAAATGTCACTTTCTTTGCCTTTGGTTGGAATTGTATCTACTCAGCAGGTAACACTGTTTAGCTCACGCTGATCTGAAGTTCTGAGTGGCGGGTACATATGCCTAGAGTTAATTAACAAACCGGAAAACAAGACAATTACTACTTAACGCATGCCACCGGTTGAGAGCCTACATCTTTAAAGGAGAAATTATAAAAAGGGTCCTCACTGCAAAGGCTGGCAGGGTCTGTCAAATAGACCAGTGCAAAAGGGCAGCCAGGGTCCCCAGAGCTGAGAGTCTGCTAATCAAATGTGCTCGCTTGGGCTTTTTTCTTTTTGAAATTAAACTTGGTCCCCTTACACTTGTTACATTTGAGGTGCTATTTCCTGTTGTGTTTAACACGGGAGCGAGGAGTTGGCCCTGGCGTTGGGCATCCAGGCTTGAATCCCAGCTCCTGTCCTTATCAAGTTGTGTGACCTTGGGCCTGTTACTTAGCATACTCTCCAAGCCTCAGTTTTCCCATCTGTCAAATGAGGATAATAACCAGTCCCATATCGCAGGGCTAACGTAAATATTCCATGAGGTGATACAGGAAGGTATCTGGCACTGAGCCTGGCACATACTAGGTGTTCAATAAATATCTTATTCGCACTATCACTGTTATTTCTGCTAGCATTCGTATTATTACAGCCATTAGATGGCCAGGCCTGACAGGAGGGTGTATGCACCCGGGGGGATAAGGCAAGGACCGTGGGCCTGACAGGGAGGAGAGGGAAGGAAGCGTCCTGCCACCCACCTGCCAGCTCCAGGGTGACTGAGCAGGCCTGTGTGCCGTGGCGGTTGCGGGCAGTGCAGGTGAGGGGCCCCACGTCTCGGCGGCTCACCCGGCAGATGCGAAGACAGTACTGGTCATCATCCGGCTGGCTCAGCTCGTACACACCTGCCCGTGCCTCTAGGAGAGCCCCTCGGCAGCTAAGAGACACGACAGGGAGGTCACCCAGCATCCGGGCACAGGGTGGGGGTCAGGCCAGGCCGGCCAGAGCTGGACGGCCACAGGTGGGGTATGAGGCATGCAAGGCAGGGCCCCACCTTCTCCAGACGACCTGGGCCTCTACGTGGTTGAAGGTGACCGTGACACTGGTGGGCTGTCCCTCCACCACATACACGATGTCCGGCTTGTCCAACACAGCGGGCGCCTCCTCGAGTGGTGGGCCTGGACGGAGAAGAGCACGAGCTGGTGCTGGGCTTAATACCAGGTCCTTAGTGTCCTGTATGCTCTTAACCACCCGCCCACCACCATGGGAGCTCCGTGTTTACAGATGAGGAAGCTGAGGTTCAGAGAGGTTCAGCTATCTGTCTAGGGCACATAGCCAGGAAGTAGCAGAGCGAGGACTTTGCCCCGAGCTTGTCTGACTCCAGAGCCTCAGCCTTGCCCACTGTGCATGCAGCTTTCAGGAGGAAAACGTGCTCGGACTGGTCAAGGTTGCCCCCAGCCGTGCTACTCCCCCCATAGCTAGAATGTCTAGATCAGCCCTTGAGCCTCCACCACGAAGACCCAGTTCCCTGGCCCAGCAGCCCCAACCACCCCTACCCCCATAGAAGAACCCAGGCTCACCGTGCTCCAGCAGCTGCACAGGCTCAGAGGGGGGTGAGGGCTTGCTGCTGCTCTTGATGGTGGTGCTGAGGACCCGGAAGATGTGCTGGACCCCCTTACGCAGCCCCATGGCTGCCCACCCGGGCTCCCGCAGGCCCGTGGCCAGCACTGTCCACTGGTCTGAGCCCAGAACCTGGTGCTGCACGGTGTAGGTCAGGGCGTCTGGGTCTAGTGGGGAAGTAGCTGCTAGAGGTGGGCATTGCTGGGACACCCCCTGTCCCCCCCCCCCCATTCAGCTGGCTCAGGACCCAGAAACTCATCATTAGTCTGCTCTAAGGACCTGCCTCAGTTTCTCCTGTTGCTTCTGCCTACCTCCCATCTGCTCTTTCCAACCCGGCCAGCCATGCTCAGGGCCAACCAGGTGCCAGGCATGGGGTCCAGTTGTAGGCATGGAGGGAGTTTAACTCATATCCCAATTTCTTGCTACAACCTGAGATGGAGAAACTGAGGTACAGAGCAGGGAGAAGTCATATGCACAGGGAAGGGGAGGGTATTCCCAGGATCATGACCCAAACACCCAGTCCCTCTGAGAAAGGGAACGTGGAGGCCCCTTTGTGGCCTCCCCTGATGTGGACCCAGGGCTTTATCCACCTTGGAGAGGAGACAGGCATAGCAGCTCCTGGCCATGTTCCGAGTCCCCTGCTCTGTCCTACCCTCCACTGGTACACCTCTCTGGGTCCTGCCTCCCCATCCTGGCTCCCTGGGTGCCCCTGCCTGGGTGTCCCTGCCCACATTCCATCCCCACCCCACAGCCCTGTGCAGCCTGACCCACCAATAGCCATGTCCAGACTCCTGGGGGGGTTCCATGTGAGTGTGATCATCTTCCCAGTCACAGCCACCACCTGCGGGGCGCCATCTGGGGGGCCTGGAACCACATCTGAAAGCCAGAGGTCAGAGGTCTGCTGGGTCTTTTAGGGCCCAATGGCTCCGCAGGATCACCAAACCTCAGGACAGTGGGATGGAGACCAGAGGCACAGCCACAGGGCCAAGGGCAAGGCCAAGTGGCTCCAAAGGGCATAAGGGGAAGGGAGGCCTCTCCCTCACCTAGGCCTCTGTGTAGGCAGAAGCCAGCTGACCGAGAAAGTGCCTGCCTTACCTGTGACATAGAGGTGGGCATAGCACGCAGCTTTGCCCAGCTTGTTGGCGATGACACTCTTGTAGACGCCGGCATGTTGAGATCCCACAGCAGGGAACACCAAGCGGTGGACATCCCTGTCTGGGGGGTGGGCAGGGAGACAATGACACCGAGCCTGAGTGAGGAGGTTTGGAGGGCTGGACCCATGCCACCACAGGCCTGGCCCTTTACCCTCACCCGCTGAGGGAGCAGCGAGGGGGCAAGAGGGGGGCGGACAGCAAGAAGCACGTCCACCCTGCAGCAAACCCGAAGTCCAGGCTGCAAAGCCTACACCTGCAGCCCTAGCCCCTCTTGGCTGTCCCTCCAGTGACTTCTCATCTTTCTCCCACACTGATTCACCCTCTGTGAGTTCCTACCCCGCTAACTACCCCTCATTTCTGCACCTCTGGCGGTCACACCTGGGCATCAAAGTGCTGACAGGTTTCATTCCTAAGGCCCCTCCCTCAGTCCCCTCTTCATCCCGCATGGCCACTGCTGGTCCCGTCTGCAGCACGGCACCCAAAAAAAGCCCTCCACTGGCACAGTCCACACTCTGCCAATGGCATTGCATGCTACCTCCCGACCTGGAAACCTTGACGGCACCTACCGCACTCGACGTACCTACTAGCATCCAAAGCCCTCAGCCCAAACACCCACCCGGCCATGTCTCCTTCTCTTCCTCCAACCCTGACAAGCCATCAGGTCCCTGAACAAGCCCCAGGAGTTCCATCTCCAGGTTTTTGCTCTAGAAATTCCTCCCTTCTGGAATACTCTTCCCTTACTTAACGCCTTCTCCTTCAAGACACAGATCAAGTGAATGCCAGCCTGGGAAACCTTCTCTGTACCCCCACCCCTGACTCTCTCCCCAGGGTGCCCGGCACCAGGCCCGCACTGCTGTGGGTAATTCTTCCTCTTTACTTACATGTGTCGTGGCTCCTTAAAGACAGGGCTAACTTGTCCTGTCAGGCCCAGTACCCGACGCCTTACACATAGTAAGTGCCAAAGATGTTAGATTATAAATTATAATAAGAGTTGTCTGTTCTGTGCCCAGTCTATGCCAGCTACTTGACATGTACTTTTTTCCATAATTCTTTCAACAACCCTGCAAGATGATCCTCATTTTACCAATGAGATCAGAGACATTAATGGACTTGTCCAAGGTGACCCAGCTAATGAGTGATGGAACCATGGCTTGAAGTTGCTTCCCTCTGATCCTGATCCTCCTTTTCTACACTGTGATCCCTGAATGATGATAGGGAGGCCATCTCAGGCGGGGGTGTGAAGGGGAAGAGGCCTGCACTGTCCTCCTTCACGTCAAGTCCATCCCCAAACACCCCTCCCCTCTCTTAGTGGTTATCGCCACGTGAAACACTCACCCATTCATTTATCTCTGCTGACACTATTTATAAAGGAAGAGAGACCAAGGGCTGCCGCTGACCCCAGATACAGACAGAGGCTGAGATGCCAGCTCAGATCCCAAGAGACACCCACCGGGGGCCTCAAGCAGAATGAGAGACAGGAAGCCTGTGGGCTGAACAGACAGCCCGAGGAGGGGGCTGTGAGGACAAGAGTCACAGCCACAGTGATGGCACTGGACAGTGGGGTAGGGGAGTGGGACACAGGTGACAGGGGGCATCCTGGTTAGGAGGTGGGTGCCAGGGTCAGATGGTGTTTTTCTGCCTTTGGGCAAGTCCCTATCCTTCTGTAAGCCTCAGTTTCCCTGCATGCAGACCGGGATAATAGTACCTGCCTTATAGGCCCTTGATGATGTCAGGCCTTCAGCACTCAGGGTCTGGGACTCACAGAGTGCTCAAGAAAGATAAGTTCTGTCATGTCGCAGCGGTAAGAGGCACCCATCACGGTCGCAGCATGGGCTGTCTGATGGGGTTAGATAAATCTTTTCCCATGAGACTCAGATCCCTTCCAGGATGGAAATGAGATACCACCGAGAGAAATATCTGAGGTGGAAAGGACACAGTCCCAGATACGTTCCTCTGTGTTTCTCCCCTGGCTCCTTTTCTTTATTTGGTATTGTTAACAACCCTGGCCAAGCATCCTTTTGGAGCCAGACGCTGCCCACACTGGCCTTTTCACTGAAATTTCTCCAGGAAGGTGTGAGCAACACTGCTTTATGAACAAGGATAATAATGGCAACGACAAAAACAATAGCAATGATAATATTTTTAACATTTACTGACCACTGGCTATTTGCCAGGCCCCGCTCTGAGTGCTTTATATGTATTAATTTATTTAAGGCTCATAACAAGCTTTTATAGATAAGGAAACTGAGGCACAGAGAGGTTCCGTAACCTTGCCCACAGTCCTGCAGCTGGTCAGCAGCAAGTTGTAGGGCCTGTCCAGCAACTGTTAAGGGGGCCACCCCAGGCGCAGAGCGGTGATCCAGCAGGTGGCGCCGTGCAACTCAAGGAAGGAGGCCATGACCTCCTAGCGCCTGCGCACTCCCCTCCCCGGCAGCGCCCCATCCCTGGGCAGGCTAGAAAGGGAAGGCTCAAGGGCAGGGAGAAGGTGAAGGTACTGTGTGTGCAGAGGGTGCCAGAGGGGACACTCCCCAGGGTCCCTCCCTAGACACATACACTGTGTCATGCGCCGGTCATCACTGCTCTGGATGCGGTGGCCATTGTGGAACCAGCTGATGGTGGGGTAGGGCAGGCCGGTCACCTGGCACTCCAGCATGGCCTCCTTGGCCAGTCCCACCTCCAGATCCTGCAGTGGCCGCAGGAAGTCAGGCATAGACAGCCGCTCCAGCTCGCCCTGCTCTGGCTCCTCGGGGATAGAGGGCATCTTCTCCAGCTTTGAGCTGTAAGAACAACATAGCTGCCCAGATGCCCAGAGCAGCCCCTCCCACCACCGGCCGAGGCCACACAGAGGCAGCCCTGGGAGCCCCGGGCGCACCGCGGTACCTGGGGCCGGTGGCAGCCGTCCGAGGCTCCTCCACGTAGAGCTGGGCCGAGCACTGGGCCTGGCCGTGGGCGTTGGTAGCGCTGACTGCGTACAGCCCCTCGTCCTCACTGCCCACATGAGCGATGTGCAGAGAGTGCAGACCTCCCTCCTGCCGCAGCCGCAAGTTCTCGCTCTCCTCCACCTGGTGGCCTGGGGGAGGGAGGGGCGGGCATGCAGAGCAGGCTCAGTGGGGGCCCCCCAGCTGGCCCTCTGGCCCTCAGGAGGCGCCCAACATCTGCAGGGTGGAGGGCCATACCAAAATGAGTCCAGGTAACGGCAGGGGGCGGAGTGCCGCTGATCTTGCAGTCGAAGCGGGCCGCCCGGCCCTCCAGCACCTCCACGTCCTCCAGCAGCCGAGTGAACAGGGGCGCCAATGAGGGCCGCACCGTCAGCCGGGCACTGCAGGTCAGCTCATCTAGTGGTGGGGGGGAGGTCAGCACTGGGGCAGGGAAGGCCACGGAGTCCCAGGAACCCCAACCCACAGGTCCTGCCCTCATATGCCAGGCAGGAGAGGGGAGCTGGGCCAGGAGCTGGAGCCTGGGCAGAGCCCAGGAAGGTCCCCATACACCAGAATGAGGTAGTAGGCAAGACCCAAAGACCTGGCCTTCTCAGGAGGGTGGAGGTTGGCGACGGTGGGCGGCAGGCTGCCACGGTGGTTGGGGAAGCAGCAGGAGCCCCTCGTCACTGCCCCTGCCCACTCAGGACGAAGCTCCGCTCAGCTCCAGGAGAGGGGCCTGGAAGCCAAACCCCGATCCTCCCCCACACCTTTCACCTCCCCTCGGAGCTGTCCTCTGGGCCTGGGCTGTGCCTCCACTCCTCCCACCCACCCCAGACCCCGTGAAGCTAGCCCACAAGGAATCTTCTGGGGGAAAGAACAGCCCCTTATGCCAACCGGATCCTTTCCTGCTTACAAAGACTTCCAGTGTCACCTAAGGGGCTCATTACCACAAGCTGGTGAGGCGTCATCTCTGCCCTTCCAGTGAGGACAGAGACCAGGTCAGAGATGTCATTAATAATAATAATGGGTGACATTTATCAGGTGCCACCCTTTGCCAGCCTTATGCTGTACTTTGTTCTTTACACATGTTATCTCATCAATCTGACCAATTCCCCTACAAGATAGCGAGTCTCGTGATCTCGTTTTACAGATAGTCTAAAGCTCAGAGAGATGTAGTAACTTGTCTGAAGTCACGTGGCAGTGCGTGGCAGGGCCAGAATTGGAACCCAAGTCCGGGTGGGTTCTGCTACACCTCAGCAGACTGGTTCTCTACGGGAACAGCAGCTGACACTGACACAGAAGGCCCTCCGTGCCAGGCGCTACTCCGCGTGTTGAGGCAGGTGTACCGCATTATCTTACTTTGCGCCCAGCTCCAACACTTCCGGTCCCCTCCCCCCAGCTCTGGGGTGCCCATGGCAGCCCTCGGGTCTGAGCGGGCAGTTACCTTTGGCCGTGCTGAGCTTGCAGGTGTAGACACCACTGTCGTCCTCGTGCACAGACGTGAGCAGCAGCTTGCATTTCCGGCCATCGAAATGCATCTTGCATTTGAGCAGTGCGGGCTGCAGCAGGCGGCCTCGGCAGAGCCAGTCTACCTCCACGTCAGCAGGACCTGCCACCAGGCACTCAAACAGCGCCATCTCCCCGGCCCCCACGTCCACGTCCTGCAGGGGGGCCAGCACGGCCAAGGACCGGCTTTCAGGATGTGCTGGGGGGAAAGCGGCCACAGGGGGGCACGCGAGGAATAGAGACACACGGGGTGAGGGAGACACACACACACACACACACACACACATGCACACACAAAGAGACAGACAGATACAGAGAGAGAGATGCATTTTGTTCCTTTGGAGACAGGGAAAGCCCGCCCACCCGGCCAGGACAGCAAGGAACTCCAGGGCCTGCCTTCAGGATGGCAAGCTGGGCCAGGGAAGGTGGACTCAGGGGAAGCGGGAAGGAATCAAGGGCAGGGAAACTGAGAGGGCCACGTAGGGGCAGAGACGGCGGCGGAAAAAAAAAAAAAAACACAGCACACCAGCTGGGTACAAACTGGACTTTATTTGAGCTAAGAAACAACTTTTTCCAAATACCTCCACACCCATTACAGCAGGCCCTCACTCTTTGGCCAAGCCTGGCTAACACCCTCATTTCCAGACAGAGCGTCCCAGGCCCTGACAGTGAAAAGGGGAGCCCCAAATGAGCCCTAAACCTGCCCAGAGCAGGACTTGGTCAGGCCTCCTCATCAGCATAGGGCCTGAGGCCTCTGGCTTTTAGTCTCTTGTGAAATAGAAAGTGTTGTGCCATTTGAAACCCACTTCTGGAATGGTCAGTGCACTGCCCCCCACTTCATGAGCCTCTTGTCAACAGCCTCCTGCCCTCCTAGGCCCCTCCATCCTGCAGAGGCTATGCCCTGGCCTGTCCCGCTCTGCCTCACCCCACACCAGCTCAGAGGCATCCTTCCCTGACTGTCACAGACACACAGACAGACAAACAGAGAGACAGACAGGGCCTGTAGCAGCGGTAGCACATGCGCTCGCTGGGTGCTCCCCTGCAGGGAGAAGTTGGGGGGGGGTGTCTTGATACCCCTCATGGCTGCCCCTTCCTGGCACTCAGTCCATGTGGGGGCTGCCCAGCCATATGTCCACTTGGGGAAGAAGGGTCCCTAGGGGCCCATGGGCTATCCCAGGATGCTGCATAAGGTGGAGAGGGGAGGGAATGGGAAGCTGGGACAGGGTCCAGGCCGGCGGGCCGGCAGGGTCTGTGGGCAGGAGGCAGTGAAACACAGCGAGGTCCGAGAGGTGCCTGAGACAGGGGCGCGGCTCGGAGGGTAGCGGGGGGAGCGCAGTCGGCCCCCTGAGCTCACTCGCCTGTGTACAGACAAAAACCTCAGTCAGCAAGCGGCAGGTTAGTGCAGCATACGCACACACGCACGCACGCACGGGCACGCACACCACGCAGACCTGGCTAGGGCCCCTCTACGTGGAGACCTGCCTCTAAAACTGCCAGGGCACACTGCCACTTTCAGTTCCCTCCAAGATCAGCCTTGGGATGGGGGGATTGGCAGCCAGCCAGAGGCCGGGCAGAGACCGCAGGGGTCTCTGGGGTTCCTGGGTGGGCAGAAGCTGTGGGCAACTAGGGAAAAGGCATCAGGGGTACCCAAAGCCCAGGGGATGTCAGGAGGAATCCCAAAGAGAGAGAAGCACTGAGACATGGGTTAAGACAGAGAAGCAAGGCAGAGCCAGACCCTGGACGGGAAGGAACAGGCCAGGGAATGGGAGCAGGGAGAGCTGAAGAATTCAGAGACCAAGGAGTGGCAGCTCCAAGAACAAGAGGCATAGGGCAGGTAACTGAGATAGGGAGGGCCCCGCGAAGGTGACCGTGACTGTTAGGGTCTAAGCTCCAGCAGGGGCTGGTGGTATCCAGAAGCTCGCCCCTACCAGGAAGGGAGGGATGATGGCTGAGTGCAGAACTAAGGAAGGGTTCCCAGTCAAGAGCTGCCCACAGAGAAAGGTGAGTAGAAGGCAAGGTTGACAGCCAGCCCTCGGGAGGAACACCACCAGCCCCCCACGGGCAGCCTGGCTAAGGGCTGCCTGCTATCCCCATTGCCTGAAAGGCCCCCTGCCCTCATGCCCCAACTCCGGGGGCCCAGGCCTCTCCACATTCCATGGCCCTGCTCACCCTCACAGCCCTGGGGTCCCTGGCAATGCTTCAAGCCCCAGTCACCCCAAGGGCCCCTCGGAACGGGTCCAGCTATCAGACTCTCCCCACTGCAACCTCCAGCCACAATAGCTTCTGCACAGCAATGGGATGGGTAGGAAGGCAAAGGGGCAGGGAGGGGGTTTGTGAGGGAGAGGCCTGGAAAGGGCAAGGTGACCAAAGCTTGGAAGAGTGTGTGGAGAGGACAGCTGGTGGCAGGAAGTAGGGTCTCTCTCTGGCTAATATCAGGGAGCAGGTGCGACTAAGCATAGGGAAGGCAGTACTGCGTAGTAGACTAAGCACTGAACAACTTGCCAGGTGGCCTTGAGCAAGTCACTTCCCCTCTCTGGGCCTCAGTTTACTCAACTGCAATACAAGCAACAAATTACAGGATTTTATAAGGCCCTTTCTGTTCTGGCGTCCTCTAACTGAGGTTGTGTGAAAGTTGGCATCTAAGCAGGGAAGAGGCTGGGGATGGGGGGGCCAGGGCCGGCGGGCAGGGTGGGTTTTATGGAGAGCGTGAGGCACTCACCTCTGACCTCCAGGCGGGCCTCACACTGCCGGGCTCCATACTCATTAACCGCTTTGCAAGTGTAGAAGCCAGCATCGGCCCGCTCAGCCGCCAGGATCCGCAGCCGGCACAGCCCGCCCTCTGCCTCCTCCGCGAAGCGCCGCTGGTCTGGGCGCACCGGCTGCCGGTTTCTCAGCCTGTCAGAAGGACAGGAACTCAGTCTAGGGGCCCAGGTCCTGACTTGCCTGCACCAGGAAGTGGGGCCGCAGAGCCAAGCAGGCTCCTCCACCCCCCACCCCGTCTTTGGTCCACTTGTCAGATCTGTCTCACTGACCATGAGCACCCTTGGGTTAACAGGGCCAAGTTTTCACCCTGACTCTGAGATCCTCCCCCACCCCCAGGAACTTCCAGAACTCCTCTGCCCACCTGAATCTTAACCTTCCTTGGAACTTAACTACACTCTTCAGTTCTTGGTAGCTCTGAAATGTCTTCGTGTCTTATTTTTTTTATTATTTATAACCAACGGATAGCTTTCTCACTTCCCAAAAGGGCTAAGAAATAACTTACGATGTTAAAAAATCACAGGGGACCAGACAATCAATTACAGATGAAAACTAGAATCCAAATAATAAGAATCTAAGCGACCTGAGTAATCAAAGTTCTATGCACCCAGGAGGAAGCAGTGCAGCTGAGGCCCACATTTAACCCTGGGCTCTGCCAGCTCAGATACAAATTGTTATGCCCAGGCCTAGCACAGGTCTGGGAGCAGAGCAGGCCTTGAAAATCACCCCGCTGTCACCTGATGGGGGTGGGCATGGGCAGCCTTCTCCAAGAGATGACTCCTGCCCATTCATCCCCAACTGGACAGACAGGAGACCTTTTGTTACCCAAACCCTACCCCAGAAGAAGCCCTGAATGAGCCTGAACAAAGGCATGTTAAGGGAGTGGCACCACTGGACCCGGGATAGACCCCTGGGCAGATCACAGGGAAGTCCACAAAGGGTCCACTCCCCTCAACCCAAAGCCAGGCCTCCCAGGGCCAAGGCTGGAATGGGGGAAGCTGGCCCATGGTGGCCAGTGGCTGCTACTCACCAGGAAACCACCGGCTTGGGCTCCCCCTGGACACGGATGCTCATGGTGACATCTTGGCCTTCTCTTACTGACTGGTCCATAAGTGAGACCTGAAGGGGGGACCCCAAAGTGTCAGGGGAGACATTCAGGACCCAGATGTGGCCTGGGGGCCAGAGGATTCTGGGACAGAAACCTCTTCCACACTAGGCTGACAGAGGCTGGCTCCAGGTAAGAAGGGTTAATGGGGCCAAGCTCTAGGCCTTGCTAAAACCTGGTGTGGCCCCAAGAACAAAGGCACACATGAAGGAATGAGGTTGCCCGGGGGCTGGCCTCAGCGGTCTGACCTTGAAAGTGGGGGGTGCCTTGGAGCCAGTGTCAGAGGAACGGCGGTTCTGGCTGGGACTGAGCTTCATAGTGGGGGTTCGGGGCCAAGTCTCCCCAGGCTCTGGAAACTCCTCTGGGGGACTCAGGTATTCCTCATCAGAGGTGATGGGGCTGCTGAAAGGTGATGTGGACCCTCCTGGAAAAGAGACAGAAGAGAGACAGTGGCACAGAAAGAGACACCAGCGGGGGAAGAAGGGCCAGAGAGAATGACAGAGCTGGCTAGATCAGCCCCAGATCAAGGGCCTGATAAGGTCTGGAATGTCCCGCAAAGCCCAGGACATAGGCCAGCCCTGCCTTGATTTCACTTCATGGGGTTCCTACTTGCTTGCTGCATGACCTTGCTCAGGCGTTTCCTGTCCCTGAGCCCATGAATCCTGCTCTGCCACAGACTCTCCTAACACTGACGCTGCTGACCCTCCCGGGGGGGGAGAACCATAGGCAATGGCCTGGGACAAGGCATTCAAGCACCAGAGGGGCTGCCGTCTGGGCCCGAAAGGAGGCTTAGAATTCCACTGGAGCAGGGAACCCACATTCCTGGCATGGAACTGCACGTTCCTAATGCAGATGGTCCCCAGAGTGGTACAGCCAGGGACCCGTTTCTTCGGTGAGCTGGGCCTGGTGCAGAGGAACACACACCTCAGACAAGCCCCATCGGGACAGTGCCAGGGCCAATGAGGCGGCACTGTCCAGCCTGCCCTTCCCCCTCTCCCTTCTCAGCTTCCTGCCCCAAATACCCCAGGGGCACCTGTTGGCCCCAGCCCTAGAGCATGGACCCCAAAACTCTCAGGGGATGGAAAAGCAGTTTGAGTGATCCACAGAGAAGGGCAGCTGAGACTGGGAGAGGAGGGGGGCACGAGTGTCTGCTTTGGGGGAGGGGTGTCCCCAGGGCCCTGACGCCCTCTCCTGCAACTGGCCAGGGGCCCAGCCTCACTGAGCTGGCTCCTATCCGACTACCAAATACAGACATGAATCCACCACAGCCCCCTGGCCCCTCCTCCTGGTTCCCCCACCCCAAGCCCCTGTGGCCCAGCCCCCCCACAGGGCCGCACCCCAACTCACCCGAGACTCTGCACACAGACCCCAGGCTGTGCCTGTCCTGAAGGCTCTGCCCTGGCACCAGGCCCTCCTGCTGCCTGCCCACTGCCCACCCCACCCAGCTCCCCAGGGAGCAAGATCCCAGCCTGCCCAGCCCCACTCACTCGGAGGCTCTACACCCGAGGGCCTGGGGGAGGGGAAGGAGCCCGAGGAGGGGAAGGAGGAGGTGGGGGCTGGCAGGGCAGGGACAGGCTCGGTGGCAGGCAGGCAGCTGGCTGGGAAGGTGGTGCCTGCTAAGACCACAAGCAGTGCAGGCCCTGGAGTAGAGGGGGAGGAGAGGGGAGGGGCAGAGCGCAGCCAGGCTGGATTTAGCCACCCCGCTCATTCCCAAGCAGCAGGACCTGCCTTTTCTCTCTTTACAGTTTCTAGACCCTGACAAGAGCAAAGCCCCCTCGGTGGTACCTTGACTCAAAGTGCGGGGGCCTCAGTCCCCAGGGAAAGATGGGGGTGCTATCTTCACTGCAGCACCTAAGATGCTTGCCCTGACCCGTTCACTTTGACATACCCACCAGATGAGGGGCCAATGGCAAATGGCCCCTATGACGCCCCTTGTTCCCCACGTGGGAATGTGCTGACAAGCTTCAAATCCTGGAGCCAGGCCATACCCTGTTTTTTCTGGTGCTGAGAATCATGGAACTGTCAGGACCTTCAGCCTCTTCCCAGAAATACCCTCCTCAATCTGAGGGGGCCCAGAATACCACCTCTGCCTCCCCACTATTGCCATGGCAGGTTTGGCCCTGTACCACCCAGGGGCACCGGGCCTGCACTCACCCCTCCTCCTTCAGGCTCTATCAGGGGCACCTGTTGGCAACTGTCCCTCACCCTGTCAGCTCTACCAGGACCAACAGTCACGAGGCAGGGGCTGCTTCCCCGTAATGCCCCACAACTAGCATCCTTCTGTACCAGGGCTGGGGAAAGGGCTTGGAGATCAGCAGCAGAACAGGGGAGCTGTTGAGGAGAAGTCACATGTCCTTTTCCTTCCTCCTATCACCACCCGCCCCCCCACAACCCAGGGCCACATTCCCAAGCCATGACCTGTGTTTCCCAGCACTGCCAGTGAAGAAGGAGGAGGGGACTGGCAGAGGAGGGGGGCCCACCATTCAGGTTGGCTGCCTTGAGGTGGGGGTGGGGAGGCAAGTCGGAATGGCATTTGGAGAACATCTGCCCGGGCCCTGGCCACCAGCTGATGCTGAGACCACAGGCATGGGCCCTGAAAGCGGGAGCCCCCTCCTCTCTGTGGTGCCTGGTGACCTCCAAGGTCACCTCGAGATTGGATGGCGCTGCAGGCGCTCAGGGGCCCAGGAAGGGAGAGCAGAGACTTAAAGCAGATTGGCAAGGTTTGCAGGGAGCCTCAGAGACCCCTGGTGGTGGCTTCAGGGAACTGCACCCTGAGGGCATCCAGCGACCAGGTAAATCAAGGTCCTGAGGCTGCCCGGAGACACTGAGCAAGGATCTGTCTCCAGCTCCCAGAACCTCTGGGGTTCCACACCAGGCTCTGGTGCCACCCCACTTCTTACTGATCCCACCACCCAGACCATCTTTGTAGCCAGTCCTGCTCCACCCACAAGCCTGGCTGTCACGGTGGGAAACATTCTTATACCAGCCAGGAAGTGGGTATAACCTAATATGCATATATTGGTTAGGTGCTGCCACATGAGTGCTGCCCCTACACACCCCACCACCCCAAAACATGCCGACTCTGTGCACACGTGTGGCCTTTCAACACTGCTCCCAGGTCAGACTCACTTGATGAAAATGCCACTGTGAGGGAGCCTCCCCAGACCCGTGCATCCAGCTCAATACTGGTCCCAACATCCCTTGAGATGTTCTAAGGATAAATATAGTCACAGTCACCTACATGAAAGGCCTTCTACACCAGGGCTTTTCAGCCACCCACATAGGACCACCTGGGAGCCTGTTTAATCTATAAATTCCTGGGTCTTACTCTGAAGAATTAGGTGTCCTAAAATGGGGGTCAGGAAAATACATTTTAAAAAAAGCACGCCAGGTGATTCTTATGCACATGAAAGTTTAGGGACCCCTGTGATCTTCATGGAAGAACAGCCCTGAGAGGTGAGCTCACCTTACTTGGCCACTTATCAGGGCAGGGATCTGAATAGCCCAAGTGCTTCCCACAGGACCACCTGGCCTCCCACCTTGAGCAAGGTTCCTGACTCTACAGCAGTGGTTCTCAAAGTTCACGGTGCATCAGGATGGAGCTTAAACCACAGATAGCTGAGCCCCACCTCCAGAGTTTCTTTCCTTTTTTTTTTTTAAGTTTATTTATTTATTTATTTGGAGAGAGAGAGCATGCATGGCATGTGCATGCCAGCCGGGGAAAGCAGAGAGAGAGAGAGAGAAAATCCCAAGCAGGCTCTTTGCTGTCAGCACACAGCTCGATGCGGGGCTCAAACTCACACACTGTGAGATCGTGACCTGAGCTGAAATCAAGAGTCTGACGATTAACTGACTGAGCCAGCCAGGTGCCCCACCCCCAGAGTTTCTGAGGGAGGGGGTAAGTTAATGTGCATCTCTACCATATTCCCAGGGTGATGCAGATGCTGCTGGTCTGGGGACCACACTGTAAAGACCACTGCTCCATGGTTTCTTCTGCCATCCCAACCTCCATGCTTAGGCAGATCTTCGTTAGAACCCTTTGCAGATGCATGTCCCGCCCAGCCTCTGCGTGTCACCCAGGCTGTTCCAGGGACTGAGACAGTCACATGGATTTTGATTCCCCCCACACTGCTACCTCACATGCAATCCCTGCGGTCCACATAGCCCCAGACTAGCCAGGAGGGCCTCCAGGTGTGGCTACGATAGCTGAGAAGTGGACAAAGCATGGTCATGATTTTAGGACCCTTCTGCCTGATAAGGGTGACAACTGAGACACATACACAACTAGTCTAGTGAGCACGAATAAGGTGGCAAGAAAAGGGCAGATCAGAGCCACGGGAGTGCAGAGAGCAGATTACTCTGGACTCAGGGAAGACAGGGTAACTGAGGGAAGGGGTATTATTGGAATTATGAATTTGGTTGAGGGGTGCCGGGGTGGCTCAGTCAGTTAAGCATCTGACTTCGGCTCAGATCACGATCTCACGGTTCACGAGTTCTAGCCCTGCATTGGACTCTGCTGTTGGCACAGAGCCTGTTTCGGATCCTCTGTCCTTCTCTCTCTGCCCCTTCCTCAGTTGCTTTCTCAAAAATAAATAAACATTAAAAAAAATTTTTTGGTTGAAGAAGGAAAAGGGGGGAAAGTCTTTCCTGAGGAGGAAACTGTGTGAGCAAATATTCGGAGAAAAAAAGGACATGCAGACCACTGCAGCTCAACCTGCTTATAAAACTGGGTAAAAGTGAAAGGAGTGAGACCTGACCACGTTAGAATAGGTGCCTCTCTCAGCCTCTCAGCGGCCTCCAGCCACCTTGGGGTCATCCTCGGGGCCAGATGGCGGAGGCCAGCTTCCGGGGAGTGGCCTTCACTCTCAAGGCAAAGGGCAGCTCCCTCGAGGTTTCCGAGGGAGGGCATGACATGTGGGACTTAACAAACACTCAAACATGGCCCAGCCATTATTCGTAGTCCGTTCTCCATGGGCACTGTCTCAGTGGGCTCCTCCAGAGGTGATGCCTTTAAATGTCTGCTGTGGTCAGGCCACCATGGAAGACAGAGAGGCTGAGGGAAAAGGAGGATACAGGCCAGCCTGTGGCTGGGAAGGCACAGGTGCTGTCATGGGTACTGCCCCTTCCAAAGCAGAAGAGCAGCGCTGAGGTTTCTGTTTTGGTTTCCAAGGGACAAGGAGCGGAGAGAACTGGGGCGCCTGGGTGGCTCAGTTGGCTAAGCATCTGACTTCGGCTCACGTCATGATATTGTAGTTTGTGAGTTCGAGCTCCGTGTCAGGCTCTGTGCTGACAGCCCTGAGCCTGGAGCCTGCTTCGGATTCTGTGTCTCCCTTTCTCTCTACCCCTTCCCCGCTCATGCTCTTCTCTCTCTCAAAAATAAATAAACGTTAAAATTTTTTTTTTAAAAAAAAGGGGGCAGAGAGAATTTCACACGGTCGGCCTGACCTCACCATAGAAACAGTTAATTCCCTACATGTGACTATTTGGGGTTGCTCTGTGTTAGACAGAGGGTTGGCACTCATGTTAGACTAAGTCCCCATTCTTCTCATGGGCTGAGTGTGACAGCCCCCACTCTGAGGAAGCAGCCTTGGGCAGACACCCATCATGGCCAACCTGCTCCTGGTAGACAGGAGTGGGGAGGAAGGGCTGAGTCTGGCCAAGGGACCACACTGCTTTTTTAGATGCTATCCAACCCCCCTTCAAAGATGGACAATGGGGTCACATGGCATTCCAAGATCCCCTCCTTCGGCAGCCTCTGCCTTCACAGGGGAGACGCCATAACTCTGCAGCAGCCCTGGCCAGGAGAAGGGGCAGGAGCAGACACTCTTGCCTTTCCTTTTGTCCTCATGACCCGCTATAGCCAAACTCTATTCTGTTGCGACAGTGTCAATCATATAGTAGGACCAGAATGAGCCCTGAAAAGCCATATCCTCTGGCCCAAATGTCCTTGTCTGCATTCTCATCCCCACAGAGCCTCATAAATCTTACCAAGTAAATAGCCCAGTAGATATAAGGACCCTCACCTTACAGATGAGGAAGCTGTGGGCAGACAAGGAAACATGAAGAGGCCAAGGCCTCAGCTGGAAAATGCTAGAACCTTGGGCTCAAATACACAAGACCTGTGCTTGAGGGAGGACGGAAGGAAGCAGAATGGAGCCCCCATGTCCCCTTTTGTCCTGACTAGCACCCAAAGGGCCTCCTGTCAGAGCCTGAGGTGCTGGACCACAGCCACAGCAGAGATGGGGAGTCAAGAGAGGAAGGAGAGAACCCCCCCATCTGACCCACCCACAGAGGGCATCAGCAGTCTCTGACCCCCCCCCGCCCCAACCCGGTGTGAGCTCACAAGCACAATTCTACCTTCACCTTGAACCTGTTCAGAGTAGCAGGGAAGGGGATGGTAAGGAGTGTAGGCTTGGGAGATCCAGGGACAGGGCTTCAAAGCATGACCAGCCCCCAACTGACCATCTGCTCCTAGAGCTGAGCACCCCAACAGGGAGGGCACTAGCCACCTGAGACTACTTATACGTATATTAATTTAAATGAAAAGAAAAATCACTTCCTTGGTCACACTAGACACATTTCAAGGGCTCAACAGCCACATGTGGCTAGTGGCCACCATACTGGACGGTGCACATATAAAACATTTCCATCACCACAGAAAGTTCTATTGATCACCATTTCTCCAGAGCAATTTGCTCAAGTTTTCCAAGTCTCAGCTTCCTCATGTGTAATGTGGGCATAATAATAGAACCTACCTCCCGGGACAAGAGTAAATGTGATAAGCCAATCAACACAGGCCCTGGTACATATGAAGCACCGACTAGAAGCTAACTCCTTGTTCTTTTCATTTGCTATCCACCTAAGCTTATTTCCATCACCCCAGATCACCTGTTGCTTACAACATTCCTAGGTAGATTGCAGGTACTCAGTAAAGGCTGCTGGCCTAGCGCTGGCTCTACGTCACTTCGTTCTCCTTGTTTCTGTCTTCCTATCTGTCAAATGGGAACATCGCCACCTATCCTGTACCTCTCCAAGGGGTATATACGGTGCAGTGTAGCTCAAGTAAGAGAGGAGATGTGAAAGGACACTCTCCAAACACACAAAAAACTGTTCAGAGAGATGTAGAACTTGGCACCCAGCTGGTACTCAATAGATGCTTGTGTGACAGATGCAGGCAGCTGAGAATGCTTCACTTCAGGTAAGCATACTTCTCACACTCCCCAACCACCCGCTGCAATACACACACGCCCTCCGGGAGAACGACTGTGGTCTCAGCAGTACCCAGTGGGCTGGGGCAGGCTGGAAGGGACATGGGGCCGGGGTGGGGCTGCCGGAGTGGAAGAGAACCAGACCCTGCTCCTCAAACCACAGCACTCGAGCAACTACATTGCCCAGTTACCCATTCCCTAATTCCCATGGTTCCCAACCAGGAACTGAGATCTGTGGGCTCTCCAGAACAGGCCCTTTTGGGGTGGGCATGCCAAGAGGGCACTGCACAGTCAGCCCTGGTTGCCAGGGTCCTGGGGTGGGTGGTTAAGGAACGAGAAAGGGAGATGGTTCCAGGAGGCCGCTTCCTACCAGACACTATGCACCCCCTCCCTGGGCGGGCTCCCACCACCCTGCAGGCAGCCACACTGCCAGGCTGCCTGACACTCTTCCGTAGCCCCACCCCCTCACTGCACACAGTCCAGGCCCGGGACCCCGCCCTGGCCAAACGTCGTGCCACCCCATCATTCCAGCCACTCTGTTGCTCTCCAGGTCCACTGGCCCTTGTCCAACCACTCTGGACCAAACAGTGCCTTGTAGGGAGAGAAAGTCTGCTTCTGCCAAGGGAGTCCTGGGGCCGAGTCAGCATGACTTACGGGGGCTGCTCTCTGGGGACAAAGACACTGACTAGTGGCTGACTAATGAGATGAAGCTTTTCTGACTCCCCATGGTGGGAGGTGGGCAGACAGGTGCCACCATAGGCTGAGGACCCAAACACTGGGAAATATAGAGGGGCTGGGGCTGCGGGCCTGGCAAGAGCAGGGGAGGAGGCCCCAGGGCACAGATAGTCTGGAGAATGGTCAGAAGAGGAAAAGGCAGCTTTCTGGAGGCTCGTGGAGACCTGAGCTCCTGTGCACAACGGCACCCCTTAATAACGCTAACAGTTAATGTTTGTCTACAGCTTTACAGTTCATAAAGCTCATTCACACATTTACTTTTGTTCGTGAAGATGGTATAATTATCTCTGGTTTACAAATGAGGAAACCAAAGCACAGGGAGGTTCAGTGCAACAAACACAGAGCTCCCAGTCAAGTGCTGACAGCTGCCTTGCCCCAAGCCTCTTTCCCAACCTTAAAAGGCTCCCAAATGGCCACAAGCCAGTAGCGGGGCACCCCCCCACCCCCTTACCAGATCTCAGCCCAAGCCAGGTATTTTTTTTTAATTTTTTTTTCAACGTTTTTTATTTATTTTTGGGACAGAGAGAGACAGAGCATGAACGGGGGAGGGGCAGAGAGAGAGGGAGACACAGAATCGGAAACAGGCTCCAGGCTCCGGGCCATCAGCCCAGAGCCCGACGCGGGGCTCGAACCCACGGACCGCGAGATCGTGACCTGGCTGAAGTCGGACGCTTAACCGACTGCGCCACCCAGGCGCCCCTCAAGCCAGGTATTGACCAGAGTCCTGGAGCCAGCCCCAGGCCCCCTGAGGAGAGTTGGGAGCTGAGTCAGAAGCCAGATCCCAGAGGTGATGGAAGGCCGGAAACGTGCCATGGAGGGCCGGGCATGATTCAGCGTGGTGGGAGGGGTGAGGAGAGAGATTAAACATGGGCTCCTGGGAGGGGTGTGTATGCTAAGGCAGACGAAGACCTGCTGGTCTGCAAAGCCAGACAGGTGCAAACAAAAGGATCTAATGCAGGGCTGGGGTTCAGGGCAGATCCCACCAAAATCACCGTTATGGTGAAAAGTGCGGGAGCCCCGGGACCACAGCAAGACAGGCTCTGTAATCCTGTCTCCTGTTGAGCTGAGTGAAAGAAAGGGACAGAACAGCGTGTGCTGTTCCCCCTCCAGGCATGCCCAGCCCCTCCCGCTGCCGCTGTAAATCTGCCTCTCAATCCAGCACCCCATAACAGTGACTGACTGCTCTGCTCCGTGTTCTAGGACCTGGGTTCCTCTGCCCTGCAGTGTCCTCCAACCTAGGTCCTCTGATCAAGCTTGGTGACCCAATGGTAACATCCTTGAGGATGGAGTCTGTGTCTTTCCTTTCTACCCAGCCTCACCTACCCCTCCCCCACTGCCCAGGATCAGCACACTGTTGGGCCCATCAACCTGAATGAGTAGAACTAACCACACACACTGACGCCAGGCTGGCCCTGCCCCGAACCTGAAAGAAACCGGGCTTACACCCAAAGGAAGCAGTCCAACACCAAGTGAGAAAACAAAGCAGCCAGAGCCACAGCCAGAGCAGTGCTCTCAGCTGCCCCCTCTTTAGGGCTTTGGGTTCAACAGGAGCGAGGGAGTGGGGAAGGGTCTCTTTTTACTTCAGACCTCAGAAGGCTCCTGATGGCTTTTAAGCCCTCTGACCTGGGAGGTTCTTCTTCTCTGAGACTCAAGGATAAGTTGCTTTCCCCACAGGACCATTTTCAGGGAAATGCCACCGGAGGATGGCTTTTAGAGGATACGTAAAGACAAATTTCAGTGACTTCATGAATTGGCCGGCCTGGTGTGTGCCTTTGGGAATGCGGCCCCCGCTCTGAGGCTGGGCCACTTAGAATGCTTCTACCAGAGCAGGTGACATCTAAGAACAGACTGTGCACGCTGGTCGAGAACCTGCGCTCTGGGCTGGGAGTGGGAAGGGTCACGGCTCATCCCGCCCGGGGCCCCACAGGCTCCCTACCAGGTCTCACGGCCAGCGCGGCAGCACAGCGGGCCTGACCCAGCTCGTTGGTAGCGGTGGCTGTGTAACTCCCGGCATCGGCCGCCCGGGCCTCCCGGAGCAGCAAGGTATGCCGCTCTCCTTCAGCCCGGATGAGAAGGCGGCCATCGCTGCGCAACGCAGACCCATCCTTCTGCCAGGACACTGTGAGGAAGGAGCGGAGTGACTGGATGCCATGGCCCACAGTAGTCCACTGGAGCAAATCTCCCCTCACCCCACACAGAGCCCAAACCCTAGGGAATCCTGAGGACTGCCCCCTCACTCACAGAAGCCCAGGCCTGCCCTCTCTCCTCCCAGGGGGTTCTGGGAAAACTCCCCTAACACACACACAGGAGTCCAGCCAGCCCCATGGGGCAGATGTGCCTCCTCCCCTTCCCCTCCCTCCGAGGACTGACGGGGGACCTCCCGCCCCCTGTCTCAACCTTAGCCTGGCCCCAGCCCTGGAGCTCACCTTGGGGCGGGGGGTTGGCAGTGATGATACACTTGAGCAGTACATCTGCCCCTGGAGCCGCTACCACATTCTGCAGAGGGATCTCAAACACAGGGGCCTCCAGGGGCTCTTCTCCAGCGGACACATATGAGTCATCTGAAGACTCTGCCGGAGACATGGGGGACGAGGTAAGGGGACACGGTCCCTGTGGGGGTGACTCAGGGGGACAGGGGATCGTGACAGCCTTGTATCTTAGAAAGCCAAACCCAGAGAGAAGGGCTTCCGGAAGGTGGGGTTTGGGGAACAAGGGTTCTCACTCCTGAATGTCCTGAAACAGGGAGGAAAAGACAGAAGAGAGGTTCTCAAACAGGACAGGGCAGCCAGGACTCCACGTTAGCTTGACTTCTCAACTTCAGCCACAGCGACTGTGGTTTCTGGAAGAAGTCTTGCACGTCTTTCCACAAATCAGTCATCAAGGGTGGTAGATCAGGCCCTGTTTTAGGAAGTGCTCTGAGTGCACAAGGTGTGCCCAGCTGCCAAGGAGACCGAGTACAAGCTAACAGCAACCCAAGCCTTAAGCAGTAATACCGCTGTCACAGGACAACATGTGGTAAGTTGCCAAATTAGTGATGCCACCGGATTCAAGAGGGAGCAGCACGTGGGTCCAGCAGCCGTCTAAGACGCCTCTCAAATCAGCTTTGATTCTGACCATCCACCAAACAGTAATACTGTACCTACAGTGCACTAGGCTCTGTATGAGTACCAGGAATACAACAAGAAAGAAGAAGCACTCCCTGCTTCCAGGAAGCTTGGACGCACGAATATATCCTCCAACCCCACTGCAGTGGATCCCTCTACCAGAATGGCCCAACTCTGACATTCTTTAAGCAAACAAAGCACAGCGTAGGTAGCCAAGAGAGCAGCGAGACTCCCAATCACACTGTTTTCCAGCTCCATAACCTTGGACAAATGATATAACCTCTCTGCGCCTCAGCTCTGTTATCTGCAAGGTGGAGCTGATTAGTAACACTCAACATCTTACACAGCTGACATACAAATTAAAATAAACCAACATCCCTAAGCTCCCAGTTAATACGACACCTGTATTGCGGTACGCAATAATGTGGCCAATAGGGCAACGGACAGGTACCTAATTATTTTTTAAAACTTTGAGATGGTAATACTTAGATTAAAAATAAATTAACTGTGATGAAGAAAAACACAAGGTGGTAAGTGAAACGGAAGCAACTCTGACGAGGGTCCTGGGAGCAGTGAACACAGGCACCTGGCCTGGGGAAGCAGCAGGGGGTGCGAGTGAGTCAAGGATGGCTTCCTAGGCCTCCATCCAGGAGTGGACCCCGAGTTGATGTTCAGGGTGAGCAGAATTAGGAGCAGGGACATTCTGGCTGTTGGCCACCATCCACAGGACGACTGGGAGACAACACACAGGCTGGCATGTATCTACGGTCAGCACAGCCACACAAGGACTCAAGGATGGGAGAGAGGCAGCGAGGTGATCGACTGGGTCAGATCTCAGTGGCCACAGGTGGGTCAGGGGATGGCGCTGGGATGAAAGGGCCCAGATGAGAGGTGGCTGGCCCAAAGCTCGCCTGGAACAGGGGCCTGACACATTATTTATTGAGACGGCTTTCCATCTCTTCCCCCACAGAGGAGTGGGGTTTGGAGGGGCTCCTTAGATTCCCAGCAATGCCTCCCACCATGGTTAGGTCCTTGACCCAGCTGGCCATTGGACCCAGGGCACCTGTGGCAGGCATCTGGGCACCCTTCTTTCTTCGGCTTCCCCCAGCCTCCACCAAAACACACTCGCACTCCGCCTCACCAGCAGGCAGGTTCCAGCACAAGGACCTTCACAGACCTTCACTCAAACTCGAACCTGGTGCTTTCCCTGTGAAGCCCGCCCTCTCAACTGCCCAGCAGCGTCGCTCTCCCCAAACGTCCTCCCACCCAGGTCTCACTCAGCACCTTCTCAGCCCTCGCCGAGGCCTTACCGAGCTCAGGTGAGGTGGGCCGGGCACGGCGACCTCTGCCCTGGCTGCGGGCCCCTCGGCGGTCCCAGGGCCCCCAAGGACCGTCCTCCTCCGGTCCTCTGCGGAGCCTCTTCTCGGCCTCAGGCCCCGCCCTGTTCTTCTCCAAGGTCTGGGGCACAGCAGTGCCCTCCTGGCCCGGCGTGGCCCAGGGCAGGAAGCGCACGGCTTGCGTTGGGGGCTCCCGCTTCCGACCCGGGGGCGCTCTCGTCCTGGCTTCGGGGGGATCGGTGGCGGCGGGGGGCGGCACGGGACTTCGGCACTCCTGGATGGCTCTGCTCCGGGTCAGCGGGAACTGGTCCCGGCGCCTGACTTCCTGCTGCGGGCCTTCCCCCGGCTCTGTCCTGCCCGCCGGCCCGCGGCTCCTGGGCCTCCCCTGTTCGTCCCCGAGCTTCCCCGTGACGCTCGGAGGGGGTGGCTGGGCGGCGGCGGGACTCTCGGCCCGAGGGGTCTTGGGAGTGGAGGGCCGGGAGAAGAGCGGGGGCTCGCCAGGCTCTCGGGGGGACGGGGCCCGCTGCAGCGTGGCGCGCAGGGACTCGTGAGAGCGCACCAGCTCCTCCCGCGACGTGGAGCGGCGGATGCGGCCCAGCTCCTGGGCAAAGCGCAGCTCAAGGTCACAGGCCGGGCTGCGCTGCCGCGTGCGCTCGTCCAGCGAGGCCGCCTTCTGCTGGAACAGGCGGCGGCGCTCGGCCACGCTGCCCCCCGGCGCCCGAAGCTCCTCCTGCGAGGTCCCGGGTGTGCCCCAGGGCGCTCCGCCGTCGGATTTGGGCTGCTCCAGTGAGCGGGCCTTGCGCAGGGGTACCCATGGCCGCAGGGGCGCCGGCGGCGAGTCGCTGCGCTCCAGGCTGCGCCGTCGCTCCTCGAAGAACTGCAGCTTGTCCAGGATGCGGGAGCCGGCACGTACCAGCCTGGGCGAGCGGCCCAGCGCCGACAGGCGGCCAGAGGCCTCGCTCAGTGGTGTCTGGGGCCGGGACTCTGCCGCGCCTGCCAGCGAGGGCCCCGACGACTTGGACTTTTTCCCTCGCTTCTCTTCTGCGGTGGCGTCCTCCGGCAGCACAGGCTCCTGCGTGCGCCGGTGGGGCGATGTGGGGGTGGCGGGGGGCTGGGCGCTGGGTCCCGGCGGGGGCCGCTTACCCACCCGAGGGGACGGTGGGGGCAGCAGCGCGGATTTGGAGGGAGGCGGTAGGGCGGGGCGACGCGGGGCCTCACTGGCCGGCTGAGGCTGAAGATCAGGCTCCTCCCTGTGCAATCCGCTCTGAGGGACGCTGCTGCAGAACCAAGAGGAAGAGGGGTGGAAGATTTAGGGATCTCCCCTCCTAGACCTTCAGCTCGTCATAGGAATTGGACGGTGGGGCATGCTGGGAAGGCTTGGGGGTGACATGGGTCAGACCCTCTGCCCCCTCCCCCCAAGAGGAAGGCACAGCCATAGCAGGTGCTGGGGAGAGGCTGGCTGCCCTGGCACCAGAAGACTGGTCTGGTGGCTGGGCCCAAGTACAGACTCAGCATCCCGGGCTCTGGCCAGTCCCCTCCCCCCAGCCCCGGAAGCTGGGAAACAGCAAAAACAGAACGGAGCGGTGGGAGAGAAAAGAATGAGCTTAGGACCCAAAGGATGGTGAAGAAAGGCAGGAGGGTTGGATGGGGAGGGGCCCTCTCAGGAATGCAGCCTCCCACTCATTCCTGCCCCCAGCTGGCCCCCGCAGCCCTGCCCATCCTTAGCAGGACATACCCCTTTCACAGTGGCCTCTAGAAGAATAGGCACTAGCCTTCGGGGGGTAACACCCCTATCCCAGGGACTACCTAGCACCTACTCAGACCTAAGCCCCTTGCCAGTGCTGACACAACGCAGCAGGTGGCAGCTGAAGTCCCTGGGGTGGGAGACTAGAATACCCAGGTTCCCATTCTCTTTGATCAATCTGCCCCCATTACAGGCCTTTGACTTCCTCCTGCCTCTGGGAAAATTACCTTGAATCCTTTGAACCCCCTCACCCACCTCCGCCACCTTCCTCCCACCCAGCACAGAAGCTCCCCAAAGGGGTATGCTCTGAAATAACTCAGCTCAGAAATAACTACTGCGTGGGCCTGAAGAGGGGAGTGTGGGAGAAGAGAAAGAGGGAATACGCTGGTCAGCTCAGAGTACCCCTCTCACCCACAGAGCTTTTGATGCCCAAGAGCTGGGCCTCAGTTTCCCCTACCTGGATTCTTGGGGAACACATCAAACAGAAGGATTGGCAAGGAAAGGAATCGGAGATATTAACATCATACCTGACTCACTGGAGAGAGCTTACTAAAAACTTAGAAAATGGCTCATTGAGTACTCAGTGTGTGCCAAAGCGTGGACTAAATATGCTTAAGGTGCACTGAGCTGCTTAATCCTTACAACAATCCTCCGAGATAGGAAGCGTTACTGCTTCCATTTACAGATGAACAAATTGAGGCTTAAAGAGGAAAAGTGCCTTACCAAGGTCACACAGCTAGGAAATGGCTGGTATCAGGACTGAAACCCAGGTGGTCTGACTCCTGAGCCCTTATTCCCTGCAAATGTCTAGGATTCTGAGGGCACAGAAGGGAGGAAAAATAGGGTACCAGCCACAAGCAGAAGTTCTAGCAGGTGCCTGAGTGTACGGATGTTTCAGCCTACCTGGGTCAGCCACCCACACTGCAGACCCCACCTCTGACTGCAAGGTGGGGGGGGGGGGGAGGGGAGGATGATGGGTGGAAGAGCAATCCACAGTGTCCTGAGGGAACAGAATCTCAGCCAGCCACCTGCAGGGAGGCAGAGTTTACTATGGGGAAGGGACAGCAGAGAGCAGAGTCCCTGATGAATGGCCTCTGGGAACTGGGTAAGGCGTTGGAAAGAAAACGGGGACAGCAGAGGAGGCCTCTTGCTGGCAGTTCTGAGCTCCAGGCCAGCCTCTGTACCACAGACACCGCTAAGGAAATGGGTTCCTCTGAAGTTGCCATAGCAACTCCAGGCTTAGGCTGAGGCCTGGCAAAGGAAGGCAGGGAAGGAAAAAGCGAGTCCAGGGCCCAGGAGTGCCTGGTTAATGCCAACCAGATAAAGCAAGGGAGCCTCCCCTACCCCAGACCTCTCCCCTGCCTACTGCTAGCCATTCCAACCACCTTCAAAACAGCCTCCCTCCACCAGCCTCCTTCATCCTCCTCCATGATGGTCCCTCCCCCACACACTCATACCCATCACAAGTTAGGCCCCTCTCAGCTCCCCAAATGTCCCCCAATACCTCTACCATCAGCCACTCCCCTCTTCTACTATAGCACTCCCTCCTCTATCTGCCAGCCCCCAAATCTCTAAAAATGGTTCCAATGCCTCACTCCAAACACCTCCGCTCCTTGCCACCCCCTGCCACGACAACCTTCATCCCTCCCACGCCCCCCCCCCCCACAGGCATTTCCCACCAGGTCATCACATGCTCCTAGCCTCCATCACTCAGCCCTCTACCTCCACCCCAGCCCCCTGACTCCATCCCTCCCTGCCCACCCCTGCCTCCCACACACCCCACATCCTCCTGCCTTCCCAGGCCCCTGGCCCCATCGACTCCCTGACCACCTCACTCTCTTCTCTCTCCCGGCTGCGCTCTTGCTCCCTGGCTCTCCTGCTCTCTCGGGAGCTGCCTTGCGGAAAGGTTCCGTTCCTCCCAGAAAAAGGCCCACATGGGAACAGGAATGTGCAGAGAGAAGAAAAGGCAGCAGCTGCTGAGACAGCAGGCACGGAGGGGGCCCTGGGGTGGGGGGGGGGGAATCTGGGGGACAACTGGAGCCTGAATGGGCGAGGTGAGAGAGGGCCCCTGGGAAAGTGGAGATCTTGGAGGGGACGAGGAAGGGACAGAGGGGTCCACGAGACCATGGCGATGGCAGGGGGAAGCCAGGGCTGGTGGGAACAGGAGGCTGTGGGTGGTGACGGCACAGGAGGGAGACGGAAAGTGTGGGAGGACAGAGTAGGTAGCTGGGGCCAGGGTGGAAGCAGGGGCGGTGGAGAAGTGCACAGAGGGATGGATGGTGCAGGGGAGGTGGGGATGAAGGCTGACGGGGTGGTGAGGGGCAGTGCAGGACAGCATGGTGAGGTGGAACAGTGCAGGCCTGGGTGAGGCCATTACTTACACGTGAATCGAGAGCGCCCGTCCTCTGTATAGACTGAATGCGCTGCCATACAGGTCACTGGCCACCGAAAGGCTATCCTCTGACCCCCAGCTTGCGCCCACCAGATTAGCTCGAGACGCCCGTACCAGCGGCTCCACCCCCAGGTGCCGTGGCCCGGCCCCGGTTGCCTGTGCTTGCCTTGGGCTGCCCGGGAGGCGGCGGGTGCCACCCCTGCTGCCCGCTTCCTGCTCCAAGACCGTCTGCCCGCTGCCCCACCAGCTCACTTGCTCCTCTGAGGTGCCTGTCACGGAGGTCGGGGGTGTGTCCAGGGAGGTGCCCACCAGGGTGTCGGAGCCCCCTACAGAAAGGAGCACGGTGAAGCCCGGGCACCTCTTGTAGGAAGCCCGCCTGCCTGCTCTTAGAGCAGCCCAGATAGCTCACCCGTGGGGGTGCTGAAGTCCCCGTCATCCCGAAGCTCCAGGCGCTGGGTCCCCTGCACATCGCTGATGTCATCCTCGCCCGTCTCCGAGTCTGGAGAAGAAGGGGTCTGTGTGGGCAGGGCCCTCCTCCCTCTGACTCCAACTCTTCCCTGTGTCTCCTCCCGCCTCCCCCCCACCCAGCAGGCTCCATCTTACCACCAGCACGGCTTCCACACCTATCTTCTCCCCTCTTTTGCTCCCCCACGTCCCCCTGCCCTTCCTGGGCTGCTCAGGCCAGTCCCGTGGCTTCACCTCTGCGCCCCTAGCTACTCACCCCTGCCTCCCGGGTAGTGCTCTCAAAGCCACCTACCATCCCCCCTCCCAGCCACTTAATGGATTACCAGGGTCTCAGCCCTCCCCCTCCTCCCTGGTCAGTGATAGTTTCGGTTCCTGTGCAGCCCCCAAATAACAAGATCCTAGGTTCCAAGGCTCTAAAGTGTGGGTTCCAATACTCCAGGAACAAAGGGGAGTCACCTCAGAGTCGTACTGTCAAGGCACTTGACCAACCGCAGGGCCAGCCTGTCCTCCACCCCAAGCCAGCCGGAACACATCAGGGTGCAGCTGAGGCAGGGTGAGGAGAGGCCAGGACCGGGCAGGGAGAGGGGAGTGGAGGGCTAGGGCAGGAGCCAGTTTCCTACCGTAACTTTGCTTTCTGCAGGAGCGGAAAACTTCGCTTCCATAGGAGCAGCAGGAGAGAGACATGGACAGACTGTTATCAGAGCGTTTGTGGTGCAGGGCGTGGTGGGTAGGCAGGACAGAGGGGGCATGAGGGTACCCAGTGCCCAGAAATGCCCTGTGGGGATGGGGGAGGGGGAGGGAGGCACCTGGAATGGGCAAAGCATCTCTCATCCTGACTGCCTACAGGCTCCCACTGTGCCCAGCTGGGGAGCACACCTGTTTAGACTGGTTATTCCAACTACCCCAGCAAGTCTGTACCCTTGGCACTCTCACTGGTGCTGCCACTGGCCACGCACACACATGTACACACATACATCTGCTTGTGTTGAGCCCAGTCACAGACCCAGGCCCCCCATTAGGGGTTAGGCCCACTCTCCTTAAAATACTTGCACTGTGCTTTGACCCTTCCTTGCAAACCAATCTCCCCACCTGTCCTGCATCATGATGTGACAGCTACCCTCTTCCTGATCCCTCTCTTCTACTTCTGAGTGGTCCTCAACAATGCCCAGTGGTTAGGTGAGAAGCAAAGTTTCCTGGGCATATTTTTAACTTTCCCAGGTTCTATCAGGTTCTGTGCCTCAGTTTCTCTATGAGTGCTATGACAAGCAGCAGCCACGTGCTGGTTGTCAAAGCATGGCAGTGAGCTCATCACCACTTGGCCCCACAGATGGAGAACCCTGAGCCCAGGCCCATGTTGGGGTGTGCTAGTGAGTCCCCCCCTCCCCCGCCATTGTTAGGTTCTCTCTCAGAGGGTACGGGGCACCTCCTTGAGTGGGTATGGATGTGTACTGGGGGATCCCACATCTCATGGGCTGTCTTCCGGGCCTGGGTGCCTCATGAAGGGACGTGGACCAAGAAAAGGAGTGGGCATGGGCTAGAGCAAGGAGCCCATGGTCCACGCACCATGGGTGAGTCGGCCAAAGGCCCGGCGGGAGTGGCCGGTTTTCTGAAAGAGAAAAGCCAGAATGAATTGTTGAGGGGAAGGCTCACTCCTGATGTCCCTTACTTCCCAACGAAACCTCTATATTAAACAGAAACTCGTTCCAGGGGCTGGGGTGGGGCGGGGGGTTAATGCACAGAGACATAGGGCAGCCAGCTTCCCCAGTAGGGAATGTTTCCACTCTTCCCTGCCTTTCAGCCCTCCCAGCAGGAGCTCCAGGCTGGCTACCCAGCTTGGCTCTGGGGAGGAGCAGAGGAGGAAGGAGAGAGAGGACAGCAAAGCTGTGGGTCAAATGCTGGGACTCTGACAGAGGCTCACAGGACTGGAGACCTGAGCGACACCCCCCGAGATAGAAACTAGGGGATAAAATAGGAAGCTGACTGACGTGAAGGAATAGAGGGGGGGTGGGGGGTGGGGTGCTTGGATGACTGGGAGATGGAGGGACGAGGGCACAGATTCCTGCTTGGGGGGGGGGGTAGGTGGGTGAGGACAGATACTTGAAATAGGTGTCAAGCGGGCGGGGAGGGTGATGGGGGAGCAGAAGGCAAGGTCCCCCAAGGGCCGGAGCCTCACGAATGCAGGAAGGAGGCCCGGGTACGCGGAGAACAGGGCAGGGCTTAGGGAATTTATTGCGCTCGGCGCGGATCCCTGTGCGTTGCTTCCAGGAGCTCGGGAAGATGGAAGGCTCCAGAGTGGGGGGGCTGGGGAAAGCCGGGGCGGGGGGCCGGGGTTGGACCGAGGCGAGAGGGGACGGGGTGGCAAAGAAGCCAGTGGGTGCTCCACGCCGAACTGCGGCGGGGGCCTTCCCGGGGGGTCGCGGGGATTGCGGGCAACTGGGGGTCTGCCCTTCGGCACGGGGAGGGGCCGGCGCGCGCGGCACGCAGTCTGGGGAGCCCCCCACAGCGCGCCCGGCCGCGGCCCTGGGCCGCTGGGTGGGGCGGGCGCGGCCCCGGCGCCCCCTCCCCCGGGACCCGGCCGCGGTGACCCGCCCTCCCTTGGGGCGCCCAGCCCTGCCCGCCCCCTCCCGGCGCCGCCCGCCCCCGGAGCCCTCACCTGGAAACGCTTCTTCACCCACAGCTTCTTCATGGCGGGGGAGGGGGCCGCGCCGGCGGCCGGGCGAGGAGGGGACGGGCGGGGGCGGGGCGGAGTCGGAGGCGGGGCCGGGGGCGAGCGGGGGAGCGGGCGGGAGCCGGCGCCGGTGGCGGAAGGAGCCGCGGGGCCGCTGGAGCCCGGGCGGGGGGAAGGCGGCGGCGGCAGCCGCGGCGGCGGCGGCGGCGGCGTCCAGAGCCCGCCCCTCCCCCGCCAGCCTGCACCCCACCTGGCGCCCCTTCCCAGGCCTGCTCCCCTGCGACCTCCGGGGCGGCGCTCACCTGCCTCCGGTCACCCCCGCCCCGCACCTGCCTCCCGGGCCCTGGGCACATGGGGAAACTGAGGCACAGAATGGGGTGCAGTGGCCCCTATGAGAGTTCGGGCCACCCTCTCATTGGCAGCCCAACGCGGTCTCCACGCCACCCCCACTCGCGTCCCGCGGGGCCGCTCTGGAAGGTCAGCCGCATCTCGACTCGCTCACTCCACAAACATGCGCACACTCCACTGTGCCAGGCAGTACCGAACTCGTCACCGCGGGAACACGCCGCAGGGCCACAGCGCCGGGCGGGGGCGTCTAGGTCACACACGGGGTAAAAGTCCTGGTGGGTGGGGGCTCCGTGCTGCCATGGACCGAGACTAAAAACCCTCTGGCTCCTCAGGAGAGCCAGAGAGGGCCCTAGAGTTTCTTGATGGTAGGTACTCTGTCCCTACCCCAGTGGTGCATACACACACACACACACACACACACACACACACACACACACCAGCTAAGGTGCCCAGAGATACTATTATTCACAAATAGGACCCATTTTCTCATTCATAGGTGAGT
Source organism: Neofelis nebulosa (assembly GCF_028018385.1). Classification (NCBI taxonomy): domain Eukaryota; kingdom Metazoa; phylum Chordata; class Mammalia; order Carnivora; family Felidae; genus Neofelis; species Neofelis nebulosa. The sequence continues at coordinate 18,398,229 of NC_080783.1, forward strand.
GTACTCCCAGACTTCCTTTGTCCCTCTCCCATTCAGAACCACACACACTCTGCCTACACAAAACTCAACCCTTCCTTCCCCCCACCCAGCAATCATTATAACTAAGTTTCTTAAGCATTCACTAAGTGCCAGGCACTTTATAAATGTTACCTCATTGACAACAACCCCTTATGGACATTAACAGGCTCCATTTAACTGACAAGTGACTAAGGCTCAGAGAAGTCCTATCACTTAGCCAAAGCCATACAGGTTCTGTGTCACCCTGTCCTCTAGATCCAAATCCCCACCCCAGCATACACAAGTAGTGCCATTCCTGGTTTCTGAGCTGTGACTACAAAGTCATCTTCATTAACAATTACTGCATGCTTAGTATGTACTGAGCATTGTGCTAAGCACTTTTACATGAATCAATTCATTTAAGCTTTACAATGAGAGGCAGGACTGAGGCAGAGAGAGGTTATTTGCCCAAGGTCACACAGCCAATCACTGGGGGAGTCAGGATTCTAACCCAAGCACTGTGACCGAGTTATTGACCACTATGCAATAAAGCCTCACATGCTAATAAGTCAGTATGTTCCCTAACTTTGTTTCTTTAAAACAGGGGTCCAAAATAAATACGCAGCCAACTGATGAGTTTTGTTTAGCCTGCACTCTATTTTAGGTGGGGCATGGACCTTCAAGTTCAGCCCCTGACGACAATACCTCTCTGTTATCAATTTCTACTGGGCTTCTGAAGTTATTTGAATTTATGGACCTTTTTCTTTTTAAGTTTAAAGTCATGTCTTGTACATTCTGGGTGCACACAGGTGGTCCTGTTTCCCAGAACCCCAAAGGCAAATGTCGCATGTACAGGTATGTGCATGGGGATGTATACTCAGAGCATACACGTGTGCGTCCATATCGGTTCCAGTCAGAGGACCCTGGACACCCACAGGCGCTTTCCCTGCCCACCCCCAAACACACCCACTCACAGATGGGGAAGCTGAGTGAGGAGAGGGGGTAACTTGAGCCCCTGTTCGCCAGGAGAATCCGAGGGGCTGGCACATTCCATAGCAAAAATAACCAATGGGCAGCGGGCGTGAGTGACGGGACAGCTGGGCCGAGGACAGGCCTGTGGGATTCTGTGTTCCTGTTCTGGGTCTGCACTGCTCACCCCCACAGGGCTGGCCTGCGATAGGCTTGCAGGGTGGGCCACCCCCAGCTGGCCCTAGATTGCCCCATTTTTCCCTCCATGGCTGGACAGGTGTGCCCCTTTGTCATTTCCCCAAACCCAGACTTCCAGTTCCCACACTGCTAGCATTTCCCCTTCCAAAGAAAGCCCAACTCATCATGCCATGCCCGATCTCTCACACGGACCCTCCTCAGAGCCAGATGCACCCACTCCCCTCCTCCTTGCCTCTTCTCTTTCCTTCCTGGAAGGTCCAGTTTCCCCCTTCCCTCCTTTTGCTTACCCTGCTCTGCATTTCGGACATACCATAATATTTTTACTTATTTATTGTGTTGATTGCATATTGTCTGTCTCCCCTCACTAGATTGTAATCTCTAGGACAGGAACTTGGGGGTTTCCCCTCCTCTCATGTAGCCCAAGCACCTGAAACAGTGCCTGGCCCACAGTAGACACTCGGTAAAATGAGAGGGGAGGGCAGAGCTGGGGATGGTGGGGATAGGGATGGTAAATCTTCCTGGAACAGCTCATTCACTGAGCCCTCCTCCCTCCTCTGTCCAGACCCAGACCCTTTCCTAAGAAATAGCTGGAGGAATGGCCATTTCAAGTTCCACTCAGGATCTTCCCAGGAGAGCCTTCCCTGGCTTCAGGAAAGTTCTCCTGCATGGGCTTTGGCTCCTTTGGGGCTTCTCTGCTCCTGTCTCTCTTTTATCCCAGGGCTCCTTACTGCTGCCACTCTGGCTCCTCCTCCCCTACCTGATGAGGCCTGGGCATGAATGGATGGCGACACTCTCCCCACCCATTCTCAACTCCATACTAGTCTCCTCCTGGCTTTTCATCCAGACACTCCGAATTCCTGGTGAAAAAGAGAACTGCAGAATATTCCTCAACACAGGTTCTGGTGTATTCCCACCTTTTCCTTGCTGAACAAGCCCTCTCTCCCCGTCTCTAACCTCTCCTCTCCATGCTCTCAAGTCTCCAGCATGGCCCACTCCTCTCTGTTGACCTTTGGCCCTTCTGATTGAAACCAGAGTCTTCCAGACTCCAGCTACACAACACGCAACTAACAGGGTAAGCACTGTCAGCTTGCCCCTTCTCTCGGCTGTGCCTTGTCCTCCTTACCCCTTGCCCTTTAAGCCTCCACCTCCAACCACACATGTCCCAAGCTTTGAGGGTGATGCTTGTTCTGGTCACTTGATTTGCACATCGCTCCACAACCCAGTCATGAAAGAGAATGCCCCCACCTATCTTGGACCAGCTACGGGCCAGAAGTTGGCTTTGGGGATATGGTTGGGAGAAGGATGGTTAATGATGATAGATCCTTGCCTTTAGTCTTCCCATGCTTCTCTTCCTGAGGACAGGCAACGTGGACCTGAACCCAAAGACCTGGCTTTCAGATCTGGCTCTGACACCTCTTTTAGGCATGTGACCTTGAGTCAATTCCCTCTTGGAACACCAGTTTTCTTGTATGTGTAACCATCACAACAGTAATCTAGGCTTAGAAGATTAAATAATGGAATGATAGAGGGTTCTGTACACATGCTAAGGATTCTACAGGTAGCCTACATGTCTGCCATGTTCACTATTCCTAGTCTTTCCTCATTTCTACACCCCAAACCCCACTCTCTTGTGTCCCATCCTGCAAACTCTCCAGCCTGTGGCCCACTTGTCTTCTTAAGGCCTCAGTCTCCCCAAGCCATGCCAATATGCCTCCATCCTTGAGCTAACATCTCAGGAGGAGTGCCAGGAGCCTTAGCATCACCCTGTCTTCCGGAGCCAGACAGCAATCCCAGCCAGGAAACTGCCTCCCTCTTCTGCAGCCAGGTCCTGGCTTGGCTTCCTCGAGAACCCTGAAGTCCTCCTGCTGTCGATCCCCACCAAGAAAAGTTTTCCATGAGTAAGTCTGAGCAATGCTGAGCTGCTGGCCCAGCTGCCTCTGACCAAGACCTGTAACTGCAGGGACTGGCAGTGGGGGCGAGGGGCGGGTGTGGGGTGGAGGGGACTGGGCAATAGGAGGAGGAGGAAGCCAGACTCATGCAGTCAGTCCCCCACCACCACCAAGCAAAGCCCTGCCCTCCCCCAAATCATGTGAAAGGGGCGTAGTAGTTAAGCACCTAGTTCTTTGCGGCGAATCAGATCCCCCCCACCAAAATCCAGCTGAGCCACCTTCTATCTGTATAAGACATGACATTTAATCCTCTCCACCAGCTCCCCCAGGATTGCTATGGGACTTCAATTATATATCAACAGATATGATAATGTGTCATCTGCCACGCAGTACTGTGGAGCTCGTCATAACATTACAGATTACTACCAAGAATTATTACCTACTGATAATAATTATAAGACTGGTCTTGGGGTAGGGGCGCCTGGGTGGCTCAGTAGGTTGAGGATCTGACTCTTGATTTCGGCTCAGGTCACGATCTCAGGGTTGTGAGGTCGAGCCCTGCATGGAGCTCCGTGCTGAGCAGGGAGCTGGCTTAAGATTCTCTCTCTCTCCCTCTGCCTCTCTCTCACAAACAAACAAATAAATAAATAATAAGACTGGTCTTGGGGTAGAGATTTTGCCCGTAGGAAAAAGCTCTCAAATGCGACTTATGACTTGCTGCAGCCCACTCCTCTTTCTGTTTTAACATAACTGTCAAAAGGCCCCAAGTCCAGTCCCCGGGGCACCTAGGGTCCTTTCCTACCCCACGCCTCTCAAACGTGCTGTTCCACCAGCGCAGCCTGGAGACCATCCTCTTGGCCTCTATCTAGATACGCCCCGCCAGCATTCAGCCCTGACAACCATGCTACCCAGTTTACAGAGGGACTGAGGAAACACATCTTGCAGGAGGGCTCTAGCACCCTGTCATTCTCCCCACTTTGAGGAACCAGAGCAGGCTAGAAGGCTCTCCTCTGAAAGAGAAGGTCTGGGCTACTCCCCATACAATGGACAGCTGCCCTCCCTTTCTCTTTCTCTCTCCTACCTCCAGAACTCCTTGAGTGGTAAAAAGCCCCCAAGGTGGAAACCAGGAGGAATGGGCTCTTAATTCTGGGGTGGCCATAACTAGCAATATTTTTCTGGCAGATCTTTCTCCACTCTGGACTACAGTGTCCTCGCCTACAAAAGGAAGTATTTGGAGCTACTGTTCTCTGTGGTCATTTCAACTTGAAACAAATATGGCACTCCTCAGTGCTTCCTTTCCCCTCCCTAAAATCTCTCTCCCCCAGACTGTATTCTCACCAACCTATCTATCATGCACTTCGGTTTATGTTCTGTTTTCGGTCCCCTTTGCCCCAAGGGGACCAGATCCCCAAGGACTCCGATCCTCCCCCAGTTCAGAGCACTACCAGGATGGGTCTTCTTCCCTGACTCCTGCGCCTGGCCAAGTACAAGGCTAATCAAGAGAAGACAGCCTTGACCCTCTCCGTCCCAGGCTTGGCCACAGGAAGTCCGAGGAACCAGTTGTTGAAGACTGTGGGGGTGAGCAGGGTGGCACGCAGGAGAGAGGGGGGATGCTGACAGAGGGAGGTTGAGCCCCTGCTCCATCTTCCGACACGCTGTAACTCAGAGTCAGCTACCGAGGTCCCCCATCCTTGTGCCTCCTCCTTGTGTCTACCCAAGGGTGCACCCCTACACAACACCACCCAGCTGGAATGAGAATTCCCTGTTGAAGATGCCTGGGACACACTCAGTGATCAGTGATCCCCACGCTCTTTGCCATCTCCCCAACTCCAGCCTACTTCCCCAGGATTCTGGTTCTGTCTGCAGAGAAGAACTGGCTGGCTTAGGGGCTGAGAAAGTTAAGGAAACCCAGACACTGACCCTGGGAGAGTCCGCCCTGGCCTGGCCCCCACACCAGCCCCAGCAGGACCCTGAGGACCAGGCCCAATCTCGGTCCCCTCCCTTCTGCCTCAGATCGACATCTGTCCCTTCACACATGAGCCTGGCACTCTACCCCCACATGGGCAGGGGCCCAAGCACAGGCCTGAGCATCCTCTTTCCATGCCCTCTGAACCTCAGGTAGACATACATGGCCGATTGTCTTTCCATCCCAATTCCACAAACCCCCATCCCTCAACTGCTTGTGCCACCAGACCCCTCCACGGCCCGCATAGGTACACACGCACATGCACGTGCACACCCTTGCACGTGGATTCTCAAGCACCCTCCTCCCTGCACACCAGGGAGCCCCCAGACCTAGCTTCACTCTCTGATGCTCTGCACTCTGTTCATAATTGTCTACCCACTGGCTTCTTCTAACTAGCCTGGTGCCCATGACACCAACCCTCCCCAGCAACGGACTGTGAGGAGCTCTGACCTATCCCTTCACATCGCAGTGGGACCTGGGGAGCCCGCCCCTCTTTCAGACATGTGCACACCTGTCAGGGGTCCCAAGTCTAAGTTATCTGAGCTGATGAAGAGGATTTTTCCCCAGGAGGACTCTCTTTACTGGCAACTAGGAGGGCTTTCACTATGGAAGTCCCAGAGAGGCCTGAGTGGGGCTCAGGTTTTGCTTACCAAATGCTGACCCTTGACCTCTGACCTTCCTGTGGGGGAAGCCTCTCTACTCTGACACCCGTTTTCCCCCAGCACACACTTTCCTCTTATGGGCACTTCTGGGTCAGCGCAGCTAAGAAGCCCGAGCACCTGGGAAGAGACCTGGATGCACCGGGACCTCCCCACGTGGCCTGGCAGTCCTTGTCCAGCTCCGAGCACCCCTCCCCACCAGGCACCCCCGCCTCCCCATTACCTCCGACCTCCAGCACCGTGAGGACAGCCTCACAGGAGGCCTGGCCCCGCTCGTTCTGGGCCCTGCAGCTGTACACGCCGGCGTCCTGCGCCCCGCAGCTCCGCAGCCACAGGCAGCTGGGCTCAGGGGCCTGTGGGGGCAGGGGCTGCCCGTCCCGGAACCAGCTGAGGCTGGGCTGGGGCGTCCCGCTCACCGCCACCCGCAGCCGCACGTCGCTGCCCGCCAACACCGCCGCGTCCTTCAGGGGCCGCAGGAAGACCGGCGCCCCGGCCGCCGCCCCTCCGCCGGCCCCCACCTTGGCTCGCTTCGGGGGCACCCCGGGGCTGGGGGGTGCCCTCATGCCCGCGTCCCCGCCTCGCGTGCCCCGGGCTTTCTGCATGGCCTCTGCGAGCTGGGCTTGGGGGAACGCTGGAACCGGACGGCCACGGGGGGCACCCGGGGGATGGTGCCCTGGGAGACGAGTCCTGGGGGGCCGGCGCCCTGCCTTCCTGCCGCCCGCCCGCCTTCGGCCTGTGTTACCCAGAAGGTCACCAGGGCGGCCGGCCGGTTGCGCCTCGGGGGCTATTTTTAGGCCCCCCGGCTCGGGTTGCGAGGGAGCAGTGGAGGGAGGGGGCAGCAGAGGAGGGGACTTGGACTCCAGACTGCCCCTTCCCTCTCTCCAGGAGCCCCTATCTCCAACACCGGCTTAAATGGGGGCCCTGAGGACTGGTTCCAGGCCCCATCCCTCATGGTGCACCGCCCCCGGCCCACTCAGGAGTCTGGAGTCGGATTACCCCTGGGCTCATCACATTGCCCTTCCTTCCACCCTCCCCTGGTGCTGCTGATTCCCAGCTGGGGGAGAGGGAGAGGAGGTCCTGAATGACATGTCTAAGAGGCAGATGGGGAAGCAGGCCGCAGCGGAGGTGAGTAGACAGCCAGGAAGAAGGACCAGTGGCCACCCCCAGCCTCCATGCCAGCCTGGTGAATAGTAAGCCCAGGAACAGGGAGTCAGTGGATTCAGGCTCCCAGCTGGTCCTGCCCTAACTTGCGGGGTGGTACTGAAGCTCTCTCAACCCCTAAATCCTCATCTGTTAAAAATGGGTAGTTGAATAGGGGTTGCAACAGGCAGAGAAGGGTGGAAGGACGTTCCAGGCAGAGGGAACAGCATGACCTAAATTAGAGCAAGCTGAAAGTAGATGACATGTTCTAAGAGTCAGAGGAGTTTGGAGACATTGAACTGCAGTGGGGTGGGGTGAGTGGAGGTTTTGCTTGCAAGGTCTGTATCCTGATGGCAGCGGGGCGCTGCTACAGGGAGTTACACAGCAGGATAACATGGTCAGAGCTGTGTTTTAGAAGGATCCCTCTTGGCAGCCATGGTGCTCAGGGTGAGTCGGAGTTGATGGGAGAGCTGGAGGTCAGTTACAGCGTGGTTCTCAAAGTATGGCACCTGTTGAAAGTACAGACTCTCAGTCCCCACCCCCAGAGACCAAGGTGCATCGGGGGTGCTGGGAGGGTCCAGGAATCTGCACATTTAACAAGTGGCCCAGGTGACTCAGATGCATCTAAGGGTTGCACTTTGACAAACATCAAGATGGGACATTACTGGTCTTAAAAGTTCAAGTGAGACTTATGCAACAGAACAGTTCATACGCTGACTGGTGGTAGCCACATGAATCTACATATGTGATAAAATTGCGTGCGCACACACACACACACACACACACACTAATGAGTGCATGGAACACTGGTAAAATGTCAAGAAAGTGGGTGGCAATTTCCTGGTTGTGACATTGTACTATAGTTATGCAACACGGAGCCATTGGGGATCGCCAAGTGAAGTATCTTTCTGTATTGTTTCTTAGAATCTCATGTGAATCTACAGTTATCTCGAAATAAAAAGTTAAACAAAAGTTCAGGTGACAGACCCAGGCCTGAACTTGAGCCTCGAGGAGTGAAGCCTGGGAGGGCAGAGAGGAACCCGAGGAGGAGCCCTGAGTCATTCTGAGATGCAGAAAGTTACTCTCAATGTCACCTCACCCCCCACCCTCACTCGGGAAGACCAAAGTCGAAGTGTGCTTGTGCATGTGAATGCAGAGGGTACAGAAGAGACAATTTAAGCACTGAATTATGTCCACAGGGATTAAGAGCCTTGAGGAATGAAATTTCTTTGTTGTTTGCATGCATTAGAGCTTACTCTTTGTGCTGTTCAGTTCTTTGGGTTTTGACGAAAGCACAGAATTGTGCATTCTCTACCTCAGGACCATACAGAACATCACCTTAAATATTTGCCTGAATATCCCTTTTGTGCGCAACCACATCCCCTCCGCCGATCCCTGGAAGCCATTGATAATGAAGTATTAAACATGAATGTAATTCTAAAAAGATAAAAGTGGCGGCGGGCGGGGCAGGAGGCTTCACAAGCAGACAGAACATCAAGAACAAAGAACTAGAGGGGCGCCTGGCTGGCTCAGTCGGTTAAGCATCCCACTTCGGCTCAGGTCATGATCTCACGGTTCGTAGTTCGAGCCCTGCGTTGGGCTCTGTGCTGCCGGCTCAGAGCCTGGAGCCTCCCTCTCTCTCTCTGCTGCTCCCCATCTGGAGTGCTCTCTCCCTCTCTCTCTCTCAAAAATAAACATTAAAAAAAAAAAAAAGAACAAAACCCAGTAATCCAAAGCCACCTAGCACTAGACCTCAACAACTCGCTCAGAAAGCATGCAGTTAGGTGGTCTGTAAATGTTGACTGGGTGGTTGGTTGGTTGGTCAGTTGGTTGAATAAATGAACTGTGTGGTCTTGAGTAAGTCGCTTAATGTCATAGAGGTTCAGTTTCTTCATCTATAAAATGGGGTAGCCCAACTGAGGATTTATTCGTTCATTCAACAAACATTCTTGAGTTCCTATTCTGTGCTTGGCACTGTCGTAGGCAGTAGGGATATAGCAGTGGACAAAAAAGGCAAGGATTCCTGCCCTGCGGGGGAAATGGAGCAGGGCAAGGGAGATGGGAGCGTGGTGGGGCTTGAACTTTCGAATAGGGTGGTTGGAGGCTCACTGGGAATAATTGAGCCAATCTTAAAGGAGTGAGGGAACAAAAGGTGTGGATATCTGGAGAGGACTGCTTCTGGCAGAGGGGGGAGCGTGCCTGGTAGGCTCCAAGCAGAGCCAGGGGCCAGTGGGGCTGGAGGGAGTGGTAGGGAGGGTAGAGGGACATGAGGTCAGTTGGGTAGCAGGGGCCAGACAGCAAGCATCTCATAGGCCATGGCACTTTTATTCTTAGTGAAAACGGGAAGTCATTTCGGAGGATTTTGAGCTGAGGAATTACATGATCTGACTTAGGTTGTTGTGATGGCTTTAAATTATTATATTAAATATTAAAATGAATATTAACTATTTAACAGGGCCTGGCGCAGGGCCTGGAACATGGCTTGTGTATCTCCTGGCAGAAGGTCCATAAGGGGGGCCATTCACTGATGTGTGCTCAGGGGTGTGTGGGCCCCGTAGGGAGGGCACAGGCCCATGTGAGTCACTGGTGCCCTCTCCTGGAGGAGCCCGTACTAGCCGTGCCGGTCAGAAGCCAGCAGGTTCTGGCCAGGCCCACCACCCGGCGCAGCTGGCTACAAGGCGCTCATCTGTCCCTCAGAATGGGCCCCATAGTGCTCTGCGGCCTGGCGCCGGGCTGGGTGTGTGCTGCCAGTCTGCCTGCCTTGCGATCACAAGCCTATGGTGTCATGGAAAGAGATCTGGACTCCGGAGGCCAAGGAGCCTGGAGCCTGGTCCTCCTGTGCCGTGGAGATGCTGTGTGACCTTGCCAGTTCACCCCACCTCTCTGGGCCGTGGGGGGTTTCCTCTGGAACATAAGGATGCACCGTGTGCCTGGCACACAGCAAAAGGTCAATAAATGTTGGTTGGATCACTGAACGAAGTGGGGGCCATCAGCCTTCCCAGTAAATATTTAATTTAGAGAAACGTAAATAAAAGTGCTCGGTGGGTATTCATTCAACAAGTACTTAAATATTTAACGAACACCTTCTATGGAGCAAGCAAGCACTCTCCCAGGCACCAGGGGAACAGTGGTGAGTAAAATGATGAACCACCCCCCCCCCCAACCTTGGTTAGCTGACATTCAGGTGCTGGACCAGAGGCCATTGATGTATTTGCGTAAGTGTCCTGGGCCACCAGGTGAGAGGAGGGAGAGGGAGGCGTAATTGGGTAGAAGGTGCTGTCTCAGGGGCAGGGGGAGGAGGAGGGTAGTCAGAATGGACAGAGAGGGCAGGACAGTGTCCGCTGAGCCCTCAGTTCCTGGCCCAGGGACATATTTGTCTTTATAGTCCTTCCTACCTCACCCCTCAGGTGGCGTCTGAGTTGGTCTAGAACAGGTCCCCTGGGTCTAATGTGAAGCTAGTCAGCCCTCCATGGGCTCTCTTATTTCATGATGTTCAGAGTCTTACAGGAGAAGATACCAGAGTGTCCCAAGGAAAAGGGAGAGTTTTTGCCATGGAGGTGTTGGGGTGCATATATATGACCACATGGAACCCAGATCTTTTTTTTTGGCTCATTTTGTCCATTCTTTGGGAGCACCACATCTGTGTCCCCTGCCCTAGAGTCCCTGTATCACTGTCCACCTCCCAAAGAGATAGGCAAAGCAGAGGACTTAGAACCAGAGGATTTCTATTTAGGTTTTTTGCTGTTTTTAAAGATTTTATTTTTAAGTAATCTCTACACCCAACGTGAGACTCGAACTCACAACCCCAAGATCAAGAGTCAGACGATCTCCCGACTGAGCCAGGCAGGCGCCCTGAACCAGAGGACTTCTAGGCCCAGGAAGGCTCTGATCAGAGAATGCTTCCCTGCTGGGGACACAGGGTGGGTCTGGACTTCTCTCTTCTCTGAGGACAAGTGGGTAGTAGTTACCGGAGACAGAAGTGTGCCAAGGAGGAGGACTTTCTGACTTGCAGAGCTATCCCAGCTAGAAGGGGTCACCATGCAGGTAGTATGTTCTCTGACACCAGAGATATTCAAGCAGAGCTTGACGACCGCTCACCAAGGTGTTGGGGCGAGGCTGGGGAGGGGACTCCTGTATTGTGGGGGTCACTGCCTCAGGGACTTGGGGTCTGACTATGAGAGTCGAAGATGCCTAGACTCTCTCCACTTTAGTGGCTAGTCTACACCTACCCTTTTTTTGGAGGGTAGGGATGCCTCTAAGACCTCCCCTGACCTACGTGTCCCTTTAGCCTTTGTGGGGTAGATGAGTGAACATACTCATTTAGGGGAAAGAAGAAATTGCTGAGAGGCTCCTGAAATCACTCACAGATACACACACTACCTCTTATCCACCTGAGCCTAGCCTCACCCAAGCATGTCTCTCACAGAGAAACTAATTCAGACTCCAGGGCCCCCACCAGGCTCAGGGATGAGAAGCCCCTCACCTGTCCCTCCTCCTGTATCCCAGGAAGGGGACACTGTAAACGCTACTCCTGATTTCATTTGGAATTTCACTACGGGTTGATTGGGGTAGTTCTGGGGCCCGCAGGGTTCATCCCACTAGATCACTGGGGGGAAAGAAATGACCATGAGTTGCCAGTGACAGAGGGTGGGGACCTGGGTGTGCCCACGGTGCTCCCAGGGCAAAGACAGAGAATGGAGCCTTCTTATAGGGAGGGGCTACACAACCCAGAGGGAAGGGGCAACTCATGAGGGAGGGTGGCATCCAAGGAGAAGAAGAATGATAGAGACACCAGAAAGGCTCTGGAAGTTTCTAGCAAAAGCCAGTTAGGAGCGTCAGCCTAGAGACCTTAAGACTAAAACCCTATTAGTTTTTTTTTTTTTTTCCTTACAGACTGTGCCTGAGTTGACCACATTTGTGATCTCTACTCTCTTCTCCTCTCTTATAAAGAATAATCTCTTAAATCTGTGAGGACTAACTTGAAGGTTGAGGCCTATACGGATCCATCAGGCTTCCTAAATCTTAGGTCCATCTGGAATTTTTTGGAAGGAGTAAAAAGAGACAGGCTTCACTCCTGCCCCAATGGCTGCCCAATGACCCCTAAGCCTATATAGTCTCCCACAGAAACCTTTAACACATCTGTGTTAATATTTTATTCTAGGACTTCCTAATGCTTTTTCATATGTCCTACATGCCCCTCTCCTATGCTTACCAAATTGTCCCCAAATTTCCCTTTGGTATTTTCACTGAGATCGCATTGCATTGAAATTATAGATTAATGTAGGATGAATTGACATCTTTAGAATGTTGAGACTTCTTCTCCAAGAACAAGATAAAGCTTTCCATTTTTCTTAACATTGTTTTTGTTCCTGAATCAGCCCTTGTTCATCGAAGGTGCTCAGGCAGGTTTAATGGGAGGAGGCTGTGAACTTCTTTGGGGAAGGGAATAGGGGAGTTCTACTTCAGGGCCAATCTGTGTCCTTCAGAAAGAGCAGCAGGTGGTGTCCCTGGGGCCCTGATCATCTCGAAGTGGGGTAGGGGGCCCAAAGGCAGCAGCTCAGGAATTGGGGCCTAACAGGAGGTATTCAAGGGTCCCTTTAAAAAGTCTCCTGCCCAACCCCCCTCCACCACTCACTACATGCACACAGCAAGGCTGGGAAGTTCTGGGAACAGTAGGGGTGACAGGCCCTGGGGGACAGTCTGACTGGGCAGGAGGGCAGCGCACAATCCATCTCAAGGGGCGTGCGACAGGGCCCTGGGGGCCCCCAGAGGCAACCAGGCAGTCAACACAGCCAGGACATGCTAGGCTTGTGCTTCCTTTTTATTGTTTCTGTTCAGAGCCCCTGCTGCAGGGGAGGGGCAGGCATGGAGGGGGGCACCCCTCCCCCTGCCTGAGACCGCTCTCTGCCTCTCTCCTCTCCTCTCCTCTCCAGCATCTCGCCCACCCTCTCTCTTTCTGAATCTCCTGCTCCCACATCTGGCACCTTCGGGGGTTCCCTCTTGCAGCCCCTGCTTTCTAAGCCCACTGTGGGAAAGGAAGGGGCCATGGGGTCAGTTTCAAGCCCCCATTCCCACAGGGGCTAGTCTCCCAGTCACCTGCCCGGCGTGTTGAGGAGGCTGCCCTTTCTCTCTGACCCAGGCTAGGGAGTAGGGAGTAGGCACGTCCATAGGTTCCATCCTGATCACATGGGGTCTCAACACCCTGCTCTGGAGCCCTCTCCAAAGCCAGAGGCTAGAGCCTGAGGTCACAGAGGTAGGAGGGGCAGGGACACTGCTCTGCCTTGGCTCCATCCTGGCCCTGCCCAGCACACCCTGAGGGCAGCCAGGAACCAGGCTCACTCATCTCCAACATCCAGGACTCACACAGCTGGGGCTGCCTGTGCCTGGGCAGGGGTGAGCCATGTCCCCTGTAGGGGCCATGAGCAGTGGTCGGTGAGCAGGGGTCAGAGGCTGTGAGGGGAGCACTGTGGCTGGGTGTGGTGACCTGGGATGGAAGGAGGCTGGCTTCAGGAGGCAGTGAGGACAGGGGCGAGGATGGTCTCTGATGGCAGAGGGGTCTCTGGCTTTAGAGCACCTCATGTTGCTGCTGTGTGGCCTCACTGACGACCTGGGGAAGAAGAGAAGCCCAGTGCAAACCAGTGTTGGCAGGAGAATGGAGCCCCAATCCTGGGTTGCCCCCCAACTCCAGGGCAGCAGGACCCCCTCTCCTTCCAGGTAGAGGCTTGAACCAGCACAGTTGGTGGAAGGCACCTGGCTGACAGCCTCTCAGACACACCCCATAGCCCCCCCTCCAAGGGTAAGGGGACCAGGCAGATGGCTCACCTCCCCATCCCGGGTCTCGATGGTCTTGATCATCACTGTCTTCTTGGTATGGACCTCAGAACCCCTTTGCTCAGGGCTTGTTTCTGTAATAGATCCAACCACATAATCAGCCTGACCAAGTCCAGGCCTGGGCCACTCCAGGGACTAGAAGTTCATCCCTGGTTCCATGGGATGGAGCCCAGAAGTCTCCTCCCCCTTCAAGATGGGCCTGTTACTTCTTCAGCAAGACTTCATAACCTGTCCTTGAGCCCAGCATCCAGCAGCGGGCTCTGCAGACACTGGGGCCAATCCCATGGCCGGGAAGGGCTCAGAAGCCAACAGATGTGCTCCAGCTATGGGCTGATTTAGAAGGGTGGGGGACCCCTGAGGCCCCAGACCACCCAACATTCCCATTCTTCACACACCTCTTTGCTCCCTCTCTACCACTGGGCTCCAACACAGCCCTGCATGAATTTGTACCCGGAAAGAACCCCAACCCCAGCGTCAAGACACTCTTTTGGAGGACCTCATGGCACCCAGCCCCCTTTCAGACTCCAGATGAGTAAACTGTGTCTTAATGAAAGACAGACAGACAGAGAAGTCAGCTACTGATTCATCGTGCTGGTGGCCAGTCACTTGCCCCTCTACGCCCCAGTGTCTTCACTGTGAAACAGGAACAATGATACTTGCACTGTCATGGCCACAGAACCATTGGTTTGAAAAAGCATTAAGCAGTTTCAGTTGCAAGGCTTACACTCGGGTGTCTGCATAAACTACCAACTGAAAAAAGAGGTTCTGAGTTTTACAGGGCAGGTCAAATTTAGGTCCTGAGTATTCTGAGTTTGGTGTTCATGAATCTCCTTAGCGAGCAACCAGCCTGTGATGAACGTTGTAACTCGGTGGGGCACGGCATGTATTTTTCCCGATGGAAATGAACGTCGAAGATATAAAAGGTTTGATCTAGGAAAGGCGATCCTGCCAAGGACTCCGACTTGCTTTCCTAATGTATCATTATAGCGTGTTTTTCTGCTCTCTGGGGCTGGAAAGCCACTCGATCTGCATATTACTAATGTCAGAATGGCAGAATGCCCTAGGAGCTCGTTCTTTTAATTGTTTGGCTTTGCTAAGGTTTGGCTCCATTTTTTTAAAACATGCATCCAACATCTTGCTCCAGCAAACTGGAGGTGTTCAACAAGGAGCTGGGGGTGGGAGTGGGAGTGGTAGGGGATGCTTGGCAATTTGCCAAACAGACACTGGCTGGTGGGTGCCTTGTAGCCCAGGGTGTATGGTTCTAGATGCTTCTGCTGCCAGACCCCCAAGGACACCCCTGGTACCTTCAGAGTTTGGGTATATTGGGAACATCTTGCTGTCAGACGGTGCCTCTCCCTAACTTCCCTCACCCACCTGCAGCAGCCCCCTTTCTCTTTCCCAGACCCCAGCCCTGTCCCCATGGCTCCATCTTCCCTTCCTGGCTGGCCTCGGGCAGTGCCCATGCCGGACGCCTGCCCCTGCCACCCAGCATCCACTGACCAACAGGCACTCACCTCGGAAGTTGAGAGCAGAGAAGGTCTGGATGGGGATGTTGATCCTGAAAGGGGAGAGACCAAGCCCCCAAAGGGTTAGGGCCCTCCATCTCTCCCTGTGACCCGCCCCCCCACCAAAGCTTGCCCAGGCCCCCTCTAAACACCATTGTCAGCTGTCCCTGTCCCATTGACCTTAACACTCCCACCTTCACGCTACTAAGGGCATGGGGTCAAAGGTCAACTGCAGCTATCCCAGGAACTGTTCCTTCTGGAAGGATCACTCATTCCATCCCTGACTTGCTGGCCTCACATCAGTACTCCCAACCCCACTGCCCTTTCCAGTTCACCAGGATTTCCTTCTTCAGGTACTGCAGGGTGTATCGATAGCAGCTGTGGGCAACATCCATCATGTATGCCCACCCTCCAGCCAGGCTGGGAACCTCCAGCCCACCCATGGGAGGGCAAGTGCCAGCGTAAATGCCATCCCCATTTATGCCTAGTGCTGGGAGAATGCAACATTGAGAATGCAACTTGAGCCACCTTAAAAGGTCAATATATGTACATGTAATTCTATGAAATCTGAAATCTCTCTATGTGCAGTCTATCTAAACATGTCTGCTGATTTTTTAAAACCTTAGATATTATCATTCTTATGAGTATCAATAGGTGTCATTTTTTTTTTTTTTTGAGCAATTGACCTGTTTTAAATTGAGGTTAGGTTTACATGCAGGGAAATGCACAGTTGCTTAGTATACAAGTCAGCAAGTTTTGATCAATGTCTACATCCATGTAACTACCAGTCTAAATCAAGATATACAGCATTTCTAGGGCGCCTGGGTGGCTCAGTCGGTTAAGCACCCAACTCGTCATTTCAGCTCAGGTCACGATCTCATGGTTCATGACATCGAGCTCTGTGAGCCCACTCGGGGTTCTCTCTCTCCTGCCCTCTCTGCCCCTCTCCCACGTATGCCCTCTCTCCCCCTCTCTCTCTCTCTCTCAAAAATGAATAAATAAACAAACATTTAAGAAAGATGTATGGCATTTCCATCACCCCAGAAATTTCCCTCACATTGCCTTCTAGTCGCATGTCATTTTCGGTATCTAGAGGTTAAGTTGCTCTGAGCATGTCATGCTGTCTTATCCTCCGAGCATGTGTATGTGCATGTGTGCATGTGTGTGTGTGTGTGTTCACTTATACACCCTCAGTGCACGAGTCTTGCACTCTCCTTCTTAGCCTGTGTCCAAGGCTCTCTACTTGTCTCTATTGCCCCCTCCTTTACCTTCCTCATCATCCCCTACTCTGCTTTCAACTCCCCCTTGACTGGCAGTAATATTTTATTACTCGTTGCTGAACATGGTTTTATGCTGCTGGTTCTTAATTCTGAAGGTGGATGAGGGAATACTTATGTTTCTCTTTTTATAAAAGCTATTAATTAAATCACCTTTACCCAGGTGGCCTTAGTTAATTCTCCACAATTAGTGGTGTGGTGGCCTCGTGTACAAAATTATTTCCAGATCTTGCTAAGGTGATCCTGAGCCCCCCTCCCAGGGCAGGAATGGGCGCCTCAGCACTCCCCAGAACCCCACCACCAGCCCCGGCCTCGCCTCTCACCGGCTTTCCTCGCCCTCCAGCAGCTTCCGGTAGGTGGCGATCTCCACATCTAGGGCCATCTTGACATTGAGCAGGTCCTGGTACTCGCGCAGGTGGCGGGCCATCTCATCCTTGAGGTGCCTGATCTCTTCTTCCAGACGTGCAATGTTGTCCTGGTAGCCACTGGCCTCACTAGCAAAGCGGTCTTCCAGCTCCCGCATCTGCCTCATTAGGGAATCGTTCTGCAGGAGAGGGACACCCCGGTCAAGAACAGGCATGGAGGGGTGGGCACTAGTGACCCGGGATGGGGAGAGACACAGCCTCAGAGCTAGGAGGCAACCCCAGATGGTCAGGTCCAGGAGTTGGAAAACCTTCTGAGCTAGGGGACCCTGAACTCAAGTGAAGTCTTATGTAGAAACCCAGAGAACAGAAGTGATAAAAGGAAGCATCAATGTTCACCCTCTCCACCCCCACCTAGGAGCCCCATAATTCCTGAGAGTCCAACTGAGAATCCACCCATCTGTTTTCATCCCTGTGGTAGATATAAAGAGACAGAGGCCCAGAGAGGGTATGTGATGGGAAGGAACCAAGGTCACAGAGGGAGAGTGTGAGCTGTAGGCCTGAAGGATCAGGCTGGGCAAGGTGGGCAGGGACTCACAGTGCCCTTGAGGGCATCGATTTCGCAGGTGTAGGACTGGATCTGGTGTCGGTACTCCATCATCTCCTGCTTGGCCTGGCGCAGTGCATCGTTATTCTTGTTGGCTGCCTGGGTCAGGTCGGACACCTAAGGGTAGGGAGGGGCATGAGAAAAGGAGGATGCATGAGAAAAGGAGGGACGGCAAGGGACAAGGGAGCACGGAGACCTGGCTCACCCTCCTCCCCATGGATAGAGCAGAGGAAGCATCTCTAAACAGGGATGGAGGGGGACAGAGGAGCCAGGGCACCTGGGCCAGGTTACCCACCTTTGACTTGTACCATTCCTCAGCTTCTGAGATGTTCTTAGCTGCAATGGTCTCATACTGAGCCCGGATGTCCCTGAGGGCAGCAGTGAGGTCTGGCTTGGACATGTCCATCTCTACCTGTACTTGTTGTTCCTGAAGTTGGGCCTGTAGCTCTCGGATCTCCTGCAGGGTGCAGCTGGGTTTCAGTCATTACCAAGACCCACCCACACAGCACCCTCACAGCCCCGTTCCCAGAGCCTTGCACTGCCCCCCATCCCTTCCAGCTGCCCTCACCAGGGTCTAAAGACCCTGAAGATGAAGGCCGAGGGCATACCTCCTCATGCACTTTCTTAAGGAACGCAATTTCCTCGTTGAGAGATTCAATCCTGCGCTCCAGGTCAATTCGAGCTAGAGTAGCGGCATCCACGTCCTGGGAGTGATCAAGCAAGAGGGACAGGGTCACTGATAACCCAGGCAGGGCAGAGGGAGACCAGGGGTCACATGGGGTGAGAAGGGTAAGGCTCCACTGGGGGACCAAAGAGGGCTCACCGCTCGGAAGGCAGCCAAATTGTTCTCTGCTTCTTCTTTCAACTGAATCTCCTCTTGCAGCCTGGCCAGAACAGACAGACAGGAAGTGACAGTCGGTGGGGATAAAACTGGCAGTGGAGATGCCTGAGCGGGGGCTGCCCAGGGAGTGGGGCTCCCACAGTGTCAGGAGGCCTGGCTAGAGGGTAGAGACAAGAGGCCCCGCCCACCCAGGGAGGGGACAGGAAGTGGTCCAACTTCTTCCCCAGAGCCACACCCCGGAAGTCTATGTCCCCACCAGATTGTGACCTCCCTGGGATTAGGAACTGTGTCTATTTTATCCACTGCTATGTTCCTGGTTCCCAGCCCCAGCCTGGCCCATGTAGGCACTCAATTATTGTCTGTGTCCCAGTGGCAGGACAGTGATTCTGCTCACTTAAGCTGTCAGGAGCAGGACCTACCAACACTTGCTCTGTTCTTGTTCCCTGTTCAGATGGGAAGCCTGATGAAGCCCACCACCAAGTCCTCCAAGTTTTCTGGGGGCTGCAGCTAGCTCCTCCCCCCCTTTTCCTCTAGCTTATCCATTCCCTCTGTGAAATGGCACAGCCTCAGCTAGGGACAAGGACCAAGATCTGCTGTCTACCCACTTCCCCTGGGCCCCCTTACAGATGGGCTGAGAGCTACCACTTGTATTCCCCAGCCCCTGCCTGTCCCAGCCGGCCCCATCCTCCTTGTCTCCTATCAACCTCTCCTCTCCCTCTGACTGAACCCCGACCTCCTCCCTCCACTCCTCTGCCTGTCCCCCGTCAACACCACCCCAGCATCTTAAGATGCTCTTAAGGAGGCTGTCCTCAGGGCCCTGGTCTCCCACTTGCACCCCCAGGAGGTCCCCAAGAAAACTCCTCCTTTGCAGAGTGAGAGCACGAGGGAGAGACCTGCGGTCCATCTCTCCTCAGAGGACACCGTAGATGGCTCTCTCCCCGGAGTGGGGAGGAGAGGAGTCCCTAGCGCCCTGGGGGCAGGCAGGTGCTGACGGCTGCGCCCCAGCCCCCAGGCCTCGCCTCCCGCGCCCAGCCCATGGAGAAGGGGTTCCGGGAGCGCCGGGACCTCACTTGGCCTTGAGCCGCTGCAGGTCGTCCAGCAAATTGTCGCGCTCGACGTCGACGCGGGCGCGCTGGTTGGTGAGCACCTCCACCTGGCGCCGCAGCTCCCGCAGCTCCTCCTCGTAGATCTCGGCCACCCGGGTCGGCTCGCGGCCCTTGAGCCGGTTCACCTCGGCGGCGAGCGCCGCGTTCTGCTGCTCCAGGAAGCGCACCTTCTCGATGTAGTTGGCGAAGCGGTCGTTGAGTTCCTGCAGCTCCACCTTCTCGTTGGTGCGCGTGGTCAGGAACTCCTGGTTCACGGCGTCGGCCAGCGAGAAGTCCAGCAGCTCGCCCGCGCCGTAGGAGGAGGAGGAGGGCACGCGGGCCGTCCCCAGCCGGCTGGCCCGCAGCGACCCCAGGCCCCCGGCCCCGCCCGACGTGCGCGACACCTGGTACACGCGGGACGTCACCGAGCTCGAGGAGCCCTTGGTGCCGAAGCTCCCGCGCGGGAACACCGGCGAGCTCAGCGGGGAGCCGAGCGGGAAGCCCGAGGCCCCACCGAACCTGCGGTGGTAGGAGGACGTGAGCTGGCTGGACGAGTAGGCCTGGCTCATGGTGACGGCGCGGGCGAGGCTGGGCGGCACGGAGGAGGCGGCGGGCGGCGGCCGGCCGGAGAGTGGATGCGTCGAGGGGAGATAGGGCCCCTTAGCCGTCCGCACTATTTGTATCCCTCCTGACATCAGCCCCCGCCGCCCCTCCCCTGACAGCTGCAGGATCCCGCTGTCCTGCCAGGAAGGGCGGCCGCTGGCGTGGGGGCGGGGAGGCCGGCTCCCCCGCAGGAGGCCTGCGCACCCTCAGCTGGTGGGAAGGGGCCCGCAAGAGGTGTGGGGCAGGCTGGAGGACCTAGGAGGGCAGAAGATGGGCAGGCCTGCCAACCCCTTCACCGGGGGCAGCAAGCATGTCCAGAACCCCTTGACAGGCCTCTTTCAGCCCTTGGGTGCCTGGGGAGGGGGACGGGAGTCAGGGGAGAGAGTAGGAGAGAGGGTTCCATTTGGTTTGAGGGTGTCCCTTTTGCTCTAAGGAGAGACTTTGAGTCATTTCCTGAAGGGACAAGACCTATTCCCAAGAAAGGCTCAAAACCACATCCTCCCTCCCCCGCAAAGATTTTCTAGAAGGGACGGAGTTTCGGCAGGGCTCAGGCAACACAGTCCACCAGCCGGGCATAGAGGAAGAGGGTCTCCAGGCAGGCAGGGTGGGAGAGGATCCTGGGGGGCAAAGAACAGTCCTGGCCAGATCCCGCCTGCTCCTGAATCTACACTGGTACCAGGGTTCTAGTCCTGAGCCTCAGTTTCCCTCTGGGCTAGTCTAGGCCCTTCCCCCACTCCTCCTCGGGGTAGGGCGGAGCCTCAAGTTTATAAACAACAGGGTGATTTCCAGAAAGAGTCTAGTGCCCTCTCAGTTTCCAGTTGCTGTGTATTCTCACCCCCACACACCAACTTCGCCTGGCTTCTGCCCCCTTGTGCCCACCCCCACCCATACTCTGATTCATCCCCCTACTCACATCACCCACACCCACATACACCAGGGGTTTGTATTTTGTCAGGAGCCACATGTCAACCCAGCCATCTCTCTGGCAGCAACAGCTGCCAGCCCTGACATACCAGAGCTGGTATTTATAGAGGAGAATGCATCAATCCGGGAAGCAAGTGCACGGGAGAGGCGCTCTGGGGGATGGGGGCCCGTACCTGAGGAGGCATGGGTGTCAGATGGCGGAGGAAGGTTTGGGGAGAGAAGCCCCAGTCACTTCTCACCCCCATAAGGCTCCAAGCCCCCAGCAAGAATGGAGTCCCACAGAGGACCTGTCCAGTCCTTCATAGCTCCCCGTCCGCAGTGTACAAGGTACTGGCTGACCTCTGAGGACTTCTCCACGAGCACTGACTGTCTCCCTACATCTCCACCTGGCACTTTCCAGGCCTCTCTTAGATCTGACCCTCTCAGAATGCAAACTTTGGAATTAGGGTGCTGGTCCTGGCTTAGCTCTGCCGTCACCAGGGGGCCAAATTACTAGCAGGCAAGTCCTTCTTCTTTGTGTCTCCACTATAAAGTGGAAATAGTCACACAAGTCAAATAAAGTGGAAATGGTCAGCCTTGCCATATCTACCCCACAAGGGTTTGAAGAGGCTTGGGTAACAGCATGCAAATAATACCTTACACATACTAAGCACCTGCTGTGCTGAGCACTCCCCACCCATGACCCCCAATCCTCCAACAATCCTATAAAGTAGAAACTAGTATTATTCCCAGGGATACTGCAGGGAGCTGAGGCAGTCGAACTCCAGAGCTGTGCTTTGCCCCCAGAATGGATGTGAATGTGCCAGGTGAACTGTAAAGGGCTTTGTTACTGCTGTCTTTTCAAAGTCTTTCTACACCAAGTATCTAATTTTTATCCAGGAGACAGGCCTATGAGGTGGGTGGGGAGTTCCAGATATTCTTATCCAGGCCTGGAGTCAGTGCAAGCTGTTGAGTTCTGGTTATTTTTGTGTCTTGTCTCCCAAACTAGATTGTAGGCTCCTGGAGAATTTTAGAGACCATGTGGATCCTTAGCATATCCTAGGCAACAACCGTCCTTGTTGTAATTCAAACTAGCCTGCAAGCTTTATTTCTCATTCTCTTATTTTGGTAACAAATGCTACACTTACACACACTTATACACACACACACACACACACACACACACACACACACACACACACACACACTGCACATGATGGGTGGACAGGTGACTCAGTTCCCAGCCGGTATTATAAACTGTATCTCTCTGACTGCAATGATTGGCTCAACGGGTGACCTGGACCTGAGAAGGGCCAATCAGAGACCTTCCCTGGAATTTATAGCTGGAACATTGATTACTAAACTGGAGGCTGTGGCAACCATGTTTTTTGCCCATTGGGGTCTTTCTGCACTAGGAGGAAAGGGAGGTCAACATTCAAGGAGAAGCAGAGACACCTCGAGAGGAGAGTACCAGGCAAAAAGTCCTAAATTCCAACCCCTGGGGCCCTGGTTCTGCAGCTCTTCCCTCAATGTTGTGAGCTCCCCCAGTGTCCTTCCTGACTTTGGGGCCAGTAAACTTTTCCTTTTTTTTTCACTTAAGGCATTTGGTGCTGGCTCCTCTCACTTGTAGCCAAACATTCCTGACTAATCTATTGTAGGAGACTGTGCACCCATTTCCTAGGGAGGACAGAACATTTTTGGGAGTCCTCTCTGTGAACAGTCTCCAGACCACATAAGGAAATTGCCCTTCAGACCAGCCCGAGATCTCAGTTCCTTGGTGAAATGAAGTAGAAAACAAACAAATAAATTATGTCACCTATTCTCTACTCAAAATCAACATCTACCAGACTTGGCTCTGAACCACTTGGGGCTGTTTCCAAACTTCAGTTCCAACCCCAAGAATTTGCTACCATGGAGTGCAGCAAAACAACACTCCAAGTCTTGGACAGCAGGTGAAAGAGGAGTGCTCCAAAACACGTTCTGAACTGGGCAGCACCTCAGGAGTAAGAGTTTAGCCTCCCCAGGGAACTATCTAGACTGGGACACACTAAAAAGAATAATAATTTATCTGGATGTGTAATCTACTTGGCACAAAATTCAAGAGGTCCCATTCTGTGGGTTGGTTGCCTTTTCACTCTGTTGATCATACCCTTTGATGCACAAAAGGTTTTCATATTGATGAAATCCAATTTATCTATTTTTTCTTTTATTCCCTGTGCTTTTGGTGTCATAGTCAAGAAATCACTGCCAGATTTGATGTCATGAATTCTACCGCTCATGTTTTCTTCTAAGAGTTTTACAGTTTTATGTCCTTGATGCATTTTGAGCTCATGTTTGTGTGTGGTGTGAGGTAAGGGTCCAACTTTGTTCTTCTACATGTGAAAATCCAGCTTTCCCAGCACCATTTGTTGAAGACTGTCTTTTCTCCAATGAATGGTCTTGGCACCCTTGCTAAAAACCATTTCAACCTATGTGTGAGGATTTATTTCTGGGCTCTCTGTTCTACTCCACTGGCCGATCTCTCTGTCCTTTGACAATACCACACTGCTTTGATTACTGAGGCTTTGTGATAAGTTTTGAAATCAGGAGGAGCACCTGGGTGGCTCAGTCAGTTAAACTTCCAACTTCCCCTCAGATCTTGATCTCACAGTTTGTGAGTTTGAGCCCTGCTTCAGGCTCTGTGCAGACAGCTCAGAGCCTGGAGCCTGCTTCCGATTCTGTGTCTCCCTCTCTCTCTCTGCTTCGCCCCTGCTCATGTCCGCGCTCTCTCTCTCTCTCTCTCTCTCTCTCTCTCAAAAATAAATAAGCATTAAAAAAATTTTGTAATTAAAAAAAAGAAATCAGAAAATGTGAAGCCTTCAACTTTGTTCTTTTTCAATATGTTCTGGCTATTTGGGGTCCCTTGAGATTCCATACGAATTTTAGGATGGATTTTCCCATTTCTTCAAAACATATTTGTGGGATTTTGATAGGAATTGCATTGAATCTGTTGGTCACTTTGGGCAGTATTGACAGCTTAACAATATTAAGTCTTACAATCCATGAATATAGGATGCCTTTCCATTTATCTGTGTCTTCTTTATGTCAGTAATGTTTTATAGTTTTCAATGAACAAGTCTTATGCCTCCACCATTATGTTTATTCCTAAGTATCTTATTCTTTTGATGCTATTATAAATGAAATTGATCATGTGGGGTTTGCCCTTCATTCTGTAAATGTGGCATATTAAACTGATTGATTTTCATATGTTGAACATCCTTGCAACCCAGAAATAAATCCCACTTGGTCATGGTATATAATCCTTTTAATATGCTGCTGAATTAGTTTGCTAGTGTTTTGTTAAAATTTTTTTATGTTTATTTATTTTTGAGAGAGCTAGAAAGACAGAGCGCAAGCAGGGGAGGGGCAGAGAGAGAGGCAAACACAGAATCTGAAGCAGGCTCCAGGCTCTGAGCTGTCAGCACAGAGCCCAAGGGGGCCTCAAACTCACCAACTGTGAGATCATTACCTGAGCAGAAGTTGGTCACTTAACAACTGAGCCACCCAGGAGCCTCTAGTATTTATATCAATATTCATAAGGGATATAGGTCTGTAGTTTCATTTTTTTGGTGCCTTTGTCTGGCTTTGGTATCAGGGAAATGCTGGCCTCATACAATGAGTTAGGAAGTATGCCCTCCTCTTCAAATTTTTGGAAGACTTTGAGAAGTACTGGTGTTAATTCTGAAATGTTTGGTAGAACTCATCAGTGAAGCCATCTATCTGGGCCTGCTCTTTTCTTTATTGGGACATTTTGAGTCATTCTTCTTAATATCCTCATTTGTATTTCACTGTTTGAGCTTGCCATAATTTATTTAGCCAATTTTTTATTTATGGGCATTTATATTGTCTCCATTCTTTTGCTATGATAAACAATGCTGCTGTGAACATCCTGGGGACACACTTTTGAATTTATAAATTTTGATAAGATATTTAAAAAAAATAGATTATTTTATGGTCACAGTCTTACTTTGAGCTAATTGGTATTGGAAATGTGAAGGTCCCCTAAGACAGACCATTTCATTCAGTGTTTTTCAGGAAAAAAAGGGGACGATTTATAAACTTGTGTATGTGGTACAATGTCTTGTACACTGGTTGCTATCAATACATTTTGTCAACCCAATTAAAGAAAAAAGTCAGTCCTGCTTTTGCTTGAAATCCTCCCAGATTACCCTGACCTTGGAGAGTCTTGGGAGCTTGAGGTTGGAGGTGACTTCAAAAGTCACGAGGTCAGCCAGTCCAATGTCCTTACTTCTCAATTAAGGTTGAAATCTCTCTGGTGTCTCTAGCAGGCATGGGTCCTGCTTGAATCCCTT
The DNA here is from genome assembly GCF_028018385.1 of Neofelis nebulosa. NCBI lineage: Eukaryota > Metazoa > Chordata > Mammalia > Carnivora > Felidae > Neofelis > Neofelis nebulosa. Next base: position 18,423,413 of record NC_080783.1, read on the forward strand.
CACTGCCTGGGAACTTGGTGTCTTTAGGCAGCCCATTCCATTCCACTAAGAGTCATTGGGTACCACACATCTCCGTCATGGACAATGGACAGCTGTGCTGTTAGAAAACATTTCCTTAAGGGCACCTGGCTGACTCAGTCAGTACAACATGAGGTTCTTGATCTCAAGGTTGTGAGTTCAAGCCCTACATTGGACATGGAGCTTAACTTAAAAAATATATATATATTGAAAATACTGAAATTATATTGAAAATATATATACTGAAAAATATATAGAGAATGAATGAATGAACAGAATGAAATGGTCTGTCTTAGGGGACCTTCCCATTTCCAATACCAATACATATGTATATGTATATGTAATATGCACGCACACTCACACACATATACACACACATATATATGAAAACATTCCCTTATATTTGAACCTGCATGATGTGTCTCTGCTATGCTCTTACTCTGACCAGGGAGCCCAGCAGAGTGAAAAGAGCTCCACTTTCACAGATCAAATACTTGGGGGCAGTACACCTTCCTCTTGGAGACTCTGCCTGTTTCACCATTTTCAGTTTCTCTCCCTTCCCTGAGCTAACAAACCAGCAAAACCCAGAGTCATCATGGCCTCCAAGGCTCCATAGGACCGGCCCTGCTCACCTTGCCAACCTCAGCTCATTCACTTTTCCTTTGGGCACACCTTACTTCAACCACACCATCCTCTTTTCTGTTGGGTGACACTGGTTGGATGACACCAGTTGAACGACCCTGCCAGGCTCTTTCCAGCCGCCAGACCTCTGCATTTGCTGTCCCCTGCCTTCCTCTAAGCTCGGTGTCTGGAGGGCTTGTGGACGCCGACCTAGTGTCTGGAGGGCCTATAGATACCGAGGCAGATCTCTGAACCTCACAAAGGGTTCCCTGGAACTGCCCATAGAACCTCCCAGATCCCATAGATGGCACAGATGAGGGGTCAGGTGGCTGGCCTTGGTGGGTGGCTGGAGTGGGAGTGCTGACCTGACCAGCCTGGGGCATTTGGATTGAGGAAAAACTGAAAGAGGGCAGAAAAGGACCAGGAGCCACTCTTCCACCTTGCCCTGTCTGGGAGCACCTCATACCCCAAGTCTGGCCCAGGATCCCAGGTGGGAGACAGTGTTGATGTCTCCCCACATTGCACCCCTCCTCCACCCACTGACGTGCCCCCCCTTCAAGGCTTTCCCTTTGCCCCTTTCTCCAGGACCCATCCTCCCCCCCTTTCTGTTTTCCAGCTGAACACATGGGGCTTCTACCCAGAGCTGGGTTGGGCCAGGAGGCAGCCATTGCACGAGAGCCTTGGGGACAGTGTGGCAGGTGTGAACTCTGGAACCCTGGCTCTTGCCTCAGCTTTCCGCTTGGTAGGGAGGTAGTAAGCTCAAGCATGGGGGTGTGGGTGTGGGTGTGGGGTGGTCAGCCAGAGGCTAAGATACGGGTCTTCATCCTGGGGGTTCACCAAATAATCATTTGGGTGACCTGGACAAGTCCCATTTGCTCTCTGGCTCTGTCAGTCAGAAGTGTGAAAGGGGATCAGGCCAGGTCACCTCTGAGGTCCTCTCAGCCTCTGATATCCTGAATCCCTGGGCTGAGGGAGTGGGAACAGGGAGTGGTGAGTGGTCCCCGGCTGAGGGCTGAGCCCTTGCTCTCTGGTGCCTCCCTGCCTCAACGCTCCCAGAGCTCTCCCTAGGCAACAGCCCCCTTCCCTACGGCACCTCCCCACCCCCCCTGCCCATTCCTCTCAGCTCTAGTGGCTGCTTAACCTTCTACAGGCTGCTGAGGAGCCTGGAGTGACTGTAAAAGGGAAGGAATGTCCAGAGGCAATTGTTTCTTCCTGATATCACCAAGCGGAGGTTGAGTTGGGGGCCCAGCAGGACGGTGGCGTCAGGATTCTCCCTGCAACTCCTCTGTCTCATACTGCCCTTCCCCAGGCTGGGCCAGCCCCCCAGCCCTCATCTGCCTCCCTCTGCCTCTCACTGGCTTAAGACCTTCAGGCCAGTCTCCATGTGATCCCAGACTGTTTTCTGAGCCCCTGGCTTCATGATGGGGGGTGGGGGGCACTCCCACCTCCATTCTCATAAATCCCTCCTCCACCTCCTCCTCATCACCCCCACACCGCTGACCCAGCCCCTTCCCCGGGGAGGCCCCACAGCCCAGCTCCAACCCCCTGCCTGCCCCACGGCTCCTTTTACAGACATGGAACGCTGAGGGTTTTCTGCCAAAGTAGGAGAAGTCTGAGGCCAATCTCACCTCCTCCCAGCCCCCAACTTCTACCAAATAGGACACTTTGCAGGCTGGGGAGAGAATGGGGGGTGAGGCTGAGCTTCAAGGGGAGGGGCCACTGAGATGGCAGAGGTGAAACTGCCTTGTGGACCCGGAGCATCCTGTCCCCTCAGGTGTCACTTGCATGGGTAGGAGATGGAGAAGCAGAGGAAGGGGACCAAAGTCAAATCCAGGGAAGGAGAAGGGGCTTTAGTAGCATTAGAAGAAGGTCCCCCCCAGAAGGCTTTCTGATGTGCAGAGAGCAGCCTATGGCTGGGAGTTGGGAGGCCAGAGGCCTGCCAGATCCAGATAAGCTGTGTGACCAGACTGTTATGTCCTTTCTCTGGGTGTCAGTTTCTCCTTGCTTAAAGTGAAATATCCTGGACATCCCTCCCTACTCTGCCTCAAGGAGAGGAGTGAGAGAGGCCTTTTTCTTCTGAATCAAGGCTTGGGTGCCTCCCCGGGGCAGCCCTGTTGGGAGCCTCTCAGACTCACCATCAATCGGAACCCAGCTCCCTGGCACAGCCACAGAATGGCCCCAATCCCATGATGAGACGTGGCTACACCAGCCAGCAGAAATGGGATCAACATCCTCCTTAGACATACGTTCTCCCTACCCTCCTGTTCTTTGCAACCTGTAGGTGCTCCTGTCTTCCCTCTCCCTGGGGAGGGGGGGGGGTCCCGCCCAACAAAACAACACAACCCTGTGTCCTGCCGGCTCTCCCAGCTGTCCCCACACATATCTCTCCTCAGCACGATTACCAGCAGTTTGGAGGGGATGCCTCTAAACTTCTCCAAATGGCGCCGGGTCCTGAGCCATTTCCTGAAGAGACAGAGAACGGAGGCAGAGGAGCTGTCTGTCCCCACACAGCCATGCACGCCTCCCGCCCCCCGCGGAAACCCCCAAGCAGAAGAGGAGAAACGCTCTTTGACCACACTAGGGTGTATCTGGGTGGAAGAGGGTAAGGGGTCTGAGAAGTGGGGTGAAGGGTGTCAGAGGGAGGTCGAGAGCCCCTAAGATGGGGTCCGATGGCACTCCGCCCTGCTCCGACCTCCGTGCAAGATTTCACAGGCTCCTTCACCTGCCCAAGGATTCATACCCTGGATAGCCTCTCAAGGCCTGACTCTAATCCCTCTGCTGAAATGCAAGCCCCTTCTTTCTTAGAATTTGACCAGATAGAAAAGGCAGCTTCCTCTCTTCCCTGGATTTCTGGCAGGTTCTTAGTGCCATCACTCCGCCTCTCCTTCCTTGATTCGTCCCCATTCCTTTCATCTTTCCTCACAGGCTTTTTTGGTTTCAGCCCCTCCAGTTTGGTCATATCTCTGCTGTCCTGGGCCCTTTCCAGGTTTCCTACATCACTCTGAGGCTGTGGAGTGCTTTAAACAGGGCCTGAGCAGGCTGGCAATGACCTCACATGGCCACTATGCACAGTTGCTATCTATAGCCTTATAGGATCATCCTCCTCTTCCTCTAGCCAGCTGAGTCACAGTCATCTTGGGGTCCACTCAGACCCTAGGGCCTTCTCTGCCAGTCCAGACCACAGTCCACCACAGCACTCTGAGCTGTTCTAGCGGCTGAGTGGGGTGCTTTATTCTTCAAACCATCCAAGTACACAGTGGAAGTGAGTCGTGGGTTCCAGAAGATAGCCCTTCTCGAACCCTCAGTGTTTTTGTAGCCCTTGTCCTTCATCTTTCTATCTTCTCACACCTGTCCAGAGAGCCAGCCAGTGGCTTAAATTCCATCTGACCCTACAGAGGTATGGGTAAGGGGTGGGTCGGGGGGGGGTGGGATTTGGGAAGCAACTGTTGGACCGCTGCTTGGGGTCAAATTGGATCTATCGCTCTTGAGTGAGTTACTTCACCCTTCTGAGCCTCAGTTTACTCATCTGTAAAACGAGGATAATAGTTACTTCCCAGTGTTGTGAGGATTAGAGATAGATTTTTATATGGCAGGTGTCCAGAATACCATGCCCAACAAAACTACCAGTTATGGAGCACCTACTGTATACTAGGCATAGTATTCTGGACACCTGCCGTATAAAATCACCATATCTCTAATCCTTACAACATGGGGAAGTAACCATTATCCTCATTTTGCAGTTACGGACACTAGACTCAGAGAGCTTAGGGAAGTTCTCTAAGGTTGCATAGCAAGTAAAAACAAAGTCTGAGTCGAACCTTAAGTTGATAGCTCCTAGAAACCCAGCTCATTTCTCTGCGTCTCTAAGGCCTTGCCACAGACTGACTTGGTAGCCTCAGCTCTAGGTCCTTCCTTTTTTTAACTCAGCCCCATCCAGGGATCTCCACTGAAAAGTCCCTTGTCTAGTAGTGGGCAAGTCCTTCTCAACCTTCCACCCTGCTCCTCTCCCCAATCCCACTGCCCTCCAGGAAGGGGACTGGGCTTGGAGGGGGCAGGTTTTAGGGAGTCAAACCCCATCAGCATATGGGGTCTGGCCTCCATCCCATGGGACCTGGGAGCACTGAGGATATTCCATCCAGGGACTAAAGAGGCTGGTGGGGGTCACTCTGCCCAGTGCCACCCTCAGGCCAGCCAGGCACTGGGGCTCCCCTGCCAGCTGGAGAGGATCCCCTGAATGCACCCTGGCCCCAGACTGCCCCCAGCTGGCCTGGGAGCTGGCCTCAGGCAGAAGCATGCCCCATTCTGTCCTCGAGAGGCTGCCTGGAGGACTGGGACTGGGGGCTGGGCTGGATCCTAGGGTCCAAGGTCAGCTGCTGGGGACTCCCACTGCCACAGCTCTCAGGCCCCAGAGCCACCTAGAGATGTCTCAGATACACCCCCCTTCCCAACTTTAAATATCCCGAGAGACAATTTGTTGGAAACAGAGCACTGGAGTTTTTTCTCCGTACCCAGAGCAGTCAGAACCCTATCCCCTAACCGTCCCAAGAAGCCCCCCTTATGCCCCTTCCCCATCGAGCCTTGAAGACATGGGCCAGGCTCTCCCTCTGCCCTTCCCCAAGCTCCCCAGCCACCCTGGCACCAGAATAGACCACTGACCACCTGCCCTGGGAGCTGGGAGGGGCCACAGCTGGTGCTGCCAATCAGGCATGGGGTGGGGGGAGGTTAGGAGGAGAGGAGGGGGGCGCTGGGACTGTGGGAGGGTACTCCTCAGTTTTGTGCCAGGAGCTCTCCACCAACACCCTACAAGCAACAATGCCTCCCTCTTCCCAGCCACAAGGCTTGGAGTGCCGTATACCCTCTCAGGATGGGGCTCAGACTGTCTCCAAGCCCAGCTTCTTCCCCTTCTCTGGTCTCTGCCCCCTCTCCCGCCTCTCCAGGCCATTCCTCCTACCCCTCCTCAACCCTCAACCTTCAGGTCTGTCTCCGTCCCGCCATGGTCTCTCCACCCCACCCCTCTGGTCTCTGGGTCTCTGCCCCCACCTCCCCCAGCTCCATCTAAGGATGCCCTTGCTTGGTGACCCCACATTCCGGTTACTGGGGTCAGAAGGACTTCCTGCCTGGTGTGGGATCCCTGCCCCCACCCTTAGCTCCCAGCAGCCTCTTGGGGCCAGCCAGCTGCTGGCCCTTTGCAGTCCCCTTCTCAGACCCCTCCCCCAGCCCCAGGCCCAATTTAGCTCCTTTAATCTTCCCTGTAATCCAATCCAACCGTTTCCTGAGCACAGACTGCACTTCCCCAACGCTGGTCCCTGGAGAGGGGTGGGGGCAGGGTGGCCTCAGCTCTACCCCGCACTGGAGCACCCCCACTCCATCCAGGCACCCCTGCAGTGCCTCTCTTCTTCCCACCTCTAGGAGGCCCAGGGAAGCTCCGACTGCGCAGGCCTCTGCCATCTGGCCTCCACACAGGGCCACCGGCCTCAGACTAGCCTGACTCTTCACCTCACTTTCCCACCTCTAGGCCTTTGCTAATGCTCTCCCCTTTGCCTGGAATACCCTCACCTCCCTAGTGCATTCCTTCCCAAGGGACTCTTAGCCCTCCCCTCTCCAGGCCAGCTCCAGCCTAATTTCCCGAATTCCAGACTATAGATTCTGTACAGACTCCAGACTGCCAGCGTCCCTAATCCCAGCTCTGCCTCTTACCGCCCTTGGGCATATTGCTTCCCTCTCTGAGACTCCTATTTCCTCGTCTGTAAATGGGGATCATAACAGTGCATACCTCAGAGGGTGGCTCTGAGGATTAATTGAGTTACTTTATGTAAATAAAGTGCTTAAAGCAGTTCTGGGTAGGTTGTAAAGTGCTATTTAAGTATGAAATGAAAATTATCTTTTTCTGCCTTATATTACAATGACCGTTTCCTTCAAGACACCCATGAACTGTGAAACACTCCATTTATTTAATAACAGCATTTCAGGGGGAAAAAAAACATTACCATATGAAATGTACAAATTGTAAGCCATCTTCCAATTCTGTATATGTATAAATTGTTCAGTAACAATATTTGTGTTGAGAAGAACATATTCTTCTCTACGCTCCTATTCAGCCAGCCCCCTTTCCTGCTTCATGTGCATTCATTTCTGTTTAAAGTAACCTCTACACCCACAGTGGGGCTTGAGCTCCCAACCCAGGGATCAAGAGTCTGGGGACTCATGCACTACCGGCAGAGCCAGCTGGGCACCCCTGTACATTTGTTGATTATCGTTGGTGATAAGGGCTTGGATTCAAGTTCTTACTCCCAAATGATATTTATTTATTATTTTTTTAATCTTTACTTATTTTTGAGGGACAGACAGCGTGTGAGCAGGGGGGGAGCAGAGAGGGAGGGAGACACAGAATCCGAAGCAGGCTCCAGGCTCCGAGCTGTCAGCACAGAGCCGGACGCGGGGCTCGAACCCACGAACGGTGAGATCATGACCTGAGCCATCCAGGCGCCCCCCAAATGATATTTAGCTGATCCAACTTAAGTAAATTCTTTTGCTTCGTTAAGCCTCGGTTTTTCCTACACAGCCAAGATGACTCACAATTATAGTGAGTATTAAGTGAGATAATATATATATTTTAAGGTGTTGGCACTGTGTTGGATATTCAACACAGGAGAACGACCATTATTGGGATGATTTAAAAAACGGTTCTCTCCGAAGACAGGCGGTGAAGAGCTGGAATTTCAGGATCGAAGTGCCCTCCAGTGGCCATAAGGGAAAACTGCAGGCTCCCTGATGAGCTTGGGGCGCTCTTCCTTTGCTGTCCCAGGAATGAACTCAGCCCCCACCCCCACCCCCCAGCCAGGCTTATCCAACCCTTCTGGAATTCTTCACATTATCTTTCCTTTTACAGAAGCTTTAAGGGGCTTTAAAGAAGTACTTAATAGGATAAGACACCAGGGACAGAGCTTTAGCCCAGGAAAGGCTAGAGCCTGGACATACACTGTCTCTCAAAACTTGTGGGCCCAGAGCCCTGTGGCAGGGAGGTAGGATGGTGGGATGCTTTGTGCTGGGCATCAGTTCTCCTTTAACTGGGACACTGGTATCTTGCCCTTGAGAAAACCTTCCTGCTATCCACATCCAGAAATCTGGCATAGACCGAGTATAGCCCATTCCAAGTATCTGCTTCTGTGCGTTCACAGATTTGTCATTTATTCACTCATGCACGCTTCCTTCTTCCCTCCCTCCCTTCCTTCCTTTATATTTCAGTATTTACTGAACACTGGCTGTGTACCAAGCTTCACGTCCTAGGTGCTGGGGTTAAAAAGATCAATCTAACACAGACACAAACACAGCCCCCAAGAGTTGTTCACAATGTCCCAGACACCACATGCAGAGTTAATCCTTGCATTTGAGTGTTTACAGCTTCTCTATGTGGCTGAGTGGGAGGGAAGAGGCAGGAATATCCGATCCAGACTGCCTGATTTCCCCAGATGAAATAGGTCCATAATGGAAGCTTTGCCTGGCCAGGTTTGGGGGCTGACTTCCCCTTCCTGGGCCACACTGCTCCTCTGAGAAATCCTCCCCATCTCAAACATGGACCAAACCCCCAGCTCCACCTGCCTCCGTGTCCCTGGTCTTCTCTCCCTTCCCCCATCACTGCCCTCTGCCCAGGGCCCAGATTCCCTGTGCTGGGAATCAGGAAGGGGTAATGGGGGCCACTCTTGCAATGGACGGTGTGAATAGGGATTTTACTTACCTGATACTCAGCATCCAAACCCAGATCACTGGCCACGTGTGGCCAACTGTGTATTGCCCAGGATTGAGAGAAGAGAGCCTTATTCTAGAGTTAATGCATGGGAGGGTGACTGGAGGCACCCAAGGTTCGTCTTTTGGGAAGATGACAGGAGGGGGAGGAAGAGCCCGGGTGATGTGTGCATTGTTCCTAGGACTCTGTTGCCTCCCTGAGCTGTCATCCTCCCTCCTTCCTTTGTGATCAAGCTTCTCAAATGTCTTCCCATCCCTTCCCACCCTCTTGCTTGCTCCTAATTGTTCCTAATTGTTTCCTCAGAATTCTTCCCAGCTGTCTTAGCACAGGCTACTCGTCCACCACTGGGTCCCCTCCACTCCTAGACCAGCCTAATAGAAATGTAATGAGAGGGGCGCCTGGGTGGCGCAGTCGGTTAAGCGTCCGACTTCAGCCAGGTCACGATCTCGCGGTCCGTGAGTTTGAGCCCCGCGTCAGGCTCTGGGCTGACGGCTCCGAGCCTGGAGCCTGTTTCCGATTCTGTGTCTCCCTCTCTCTCTGCCCCTCCCCCGTTCATGCTCTGTCTCTCTCTGTCCCAAAAATAAATAAAAAACATTAAAAAAAAAATAAAAAAAGAAATGTAATGAGAGCCACACAGGTATCATTTTAAACGTTCTAGCAGTCACATTTTTATTTTTTTTTATATTTATGTATGTATTTTGAGCAAGCGAGCGAGAGAGAGTACAAGTAGGGGAAGGGGCAGAGAGAGAGACAGAGAGAGTCTCAAGCAAGCTCCATGCAGTCAGTGTGGAGCCAGATGTGGGGTTTGATCTCACGACTGTGAGATCATAACCTGAGCCAATACCAAGAGTTAGAAGCTCAACCAACTGAGCACTAACACCCTGTAGCAGCCACGTTTTTAAAATGTAAGAGGGGCGCCTGGATGGCTCAGTCAGTTGAGCACCCACTCGATATTGGTTCAGGTCATGATCTCACGGTCGTGAGATCAAGCCCCACGTCCGGCTCCACACTGACAGCACGGAGCTTGCTTGGGACTCTCTCTCTCCCTCTCTCTCTGCCCCTTCCCCTGCTTGCACTCTCTCCGTCACTTAAAATAAATAGACATTAAAAACATGTTTCTAATTTCTTTTCATTGTATTTATATTAGAGAGAGAGAGAGAAAGAGAATCCCAAGCAGGCTCGCGTTTAGCGCAGAGCCCCACGCGGGGCTTGATCCCACGACCCTGGGATCACGGCCTGAGCCGAAATCAAGAGTCAGATGCTCAACTGACTGAGCCACCCAGGGACCCCTTTTAAAAAAATGTTTTTAAATAAATAAAAGGTAAAAGAAACAGGTGAGATTAATTTTAATAATATAGTACTTTAACCCAGCTCTTCCAAAATGTTACCGTTTCAACATGTAATCAATATTTTAAAATTGAGATTATATATTTTTTCATAAGCTGATGTGTATATTGCTTTCTGTGTGTTGCATCTCTCAATTCAGACTAGCCCCACTTCAAGCGGTCAGCAGCCACACGTGGCCGGTGGCTACTCTACGGGGTCGTGCGTACACACTTTTATTACGTGTGGCTAATCACCCCTCCCCACATGTCCTGTCTCCCCAGGGAGATTAGAAGCCCCCTGGGTCAGAGCTTTCACTTCATTCATCCCTGTATCTCCTGTGGCACGTTAAAGCTGTGCGCCACCCCCCCCCCCCAGGAGGGGCCGTCCAAGCATGTTTGTTGATGGGAGTGAGCGTTGGGGATTGATTTTTGTGGTTTAGTTATGGCTGTAAATGGTGTTTTATAGATCGCTTCTATAGATGCACCCTGCTGCAATATTAGCAGAAACAAGCAGCCGTGGTTGTCAGCAGAGGCAGAGGCAGACGCCTCAGGGCAGTTAGGGCCCCCTGACTCAGGCTGGGGAAATCCTGCCAGACCATATACCATTTCTCTGGCTTAAGTGCCTGTCATTGCCACAGCGTGATCCTGCCTGCAACCCCATCTCCGCAGACCTTGGATATAGCCCTCGTCAGGGCGCGTTGCACAAAGGATGCGTCTCCAGCATCCCACCACCAGGCTGGGAGCTCCTTGGGGCAGAAAAGGAGTTATTTGGGTTGACAAGAGCCAGATCCGCGACAGATGTACAAAGCGTGCCTGTCGAGTGAATAAATGGACGGACGGCTGGAGCCAGCGAAGCCTCTCATTCATGCATTCGTGCACCCCCAAAGTGTTTGTTGAGCATTTGCTACGTATCAGGCACTGTGCTGAGCACCAGGGATTCAGCACTGAAAAGCAGATGTGGGCCAAGCCCTCCTGGAGCTGACTTTCTGGTCCGGAAATGGGATAAACAAGTAAACACGTGAAAATGAAATAATTAAGCACACTGACCTGGGAAGGGAAACAAAGGGGCCCAGAGAGAGAATGAGAGCGGAATCCCTCAAGCAGAGAAGAAAGTCTGTTTGTAGCTTCTTGGGACGCAGGACCCTCCCACGCCCAGGTCAGGAGTCATTGTTTAGACATCGGGCGCTCTTGGCTAGCCTGAGGCTTGGAGCTGTGAGGGCATTACTGTTTCAACTTGCATTGATGATGTCACAATGGGCCCTATGGGGACAGGGACTGAGGACCCAGTGAATTGCTGCAGAGGGGCAGAGGCGAGGGGAGGAGTTGGCAGAAGAGGCAGTAGGGACTCCCGCTGCCCCCCCCACCCCCACCCCAGGTCTCTATCCAGCCTCTGACAGACCTGGCCCGGCTCAGGAGGAGGTGAGCAGGTGACCATGGCGATCAGCCTCTCTGCCTCGTCCATTGCCAACAACTGGCTCCCAAGCTACCCTGAGGTAACCAGGCCTGCCTTCTAGGTCTGTCTTGGGTGGGAGAGTCCCAGCCAGAGCAGATCGCCAATCTGTAAGCCGAGCATTGTCCTAGGCATTGTGGGGGGTGATAAGATGCGGGAGATATGGCCCCTGCCCTCGAGTTGCTGACAAATTAGACCTTGAGCAAGAGGCTTATCAGAATAATACTCCTCGTCCTCTCCTGGCTAGCTTGGGAGGCGGAGGGTGCTAATTGTTGATGGGATCATTACAAACATCCCTGTCTGGTCCCCCAGTTTCTCTCTGTGTGGGCCCACAAGGCACTGAGCTTAAAGGGCAGCTCCCCCGTCGGCCGCAGTATTTTTGAGAATCTGAACTGTGTTTCTCAGGGTGATCTAAGGATAGAATTTGCAGCACGAGATAAAAACACACATTCCTGAGCCTCAGCCCAAACCTTCCAAAGCAGAGTTCTCGAGTATAGGGCTCATGAATCTGCATTTTCAAAAACACCCTAGGTAATTTTTACCCTAAGCACTGCCCTGGTGTTTAAATACCTACTATAGTTCCCCAGTCCAGCTGACCAGCCTGGGTCAGTTTCTCCGTCCAAGATGGGTGTTGGTTTTGATATTTTTATTACTGATGAAAAGCCATGATTCATAGGCTGCTAGTGGCTGGCTGGCTGTCAGCTTGGAAGGAATCAGAGGCCACTGAGAAAAGAATTCTCTATCTTTTCGATCCATCTATAAAATGCTTACCTGAGCAGACACTGTTTAAAAGCCATTAAAATACCAGACACAGAATAACCCAGTCCCTGGAACTTTATAGACATATTTACTCAAACCCAAGTGCTTGCAAAAAGTAAATAAAAGGGAAGCAAAATGAGCAAGCCACCCCTAGAAATACAAACAGAAAGTAAACAGCCCTGTTCACTAAAATAAACAGGACAAATCCAGCGAGGATTAAATGACCTCTAGTCAGACAGGCTCAGAGCCAGAAATGCCCCATCTTGGCTCCAGGAGGAAGGAGAGGTGAGAGCCTGTCCCTGTCACCTGGGGGTATATGCCAGGATCGCTGCCTTGGTGGCCAGAGCCGGGCCTGCAAAAGCAGACATCATCCTGGGGGGTATGGGTGCTCCCCAACCCTCCCTGCAAGCCCGCCGCGGGGCCTGAACATCTCCATGTTTCAAGATCAAGAAGTGTGCCCCAAAAAGCCTCTGATAAAATGCACATTTTCTGGAGGTATAGAACCTTGAGTCGCTATTATATGCCATTTACTCCTCAATTTAGCGAACATTTATTTAGCACTTGCTGTGTTTCAGGCCCTGAGCCCGTCGCTAAAGATATCAAGATAAGGAAGGCATAACCGTGCCCTCAAGTTGCTCACAGCTTAATATGAAAGAAACAAGAACAAATAGTAACATATAGTGTTCACTGCCGATTCGACACACTTAATGATAAGCACCCTACAGGCACTCTTTAGCCCTCATAACATGATGGGTCTCATTTAAGGATCTCATTTACTCTTCCTGACATCAGGCAGTCATTACGGATGTCTTTCCACATTTTACAGATGCGTAAACTGAGGCTCAAAGTCTATGGTATGATGGTAAATGGTTAATAAGCTCTTTGAAACTAAAAAAAAAAAAAAAAAAAAGCCCTGATTCATAGTGTTTGTCAATCTCGGTAGTGTAAATACTCCCGGGTTGGTTTCAAGCTACCAGCCCGATGTCACTGAATGTGGAGTTGGAAAGACATAGGGGTGTGAGCTGGTTCCAGCACTGCAGGCAAACAAGACTCACAGCTAATCAATGGAGGGGCCAGAACTTAAACCCAGGTATGTGTAATCCCAAGCCCCCGTGCACAACCACTTTGTTATACCGTCAATAACTACATGAGATCATTGACATTTGAAAGGGGATACATCTTAAGACCTTTGTGAAGTGCCAGTTTTACAATGCTCCATAAAACTTCTTGGCTGGTTAATAGCCTGTGCTTCCTCTAGCTCTGTTTTTATTACCCACAAGAGCCGTTGGTTTTCTTTCGAGGGCCATTTAAAAAACTTTTTAATTTTGAAATAATTATCATTCACAGGAGGTTGCTAAAATAGTACAGAGAGGGCTTGTGTACCTTTAACCCACTTCCCTCAATGGTCACATCTTACATAACGACAGGATAATATCACAATCAGGCAAGTGACATTGGCAAAAGGTGTGTGTATATTTCTATGCCCTATTACCTAGGAGTGCCAGATTTGACAAATAAAGATAAAGGATACTCGGTTATTTTTTTTTTTTTAGTGTAAGTATATCCCATGCAACATTTGGGACATACTTATACTAAGAAATTATTCTTTATCTGAAATGCAAATTTAATTGGATGTCCTGTATGTTAGCTGGCAACCCTCATTTTATCACATGTGTAGAGGCATGCAACCACTGCCCTAATCAAGATACAGGACCATTCTGCCACCACAAAGATGTTCCTTGTGCTACCCCTTTAGAATCACGCCTGTCCCATAGCAACCACTAATTCCCTCTCCATGCCTATAATTTTGTCATTTTTGCCCCGCTTAGCATAACATCCATGAGATCCAATCAAGTTGTTGCAATTTTCAATACTTTGTTCCTTTTAAATGCTGGGGAGTATTCTCTGGGGGCCAATTTTAATGAATAATTTTTTTTTTAACCTCATTCATTGGGTATTTATTGTATCTCTACAAGGTGCCAGATGCAGACATGGAGCAGGTGATCTCGGTGCAGTCAGGGCTGGGTGTTCGCCAGGCAAGTAAGCAAATGCAGTGGCAGGGCACAGGCATGATTAAGACAACTGAGTGAGGGGCGCCTGGGTGGCGCAGTCGGTTAAGCGTCCGACTTCAGCCAGGTCACGATCTCGCGGTCTGTGAGTTCGAGCCCCGCATCAGGCTCTGGGCTGATGGCTCGGAGCCCGGAGCCTGTTTCCGATTCTGTGTCTCCCTCTCTCTCTGCCCCTCCCCTGTTCATGCTCTGTCTCTCTCTGTCCCAAAAATAAATAAAAAACGTTGAAAAAAAAATTAAAAAAAAAAAAAAGACAACTGAGTGAATTATGCTGGAACCCGATGTGGGGCTCAAACTCAACATGATCACATGTGAGATCATGACCTGAGCCGAGATCAGGAGTCAGATGCTTAGGACACTTAAACCAACCGAGCCACCCAGTTGCCCCTATTTTTTGTTTAAATATCATCAACATCAAAAGAAACATTCTATCCACACCTCCTTCCAAATGTAGACACAATTTCTATATCAGAAGTAATACAGGGGCGCCTGGGTGGCTCAGTCAGTTGGGTGTCCGACCTCAGCTCAGGTCATGTTCTCACGGTTCGTGGTTCCAGCCCTGCGTCGGGCTCTGTGCTGACCTCAGAGCCTGGAACCTGCTTCAGATTCTGTGTCTCCCTCTCTCTGGCCCTTCCCCATTCACGCTCTGTCTCACTCTCTCTCAAAAATAAACATTAAAAAATTTTTAAAAATAAAAAGAAGTAATACAGTTTTACATGGTTTTTTTTTTAATTTTTTTTTTAACATTTATTTTTGAGACAGAGAGAGAGCATGAACAGGGGAGGGTCAGAGAGAGAGGGAGACACAGAATCTGAAGCAGGCTCCAGGCTCTGAGCCATCAGCACAGAGCCCGATGCGGGGCTCGAACTCACAGACTGTGAGATCATGACCTGAGCCAAAGTCAGCCGCTTAACCGACTGAGCCACCCAGGCGCCCCTACATGGGTATTTTTTAAAATTTTTAAATGTTTATTTTTGAGAGAGAGAGAGAGAGACAGAGTGTGAGTGGCAGAGGTGAGGAGAGAGAAGGAGACAGAATCTGAAGCAGGCTCCATGCTCTGAGCTGTCAGCACAGAGTCCGACACGGGGCTTGAACTCACAGACTGCAAGATCATGACCTGAGCCGAAGTCAGATGCTTAACCGACTGAGCCACAGAGGCGATTACATGGGCATTTTTAAACTGAAGATTTTAGGGTTAAGTGTTAACTAACAAATTGCTCACTAACTCAATCAGGGTACAGAAGAAAACAAGATGTTCACAAAAAGTACTTAAAGATCATCTTTCCATCTGTTTTTTAAATTTACTTATTTCGTTTTAAAAGTGGGTAATATGTGTATGTAGAAAAAAATTCAAAACATACAAAAGGATTTATAAGAAAAAAGAAACATTCCTCCTACCACAGACCCTTAGCCAAAATTTCTCTTTCCCAGAGTCACTATTTTCTTGTGACTGCTTTTAAACATATAAGAATGCGTGTATGTATGTGTGTGTGTTTATACACAAATAGAACATACCATAACTGCTATTCTGCACCTTGTTTTTTCCCTTAGTATATCTTGGAAATTGTTCCCTATCAGTACCTATAGAGGTGCTGCATTCTTTTTAACCATACAAACTACTTTTTAAAGCCTCCCTCCTAGAACGTAATTGGTTGAAAATTTCAATCTTACCGAAGATCACCTCAAGGCATCCTGGGATTTGTAGTTCTTAATCCGTTGAGTCTTGCATGGAAAACAGAACTTGAGCAGAAGACTTGTGCTGGAAACGAAAATGTCCTTCCAACAACACTGTGAAAGGACATATTGTACTGTGTCCTATGTATGCTCCTATCATTATGCCCAGAAGCAAATTATTCATACATTTAAACAACCAAGATATCAATGAGACACCCAGGTCTGTCTTAGAATCAGGAAATCAAGATCATTTTAGCAGACAGGGACAGTACACACACACACACACACACACACACACACACACACCCCACGCCTTTTCTCCCTTACATTGCTTTGGTCTTCTGTATCTCAAAGCAGTCTTAACAATCATGTGACAAATTACTACTTAGAAAGCTTCTCTCACAAACAGAGGGGTCAGAAAGGATACATATAACCAATGGACACACGCTGAAGTGTGTGTGACTAATTGCTATGATAACTTCCAGGTATTTGCTCTTTAAAAGTTGTTCAGCCAATGGGGCACCTGGGTGGCTTAGTCGGTTAAGCATCTGACTTGGGCTCAAGTCATGACCTCTTCATTCGTGGGACTCAGGTCATGACCTCTTCATTGGTGGGTTCAAGCCCCGGGTCAGGCTCTGAGCTGTCAGCTGTCTGTCAGCTGTCAGAGCCTGCTTCAGATTTTGTGTCTTCCATTCTCTCTGCTCCTCCCCTGCTCATGCTCTCTCTCTCTCTCTCTCTCTCTCTCTCTCAAAAATAAATAGACATTTAAAAAAATAATCAAGTAAGATAAAAGTTGTTCAGCCAAACAGAAATGAATGATGGTAGCATTGTAAACATCAGCTAAGGACTGGTCGGGAAGATTTTCTCAGCAGGCTGAGGGCAAGAACGATTCTCAGAAATTTTTTTGGATCGCTAAGGTCCCCCCCTTGACCCTCCCATTTCCTAACTAATGCCATTCCATTCTCCCTCCAAACCTGTTTCCACGCACTTACATGTATATGCATATAAAATCTAGACATTTAGCTCATTATGTGAATTTTACCTAAATGTTCTTGCCGTGTAAGTGTTGTTCTGGAAATCGCCTTTTTTCCATTCAGTATATTCAGAATTTTTTTCTATGATAATACATGAAAAGCATGACCTCATTGCTTTTTTTAATTTTTTATTTTTTTACATTTATTTATTTTTGAGAGACAGAGACAGACAGCATGAGCCGGGGAGGGGCAGAGAGAGAGGGAGACACAGAATCAGAAACAGGCTCCAGGCTCCAAGCTGTCAGCACAGAGCCCGATGCGGGGCTCGAACCCATGAATCGTGAGATCATGACCCCCATGAATCGTGAGATCATGACCTGAGCCAAAGTCGGGCACTTACCGACTGAGCCACCCAGGCACCCCTGACCTCATTGCTTTTTACTACCACACAGCGGTCTAAAACAACGTGTCTCAAACTTGAATTCGCATACAGATTAGCTAGGGATCTTGTTAACATGCAGATTATGATTTGATAGGTTTGGGGTGAGCCCTGTCATTCTGCATTTCTAGAAAGTTCCCTAGAATTGTAGATGCTGCTGGTCAAAAATCACACTGTGAGGAACAAAGACGTAGAGTCCGAGAGAAGTTGTGTGCTGGAGCTGACTTGGATCAGCTCATGAGAAATGATTATCAAATGTCCAGGAGTTTTGTGATCCTGCCGTTAAACATAGAAATCATTAAAAAATTCAGTTATGCACTCTTAATAAATTATATTGCAAACATATAATAAACACTCAAAAATCATCACCTTCTTAGCTATTTTATTATCAATCTATGCTCCTTTTTTAAAGTTTATTTATTTATTTATGTAAGCAATCTCTACACCCAACATGGGGCTTGAACTCATGACCCCAAGATCAAGAGTCACATGCTCCTCTGACGGACCCAGCCAGGCCCCCCTCAATCTCTGCTCTTGAGTTTATTTATGTCCATTATATCTGTATGGTACAAATCTATACAATGCCCTGCTTTCGTGCATCTCTTCCCAACTCCACATTCACTTCATGCTGGCAGCTTGGAACGAGTCACTGGGAGAGTTTACACCGCAGAAATTGGGTATAAAGGCATGCGTTACCCCAAGTCTTCTCCAACACTTGACTTTACCAGTTTTTTTCACTTTTGCTAATATGACAAATCAAAAATGGCACCTCACTTTTAGCTTGCATTTCCCAGATTACAGTGAGACTGAGTATCTCATACTCATTCTTAGGAATTTAATAGTATTTCTTGTTCTTGTAAATAGGACCCTTTTACTAGTATATTTTCTAGTTCATTATTGCACAGGAAAGCTGATGATTTTCAAAATCAGGCCACTCCTGCTACCCGCTCAAATAGCTTATCAGCTTATTTTCTTGGAGGTTCTAGGTAATCAAATAATCTATAAATAACGAGAAAATTTACTTTTCCACATTTATAGTTGTTTATTTTGCTTTGTGGCACTGGCTTTCACTGCAGATCCACGTTGACTACGAGCAGTAATAGCTCACCAGTGTCTTACTTCTGACTTGAACAGGAGCACTTCTGTATTTCCCCACTAATTTCTACTGTAGATTTCTGGTAGATAGTCTTTATCCTTCCTTTCTGGTTTCTTTCTTTCTTTTTTTTAAGCTTATTTATTTTTGAGAGAGAGAGACGGAGCACAAGCAGTGGAGGGGCAGAGAGAGAAGGAGACACAGAATACCAGAATCCAAACCAGGCTCCAGGCTCTGAGCTGTCAGCCTAGAGCCGGAGGCGGGGCTCGAACCCACGGACCGGACCTCGAGATCATGACCTGAGGGGAAGTCAGACGCCCAACGCCCCGCAGGCGCCCCCCTCTTTCTGGTTTCTTAAGAGGATTTCATTTAGGTTTTTTTTTTTTTTATCGAGAATAGATGTTCAATTTATCAAAATGTTTACTTTCACTTTCTAAGTTACCCATTTTGGTGTTATTTGAATTTCTCACATTAGCATGTACTTTTTTTTTTTTGTACTCAGAAGAGCATCAAAAATTTTTTGTTAAATCTCCTTCCCTTATACATTGCACCCGTTTCAGTCCTTGTCACTGTCCGCGAATGTGTCCCCCACTAACCAGCCTCTGGCTCTCAGAGGAAAAGAATGTTCTTTCCATGACACTCTCAGCACAAAAACTATACATTTCAATAAACAGGGAATGCCATGAATTTACCCCACCACCCGTATATTCTTGGAACACTCCCCCGCAATACCTACTTCTGTGAATTGAAGGCTGCGGGGCCTTTCTGACCACTCCCCTGGCCCATTCCTACCCCAGTATATAAAGGGCAGCTTGCTCACCTGTAATCCCTAGTGTGTTAACACCGCTGAGTGCTGGGCCCTGTTTTGTACCTAGGGGCCACCAACAGTCCTGATCAGAATCTATGACTAGGTGGGCACCTTGGTTTTTTAAATTGTGGCTTACCACTCTTGACATGTGAAAACTGGGATTGCCTCCAAGAACGTGTGGAGTTTATTTTGTCCTCTTAAGAAGTGGAAAGAGTGCAGGTATGAGTCATTCCAGATGCATCCAAACAGTTGTGTGATCTTAGGCAAGTCATTAACTTCCCTGGGCCTCGGGGACTTGCCGTGTAACGTTACACTCACCAAGGTGCATAGAAAAAGGCCGAGAAACGATCTGAGAGTAGCTTGCTCCAGGCCCCTGGAATCAAATTAATTGGGCTCAAACCCCACCTCTGCCATTTACTGCCCTGGATAGGGTACTTGCCTCCGTATTTCGTTTCGTTCATGTGTAAAATGGGGACAGTAAAAGTACAAAGTTGACGAAGCAATAGTGAAGATTAAACGAGGTAACACGTTAAGCCTTACTGGAAAGCTAAAGCTTATCGTGAACGCTCCATGAACACTAGCCATGTTGCTTTTATTACCACAAGGGTGCCTGCGGTGAGAGAGAGCACTTTGTACCGTACTCGTCGGACCAGGTAAGCCGGCAGGGGCGAGTTTTTTCTCAGATTCTCTGACCTGGGACAGGCGACGAGGCGCGTTACTCGGAGGCTGCTCTAGCACCTCCCGGGCAGCAGAGGGCCCCCGCCCCCACCGCGGACGGCGGGGCGGGGCTGGCGGCGCGGCCTATCTCGGGGCGGAGCAAACGGCGCGGCAGAGCAAACGGCGCGGCAGGGGCGGGCCCGGAGGCGGGGGCTAGCGAGGGGCGGGGCGGGCAGAGAGCCGGAGCCAGGCTAGCGGACACCGGCCCACGCGTCGGGTTATGCAGGTAGGTGTCTCCGGCCCGCCCAGCTGCAGCTCAGATCCCCTCCGATCCCGTTCGGGACTGAGGTCAGCAGGGCTCTGAGGTGAGGGCCGTGCCAGACCCAAAGCGAAACCGAAAGCCCGGCCTCCGTGACCTGGTCTTCCTGGGGTTGGAAAAGGGTGGCCTGCTATAGACTGTGGGGGTGGAGGGGAAGGGAGGGTGGTATTCCCCAGAGAATAGGGCTTTGGCTCCTTGGTGCAGGCCCGCCCGGAGTTTAGGGGCCCGTTTGGGAGCTGAGAGCTTGGAACCGACCGGGATTTCCCCGGTGGGCGGGCACGTGGGGGTAGGATTTAGGGGGCCGGGCTAAAGCTCGTATTGGGGGCGGGCCGTCTGGGAGGAGCTGGGCGGGGAGCACCCTTGGGGTTGTGATACTTTGGCTGGAGGGCTGGAGCTTTCTGCTGAGACAGGTTTGGCCCGGCATCTGCGTCTGTCCGTAGCGAAAGGGGCGGAAGCAGAGGTCTGAACCTCGCAGCGGTCACTTAGGGAGAATGGGGCTGGGGAAGGAGGTGGTTCCCGGGGCCTGGATGATATAACTCTAGGGTCCCAAACCTCTAGGAGTCTGAGCACCTCCCCTCCCCTAGGTGGTCATGACCGGCAGAGCCCGCAAAGAGGCGGTGCAGGCCGCGGCCCGGGAACTCCTCAAGTTCGTGAACCGGAGCCCTTCTCCTTTCCACGGTAAGTGACCAGGACAGGGGAGGAGGGTGGGGCCGGTGTGCCCCCTTACCCGCTTCCATCGCTCTGAAAGCCTTCTTTCGCTATAGCTGTGGCTGAGTGCCGCAGCCGCCTCCTCCAGGCTGGCTTCCATGAACTCAAAGAGACGGAGAGCTGGGATATCAAGCCAGAGAGCAAGGTACTTGGGGTGGGGTGGGGGCAGAGAAGCATGTTCCTAGGCTGGGGCTCAAAGTCCTTTGTGCCAGCTGGCTAGCTAATCCAACTCAATCTCCGCACCCCTTCACCCCCCCCCCCCCCCCCAGTACTTCTTGACCAGGAACTCCTCCACCATCATCGCTTTTGCTGTGGGAGGCCAGTATGTTCCTGGCAACGGTTTCAGCCTCATTGGGGCCCACACGGACAGCCCCTGCCTGCGGGTGAGGAACTGGGGCTGCGGGGGCGGGGGTGGGGGGGACAGGTCAAAAGGAAGTGGAGAGGTACAGGTTGGGGAGTCTATTCCTGAAACTTGTCGCCCCCTTCCTCCACACTTTGGGCCCTTCTCTGCAGCAGTATTCGCTCTGTGTTAACTAGCTCTCGATCAGTCTGTCTCCTCTCCACATCATGTCGTTCAGCCTTCTCTCACTTCCCCACCTTCACACGCAGGTGAAACGGCGGTCCCGCCGCAGCCAGGTGGGATTCCAGCAGGTTGGTGTGGAGACCTATGGTGGTGGGATCTGGAGCACCTGGTTTGACCGGGACCTGACCTTGGCCGGACGAGTCATTGTCAAGGTGGGAACTGGGGTGGGACCTTGGAGGTTCTCACCTTCAGCTGCCTGAAGATTGACTGTGACCTTCCCTTAGGGTACCTGTGGAGAGCCCCCCAGGGAAGGGGTGGCGGGGCAGTCTGGTCTGAGGACCATGTTGGTCAGTCTGGGGTTTTAACCAACGGTGATTGGGAGGTGCCCTGGGCTGACCTGGCCTGGTGGGCCACAGTGCCCTGCCTCAGGCCGCCTGGAGCAGCGCCTGGTGCACGTGGACCGGCCCATTCTCCGCATCCCACACCTGGCCATCCATCTGCAGCGAAATGTCAACGAGAACTTCGGGCCCAACATGGAGATGCACTTGTGAGTCTGGTGCGAGGGCTGTGGCACCAGGTGAGGGAAGGGGCCCGGTGGGATCTAGGACACCACTACCTACCTAATGGTGGCCACAGCCAGGTTCTACTGTTGGGACCCAGCTGATGCTATCCGAGGTCCCTCATTGCTCTGCCACTTGGAAAGCAAGCTGAGAATCAGGGCAAGGGCAGTTCCCACTGGGAGATGCTGGAGCTCAGGGATGCCATGCTTCCAGCCCTCCCCACACTTCCCTCTTGTGACTCCACACAGAGTCCCCATTCTTGCCACAGCCGTTCAGGAGGAGCTGGAGAAGGGGACTCCTGAGCCTGGACCTCTCAGTGCTGCGGTAAAAGAGTCCCCTGCTCATGGGGAGGAGTGGGGCAGGGACTGATTCTCTGAGAAGGGGGAGGAGGGGAAGAGCAGACCTTCTCCTAACATCCTTTTGCCCTGCAGGATGACCGGCACCACTCGGTCCTCATGTCCCTTCTCTGTGCCCATCTGGGACTGAGCCCTGAGGATATCTTGGAGATGGAGCTCTGCCTTGCTGACACCCAGCCTGCGGTGAGGAATGGTTGCCGGAACTCATGGGTGGGGATCGCCGGGATCCTAGCCTGCCTCTGTGCGCCCTGAAGCACTCACCGTGTCGGCCGGTCCCCCAGTTACTCCCATCTCATCCCTGTTCTTTCCAGTAGTCATCATGTCCCTCTGCCTCCAGCCCAGTGGTTCTCAAAAGGGCACTTTCCTGCTCCAGAACTGCCTACCTGGACATCTGCGATGGGGCCTGGAAATCATTCCTTCCACACACTCCTTAGGGTTTCTGCTGCAGGTGGTCACTTGTACTTTGACCCATACGGGCCCTACACCTCTGAGGGCAGAAGGCCTGGCTGTGCCCCCCGACCCCTTTCTCTGGAGCCTGCCCTCGTGCCCCTCTGAGTTACCCACAGTAGGAGACTGTGAAGTCTTTGGATGTTTGGGCCTGTTTGAATGTGCACTGTTTCCGGGCTGGTCTCTTGTTTATTTCCTTAGCTTGTCTTGTGACCATTCAGCGTCTCCCTTTTCTAGTCTCACAGGAACTGGTAGGAACTATAGACATCACCCCTCCCATCCCTCAGCTCCTGCCCGACCCTGTTCCTCATCGTCCACTCAGCAGGATCACAGTGCCCTAAGCCAGGGGGCAGGGAGGGGCCGCGCACAGAGCCAGGGAGGCTCGCTCACACTCAGGCGTTGGGGAGCAGGGAGAAGCAGGTGAGTTGGGGTGAGGGGTCGAAGGGCAGGCTGACTGTCCTGTATTTCTAGGTCCTGGGCGGTGCCTACGAGGAGTTCATCTTTGCCCCTCGGCTGGACAACCTGCACAGCTGCTTCTGTGCCCTGCAGGTGAGTGGCGGCGGCACCCCAGGCAGCACATCACCAGGAGGAGCAGCGGTGGGGGTGGGGAGGACTGCCTCAGGTCCTAGCAGGTCAGAAGAGGGCCGCTGGCCACCTCCCCGGTCTGCTGGTGCTGGCTGGGCCATGGGCAGGGGCTAAGGTGGGGGAAGGCTGAGAGGCCGGCCAGGGCACCATGGTGTCTCCTCCTCGCCCTGCTCCGTCTGCTTCTCCCCTGTGTTAGCCTCTGCTCCAAGGGAGAGGCCTTAGCATCTCATAAGGCAATGTCCTCCGCCTCCCTCTGCTCCCCCTGCCCTCCAGGCTCAGGCCCACCCAGCCTTCTGTCTGTGCCTTGGGGTCTCAGTGGGGCAGTCTGTCTTCCTCCCAGTCACCTTGATGTCCCCACCTTTCTACCCTAGTTAGTTCTATTTCCTTTTTTTTTTTTTTTTTTTTTTTTGAGAGAGAGAGAGAGAGGGAAAGAGGGCACAAGTGAGCAAGGGGCAGAGAGAGAGAAAGAGAATCCCACGAGGGGCAGAGAGAGACAGGGGGAGAGAGAGAGAAGCAGGGCTCACCCAAAGCAGGACTTGTGCTCACCCGATGTGGGACTCAAACTCACAAACTGTGAGATCACGACCTGAGCCAAAGTCAGATGGTTAACGACTGAGCCACTCAGGTGCCTGTCAGTTCTATTTCTTTCTTTCCTCTTGCCCTGTCCCTTGTCATACCTCTCCCTCCCTCCCCATCCTGTTCTTGGAGACAGGCTTTGGGCTGTAACTAGAGACCAGAGCCAGACCTGGGACCTGTATTAGCTTCTGCAGCCAGCCAGCTGCATCACCTCGATGGAGTCCGGGTCACCTGGTCACCTCTTTGGACCTTGATCTTTTCACTGAGGCCAATTAGTTTACACGCTCTGTGTGGTTCTTTTGACTTTCCAGGATTCTCAGCTCTTCCCCTCCAGCTTATTCATCCTCCTGCCTTTTGCATAGGAAGGTAGGGGAGGAGAACACCCAAAGGGTGGTTCTCCCAGCCCAGTTGAAAAGGTCTCCCGCATGCTGGGCAGCGCCCCAAGAGATGAAAGCCTGTGAAAGCCCCAGCCCACTTTCCTCCGGCCGTGATGACAGAAGGCAGGCGGGGAGTGTGAACCTCCGAGGTGTTGGTGGGGAGGGTTATGGAAGAAGGGGGGATGAGGAGGATGCTCTTGATACCCGCCCCCCGCCCCCCAAACAGGCTTTGATCGACTCCTGTGCATCTCCTGCCTCACTGGCCGCGGAGCCCCACGTGCGCATGATTGCTCTCTACGACAACGAAGAGGTACATAGAGGGTTCTGTGGAGGGTCCCCTCTGTGAAGCTTTCTGCAGCCAGCTCGTGTCAGGTACCCACCGTAAGCCAGGGCTATTCCGGAAGCCACAAAGGTAGGAAGATACTGCCTGTGCTCTCTTAGTGCCTGGTCCCCCTGGCTCAGCATATATCTGCTTTCAGTAGTGAGACCATACCTCCTCTGTCTCTGTGTGTGCCACATGGTGAGCGTCTCGAGGACAGGGACCCTGCCCTTTCATCTGTTAGTCCCAGGGCTCAGCACATGGCGGGTCCTTTACTCTGCGTGCCTGTGTCAGGTGAAGTCTTAGACAACGCAACAGAGCCTGAACAGATGGGTTGTTCTCTCGCACATAATTGCACGGGTCAGAGTGAGCAGTTCAGGACAGGTCTCTGCCATCCTGAGCACTCGGCTTCCATCTCAGGATCCAGGGTGGCTGTCCTAGCTCCTGCCATCGTGTCTGTACTGAGTTAGGAGGAGAGGAAAGGGCACGGGGAGAGTGTGCGCTCATTTAAGGCACCACCCAAAGGTGCTGTTCCTCACTGTCTGTGTTCATGGGACTTGGCATGGCCACGTTTAGCTGCAGGGGAAGCTGGGAATGTCCTCTCTACCTGAGTAGTTGTATGCTTAGCTGCAGTTTGGGTGTTCTGTTGTACAAGCTAGCACGGGTAGTTAGCCGCCTCTGTCACATGCATAAAAGAAGATTGGCCAGTGTGAGAGGGCATCTGCGAGGAGGCCCTGACATGAGAGTCAGGGGAAGGAAGAAGGGGGGGGAGGCAATGTAGGAAGCCCGCAGAAAGTGCTGTTGCTGCCCCAGAGACGACTCAGGGTTAGTTTGGCCCCAGCCCACCATCAGGTTTTCGGTGGCACGGTGTTGGGGACGTTGCTGACAACATCCCACAGTCCTCAGCCACTGAATCAGTTGGGTCCCGGGCCGGTCTGGGTGTTGGGCCTCTCTCCTTGGCCTCTGCCTCAGGCCCCTGATCCCAAAGCCAGTCTCTGCTCTCACCAGGTGGGGTCCGAGAGCGCCCAGGGGGCACAGTCGCTGCTGACAGAGCTGGTGCTGCGCCGGATCTCGGCCTCATCCCAGCACCTGACGGCCTTCGAGGAAGCCATCCCCAAGTCCTACATGATCAGCGCAGACATGGCCCACGCCGTGCACCCCAACTACCTGTGAGTCCGCCGGGCCAGGCTCGTAGTCCTCACAGCTGGCGGCCCGCGGGTAACCTAACGCTGGGCCCCAGCCCCTCCCCCTTCCCCTCCTTCCTCCTTCTGGGGGAAAGGTCAGTGACGGCTTCCTCTTGACTGCTCCAAGGCCCAAATTGGCCAAAGTCATGTGATGCCCCTCCCAGGTACGTTGAAGAGACTCTGTGAACTTCTTTCCCTCTGTTGCTAGAGGCCGCCTGGAACACTGACATGCCTCCTAGGTCCTGCCGGGCTGGGTGGGGAAGAATGCTGGGATGCATTAGTGATGTTTCCACGGGGTAGGTGGTGGTGATGCCAGGCCCACTTCCTGTTTGCCATCCCTGGCCCTTAATCCGCCTCTTGCAGGGACAAGCATGAGGAGAACCACCGGCCCTTATTCCACAAGGTGAGGTAGTCCTGTTTCTCCTTAGGGACTTGGGAGGCCTGGCTGGTTCTGGGCCCATCACTCATGTGTGGCTTGCCCTCATTTCCTGGTGTCCCTCTCTCCAGGGCCCGGTGATCAAGGTCAACAGCAAGCAGCGTTACGCCTCGAATGCGGTTTCAGAGGCCCTGATCCGAGAGGTGGCCAGTAATGTTGGGGTGCCCCTGCAGGTGAGGCCGGGCCCTGCCTGGGAAGATGTGATGGAGGGAGTGGGGTTGGGGGACATAAGCAGATGGGCCCCCCAGTGGAGGGGGGCCTGGTAGCCAACCTGTAGTGGATGGGCTTCCAGTCGAGTGAGAAGAGTGGGTTTTGGATGTAGGTGGAGCTGGGATGAGTGCTGGCTCTGCTGTGGGGCTGGTCCTGCCGCTGAGCGCCAGTCTCCTCATTTCTCTGAGCCTCAGTTTCCACACCTGTAAAATGGGGCTGATAAGGATGCCTCTCCTGGATTTCTGTCAGAACTGAAGGTACAGAGTGCTCGAGGCACATGGTGGGGCAGTCCTGCCTTTTTCCCATCCAGCCCCCAGTGTCTCTCTGACATACCCTGGGGGCTTCCATAAGGCAAGTTCAGGGCTGGGGAGACTGGAACTCTAACGGCCTCGGCATTCTTGCCTCAGCAGTGGCCCATCTCGACAGAAATAGGTAGAGGCAGAGATTTAAGGGCCTGGGGCCCAGGTGATCCAGTGACAAGCAGCGAGCAGGTCCTGGTGACTCAGGACCCTGGCATCCTGTCTCCCGGCTCAGGGCTCTCTCTGCCGCACAGCCCCACCCTGTCCCCTGTAGACCTGAGTAGTTCCACTCTTAGGGAAGCCTCTTTGAGGAGGTGACACTTTGAGCTGGGACTTAACTACCAGAAAGAGGCGTGGGTGAGTCTGCAGGAAGAGCATCCCAGCCAAAGGGAATGAGTGCAAAGGCCCTGGGGGGAGGCGGGGACAGGAGCGAGCTTGGTCTGTCAGGAAGAGACAGAGCGCCAGTGATAGAGCTGGGGTGAGAGCCAGAGTTGCAGGGAGAGAGGCCTGCCCAGGCCAGCTTTATAGGGCCTTCTAGGCCATGGAAGGGGGTTTGCATTTTCTTCTAAGGCAGTGAGACGACATTGGAGGAATTTTCTTTAATAACTTACGGCAGAAGCAGGACATGTGTCCTTCAGAAAATTAGGAAATACAAAAAGAAACAAAATGTTAATCCACAGACATTTGTGTATATTCTTCCAGATTTTTTTCTATGCATATACTTAAAACATTTTTTTTTTACAAAATGGAATCGTATTGGATATATTTCTTGTTTTCTCTTCACTCCGTATTCTTTACCTTTTCATTTCAGTAAATTTTTGTTTCAATAAATTTGTATCTAACGCACAGATCATTTTTTTAAAAGTAAGCCTTACACCCAGTGTGCTTAAATTCATGACCCCGAGGGGCCCCTGGTTGGCTCAATCGGTTAAACGTCTGACCTCAGCTCAGGTCATGATCTCACGGTTCGTGGGTTTGAGCCCCACTTCAAGATCTGTGCTAACAGTTCAGAGCCTGGAGCCTGCTTCAGATTCTGTGTCTTCCTCTCTCTCTGCCCCTCCCCTGCTCGTGTTCTGTCTCTCAAAAATAAATAAAAAAACACTAAAAAATTTTTAATTAAAAAAATAATAAATTCACGACCCCAAGATAAAGAGTCACATGCTCTACCAACTGAACCAGCCAGTCACCTCCAGATCATTTTCAGTTTTCCCTAGTTATCCCCAAAATATTCTTTGTTTTGAGAGAGGGAGAGGGAGCTCAAGTGAGGGAGGGGCAGAGAGAATCCCAAGCAGGCTCCACACTGTCAGTGCAGAGCCCAATGTAGGGCTCAGACTCACAAACTCATGAGATCATGACCTGAGCTGAAGTCGGAGACTTAACCAATTGAGCCACCCTGGCACCTTTCCCCCAAATATTCTTTATAGACATTTGTCCCACCTTAGTATCCAGTTCAGGACCGCATTATGTCCGGTTGATAGGTTGCTTAAATGTCTCATAACGTAGTGCAGCCCTCACCACCCCCCTTTTAAAATAACATTGATTTAAAAAAATAAAATATTGACTTGTTGAAGAAACAAGGGTCATCATCCCACAGGATTTCCCACTTGCTGAATTTGTCTGATTGCTTCCTCTTGGTGGTGTTTAGCTGGTGCCTGTAGGTCCTGCATTTCCTGTCGATTGGAATTCATACCTAAAGGCTTAGCAGATGAAACATTTTTAGCCAGAAGTCATGACTGGTGGGTCCCTCATGTTGCATCATACTTGTGTTATCTGGGCGTCCCCCCCTTAGTGATGCAATGCGTTGGGGTGCCCTCCTTCCCCTCTGTCATATGGGGTTTTCCTCCTTTGGCTGGACAGTACCCTATGCAAGTGATGAGATCCCTGACAACCAGACACATGATGGTTTTGACACCAGTCAATAATCCTTGCTGAAATCACTAAATTCATTCCCCCAATTCATCCCTTTTCTATGCATAATCTCTTCTGCATAGATTAGCTGCTGTTCTGGGAAGCAGAACTTTTCTCCCCGTCAGCCAGAGCTATTTGGTTATCATGCAGTAGGGTTTCTGGTGGAAAGATGGGATAAATGCTAATTCTTTCCCTTTACTAATCAGTTTTCAAGGTGAGCTGTGTTAATAGCCACCTTACATGGTGACAGATAAGGGGCTTTTTTCCTTTTCCGTTTGTGTCATTAAATCAAGGGTTTCATTGGTTCGTTGTGACCCAAAGCACTGTAGCCATTTACTTTCTTTTTTTTTTTTTTCAAAAATTTTTTAACGTTTATTTTTGAGACAGAGAGAGACAGAGCGTGAACAGGGGAGGAGCAGAGAGAGAGGGAGACACAGAATCTGAAACAGGCTCCAGGCTCTGAGCCGTCAGCACAGAGCCCGACGCGGGGCTCGAACTCACGGACCGTGAGATCATGACCTGAGCCGAAGTCAGACGCTTAACCGACCGAGCCACCCAGGCGCCCCTGTAGCCATTTACTTTCACCCTCGGATCATCATAACTTTGACCAGTGGGAACCCTGTTGACATGTGTCCTTTGACAGGACTCTCGAAAGTTGTCTTGCTTTTTGCATAACAAGAAATTGCAAGCTCATCGTGTTCATTTCTCTCCCCAGACATGGATGATGGTTTTAGAGACCATTGTCTGGCACCATGAGTGTCCATTGTTCTTGAGGAGTGGGGCGGGGGGGGTGCTTTGGGGTCATTTCTGTAGACATAGTTAGAAAGATATACATATTTTTTGCAAACCATGAATTAATACTATACTTGTGTAAGAAGTAATAGTTACTGCTTAATTTATCTGATTTTATAATCCTGTTTTCCCTTATACTAAAAATCTTAATTTTGAACATATTATGATTTTCTTATTTATTTTTTTAAATGTTTGTTTATTTTTGAGAGAGTGTGAGCAGGGAAGGGGCAGAGAGAAGAGGGGGGAACAGAGGATCAGAAACAGGCTCTGCTCCCAGCAGACAGCCCGATGCGGGGCTCGAACTCACAAACCATGAGATCATGCATGACCTGAGCCAAAGTCGGATGTTTAACCGACTGAACCGACCACGTGCCCCTTCTTATTTAATTTAATTTTATCAGAATGTAAAGAAATTCAGAATGCCAATAGCAATATTTCTAAAAACACTAAAACTACAGAGTGATTGTTCTTTGTGTGTGTATGGGTACAGGAAGTGAGTGTGTGCTAAGCAAGAGGTTGATATAAAGGGTACATTTTGTTTTTTTAATTCCCCTGCCTGCTATGTGGAGGAAGGAATCGTAATGGAAGGGAAGGTGGCTGGAATTAGGGCGGCAGTAGTTCAGATGGAGAGAGTAGGACCAATTCAGAATATACTGTCCTTTGGGCTTGCCATTTAATGTAGGCTATCTTTATTCTGGTCACATCTGCTCTCTGAGGGGGCAGAAGTGGGCCCTCTGCCAGGGCCCCTTTCAGTCCTGCAGTTCTAAGATGACTTCCTGTTTGGGCTTAATGAGCAGACACTACCTGTTGTTCCTGAACCTGTCCTCCTCTCCGTAGGATCTCATGGTGCGGAATGACTCTCCCTGTGGAACCACCATTGGACCTATCTTGGCTTCTCGGCTGGGGCTGCGAGTACTGGATTTAGGCAGCCCCCAGCTGGCCATGCACTCCATCCGGGAGACCGCCTGCACCTCAGGAGTGCTCCAGACCCTCACCCTCTTCAAGGTGACTCCCACCTCATCCATCATCATGGTGGCTGGGCTCCTCCTCTGGTGCCTGGATTGGTTGCTGGGGCTCCATGCTACCCTGTAGGAAAGGAAGGGTGCCCATTCTTCTTGAGACACAGGGGCCCCGATCAGCCCCCAGAGGATAATGAGAGGCTAGAGTGGGGACGAGAGATGGGAAGACGGGGGCAGTTGTCATGTGTGGGTCAAGGACCTGTGTCTCTCTGGCTGGGCCTGTGTTGGCGGGAGCAGGGCCCCCCCATCTGGTCTGCACTGATTCCAAATCCCTTGTTGCTCTCCATTTTAGGGCTTCTTTGAGCTGTTCCCTTCTCTGAGCCGTAACCTCTTAGTGGATTGAGGCCTCTTGGAAAGACTTCTCTTGCACTTGAGAAGTTGTCAGCTGAGCTGAAGCTGGATTATTAAAGTGGATTTTTCACTCAGATGCATTCTGTTGTGCTCATTTGAAGGTTGGAGGGGTGGGAGTTGA
This sequence comes from Neofelis nebulosa, assembly GCF_028018385.1. Lineage (NCBI taxonomy): Eukaryota > Metazoa > Chordata > Mammalia > Carnivora > Felidae > Neofelis > Neofelis nebulosa. The sequence continues at coordinate 18,454,134 of NC_080783.1, forward strand.
AACTGGCTTGAACCACTAGAACCAGAACAGAGGGGGAGGTAGGGGGCAGGTTGGGGTGGGGGCGCAGCTCCTGGGAGCTGGAGGCCTGATCTCGAATCTCTTTTCCTTAAGCCCGTGCCTGAAGTGGGTGACAGGTAGGTGGGTCCACAATTGGAAGGTTCTTCTCCCATCCCTACTCCTCCCTTCTGGGAAGCAGCCTCAATGATCTTCCATTACCGGAAGAGTCCAGGAGCCCATCTCCGTGCTGTGGGGACTCCACGCTCAGCATGGGACCCCAGAGCTGCCCTGGGCAGCCCAGGCTGTCCCCCTCCCCGCCCCTCTCAGCCTCTTATGAATTTTTATAATCAATCTGTTATTATTAAATGTTTTTCCTCTAGTTAGTAATTTCCCTCCATCATTTATCTCTCCTCTCTTTTCCTGTTTCCTTTTTTCCTCTTTTTCTTCCTCTTCTTCCTCTTCCTCCTCCTCCTCCTCCTGCTCCTTTCCTTGTATTTGTTCATTCCCCTTCTTTGTCTTAAGTTTGCCTATCTTGTGGCTTTTTTCCTAAGCGCCAGCAGTCGTATTTGTTAGCGCTAAGTGTGCTGGTGACAGACCCTGGCATGTGGCACGGTCACCAATACAAGCCTCTCGCTGGCTGAGCCCAGTCCTTTGGAGGCCGGGTTGACGGTAGAACGCTGCTTTGGAACTGAGTTCCCTGGTGTTGATGTGATCATAGGATCTCAGAATCGCTGAGACCAGGTGGCAGCCCTTTATCACCGAAGTCTCGTATTTTCTCAGTATGCTGTAACCGTGAAATACAAGTAGTTTGGTTGTTTTTTTTTTAAGTTTTTTTCAGAGAGACAGTGTGAGCAGTGGGGGGTCAGAGGGAATCCTAAGCAGGTTCTGTGCTGTCAGTGCGGAGCCCCACATGGAGCTCGTACTCAAGAAACTGAGATCATGACCTGAATCAAGAGTCGGACGCTTAACCTACTGGGCCACCCAGGCGCCCCGAGATACGAGTATTTTTATTTCCTTCTTTTGGATGAACTGGGTGATTTTTGGAGGACGTGTTCTGGACTTAGGCAGCTGCTGCTCTCCTATGGGGACTGCCAGTGCTGTTTGTCATAGTAAAACATGGAAGGCGTTGGTAGAAGACACCGTTAGCGCCGCCCCCCTCTGTCCCTCACTTTGATCACTTCAGTAGACTTGTCCCAACTTCCAACTGCTCACAGCTACACTTCTTTGCCTGGGGGCTGGCTCTTGCTGCTCGACTACAGTTTTCCATTCATGACCTTTGGAAGTGCCAGGGAATGAATTCTCCCCACCCCAGAACAGCTCCAACCAGAAGGCCAAGGCTAGAAAACTCCAGCTCCCTCACATCCTGGGAGATCACTTGGACATGGGTAGCATGGGACTCTGCAGTCTGCATGGGACTCTGCAGCAGAACCAAGCTCCAGAATTAAGTTTGATAACATACCCCTTTATCGTCCACCCTCCCTTCCTTGTCTCACACCTCCACGACCCTGCCAGTGTTTACCTCCACCTTCCAAATAAACTCCTTGCACTTGGATCCTGGTCTCAGGTCTGCTGCTGGGAGAGGGAGAATAAGACAAGGATGCTTGGTTTTCCATTTTTAGTTAACACTGCACTGTTAGTCCTTAGTTTGGGTGATATGGTGAAGACAAAGGATAAAGGAAACACTGAAAGGGGAGGAGTAAAGTCCCTTTTGATATGATTTGTTACATAGAAAATTCAAAAGCTATATTATTTATTTGAATTAATAGAGTTTATCAAGGTAGCTGGCTGAAAAATCAATATACAGAAATTATTTCTTTTTTTTTTTTTTTTTTTTTTTTTTAATTTTTTTTTCAATGTTTTTTATTTATTTTTGGGACAGAGAGAGACAGAGCATGAACGGGGGAGGGGCAGACAGAGAGGGAGACACAGAATCGGAAACAGGCTCCAGGCTCCGAGCCATCGGCCCAGAGCCTGACGCGGGGCTCGAACTCACGGACCGTGAGATCGTGACCTGGTTGAAGTCGGACGCTTAACCGACTGCGCCACCCAGGCGCCCCCAGAAATTATTTCTTTAGGCCAGCAACGAATAGTTTGAAAATGAAAATTTTAGAACAACTTCTACAAAGCATAATAATCAAGTACCTATGAATAAATATAAAAAGTGAGCATGGGGGGTCCCTGGGTGGCTCAGTCGGCTAAGCATCCGACTTCGGCTCAGGTCATGGTCTCATGGTTCGTGGGTTCAAGCCCCGCATCAGGCTCCGTGCTGACAGCTCAGAGCCTGGAGCCCACTTTAGATTCTGTGTCTCCCCCTCTCTCTCTGTCCCTCCCCCACTTGTGCTCTGTCTCTCTCTCAAAAATAAACATATTTTTTTAAAAAGTATGCATGATTTCTACAGAAAAGAATTATATGAAAGGAGGTCCAAATAATTTGCAAGATAGGTGTTATTTGTGGATGTGAAAATATTTTTAAAATACTGGTTATCCCCCAAATTGATAGATTCAGTGCAATCCTGATAACAATGTTAACGGGTTTGCTCCTCCCTGCTTTTCTTATTTTGTGGAAGTTGACAAATTGATTCTATAATATATATGGAAATTGCTAACACACTTGAAGAAGACAATCACCTTATCAGTTAAAGCTGATTGCAAAACTGTAGTGATTGAGAGTATATTATTGTTTCAAGGGTCGACTGACCAATAGAACCAATAAAGACAAGTGAATAGCAGTTACTTGATTTATGAGGAAAGGGGCAATTGAGATGATCTTTTCAATAAATTGTGCTATGGAAATTGGATATCCATATGGAAAAATTAAGTTGGAGCCCTACCTCCCACAACACGCAAAATCAATTACAAGTGGATTTTGAATCTAAATGTAGATGGCAAGATCATAAAGCTTTTAGAAAATATTAGAGGAGAATATGACCTTGGTTAGGAGAAGATTTAAGTAGGATACAAAGAACACTAAACATAGAGGAAAGTATTGACATATTTGGCCTCTTGGAAATTAAGACCTCTCTAAAAGGATTAGAAAGGTTGTTTGTAACACATGTAATTGACATAGAGCTCATATTCAGAGTATATAAGACCTACAGTCAATAAGAAAAGTCAGACGTCTAAAAGAATGGGCAAATTACTTAAATAGGCACTTCATAAATGAGGGAATCTAAATGGCCATTAAATATATGAAAACATGCCCTACTTCGTCAGTCATCAGAGGAACTTGGCTGAATCATGACATTGTTTGTGTTTGACCATTTTGACTGACAAAATGGTCATTTCATATGGTTTAATCTAATGTAAATTAAAACTGTGATAAGACCTTGCCACACACCCATTATGATAGATAAAATTTTAAAATCTGACAATACCAAGTGTTGGTGAGGATGTGGACCTATGGGAACAGTTGTACAATGTTAGTGGGAATGTAAGTTGACAACAGTTCAGGACATCAGTTTGGCATTATCCTCACTGGCCCAGCTATTTCACTCCAGCAGACACCCTCCGTAAGAATGAGACTGGAAGCCAAAGGGCTCCATAAAAATCTTCTTTTCCTGCTATTATGAGTTTGAGCCCCGCACTGGGCTCTCTGCTGTCAGCACAGATCCAGCTTCAGATCCTCTGTCCCCCTGTCTCTTTGCCCCTCCCCCCGCTCTCTCTCTCTTTCTCAAAAATAAACATTAAAAAAAAATGATATGGGTCAGTCTTGAAAATATAATGTTGGGGTACCTGGCTGGCTCAATCAGTAGAGCATGCGACTCTTGATCTCGGGATCATGAGTTTGAGCCCCATATTGGGTATCGAGATTACTTTAAAAAATAAAATATAATGTTGAACAAAACCAGTCAGCACAAAATAATATATATTGTAATTTAGTGACTTGAATGGCATATCCCCAAAATTGGTTCCTCCCTGGAACCTTAGAATGTGTCCTAATTTGGAAAGCGGGTCTTGCAGATGTAATTAAAGATCTCAAGATGAAATCATGCACACCCACTTTATGCCTTGAAATGCAAAACGCATATGTCCTCCTTGGAAGGGAACAAAGAGGTGATGGTTTCTTTAGAATAGATAACAGCTAAGGAAAGGCCAGATGAAAATGACCGGAGGAAGCTATCATATGTGTATTCCAGACCACCAATGATAGACATCTCAACACTAAGAACACCTAGGCCCTTTGTTCTACCTGGTTCCTGGAAGCCTGAGAGGACACATACTCCAGACCTCAATCCTCAATAAAACCCCCAGATCCTAAGCAAAGGGGAGACTTTCTCTCCTTTCCTTACTGAGATCTCCCACTTTGTCTATACCTACACTCTCTCTCTAAGTGAATTCTGCTTTCGCCTCCTGCGGGCTTGCATTTGATTTGTATCCTGCACACAGCTAGGGACCCTCTTGGCTGGTCCCTGGACCTAGCCTGCTGGCATCAAAAGCATCTGCGTGTGCACCAGGAGACGTACAAGAGTATTCACAGCAACTGTTCACAAGATTCCCAAACCAGAAACAACCCAAGGTCCATACACAACACAGTAGACTCTGGTAGAGGTCACAGGTTTGTGGGGGCTGAAACATACAATTTGGGGACCCTCTTTGAGTAGAAGCATACAAAATTACAAATAAGAATTTAGTACGAAAGCAAATATCTCACAAGAACGAAGACATTTAAGGAAGAAGTAACACCAATTGTTCACAAACTCTTCCAAAAAATGAGAGAACATCAGTCATTACCCTGATATCAACACCAAAGACATCACATGAAAAGGAAAGAAATTCACTCTTTATGAATTTAGATACAAAAATTCTCAACAGAATACCAAACTGAATCCAGCAACAAGTAAAAAGGACTATACACCATGACACAGTGGGACTTATCCCAGGAAGGCAGGCTTGGTTCAACTTACGAAAACCGATCAATGTAATATGCCACATTAATAGAATAAAGGGCAAGAACCACATGATCGTCTCAGATGCAGAAAAAGCATTTGACAAAATCCAACATTCTTTCATGATTAAAAAAAAAAGTTAATGCCCAGAAATAGAAGGGAACTTCCTTACTCTGATAAAGGGTATCCATGAAAAACCAACAGATAAACATCATACTCAATGATGAAAGACTGAAAGCTATCCCCCTAAGGATCAGAAACAAGACAAGGATGTCTACGCTCACCAGTTTTAGTCAGCATTATACTAGAGCTTCTACCCAGGGCAATCAGGCAAGAAAAATGTGTAACTAGAATATGAATATATAGTACAACAAATTAATTTTTACAAACCATACACAAACATTCGATCATGTGAACACATTGCTAAGGCTCCTCCCAGAACCTTGGAAGTGGTCTGGGAAGACAAGGATCCCTGGAGCTAGAGGTTTCTTGGCTTTATAGTATGCCCTACTCTGAACTGTAATGTAATGTTATCACACAATGGAAGACTACAACCGCAATGAAAATGAATACTGTTTCATTCAATGATATGGGTAAGTTGGGGCACCTGGGTGGCACAGTTAAGCCTACAACTTTACTCAGGTCATGATCTCATGGCTTGTGAGTTTGCGGGGCTCAAATCTGTGTTGTCAGCACAGACCCAGCTTCGGATCCTCTGTCCCCCTGTCTCTTTGCCTCTCCCTCTGCTCTCTCTCTCTCTCTCTCTCTCTCTCTCTCAAAAATAAACATTTATTAAAAAATGATATGGGTCAGTCTTGAAAATATAATGTTGGGGTACCTGGCTGGCTCAATCAGTAGAGCATGCGATTCTTGATCTCGGGATCGTGAGTTCAAGCCCCACATTGGGCATCGAGATTACTTTAAAAAATAAAATATAATGTTGAACAAAAGCAGCCAACACAAAATAATACATATTGTAATTTAGTGACTTGAATAGCATATCTCCAAAATTGCTGCCTCCCTGTACTAATTTGGAAAGAGGGTCTTGCAGATGTAATTAGTTAAAGATCTCAAGATGAAATTGTGGATTTCAGGTGGGCTCTAAATCCAATGACTAGTGTCTTTATAAGAGAAAAGAGAGGGAGATGTGGACACAGACACAGGGATGGAGGCGGAGACGCTGTCACAAGCCAAAGAACTTGAGTCCCCAGAAGCTAGTCCAGCAAACAAGGATCCTCCCTAGAGCCTTTGGAGGAAGCACTGCCCTGCCAATACCTTGATTTTGGACTTCTGACCTCCAGAAGTGTGACACAATACATTTTTGATAACATTTTTTAAGTTTATTGATTTCGAGAGAGGGAGAGAAAGAGAGAGAGAGAGAGAGAGAGAGAGAGAATCCCAAGCAGGCTCTGTACCATCAACACAGATCCCAACACAGGGCTCAAACCCAGGAACTGTGAGATCATGACCTGAGCTGAAGTCAAAAGTTGGACACTTAACCAACTGAGCCACCGAGGCACCTGGAGAGAATACCTTTTTGTTTTAAGCCACCAAGCTTGTGATTGGTTGCAGGAGCCCTAGGAAGCTAGTACACTGTATAATTACATTTCTAAAAACTACTCTTTAGAAATGTGTACTCACTTATGTTGCACAACAAAGATAAGGAAGGGAGTTATGCCCACAAAGTCAGGAGAGTGATTAACTGTGGGGAGAAGAAGGGCTGAAATCTGGAAAGGACAAGGAGGTATTTCTGGGGTACTGGCAGTGTTCTGTGGCCTGGAGAGTATGACATGATTGTTCACACTCTAATTGTTGAGCTTCACCTTTATATCTTAACCACTTGTGTTTATCTGTATCACTTTTCACAATCATCACTTAAATATACTCATCAAAAAGTGGGGGAAAAAATCATAAAGTCCTCCAAACACAAAAGGTGGCATTAGATGCATTCTAAATAGAAGAGTTGCCTCTAAGATGGTTGGGTTATTAGATGTAAAGAAATGTTCCCTTCTTGCCTAATACACCTGAGAAGCTCAGGACTGGCCCTGGGCAGAGAATAGAGGAGGTCAGTCCCGCTTTCCAGGAAAATCCCCCTCCCCTGGCCGGTCTCCCCCTGCATCCCCCAGGGGGCGCTGCTCTCCACGGAATTCAGCTTCCAGGGATTGGAGACTGCCCTTCCTTTGCTCCTTTAGTGCACAGCCTCATTTTCCAGGAGATTCCCACAAAGGATGATTATGTCCTGGAGGGAAGACACTGTTGCCTGACCAAGGGTTGTGGTCCAGGTCTTGCAGACTTCAACACAATGATAATATCTCCTTCCCTGGATAACCAAGAGGAGGCACAGTAATGGAAGCCCATGCCTCACTCATTGCCTCCCCCCCCACCCTCACCCCAAAGTAACCCCTAGACAAAAGCTACTGGGGAGCCTCCAAGGCTGAGTCCAGCCTTAGCCCGGCTTTGGTGAGGCTGCCTTGGGGCTCCCTCTCTCCCAATCCGGATGAGCAGCTTCTGTGCTCTGGGACTAGCTGGGCTCTCTCACCCCATCTCCCCCGATGAGCTGTGAAGCAGGACTCCTGGGTTTTGCTCCTGATACTCTACCAGACCTCCCCTTCTGGGTTTCAAAGTCTTCCGCCCAGCCATCGGGCTTGGGCTGTGATCTGAGAATCCCAGGGAGGCTGAAGCTGAGGTGGAGCAGAATTCAATGCCCAATGTGTTTGTATAGCATGATGCTGTTCTCATCCATCGTCACCATTTCATTCTCACGGTCTCCTTCATAGGATGCCCATCTAACAGATAAGAACACTGAGGCAAAGAGGTTTCATACCTGTCTCTGGACCCAGAGTCTCTTTCATTTGTTCAACAAATATGTATTGAGCATCCACTCTGAGATAGGTCTGGAGCTAGACACTGGGGGTGTGACAGTAAATGAAACAGACAGGTCCCTCCTCCCCCTCTCCCCAGCAACTTACAGTCCAGTGAAGAGGCAGAAATAAACAAGTAGGGGCACCTGGATGGCTCGGTCGGTTAAGCATCCAACTTTTGGTTTTGGCTCAGGTCATGATCTCACAGTTTCATGAGTTCAGACCCCAGATCAGGCTCTGTGCTGACAGCGCAGAGCCTGCTTGGGATTCTTTCTCTCCTTCTCTCTCTGCCCCTCCCCCACTCACGTGGTCTCTGTCTCTCTCAAAAATAAATAAAAAATAAACTTAAAAAATAAACAAGTAAACGAAGGAACAAGTCATTATAAATGGTGGTAAGTGTTGTGAGGAAAGTGAAGCAGTGAAACGCATCTCTGAAAGGGTGGTGTTTATACCGAAACAAAGAGACGACCATAAGGGCGGCAGAGGAGGAAACAGTCTGTGAGAAGAGCTCAGGGGTTCACAAACGGAGGGGAAGCTGGTGTGGCTGGAACACCGAGAGGAAGAGGAGAGAAGGAAATAGATTGGATAGGAAGATGGGACTAGGTCATGCACACCTTATAGGCGGTTCAGCAGTTCATCTAAAGCGTAGGAGAGCCATGGAAGAGGGGTAAGCAATGGAGAAACATCCTTCAATTTCTATTTTAGAAAGCTCCTCTGGGTGCTTATAAAAGAGACTATCGGGAGGCAAGAGTGGAACAACACATATTCAAACATATATTTATTGAGCACCTGCAAGTGACTGTGCCAGACCCTCTTCTAGGCTTCTGGAACACACCATAATCTATCAGTTACCCCAAGCAACCAGATGAGATGCAATCTCAGTAGCAGGTAGGAGATGATGGTGGTTTGGACAATGGTGGTGGCATGGAGCAATGACAGAAAGGCAGAATGGGAGAACAGTCGTGGCTAATGTTAATTGAGTACTTACTATGTGCCAGTCCGGTCATACTTCTAAATGCTTCACGGGATATTAAACTAATTAATCCTTCTAGGAAGACTGTGAGCTAGATACTATTATCACCTTCCTCTTAGAGATGAACTAGAGCCCAGAGAAGTTAAAGGGCTACTGCCCATACTTGGATTTGACCCTAGGCGATCTTACTCCAGCACACCACCTTACGAAGTACCCACATAGGGGACCCTACTTCTCAAGAACTATGCCCAGGTGCTGGTTACAGATTTGCAATTACACAGGATTTCCAGCACCCCCTGCCCCCTCCCCACATCTTTAACACTTGGAGACAAGGAGATGGAGGTTGTGTTTCTGGGGAAGGGGGGGGGGAGGATGGGAGGATGGGAGGATGGGAGTGTCCAGAAGAGATTCTAGAGGAAGGGCCAAGTATATTCAGCTATTCAACTGTGGTTTTTTGTTTGTTTGTTTGTTTGTTTGTTTGTTTTTAGTGTTTTTTAATAACTTTTTTTAAGTTCTTTATTTTTGAGAGAAACTGGTAGTGGGGGAGGGGCACAGAGAGAGGGAAAGAGAGAAAATCCCAAGCAGGCTCCACACTGTCAGTGCAGAGCCTGATATGGGGCTCAAATCCACAAGCCATGGGACCCTGACCTGAGCTGAACTCAGTGCCCAACCTACTGAGCCACCCAGGCACCCCAAGGGAAATCAGCTCTTCATTTTAGGAAGGATCCTTTGCAGGTGATGAATTAGTTTTCTCTTCCTGCTTTCTTTTTTTTTAATACGAAATTTATTGTCAAATTGGTTTCCATACAACACCCAGTGCTCATCCCAGCAGGTGCCCTCCTCAATGCCCATCACCCACTTTCCCCTCCCTCCCACCTCCCATCAACCCTCAGTTTATTCTCAGTTTTTAAGAGTCTCTTATGATTTGGCTCCCTTCCTCTCTAACTTTTTTTTCCCCTTCCCCTCCCTCATGGTCTTCTGTTAAGTTTCTCAGGATCCACATAAGAGTGAAAACATGTGGTATCTGTCTTTCTCTGTATGACTTATTTCACTTAGCACAACACTCTCCAGTTCCATCCACATTGCTACAAAAGGCCAGATTTAATTCTTTCTCCTTGCCAAGTAGTATTCCATTGTATATATAAACCACAATTTCTTTATCCATTCATCAGTGGATGGACATTTAGGCTCTTTCCATAATTTGGCTATTGTTGAAAGTGCTGCTATGAACATTGGGGTACAAGTGCCCCTATGCATCAGCACTCCTGTATCCCTTGGGTCAATTCCTAGCAGTGCTATTGCTGGATCATAGGGTAGATCTGTTTTTAATTTTTTGAGGAACCTCCACACTGTTTTCCAGAGTGGCTGCACCAGTGTACATTCCCACCAACAGTACAAGAGGGTTCCCATTTTCTCCACATCCTCGCCAGCATCTATAGTCTCCTGATTTGTTCATTTTGGCCACTCTGACTGGCGTGAGGTGGTATCTGAGTGTGGTTTTGATTTGTATTTCCCTGATGAGGAGTGACGTTGAGCATCTTTTCATGTGCCTATTGGCCATCTGGATGTCTTCCTTAGAGAAGTGTCTATTCAGGCCTATCTCAAGAAACAAGAAAAATCCCAAATACAAAATCCAACAGCGCACCTAAAGGAAACAGATGCAGAACAGCAAAGACACCCCAAACCCAGCAGAAGAAGAGAAATAATAAAGATCAGAGCAGAAATAAACAATATAGAATCTAAAAAAAAACTGTAGAGCAGATCAATGAAAGCAAGAGTTGGTTTTTTGAAAAAATAAACAAAATTGATAAACCTCTAGCCGGGCTTCTCAAAAAGAAAAGGGAGATGACCCAACTAGATAAAATCATGAATGAAAATAGAATTATTACAACTAATCCCTCAAAAATACAAGCAATTATCAGGGAATACTATGGAAAATTATATGCCAACAAACTGGACAACCTGGAAGAAATGGACAAATTCCTAAGCACCCACACACTTCCCAAACTCAAACAGGAAGAAATAGAAAACTTGAACAAACCCATAACCAGAGAAGAAATTGAATCAGTTATCAAAGATCTCCCAACAAATAAGAGTCCAGGACCAGATGGCTTCCCTGGAGAATTCTACCAGACATTTAAAGCAGAGATAATACCTATCCTTCTCAAGCTGTTCCAAAAAATAGAAAGGGAAAGAAAACTTCCAGACTCATTCTATGAAGCCAGCATTACTTTGATTCCTAAACCAGACAGAGACCCAGCAAAAAAAGAGAACCAGAGGCCAATATCCCTGATGAATATGGATGCAAAAATTCTCAATAAGATACTAGCAAATCAAATTTAACAGCATATAAAAAGAATTATTCACCATGATCAAGTGGGATTCATTCCTGCGCTGCAAGGCTGGTTCAACATTCGCAAATCAATCAATGTGATACATCACATTAATAAAAGAAAAGAAAAGAAAAGAACCATATGATCCTGTCAATTGATGCAGAAAAGGCATTTGACAAAATTCAGCATTCTTTCTGAATAAAAACCCTTGAGAAAGTCGGGACAGAAGGAACATACTTAAACATCATAAAAGCCATTTATGAGAAGCCCACAGCTGATATCATTCTCAATGGGGAAAAACTGAGAGCTTTCCCCCAGAGATCAGGAACACGACAGGGATGTCCACTCTCACTGCTATTGTTTAACATAGTGCTGGAAGTTCTAGCATCAGCAATCAGACAACAAAAGGAAATCAAAGGCATCAAAATTTGCAAAGCTGATGTCAAGCTTTCACTTTTTGCAGATGACATGATATTATACATGGAAAACCCGACAGACTCCACCAAAAGTCTGCTAGAACTGATACGTGAATTCAGCAAAGTCATGGGATACAAAATCAATGTACAGAAATCAGTTGCATTCTTATACACTAATAATGAAGCAACAGAAAGACCAATAAAGAAACTGATCCCATTCATAAATGTACCCAGAATCATAAAATACCTAGGAATAAACCTAACCAAAAACATGAAAGATCTGTATGCCGAAAACTATAGAAAGCTTATGAAGGAAATTGAAGAAGATATAAAGAAATGGAAAAACATTCCATGCTCATGGAATGGAAGAATAAATATTGTTAAAATGTCAATACTTACCCAAAGCTATCTACACATTCAATGCAATCCCAATCAAAATTGCACCAGCATTCTTCTTGAAACTAGAACAAGCAATCTTAAAATTCATATGGAACCACAAAAGGCCCCGAATAGCCAAAGTAATTTTGAAGAAGACCAAAGCAGGAGGCATCACAATCCCAGACTTTAGCCTCCACTACAAAGCTGTAATCATCAAGACAGCATGGTTTTGGCACAAAAACAGATACATAGACAAATGGGATAGAATAGAAACCCCAGAATTAGACCCACAAAAGTATTGCCAACCAATCTTTGACAAAGCAGGAAAGAATATCCAATGGAAAAAAGACAGTCTCTTTAACAAATGGTGCTGGGAGAACTGGACAGCAACATGCAGAAGAATGAAATTAGACCACTTTCTTACACCATTCACAAAAATAAACTCAAAATGGATAAAGGACCTGAATAGGAGACAGGAAACTATCAAAATCCTAGAGGAGAAAGCAGGAAAAAACCTCTCTGACCTCAGCCGCAGCAATTTCTTACTTGACACATCTCCAAAGGCAAGGGAATTAAAAGCAAAATTGAATTATTGGGACCTCATCAAGATAAAAAGCTTCTGCACTGCAAAGGAAACAATCAACAAAACTAAAAGGCAACCAACGGGAAAAGATATTTGCAAATGACATATCCGACAAGGGCTAGTATCCAAAATCTATAAAGAGCTCACCAAACTCCACACCCGAAAAACAAATAATCCAGTGAAGAAATGGGCAGAAAACATGAATATTCAACTGTTAATAGCAGAACTCTGTAGCCAAGACGGGGAAGAGCCGGGGTTGGGGGCCTCGTCACCAGCCGCTGCCATTGGCCGAGCTGCCGGAGAGGGGCGCTCGCAGGTGTCGCTGGCGTCTGGCCTTGGCCGCGGCGGTTGGAGCGGTGGAGCCGGCGCGCCAGAGCAACCATGCAGCAGCGGGCGCGGCGGGCGCGGGGGGCCCGGGGACCTGCGGGGATGCGTCTGATGCTTTGCTTCCTGCTGTTGAGCAGCTGCCCTGGGGGCTGGGACGCCGTTAGTCCCCACGGTCAGGAGGAAAGCTGGGGGAAGGTCTGGGAAGTGGGGGCTGTGGGAGCGGTTGGTGCACGAAGCAGGGCGAACCGTGTCGGGTGGGTAAAGTCAGCAAGCACGGGCGGGGACGGGAGGGGAGGGGGCGGTTAAAAATCGGAAGGTGGCGGTAGGACGGAAGAGAAGTGGGCCCCAGGGGAGATTAGGGGTGCAGCAGGAGGAATGGAGGTGACAGATCCCGGCCACGAAGCCACGGGAGAAAAAGCACGCGGAGGGCTAGGGTGGAGGTACCAGCGCTGAGGGGTAGACGGCATCCAGTCTTGACCTCGGGATGAGGCCTGGCTGGAGCCAGGTGCCTGGGCTTACCCTCCTCCCTGGGGAGGTAGGTTGGGGGGGCGGGGATCTGCGGGAGGACGCCTAGCCTTCCCCACAGCCGTGTGCCTCCCTCTCCACTTGTCCTCCGCGTCCTTGAACTTGGAGACCAATGCAGAGGGCTTCCCGCGGGCCTGGGGCTCTGCAGAGTGCTGGAAGGGCGCGGAGGGGAGTCAGGCCCTGTGCAGATGCCTGAACCCTTTCACCTCCTGGACTTCCCCCCACTCCCACCCCATCTACCTGGACTGAGGAGGGGTCTGTATGGTAGAAAAGTTATTCCTCACATTGTGTAGCTGGGTATACTGTGGCTTTCAGGATAAGAACCTGGGATCCCAAGGCTTAACAGTCTGAACCCAGCCCCCAGGCTTTATACTTCCAAGGATTCTGGAAGTCTTTCCAGCTCTCCACCCAGGAAGCAAACTTCTTCCCCCATCCCTATGCTGTCCGCCTGTCTGTCCATTCAAGTTTTGTAGCCCTCTGAGGCTCTGCTCACCTGTCCATCCACAGGCTGTCTCTTTGCCCGAAGACTCTGCTCTTACCTGGAAGTCTGTGCCAAGGGTGAGTGAGACCCAGAGGGTAAAGAGGAAAAGGTGTGATGGAGGGAGAGCTGATAACTGGGAAGGCGGGGGAGGAATCTGAGCTTGATGGTGGAGAGGGTACTGCTCTTCTGCAACCAGGCCCTCTTGAAGGCTTTCGGCCAAGCTCCCTGCTAATGCCATTCTGTACCCTTAGAGGGACAGCCCCAGGTGGGCATGCAGCCACCCAGGTCCCGGCAAGGAGTCGTCAAGCTGGTCTTCCGATACTGGCAAGATGTGCTTCAGTGGCTCATGCCTCAAGGTGAGACCAGAAGAGCTGGAAGAGAGAGGCTGGGCTGTGGGATCCCCACCTTGACATTAAAAGCTCCTTCCACAGATTTCTCTGCCTGAACTTTTCTCTTCATCCTCACCTCTGGAGCCTCACCTGCTCAGACCCTGAGCAAGATGGGTGGTGGGGAAGCTGTTGTCACTTGTCTTTTCTTCATTTTTAAAAAATATTTGTTATTTTTGAGAGAGAGCATGCGCAAGTGGGGAGGTGGGGGTGGGGAGAGACAGAGGATCTGAAGTGGGCTCTGTGCTGACAGATGTCGGTGCATCGGGTCCTGTCCCACCAATGTTGGGCTCGAACTCACAAACCAAACCGTAAGATCATGACCTGAGCCAAAGTCAGACACTCAACTGACTGAGCCACCCAGGCACCCCTCACTTACCTTCTTTAGAGGAGCACAGTAGAGGGATTGAGAAGTCCCTGGAAGAGTTCAACATCCATCTCCTTGGGACTAGCCCTATGCCCCCCTGCCCTGTACTATCCGAGTGCTCAAGGCCAGGAATCATGGGGTCCCCAGTCAGAACCTCTCCCTCCCGTACACATATTCCAGATTTTGAATTGGGGGAGTAGACAGCTCAGAGTGTACGGCAAATAGAAGCATGACAGATGGGGGTGCAGAATGGGAGGGGATTCCTTGGGGAAACGTTTCGGATCCTCCTTGAAAGCAGGGTTTCATGATTGCAGGGTTCAGAAGGGAGATCTCCTTGGAGTTCGAATTACTGCTATTAATGATCATAGTGTATGATGTGCGAGCAATGCCTTAGAGTTTTAGAAACACTGCGTATGTCCTCCACTTCCATTTGGTCCTCATAACAGCACGATTGTTAAATTCACATTTGGCTACTTATCGCTCACCAAGCACTGTGCTAAGAAACTTACATGGATTACTTCCTGTAATTCTCTCAACAATGGTTCATCATTTCATGGATGAGAAAACTGAAGCTTGGCCAATTTAATTAAGTTCCCAGTTAATTAAGTTAAGTTAAGGGTCACAGAACCACTAAGAGCAGGGATTCTAGTGCCGAGGTGAGCAGAAGGCAAAGCCTTGTACCCCAGACCGTCTCTGGATCCCTCCAGTGCCCCGTGGCCCTTACGTACTTTACGGAAAGCAGAAATTCCAATCGCTCTCTGGTTTCCGGGGTAGGCCAATCCAACTGTCCCAAATGTCAACTCACGCTCCTCCCTTTCTTTCTGCAGGACTGTTCTGGAAAGATGATGTCACTCAAGATGTAAAGACCCAGAAGATGGAGCACATGCCCAGGCTCCACGCCTCAGAGACCTACATGAGGGATGGGTAGACAGCCTTTCCCACCAAAACCACCATGCTGAGGTGTGTGAGGCCTGTGGTCTGTCCACACTGCACGTGTCTGGTAGACAGAGCAACTGGGAAGGGAAGGAGTGTCAGGGATGCCAGTAGGAGCTATCAGAAGTCCAGCGAGTAGAATGAAGAGAGCGCCTGTCTGGTTTCAGCCAGAAGCAATCCCATGATACCTTGGTGATGTCCACAAAGGGAGGGAATTGGGACGCATGGCTACTATGTGTTATCCCTGGCTTGGTCTTCGCCTTCTAGAGACAGGTGCAAAGGGAAACTCTAACTGTTGTTCCCTAAGGTGAGAGTCCCTCGGGGATTTTGAAATTCTTCATTTGGATATCATCTCTTTTCCTCTGGGCCTTTTTGCCATTTTCTCTTCACCCTTGACTCCTGTTTTCCTTCCCCTCAGAGCCCAGTGACCAAGGTGAACAAGGAACAATGCTTGAACTCTAGAATGGTTTTGGAGGTCTTGAACCAAGCAAGAGATGACCAACCACAGCAAGGCCCCACTGCAGGTGAGGGCCTGCCCTTGTCCAGGAATGCTGAGCCCACCAAGGGCCTGTTTACAGAGGGTGACAGGGTGAAGGAGGGGATAGACATTTGTTGATAAGGGATGATTTCACTGAGACTGATGGAGAACCTTCTGGAAGAGAGGGCCTGGAGGATGGAAAAGAACAGAGCCAGCCCAATCTTCACCCTGCCACTGCCCAGCCGTGACCTTGGACACATTACCTAGGCTCTTCAAGTCCCTTCTTCCACATCTGTAAAATGGGAATGGTAATAAAGACGACCCTTCTGGTGTTGCTGTGTGGATCAAAGACAATATATGAAAAATGCCAGCGGTTGCTGGATTGAGGGGAAATTCTCCCTTTGCCCACTGGAGGGCGCCCCCACTTTCTCTCTCACAGACAGCTTTTCTCCGATTTCAGCAACTAGGGATTGCAAGGGGCTGGGGGCCTGCAGTGGACTCTTGCTTTGTAAGATCAAGCACAGTCACAGAGCTTGAAGGGCCTGCAGAAATCTACTTGAGAGGTTTCACAACTTAAAAAATATATATGGGCTCCCTGGTTTTCTAAGAAAATCTTGCGTATGACATTACTCTAAATCCTCACCTTGCCCATCCATCCATAGCCGTATATCTGTATACATTTCTCCCTCTCTCTCTCTTTCGGTATACACACACACACACACACACACACACACACACACACATTTATACATACACATATAAACATAGATATGAAGATCCTTAAATGGGAGAGGAGTACCCAGAGCGCCTCACATTCAGCCTCCCCCTTGCTCTTCTCAGTGGTGTGGAGGAAGTCACCTGGGAAGGTTCTCGGGCATCCCCTTGGACCCTTGAGCTCTCTGGAGCCCAGGTAGAAAACTGCCCACCTCTTAGTTATCCATCCATCTTTACAGCTGAGAAACTGAGTGGGCAGGCATAGAGCAGGGCCAGACCAGGTCCCCCCACCAACCTTCCCCCACCGCAGCCCCACCCTTCCTCTCCGGGGCCCCCATAGAGATTGGGCTGCTTGACACATGAGACTTCTCCACACTGAGGATACTCCGAGGAGGTGACATTAGAACTTTGACCTAAAAGACATCCTGGAAGCAGCCGGGGGAAGATCTGGAGGAAGAATCCCCAAGGCAGAGAGAATTACAAATACAACTGCCCTCAGGTGAGATTGCAGGGCTCCTTAGGAGAACAAACAGAAAGGCTTATGGCAGCAGAATAGACCCAGGACTACTCAGGTCTATAGACGGGTTTGGGTTTTGTTCAAAGTGTAGTGGGAAATCATCAGCAAGAGAAAGGCGATATGATTAACATTCTATAAAGACATAGTGACGCTGCTGGAAAATGGATTATAAAATGGACAAGAGTAGAACCAAGTAGAACTGTCTGGGGCTACTGAGTTGTCCAGGTGGGATCTGGTGGTACCTTAGACGAAGATCAGGGCAGCGTTGCTGGGAACCTCTTAGCTGGACTCCATCCAGAGGCAGCCTGCACCTCAGAAGTGCTCTAGCCTTTTACCCCTTTCAAAAAAACTGGTCCCCATCTCTGTCACCATGGCAGCCAGGCCTCCTTAGCTTGGATTGGTTGCTGGACCACATCACTGGTCCTGTGACTGACCCTGTGATGGGGACTGGTTGCCATGGTTCTATCAAGTGTGCAAACAAGGAACTGCCATTCTCCTTCAGGCTCAGGGGACCAACCAGCCCTGTGTCTAATGGAAAATCCCTTGAAGGAGATAGAATTAGAGATAGGGACCAGGGAAAGGCCTGTAGTCTGACAGTGCCTGAGTCCCTTGTCTCAAGGCTTATTCACATTAAGACTGCTATGGAGACTTGCTCTGAATTTGGTGGGGAGGGATGGGGACGGAAGTCAGTGTATTCATTAAAAATTCCTTGTTTCTTCCCATTTTAGGATGTCTTTGAGCTATTCCCTAGTCTGAGTCACAAGTCACAACCTCGCAGCTGATTAAGACCTGAGGGGGAAACCTTCCATCCCCCACACCTTCCTGGTGCTCTCAAGAAGGGCAATTTCAGGGGGCACCTGGGCGGCTCAGTCAGTTAAGCCCCTGACTCTTGGTTTCAGCTCAGGCCATGATCTCATGGTTCGTGGGTTTGAGCCCCATGTGGGGCTCTGTGCTGACAGTGTGGAGACTGCTTGGGATTCTCTCTCTCCCTTTCTCTCTGCCCCTGCCCTGCTCATGCTGTCTCTCTCTCTCTCAAAATAAATAAACTTAAAAAAAAAAGGGGGGGGGGGCACCTGGATGGCTCAGTTGGTTAAGCATCTGACTTCGGCTCAGGTCATAATCTCACGGTTTGTGAGTTCAAGCCCTGCACTGGGCTCTCTGCTGACAGCTCAGAGCCTGGAGCCTGCTTCGGATTCTGTGTCTCCCTTTCTCTCTGCCCCTCTCCTGCTCATGCTCAGTCTCTCTCTCGCTCTCTCTAAAAAATAAATAAAAACATTTAAAAATAAAATAAAATAAAAAATAAAAAAAGAAGAAGAAGAAGAAGGGCATTTTCAGGCTGACCCAAATTTGGATCTGGATCATTAAAGCTGATTTTCAAGCAAACTCTTCCTACAGACTTGTCTGGAGGCAGGATGGGGAGGGTTTGGACCTGACAGGAGTCTCTGAGGTGAGAGAGCTAGGATCGGAACACAGGAAAAGTTGGGGTGTGGGGTTCAGAGAACACAGCCCTGGTTGCACCCAGTGCATGGGTTCTGATCCCTTCCTCCCCCTACGGATTACTTCTAAGGCAGATGGACTCACAGCTGGAGGATCAGCCATCCCCACCCGCAGCCTTCAAATGTATCTTCTTGGTGTATCAAATGTATCTTCAAATGTATCTTCCATTCATGGAAGGAAAATCTTCCTTCCAGACCTTGGGTCTGCAAGGCCTGGGACCTTGGTCTGCCTTTGAGGTTCATGGCACCATCTGAGCATTGGGGTCCCCTACAGAGCAGTTACACCAGCCCCAAACCCAAGAACCCACACAGAATTCTGTGACTAAATGCTTTGCACATTTAACGCTCTGATACCGTGTGGTCACTTTGCCCTGGGGAGAGGGGGACCGGCCACTGTCGCTCAATCCAACCGAACTCCAGACATCTCATGCCTCAAGCTTTGTATTTCTCACAGCGCCTAGCTCATTTGATCCTCACAAATGGGAACACAGGGGAAGGTGCCAATCCTACTGTCTTAGTGTGTTCAGGCTGCTGTAACAAAATACTGTAAACTGTGTGGTTTATCAACAACAGAAATTCATTTCTCACAGTTTTAATTTTTTAAATGTTTAAATTTAATTTTTAATGTTTATAAATAATGTAATAAATGAACTTTCTTTCTTTCTTTCTTTCTTTCTTTCTTTCTTTCTTTCTTTCTTTCTTTCTTTCTTTTCCTTAAGCCCTTGAGGGTTAAGGTTTCAAAAATACCTCTGGAATGTTAGGTATTTCTTAGCCTTCATATTGTGTGCATCCTTTCCATCCTTATTTGGGGTTATTGAAACACTTTCCAGTATTCTATTTTAATGTAACAATTGTGTTTTTTATTATCTTTCTGTAATTTTTAAGTGATTGCTCTGGGGATCTGAGTATATACATTTAACTTGTCTCTCTCTCTCTCTCTCATCATAGCAGAGAGCCCGATGAAAGGCTCAAACTCATGAAGCGTGAGATCGTGACCTGAGCCAAAGTTGGATGCTCAACCGACTGAGCCATCCAGGTGCCCCTCTCACAGTTCTAGAGGCTGGGAAGCCAATGAGGTGCTGGCAGAATCGGTGTCTGGTGAAGACCTGCTTCCTGGTTCACAATGTCTTTCACTGTGTACTCACATGGTGGAAGAGGGACAGATCTGTCTGGGATTTCTTTTATAAGGGTACTAATCCCATTCATGAGAGGTCCATCCTTAAGACCTAATCACTTCACAAAGGCCCCACTTCCAAATACTTTCTTATCACCTTGAGGGTTAGGATTTCAACATATTAATTTTGGGGGCACACAAACATTCAGACCATAGGACCTGCTTACTTATAGAACCCAGGGAAACTAAGACACCCTCCTCTGGCAATACAGGCTTACTCATACTTCCAATGCATGTCCTATCTCCTGCATCTGTGCATTTAAGGACATAACTAAACATAATACTCAACATATTTATCTATGCCTAGTTTTTTTTTACTTTATTTATTTTGAGAGTGAAAGAGAGAGAACATGATCAGGGGAGGGGCCGAGAGAAAGAGAGATAATGCCAAGCAGGCTGCATGCTGTTAGCACAAAGCCCGATGCGGGGCTCGAACCCACAAACTCTGAGATCATGACCTGAGCTGAAGTCAGATGCTTAACCAACTGAGATAGCCAGGCACCCCTATACCTAGTTTTTATTAGCTAGATTGACCCCTATCACCTACCCTACTTTTCCTCATCATACATTCACTGTGTCTGGCCACCACAATTCATGATTCCTGCCTCAAGGCAACTGAAGCTCAGGAAAGTAAGACATACATATAACATATTCATGCAATAGATATTTATTGAACACCTGTGTAGCACACCATGCAGATTCCCTGCTTCATATCCCCTGCCCCATCTCTGAGTTCATCTGTGAACTGCAGGTAGACAGTATCTATACAAGCTGACAGCTTCCCTCCTCAAGCTGAGACTCTACTTCTTGTCCTGTGGGTATTCTGGAATGCTAGAGAAACTTGCCTACCTGTGCTCAAGACAACTCTGAGATGTCTGGGAATTAACACTCCCAGAGGCAGTTAAGGATTGAGTTTAGTAGATATATATTCCTGCAGATCCATCCCTGGTGGGGTAAATCTGAGACAAGTTCTACACAGATCCTCAGGGGTCCCCAACAGGGTTCATTCCCAGTTGCCCATTGTGATGGTTAATTTTTTGTGTCAATTTGACTGGCAAAGGGGTTCTTAGATAGATGGTAAAACATTATATCTGAGTGCGTCTATGAGGATGTCTCTGAAAGAGAACAGCATTTGAATTAGTAGATTGAGCAAAGAAGATGCCCTCATTAACGTGGGTGGGCATCATCCAATCTATGGAGGACCCAAACAGAACAAAAAGGTGGAGGGAGGGTGACTCTGCTCTCTGCTTGAGCTGGGACATATGTCTTCTCCTGCCCCTGGACATCAGGACTCAGATTGGAACGCATATCATCAGCTCACCTGGTTCTCAAGTCTTGGGACTCAAACTAAATTACACCACCAGCTTTCCTGGTTCTCTGCTTGCAGACAGCAAACCATGGGATTTCTCAGCCTCCATAATTGTGTGCATTCTTTCCTTCCTTATTTGGGGTTATTGAAACACTTTTCAATATTCTATTTTAATTTAACAATTGTATTTTTCATTATCTTTCTATACTTTTCAAGTGGTTGCTCTAAGGATCTGACTATACACATTTAACTTTTCACAGTCTGCTTATGATCTTACCATTTTGAGCCAAATGCAGAGATCTTACTAGCATATGTTCCTTCCCTCTCTGGCTTTTATGTTGCAGCTGTCGATTAGAATCAGTTACATCTACATACATTTGAAACTCTATCAGACACTGTTAATAACTTTTGCTTTGAACCATCAAACATATTGCAAGTAATTCAAAAGGAGAAGAATATATTTACCCAGATAGTTCCCATTTCGATTACTGTCTCCATTCTTGATGTTCTGGATTTCCTTCTGAAATCATTTCCTTTTTATCTGAAGAATTTCCTTTAGCAATTCTTTAGAGCAGGTCTGCTGGCTACAAATTAGTTTTTCTCCATCTTTGTTTCACCTTCATTCCTGAAGTATATTTTGCTTGGTATAGAATACTGGGTTGACAGCTCTTTTCTTTCACTACTTTTAAAATGTTATTCCATTTCCTTCTGTCCCCCATAGATCATAATGAAAAATCCACAATCATTTGGATTATTGTTCTCCTATAAGCGATGAGTTGTTTTTCTCTGGCTGTTTTCCAGATTTTGTCTTTGTTTTTAGTTTTTAGAAGTTTGATTATGATGTGTCAAGGCATGGATTTTTTCAAGCTTATCTTGTTTGTGTAAACAAACTCCAGTTCATCTGCCTGATGCAGGTAAAGGCCAATCACTGAGACATCAAGTTTATAGCAAGGAAAGGGTTTATTCAAGAGGCAGCCAAATTAAGAGATGAAAGGGCATACTCAAATTTGCCTCCTCAGAGGGGAAGGATCAGGGATTTAAAAAAAAATTTTTTTTTATGTTTTTAAATTTTATTTTTGACAGAGAGAGAGACAGAGTGTGAGTGTGGGAGGGGCAGAGAGAGAGGAAGACACGAATCCGAAGCAGACTCCAGGATCTGAGCTGTCAGCACATAGCCTGATGTGGGGCTCAAACTCACAGACTGCAAGACCATGACCCGAGCTGAAGTCAGACTTTTGACCAACTGAGCCACTCAGGTGCCCCAAGGGTCAGGGATTTTTAAAGGCAAGTGGAAAGGGGTCTGGGTAAAGGAGAGAGAAGCTTCATGACTCAAAAATAAAGGAAGTTAGAGAATATTGTACAAAGTGAAATAAGTCAGAGAAAGATAAATACCATATGATTTAACTCATATATGGAATTTAAGAAACAAAACAGTTGAACATGGGGGGGGTGGGGGAGAAAGACAGAGGCAAACCAGAAAACAGAGTTTTAACTATAGTGAACAAACTGTGGGTCACTGGAGGGGAGGTGGCAGGGGGGATGGTTTAAATAGATGATGGGGATTAAAGAGGACACTTGCAATGAGCACTGGGTGTTGTATGTAAGTGATGAGTCACTAAATCCTACACCTTAAACTAATATTCATTGTATGTTAACTAGCTGGGATTTAAATAAAAACTTGGAAAAGAAAAATAATAAAGGAAGTTACTAAGTACGAGACAATTAATTTCATTTTGCTCTCTCATTTCAAAGAGGTGGCCGCTAATCCTGACTGGCTCTGGCCAGCTTCTTTGTTAAACCTTGAGTCTTTGCAAAACTAAATCAACACTTGGTTATCATGGTGTCAGAATATCCTTGTATCATCTTATGGAACCGTGGTGGTGGACAGCATTCTGAGAACAAGCAGATTTGGGCTAAAAGGTTGCAGCTGTGCTTATCTGCCCCATTAACCCTTTGGTTACTGGTTTCATTTGAAGTTCATTGAACTTATTGGATCTGTAGGTTTGTGGCTTATGACAAACTTGGGAAGTTTTCAGCCATTATTTCTTCAAATATTTTTAATTTACTACCCTTCTCCTTCTGGGACTCCAATGACATGAATGTTAGACTTTTAGTATTGTCCCACAGGTCGCTGAGGCTCTGTTTACTTTTTTCTCCAATGTTTTTGTCTCTGTTGTTCTGATTGGATCACTTCTATTGGTCCATCTTCAAGTTAACAGATACTTTCTTCTGTATTCCTATTTGTTATTGAGCCCATCCAGCAAGTTTTTATTTTGGTTATTGGATATTTTTGGTTCTAAAATAGCACATTAGAGGAACAAACAGAACAGCTAGTGGTAAGAAATGCAGTTGGAGAAGTAGACCCAAAACTGACCATTTGGGGCTTTTCAGCTAGTAGTAAAGAGTCTAGATCTTATACAAAGGGCAAAAGACGGTCTCCTGGGTGGCTCAGTTGGTTAAGCGTTGAACTCTTGATTTCAGCTGAGGTCATAATCTCACAGTTTATGGGATTGAGTCTCAAGCTGGGTTCTGCGCTGAAGGCAGACTCGGCCTTCAGGGATTCTCTTTCTCCCTGTCCCTCTGCCTCCTCCCCTTCCTGCCACCACAAATAAATAAATAAACTTAAAAAAAAAAAAAACAAAGGACAGAAGAAAATCACTAGGGATTTTAAGGAAATGAATAGAATGATGTGATGTACAATTTTAAAAGACTACCCTACTACTGCTGGATAACGTATTGATAGAGGACAAGAGTGGAAAAGACAGGCCTGTTAAGAAGTATTGTTTTTGTCCAGGGGGACACTGGTAGCTTGGACTGGGCATTGCATAGAGCTGAGTATCTCTAGCTGGCCATGTACTCTACCCAGAGACAGCCTGAACTTCAGGCAGAATCCAGACCCTTATGGTCTCCAAGGAAACAGCTCCGGCCTCCTGTCACCATGGTAACCATGCTTCATCTGTCTGGATTGGTCGCTGTGGTGACATCAGCAGCCCTAAATGACTAATCCCCACAATGAGAACTGGTTGCCATGGTGCTAAAGTATGCATAAAAGAATCTGCCGCTCTTCTCCAAGTCAGGGTCTTTGAGTAACTCTAAAGCTATGGGGAAATGAGGGGAGGGAAGAGAAGATCAGATACTGGACCCAAGGGGAGGCCAGCTGTCAGGCAGTTGCTAAGTCACTATGCCTTAGGACTTGCCCAAATCAGGACTACTATTAGAGCTTATTATTTATTGGGAGGGGGGAGATGTTTTATGCTGTAGATGGGGGAGTCCTCCAGCATATATCCACACAAATTGCAAATCCCATGTTTCCTTCCACTTTAGAGCTTTTTAAACTTCTTCCTCCTCTGAGCAAAACTTTGTAGCTGATTAAGGTATCCCCATCCCTACACCCTGCATTGGCATCTAGAAGGGCAGGTCTAGGACAACCCGTTTTGGGATTTTTAAAGTGCGTTTTCATCAAAACTCTTTCTGTGGGCTCCAACCAGAGCCTCTGAAGGAAAATATGGAGGGCCAGAATAGAGAAGATATTCGTGGTGGGGGTGGCGGCCTGGCTTTTGGTTCCTTTCTCCTTCTAGTCATCATTCATAACATGACTGCAAGGTAGAGTAGAACCACAGCTGAACTGCAGTCATTCCTCACCCACCCACCACCCTTTCTGGTGGTTATTTTCCCCTTGGGAAAGGAACTTCCTCCTTTGAACTCCAGGTCCAATAGGCCTGAGAACCTGCTTTGTTTTCTGAGGTTACTACTCCCAGCATTAAGGCCCCCTCCAATTTCCCTGGTAGTTTGAAATCTTAGAAGGGAGGAAAGCTGAGTGACCTCTGTTCAACCCACCCAAAGACCAGTATGTTCTGTTTTCCTACAGCATTATATTTCTCAAAGCAGATTCATACTCATTTGCTCTTAGGCCTCAAATTATTTCTGTAAATAATTTTCAAATATCATGTATAACCCAAGTCCGTGATAACCACATAAACTTCCAGCTCCTGGTATGACAAAATAGTTTGTGTTAGTCTCTAACATTGAACATATGTACTCAAGACGAAATATAAAAATAAGCGTTTGAAAGCATGGAGACCAACCAAAAGCAAGAAAAACTAGAGGGAATATAATCCTTGAAAAAAACAGAGTCCACAGGTGAGTCCCACATTTAACAGGCTTTCCTCCTAAGGACACTTCATGTTTCCCTACAGCACATAGGGAAATAGAGCATGGGCAGGAAAGTGGCAGTCTGACGGGCCTCTAAAACACAGGCTGGAACACAGAAATGACAGAGCAGCTGGAAACGAGGAAGAAATCTGAGAACTGAGTGAGCTACAGAGAGGTGAACCCCAAAATCCACATACAAATTTCCTTCAAATACTTAGCTACCTTTAAAATTTTTTTTTAACGTTTATTTATTTTTGAGACAGTGAGACAGAGCATGAACAGGGGAGGGTCAGAGAGAGGGAGACACAGAATCTGAAGCAGGCTCCAGGCTCTGAGCTGTCAGCACAGAGCCTGACGCGGGGCTCGAACTCACGGACCGCAAGATCATGACCTGAGCCGAAGTCGGCCGCTTAACCAACTGAGCCACCCAGGCGCCCCCTTAGCTACCTTTTAAATGGCACATGTTCAGGAAGAGATTTCAAGGAATCTAGTGGAAAAGTCAAATATCTGAGCAGGGATTTTGGAAGCTGCCACAGTGTGTTAAGGAGACCAAATGTGGGGTTCAGGACCCATGAAATTAGAAGGTCTTGGTAAACGCCTTGGGGTTTTCAGTAAAATCCCAAAAGGACCAAATTCTAGGTGTAAGCACAATGTCACAGCACTAAGGGATACAGCCTAGGATTAAGAACAGAACTAAAATCCTCCCGCCTTAACTAGGCTTCTCATAGTTCATGAGTTCAAGCCACACTTCAGGCTCTGTGCTGACAGTGCAGAGCCTGCTTGGGTTTCTCTCTCCCTTTCTCTCTGCCCCTCCCCTGCTCACTCTCTTTCTCTCTCTCTCAAAATAAATAAATAAACTTTAAAAAACAATACAATATAAAGATGAATAGCTAAAAAGTCAATAAAGTTGAATACTAAAAATTACTTGATTATTTCAAAAGAAAGGAGAGGAGAAACAATGGAAAATGGGTAAGACAAATAAAAAACAAATAACAAGGTAGCAGAACTAATCCCAAACATATCAATAATTACATTAAATGTAAGGAACTATTAAACAATCCAATCAAAAGGTGGAGATTGCCAGTCTGGATTTACAAACACAACAAAACAAAACAGAATCAAACTATATCTTGTTTATAAGACATATACTTTAAATATAATGACAGGGGAGCCTGGGTGGCTCAGTCAGTTGGACGACAGACTTCGGCTCAGGTCATGATCTCATGGTTTGCGAGTTCAAGCCCGGCATCAGACTCTGTGCTGACAACACACAGCTGTTGCAGCTGTGACAGCTCTGTCTCCCTCTCTCTGCCCCTCCCCTGCTCACATTCTGTCTGTCTCTCTCTCTCTTCCTCAAAAATATGTGAACATTAAAAAAAAATAATAAAAAAATAAATAAAATATAAATAAAGAAAAAAAACCTAAAAAGTCCCTGATTGCAACATCCTTCCAAATGATCCATGGGTCTAAGAAGTTACAAGAAAAATTAGAAAATATTAACCACTTGATAATTAAAACACAAAAAAAGTCATGCTTAGAGGGAAATGTGTAGCTGTACATGCATTTACTGTGAAGAAGAAAACATGTGGGGCACCTGGGTGGCTCAGTCGGTTGAGCGTGCGACTTCCGCTCAGGTCATGATCTCCTGGTTCATGAGTTCAAGCCCCGCCGCTGGCCACTGTGCTGACAGCTGAGAGCCTGGAGCCCGCTTCAAATTCTGTGTCTCGCTCCCTCTCTCTGCCCTTCCCCTGCTCATGCTCTGTCTCTCTCTGTCTCAAAAGTAAATAAAACATTTTTAAAAATTAAAAAAAAGAAAACATGTAAATCAATGATAAACTATCAACTCAGGAAGTTCGAAAAATAAAGGAAATGAGACCCAAAGAAAATAAAGGGAAATAATATGTGATAACTTAAATGTCATGGACAAATTTCTTGAAAAATTTAAGTTTCCAAAACAGACATGAAAAGAAATAGGGTATCTTGAATAGCTGAAGAAATTAAATTGTAATAAAACTTTCTCACAAAGAAACTCTGGGCCCAAATGCTTGAAGAAGTAATATCAATCATGTACAAAGCCTTTCACAGAATAGCAAAAGAGGAAATGCTTTCTGACTGACTCGATGAAGGAGTACAACCAAATGTTGTGAAGAAAACAGGAGAAAAATCTTGGTAGGTTTGGGTTGTGAAACATTTTTAAGAAACAGAAAGCATTTGCCATAAAAAGATAAAATTGATAAATTGTACTTCCTCAAAATGAAAATATTTTGCTCTTCAAAAGACACAGTAAGAAAATTAAAATGAAATGCTCAGAGTTGGAGAAAATATTCACAAACCATTTATCTGATAAATGAGTTGTATCTAGAAGTACCAGAGAACTGTGAGTATTAGGGAATTATAAACACGTTTAGTTGTTATGTTCTTATCCAATTGCTGCTATAACAAATCACTTCAAACTTAGTGGCTTAAAACTACACAAATTTGTTAAACTCACTGTCTGGAAGTCAGAAGTCTAAAATCAAGATGTCAGCAGGGCTGTGTTCCTTCGGGAGTCTTAAAGGAAGAATCCATTTTCCTGCCTTTTTCAGCTTCTAAAGGCTGTTTGCATTCCCTGGCTTGTGGCTTCTTCCTGACATCTATCCAAACCTCTTCCAATGTCACATCTCCCACTACTGACTCTCCTCTCTTACAAAGACTCTTGTAATTATACAGGGCACACCTGGAAAATCCAAAGATAATCTCATCTGAGGTTAATCACCTTCTAAGGTTAATCACACTGCAAAGTCCCTTTTACCATATAACATTCACAGGCTCCAAGAGACTCTGACATGGACATATTTAGGGACCATTATTTAGCCTACCACAGATGTCTGGTATTGTGGTTATATAGGAAACTGGGGATGAGTTAGGATGGTTCTGGGGGCGGTAAAAAAAAAACAAAAACAAAAACAAAAAAACAACCACACAAAAAAACAAGGGGAGGAGTTGGCTACACGTCCGCAGGGGACAGGGCCCGCCCGCGATTGGCCAAGCTGCCAAGGGAGGGTTGTGCAGATCCAACCCTCGCTGCGAGTGGGAAGCTACAGTCCAGTTTAGCCCCTCCTGCTGCTCTCTCTACTTTCTCTGCAACTTAGGAGGGGAGTGAACGCGCTGATCCCGGGAGAATGCAGCACCTACTGTGGCCTAGGGGTTCTGGGGGGCTTCCGCTACTCCTCTGCTTCGTGCTGCTGAACAGCCGCCCAGGGGGCTGCAGCGACATTAGTGGCCACGGTCAGGAGGAAACCTGGGGGAGGGGGTAGGGAAGGGCAGGCCAGAGAGCGATCCTGAGAGAAGTGGGTCGGGGGCCTCAAGTTTAAGAACTTAGGAGGAAAAGTATGTGTCTGAGAACGTGAAAAGAGACAAATGTGGGAGCGTCTCGTAGAAAGAGAAGCAGCCCTGGGGTGGGGCTCCGCATGTGGGATCTGGACCTAAGAGAAGCGAACTCAGGGAAGATTGTGAAGGAGAACGGGAAAATAAGTGGGCAGAGGGAAGTAAGCCCCGCCTATGCCGGTACAGGAGAAGACGCACCGAGGGACCAAGGAAGAGAGATGCCAGGAGCTGAGGGATAGGCAGGATCTCTGGACAATAGGAGCAGGGACCCACGGGTACGGGCGTCCTGACTCCAGAGGGAAAGCTGAGCCGAGAAACGAGCCAGGGATTCATCATAAGCCCTCAGAGCCTGGCGTCTACGATCTAATTTCTGATAAGAAGGAGAAGGCTAGGCTGGGGTAAAAGAGAATGGAGGGGAAAAGGCCCATCCTTCTTCCTCTCCCTCCACTCAGCGCCCTCGGGGAGACCAGCGCTGACTCACGTCTGAGCAGCCAGAGACTGACTGCGCAGACTCGAGGATTCCAGTGCCAAGAGCGTGGGGAAGAGGGCGCAAACTCCTAGTCTGACGCCAACTTTCCCCGCCCGATTCTTGGATTTAGAGGCCAATGCGGAGGACTCGTGAAGAACTGTGGGAGGAGGCCTGGTGGTGGTTGACTGGAGGAGTGTGTGTGTGTGTGTGTGTGTGTGTGTGTGTGTGTGTGGTGGTGGAGGGGCGGGGGGCGGCGGGGGGGACGTTCTTGTAGGGATGCCTCGCCCTCTTTGCCGCTCAGACGCCTCTTCCTAGCCAGGTTTCGGCCACCCCCCAGCACCACGGACAGCGCCAGGTGCTTTGTGGGTTCTGGCAGAGGGTGTCCAGGTCACCAGTTTTCCTATCAGTCCTGGGATCAATGCCTCAGACAATGATCTCCCCTTCCAGAAGAAGTTCTTATCTTTCTCAGTAGGCTGCTGGAGGTTCTACTCCTTCCTAAAGGCAGGGAATTGGTATGGGGATCCATTTGATTCCAGAGGACAATTCCTTTTTAATGCCTGTCCGTAATGACTCATGGTAATTCCATTACATAAAAAAAAAAAATGGACTTTGCCAACTCTACCCCGTCCACCCGGAATAATGAAAGTGTTATAGCATTAGGGATTGTTCTCCCCCACACCCTGTCCTTCTCCTATGCAGTTAGACAAACTGGTTTTCTGGACAAGGATCCAGACACACAAATCCTGTACTTACCAATACTTCCTTCCTCTAAGGATTTCAGGCCTCCGTTCTAATCCCCTCCAGGATTTCAGGCCTTCTTTGAGATGCAGCTCACCTGCTTCCCATGCCCCACTTATCACCTGATTATCCATTCCAGGTGTGTAGCTTTCTGAGTGTCTTCTTAGTTCATCCTCCACAGGCTGCTTTGCTTGCAAGCTCTTACCTGGAAAATGGCATCAAGGGAGAATGAGGTGCAGGTGCTGAAGAACAGGGCAGGTGGTGATGGGGGGGGGGGAGGGAAAAATGAAAAGAAGGAGGATTTGTAAGGAAGAAGGGTCTGGTGAGAGGAACAGAGACCAGGGAACCCAGGGGTGATAGTGAAAGACAGCTGCTTTTCTTCACCTGGGATTTAAAAAGCTTCTGGCCAAGCTCTCTTGCTGATTCCACCATTCTGCCCTTAGATGGTCAGGGCCAAGTGGGAGTGGGGCAGCTCTGGCCCCTCCAAGGGATTTGTCTCTGTAGTCTTCCAGCACTTGTAAGTTGTACTCCAGCAGATTGTGCCCCTAAGTGAGTACGGGCTGGGAAGAGAGGCTGGAGCCTGATCAGAAAATTGGAGCGGGTGAGTGAGGGGCTGTTTGATCTGTGGATGGGCTTTCTTTGTCAGATTTCTCTACTTGAAACTTTCCTGTCATGCTCACCTCATGGAGAAGGGGGTATGACTGCAATGGGGGTGGATAGGTGGACTGTTTGCCCTTGATCACCCTGGAAGAACCCAGCAGAGGCTTCTAGAAGAAGCCAGCATCCAACTCCTTCTGATGAGCTCCAACCCATAGTGCTATCTGAGTTTTTCCATAGCCAGGAATCCTTAAGTTCTCAGCCAGAACACACACACACCCTCAGCCTCTGAGTAGGAAGCAGAGCAAATGGATGACTAGTAGAGAGGAGGAATGAAAGGGAGTGGAAAGTCCCTTGGAGACAGATGGCTGATGCTTCCTTAGAGCAGAATTTAATGAATGGGGGAGGGTCAGATAGGAAATCTACCTTGAATTCATATGATTGGTACTATTGCTGATGTCTAATATGTGTGTAATGCCTTAGAGCAGCTGTTCTCAAAGTGCATCCCAGGACCAGGAGCATCAGCACCACCAAAGAACTTGTTAGAAATGCTAATTCTTGAGCTTCACCCCAGATCTACTGAATCAAGAACTCTGGGGGTGGGAAACAGTAATTTGTGTTTTAACAAGGAAGTTCCG
Organism: Neofelis nebulosa; assembly: GCF_028018385.1. Lineage (NCBI taxonomy): Eukaryota > Metazoa > Chordata > Mammalia > Carnivora > Felidae > Neofelis > Neofelis nebulosa. The sequence continues at coordinate 18,485,228 of NC_080783.1, forward strand.
ATGCACACTAAAGTTTGGGAATCGCTTCCTAAGAGTTTTCTAAGCACTCTTTACATCCCTAATCTCTTTTAATCCTCACAATAGCATCAAATGAACCAGCAAACAGAATATAATCCTAGTTGAAAATTTATTGCACACCAGGCACTATGCTAAGCAACTTTTTTTTTTCTAAATTTAATGTTTATTTATTTTTGAGAGAGAGAGACATAGCACAAGCAGGGGAGGGGCAGAGACAGAGGGAGACACAGAATCCAAAGCAGGCTTCAGGCTCCGAGCTGTCAGTGTCCCAGGTGTCAATTCACCACATCCTTTCACCCTGCAGGTTTGTTCTGGAAGGATGACATCACCCAGGGTGTGATGACCCAGAAGATGGGGCACATCAGCAGATTCTACCCCCAAGATCCATGTCTGAGGCATAGATAGGCAACCTTTTCCACCAAAACCACTGGGATAAGGTATGAAAGGCCTATGGTTGATCCACACATCTAGCAGACAGACAGCAGGGAGAGAACAGATATTAAAACTGCAGGTAAGAGCTGCTGGCAGGACTATGAGAATGATCTGGATGTTTTGTCTAGGCTCCACAAAAAACAGCTCCATTAGCCATTAGTGATATCTGCAAAGGGAGAGATGGATGTTAGCAGGCCTACCTCCCATCTGTCATCCCTGTCTCTTCTAGGGGCAAGCAAGAGGAGAAACTTTGACCCCTATTCCCCAAGGTAAGACTTATGTGTCTTCTCAAGCATTTTAAATCCCTGACTTTGGATCCTGCCCTTTCCCTTCTGGAGCCCTGTCATCCTCTTCTGCCTTCTTCTTGATTTCTGGCTTATCCCCTCCCAGAGCCCAATGGCCAAAGTGAACAGGGATCAATGTTTTACCTCCAAAGTGGATCTGAAGACGCTGAAACGAGAGGTGACCAACCCTGTCAAGGTAAGGGATCGACTTTTTCTCAGGAGTTTGGAATCACCAAGAACCTGTTGAAATGAGGGAGGCAGCTATGAAGGGAATGAATATTGAGGTGTGAACAGATAAGCTGAAGGTCTTTCCTTTCCCAATCGAAAGGTACCCCCACCCTCCTTCTCTCTCACAGAAACACCTGGGGGTATCAGTATGAGAGGTTGGGAGGGCAGATGTGGAAGCCTCTAAAGAAGAAATTATCGATAGGTTGTGCATAGGCATTGAGTCTAAAATAGGCATTGAGGGGCACCTGGGTGTCTCAGTCAGTTAAGGGCCTGAATTTGACTCAGGTCATGATCTCGTAGTTCATTAAGATCAAGCCCCATGTAGGGCTCACTGCCGTCACAACAGAGCCTGCTTCAGATCAATCCTCTGTCTCTCTGTGTCTCTCTCTGCCCCTCCCTCACTGTGCTCTCACTCTTTCTCATCTCTCAAAAATAAATAAACATTAAAAAACAAAATAAAATAAGCATTGAAAATTGCAAAGTTTATTGCCAAGTTTATCTATCTATCTATCTATCTATCTATTTATAGTGAGTTCTATGCCCAATGCAGAGCTCAAATTCATGAACCTGAGATCGAGTCGCATGCTCTTTTGACTAAGCCAGCCAGGCACCCCTAAAATTGCCAAATTAAAAACAATTAAAAAGTCCTTTTTTTTCCTCCATATACTCCTTTGCATACAGCAAGGGATAGCAAGGCTCCTTTGGATAAATGGGAGAGGTAGTCCAGAGGCCTTCACATTCAGCACTCCTTCCCCTCCTTGCTCTACCCTGTGGCCTGGGCAAGTCACCTGGGCAAGGCTCTGGGTTATCTCTTTGAGATGCTTAAACTCTTCAGAATCCAGATTAAAAACACCCATCTAGCACTCCCATCTATCTTTATAGATAAGACATTGGGGCCCAGGCTGGTCAAGGGATTTACTCACAGCTACATAGTAGGTTCATGGCAAAGCCAAGACTGGACCCAGAGCTCCTGATTCCCAGACATTTCACAGGGGCACATCCCCTGCCCTTCCTCTCAGGGACTGCAGTGAGAATTGGGCTGTTCCCAACGTCCAACTCCTCCACATTAACAAAAGTCTTTTTTTTTTTTTTTTTGGACTAAGACCTAAATTACAAGAAGGTGGCAGCCAGAGGAAGGTATAAAGGATGGTCATCCCAGGCAGAGAGCAGAGACAAATGTCCTGAAGCAAGTATACCATTCAGGTTAAAGGAACAGGTGGAAAAGTCAGTGGCAGAAGATTAGGTTGGAGAAGTAAGCCCAGGACTGGCCATATAGGGACTCATGGATTTTATTTTAAATGTAGTGGCAAGTTAACTGGGAAGTTTTAAGGAAGCCCTAAACAATCATAATGTGATACATGATTTCAAAAGGCCACTCTTGTGATGTTGGGGTATAGGCTGTGAGAAGAGCAAGCATAGAAACTGAGAGCCTGCAAGAAGCCTGCACCACAGGGAGCTTCCAGCCCTGCATGCTCTCCTAGGAAACCTGTCCCCACTCCATCAGAGAGCAGCTGGTCTTCCTAAGTCTGGATTGGTTGCTGGGTCAAGGCATCCAGAGCTAGGTGACAGATCCACTTGCAAAGGATGGTTGCCATGGTGTTTCTGTAAATGCAAACAAGGTACTGCCATTCTTCCCCAGCCCAGAGCCCCAGGGAAAAGCATGGGAGAGCTGGAGAACTCTTTGTGGGAGCCAGAAGGACAGACAATGGGTGGGCTGAGTCATTGTAGCTTACTCAAATCAGGCTGTTATTGAAGCATTTTGTGAGGGAAAGTAGGTGAGGAAGAGGCCACCTTCCCACATACTGATTCCAATCCTTTGTTTCTTCTTGTTTTAGGACTTCTTTGAGCCACCCCCCACTGTGGGCCACAACCTTGTTGCTGATTGAGACCTCATATGAAGCCTCTCTGCCCCAGTGCCCTCTGCCCTCCAGAGGGGCAGTTCTAGGATGACCCAAATCTGGATCATTAAAGTGGACTTTTGTGCAAACTCTTTCTGTGATTTGTCTTGAGGTAGGGCGGGTGGGGTCTGGACACGGCCAGAGCCTCTGAAGTGGAAGAGTAGGGGTGGACCAGAACAAGGGTGCAGTGAAAAAGAGCACAGCTCCTTGGTGCTGGTGGAATGCTGTCTTGTCTTCCCTCCAATGACCATTCCTGAAGTGGAGAAAGTGGAGGTGGGACCACAGCTGGAATGCAGCCTTCCCCACCCACACCTGCCTGCACTGTGTGGTCTAGTTGCATACCCTTCCATGTCAGACAGGCCTGGACCCTGCTGTTTTATGAGGGTCTCCATCTCCAGCATTACCACTCCTGCCAGCCATCTCCCAATCACCCTGCTCCCAAGAATCAACAGAGAAGTGCTATAACCAAAGTGTGCACACGTTAAACATTTTGATGGCTCCTGCCAGTTTCCTCCTGACACCTGAAAATCTTAAAAGGGAGTGGGTAATCTGACCAACTAGGTTCAGCCCAACTGAACACCAGAATATCCTATTTGCAGAGCTTTATGCTTCTCAAATATTCTCACACTCACTGGATACTCACAAGTGTAAGCAAGTGGGCAGGTATCAGTATTTGATTTCTCTAAGTATATGTGTGCATATACTAATAATCATATGGCAATAAACATAAGTTTATATACTTTATTGGATATGTTATACTTCAATAATAAAAAACAATAACTAGGAGCCTCTCAAAGTAAAAAATGTAAAAAGTGAATAGGAGAAAAGATGTTTCTGAAATGGATGATTTGCTCTCCCTGCTATCAATACTTAGTATGAAGAAGCTATAGTAATTAAGGAAGTGTGGTGTTGATGTGAGGATATACAGGTAGATCTATGAAACAAAGTGCCCAGAAATAGGTCCACAACAATGTGGATACTCTATTTATAATAAAGGTGGCCCTGCAGACAGAAGGTAATATTTTCTTTTTTTTTTTTTTTTTTTTTAGTTTTTTTTTTTTTTTTTTTTCAACGTTTCTTATTTATTTTTGGGACAGAGAGAGACAGAGCATGAACGGGGGAGGGGCAGAAAGAGAGGGAGACACAGAATCGGAAACAGGCTCCAGGCTCCGAGCCATCGGCCCAGAGCCCGACGCGGGGCTCGAACTCACAGACCGCGAGATCGTGACCTGGCTGAAGTCGGACGCTTAACCGACTGCGCCACCCAGGCGCCCCAGAAGGTAATATTTTCAATAAATAGTTCAGAAACAATGGAGTACCCTTGCAAGAAAAATTCACCTTTGTCACTTTAACTTAAAATGTACACACAAATAGAATCCAGGTGGATTATAGGTCAATGTGAACAATTAAATGATGAAACTTATTCTATAGCTTAAAGCCATTTGGTGGTTTTATTTCACTTCTCTGAACTTGTATTCTGCAAAACTTTGTAGATAAAGCATTTAGAGGATAGCACAAGAATAACTTCATGTCCTAATAGTTGGAAATGACTTCTTAAGGAGGAAACAAAAGTGCAATAAATAAAGGAAAAGATGGTACATTTGATATATTAAATTAAGAATATCTACAAACCTGGGGCACCTGGGCGGCTCAGTTAAGCGTCCGACTTCGGCTCAGGTCATGATCTCATGGTCTGTGAGTTTGAGCCTGCGTTGGGCTCTGTGCTGACAGCTCAGAGCCTGGAGCCAGCTTCGGATTCTGTGTCTCCCTCTCTCTCTGACCCTCCCCCATTCATTCTCTCTCAAAAACAAACAAAAAGAATATCTATAAACTCTTTGAGCTCAAGAAAGACCGTTTTAGGATATACTATTATCTCTGTCATGTGAATGCCAACTTCTCCCAGCTGTCTTCTCTGATAAGAATGGAAAAGGATGAATTTCCTAAGTCAGTGTTGTCTGGTAGAAATATAATTTATAATTATATATGCAATTTAAATTTTTCAAAAAAATAAAACTAAAAATATAATTTTCTAGTAGTCACACATTTTAAAAAGTAAAGAAGAAACAAGGCAAGTCTGTTCTCTTTAAAAGTGTGGCTTGGAGAGATATTTTTTACTTGATGGCCCACAGAAAATCACACTGGTCTATAATTTGTTGTTGTTGTTTTGCCTTTTAAATAGGCCTTTATTATAAATTTAAAATCTAGAGAAGCTCTTTTTTTCCCCTACCCAATGAGTTCACAAATGCAGACATTGGAGCAAGTTCTTCATTTAAAGATATCGTTTATGAATTGGTAAAAGATGATATCCTTGGGCACTAGTGCAGCTTCTAATAGGCAGTGCAATCCACAGACAGTCACCGTGCCAAGGCCAATAAGGTTACCTCACCATCTAGAATTTATAGTTTAATTCCTACCCTTAACAGGGAAGGATAAAATTTATGTGGTCCAAAAGGGGAAAACTATACCCAAAAGACAGTCGTGGATGAGTCTCCACATTTTCCATTCAAGGTGATATTGACTTTTCCTGTCCCACTGGCCCTTGGGATGTTTCCCCATATGTACTACTATTATTCTTTATCTCATTCTGCACCAAAGTGAATTAAAATCTTCTTTGATTATAGCATGATATTGGGAGGTAACCAGTGATATTTAAATATGCTGGCTTGTAAGTGATTGAACTTTCAGTGAGAATACTCCATGGGCACTCTTCAGTTTTGATTCCACAAGAAGAGACTAGGTAAAGAAACTCAAAAAAGTCCAACAGCCCTCCAGTTGTAGGACAGCCAGTTCCCAGATATATTTCATAATGCTGGGGTTTCTGGTAATGCAAATAAGAATTTTGTTTAATTCTGACCTGAAGCCAGTGCTCATTACAGGTTACAAACACATCCTCAAAACCACAAATCAACACAAAAAGCATGAGGAGCCCTCCGGACAATCCAACATGTCAGAGGAAACAGGAAATCACACTGGTCCATTATTTTGATGATATTGTGGCAACTGAATATGATGAGCAGAAGGTAGCATGAACCCTAGATGTCATAAGACACATGCATGGAAGAAGGACCTCAAGAAAGCTCAGAGTCCTGCCACATTAATGAAGTTTCTAGGGTCCAATTGTCTGTGGCATGTCGAGATGCCCTCTCTAAAGTGAGACACTTGCAATAAAAAAGAGACAATACTCTTTGTGGAAGAATGGGCCTCTTTGGCATTTGAGGCAACAGAAAACACATTTCAACTCTAACCCATCAGGCTTTCGTATGGCCTGAAACAAGGGAACATTCTGCAGGAATTCCGAGTGGCAATGCAAGTAGTCCTTTCACTTGATAATTATGACCAGTGGCCTCAGGAGCAACGGAAGTGTCTGTAGTAGACGGAGACATCACGTGAATCTTATGGCAAGCCCCAGTAAGATTATTATAATGTAGATCCCTAGGATTTTAAAGGAAAGCTGTGCCCTTTTAGGCCATCAGCTATTCTCCATTTGAAAAGCAGCTTAGTTTCTTACCAGGCCCTGGAATACTGAACACCTGGCCATGGGACAACCAGTAATTATGCATTGGGTATTATCTGATCCAGTAAACCATAAAATTGGAGGTTCATCACAGCGTTTTACTGTTAAATAGAAATGGTGTATACACGACTGGGCCCAAGAAGATATGGATTAAACAAGTTACATGAAAAGATAGCCCAGATTCCTTGCTTCACTGCCTTTCCCACAACCTTATTACAGCCTTCTGGGGAATTCTCTATGACTGCCTAATAGAGTGGGGGGAAAGCACAGAGACAATTTATACATGTTTGCACAAAATGCAGTCAACAGTTAGAAATGGAAGGATGCTACATTACAGCACAATTCAGAAGTGTCTGTGAATTACATTGGTGAAGAGCAATCCTTTCTGTGGGAAGTTTTGTTGGTAGATCTGGTCCACTCAGAATTGAAGAGGAAAAAAATTGAAGTATTCGTCTATACTGATAACAGTATTCATGAATAACAGGTTGGTTGGCTGATCTGGGATTTGAATAGAACAAGATATGAAAATCTGTGACCAGAAAGTCTGAGAGGGTTCACTTGGGAGGAACAGTGTGAAGACAGTCGTGGTTTCCTGTGTAAATAATCATGAGAAGAAGTAGACTGTAGGAAAGATTGTCAGTAATGAGGTTATGAAATGACCAATTCTGTGGATAACATTCATCCTCTTTCCCCAGGCCCCCTGGTGCTTTCTTAATGGGTCCACATATCAATGGATGTGGGGCAGGAAATGCATGGGCTTACCAACATGAATTTCCCTCCTCCTGAATGGTACGGTTACAGCCCACCTGAATACCAATTTGCTTACAGCAAAGGATAATGTTGAGCTCCCAAAATGGCACACCTGGTGACAGATTTTTATTTTGAACCTCTTTCACCATGAAAAAAGGCAGTGAGGAACACCTGGGTGGCTTAGTTGGTTGAGCATTCAACTCTTGATTTCAGCTCAGGTCATGATCCCAGGATCATGAAGTATGCTTAAGATTCTCTCTCTCTCTCTCTCTCTCTCTCTCCCTCTGTCCCTCTCCCCCACTCATACTCTCTTTCTGTCAAGAAGAAAGAAGAAAGAAAGAAAGAAAAGAAAGAAAGAAAGAAAGAAAGAAAGAAAGAAAGAAAGAAAGAAAGAAAGAAGAAAAACGGAAGGAAGGAGGAAGGAAGGAAGGAAGGAAGGAAGGAAGGAAGGAAGGAAGGAAGGAAGGAAGGAAAAAGAGGGGTGCCTGGGTGGCTCAGTCGGTTAAGTGTCCAACTCTTGATTTCAGCTCAGGTCATGATCTCGTGGTTCGTAGATTCAAGCCCCACATCAGGCTCTGAGCTGACAGAGAGGAGCCTGCTTAGGATGCTCTCTCTCCCTCTCTCTCTCTGCTCCTTCTCTTTCCCCTCCCCTGTTTGCACTCTCTCTCTCTCTCTCCCCCCCCTTTCTTAAAAATAAACAAATAAACAGTTTTTAAAAAGAAAAAGGAAAAATGGCAGTGAATTATATTCTGGATATGGATTTGCCCTTTCTGTCCTCAATACTTCTGATAATGTTCACTCACCATTAGTGAACTTATGGAATGATTGTTTTATCCATCACCAAGAGTTTTGGGACTAAGGAGTAAAGGTCAGAGTGGCCCCCTCACTATTATACCTCAAAATATCTGAAGGAACCTGTGCTTCCCATCTTCTGAATAATGAGTTTTCAGGTCCTAGTGCCCAAGAGAGGAATGTTTTCCCATAGTCATAGTCATAGTCATAGTCATAGTCATAGTCATAGTCATAGTTGAACTGGAAGCTGAGACTACCACTCAGTCACTTTGGGTTCCTCATGCCACTGAACCAATAGACAGATATGGGTACCACTATATTAGCCACAGTGATTGACTCCAATCACTGTCTGGCTGTGAGTTGACAAAGGTCTACATTTCTTTACCTGTCCATACCTTCATAGGTAGTTCTTTCATTAAACTCTTCAGATTTACTTTGACTGAGTGTACCATAGTTTCTGGACAAGTTCAAAGCATTAGACTGTACACACGTGAAGAGAAAATGAATAAACTGGACTGTAGTTCAAAAGAAAATATCCAGAATGAAGTATAGACAAAAGAATGGAAGATACAAAAGATGTGGTAGAACCATAAAAGATACTACATGACAGTCTAACACACATTGACTTGGAGTTCCAGAAGGAAGGGAACAAGGAAATGGGGTAGAATCAATATTTAAGATGACAATGTCGGGGTGCCTGGGTGGCTCAGTTGGTTGAGTGTCCGACTTCAGCTCAGGTCATGATCTCACAGTCCATGAGTTCGAGCCCCACATCAGGCTCTGTGCTGACAGCTCGGAGCCTGGAGCCTGCTTCGGATTCTGTGTCTCCCCCTCTCTCTGCCCCTCCCCTGCTCATGCTCTGTCTGCCTCAAAAATAAACAAAAACATTAAAAAAAATTTTTAAGATGATAATGTCTGAGAATGCCTCAAAATTGATGAAAGACATCAACCCATGTATTCAAGAAACTGAATCTCAGGGTGAATAAATGGAAAGAAATGTCTCTCAAATCACAACGTATTAAACTGTTGACAATCAAAGATGGGTTACCTCTAAAAGAGTAACAATTATACTTCAGATGTTTTCTCAAAAAGAGAGAGGGGGAGGGAGAGAGAGAAAAGGGGATCAAGTGAGCTGATACTTAAAGTTTGCTGCTAGGATATACTCTCTACCTTCACCCTATTTTCTGTCTCAGGAGGCTAACCTGTATGTACTATTTCAATGAGCTCCCTTTTCCCCTGGATTCTGGTTAGGACAATGGGAATACTAGGAGAGATCAGAGGGAGGGAATGAGGAGAGTGAGAATAAAAGTTCTTTTTCCCCAGCTTCCTCCCTGTGAGGTTGTTACAGGCTGTCCATTCCCCCTGGCACATACGTGCAACAGGAAACATGTACAATGGTATATACACAGTCACACTATTCATGATAACCCAAGACTGGGGATAATCCAAAATCTATGTATATTTACTTTTCTTTATACTTTCATGACCCAACCATGCATTCTTAGGTTAAAATTGTAAATGAAAGCAAAGAAACATGGTCAAAAAGAGAATGAATAATGGCTACCTTTGGAAGAGTAATGACTGGGAAACACAAGGTTTTTAGGGTGCTGGAAATGTTCTATTTCTTGACTTGGGTTACATGGGTGTTCATTTTGTGATAATTTGTTAAGTTGTTCATTTTGGATTTATGTATTTTTCTGTTTGTTTTATTTCACAATTTACAAAGTTTTTAAAAAGGAAATAAATGAGTGAAGTGGTAAAGATGGCAGGAGGAATTGTGGAAGGTGAGGAGAATTCCCCGAGTATATTTTATTATATAGTTTTGATTGCTGAAAAATGTAAATATTTTACATATTCAAAAACTAAAATTATATATAAAGTAAAAAAAAACCCTAAAATTGAAAACAAACTGAAACAAACCAAATTGTATATCAAATTGGTAAAAATGACTACACAAAGAACTATTTCAAGTGACTTTAGGAAGCAGTATTTTGATGGTATACCCTGAGGGGTTATAATCCAAGGACAAAATAAACTACCACACATCTTAGATATCCTTATAGTTTTATTAGTTGAGTAATGTTTATATTATTATTTGTAAATTATTGTATGTATATTGTAAAGATTACACATATAAGTGATTATATTAATGCTATAAGAAACCAAAGTTTTCAGTGTGAGAATAAAGAGATACCAGTACAAAATCAAGAGTGCAATAAAAATCACAGTTAAATTTTAATTGGTTGGGGTGCCTGGGTGGCTCAGTCAGTTGTGCACCTGACTCTGGATTTTGGCTTAGGTCATGATCCCAGGGTCATTAGATGAAGTCCTGCATCAGGCTCCTTGATTAGTGTGGAGCCTCCTTGAGATTCTCGCTCTCTTCTCTCTCTCTCTCTCTCTCTCTCTCTCTCTCTCTCTCTCTCAAATAAAAAACTTTTTAAATTGGAAATATCAGTATGTGTGACTGTGGGTTTGTGTGTGCATGTATCTTAATATTCTAGCTCTGTGCACTGAAAGGGCCTAAAAGCAATATCACTTCAGTTTCCATTATCACCCTTTTTTTCAATGTTTATTTATTTTTGAGAGAGAGAGAGAGACAGAGTGCAAGTGGGGGGGGCGCAGAGAGAGAGATAGAGACACAAAATCCAAGCAGGCTCCAAGCTCTGAGCTATCAGCACAAACCATGAGATCATGACCTGAGCTGAAGTTGGACTCTTAACGGACTGAGCCACCCAGGCACTCCTCCATTATCACCCTGGAAACCCAGATCGTGGGGGAGCCTGGGTGGCTCCCAGGCTCCAGCCACCCCGTGTGGCTCAGTCGGTTATGCGTCTAACTCTTGATTTCGGCTCCAGGTCATGATCTCTCGGTCGTGATATTGAGCCTGGAATCCATGCCCAGCATGGAGCTTGGTTGAGATTCTCTCTCTCCTTCTCTCTCTTTGCCCCTCTCCTGCTCTATAAATAAATAAATAAATAAATAAATAAATACATACATTAAAAAAATACCCAGCCAGATTGTGGTCTCTAAAATCGGTCCTTATTAAAAGCTACCAAGTATCTTTGGAAGAATGGCTGCTTTCACGTCTAGGGCAGGGAATAAAAAACATGAACTTGGTACATCTTGGAATGATAGAAAGTAAGAGAACTTTCAGTTATTAGTGGGATGTTTCAAAAAGACACCAAACCAGTTTAAAGGAGCTTTCATTTACTTATTCTGGGGCAATTTGAATATAAAAAAAGAATGATTACTGCAATTGATTGATGCTCATTGACTATATGAAAACCCATACTTCCCATAGTAATGCTCAAACAAGAAAAGTCATTAGGATGTTTCTTAAAAATTTATTTGTCACTGTCGAAGATAGCTACTACACCCAAAATTCATTATGCTCCAAATTGGTAAACCAAAAAAATAAGAATGTATGCTACATTTCCAGCTGGAATTGTATTTCCAGTTGGAATTGTATTTCAGGGTAGGGGCGCCCAGGTGGCCCAGTTGGTTAAGTGATAGACTCCTGGTTTTGGCTCAGATCATGATCTCATGGTTCCTGATCTCCAGCCCCTGCATTGGGCTCTATGCTGACAGCACAGAGCCTACTTGGGATTCTCTCTCTCCCTCTCTCTCTGCCCCTTTCCTGCTCCCACCCTCTCTCTCAAAATAAGTTAAAAATGTTTAAAAAATTAACCTGATCCAATCAAGACATTAGATATAACTTCTAGTTTACAGTAAATGCAGGGGATACACAGGATAGAACAGGGCAAATACAGGGAGATCTATCATGAGGAAACAATCAGACAAATACAGAAGGCGGGGAGTTGTAAATAAAAACTAACCGGGTCTATCCAACAAGACAAAGTCAAAAATGGGGGAGGGGCGTGTCTGTGTTCATTTAAAGAGAATTAAGAGACAAACCAAATGCAATGGTGGTCTTTGACTCCTATTTTGAACAAAACAGATGGAAAAAGGCATTTTTTGGAAACAATTTGAATTTTTGAATATAAACTGAGCATTAAATGATATTAGAGAATTACTGTAAATTCTGTTAGATGTCATAAAGGCATTTGGATTATGTGGGAAATACCCTTATTTCCTGGAGATACATAATGAGATATTTATAAGGGAAATATGATGTCTATCATTGACTCTTAAATACTAAAAAGAAACACATCTGGCAAAACAGCAGTCACTGTTAAGTCTAGATGATGTGTATATTGAGTATTTACTAGGCACCACTATCTTTTCTTGTATTTTGGAAAATTTTCCCTGAAAAGTAAGAGAATAAAGTGATCCAATCTGAACTTTAGAAAGCTCACTCCCTACCTTATTGGGCGAGAAGAGTGAAAACAAGAGACTAGTTAGATGATTACAATAATATTAGTGATGAAAAAGCACCGTGACTTAGATAAAGTAGTGAGTAGGGAGGAAAGGAGTAGATAGGAGATATATTTTGCAGGTAGAGAAAGAAAGAAAGGAAGAAAGGAGAAAGAAAGGGGAGTCAGGGCTAATAACAAAAGAGAATATGCGTCATGCGTTTAGTATATGCCAGTGCAGTCCTTGTTCTAAGTGACCCACATTCGTTAACTCGTGTAATCCTCACAACCACCTTGCGAGGTAGGAATTATTGGCACCTCTTTTTTTACACGTCAGGAAACTTGGGCGCAGAGAGGTTAAGCAGCTTGCCCAAAGTTATACTCGCAGTAGGTAGCATTGCTAGAACCGGAATCCAGGCACACACATATAACCATCCCTGCTGTTAAGGATACCAGTACCATTAATTGAGACGCGTAACAGTACCTATTCTACTCACTTTTATGCTCATTTTAGGATTTATACTAACCGACTCACATGTATTTCCTGGTCCCCACCTAACTTAACCTTTTTCTCCAACCCTGGGACTGGGTGATAGAGGCGGTAGTCCTTGGGGAGAAGCAAAGGTCAAAAGGGGGTGGGGCCAAGTGGGAATTCTAGTGAAGCACCTACTATTTATTTGGCAGAGGAGACGTGGGGGCGGGTCGGCACCCCTCTAAGGCAGAGCTCTTACGCCACGCCTGACGCAAGTAAGCGTAAGAGCCGGGGGTGGAGATGTCGTCACCACCCGCCCAGGGTTGGAGGAGTTGCCGCGAGAGGGGCGTCTAGACCCCGCCTCGTAGGTGGGTGGGGAGTGGCAGGCCCCGCCTCGGCCCCTCTGGCTGGCTCCGGCCGGCGTTGCTGCGGTTGTGGCAGGGGAGCGAGCGCGCCGAGCCCCGAAGGATGCGGCGCCCGCGGCGGCCTGGGGGTCCCGGGGGATCCGGGGGTCTCCGGGTGCTCGTCTGCCTCCTGCTACTGAGCAGCCGCCCGGGAGGCTGCAGCGCCATTAGTGCCCACGGTCAGGAGGAAATGGGGGGGGGGGGGGGGGAAGTATGGTGCCGGGAGCAAAACTCGGTGGGGGGTGGGGAGAAGGTAGGAAGCTCAGGTAGAATGTGTGATGTCTGGAGTAGGGTAGGGGGAAGCACTGTGAGATGGGGAAGATGAGAGGGCGACTGAGAGGAAAGGGGCGTAGGCCTGGAGGTGGGGCTGGGAATACGGGGGCGGGACCTAAGAGAAACAGACTCCGGGAAAAATTGCGGGTTTGGGAGGAGGAATGGGGGTGCATATGGACAGAAGGATTTAGAGACGGGCTACAAGACCACGAGAGAAGCAAGTCGCGCCGAGGCGCCAAAGAAGTGGTGACTGCCGCTCAGGGATTGGGGGTAGGGGAAAGGGGTGGGAAGAGGCAGCGCTGATGTCCGGGCGGTAGGAATCAGGGTCAAGAGCATCGGGATCCCAGCTCCCAGAAGAGGATCAGACCCAAGGAGGGACCAGGGTTTCCCTTTAAGCCCAGAGAGGCAGATTGCTGCGATCGAATCTCCAATAAGAGGAAGACAGCTAGGGGAGGCGGCAAAAGAGGGTGAAGGGAGAGGGGTCCTTTCCTGTCCCCCTCCCCACAGCCAGGCTGATGCTGACTCACATCTGAGCGGACAGAGACAGTCAGCGCTGACTCATGGGCCGGGGGAGGGTGGGGTGGTGGGGCGCGTGGGGGAAGGGGCGCAGCCTCACTGACGCCCTCCTTCCCCACCTGGTTTGGAGGCCAATACAGGGTACTTCCTGTGGCACTGTGGGTTGGTAGGGTGGCAAATGAAGTCTAGAACAGTGGAGGGGTCAGGTCTGTGGAGATTCCTGACCCTAGCTCCCCTCCCTCCCCCATAACTGCTTCCAGGCTAGCCCTCGGCAGCCTCAGGCTCAGATCTTCAGCACCGTGGACAGCGCCAGCGGCTCTGGGGCCGCTGACCTCAGGAACAGTGTGGGGAGCATTGCCCTAGAGACACCCCACCCTTACCCCTTTCCCACACGGAGGGAAGGTGTGCTAGGGTTTCCATCACTTCTGAGTCCCAACTTATCATAGTTAGGATGCTTTGGGAGATTTGGGGAGGAAAGTCCCTTCTCAGAATTTGGCCAAAAATGTCCCCGTAGTAATTCTATGAGAGTAGAAGTATATGATCCTCTACTACCCCCATGCACCTGGAAGGCTTCTCCCCATCACCCAGTTAAGCAAACTGAGGTTTTTAGGGAAACTATCCAGGCTCTCAGATCCTTAAAATCCAAAGTCAGATCCTGTGCTTCCTTCTGTTAAGAATTCTAGGCCTCTTCCCTACTCTCCTCCCAGCTTCAATCCTTTCTTAGAATGAAAGAATGGACCCCATCTCCTTCCCCCTTTCCCAGCCTGTTCATCCTCTGACCATTCTATGTGTGTGGATGTCTGAGCAGCTCACCTTTCCCCCTACAGGCTGTCTGTTTGACCGCAGACTCTGCTCTCACCTTGAAGTCTGTATTCAGGGTGAGTGAGGCTCAGGCATAGGATTTACAAGATGGGGAACAGAAAAGAAAGAAGTGTGGGGGAGGTCGGGGGGGGGGGAAGTGGTACTAGTCCTGGGGAGAAGTGGGAAGGGCCTGAAGGAGCAGGGTTCTGAAGCCAAGAGAGGAGATGGAGAGGATAGTGCCCATTTGCAACCTGGACTTTAGAAAGCCTCTTGTCCAAGCCCCCTACTGACACCACTTTTGTGCTCTTAGATGGCTTGTTTGGACAATGCCAGGTGGGAGTGGGGCAAGCCCGGCCCCTTTTGCAAGTCACCTCCCCAGTTCTTCAGCGCTTACAAAGTGTGCTCCGACAGCTCATGTCCCAAGGTGAGGTCTAGCTGCACTGAAAGAGAGGCCTTGGAAACTTGGTTGTATAGGGTGGGGAAGTGAGCGTGCACCTGACTCAAGGGTTTCTCTTTATGAAACATTCTTTTCACACCTACTTCTGGAGCCTCACCTTCCCAGACCTTGCTAGAGAAGGGGGCAAGACAGTAGTGGGGAGTGGAGCCATAGAGGCGGGCTGTCCACACTCAGACTCTTTGGAAGAGTCTAGAGGAGGCTTCTAGAAGGAGCCACTGGAAGAGACCAGCATCTGTCTCCCTAGGGCCAGCGCACTCCCTGGAACTGAGTGCTCCAGAACCATGAATCCTGGAGTGCTCGGCCAGATCACTCCACTCATAAAATTCACTCGTTCAACAACTATTTATTGAGGATTTACTATATAAGCTTAGTTTTAGGTGCTTGGGATGTATCAGGGAATAAAACAGACAAAGATCTGTGTGTATTGGGGCTTACATTTTGGAATTTAGGGAGGGAATGCAATATATAAATTAGAAAACATATAGTATGTTTTAAGGTGATAAGTGACATGGAAAAAATTACAAATATTACAGCATGATAAAGAGGTCAGAAATGGTCGGGTAGGAAGCTTCAGTATCAACCTGGGAAGTCAAGGTAGACTTTTTTGAGACTATGAAATTTGAAGAAAGACATCAAGGCAGTGGAGGTGTTTTCCAGAAGGTTATCTGGGGGCAGTGTTTCAAGCTGATCAAACAGCTAGAACAAAAGCCTTTACTAAAGCAGGAGCATGAGTTTGAGGAACATCATGGAGAACACCTCTATGGTGTGGCTATAGAGGAGTGATAGGGAAAGTGGAAGGTGCAGTCAGATAGGTATTGGGGGAAGAGACACAGATCATTGTAGGGCCTTATAAGAAAACTGTTGTCTTTACTCTAAGTAAAAGAGGAACCCATCACAAGGTTTTGAGCCTAGGGGCGCATAATCTCACATCTACCTTAAAAGGGCCATGCCTGCTGTTGTTGAGAATAGACTGAAGGGAGTCTAGGGTAGAAGCAGGGAGATCATTAAAAGCTACCACAGTGACTCATGTAAGAGATGAATGTTGCATGGACCAGGTGGTTGCAGGGAGGAATTTAAGATGTTCTTTCAAGGGGCACCTGGGTGGCTCAGTCAGTTAATCATCTGACTCTTAATTTCGGCTCAGGTCATGATCCCAGGGTTGCGGGCTCAAGCCCCATGTCAGGCTCTGTGCTGAGTGCAGGGCCTGCTAAGGATTCTCTCTCTCACTCTCACTCTCTCTCTGTCTCTCTAAAATAAATAAAAAATGAAAAAAAAAGACGTTCATTCAAGTACAGTGGGAAGTTGAGAGTATGAGGTTGGGTTTTGAAATATGGAGTATTCCGGAGTGGAGATATAAATTGCAATTAAACCCATGATGTAGATGAGATAAGCAAAGGCTTTAGTGTATATGAAGAAGAGGCCTAGAGAATTATAATATTAAGAGGACCAGGACAAGGAGAGGAACCAACAAAGGAGACGGAGAAAGGGGAACCAATGAGGTAGGAGGAAAAACAAGAATGTCTCGTGTTCTAGAAGCCAAGTGGAAGTGTATTGCAGAGGAAGGAGCCATCAATGGTATCAAATAATGATGATAGATGAAATGGGATGAGATCTGAGAACTGGCCACTGGCTTTAGATATGCAGAAGTCACTGGCGATTTTGATGAAAATAGTTTTGGTAGAATAGGTGGGAATAAAATCCTGAATAGAGTGGATTCAAAGGGAATGAGAGAAAAAGAATTGGATACAGCCAGCACAGATAACATTTTCAAGGAGTCTTGCTGCAAAGAAAAGGAAAGAAATGGAGTGAGAGCTGGAGAGGAATGTGGGGTCATGCAGTAACTTTTTAAGTTGAAAGGAGCTCCATCATGTTTGTAGGCTAAAGAGAATAATTCAGTAGAGAGCAGAGAAAAATGATCATATAGGAAATAGGGGGAAATTGCAGAGAAGATGTTCTTGAGTAGATAGTAGGGGATGAAATCTAGTGCCTAACTTGGAGGGATTGGCCCTAAATAGGATGAGCTATCTAATGTTCATAGGCAAGAAGGCAAGTATCGATGCTAGTAGATCCTAGAATATGAGTTAAGAGCAGACTATTAATTCAGAAGCAAGGAAGAAGGAATGGGAGTAGAGAGTGGGAGATTATTCCTTTAGAATAGGTGACTGACCTTTCCTGAGAGCAGTTTCATGAAAGGCAAGAGTCAGACAGGAGATCTGCGTCAGCACAAGATAATTGATGGTGGTGGTGGAGGCGGGGGTGGTGGTGAAGGTTTAAAACGTGTGCAGTGCTTTGGAGTTTTCTGAGCACTTTCATTTCCCTCATTGCACTTGATCTTCACAACAGCCCCATGAAGTATGTCTTTTTCCCACCTTACAAATAAAGAAAAGCAAGGTTCAGGGTCAACAAAAATAAGAATAGGAGTGATAATGATGGCAATAATAAGAGAAGCTGTTTAAACTTCACAACGTGACAGGTACAGTTCATACCATTTTACATTAGGTTATTTTAATTATCACAGTCCTAGGAGGTATAAACCCCCATTTTACAGAAGAGAGAATTGAGGCTCAGACAGGTTCAGCAATTTGCCCCAAGTCACACAATGAGTAAGTGGCAAACTTAGTTTCACTGGAGGCAGTCTGACTCCCAAATCTGTACCGGAGACTGGGAAGAGGGCAGCTCAGATCAGCCACCAAGTCTCTGGAGCACCTCCACTGCCCCTCTGCTCTACCAAACTCAGTACACTGCCGGGTGGGGAGTGCGGTTTTGATTTTCACCGTTACTGGGCCCTCAGACTGTCCCGAGCCAACCTCACCCTATCCTGTCCCCTGGCAGGATTGTCCTGGCACGATGACCTCACCCAGTATGTGATCTCCCAGGAGATGGAGCGCATCCCCAGGCTTCACCCCCCAGAGCCCCGTCCAAGGGACAGGTAGGCATCTTTTCTCAACAGCTCGAGCACAGAAAGGCTGGTGGGCCTGTGGTCTTCCTAATGGACAGAGGGAAGTGGCCACCAACGTCAGCAGCCTAAGGCACAAGTAAAAGAGGTTCAGGAGTGGTCATCTGGCGTGTTCACAGGCTTAGTAGGAGCTGAGCTCATCCCCGGGGATCCAGCAAAACAGCAAAAAAATATTTTTGAAAACTTGGACATTTCATAATTTAAAAGAAGCATCAAAGGGTCAGCATGGGACAAATACGAGTTTTGTCGTACTGAAGTTGTTTAATGTTCCATTTCATTGCTATGTGGAATGATATGTGGAAAGAGCATCATCTTTTTGTGGTTAGGGCCTATGAAAGCATTGTTCAGACCCTGCAAAGCAGAGGAAAGTAAATGAGGGTCGTGGGGCTCAAGTGATGATACCAGGAGAAAAAAGGCAGAGTGGGGTGGGAGGGTAGAGTCGAGGGGCACAGTACTGAGTGTTTGAAGGCCAGGTGTGGGCATATGAATATAGGGGAAACGAGGCAAACTGTAGCCCCAGTTTATCTAGAGAGGTACCTGGCTGCCTTCCCCTGTACCCATTCTCTCCTTTTCCATCCCCTGCCTCACTCTTCCCTAACCTCTGCCGCTGTGTTTCGGGGACCCAGGCATGCTTACCCGGGAGGCAATGATCTATGCCCAGGCTTGGCCCTCTGGTCCTTCCCCATGCTACTGTCTCTTTCCCTGAGACTACCTCATTTTTTTTTAAGAGGTCAGGCTTACTGTAAACTGCTGAGCCTGTCTGGTCCCACCATCTCTGTGTCCTGTATGCTCTGTACACTCTTGCCCCGTGCAACCAACACACACACATACACTTTGCTTTCTTCCCCAGATCTGGCTTGGTGCCCAGGAGACCTGGTTCTGCTGGGGAGCTGCTTTTACAGGGCATCCCTACTGGCTCCACCCCTGCTGCCCAGCACCGGCTTCCTCAACCTCCAGTGGGTGGCAGTGGTGGGGGGGTGGGCTCTCCACTGTCCTCTCTGCAGGCTGAACTGCTGCCCCCCCTCTTGGAGCATCTGCTGCTACCCCCGCAGGCCCCCCACCCTGCCCTGAGCTATGAACCTGCCCTGCTGCAGCCCTACCTGTTTCATCAGGTGAGCTTTAAACACCGGCCCCACCCCAACACCTATCCCCGAGCCCTGACATCTGCTCTCACCTGGATCTCTGATTTCCCCACAGTTTGGCTCCCGCGATGGCTCTCGGGGCTCAGAGAGCTCACCCGGGATGGTCAGTGTCGGCCCCATACCCAAGGCCGAACCTTCTGCCCTCTTCAGCAGAACTGCCTCCAAGGGCATGTTTGGGGCTCACTCTGACCACTCCTACGGGGACCCTCCAGGGCCTTCACCTGGTCAGCTTTTCCAGGAATCAGGGCTTTTCTACCTGGCCCAGGAGCTGCCAGTGCCCAGCAGGGCCAGGGCACCGAGGCTGCCAGAGCAAGGGGGCCGCAGCTGGCCAAAGGATTCTTCAGAGGGCTACGAGGAAGAAGGGCTAGAAGGTCACAGGGAGAAGCTTCCTTCTCCAGCAGAGCAGCCAGGTAATGAGTTCTCAGCATCCATTTCCCTCCTGTGGGCACTGCATTCGGGGTCTCCTTCCTAACTCTCCATGCATTCATTAATCTGCCCTTAAAGTCATTCATACATTTAATTAATGTCCACTGACAACCTAATCTCTGCCAGGCACTAGGTGGGCAGTGGGGATACTGTAGGGGGTGGAGCTGACATAACTCCCTTCAGCTGGAGAGTCACGATGTCCATGGTGGGCCTGAAGTCTGGTCTTGGCCCTAGGAAGGCCTTTCCCCCCAAAGTGTGGACAAGGGCTGGAAGGTGGAGGGCATCAGTTTCCTGGTGTTTGAAAAGAAGCTCTTAAATGTGCTAGTTCCCTCCCCCACCCCCAACACATCCCACAAGTTCATGTCACCACCACCCTCTCGCCATAAGCTCTGCGTCTTGCTCCCAGCAGATGTGACTCTGCAGAGACTGGCATCTGTGCTGGCGGGCTATGGGGTGGAGCTGCGTCAGCTGACCCCTGAGCAGCTCTCCAGCCTCTCAACCCTGCTGCAGCTGCTGCCCAAGGGCTCAGGACGAAATCTGGGTGAGTGTCCAGGCAGAGAAACTAGCAACTACCAGCTCCATGATGGCGTCTTGCCCCCATCTCTCAAGACCACATGGAGCAGCCTAGAGGGGAAGGGTCAGGGTCAGGGTCAGGGAAGGGAGTTCTTTTGAGACACAAGCACAGGGTCATTGCCTGCCAAGAGCAGGAAGCAAGGGAGTGGGGTGGTAAGCTGAGTTAGAGCAGGAAAGAACTGCAGGGTGGGAGTAATGGAAGAAGCCAACAGGGGGTATGAGCAGGGATCACTAGGCACCAAGGAAGGTGGGTGGATGATAACAGCCTCTAAGGAAGGGAGAGGCCAATGCAAAGGTGAAGCCAATAATTGATGGGTAGGGGGAGGACTGAATAAAGAATAGTTTTGAGAGGTGCAGCCAATAACACAGGGAGAAGCTGAGAAAACAATTATAAGGTAGAAGCGAACAGGCTTGAGGCCACGCTTAGGATCAGACCCAAGACAGGGCTGGGTCACTGACTGAGGGAAAAGAGGCCACAGCAGGCTCGGGGCCCCTGGCCCTCTCTCCCGCCCATGTTGTGTGGACCTTGGCCTTGGCCTTGACCCTTTGCCCAAAGTCTTGTTTTTCCTGTCTCTACAGGAGGGGCTGTAAACGTCGGAGCTGACAACAAGAAAGTGAGTTTGTGGCACCTCCCTGGCCCACAGAGCCCCTGCCAGCAAACCCCCTTGTCAAAATCTAAACTTCAGCATCGGGACCCAAATCTGTGTCCTCCACACCTCTTCATTTGGGGCGGCGGGCAGCAGGGGGGGACCCAGGCCCAGGGACTGCAAGTCATTGCCTAAGATCTCACTTTAGGTTGATGGCAGAGCTGGGTCTAGAAACTGGAATTCTCGACTCGCTGCTTTTTTTCACTGTAGTCATTTCAGGCCCTGCTCTGAGGATCCCTAGGCGAAGGGGGATGCATGCATGCATGCTCCTAGCCCCCCTGTAGCCTGAAGAGCTCTCTCTTTTTCACATGTTGGACTTCTGCGATTTTGTGGCTACACAGAAGTCTAAAACCTATCACCAGCCTGTTCACCTCTCTCTCCTAACGCCACCTTCCCTCACTCCAGAGGCTCTCCCCACTCCAGCCCCATCTTGCAGACCATTACTGACCACGCTGCACTCATTCAATCCTTTATTCATCCATTCATCCACCTGAGTCACTTTTCTGGGTAACCTCTCTGTGCCCAGTGTTGCCCTGGGCCCTGGGTGGTAGAAAGAAACAAATCCAGAGGTCCTCTTTAGGGACCTCAGAGTTGGGATGTGGACCCCCATTCCCCTATCCCCTCTACTGTCCAGAGATCATACCTCTATCCTCTCTCTCTTTTTTTTAATGCTTATTTGTTTTTGAGGGAGAAAGAGAGGGGTGGGCAGAGAGAGAGCGGGGACAGAGGATCTTAAACGGGCTCTGTGCTGACAGCAGAGAGCCTGATGCAGGGCTTGAACTCACAAACTGTGAGATCATGACCTGAGCCAAAGTCAGACGCTTGACCGACTGAGCCACCCAGGTGCCCCTCTATCCTCTCTTCTAAACAGACAGTGGAAGAGCAGGTGCGGGGTGGACACACAGTGGAGCCTCCGCCCCCCACACCCTCCCTTCCTGGATACCCCACTGCCAGCCCCACTTCCAGTAAAGCCCAGCAGGTGCTGATCTCTGGATCCTCTGAGCCCCCCAAAGCTATTGGCCACTCTGCCACACCGGTCCTGCTGGAGAAGAAAAGTTCCCTGGGCCAGAGCCAGCCCACAGTGGTGAGGCCGCCCTCAGCTCAGCCATCAGCAGAGGAGTACGGCTACATTGTCACTGACCAGAAGTAAGGGCTTCAGCCTGGGGAAGATTTCTAGTCTACCCTCCCTGAGGGGGAGGGGGGGGGGGTTGGCCTGCCTGGATAGAAACAGAGAGCAGAAATCCAGATGTGAACTGGATGGGGGTTGGAGTGGGGAGTGAGCTGCTCTGCATCCTTGGAGGTGGCTTGTTTCAAGGAAGTGGCTAAAAGGATCCCCTCTTTCCTTTCTCTGCTCGCTCCCTGCCTCCAGGCCCCTGAGTCTGGCTGCAGGAGTGAAGCTGCTGGAGATCCTAGCTGAGCATGTTCACGTGTCCTCGGGCAGCTTCATCAACATCAGGTGGGGCTGGTATCTGGTATTTGGAAGGTAGCTTGAGGGGAGAGGTGGCTGGTGGGACTCAGGGAAGGAAGGGAAGACAAAGTCTTGGTGAGTGGCCAAGGCAGGCACCCCCGCCACACACACACACACACACACACACACACACTGGATGCTGGCCTCCTCCAGCATTTCTTGGGCCTCAAACATCCCTATAGGGCATCTCTGTTCAGCCTCAGCTTCCTTTTCTCATGGGGAGAGGGCCAGAGTTGGCCTCTCTGCTACAGTCTGGGGTCTGTGGTGGGTGAGGCAGTAATATAGCTCCTGTTTGGCAGTGTGGTGGGACCGGCCCTCACCTTCCGCATCCGACATAATGAACAGAACCTGTCTTTGGCTGATGTTACCCAGCAAGCTGGTAAATACTGCCTGGTCCCAGCCCCAGCCCTAGTAAGACATTCCTAGGCCTGTGGCTGATGCCCCCACCTTGAAATATTTCCAGCGCACACAGGCCCTGCCTGCCACCTAGCATAGCATGACAGGGGGTGGGGACCACATGTGGCTGGAGAGAGTCTGACCTACGTCTTCCCTGCAGGGCTGGTGAAATCAGAACTGGAAGCACAGACAGGGCTCCAGATCTTGCAGACAGGAGTGGGACAGGTATGAGAACTGAAGAATCAGCTGACACCCCAGAGGGCTGACGTTGCCCGCAAGAGATGGGGGCAAACTTGGCAGGAGAACCAGAGCTGAAACTCCTGTACTTGGCTGGCCCCCTGACTTTGCCAAAGCAGCCCTCCCCCTTGCAGTTTCCTTTCTGGCCAGCAGATGGCCCCAGTGGCGGCTCTTCCCGCGACCCCCAGCCCCTATTGCTGGACCAGCCTTCCATACTCCTGCTTGCAGTAACGACCTGAGATGTCCATAGCCTTCTGGAACAAAATCTCTAAATTTTAAGGGAAGATCCTATGCATAAAGGACATTAAATTCAAATATAATTATAAAACATATAATTTATAGATTTTAATTATAGTTAATATTTTGAGAGAGAGTGTGAGCAGAGGAGGGGCAGAGAGAGAGGGAGAGAGAATCCCAAGCAGGCTCCACGCTGTCAGCACTGAGCCCAACACTGGGCTCGATCTCACAATCCATGAGATCACGACCTGAGTTGGAATCAAGAGTCAGACGCTTAACCAACTGAGCCACCCAGGCACCCCTAAACTCAAAATTGATTTCTATTCTGCATCCAACACTGATGCCTCCCATTCGACTATTCGATTCCTTGCTGTGTCTCCAAACTTCTCTACATCCATTGTTTAAATGCAAAAACTCCTGGGGTGGGGTCATCCAGTAAGTTTCAGGCAGTGCAGTATGGTTGAGCTCGTCTGATGGGGACTGAGAAGGAGGACCTTGGGTCTATCTGAAACCTTCTGCCTGTGCCACCGTGCCCTGCCCTCTCAGCTTTGCCCCAGGAGACACCCTAGCAGGGAGTATGGCGTATGGCAGGGGAGGACAGGGCTGAGGAACGGCTCCTACCTCTCCCCTGCCGCCACCTCCCTTGATTCTAGCCTTGTTCCCACAGAGGGAGGAGGCGGCCGCAGTCCTTCCCCGGCCGGCCCACAGCCCCTCTCCCATGCGCTCCGTGCTACTCACTCTGGTGGCCCTGGCGGGTGTGGCCGGGCTGCTGGTGGCTCTGGCAGTGGCTTTGTGTGTGCGGCAGCATGCACGGCAGCGGGACAAGGAGCGCCTGGCAGCCCTGGGGCCCGAGGGAGCCCACGGTGACACTACCTTTGAGTACCAGGTGTGCAGCCCCAAAAGCTGGTTGATGACAGGGAAATGGAAGGGGCTTGGGAGTCTGGGTCGCACATGGGGTGAGGGTGGGGTGTTGGATGGGGAGTGAGCACACATCCTTGGGAATATCCAGGCAGGGGCTACAGAAGCCCAAGCTGGGGTACTGTGGGGGTATTTCGAACGGATGGGAATTGGGAGATGGTTCCTAAAGTTCTTCCCAATGCAACAATTCTGGGGTTCTGGGATTCCCCTCTAATATCTGAAGTTCTCACAGGCACCCCCCAAACAGAACACCCTTGAAAAGGATGAGGTCCAGGGCAGAAAAGCCTACCCCATAGGAGAAGGATTTCCTATAAAATCAATCAAGGATAAGCCTAGAATTGAACCCAGGACTCTGCTGAAAAGGCTTCAAGGGGCCTGGGACCCTGCCTGATTTTTCTTCTGCAGGACCTGTGCCGCCAGCACATGGCCACAAAGTCCCTGTTCAACCGGGCAGAGGGCCCGCCGGAACCTTCTCGCGTGAGCAGCGTGTCCTCCCAGTTTAGTGATGCGGCCCAGGCCAGCCCCAGCTCCCACAGCAGCACGCCATCCTGGTGCGAGGAACCCGCCCAGGCCAACATGGACATCTCCACAGGGCACATGATTCTGGTCAGGACTGGGCCCGGGCCCAGAGCCGGTGAAGGGACAGGATGGTGGGAGAGGCAGGGCTGAGGGTGTGGGCCGGAGCCAGGCTGTGCTATCCCCGTAGGCGTACATGGAGGACCATCTGCGGAACCGGGACCGCTTGGCCAAGGAGTGGCAGGCCCTGTGTGCCTACCAGGCAGAGCCCAACACCTGTGCCACCGCCCAGGGGGAGGGAAACATCAAAAAGAACCGCCACCCTGACTTTCTGCCCTGTGAGTCCTGCTGGCCAGCCTGGCCCAGCCCTCTCTCTGCTGGGAACTCTGGAGGGCTTGGGGGAGGGGCTGGCCGCCTGGCTCAGGTCAAGTGGCAGAGGGACCGGCACCCCAATGACCAAGGGGCACCTGAGGTGAGACGTGGGGTCTGTGCAGATGATCACGCTCGCATCAAGCTGAAGGTGGAGAGCAGCCCCTCTCGGAGTGATTACATCAACGCCAGCCCCATTGTAAGTGGCCCCAGCTCCAGCCCCCTCCTCTGCCCCATTTTTATCCTGCCTGCATGAACTCCATTACCTCTGGTCACCACACACCCCACCTGAGGCCCTGGAATTGTGAAGCCGGGTATCCTGGCTTGGAAATGGGGGTTTCTCAAGCTCACCCACATCCTGGCCTGCTCCCTTGGACCAAGACTCTCCCCAGGAGCATGTCCCATTCTGGCTCATGATGTGTCTTCCCTGCCCCAGATTGAGCACGACCCTCGAATGCCAGCCTACATAGCCACACAGGGCCCGCTGTCCCATACCATCGCAGACTTCTGGCAGGTAAGTTCTTGGAAGGAGGGCTTCTCCAGGGACCAGTGGCCTTTGAGGACAGCTGGGGCCAGCTGGGGCCCAGAGACGTTAGAGTGGAGTCTCTGTCCCTAGATGGTGTGGGAGAGTGGCTGCACTGTCATCGTCATGCTGACCCCACTGGTGGAGGATGCTGTCAAGCAGTGTGACCGCTACTGGCCAGATGAGGGGTCCTCCCTCTACCACGTATATGAGGTCAGCAAGGCCCCTATAGCCAGGGGACAGTGGGAATGGAGAGAGTGGGTGGAGAACCAGTCATACATGTATGAACGTATATGCATATAAACATCCATATGCACACACACACATTCACACATACATGTACATCTACACGTATGTGTCCAGTCTAGGGACAGAAAGCATTTATAGGGACCGAAGGTGAAAGGTACAGAAACGAACCCGTAAAGCCACCAAAACTGAGGTAAGCAACTAAGAGTCAAGAGTATATGAGACAGGGAAGATAAGTAAAACCAAAGACCAACATTAAGACCTACTTTAATTGAGCCTCACTTAGCTCTGAGTTTCCTGGAAGCCAAAGCCAAGAAAGAAATACCATCAGTCACATAGGTTGCCCATAGAAGGCAGACACAAACTTTTTCCTTAGGAGAGAGGCGAGGTGTGGGGGGGGGGGGGGGGAACTGGGTAGAGGCAAAGCCGGACGAGGAAAGAGGAACAGGTTCCTGACACATGGAAGGTGCCCCTCCTGTAAAACAAGAGTCACAAGAGCACACTAGAAGCTTCTCATCACCAGGTGAGCCCCGAACCCAGAGAGTAGGTATTCCATCATCAGATGAGCACTCGGCAGTCTTTTTTAAACTTTTTAAAAATTGCTGTTGCTCATGGTTAAAGGGAAAGAATAAAACTATAGAAGTCCATCAAGCTTTGTGGTGTGTGTAGCACAGACACTTTGCTAGACTCTGTGAGGAAGAGGAAGGAGAAGCTCTGACCTCAAGAAGCCCGCAATAGTTGTGTCTAGGTGGAAAAACCACCGGTTGTCCTGAGCGGCAGATAAGAGACGCAGACGACTAGGGGGCTTGGGGACAGCTGGGACAGTTGGAACAGGCAGTCGGGTAAGCTTCTTGGAGGATTTAGGATTTGAACCGGCCTGGGAAGCCGGGAGGATTTGGAGGGGCCCTGCCGTGCTCAGGCCTGGGTTCCCTCGCGGGCAGGTGAACCTGGTGTCGGAGCACATCTGGTGCGAGGACTTCCTGGTGCGCAGTTTCTACCTGAAGAACGTGCAGACCCAGGAGACGCGCACGCTCACGCAGTTCCACTTTCTCAGCTGGCCGGCAGAGGGCACTCCGGCGTCCACCCGGCCGCTGCTGGACTTCCGCAGGTGAGCGTCCTGAGCCTGCGCGGAGGCGCGGCCCCAAGAGAGGCTCCGAGGAGCCGGCGACAGAGCCGTCCGCACGGGAGCAAGGGGTTCGGGGGGGGGGGGGGGGGGGCGGGGGAGGGGCGCTCTAGCCTGACCTGGAGCCTCCGCCTCTGACCTCCAGCCGCCGCCATCCAGACCCCCCAACCCGGACTGATGCTCTGTCTGTGCACATCCCTCCACCCCTGTGGTCCTGCTCCGTTTCTGCTCGCTCTCGTTCTGCTGGCTGTGTCCCCCTCGCCCCTTTCTCTCCCTACCTCCCCAGGTCTGGCTCCTTCTCCATTACCCCCCCGCCCCTCCCCCCAGATTCACCTTAGTCCAAGCTCCCTCCCTCTCCCCCTCTCTCCCTCTACTTGGTGCCCGCCTCCTTGCCTCTCCTGTGCTGCTCTTTCAGAGCTCCAGCACATTCCGTGTGTCCCCTCTCCTCTCTCTCACTCCCTCCTGCCCATCTCCCCTTCTTTCTCACTTGCTGTTTCTTTGCTTCTGTTTTTCTTTCTCCCCATCTCTCTTTCCTTCTTTTCCTTTCTCTGTCTCCTCACTCTGCCTCTCCCCTCATCTCTTGGTCTCTCTCACTGGCTGAGTCTGTCCCACTTTTTTATCTCCACATCTCTCTCCCTGCACCTCTCCCCTGTTCTGTCCTCCGTTCCCTTTCTCCACCTCCCTGCCATCTCTCTCTCACCCTCCCTCTGTCTCCCCACTCTGTCCTTCTTCCCCCCTCCTCCTCTGTCTCTCTCCCTCTCACGGCTGCCAGTGTCATTTTTGTGATCTGCAGCTAGTATTCGCTCTCCAGTTGCATAGTCACAAAAGTGATCATTGGCAGGTGTGGCCGCTGCATGGACAGGACAATCCGATCAGGACTTGTGGGCCCAGGGGCCCCCTGAAGGCTGCTGGGAGAGCTGGGGGCTGGCGGGGGGGGGGGGGGGTTGACTCAGAGGAGACAAACACCGTCAAAGGCCTTGCAGAGGATCTCCGGATTCCTGGGGACTCCGTGGAGCCGGTGGGGGCTGGGACAGGAAGCTAACTAGGGGACTTACCCAGTTCTGACAACAAAACCACCACCAGGCCAGTCCTCCAGCATCCAGTCAGTCTTCCACTCCCCAGACAGGTGGCTGAGGAAGGAGTCTGTTGCCCCTAGTGGGGCCTCGCCCACACTGCTGCCCCCCTCCCCCCCCCCCCCCCCCCCCCCACCTTGTGGTCTGCAGGTGCTGAGCAGGGGTGGGAAGCTGAGGATAGTTTCTGAGCCTCAGGATAATGGTTTCTACCTGGGCTCCCTGATGCCTGAGGCACAGGTGTCTCAAAAGCAGTGCCAGGGGTAATAGAGCTATTTCCTGTTTTCCTCATTTAAAAACTCCTTATGTGCATGGACCGTTTTTTTAAGACTGCACAGGTAAGTTACAAGGTTACATTTCTTTGCTTCAGGCCAGAATTATGTAAACTCAGTTGGCATTAGACAGCCAGAACAAATTGCTGCTTAATCAGTATGGTTCAGTGAAGGTCCACCAGAGGAAAGGCAAAATATATTTTTTTGAAGTGCTAAAAGTGACCCTGAGCAAGTTCCTTGATCTCCCTGTTTCCTTACCTGTGAAATGAGGATGATGACCCATACTTAGGGAGTTGTTACAAGAGTCAATGGGATAAAGTCTGTAAAAAATCTAGGTGCCTGGCATACAGCGAGGGCTCGATTAATTCTAGATGCAATTCATGGTCATTCTTATTAAATGATTGGGAACTACTTCGGCAACTTCTGTTCAACCCCAGCTCTCTAACACATGAGCCAATTTGCTAAAAAACCATATGGACTCCTGTAAAACCATTCGAAGTCACCTGGCCCTTACAAGCCTGGGGGAATCAGACGGGAAGGCCATTAAGTTCCAAGTTTCCCCTGAAACAATCTAATAACCCCTAAGGAGGTCCTCCCTAGCCCTGGCCCATTGGGGGTATCAGGCTTCTTCAGGTGACTCTCAAAGCAGAAAAGTCATAAGGGACAAGGGCAGGTCAGCCTGGACCACTGAGGAAGGGACAAACCCCCTGTTCCCTCCTGAGAGGGCAGCAATCAGGGTAGCAGAAGAGAGTCTGGGGTCCAAGTGGACCCCAAGTCTAAATACGACCCAACCACAAAACACCTGTGCTGAGATGAGGCTGATTCAGGGAGACAGACAGCAACATAATGTTCAGAGCTGAGAAGTGGTCCTCCCCTGGCCAAAAGAGCTTTGTGCCTAGCCTAGGTCTGCCTGACCTCACTGCTAGTAAGGACTCCAAGGAGCCTGAGTGGAGAGGGGAACAACCTGGACAGTGGTAAAGGAGGGGCAGAGCAGGAATGTGACAAGATTGCCACCCTTGAAGTCACCAGAAAGCCTGTTCTCCCTGGACTTCTGGCAGAGGTCACTATTAATATGTATTATCATTAACGGTACTGCATTTATCGAGCACCTACCGTATGTCAAACCTTACACTTAATTCTGTACACGATTTATCTCATGTAATCACGGTGAGAAATCTAAGAAGGTTACTATTATTATCGCCCTCGTTTCGCAGGTAAGAAACCTGAGGCTCAAAGAGGTTAAATTAGTTGTTGTTCCAGGTGCACAGCGTGGGCACCTAGCTCATGAAGTGACAGGGCAAGCCCAGTGCCACCCACACCATCTCTGGTTCTTTGCCTCCAGCCCTGACTCATTTCTCCAGCCCTTTTCCCTCCTCTGCCCTGGGCATGTGGGGAGAAAAGGAAGAAAGAGAGGCCCACAGGTGGGTGCTGGTACCCCTCACCCTCACACCCATTTCTTGTTGCAGGAAAGTGAACAAGTGCTACCGGGGCCGCTCCTGCCCCATCATTGTGCACTGCAGGTGCGTGAAGAGGGGCTGTGGGCAGAGGTGGGGATGAAAGGGGACAGGACAGCCCAGGCCAGAGGGCTCTGAGGTGGGGGCACTCATGATTCCTGCCTCTCTCTGTCCCCGGTACATCTCCTATGCATGCTGCCTGCGTTGATGCTGGCAAACTAAAGCCCATGGGCCAAGTTCAACATACCATCTGTTTGTTTTTTGGGTTTTTTTTAGTTTTATGTATGTGTGTATGTATGTATTTGGAGGGGGAGGGGCAGAGAGAGAGAGAGAGAGAGAGAGAGAGAATCGCAAGCAGGCTCTGCGCTGTCAGCACAGATCCCGATGCGGGGCTTGATCTCATGAACCATGAGATCATGACCTGAGCCAAAACCAAGAGTTGGACACTTAACTGACTGAGCCACCCAGATGTCCCACTATCTGTGTGTGTGTATGTGTGTGTGTTTTAATGGCCCATGAGCTAACTATGGTGTTCACATTTTTAAATGGTTGAAGGAAAAAAAAAAAAAAGGAATGTATGACAGAGACTGTACTTAGCCCACAAAGGACAACGTGTACCCTCTGGCCATTGACACAAAAAGTTTGCTGAACGAAAGCCTGGCCAGAGGCTGGAAGGGGCGGTCCCTTCCCCTCCTGCTGCCTTCACCTTAAGACTGAGCCGGGGATCTCCTCTTAGGTTGGCCCACTACCCAAGTGGCACCCCATGGGTCACAGGCTCCGCACTCAAGTCCCAGTTCCCAGGGCCAAGGGGCTATGACTGCTGCCTCCTTAGCTCACTTACGCCCTCCTCGAGCCAACCCTAATGGCTCCAACAGTGTCTTCGCCACCTTAAGCCTCCCGTCTCCTCTGCCCCTTCCCCTTTTCTGCCGGGTCCTGAGCTGAGCCTGTCATCCTCTCCTGTTTCAGCGACGGTGCAGGGAGGACTGGCACTTACATCCTCATTGACATGGTACTGAACCGCATGGCAAAAGGTGAGGACCTTCCCCACGGTACCTGCAGTCCAGCCCTGATCAGACTTTCCAGAACCCAGGCTCACAGGAGCTCTAGGAGGGACAGGTTGTTACACCCCCAGGCTTTGCCCAGTCCTCCAAGCCTCCCGACCCAGGATGCTCCAGGCGTTCTGGGTCCTATCCTCCTCTGGACAACCTCCTCTCCGACCTCCAGGAGTAAAGGAGATTGACATCGCTGCCACCCTGGAGCATGTCCGTGACCAACGGCCCGGCCTCGTCCGCTCTAAGGTGACTGTTCCTCTTTGCCTTGACCGTAGCTGCCAGCCTTCCCCAGGAGGAATCCCCCTTCTCCCAAGTGACCTCCCCAACACCCCCTCCCAAAAGCGCCCCTGGTGCACAAGCAGAGGTCGGTGCTCCCTGTCACCATCCTCCCACTGCCCTTCCCCAGGACCAGTTTGAATTTGCTCTGACTGCTGTGGCGGAGGAGGTGAACGCCATCCTCAAGGCGCTGCCCCAGTGAGACCCCTGGGGCCCCTCAGGGGGCAACCAGCCTCTGCTCCCTCTTTGCCTATGTGAGCATCCATCTGTGTACCCACTCCTCACTCCCCAGCCCCACGACCTTGGTCCCTCTAGGGGATGGCCAGCCATCCAAGAGGAGTGTCAGGAAGGGGGAGTGGGAGGGGGCGGGCCCACCCAGCCTCTCACACGTCAGAGCCCAGATGTCCCATGGGGGGAGCTGGCAGACAGCCAGGAGCCGAGGAGAGTCACGGGCAGCAATTCCACCCAGAGTCTTCTCCTGCCTGAGTTCCCTGGCCCCATCTCCTGTTCTGGAAGCTCCCACTATGTCTGTGTGGACAGAACCGGGCGAAGGGCCGCCACCCCCGGCCCTTCCTGCTTTCCCAGCCCCTGCTGCCTGCTCCCCTACCTCTGTGACGCCCCTGCTCTGGCCCCCGCCTTCCCTGCTTCCCTCAGGCCTCCTCCCCCGCCCTCCTGCCATGTGCCACTCAACTCTCTCCCTCTGGCACAAGAGAACATTTCTAGAAAAATCTACTTTTGTATCAACGTGAAATAAAGTTAGTGTGTCGTGTGTGCAGCTGCAACCTGGACTCCTACGCTTTTCCGGAGGCTCTGCTTCCAGACTCCGGCTCCGGCCTCAGTGGGGAGCTGGGCCCTGCTGCATTTCGCAGGAGATGCAGATAGTGATGGGTGAGCCAGGCTGCAGAGTCTGGTTCTCAAGCCCTGAATGGTGGCCAGGAAGGAAGCAGTTCTCTGTGCTGTGCTTCCCATGTGGCTGGCAGCCTCTCTCCAAGGTGCTCACATACGCCAGCTTGTTGAATCTTCAATCACTAGCCCTGAAGGAAACTCTCCCAAGGTAATGCAAATTGTATATAGTGGAGTTTGCAGTCGAACCCGGGCATGTTTAACCTCTTTACTGCCTCTCTTAATTCTAGAACAGCTGCTTTGTTCCCTTCAGCCTCAGGAAGATGTACGTCATGCAGGACTGAGGTTAGGACTGGGCGAGGTGGTACGGGCAAAGTGCCAGCACAACTTAAGCAAAAGTAGCTGAACTCTGGATAGCAGCTTGTAGACCAGGCTTATGAGACATCACTACAGGCATTCACCTGGGGGCAGGGAGCACTTTCTCCCTTTCTCCACCCACCCCCAACCCTTCTCTCTGTACGTTCCAGAGGACCCCTCACCTGCATGTCAGGAGGCATCCTTGGACAAAGGTGGTGGACATAGAAATGAGGCAAAAAGAGCCTTGGGCCTGGAGCTACTTGGGAATTAAGGCCTCTTAACCTTGCCAAAGCTGTCTCCCCTCACAGGAAAAACAGGGGCGTATATCTGCCCTGCACAGCGAGCAAAGGGACCAGCAGGCAGACCGAAGCGCCCCCTACACCTCACCTGTGCTCTGCTGAGGCTCAACTCCAGTCTCAAAGACTAGAGAGAAATGGGCAAAACAGCTATTGGTCAAACTTCCAGCAGATTCGCTCTTTCGAGATGGGGGTTTTAAATTCCTCCTTCAGGGCAGGTGGCTTCCTTGCTTTGAGGAAAATACAGCATAAGCCCTTTGGCAACTGAACAGGAAGCAATGCACTTTTCCTGGGATGAGAGAGGGTCGCTGGGGAGCCACACTGCTCTGCTTGACAAGGGAAAGCTGCTTGTGCCATGGCTGGAAGGGCATCACCAAAGTTGTCTGGAGAGGAGGGAGGCGGAGATCCCTGGCTTTGTCCTCCCTAGGCCCTGATGAGTTTGGGGGGCCTGAACTCTGGGTGAGGTGGACTTGGGCCACTCCATGTGGGAAAGGCAGGCCTTTGAGACTGGCCACTGGCCTTGAGGTAAGGGAACCCGGCAGGGCTCAGTCTATGGGCCTCAGGAGTGTGTTTTTGCAAGTTATCACGACGTGTTTCGCTACTTTCTGCCATCCACATACTTGCAGCTATAGCTTAGTCTGGTCCTGGCTGTGCTGCAGCACATTGGGTGGCAGGTCCCTGCTAAGGGGAAGCAACAGCTGCCTGGGGAAAGCCACTTACAGGGCCACAAGTGCAAGGGCAGAAGAATGTGAGCATTTCTGGAGATTCGACAGTGTACGGGGGAAGGGCAGCCTGGTCAAAGAGGGACTTCTGCTGTCAGCTAGGAAGGCTTGTGACCTCTAGGTGTTTGGGCAATGGGGCGGGTTGGTGGGGGGAGGGGGGGCGGCATGTTACCCTCTGGTCCCTAGGGTCCCTTTGGGGCCACCCTGGAAAGGAAGAACACAGGAACACAGCACAGCACTGAGCTCTCAAAACAGCTTTATTGACTTCCAGTGTTTCTCCCTCTGTCTGAGCTCAGCCCAGCTGGCTTTGGTAGGTCTCTGAGATACAATGTCACAGGGTTAGCACTCTGGCTCCACCGCTCCCCTCCCTGGCCCCTGGGCTCCCCAGGCAGGGAGGAGGAGAGGCAGCTTGTTTGTGTTGGGAGAAAAAGGATGGGCAGCAGGGTCAGAGGCCAAAGAAGCCATACAAGCAGCAACATGCCCAGAGCGCCACACACACCAATCCTGGCCATGCGTGTGCGTGCACACACACACACACACACACACACACTCACTCACACTCCTTCCCTTCCAAGCTCTCTGCCTGCCCACACCCATCTATCAGCCTTCTGGGGTCATGGCCCGCTTGTCGATCCTACCCGGGCTTGGGGCTTATTCCTTGGAACCCAGGACTGCCCACAGGGAAAGAGCCTCTTCCAGATGCCGCAGCGCTTTGATTTGTACGCTGTAAGCCCGGTGCCAGCAAGAGGTGTCAGGGGAACCGAAGCTTGGTCCATTACCCCTTCATCCACATTCCTGCCACCCCGGCCAGAGTCAAATCAGATGACAAGATCTCCCCATCTC
This sequence comes from Neofelis nebulosa, assembly GCF_028018385.1. Classification (NCBI taxonomy): domain Eukaryota; kingdom Metazoa; phylum Chordata; class Mammalia; order Carnivora; family Felidae; genus Neofelis; species Neofelis nebulosa. The sequence goes on from NC_080783.1 coordinate 18,519,342, forward strand.
ACAGCAAGTGACAAGCCGACCTGGGCTAGAACTACATGTCCCAAGATGCACAGCTCCACAATCACGCACCGCTTCCCCCAGATGATCTGTCAGAAATGAGGCAGGGTGCATTGCATTCTGGGACTTGTAGTCCCCCAAAGACAGCACCAAACACCCAGGGAAGAGTTCACAGGCTAAGACTATGGATGCCTCCCCACCCGGCCCCCCACCCACCACCCAGGCCCAGCTCTACGCTCAGCATGGGCGAGAGAGAGGAATGGAGGGTCCCCTCCTAGTGCACAGGGGAGGGCGCTGTCCTGTTGGAACTGTGCAGCAGCTCTGGATCCGGGACATCCAGCTCAGAACACATCTGAAGAGAGAGCGGGGGCGGGGTGACAGGAGAGATGGTGAGCAGCAAGCCGTGGAGGATGGGGCCAAGCATGCAAACCTGGGCTAGCCCTGTGGCTCCTCCCTGAGCCCTGATGCATGGTGAAGCAGGACGGGGCACAGTCCCCTCCTAGGCCTCCCTCCTGGGGCACCCTGGCCTTATCTCACCTCTCCAGGGATAGCGGCCTCACCTCTGCCTAGTCCCGAGGCCCTGGGGCAGGCTGAGGCAGCAAGAGGAAGGGAGGAGGAGTGGGCTCCAGTTCCGATTCTGGACGAGAGGCTCCCGCCCCACCCAGCTAGCCTCCCCAGAAGACCTTATGGCCCTACCGGCCACAGCATCTTCCTGGTCACACTGAGGCTTTCTTGGGGAAGGAAGAAGGGAGTCCTAGCCAGATGGCATGAAAGCAAGCGATGCGGCCCGCGGGGAAGTGCAGAGAGAAGAGAGCGAGGGAGGAGCAGCAGCACCAGAAGGGAAGCAACAGAGACGTCAGAGCTCAACGCTGCACAGAAACCAGGGTGGGGTGTCTGCAGCTGGACAGGGAGCACAGGAAGACTCCCCGGTGTAGCTGCCGACTCCGGCTCAGAGAACCCCAGGCCAAGTCCTCCTTCCTTGAAGTCATCAGCAACACAGGTGGCAGAAGACCTGGGCACAAGAGGCCCGACCCACACCACTAATGCCCTTTAGAAACTCCCCATCTAGTAGGAATAAGTGCATCCTGGCTCCTGGGAGGCCCTCCCACTGCCCGGAGGCCCCCCCCACCCTGGGCTGTGCCAGGGACCTATCAGCTGTAGGCTGAGCGGAGCAAATCCCGAGTCCACCCCACAGTGCAGGTGGACATGGGAGGGAGACCTGCGGGGGGAGCACGCAGTTGGAGAAGGGCTCCGGCAACCCAGGCCGTGCCCCTCTGCTCCCAACAGTGAGCAGGACCCCTGGTGGCCCCGAATCAGGACGGTCTGGGCCTGGTGATCAGAGGATGAGGCAGCGAGAGGCCTTCTCCTCCGGGGACGGGCTGGGTTTGGTCGCGTCCCCCCTGGCAGCCTCAGGAGCCCCCCCCATGCCGGGATCTTGGTCCTGAGCCTTGGGCCGCCCCTGCCGTCGACGCTGCGCCCCCCGCCCACCTGCCGGTTTCTTCCCAGCTGCCTCCATCTCTGACAGGCTGTAGGCCATGGCGAGCTGCAGATCTTCATCATCCTCAGAGAGGTCGCTGTCAGAGGGGCGGGAGACAGGGGTCTGCCGGACCTGTGTGCCCCCGGACCTGGAGGTGACAGACTGTTGCTGCTCACGCCGGCTCAGCTCCAAGCCCAGTGCCAGGTCGTCTGGGACACCTGCAGGAATCACAGCCGCTTGCGACCCAGGCCAGGGGAACCCTGCCAGGCTGCGTCAGGCAGCAGCAACTCTGACCACTTCCAGCCCCTCCTTTGGAACCGGCCCGCATGCGTTTTGGCACTTAGCATGGTGATCATGCTCACCGGCAGGTACTCAGCTCCAACAGGTCCGAACAGTCTCCTTGCCCGGGGCCACTTACTCAACCTCCCTAAACCTCCCTTTCCTCATCTATAAAATGGAAATGATGACACTGTCTGCATTGTCAAATCGTTCAGATGACTAAATAAGACAGCCCTTGAAGCATACTTAGCACACGGGGCTCGCAGAGCTATGGAAGCGGGGCTGTGGTGACCAACCCATTCCTGTGGGAAGAGTTCCACCCCAGGAATCCTTCGTTCTGAGTGTCACGCCTGGCTTTACCCCTTACTAGGTAGGACAAAGCCTGGGGCTTGGGGCTATTTGGGAGTCAGGGTCATTGAACCATGCTGAGGTTCAGTCTCCTTCCATGAAAAATAGGGTGAAAACAAAACAAAACAAAACAAAATAAAGAAAAGTAGGGCGAGTACCAATAGCCCTGCTTTCCCCCTGGCTGTTTCAACAGAGGTCATGTTATGTGCACAAGTCCTTTCAAAATTGTCAAATGTTGGGGCGCCTGGGTGGCTCAGTCGGTTAAGTGTCCAACTTCGGCTCGGGTCATGATCAAATGGTTCATGGGTTCAGGCTCCACACTGGGCTCTGCACGGACAGTGTGGAGCCTGCTTGGGATTCTCTCTCTCCCTCTCTTTCTGTCCCTGCCCCACTTGCTCTCTCTAAATAAATAAGTAAATTAAAAAATACATAAATAACTTTAAAAACATGCTGGGATGCCTGGGTGGCTTGGTCGGTTAAGTGTCCAACTTCCACTCCGGTCGTGGTCTCACAGTTCGTGAGCTTGAGCCCCGCATCAGGCTCTCTGCTGTCAGTGCAGAGCCTGCTTCAGATCCTCATCCGCTTGCCTCTCTCTCTCTGTCTCTCTCTCTCTCAAAAATAAACAAACATTTTTTTAAAAATATTCAATGTTCTACAAACACCAGGCACCCACTAACGACGATGGTCATTAGCTGGCCCTCTGAGACTCCTCGGTTCCCTGCCGCAGCCCCTTTCCCAGGACCCCCCTCTCTGATTCTGCCAGTCTGGAATGTGGCCGCCATTCCTTCCCTGCCCCAAAGGAGTTTGGAGAGGAGCAGTTTGGGAAGGGGGATCTGGGGCCTGGGGCTGGGGCTGGGGCTTCCTGCCAGGGACTGGGTGGCGGAGCCGCTCCTCACCATTGATTGTGACTGACTTCAGCTGCCCGTCTTCTTCCACCTCCACCCGTTCCTGCCCGTTCTCCATGATTCTGTGAGAGACGGCCCAGTTCGGTCAGCAAGCGTGCACGAATCCCACAGGTGCCTTCCACACCCTGGGATGCCACAGTGGACAGGACAGACTCTGCCCACAAGAAGCTGACATTCTAGTTGTATGCCGCCACCCCTCACCCCCTCACCCCTATGCCCAGTATGGTCCCAAAGGAGCCCTCACCTGCGTGTCGTGATGCGGTGTCCTTGGACAAAGGTGGTAGACGTAGAAACAGAGCGAAAAGCACCAGCCCCAGGACTGAAGGAGAAAGACGAGGAGGAGAAATCTGGTATGGAGACAAAGGAGGAGGCGGAGAGGTTGTCAGAGGGAGGACGGAGCTGGCATGCCGCAGTCACCATGGGCCAGAAGCCTTTGTGGGGTCTCCCCGCAGAACTGACAGAAGGCAGGGCTCCAGACACGCAGGAGAGGCTTGAGCCTCTCTCTCATGCATGAGCTGGGAGCTGGGATGAGGGGTTCCAGGGCCCAGAGCTTGCAAAACAGGGAAGGGAAAGCACTTACCAGAGTGCCCAGGGAAGGAGGAAGAGAAGGTGAAGAAGGGGCCCGAGTGTCGGGAACCCCGGCTCTGAAGCTCTGAGAAGGGGCCCAGGTCATCTGCAACGAGCAAGCAGATTACTAATCGGCAAAGAGACTTGTCCCCCAAATTGTGTGAACCCTGTCAGTCTAGAAATGTAACCTGATAAGCCTTTCTGATCGTTTTTCTTTTTTGATTGGACTTGTTTACAAATTAAATTTCTTTTTAATATCATATATGGAAAAGACCCCTGGCAAATTCTGTCCACAGTAAAAAATAAAGGAAGGAAGGAGGGACGGGAAAGCGGAAGGGGGGACAGCCAGTTCCTTCCGTATAGGCAGGTAAGCATGGTGTGAAGTCGGGCAGACCTGGCTAAGAATCCTGGCTGTCCCCTTTGCTGTGTGACTCCAAGCAAGTTATCTGAAAGTACCTTTGTTTTCTTAGCTGTAAGTGGAGAGAAAATGATCCAACTCACAGGGTTCATGTTAATCATTCAAAAAATGGTATCTGTTGTTTGTGATGTCATTATTATTGTCACATGGTGCTTTGAGTCTTGCTTTCACGGTTGCTATTGTGCAAGCCTAACAATGTATTATTGTTACTATCATTTAATAAGGCGAGTCTCTGTGGGTTCAGGCCTGTGTAAGGTTCTGTCCCAGCTGTCACTGGATCCACCCCCACAAAATCTTCTGTCTGCGGAATTCTGCTTCCCCTTCAGCCTCCTGCCTCAGGGCCTCCCGGCTGATGGACGACAGGCCTAGAGCAGGAGCCGGGCCGGTAAGAGGCCTCCCGAGCCCACTCACCAAAGAGCTCCGCAAAAGGGTCTCCGCTCCCGAAGAACTCCCGGAAGACCTCCTCGGGGCTGCGGAAGGTGAAGGTGAAGCCGGGCCCACCACCACCAGGTTCCGCTCGAGATGGGCCAGTTCCTGGAGGAGAGGCAAGATGGGGAGGGGGCTCAGGGCAAGCATCTCACCCTGAGCCAAGGGACCCCACTGAAGGCATGACCAGGGGCCTCAAGAGACCATCCACTGCAATAACCTGCCCTCCCTCTCTCTTCCATGAGCCGCGTTCATCCCTCCCCACCCCCACTCCACCTACCTGCCCCGGTCAGCCCTTCCCGGCCATAACGGTCGTAGATCTCCCGCTTATGCTCTGGAAAAAGAGACCAGATCATTTCTCCCTCCCTCTGGGATGATGGCCTCCCCTTCCAGACTGGGACCCTGTGAGGTCTGCCCAGTGACTGACGCTAAGGAGGTAGCAGGGCGCACAGGGGACACGGGCTATAGGTTTTAGCAATGCCTGCTCTTCACACAGTGGCTCCTTCTCATCTGTAAAATGGACACAATAACAGCACCCACCTCACAGGGTCATTGCAAGGATTAAATAAGATAATCCACATAAACTGCTTAGCACAGTGCCTGATAACTCAGTAAGTGTTCAATAAATGCTAGCTAATAATTACTACTGTTGGTATTAATCAGGGCTTAGCCTAAATGTCACCTCCTCAGAGAGACCTTCTGTGACCACTGTAACAAAAAATGGTGCCCATTAATCCCTATCAACATCACCCTGCTACTTTCCTTCAGAATACTCTTGTCTGTGTACTTCCTTGGTTAATGTCAGTCTTCTGGACCAAAATGGAATAAACCCATCAGGACGAGAACAGTGTCTGCTCGTCCTCCATGGTTCCCCAGTACCCAGCAAGGACCCAGCACCATAAACACTCAATGAATACTTTTTGAATGAAGAAACAAGTAAAAGACAGACCTGGATTCATATTCCAGCTCTGTGTGACCTGGCGTAAATTACTTCACCTCTCTCAGCCTCAGTTTCCTTGCCTGTAGAGTGGGGGTGATAGATCCTGCCTCACAGGATGGCTATGAGGACTCCTGGAGATCACACCCACCGGTGCTTGGCACAAAGGAGGTTCGGCACACGTAGGTTACCTGCCCTGCTCCCTTCCCTTTGTCAAGACCCATCCTGCAGCTATCAGACCCTGGGGAGCACACACTGAGCACAGGGCATCAGGGAAAGAATAAAAGGGTGCTTTGAACGTAGCAGGTGCTCACTTGAATTGAAGCAAAAAAGAAAAAAGTCCCCGAGTCCCCACAGGGAGGTGGCGGGGGGGCACTTAGATGCCAGGTTGGAAAAGGCACAGAGGAGACAGGAGGTGGCAGCATGGCTTTGGGAAGCAGCAGGATGGGGCGTGAAATGGGGGTGCCCTGCCCCTGGCCCTTACTGTCTGACAGCACTTCATATGCCTCGGCCACCTCCTTGAACTTCCTCTCAGCAAATTCTTTATTATCCGGGTTCTTGTCTGGGTGCCACTGTAGAGCCTTCTTCCGATACCTGCAGGAAGTGGTTTCAGAGGGGTGGGTCAGAGGACAAAAGTAAGCACTTCCCACCATGGAACAGAACGGCCCATTTCGCCCATTAGTCCGCCACGGTCCTTTCCCCACTCAGATAGTGTCCACCCCGGCAGCCCGGGGCCGCCTCTGCTGCCACGTTTTAAGGAGTCCCTCTCTCTCTCCCTCCCCTCTCCAGCCAGTGCTAGGGGCTGTAGTAGCAGCAGATGATCATGTAAGCCTGAGAAAGCCCCAGTCCTAACCCCTCCCTGGAGCGCACTAGGGCTGCAGAAGTTAGAAATATGTGTTGCCATGGAGGGTACAGAGCCCCTCCTGGTCACAGGGCTTGGACCTGTGAATCCTGCAGGTATCCTGACAAAGCCGACCCCCAGGGGCTGGGACTGGGGTAGGAGGGAGGGGGGAGGCGGGATCCACTGGAGAGGGCCCCACGATGCAGCTCCCAGCAGAACTTCTTGCTAAGGGCTTTCCCCTACTCTTCCAGGGGTCTTCTTCCTCACTATAGAGGGAACCCTCCCCCAATCCTTTCTAAGGCCCTAGCTCTCTCGCGGCAAGGCTCCTGAAGGACCCCATGGCGGTGTTGGGGTTTGGGGGGGCGGCGGTGAGAGACTTTCTGATGCGCAGCGGAGGCACTTACGCCTTCTTGATGTCATCAGCGGACGCACTTCGCGGCACGTCTAGGATATCGTAGTAGGATGCCATGGCAACTCGTCAGTAGTCAGATGGGCCTCTCCTCCTCGGGGCTGCAGGAGAGGAGGAGGAGTCAGGCAGAAAGAACCGAGGGCCCCTCCCTGGGGCTGGAGACCCCCCGAGGGAGCGGGAACAGCTCCCAGCCGGGAAGCGGAGCCCACTGGGTTCTGCTCGGGGCCGGTGACGAGGCTCCCTCTGGCTGCCTTATCGGCCCCCCGCAGGCCGGTGCCACGGGCTATCTCGGCGCCCAGGCCCCGGGAGCCCTATCGCAGCCCCCTGACTCCAGCAGCCCGGACCGGGGCCTCCCAGCCTGACCCGGGGCCCCCCGCCCGCACCTCCTCCGCCGGGAGTCCCTGGCCTCCTGCAGCGCCCCGCCCCTGCCCCCCGCCGGAACCGTCTGGCACCGGCCGCCGGGCTCGCGGCTGCTGCGTAGGACGCGCCCGGCCCAGCTGTGCGCGCAAGCATGCGTCAGCGGCTCGGAAACTACTAGAGACCCAGAGGAGGCCGGCTCGGCCTGTCACCCAGGGGGCGGGGAGGCGGGGGGGCTGCTGCAGGGGCTGCCGGGAGATGGGGGCGGAGCCGGCTATTTTGGGCTTGCACCCGGTCGACGTCATCCCTGGACCGGACCCGGGAGACGGACGGACGGCTGCATCCAGGCGTGACGCACTCGCCGGCAAACAAGCTACCCGGCCCGTGGTCCCTCTGTCGCTTTCCTATAAACAGGCTCGATGATCGAAGGCTACTCACCACCTCAAGGACTCACAGACTCCCCCTCTGGGCCTGAATCCTCCCCCTCCTCCCGCCCCAGGTGCTGAAAACAGGCTGCCCCACCTACTTCTCTGAGTAGGTCAGACCTGCCTGTCAGCATCTCGTGACATCCTTCATCACACTCGTCAGAGATACAAGTCAGCACTTACTTGTTTGATTTTTTGATTGACATTTCACCTCCCCCACTAGCATGTAAATTCCACGGGACAGAAATTGTGTCTTTTTTTGCACTAGAGTATGGGAGCAGTAGTGGGGTTCAAAAATATTCTTTGCATGGTTAAATAATGAACAGATTGGAATCTCTTGTTGACAGTTTTGACACATTTGGGGAATTGGGGTTAAAAGGTAAAAGGAAAACAAATTTTTAAAAAAAGGAAAAGGAAATTCTGCAGGCTCAAAATTTGTTTTTTGTTTTTTGGGGGTTTTTTTTTGTGGTTTTTTGGTTTTTTGGTTTTGTTTTGGTTTGGTTTTGTTTTCTCCTAGAGTGATCTCATGTAGACCTTGTCAATGATTCCTGGGTTGAGGACTCACTGGAGAGTTAGAGAACTTTCCAGAATTGGCTGCTACTTGATATCCAGGCCAATGCACAAGTGTTAACTGAACATCTTCTACACAGTAGATGCGGCCAGGCTGTAAAAAGAAGAATATGGCCCAATACCTGGCTTCACAGAGCTCCAACATGATGAGATAACAGCCCAGCAATATAGCCCACCAGGAAACCTCAAGGTCTTAAAAACAGAGCTGGGTTTGCAACCTGGCACTTTTGTGTGGCTTGGCAAAACCTCTGAGGACTCAGATTTTCCTACCTGAGTACGGGTAACGCCTAGGGCTGTTTGTTAGTCAGATGAGGTGTGGTGCATAGTATCCCTAGGTCTTAGTACATATCCTCTCTGGCATCATGATTGGCCCAAGCAGTAAGGCTTATGTGAGTTCAGAAGAGTGTTTTCGGCTGGATGACCTAGAAATGCTTCACTGAAGAGAAAGGCTTGAGCCAGACATGAGAGAAGAAGGTGGTGTGCATTTGTCTACTTTCCCTGGCTGCCCACAGTCTGACCCTTCTGCCTGCATTTGGGAAAGTCCCATTGTTGTAAGCCTGGATGGGAGGCAGGCCACCACCTGTCACAAAGCCCTGACACTTGCTCTCCCAGACTTCTCGGCTCCAAGGGTACAAGCAAAAGACATAAGCCCTGCCAATTGAAAGCTCCAACTGGGACTTTGAATGTGGAGCAAGTCACAGAGAAGCAGGGCAGTTGAGAATTCATTTCCGTAGTGATTGTGACAGCGGAGCCAGCAGCGGCCTCTAGTGTCTGGAGGAGGAAATGTCAGTCTCAGTGCCTGGGTGAGAGGGAGCCTCGCTGCAGCCCCTGTTCTGTAGGGAACAGGGGTCTTTTAGGCAGGCTGTCCTGTGCCATGACCTTGACTATGGTGCTAGCTGCTCAGCTTCCCTTGGTGCCTACCTGTTTGTGGAGTCTCATCTGGAAGCCCTAGTATTAACTTTGTGTGCTACCCAGCATCTCTCCATTTTATGTTTGTGGGAGGGAAGCAGGGAGGAGTCTTTTTTCTTGTTTTTAATTTGCCAGAGCTAATTTCTGCTGTTTACAAGGAGAGCCCTGACTGACCTTAGTATAGGTGGAAGGAATCACTCCAAAATCTTCCATCCAAATCTTTCTTCTTACTTCTCTTATCTCAGCAGACATTTGTCTAGCACCTACTGCGTATGTGATATTATATTAAGAATTAGGAATACAAAGGGGTTTGAGTTGCAGTCCTTATACTCGAGATAAAAATCTAGTTGGGACATTGACACATGGTAGCTGAGGGAAATTATGTTGAACACATCTAGCAAACAAAGGGTTAATTTCCTTTGTTCACAGAGAAAAGACAATGCAGTTTTTTAAATGGGCAAAAGGCACAGATAAGACAGATCACAGAAGAGAAAATATTGACTTTTAAACATATGAAAAGGTGCTCAATCTCATTCATAACAAGAGAATTATAAAGGAAAGCTGCAATAAAATACTTTGTTTCACTTATCAGATGATTGACAAAGGTCAAAAAGTTGTACATTGTATGGGCAAAGCTGTAGGCATAGGCATGCGAGTACAATGGTAGTGGGAGAGCAATATAGCACATATCAAAGTTAAAGGTGAATAGCTTTTGACCCAGCAATTCTGATTCTAAGAATTTATGGTTGTACATATGTGCAAAGAAGTATGTACAAGAGTTCCAGCATCTGTTTCCAAATCAAAGGACTGGAAACAACCTAAATGCTCATTCATAGCAGACTGGTTAAATAAGCAACGGTGGGGCACCTGGGTGGCTCAGCCGGTTAGGTGTCCGACTTCGGCTCAGGTTATGATCTCGTGGTTCACGGGTTCAAGCCCCGCATCGGGCTCTGTGCTGACAGCTCAGAGCCTGGAGCCTGCTTCAGATTCTGTGTCTCCCTCTCTCTCTGCCCCTCCCCCTGCTTGCACTCTGTCTCAAAAATAAATAAACATTAAAAATAATAATAATAAAAATAAACAATGGTACACTATACAGTGAATACTATGTTGTTACCAAAAAGAATGAGGCATATCTGTATGTACTGAAATGGACCATCTTCCAGGTTTTTTGTTAAATGAAAAAACAAGGGTAAAACAAAGCGTGTCTAAGTGTGCGTACATTTGTCCCCCTTATCCACGGTTTCACTTTCTGTGGTTTCAGTTACCCACGGTCAACTGCAGTCTGGAAGCAGATGATCCTCCTGATACATCATCAGAAGTCAAAATTAGCCTAACACTACATTATAATACCTACGCTATTCACCTCACTTTATCTCATCCTGTAGGCATTTTATCATCTCACATCATCACAAGGAGGCTAAGTACAAGATATTTTGAAAGAGACCATATTCACATAACTTTCATTAGAGTATATTGTTATACGTGTTTTATTTTATTATTATTTTTAATCTCTTACTGTGCCTAATTTCTAAATTAAACTTTATCATAGGGATGCATCTAGAGCAAAAGACATAATATATATGGGGTCTGGTACTATCCATGGTTTCAGGCATCCGTTGGGGTCTTAAGCATGTCCCCCATGGATAAAGGGGGGCTACTATATACACATTAATAGGGGTGACTGGGTGGCTCAATCCGTTGAGTGTCCGACTTTGGCTAAGTCATGACCTCATGGTTCCTGGGTTCAAGCCTCGCATAGGGCTCTGTGCTGACAGCTCGGAGCCTGGAGCCTGCTTCAGATTCTGTGTCTCCCTCTCTCTCTGCCCTCCCCCACTCACTCTATGTAGATGTCTCTGGAAGGAAACACTAACAAAAAAGTTAATAGCGGAGGCTGTCAAGAGGGAAACAAAAGAAGAGGACTTATTTCCACTTAGAGACTTATTCTTGCTGTTTGTTTGGTTTATTATTATTTTTTTTAATGTTTATTCTTGAGGGAGAGAGAGAGAGAGACAGAGCACGAGCAGGGGAGGGGCCACCCAGGTGCCCCTATTGTTGCTGTTTGTAAATCTTTTTTGAACCTTTTCAATTTAGAAACATGTTCACATAATAACCGTTCAAATATACACATATTTTTTTTTTAATCTAGGAGAAGTAGGATATTGGCAAGAAGCTGGGTGTCACCATACAAGGCAGTCCATGCCAAGTGCCAGATGAGTGATAGAGACAGACAGTAGGTGCTGGGAGAATCTAGAGAAGGGGGAGCTTCCCAGGGCTGTCTGGTTCTGGGTGACCGTGACCTAAGCTGGAAGGAATGGCAACACAGAGACAAGCAGGGGGAGGTGGTGGCGTTCCAAAAGGAGGGGATGGTGAGAAAGCAGCTTTGGAGGCAGGCATATTCCTGACACACCAGAGATGAAGGAATAAATGCATTGGGTGGAATCCAAGTTGGGAATCTGTCTTTGTGTCTGCCTGCAGGAGGTAATTGCACCCTGCCTTTAGAAGCATCAGGGATGAAAGCATTCCCTGTACTGAGGGAGTCCCCAGGAGCCTGGGTGGCGCTCCCAGCTGCCCCATGGAGGTCTGGGTTGCCATCTCCCTGCACCCACACCCAGTCCAACCTAGGCCTGCCAGTGCCTGCCAGCAGAGTTACTAGCTGGGAGGCCTTGCAGGGTTTGAGAGGAGACGGCCACACAGCTGCCCAGGGCGGGCGGGCTGCTACAGCAGACAAGAGGGGCACCTGGCCCCTTCTCTGGATGCCCAGCAATCCTGGCTGGTGAACACCTCACATCCTTCTGGCCTCTCCCAAGCCCTCACCTCACACCCTACGAAATGTTGGAAGCAGGGGCCCTTTCCAGATGGCATTGACAGCCTCCAAACCTGGCTCCGAATTTGCTTCTGCCCTTGTTCAGCCCCAGAAGCTGTGTCTCTGCCACCCCCCTCCATGCCCTCCACCACAGCACCTGGGCAAGGGAGTATCAAGCGTCACCCCCTCCTTGCCTTTGAGGTGCCTGAGTCACTGTCTGGGCATTAGAGGCCTGGCAGGCCCAGAAGAGGTGGCTTCTGGGGAGGTGCCTGGAACTCCTGTGGAGAAGAGCGGGGAGGGCACCCGAGGAAGGAGAGGACAGCAGCATAAGCTTCTGTCCAGGCTGACCTGGATTCGAATCCCAACTCCTCCATTTACAGCTGAGTACCCTCGGGCAGGTCCCATAACCTCTCTGGGCCTTAGTCTCCACATCTGTAAAACAGGCATTCACTTAGCAAGTCAATTCAACACATATGTCACCTAATATGTCCACCCAGAAATATTCTGGGTGCTGAGAATAGAACAAGCCTTGTTCTCATGAAGCGTCCAGTCCAGTGTATATAACTGTATTTACCTCAGTATTAAACAAGGTAATATGGGTACGGGGCCTGGTACATGGTAGGTGCTCGATAAATGACAAATGTTTCTTGGGATTTGAAGGGCTCCCGAAATAACCCCTCTTCTTTTCCCAGGTTTGAAACCAGCTGAGAGAAGGAAAGACACGGGAGTCAGGTAGAGATTTGAAGTCAGCCCTTTGAGGGAAAAAAGTGGACTTAAAGAAAAAGAAAAAGAAAGTGGATTTGAGGGTATAGCTGAGCTACTCAGCCAAAATGGGCTTCTAAGTGCTCCCACTGAATTAAATTACTCCCACCACGACTAACACACACACACACACACACACACACATACCTTTAGGCCCCTTTCTTCCCAGGACAGAGCTGCCCCTATATGCTTAAATCCTCAGAGAGGAATTGAGAATACATGCTCTCCCTGGGCAAATCATCGTAAAATGGAAGGAAAACACTGCTGCCCTGGGCATGCCCCTTGGCTTCTCTAAACTCCTCCCCACCCTGTTGCTTTCACTCCATCCTCCACTCACTACAGAGTAGTCATCGGGACAAGAGTGACAAGGACAGGTGAGGGGTGCCAGGAGTCACTCCATTTTAATCCACCACAGGCCCTGAATGCTGGACCTGGGGTGGGTATAGGCATGGTTTGTCTGTTTTCTCTGAAACGCACTTCCCCCACCTTCCCCGGCCCTCCTCTGTACCTCACAGGCTGCACCCCCTTGGACCCAGGCCCCCTTGCCAACTAGCTCCTGTCTAGTTTCAGACAGGGGGAGATTTCTAGCCAGAAATTGAGGGCGGGAGGAAGGAAAAGCCAGGGTATTTCTCCCCCTCTCTCTAAATCAGGGGGCACCCCAGGCAGTGGTTGTGTCTCCTCCATGGCTCTGGTCCAAATGTCCCTCCCTCCTTGGTCCCTCCTGCCACCTCTGGGAAGCCCTGCCGTGGCTCTAGCTCCCACCTGGCATCCCAGCTCCAAGGCTCTGACACCATCATCTCATCCCTTGGCTCCTCCAGCCCTAGGATTGCTAGCAGTTTCCTGGGGCTACTGATCTTTCAGTTGCCTTCCCAGCATCCAATCCTGGGAAAGGGAGGCTGCAGGAAGGACAGAGCTGAGGCCAAAGCTAAGCAGTGAATCTCTTGGGGGTGGGGGCGGGGATGGGGGGTGGGGATTGCCCTAGTTTCAATCCCTCCAATGGTTCAATCATTCCTCTAGCCCAGCAGAGGCTACAGAAAATCCATATATAAAGATTTTACAGCCAGCCATCTGGTTGGAAGTGCGGGCTTGCCTAGCACGAGGCATGGGATTGAAATAAAGGTCACTTGTCATTATCAAAAAGTGGTGAGTATTGACGGAGATTACAGGGAGGTCAGCCCCCCCGCCCCCCGCCAACACACACACACACACACACACACACACACACAATCATTTCCCCACTGTTGCTGCCACCATGCCACTGTTCGTCCCTAATGCCACCTTCTGGATCTTCTGGACCCAAACCTCCTGCCTGAAAGAGACAAACCTTCAATCTGCAGGGAGGCCTAGTGAGCCCCAGCTGTGTCAGACTCCTCCAAGTCACCACTTCGGACCCTCCTGGTCTCACCAGGCTCTGGTTGCAGCCCTGTGTGCCTGGGACCAACTTCAATTACCTCCTGACCAGGGTTTCCCTGGTGACGCTACAGACCAAGTGTGTGCAACCTCACAAGTGCAGGGGAGTTCATGCCTGATGGGGTGAAGGCTTGACCAATGGAGGAAGGGAGCAGGTGCATGAATTTCCCCACCCACACCCCCTCTCCTGCCCCCCCCCCCCCACCCACCCAAGGAATGATTCTGAGATGCCATTTATTCGGCTGCATCTTCTCTAGGATGAATTCTGCCTCCTTCTCTGCTTTACTCTCCTTGGCCCCCAATCTGCTTCCCGGAATTGCCTCTTTAATAAAATCTGGAACCAGGTCTGCTTTCTGGGGAACCCAGGCAGAGATCCCAGCCTTCTTACCTCTCTCTTTTTTCCCCCGAGAGAAAAAAGACCCTCGTGCGACAGTAAGCCCACGGTCCTTTAATTACGGCAGACACACAGGAATCCCCTAGTATTCATGCCCCTCCTCTTCCCCTCCCTCCCCTTCCACACTATCATGCCCACCTCCTCGTAATCCTTCTCCAGGGCAGCCATATCCTCCCGGGCCTCAGAGAACTCCCCCTCCTCCATGCCCTCGCCCACGTACCAGTGCACAAAGGCCCTCTTGGCATACATCCGGTCGAACTTGTGGTCCAGGCAGGCCCAGGCCTCAGCGATGGCGGTCGTGTTGCTCAGCATGCACACAGCGCGCTGCACCTTGGCCAGGTCACCCCCGGGCACCACGGTGGGTGGCTGGTAGTTGATACCAACCTTGAAGCCCGTGGGGCACCAGTCCACGAACTGAATGCTGCGCTTGGTCTTGATGGCGGCGATGGCGGCGTTGACGTCCTTGGGCACCACGTCTCCGTGGTACAGCAGGCAGCAGGCCATGTACTTGCTGTGACGGGGATCGCACTTCACCATCTGGTTGGCAGGCTCGAAGCAGGCATTGGTGATCTCTGCCACGGACAGCTGCTCGTGGTAGGCCTTCTCTGCAGAGATGACCGGCGCATAGGTGGCCAGGGGGAAGTGGATGCGAGGGTAGGGCACCAGGTTGGTCTGGAACTCCGTCAGGTCCACGTTGAGGGCCCCGTCGAAGCGCAGGGAAGCCGTGATGGACGAGACGATCTGGCTGATGAGCCGGTTGAGGTTGGTGTAGGTGGGGCGCTCGATGTCCAGGTTGCGGCGGCAGATGTCATAGATGGCCTCGTTGTCCACCATGAAGGCACAGTCCGAGTGCTCCAGGGTGGTGTGGGTGGTCAGGATGGAGTTGTAGGGCTCCACCACGGCCGTGGACACCTGGGGGGCGGGGTAGATGGAGAACTCCAGCTTGGATTTCTTGCCGTAGTCAACCGAGAGCCGCTCCATCAGGAGTGAGGTGAAGCCCGAGCCGGTGCCCCTTCCGAAGCTGTGGAACACCAGGAAGCCCTGAAGTCCTGTGCACTGGTCAGACTGAAAGGGCAAGGGGAAGAGAAATGTGGGCCAGGAAGCTGATGGAAAGGAAAGAGCCAAGTCATGCTGTTTCAAATTCCCCCCCAAAATGCATTAAATCCTTGGAAGACTTTTCCAAATGCACAAAATAGATCCTCATAGGGAGGGCCCCCTCTCTCTCTTGTTCTTCTTTCTTTCTACAACCTCCCAAGGTGCCCGCACATAGCTCTCTTGAATCTCATGACATAGTCACTTTTGTGATCATAACTTGCCAACCCCGCCCAGCTTCATACCTGTTTACCCCTGACTTAATTTCACATGTTTCTGGAGGGCTTCCTTACTGAGATCAATAATCTAGGAACCCGATCCCCATCCTCTGTGGAGGCCAAAGTCATTCTCAGAGCCTTGGGCCAAGATTATTTGGATCCCTGTTTTTCACAGGGCCTTCTGCCCACATCCCTGCCATACAAGGTGATATTCTGGGAATGCCCGTGGACCTCCATAGCTTGGCCAGGCAGCCCGTGGACATGTTTGCCTTTGGTGGCCACTCTGCCCAGCCTGGACCAGTTGCCATAGGAGGTAAAGAGGACATCTGGCTTTAGTCTGGAGCCTACACCCTGTTTCCCCTGATCAGAGTGGAATGCCCCTCCTCACTGGTCCTGATCCTGCATCTTTAAAACTCATGGAGGAAGCTCTCTCAAGGGCTGAAGCTCCTCTTCCTGTCTGGTGTTCAGATCCCTTCACTACAGAAATCTAGCCCTAAGCCCTTCACTCACTGGCTTCCGAATTCGGTCCGGTACCAGGTCAATGAGCTCTTTTCCAGTGGTGTTAGTGACCTCGGGCATAGCTATTGGCAGCGTCTTCCTTACCGGTGATGAGCTGCTCTGGATGGAAGAGCTGGTGGTATGTGCCCATCTGAACCTCGTCTGTAATGGGCAGAGTTTTAGACACCCCTCCTTCCCTTGCAGCCTGGCTCCCCAAAGTTCCCCGAAGGGGCCGGGTCACTAGGCCCCAAGGCCTACCCTAGAGGAACCCCATTCAGGCTGCTGCTATTGCCCTTGACTTTTAGTATTTTTCAATAAAAAGGAAAGGGATGTGAGGGATGTGGAGCGACCTTGAGACTCTGGAGCTGAGTGGCAGCAGATCTGTAGTTTAATTGGCTGCTGCAGCTGGGAACTACAAATTCTAGTGCTCCAGTTTCGGAGGACTCGCTGTGGTACCCAGGACAAGGTGACATATGTGGCAGGGACTGATCCTCACTCACCAATCACACTGGGCTCCAGATCCACGAACACTTCCCTGGGGCACGCGCTTTCCAGCCCCAGTTTCACTAAAGAAGGCGCTGAAGGAGTCAGCCCCTCCACCGATGGTCTGTCTTGTCACTGGGCGTCTGCCCATCTGGTTGGATCCCATGCTCCAGGCAGTAGAGCTCCCAGCAGGCATTGCCAGCCTGCCCCCACATGGACTGAAATGCACTCACGCTGAACGGGCAAAGGGCAGAGAACACTCTTAGCAGAGAGAAACCTGCCATGCCTGGATACAGTTCCCACCTGCAATCCTTTCTTGAGTGGTTCTCTGGCTGGAAACAAAGGTTCCTGGACTCTGCTCTCCTTGCCCCGCCTCCCGTGTCTAAGCCTTTACTGATGGCTTTGAGGATCAACAGGCAGTGGCTCAGGGGGCTGGGGGCCAAAACCCACAAAGGAAGCAGGTGTGGGCAGTTCCAAGATTATATAGTCTTTCTTGCTCAGTGACTAAGCATCGTGAGGAGTGTTGAGGGGGGTCGGATGAGTCTGGCAGAGCATGATAGTCAACCCACCCATGCTCGGAAAGAAATTAAGGACCCTTGGTGAGAGAAACAAGATCAGAGGTTTCAGGGATCAGAGGCCAGGGGGAGGCGTTGAAAGCAGGAAGACTTCTAGAATCGTGTTACAGCCAGAAAGGCCAGCAAGGAAGGGAAAAGTGGTCCTGAAACGGAAGGGGGTGTGCTGTCCTTTCCTCTCTTGGGTGTGCACAGTTCTGGAGCGGAGTGGGGCTGGGGAAAAAGTCTTTCCCACATGATTCTAGGCTGGTGGTCAAAGAACTCTTGGCCCCCAAAGCGGGACTGGGATAAGGTGCTTGGTCCCGGAAATCCAAAAGGTCACTGCCCTTCCTGGGGAGCCTCATGAGAATCAAGAAGGTTTGACCCTCTCGCTCCATCAAACATTTGGGCCTCTAGTATGTTCCTGACGCTGGGCTGACACTGGAGACCCATGGCATCTAATACACTGGCCCTCAGTAGCCCACTGTCCAGGGAAGGGAGAGTTCCATACACTAACAGATATATAACAGTGTGGCAGGTGGGATACTAGAGTATGCCTTCATGCTCTGCTTGAGAAGCAATTACCACAGGACTTAAAAACAAAATGAGGGGGCGCCTGGGTGGCGCAGTCGGTTAAGCGTCCGACTTCAGCCAGGTCATGATCTCGCACTCCGTGAGTTCGAGCCCTGCGTCGGGCTCTGTGCCGACGGCTCGGAGCCTGGAGCCTGTTTCGGATTCTGTGTCTCCCTCTCTCTGACCCTCCCCCGTTCATGCTCTGTTTCTCTCTCTAAAAAAAAAAAAAAAAAAAAAAAACCCAAAATGAGCACATCCATCAGATTCACCGAAGCTTTAAGGCCGAACCATGTGGAGGATGTGGAGAAATGGGAACCCTTAAACTGTTGGTAGAAGCCTAACGTGCCACATCTCTTTTGGAGAAAAATTTGGCAATATCTAGGAAAGCGGATGATGCTCTTGCTCTAGAGAAATTCTCACACAGGTTAACCAAAACAGGTACGAGAACAATCACGGCACCACAGCAACAGAGGCCAATT
The DNA here is from genome assembly GCF_028018385.1 of Neofelis nebulosa. Lineage (NCBI taxonomy): Eukaryota > Metazoa > Chordata > Mammalia > Carnivora > Felidae > Neofelis > Neofelis nebulosa. Next base: position 18,537,470 of record NC_080783.1, read on the forward strand.
AAATGTCCTTCCACAGCAGAAAATGGATAAAGAATGATTCAGAAGTGAAAATGGAAGAACTACCAGAAAGAATCTTATCAAAAAATTTCTTACCGGAAAAGAAAAGCAAAGTAAGGAAGAATCATACAAGCGGATACTATTGATAAAAACCTTTAATGCGTAAAACAATACCGTGCATCATTTACAGATAAATGTACACTTTGCTGTATATTCTCGTAGTGTGTGTGTATTACAAAAATAAAGAAAGCAAGAGGAAATATTAACACTAAATTTGGAATAATGGTTCTCTCTGGTAGAAGAGGGAGGTGAACGCAGTTTGGAGAGAGATTCTATTTCTTAGGCCGGGTTACAGGTATTTATTATTTTTTCTGCCTTCCTGAGTATCTGGAATATTTCATAATTTTTAAGGAGGATGCTTTATCCATAAATTTAATACTTCTCTGACTTTTTAAAAAATTCATTTTTGAGAGAGAGAGACAGCGTGAGCAGGGGAGGGGCAGAGAGAGAGGGAGACACGGAATCTGAAGCAGACTCCAGGCACTGAGCTGTCAGCACAGAGCCTGATGCGGGCAGGGCTCGAATTCACAAACTATGAGATCGTGACCTGAGGCGAAGTCGCAAGGCAACTCTGACCTTTACTTGAGATGCTGGGAACGACGCCCCTTACTGTGGGGCAACAGGTTTGGGACAAAGAACTCAATCCCTGGAATCCCATAGACTTTGCGTCAAACCCCCTTCCCTCTGTGAGCTCAGACAAGTTACTTCTTTCTCTTCAGCTGCTCTAAGCCCTTTCCTTGAATGTAAAAATAGTACGACCTCTTACCCGGCAGCCTTTTCATTATGTCATTTAGTCCCCCTACGCTAAGCATTAATTATGTGCCAGGCACTGTGCTAAGCGCTCAACATACACTATCTCATTTAATTTGCACAACAACCGCTGTAGGTAGGTACTATCTTTATGCCATTTTGCACACAAGGAAACTGACTCTCGGGGAGGTTAAGCGACTAGCTCTAGGTCATGAGCAAAACCCCTAACATTCAGAGTGGGGACAGTTTGGTTCCAACCATGCTCTTAACTGTTCTTCTACCCTTCCTGCTGGGGACCCTGGCAAAAGATATCAAAGAAGCCCCATGTACAGCCAGCTCTCCGTAAGTGGGAGCACCCTCCCTTTCCCCCCTCCTCCTCACTCTCTCTACTGAAATGAGGGGTCAGGTCAGATGCATCAGATGAACAGGGCCATGAGGATGTGTCCCAAGAGCTGCGAGGTGGGATTAGAGGCCAACAGTGAATCTGCTGTGTCTTGCTTACCCCACACTCCCTACCCCTAAATTTGGAGCCCCGCAGCAGCCCAGCTCCTGAATAGAGGCTTAGAGACATGTCCTCCACCCTTCATGTGTTCTCACATACCAACACACCTGGGGGACCACACTCACATCTGGAAGTCTCTTTCCCTCTCTCCACCTCACCTGCCCCCACACTGTGGCCAGGCAAACACTTAGACTCCCAAGGGAACCTCACATCACCCACCTGGGTCCACTAGGACCCTCACTTGCATGCCCAGCCCCCTACCCTTGCTCACCATGCTGCCTGGCTGGGGGCTGGCTAGGGTTGTCTGTCTGTCTGCTGCTTGATGGGACGCAGATGTGGGTCTGTTAGAAATCCACTGCCAGACCCACCGGCTTCTTTATGGTCTCTGGTCGGCTCTCAGGGGGTATGTTACAAACGGCCCCAGGAGGGTAGGTCCGTTGACTTGGTTACCAAGCGCTGGGCATGGGCTCAAACAGGGCAGCAAGGTGAGGGGGTGAGCAGAGGAGGGGTTCAGCTGGTCACCCCACACAGGTACCCAGGCCCCTGGGTACACAGTGTCTGCTGCTCAGTCACACAATCCCATTTCCTGGTGGCTCAGCTGGCTGGCACAGGTGGGAGAGGATTCAGAAATCAACCCCCCTGAGCTCTAGCAGCACTGCCACCCCTGGGGTGGGTGAAGGCAGGAAGTGGAATGTGGGTGGGGCTAAAAAGAGTGCACTGAACCAGAAATAATGAGTCCTAGGGCCAGAGATCAAGCCTCAGGGCCTTCTGGTGGAAACTTGGAATGTTTTAGGACAGAGGGAAGGAGAGCTCAGTCTTAGGGCCATCTCTAGCATTTAACATCTTCTTCCGCCTCAGTTTTCCCATCTGTAGAATGGGGAGAGGTAGTGTTGTAAGGATGAAACAAGACAAACTTTCTTAAGTGCTTAGTCTAGAAATGCTGTTGTTCTCCCCAGGGAAAGCAAAGGGAGGAAGGAGCAGGGGCTCAGGGCTACTTGTCAGGCTCTCTCCCTATTCCAGACAAGTTGCTGCAGGCCTTGCCTGGCCTCATTACCCACCCACCCCCACCCCCCTCCGCTGGAGTCTCCCTGTGGCCTCAGGCAGAACTTACGAAATACACATGCTAATCTCTCACCTTTGTATGCTGCTTTGTGGCTCTTAAAGTAGCTTCACCCCTTATCTCCTTTGAGTCCCTCCACAGCTCTATGAGGTAAGGGAGGTGGGGCCCCCATTCCCCTGATGAAGAAAAGGAAATGGAAGCCTCTTCCCTCTTGCCCAAGGTCACATGGGGGTTAATTAGTGGTGGAATTAAAATTCATCTGTGACTCAGGCTCACTGCTTCTTCCCTTTCCACAAGGCAGAGTTTTCACTGTCCCTCATCCCCCTCCTGTGTCTTTATTGCCTTCCTTTCCATCTTAAGTTCCACAGTCAGTCAGGAGCGCTCCCTTACCTCCCCCAGCTTCAGCATCCTCGTTGGACTAAACCACAACCCTAGTTCTTCACCAACTCTGTGCCTGTACTGACCCAGCTAAACAGCGGCTGCAGAAAAACCCAGAACCAGACTTCAAACGTATGACCACTAACCTCAAATGGACTCTAATGCTGCCTGGAAACCACACTGTGTCTCTGCAGTCATTCTTTCAATTAGCAACCATGGCCAAGAATAGGAATGCCAGATTTCGCAAATTAAAGAATTTTATCTTGCAACTTTATCCACGAAGCAGTTGCCAGTGTGAAATTTCAGTCACTGTGGCAAACGGTGGGGGAGTTATTTTGAGGTGGGGGCTTTTTCAGAGTCCTTCTCACCACCGTATGCCATGGAGTGACACAATATCAAGATAGCTAACTCTGGTTTTGGCTGTGGACTGCAGTCTTCTCTCTGCCACCTGGAATTAAGAGGCCAAGATCCCCAGAAAGAAGACGCAGCCAGCCAACACTGCAAATGTAAGCAAGCTCTGCCTACTGTGGGTTGATCCATGAAGCCATAGACCTCAGGAATTATTATCCAGAAGGAGGGATTTGGGGCCCAGAGGGCCCACTGGGCCCCAAATTCTCTTGTCGAACACTTCAGCTTCCCAACTGGCTTTCAAAGTTGGGCATCTCAAGAGTCAACATAAGTGTCACCAACTCTGGAAAGAAAACTGTCCTAAAGGTAGGCCGGGGAAAAGGGTCTTAGGTACAACAGACTGAAGAGACTGAGATTTTTAATTATACTAATGTATCTGAGTTATAAAATGAGAAGCAATCCCTATCTTAATTTCTTCAACAAGTATTTAGGTTTTTAACTTAAGCATGTGGGCAGAAGATTTGAAAACCTAGGACAGAAGCAGGTTTGGCAGGGAGCAGGGTGAGGGTAGGACATCGAGAGTTCTCCTTTGAATGTGTTCCGTTGGAGATGTCTAACAGGCTTTCAAGTGGTAATGTAAAAAATAAATAAATAAATAAATAAATAAATAAATAAATAAAATAAGCACCTGAGTCTGAAATTCAGAGTCTGAAATGAATGTATAAGTTTGAGAGTTATCAGCTCATGGGTGGTATTTCTTTCTATTCTATTCTTTCTCTATGGTTTGGGACTGTATATACTCTAGTTCTATTTGAATAGCCTTAAAATGTTACAGTAACTTTTTATTAAGGACACTCAAATACACCTGAAAGTTGAGATAATATAATAAAAGCCCATATTCTCATCATCTACCTTCAATAATTGCTCCTTCAGGAAGAAAAACAAATGAAGAAAAGAGAGAGCCTGGGACTGAGCTGTGGGAAACACCCATTAGGGGTAAGCCATCAGAGGCCATCAAGAAGGACAGGCCAGGGAAAAATCAGGAGAGGGGCATGTCACTGAAGCCAAGAAGAAAGTGCTTCAAGAAGAAAGGAAGGATCGACGGTCTCGAACGCTGGTGAGAGGCTGAGAAAGATGTAGAAACATGACCTTTGGCTTTGGTCAGTTGGAAGTTACTAGGGATTTTGGCAAGAACATCTCAGTAAAGCACGTGAACCAGTGGACAGTGAAAAGGAGAGAAGACATGGAGATATCCCCTTTGGAAAGATTGTGCTGTGGGCAGCCAATAGATGCTCCAGTGTGAAGAGAATGGAAGGATGTGCACTAAGGCTCAGTTCCATCTTTTCCAGATGGAATTGGCGGAGATATTTTAAACTTTGAGGACCTTGCTGCACTGCTCCAAGATGGAGGTGAGACTCTGGGAAGGGGTTAGAAAAGATGGACCTAACAATGGGCAGGGGAAGAGGAAGAGAGATCCAGAGAGTGGTCTGCTGGACACCTTTGTAGGGTGGATGGACAAAGCGGTGATTCAACTGGAAAAATGAAGTGCCTGGTATCATCTGTTGGATTCTGTACATGTATGTGAATGTCTAAGTTTTCAATCTAGTAATACGGATTATTACCTGTACACCCACCCAGACATTATGGCCCTAATTCAGGAGATACATACACACTCACAGTCATGTGCACATGTACAGGAAAGTCTACACACACACACACACACACACACACACACACACACACAGAGTCAGAAGCAGAATCTATATTCCACTAACATGCCTTGGACATTTCTCCCAGCAGCCTTGTCTTCTCCATTTTCCCTGCCAGAAGGCCTACTCAGGGGTTGTAAACTCCTTGCTACAAGAGCCAGGACAACATAAATATGTTACAGTTGAGCATATGATGGTAAACGGTGGACTGGGTGATTTGAAGCAGCTTGCTGTCCATCCTAAGAAGGTGGCCACCGCCCAGCTCCATTAGTTGCCCTACTTGTTTCCTACTGCTGTTGTAACAAATTGCTACAAACTTAGTAGCTTAACATAATACAAATGTATTATCTTACAGTTCTGGAGATCAGAAGTCCAAAATAGGTCTTATGGGGATTGCAATATTGTGATTTATAAAAATATATATTTGGTTATTCAGATGACCAAAATATATTCCTCATATATGTTTGGTCTTTGTCTAGGATTCCTGACTCACAGCTCCTAAAACCCTTGGAATTTCTTAAGTGTTCAGAGGGATAAAGTTGTCTTTTGTTATGCTAATGAGATGACTTTGGGGAAAGAACCTAAGGTTGGGGGCTGGTTGCCAGGGATCCAACCACTTGTTAAAGAGCTGGAACTTTCAGTCCCCTTTCCACCTCCCCAGAGGGGAGAGGGGCTGGAGATTGAGTGCAAACACTAATGGTCAATGATTCCATCAACCATGCTTATGTAATGAAGCCTCCATACAAATCCAAAGGGATGGGGTTTGGAGAGCTTCCAGGTTGGTAAACACATGGAAGTCCTGGGAGAGTGGCACGCCTGGAAAGGGCATGGAAACTCCTGGTCTTTTCCCCATACCTTGCCTTATGCATCTCCTTCATTTGGCCATTCCTGATTTATACCCTTTTATAACAGACGAATGATACAGTAAGTGAAATGTCTCTCTGAGCTCTGTTAGCCATTCTAGAAAATTAATTGAACCCAAGAGGAGCTCATGGAAACCTCTAATTTATAGCCAGTGGGTCAGAAGCCCAGCTAACAACAAGGGTGCTGGAGGTGCAGTCGTGTAGGACCAAACCCTCTACATGTAGAATCTGATGCTATCTCTGGGTAGATGGTGCCAGAATGAGTTGAATTCTTAAGGCACCCTGCTGGTGTCTGAGAATTGTTTGGTGCTGTATGGGGAAGCCCTCCCCATCCCCACCCCCACTGGAATTAATACCAGAACCTATTTAGGTATAAAAAGGTGTTGGCAGAGTTGCCCTCCTTCTAGAGATTCTAGAGGAGAATCTGTTCCTTGCTTTTTCCTTGTTCTAGAGGCTGCCCATATTCCTTGACTCATGGTTTCTTTCCATCTTGAAAGCCAATAATCACATCACTTTGACCTCTGATCCTGACCTCTCCTTCCCTGACTCTGACCCCCCTCTTCCACTTATAAAGAGCTTTGTGACAGGGCGTCTGGGTGGCTCAGTTGGTTAAGTGTCTGACTTCAGCTCAGATCATGATGTCACAGTCTGAGTTCAAGCCCTGCACGGGGCTCTGTGCTGACAGCTCAGTTCTGGAGCCTGCCTCTGATTCTATCTCTCCTTCTCTCTCTGCCCCTCCCCCACTCATTCTCTGCCTCTCTCTGTCTCTCAAAAATGAATAAACATTAAAAAAAAATTTTTTTTTAAGATCTTTGTGATTATATTGGGCCCACCCAGAAAATCTAGAATAATCTCAAGATCTTTACCTTAATCACATTTGCAGTCCTTTGCTACATAAGGTAATATAGTCACAGGTTCCAGGTATTACAATGTAGACATCTTTGGGGGACTATTATTCTGCCTATCTCAGTTGCTATATAGGAATGCAGGCCTGATACAGCCAGATCTTCCAATTCTTCTCAAGATAAGCTAGACATCTGGATTTTTATATGACTGTGCAGAAAGAGTTAACACAGCAGGTTGAGACTGCTCCTTAGAAAGGTCTGCTTGTGGGGCATCTGAGTGGCTCAGTGGGTTAAGCCTCCTACTCTCAATTTTGGCTCAGGTCATCAGGTCATGATTTCACGGTTCATGTGTTCGAGCCCTGCATCAGCAAGGAGCCTGCTTGGGATTCTTGCTTTCCCTCTCTCTCTCTGTACACTCCCCGCCCCAGTAAGTAAGTAAGTAATAAACAAATAAGTAACTTGTAAACTTGGCTTTGGCTGGTGTCTGGGAACTTGGCTCTTTAGAGTGCTCCCAGTCGATGATGGTCTGATCAGGATGGTCCGCTGAGCCTAGACAGTGTGTAAAGAACATGGCTGATACTGAACAACTGCTTTCCTTCTAGGAGTCTGGAATTTTGGTACGTGCAAAGCAGAGGCGTCTCTGTGACCAGCCCTCACCATAAACCTTGATTGCTGAGTCTCTAACAGGCTTCCTTGGGCAGAAACACTACAGGAAAATGTTGCTCTGTTTTCATCTTGGAGAAAGAACATGCTGCGTGAGCCCTCCTGGGAGGGAGAGGGTATAGGTTCCTTCAGATTCCACTTGTGTCTTTTCCCCTCCTAATCCAGCTGTGTAGCCTTCCTACATCACTGTCGTTGACCTTAGCTGGGAGTACAACTTGATGTCCTGAGTCCTGTGAGTCCTTCTAGTAAATCTCCTGACATGGGGATGGTCTTGGGGATGCTCCAACACAAAGACAATTCCTGATTTTTCTCATATTCTAAATGCTATGAGGATTAACACCGTGAGGACCAGACAAAACAATTCTGAGAGGGAACTTGGCCTCCAGACTGCCAGTTTGAAACTTCTGGCTTCTTAAGAATTCTACCCTAGTTTCATTCCCATCTCTGAAGTGAAGCAACTCCTCTGACACACATTTAACAAATGCTTACCCCCATGACATCCTAGGAACCAGGGACACAAAGATGAATAAAGAAGATACAATCCTTACCTGGAATGAGTTTACAACCTGGAAGACAGACATGTACACGAATAACTGCAGCATGATATGCTATGCGCACTAAAGTAAATGAACAAGATGCTCTAAGAATCCAGACAGCTGTTTCCACTGCACTTTGCTGTGTATGTACACATCCCTAAATTCATCTGGTCGGTCCTCACGATCTGAAGTTGTTATCCCTGTTTCACAAAGGAAGAACCTGAACGTGAAGGTCAAAGAAGTTTAGGGTGTTGCCTAAGAGAGCTCAGGTCTTTTACAATATTCACTCTGCTGGGGTGGGGGTGCACAAGAGAAAAGGAGGGTCAGGGAAGGTCTGAAGGAGACCATACGTTCTGTAATCACCAAGGGTCTCCGTAGAGACAATGAGCCGGTTTCTCAAAGCAGCCTCACTATATCCCCTTGCCACTTTTCACTTTTATGAATGAGTCTTGGTGGCAAGTCTATTGGGAAAAGAGACCTGGTCATACTTCACTGTGTTCCCTTCCATGCTTTTCCTAAGTAAGGTGCCAATTAGCTATTTTGTAGGTAGGAAGTTGCCATTGCTAGTTTTTTATCCTACTGTGCTGTCCCGTCAGACAGCTCTGGCCCTAAGGAAACACTGTGGTTAGGTGAGGCAGGTCAATCTCTTCCAAACGACTAGCCTGAGAGGCAGGTTCCTTCTGGACATTCCAATGGGCACAGGGGACATTTCCTGATGATTTCCCCAGTGAAGGGAGACAGCTAGAGAATGTATGGCATGTAAGGGAAAGCACAAGTAGATCGAAAAGCCCATTCCCACAAGAAATGGAGATGGAATGGGGGAAGAAGGAATAGCTTCCGTGGAGGCCTCTGCCTGAGCGTTAAAGGCGCAGGTCACAGATCCTGGCCATGGCCTAGGAACAGGAGAAGATGGGAAAGTCGAAATCAGGCACGATATCAAAACCTCCATTTTCTTTTTTCCTCTTCAGAGTCAACAAACATTTTGATTCCTCACAATAACGCCGTCAGCGCGGAATCAGCGTCTCCTTTTCGCCAAATACGCCAAGGACTCGGTGAGGTGAGGTCACCTGCCCAAGGTCACACAGGGCAGTCAGGACAGGAATCCACGTCCTGAAGGCTTCAGTCCAGAGCTCCGGCGGTTCTGGCCGCAGGGAAGCGGGCAGGTGGCGGTGGAGAGGGCTCACTAATAGTGACGGCGCTGATGACGGGGCCACAGACCGGAGGCCAGCCGGCGAGCCGCGGCAGATTCCTGGGGTCGGCCCTCGCAGGCAGGCTGCGGGGGTTGGCTCCGTGGGGTACTCTAAGGGATCCGCACCCTGGGGCTCAGGCTGTGCAGCTCTTGGTCCTCGGCCGCCCACGGGCGTTGGCGAAGGCCAGCCGTCCAGGCCGAGGACCAGCAGGCCGTGTGCAGCTGCAAAGGGCTCCCCCGGGACTGGCCGGAGCCTCCGGGGAGGCGGGGCGGGGAGGGCACGGGCGAAGTCTGGCTGCAGCCACCTCGCAAGGACAGCCTGTACAGCACCCTGCCTAAGTCAGGACACCTGGGCGATGGGCGCCCGCATGACTCAGGTGCTGGCGAGATGCGCCCTGGCACCATGCCCTGCGTCCCTGCAGCGGAGATCCGGAGCCCAGAGTGTCGGCTCAAGACCTGGAGCGAAGGGTTAAAGCCCGGGTCGCCACTCCTAACCCTTGCGAGACAGGTGAGACCAAGACGGGGAAGGGGGAGGGGACCCTCCCTGGCCCCACCCCTCGAGGCCGCCTACCCTTCGGGGGCGTGGCCTCCGGGCCGCACAGCCCTAGTGGGTGAGCGCAGTGCGCGGGCCCCGCCCCCCGCCTATAAGAGCGGTGCGGCACTGCAGCTAGCGCAGTTCTCACCGAGACCCGTCACCCGGACTCTACGTGAGACCCACCGCCCGGACTCACCATGGTGAGTGCGGCCCCGCCGGGATCGCGCCAGTCCCCTTATTGCCCTTCTCCTCCTTGGGGGCCCTCCCTCCCGGGATGCTCCGGACCCTCCATCCGGCGTTCCGGGGCTCGAGGAGGTGCGGGGGTTTGTGCATTCCCCCACCCCCACTGTCTTGGTGACTTTGACCGAGTCGTGCTGTCCACTTTTGGAGGCTGGGGAAGAGGGGTGGAGTGGAGTGGGATTCTTCGCTAGCCAAGAGGCTGAGAGGAGCCCTTCTGGAAATCGCCTTCTGCTCCACCAAGCATTTGTGCCCTAACCCTCCTGGGGGGAGTCGCAGTCCCTCTCCCTGTCCTTTCCGCGGATGAGAGAGACCCCCTGGGCTGCCCTCCGCCCCTGGCCTCCCCCCACCGCGACCCCCGCTCCCCGGAACTGAGCGAACACGTGCTTAGCACAAGAAGGTGGTAGGGGGTCAGATTACTTGGTTCAGCATCCCCTTTTCCTCCGACTGTGTGTGCATCCCTCCTACCCACAGCCCTCCCCCCGCCCCGTGACTCAGCACCCCGCTTCTGAGCCAGGAGGGGTGGCAGGAATGGGGTTCGGCCTCATGAGGCGAGTCGGCCCCTCTCCTGCCCGAGCCCAGTGAACGGACGGGCAGAGACAGCTGGCGCTGAGCGAGAGCGCGGGCCCAGGCCAGGTTGGGGGGAGGGGAAAGAGGTGTGTGTAGGGGGGTGGTATTTATAGTCCGGGAACGGGGGCCGAAATCCAATCTTCGCTTTCGGCTGGGATGTAACTGGAAAGAATCTAGAAGGGGGGCGATTGCGGGACCGGGGGTGCAGGATGGCGCTCACCCTGCGCAGGGCAAGGCGGGTTACCTCTGGGGCCTCACCGCAGGTTCCGCTTCCTTTTCTGGGTGTTTGGAAACCGTCACCCCGCCATTTCGGTGTTGGGAAGGGAGGCTGCGCGGGCCCTGCGCCGCACCACTTTGGCTCTTTAGGGGTTAATTTCAGACTGGCAGGGATGAGCCTAAGGCAGCCGGTGCCCCAGTGCCCACGACCCTTATTGCCCGCGCCTGCCATCTGCACCCTCTGCTATTTCCGTGAGGGCTGCGCGGTGGATAAAGGTGGTGAAGACACCCAGAGTGTGGGGGTGGAGGTGGGGAGAGGAGCCAGCTGGGATTGATCTCCAGAGCCAGATGGGATTTAAAGGTGTTGGAGAGGATACCCTGACGGTCAGTGTGGTCAGTTGATGCCAGACTCGAGGTCTGAGACACCTCTGCAGCCCACAGGAAAGAAAGGGGGAGAGGGTTATATGAAATTCTAGCTGCTCATCCTCAAAGAATTAGTCAAGTTGGGGGGCTTCTAGCTATAAACTCATGGCCCTGGAAAACCTGTCCTTTCTCAGGTTCTTGAGAAAGGTAGCTTTGGGAGTATAAATCTGAAAATGGCTGGAAAGTCGCTTGTCCTTGTCTCAGAGTCATTGCAGTATCTGCCTGCTTTTCATGTGCACTTACCCTCTCTGTCCTCCCTGAGGGTCTTCTGAGTGTGGCGGGGTCATGTGGAGCCACAGCTCTTACTTGACAAGGTCCTCACAGGGAAGTAGACTGAAGGGATTGGTTTGCCCTACTCGGTGCCCCCAGTTGTTAAGTCCTATGTGGGGCAGCCTGGGCAGGCTGCCAGCCTCTTCCCACCTCTGCCCAGCCCCAGGCGTCCACTTTGGCCAACCGAAGCATCCTGGCTGGTAGGCGATAGGGTGGGAGAGAAGCTCATGAGGTGAGGGCTGTAGATGTGGGGCTTATGCTGTGTTCCCTCTCTTTATACCTCAGCGTGAATGCATCTCAGTTCATGTGGGGCAAGCAGGTGTCCAGATGGGCAATGCCTGTTGGGAGCTCTACTGCCTGGAACATGGGATTCAGCCTGATGGGCAGATGCCCAGTGATAAGACCATCGGTGGAGGGGACGACTCCTTTACCACCTTCTTCTGTGAAACCGGTGCTGGAAAGCATGTGCCACGGGCAGTGTTTGTGGATCTGGAGCCCACTGTGATTGGTGAGAGGAAGATGGGGTGGAATTGAGGGGAGCAGAGAGGGACTCTAAGCTTCTCTCTGGCGAGATGGTATCTAGACCTGGCTTTCCTGGCCCTGCAAACTCTTTGTGCCATCTTTGAAGCTGAAGAAGGCGGGCTGATTGCAGGCCAGGCTGGGTGGTGGGTGTGGGTTTCTCTCACAGGCTGGTATCACAGGCTTACAGAAGGATGAGCTTTTCCATACATCTGACCGCAGCTACCACGCTGGGGGAGGGAGGTCCCTGCTGAGCACAGCCTTGTGGTTTGTGCCCTAACGATGTGTTTGTGCCCTTCCAGATGAGATCCGAAATGGCCCATACCGGCAGCTCTTCCACCCAGAGCAGCTCATCACTGGGAAGGAGGATGCCGCCAACAACTATGCCCGTGGTCACTATACCATTGGCAAGGAGATCATTGACCCCGTACTGGACCGGATCCGCAAGCTGGTGAGAATTTGGGATGGAAGGGAGGGAGCTTTCAGATGATGCTAATGGTCAGGAACATCTTTTTTCAGGATCCATTTCAGGGGGTCGTCTCTAATTGTATGTGTTCCAGAGCATGTTCCAGACTCTGGGTCTCTGCCCTGACTCCTGAGAGATTTTAGGCTTTTGTGGAGCCAGAAGGTAGAGTTTCTCAGGCCCCTCGCCCACCTACATTGCTGTTTCTCTTTCCTGCCTTTCAGTCTGACCAGTGCACAGGACTTCAGGGCTTCCTGGTGTTCCACAGCTTCGGAGGGGGCACCGGCTCGGGCTTCACCTCACTCCTGATGGAGCGGCTCTCGGTTGACTACGGCAAGAAATCCAAGCTGGAGTTCTCCATCTACCCCGCCCCCCAGGTGTCCACGGCCGTGGTGGAGCCCTACAACTCCATCCTGACCACCCACACCACCCTGGAGCACTCGGACTGTGCCTTCATGGTGGACAACGAGGCCATCTATGACATCTGCCGCCGCAACCTGGACATCGAGCGCCCCACCTACACCAACCTCAATCGGCTCATCAGCCAGATCGTCTCGTCCATCACGGCTTCCCTGCGCTTCGACGGGGCCCTCAACGTGGACCTGACGGAGTTCCAGACCAACCTGGTGCCCTACCCTCGCATCCACTTCCCCCTGGCCACCTATGCGCCGGTCATCTCTGCAGAGAAGGCCTACCACGAGCAGCTGTCCGTGGCAGAGATCACCAATGCCTGCTTCGAGCCTGCCAACCAGATGGTGAAGTGCGATCCCCGTCACGGCAAGTACATGGCCTGCTGCCTGCTGTACCGCGGAGACGTGGTGCCCAAGGACGTCAACGCCGCCATCGCCGCCATCAAGACCAAGCGCAGCATTCAGTTCGTGGACTGGTGCCCCACGGGCTTCAAGGTTGGTATCAACTACCAGCCACCCACCGTGGTGCCCGGGGGTGACCTGGCCAAGGTGCAGCGCGCCGTGTGCATGCTGAGCAACACGACCGCCATCGCCGAGGCCTGGGCCCGCCTGGACCACAAGTTCGACCTGATGTATGCCAAGAGGGCCTTTGTGCACTGGTACGTGGGCGAGGGCATGGAGGAGGGGGAGTTCTCTGAGGCCCGGGAGGATATGGCTGCCCTGGAGAAGGATTACGAGGAGGTGGGCATCGACTCCTATGAGGACGAGGATGAGGGAGAAGAATAGAACAGCTGCCTGGAGCCCATTCACTATGTTTATTGCAAAATCCTTTCGAAATAAACAGTCTCCTTGCACGGTTTCTTGTCCCCTCTGTGAGTGCTTGAGCTTCTGCTGCCTTCCTCTCTGTGCTGCTGCCACTGCCGCTGCTTCACTGCTTCTGCTGCCGCCCTCGTTCTTTGCTGCCAATGACCCCTTTCCCTTCCATGGCTGAAGGTGAGATCTGCCAAGGGGTCCTTGCCAGGCCCAGGAAACGTGACCTCAGGGACCTTGATGTAAGATCCCAGGGGCGCCCAGGAGAGTAGAGAGGAAAGGAGGACTGAATCCCGGACCTGTCTGTCCAGCCACAAGCTGTTGAAAAGATACGAGTTCTCACTTCCTTTCCAAGTAGAAGTTTAAATCCAGCAGTTTCTGTATTTGAGTTAGACTGCTACCCTATTCTTCCTGCTGCTTCTGCATTCACTGACTCTGGAAGCTTGGCCCAGGCACCTCTGTGCGTGATGAGGGCTTGGGAGCGGGGCCGGGCTGGCCCACAATTCCTGGGCACGGAGCCTAGTCATAAGCTTGGGGGATGGCAGGGGACAAGGGCGATCTCCTTGAGTTGTGTCACTGCACCTCCGAGCAGCTTTGCACAGCTGAGTGTCTCTCTTGCTGCATTGCTGGGGCCTAGGGCTGTGCCATTAAAAGTCAGGTCATCTCTTCTCTGTTTGTGCTCTCTTTCTGGCCTCAGCCTCTATGCTAGCTGGGGGAAGCCTCCTGCCAGGGCCCTGGAGAAAATTCCAGCATTGCTAATAGGCACCCCAGGACCCACATCGACATCAGCACATGGGGGTGAGCATGGGGGGCGGGGAGGGAGAAAAGAAGCTTCAATCTCAGGAGCAGGAGATGCCAGCCCTGCCCTTGCCTTCCCCTCCCTGGTGATTCAGGGACGCAGTGCCCTTCCCTAGGGAACAGTTCAGCCTAGCAAAGGCAGGGCCCCTGTTTACTCAGCAGAGTAGACAGGAAGTGGCAGCTGGATACTGCCACACCAAGTGGCCTCATTAATCATTAACCATGTGTGAGCTAGAACCATCTGGGAGAAACTGTGGGCCACAAGGCTGCCACCTCCACTCCCCTTGCCCCCAGGCTGAGGCTGGGAGACCTGTTATGTTGTTGTCCCAAAGCTTCCTCAGGTGTCTCCACCCAGGAGCCCTTGCCTGGCAAACCGGCTGGGCTGCTTTGACTCAGCTACCCACTCCTGGGAATGAAGGAAAGAATTGAGTGTGCTTCTAGGGAGCCCTGGTCCCAGTTCTTAGCACAGAGGCCAGCTCAATCCAGAACAGCTTTAAGTGTTTGAGCAAGGCAAGCTAGGAGAACTGCCCGCTCCTGGCTAGCCAGATATAAGGTAAGGATACCTGCCTCCTCACATGGAATGACGAAGTCCCACCACCCTTCGCTACACCAGTGTCTCTTCCCAGTCTGTTCCCTTGGAAACGTCAACCAGACCTTGGGCCCCTGGCACCTCTTCTCACTCCAGGAACAATGAGACTAAGATCCACACCAAGCTGCTTTCACTTTATTCTTCTATTTATACATTCTCTTGCTTCCAGATGTGGAGGCAGACCATGATGTAAGCTCAGTAGTCCTGCTCAGAACCTGTCTCGATTCTATCAGTTTCCCTTTCCCCATTCCCCAACCCTGTCCACCCCAACTCAGTCTGTCCCCCTGTTCAGTTGTTGCTCTTTGAGATAAGCGAGCAGAAGCAGAGACAGGAGACTGAGTTGACTGTCCCCACCCACCTGCCCCCAACTGCAAGACAGCAGTCCTGGAGAGAACACGTGGAGATTCTAATAAGGGGATGGGATCCTCCTTCCAAGGCCCGGGGGCCACCTCAACATGGCCACTGGTTTGTTCAGATTTGGGTGGTGTGCTGGCCCAAAGCCGGGGGTTGCAGTGCCTCCAGCTGACCGAGAAGGAGATGAATGGGAGGACGCTGCTGGGGGTCTACAGTCATCATGGAGGCCAAGAGCTGCCGCAGTGCTGAAGAATGCCTGTGGAAGGAGGCGGACAGGGTGACCAGACAGTCCTCGTTCCCTGTACGAAGGTTCCAACTCCACTAATGTCTGGGAGCAGTCTGAAATGTTTGGTGGCCCTTTTATTGCTTACCTGGGACTGTGCGGGATGCTTAGTTGGTTCTGCACGGCAAGGGCCACACTGTCACCCTTCTGGAACACCATGTCATATGGGCCCTCCCCAAACATCATGGCATATAGCACACAGCCTAGGGACTGAGCACAACTTGGTTATTCTTTGACAGGGGACCAATGGTGGGGGGGGGGGGAGATACCTCTCCTCTTAATTCTGTAGTGAAATGTGACTGCATAAGCTAAAAAGATTATGCTGACCTCAGCCACATGACACCAAACCAGGGTCCAGAGAAATCACCAGGTAGCTGGAGGCTTCTGTACCCCTCGTTTAGCCACTGCCTTCAGGCCTGACACTTAGCTGTACTCACTCTGTTCAAAGAGCGGGATTATACCACTTCCTGAGCAACTGAGTACGGTGTCAGTGACAGCTCCCAGGAAGGAAGTCGAGGGGGATGGGGACACATGCAGTTCCTGGGGCCCCATGCACTCGAAAACAAAGACCTGCCTCTCTACTTCACAGCAGGTACAGAGTAGCATTCCTCTCCCCGTCATACTCCCGCCCACACGTTCCTCACCCAGACATCGGTCCGCTCATCGATGACACAGTGGCTCTGCACAGAGAAGAGCTCCGGGGCCCGGTAGGAGATGGTGCATCTCTGGGCTGCCCAGTCCTGGAACAGTGGCCCCACAACTCAAAAGTGGGGCACAGGTCATAGTCATGTGACCAAATTGGGGCACACACCAGAAGTTGCGGATGGGGAACAGGAGGGCAAAGGAGCCGGACGCTCTGTTACCTGCAGGGCCAGAGCCTGGCGGGAGCCCTCCACATGGATGCAAGCTTGATTCATGGAGCCCAAGTCCATTAAAACCGGTTGCCCCTCATCTCCAAGCAAGATATTGGTAGGCTTCAGGTCTCTGTAGGGAAGTAGAAATGGCCCATGAGCATCCCTGGACAGGGAGGCTGGAATCCCTGAGGGCAAAAGAATCATGGGGATTGTTCCTTGGGAGGACAGCAGAGACCTCTTGATCCTCTTGGTGAGGTTCTTCCTTTCTGCCCCGTAAATACGCACGGCCCTCCCACTGACCTGTGGGCATAACCTCTGGCATGAATGGCCTCAAGGCCTCTGCAGATACCGAGCAGCAGCTGAAGGATTTGATCTTCAGTCAAGAAGTTGCCTTTGTCCTTCAGCCTTTCTATCTCATTCCACAGCGTACCCCTCTGCAACACAAGTTTTCCCACAGTTGGAGATGTTTTCTGAGTGTCTGATCCCAGACCCTGATCCCTTCCCTGTGTCACAGCCTATCAACTCTTTCACTGCACACACTATACACCTCACATTCCCACCTGGGTTCCTCTAAACCCCAAATCTGAAGTGGTCAAACCGAGGACATGGCGTCTGCTTCCTAACATGCTTGACTACTCACACAGCCCTTGGTAGATGGCTTTGTTGCAAGCCCCTCCATTGCCAGGAGACTTTCTGACCTTGAAGAAGGGTAGCAGCAGCCAGGCTTCATGTTTGGTGCCCCGCTCTCTCAGACAGTAAGCCACAAGGCGAAGGATGTTGGGGTGATGGAAGAGGCGATGCATGTCTGCTTCTCGTTGGGCCTCCTCCCGATCCTGCTGCTCGTGACACAGGATCCGCTTCAGGGCGTAGAAGTGTCCATCATGTAACCCCTCCACTAGGTCCACATAGCTGAACCCACTGTGGGCCAAAGGGGTCAGTGAAGGACCACGGTCATCTCCCATACTGCTAGGGATTCCCTGGAGGGAAGAGGTGGGGGGGGGGGGTATCTTTCCCAGTTGGCAAAAACCCTCCCAAGATGTGGCTTCAAGAGGAGTGTGACGATTTTACACTTTGGGCTCAAGAGCAGGAACACAGTAATCTCTGAGGTGCTGTGATCATAAGGCAGTGCTCTGCACATGACAAACGCTCCATAAATATTAAATGAGTAACACTCAACATTTATCAAGTGCTGTGAACCAGTCACTGGGTGAGATGTTTTATATGCATTATCTCATTTAATTCTTATAACTCCATCAGTGACAAAAAAAAAAAAAAATCATCTCCATTAAGCAGATGAAGAAACCATGGGTTTTCAAGGTCACACAAGGCGGATCCAGGAGGCCTGGCTCCAGAATCCACTGTTTTGACTACCGTGTCGCTAGGCTCTGACAGGTGAGCTAAAGGATATGTTAAGAGGATACTTCTATGCCCCTATCTTGTGCAGACTGCTGTCCTTCAATCGCCATAACGCTGGGGACTACTAGCTAAGTGATTGCCAAACACTCACCCCTCCCCCAGTTTCTGGATGAAGAGGTAGCGCTTATTGTCAATGATGACAGTTCCCCGAGAGCAGACACACAGCGCGTGGCCCATAGTGTCTCAGTCATCCTCCTCAAGGGCGGTCTGAGGCTGCCGAAGGCTTCGTCCAGGTTGAGTGGGCTCTTCCAGGGGATGCGCTGGGGGCCCAGCGGATCATGCTGGAAGGAAAAAAAACGGCAGAGTCGTGGGTCAGGGACAATCCAGACGACCCCTGAAGTACCAGGAGAGCTGGGGCCCAGAAAACGGGCCCTGGCGACGCCAACTCCAAGAAGGTTGGAGTCAGGTGCCTTAAAGCCTCCGGCCACACAGCGACTACCAGGCCGCTTCTTCCAACCCCAGCCCACCTTGGAGAGGCCCCCGCTCCCACGGCCATCGGGCCGCCACGGCAGGGCAGAGGGTAGTTCCGGGGGGTGCGAGGCCCCAGCCCACCTCCAGAAGGGCCCACCCCCGGCCTCGGCGCGCAGAGCCCGGGGAGAGTCAGCCCCGGATCCCCACTGACCTGGCTCGGGCTGGAGAGAGACGCGGGAGACCGGAAGAAGTGAGTACGTCATCATTCCGCGCCGGCGTAACGGCCCGCGGTAGCCTAGCAACTGCTGGGCGTATGGATGATGTGGGGGCCAGAAGCAGAGAGGCCGGGGGCGGGCTAAGCCTGGGGTAGGACGGGTCCCAGGACCCGGGTGAAGGTTCCACACCTGGCCTTCAGTAGTGGTCAAGACGCAGGCACTTACGCCAAAGGGGAGCAAAGCCGGGCTCGGCCCGAGGCCCCCAGGACTTCCATCTCCCAATGCCGGAGGTAGGAGGCTGAGTACAGTCCAGCCGAGAGGGGCCGTTCTGGGGTGGGTGCTGGCGGCCTGGACCTCTACGTCTCTGATCAGTACAACCTTGGGGCTCTGGCCTGTATCCCACCACTCTAATTTCAGTGGTTAAGAGCTTAGGCTTTTGAACCAGACTAGGTTCTAAATCTTGTCTTAACAGCTTAGTTACTAGCTGTGTGTCCTCGGACGACTTACTTAACCTCTCAGAGCCTCGGTTTCCCTAAATGGTAACAAGGTATAATAGTACCCAAAGTTAAGTGCACGTACTGTGGGGCCAGAATGCCTAGTTCAAATCCCATCTCTGCTAAACTAGTTATGTGACCTTATACAGGCTATTTAAATTTTCTCTCAATTTCTTCATCTGTAAAATGGAAATGAGAATTATCTACTGCGCGGAGTTTTTTGAAGATTAAATGAGATGTAAAGTGCTGAGCACAATATCTGACACACAGCCCTTAGTGTCAGTAAACAGAAATTACTATTATTTTTATTATCATTTTATTTATTTTATCCTGGTGCTTACATCCCAGGCTTGGGACTGTGAAGGCAGGAGTCATGGAAATTCACAAATCCCCAAGTCTTGGCCCCAAGTTGTCCTTGGCATCTCTCGCACAGGCAGGCAGGGATAAATTGGAGAGCAGTGCACATCCAAAGAAGACGGGATGGCCGAGATGGTCTCTTACTGAAACAGGGCCACCAGGAAAAAAGATCCCTCTTATAATCTGTTCCCCACTTTCACACCACTGGGAAGATCTGGTTTCTCTTGGTTCTGAACCTGTTTTTGCCCCCTGGTTCTGACATTCATTCATCTAGATTTAACCTGCTATGTGCCGGGCCTTGTACTAGAAGTTGAGGATTCAAGGTGGACAAGGTACTCTTCACCCTCAGGGAGCTCAGTTTAGAACAGTGCTTCTCAATCTTGGATGTCTTTAGAATCGCCTGGGAATCTTGTTAAAGTACAAATTCTGATTCTGTAGGTCTGAGGTAGGACCTGAGACTCTGCATTTCTAACAAGCTCCCAGGTGACGCTGATGAAGCTGATTCAAGATGTAGAGGATTTTACAAACTAGTAGAGTAGCGGGTGGACAAGGCCAGGCTGATCGCCTGGCAACTAGAGGTGGTCTCCGCCCCCATGCTCGCTGAGGTTCCCTCCCAGGAATCCGCCACGTGACAGTCGGACCGCCCTCTCTGACTAGAGGAGCCGTGTTAGCGCCATGGCTCCCAAGAAGCCGCCCTGCCTTCCTTCCCTGCTGTTGCCACTTCTGACGCTGCTGCTGCCCCAGGTAAAATGACAGGATTGAATCAGCAGGCTGGGTGCGGTGAAACGGGATCAGATCTAGCCCAGGAGAGAAAGAAAGTGAAAAGTAACGCAACAATGGGCAGGGCTAGTTCCATCTCCAATGCAGACACCGGTCCCCCTGCCAACTCGACCTCTGCTGAGCATAATCTCTCCCTTTGCAGGCAGACACTCGGTCGTTCATAGTGGATCGGGAAAATGACAGATTCCTCCTGGATGGGGCCCCATTCCGCTACGTGTCCGGCAGCCTGCACTACTTTCGGGTACCACGGGTGCTTTGGGCAGACCGGCTCTTGAAGATGCGAATGAGTGGCCTCAACGCTGTACAGTTGTAAGAAGTGCTCAGCAGAGCCATGGAGGGTGGCTCCTACCACCCACTTAAGAAGGGTGTTGGGACAGATAGACTGGCTGGGTATGAGAGCTCCAGGGCTTCCAGGCCTAGGGTGGGAAAGGGTGGGCCAGGACCTCCTACCAACCCCTTCCTGGAGATTCCCTGCAAGGCCTGATCCCTTAGGACTCTCCAGCACCGCCCTGCCTCGGGCCCTGTTAACCTCTTTCTTTCTCAGTTATGTGCCCTGGAACTACCATGAGCCAGAGCCTGGGGTCTATAACTTTAATGGCAGCCGGGACCTCACTGCATTTCTGAACGAGGCATCTATAGCAGACCTGTTGGTCATACTCAGACCAGGACCGTACATCTGTGCAGAGTGGGAGATGGTGAGTTAGGAGAAGGGCCACTCGTGCTCTTCTTGGACTCCTCCCATCTGCCCACACTGCAGCGCTATACACAACATCCTCCCTTCTTACCTCCGCTACTTCACTCCCAAACAACAAAACCTGCTGTCTTTATGTTTGTCTCAGGGGGGTCTCCCAGCCTGGTTGCTTCAAAAGCCTGAAATCCAGCTGAGAACCTCAGATCCAGGTGAGTTGAGACAAGATTTTTAGCACAAAAAAAAGCAAACAACAGCAACAAAATGGGTCGTTGGGTGCCCAAAACAGAAGAGACCATCCCCAAACTGGAGATCATTCATGCAGATATTTGAGTGTTTCCTTCATGCCCAACAAGATGCTAGAAACTGGGGAACCAGACAGACCCAGTCCCTGTGCAATGGAGCTTATGGTGAAAGAAACAGATTGTTAAAAAACCAAAACCTGTAAGATTATTGCAAGCTGTATAAATACTACACAAGAAAACAGACAAGGAATTGCGATCGTGAATAACAGAGAAGGCCTGTTGGGGCACCTGGGGGGCTCAGTCGGTTAAACTTCGACTTCGGCTCAGGTCATGATCTCACAGTTTGTGAGTTCAAGCCCCGTGTCAGGCTCTGTGCTGACAGTTCAGAGCCTGGAACCTGCTTCAGATTCTGTGTCTCCCTCTCTCTCTCTGCCCCTCCCCTGCTCATGCTCTTTCTCTCTCTCTCAAAAGTAAACATTAAAAAAAATTAAAAACCGGGAACACCTGTTTTTGGTAGGGAAGTCTGAAGTTCTGAAGGCTCTTCTGAAATGATGACATTTCACTTGACTCCAGGGAAGGGAAAGCTCTGGTCATATAAAGAGTGAGGTGAGAATGACCAGGTAGAAGAAACAGTATATTCAAATGCACAGAGATGGGAAAGAACGTGGCATGGTTGAGGCCAGCTTGGCTGGGGCATAGGGAGAGAGGAATGTGCTGTGAAATTGGAGATAGATAGGGAATGTTAATACAGGACCTTGTAGGCCATTGTAAGGGGTTTGCATTTTATCCTAAGCAGAGTAGAAAGCCACTGAAAGAGCTTAACGAGACATAAACCATTGAAAGAGCTTCTTAAAGAGACATATTGATTTGTTTTCAGATTACTTGAGCCTGAGTGTGGAGAATGGAGGGAGGGGAGCAAGGATAGAGGTGGAAAAACTAATTGGGAGACTCTGGCTATAGTTGAGGAGGCAGGTGTTGGCTCCTGGACTCAGGTGACGGTGGCGGAGATGGGAAGAGGGCAGAATTGAGATACAAGTTGGGGATCAAAATCACCAGGACTGATTGATAGATTTTGTTGGGAAGGGGAAGAGTAGGGGCAGGGGGTAGGGTCCAGAAAGAAAGGAATCCAGCTTTCTGGCTAGTCAAGATGGCGGTGCCATTACTGACATAGGAAAGGTGGAAGAGACTAGGGGTGGCAAAGGACCACCTTTTTGGAGGAAAAGCAGTTCTTCTGATCATGTTAAATTTTTATCATATCACACTCAAGTGAGGATGTTAAGCCACGGGCTGCGTGAGTGTGGAGCTCACGGGGAGGTCTGAGCTAGAGATAAATTTAGGATTCACCAGTCTAAAGATGGCACTTAGATCCACAGATACTGGGCCATTGCCTGGGGAAAGAGCATAGGGAGAGACGAGATAAGAACTCATGATCAACTCTGAAATGCCCACTATTTCAAGGAGTTTGGATTTTACTTCAGGTATAAATAGGAATTCCATCATCAGAGCAAGGGAGTGATTTTATCTGATTTATATCTTTAAAAAAGATCACTCTGGGAGCACGAGTGGTTCAGTTGGTTAAGCTTCTGACTTTGGCTCAGAGTTCATGAGTTTGAGCCCCGTGTCGGGCTCTGTGCTAACAGCTCAGAGCCTGGAGCCTTCTTCAGGTTCTGTGTCTCCCTCTCTGCCCCTTCCCTGCTCATGCTCTCCCTCTCTCCCTCTCTCTCTCTCTCAAAAATAAACATTAAAAAAAAAAAAGGATCACTCTGGTAAAAAAATTGCTTCATATCTGCTGGGGACCTTCCTGGCACTTTACTTCATAGGGTGCTGAAGAGCTTTACGCCCCTTCTAGCAATTCCTCTGACTTCAGCTGACTATGAAATGCATTTGAAATGGCAAAGTAGTGATGGGACACCAACATGCAATGTCCATTGTTCTCAACAAAGCTAGCAACCTCTTCACTGCTGAATCCACGGTCCCTCTCTAGGCCTCCGTTCTTTGTTTTTTTTTTTTTTTTAACATTTATTTATTTTTGAGACAGAGAGAGACAGAGCATGAACGGGGAAGGGTCAGAGAGAGAGGGAGACACAGAATCCGAAACGGCCTTGAGGCCTTTGCACTCGGTGCTCCCTCAGTCTTCCTGCAGAATCACCTTCTCCGTGATGCCTTCCCTGGGCTACGCTCTAAAACTTAAGCTCCCCTTCTTCCATATATATTTTTCTTCCTTCTTCCACATATATCCTTCTTCCATACATATTTTTTTGTTGTTGGCATTAACACACGATACATTTTAGCTATTTATTTATTGTCTGCCTTCCTCACTGGAAAGGAAATTCGACAAGGGCGGAGATTTTGGTCTATTTTGTTGTCCTCTGTATCCCTAACACCTAGAGCATTGTTTGGTGTATAGTAAGCACCCGTAAATACTTGTTGGATGAGATTTAATATGCGCTTGGATTAAAGGAGACGGTCAAACCTGGGCACCCTTTATACAGGAAACAAAATGTAAAGGGGTTCAGTGTCTTAATGCAAAAATATCCTCCAACACATCTTTTGTTGACTTCACCTTTGAGAGTCTGTTGTCTGCTAGGCATTGTCCCCAGCGAGAGGATGCAGCAAATGAACCTGACAGACTAGGTTCCTGCTCACAGTGGGGGAGAGAGACGGTCGGGAAACAATTATAGAAGTAAATGCTTAATTATAATTTGTTACATGCTTGAAAAAGAAGTACGAGGTGATGTGAGAGTGTGTAACAGACATCTGCCCTCATCTGGGATAGCGGAGGTTTTCCTGAGGAAGCGAAATAAGTTAAGATCTTAAGCTTGCATTGGAGTTGGCTGGATAAAGGACAGTGGGGAGAAAGTGTCAGGCAGAGTGAAGTGAAGTGAAGACCCTGAGGGTGAATCAACAAAAATCACAAACAGGAGTTGAGGATGATACCTAAGGCGTGATACCTAATACAGCGATGTTTCAATTAATGACTCAAATCACTTGGATCGTCAGTTACATTAGGGTGCAGGTCAGAGAGTCTGCATTTCTGTGAATTCCCATGCTACTTCACAGCCCTCGCAAGTATACACTGATTACATAATAATAGCTCCATATGATGCATTTAACATTTTTCTTACGTTTAAAAACTAAATTTACAAGAAACACTGCTTCAGGGGGTCCTATGCCCAGATGTCCTTGCCATACAAGTACATAAGAGGGTTTCAGACTCACTGCTTCTCAGATTTATTTGCAGACAAGTGGGATGCCAACTGCAGCCCAGGGTTCAGGCATCACTGAAGTTGCTGGCATAGATACTAAGGGTGGGGGCCATGGAGGCGGTGGTGTCCTAATGAGCAGAGCACTGCTCCTTCCTTTAGACTTTCTTGCCGCAGTGGACTCCTGGTTCAAGGTCTTGCTGCCCAAGTTATACCCATGGCTCTACCACAATGGGGGCAACATCATTAGCATTCAGGTACAAGTGACTGGGTACAAATTGACTGGGTAAGGGGAAGGAGGAGCCAGGGGTCCTAACCCCCACCGCATGGCCAAGCTCCACTTTTCCTTTTCCTTGGCAGGTGGAGAACGAATATGGTAGCTACAAAGCCTGTGACTTCACCTACATGAGACACTTGGCTGGGCTCTTCCGTGCGCTACTAGGAGACAGGATCTTGCTCTTCACCACAGATGGGCCTGAAGGACTCAAATGTGGCTCCCTCCAGGGACTCTATACCACTGTAGATTTTGGCCCAGGTCTCCTGAGCAAGGGTTAGGAGTGGAGTCTGGGGAAGGGGCACCTCTTCTATGTTTATCGTTCACCTTTTGCCTCCTCTCTGCAGCTGACAACATGACCGAAATCTTTGCCCTGCTTCGGAAATATGAACCCCATGGGCCACTGGTGAGGAGCTGGAGGGGATGACAGTCAAAACAAGAGTCAGGGTTTGGAATGGGTCAAGCTCAGTTTCCCATTTCATTTATGGTATCTTCCACTTCACCTTCTAGGTGAACTCTGAATACTACACAGGCTGGCTGGATTACTGGGGCCAGAATCACTCCACACGATCCATTTCAGCTGTAACCAAAGGTCTAGAGACCATGCTGAAGTTGGGAGCCAGCGTGAACATGTAACTGGAGACACGGGGGCCAACATGAAGCTGTAACTGGGTATTGGGGATGAAAATGAAGATTCAGTGGGTCAGCTTTTGCCTTTCCCCCACCTTCCCCCCCCTCTTCAGGTACATGTTCCATGGAGGTACCAACTTCGGATACTGGAATGGTGAGTCCAGATGGTCCCTGGGGTAGAAGCAGGGACGTATCAAGGAATTAGATTATGAGGTCTAGAAGCTGGATATGGCCACCCCTGTCCCCTCTGATGGCAAACTTCTCGGCATGAATTTCGTTGCTTAGTGCCTATTATTTGAGAGATATTGAATTAATGAAATTGATTTGACCCCAGGTGCTGATGAGAAGGGACGCTTTCTTCCAATTACTACCAGCTATGACTATGATGCACCAATATCTGAAGCCGGGGACCCTACACCTAAGCTTTTTGCTCTTCGAAATGTCATCAGCAAGGTGCCCTACCACTTCATTAAGTGCCAAAGGCTTTTATTAATTTGGGGAAAGGGAGTACTTAAATTGTTTGTAATGGGATCCCATAAATCACTGGTTGTTGTCTGGGCCACATAGCCTCACAGAAGCATTTCCCACCCACCCAAATGGGGACTATTTGGGAAGATACACACAAGTGTCTGCAAAATTACAGGATCTCCATGACCCCATGAAGCCCTTCCCTGGACCCCAGGTTAAGATCCCTGTGCGGGGTTTTGGAATAGGGGTTGTGTGGTTTTCCTATGGCTCCTGAGAGAATTTGGGCTCAGTTCCAGGAAATTCCCTTGGGACCTTTACCTCCCCCCAGCCCTAAGATGATGCTCGGACCTTTGACCCTGCACCTGGTAAGCTCTTCCCCATCTTTTCTCTGATCCTACCTCTTTATTCTCTATAAATGGCCTAGCCTATCCTGCCCTCTATTCTGAAACTTCCCCTTTGTTCTAATACCTTTCCCTTTTTCTAATAGGATGGGTATCTGCTGTCTTTCCTGGACATCCTGTGTCCCCACGGGCCCATCCGTTCCATCTTGCCAATGACCTTTGAGGCTGTCAAACAGGTAAGGCATAATCCCACATCCAGTAGGAATGGCAACCTTCCTCAACAGCTGTAGCCAAAGGTTCTCTGAGCTGCACATTTTCCCCACAGTGTCCTCTCTTACCTCTCAGTTCATCTTAAGTACTTAACTCTTCCACACCCAGGACCACGGCTTTATGTTGTACCGGACCTATCTGACCCATACTGTTTCTGAGCCAACACAATTGTGGGTGCCTAACAATGGAGTCCATGACCGTGCCTATGTGATGGTAGATGGGGTAAGAAACTTGTGAGCCCATCTCCTCTCTCCTTCCCAGCACCTTTAGCCTTAAGGTCCCCTTATCTACCTTTTCCCATTGTCTGCCCACATTTGCAGGGGGCCCAGGGATAAGCTGGGATGAGGAAGAATTTGGCTGAGGCTAAGGTTCCAGAATGGATGGGTAACTGACAGGCCACATTCTCTTTGCTCCCCAGATACAGGTGCTAACGTAGCTTCCTGTGTCATGGCCACGAGCTGGATGTGGAGCCCTTCTGCTCACAGATCTTTTTATCCACAGGTGTTTCAGGGTGTCTTGGAACGAAACATGAAACACCAACTATTTTTGATGGGGAAAATGGGGGCCAAACTGGACATCCTGCTGGAGAACATGGGGAGGCTCAGTTTTGGGTCCAACAGCAGTGACTTCAAGGTGAGCTAGCTTTGCCCACCCCCTTCTCCTCCATACTCTTACTGACCAAAGTCCCTTGGAAAGATAGGGGCCTAATGAAAGATAGACAAGAGCCATGTGCTTAGGAGTTAGGCAGCAAAGTAGTCACTTGTGGGGCTCTAGACATGGCCAACAGTTATATCCCAGGGCTTGATTAGGGACAGTTTGGCCTTAAGAGCTTAACGAATGATGAATTTTCATTTGTCTTCTTCACAGGGCCTATTAGAGCCACCAGTTCTGGGCCAAACAGCCCTTACCCAGTGGCTGATGTTCCCTCTCAAAGTTGATAAGCTTGTAAAGTGGTGGTTTCCCCTCCCGTTGCTGAGAAGTTCACACCCTCAAGCTCCCTCTGGCCCCACCTTCTACTCCACAACATTTTCAATTTTAGGAGAAGGCGGGGACACTTTCCTCTTTCTACCTGGATGGACCAAGGTACTGCTGACAGTGGGGTTGGGGTCAAGGTGATGAGAGGAAAATCATGGAAGAAGGGGCAGCAGAAATTCCTCTGATTAGAAACCCCAAAGGGCATGATTCTACGCCCTTGATAGCTGACCCTTTATTTTCTTCTCTCTTTGCCAGGGCCAAGTCTGGATCAATGGGTTTAACTTGGGCCGGTACTGGACAAGGCAGGGGCCACAACAGACCCTCTATGTGCCAAGACCCCTGCTGTTTTCTAGGGGAGCCCTCAACAAAATCACATTGCTAGAGCTAGAAAACGTGCCTCCTGAGCCCCAAGTCCAGTTTCTGGATAGGCCTATCCTCAATAGCACCTTGCATAAGACATACGTCTATTCTCTCTCAGCTGATACACAAAGTCCCTCTGAACCAATGGAGTTAAGTGGGCACTGAAAGAAAGGTAACCCTTGGGCCTGGGACACGGAGTGGGTAGGATCCCTTGGTGCTGGCCCTGGTGACCACGTGGAACCAAAGGTCACAAGGCCTGAATGCGAGTACGAGTGCAGTTTCCTTGCCAAACTTTATTATGATTAAAGTTCCAGAGACGGTACCAGCTCCACACACCTCTGTGGCCCTGTCTTTGCCCTGGTTCCTGAGTGTCCTCCCTAATATTCCAAACACTCTGGTTTCATGGGAAAGAAGAAGCCTAAGGCTAGCATGAATGCACCCTCTCAAGGCCCAGAGTCAGCCCCAGGCGCAGCCCTAAGAGATCAGGAAGAGGGCTTTCCAGCCTGGCAGCGATGATCCCGGAGGCAGCGTGTGGAGCAGAAAGAGAAGTCGAGATAGTGAAAGGGAATGAGGCCTTGGAGGGATGTCCCACAACTCCAGCAGCGTCTGGACAAGAGGAACACAAAGGGCTGAACAGGTACCCCAGAAACTTTCCGATCCAAGCTCTCCCCATTCCCTCCTGCCATTTCTGGTTTGGCTCCAGAGGGTTCCCAGAACATCTCAAGTCCCCTCAACAGCCTGAGTTCTCTGCAAGCACTCATCCTGTGTGCCCCAACACAGCCCACCCATCACTCCTGCTCCTGCAGGCTGAGCACTTACTGAGCACTGACGACTGCAGAGCCTGGGGCCTGAGGGGTGGGGGCTCCCAGCTGGGCAGCCAGCCTGCGCTCTGCAGCCAGGGCTCTCTGCGGGGAAGAGAAGTCTGGTTAAGGACAAGGCCCCAGTGGTGGATGGGATGCTCCAGAAGTGACAGCGGCACACTGGGAAGGGGTCGGACCTCTCAGGAGGTCTCAGCTGTGGAAGAGAGAACCACCGGCCTCACCTTCTCCCGATCGCTGAGGGCGGCAAAGCGCCGCCGCTCTTCTTGCTCCCGCGCCTCCTGCTCCCGCTGCTGCAGCTGCTGTTTTTCCCGTTGCCGCCGGGCAGCCTTCTGCTCCCTTTTCCGCAGAGCCTGCTGTGCCTCCATTTCTGGCGTCAGGGGCCCTGGCACCTGGAGAATTTCCAGGGAGGGGTAAGGTAAGACCCATACATGCTATCTTTGGGGAAACTAGAAGAAAGTAGAAAAGATCTAGCCAGAGTCTGTGATGGCTTCCTACTCTGCTGCTGCTTCTTTTCCAGCTCACCTGAGCCTTGCTGTAATCATAAGCATCTGGATTCTTCTCCATGAACCTTCGGAACTCATTACGTGTTGACTTGTCAGCTGCGACTGTATATGGCGGCCGGGCCCTCGAGTCCCTAGGTGCAAACCGCCCCCACAAAAAAAATGGGTTCAGCTCACTTCCTACATCTCCCAACCTCACCCAGACAGATGAAGGGGATACTGCGAAGTAGCCAGTACCACCATTAGCCTCCAGATGATCCTCTCTATACCCTAAAGGGCTTGGCTTGGGGACCCTTACTTACTGCACAGTAGGGTCAGCACCCGCCTCCAGCAGCAGGCGAACCACTGAGCCTCTCCCAGCTGCAGCTGCTGCATGCAGGAGCGTGAAGCCGCTGGAGCCCAAGGGGGCACTGAGCAGAGACAGAACTCCAGGGTCTATGGGGCCGGCAGCTAGCTGGAGTTTCAACATCCCAACGTCTCCGGCTCGGCAAGCAGCTAGAAGCATGTCCCAGAGCTCTGACTGATCGGGGGTCTTGGCCTCATCCAGAGAAGGCCCCACAGGGGCTGCCCGTCCCTGGGTGGACTGTGAGAAGGCCTCATCTCCTTGAGTTTGCTGGGGAAGAGCCTCCAGGTCTCGGCTTCTCTCCTTCTTATTCCTTTTCCTCCTCCTCCGCTTTGGCAATACCTCAAACTCCCGAAGATCCAGGGTCCCCACTGCCAACTCTACTAGCTCCAACTCCACCTGGAAGCTGTCCTCTCCCTCTGACCCTGAACCTGGGGACAAATATGACATGTTAGGTCCGTCCAAAGAGATATACAGAGGGTGGCAGTATGTGGGCTGGCCCAGATGCTATAAGTGTACATAAAAAGGTAATTCAGATGATCTTGAAATTAAATTAAGTATTTGTAGTTTGTCAGCCAAGACCAAGTAGCACATCAAAAGCTGAGTCCGTTAGTATCACATGCAGAAATGGAACTCTCAGCTCAGACAAGGACAGACCCAGCAGGAGCTATGCAGGAACAAGTGTCCTTAGACTCGCCCCTTGAGCAGCCTTAGGATGGTACATAACAGAGTAGAGCATGGGAGCAGTGACAGCCACACAGACTAAGAGTCTGCAGCCGGGAAAGCAGGCCTTAGCTCCAAACCACACCATCAGGTAAGACAGGTCAATTATGTAAGGTTTATGCAACACAAGCATCTATTTCATGTACTATTTCGTGTTTTCTAAGTACTGAGGATACATCCATGAACAAAAGAGAACAGGAAATTTGGAAAGGTCACAAAACACGTCTCTGTAACTGCTACCACATACCCCTTATCATAACAGACTTATGTGTGTGTATAACGGTGTGTGTGTGTTGTGTAAGGGCTCATCTATAAAGAAGGAAGTGGGGCGCCTGGGTGGCTCAGTCGGTTAAGCATCCGACTCTTGATATCAGCTCAGGTCTTGATCTCAGGGTGGTGAGTTCAAGCCCTGCATCGGGCTCTGTACTGGGCACGGAGCCTACTTAAAAAAAAAAAAAAAAAAAGAAGAAGGAAGTGACAGTAGGAGATCTGACTGCATTTCCAGGATAGACACCCAGATAGAGATTGGACAGTTGCCAGATGGTGCTCAAACCCTGTTTGGGAGACTCCTCGTTCTGCCCAAGTGCCTCATTTTCATCACTGGAGACCTTTCTTTCTGCCTCGATAGCCTTCTTCTCTCTCATGGTCTTCCAGTGTGTCCAAGGTGAGTCCAACCTGACTGTCTCCCGGGGGTCTTCTTCTGCCATAAAACAAAAGATGTTACTCAAGTTTAGTTGAGGAGAAGCCATTCCAGGTTTCTCTCAATGAAGATGCTGTCTGGATCTACAAATGAGAACCAAAGCTTGGGCTGGAAAGTTCAGGAAGATCTAGGGAGTCTGGGGATCTAGAAAAAAGGCTCACCGTGGACATGCAAGGTGGTCAGCTTATGGAGCACACGCTGTAGCTCCCGGAAGGTGGGTCTGCGGGTAGCGAGGGGGATATCCCAAAGCCGGGGATCCCCCCGTTGGAGGGGTGCGCCAGAGCCTCCGAAGAACAAGGACCGGCCAGAGCGGGGGGCACGTAGCAGTATTGTCCCAGCCTCCCCCAGTGCTTTAGCCCAGCCCGGCCCTGCCAGCAGGTCACGAACATCCTAGAAAAAAGAGTAAGTCAGGCCAGTATATCTTCACTTGCTGTTTTCAAATCTCCAACCAAAAAATGGCCCACAGATGATGTGTAAGGGATGGGAAGTAGAAGGTAACACAGGGGAAGGAAGAATGAGAAGGCTGAGGTTCTTGGGGATCCATCCCTAGTCTACCTTCGCCTACTCAGAAATAACGAAGACTGGGAGGATACGGGAGTCCCACCCCCACTGGAGTATCTGCCAAGTTGAGAGGGGTAAACAGTAGATTAGCGGACCACCAGATCTGGGACGCCTAACTCACCTTATATAACGTGGCTTCGTTATAGCGCCTCAGGTTGGCTCCGGCAGAACGAGAAGCCGCACCCCGGGCATCCCGAACTCCCTGGGCCGTGCCCCGCTTGGCCCGCACCGTGTAGCGGTGAAAGGTCTTGTGTGTCACCACGTCTCTTCTGTAGACAACACGGACTCAGTACTGGAAACTAGCCCGTACTCCCAGGCTAACCGGGTCCATTCCATCCTTACACCCACACAGCACCCTCTCACCCTTGAAAAATGGCACCAGCAAAGTGCCCAGCCGCAGCCATGAGCACCACACAGTATTTGGGACCTCCGTTTTGCAGGTTCTGTAGCAGCAGTTCTGGTTCTTCTGGGGACACCTGGATGACAGAGGGACAGCACAAACCTATCTGTTGCATTCACTGAGAGTAAGAAACTAAGTGCCAGGGCTAAGTGTTTCACCTGCACTATCTCATTTCATATAACCATCCTGAGGCTTGTTTCCATTTTACAAGTCAGGAAATTTGAAGCTTGTAGAGGTAGTCCAGATCAAGTGGCAGAATGACAATTCAAACCTAGATTGGTCTGTTTCCAAACTTAACTCCATTACACCCGACCCCAGATTCAGGCCAATTCAATCCAAGATGGTGCTGTCAATTGTGACCCCACATGCAACAGGAAGAAAGAGAGAGAAGTAAGAAATGGACTGGGTTCAGGGGAAATCTAGGCTGAGTGTCCAAAAGGCTGCAGTTGACCACACAACCTGCGCTGCCACTTGCCTGGCGAGGGCCCAGGACACAGCGGTAGGCATCAAGGAACTGGCCCCGGGCATTCTGGAAAAGAACCCGATGGGGGCGGAAGCCTTGGGCTCTGCTGGGCTTCTCATACTCTGCCCTCTCCTCATCCAGAATCTGCAAGCCCTCTTCACTGGCTGAGTCTGAGTCTTCTGATCCTGAGATGCTGGAAAGATCTCCTGAAAACATGAGGTGCACAAGTTTGGCGTTCCATCTTTGACCTTTCCACAGGCTCCTAAACTAGAGCCTTCCTCCACCCCCACGTCCTACTCAACACAGGTCTACCAGCCATCACCTGTGGAACTCTGCTTTTCAAAGTCCAGGGCAGACAGGAGAGGCTTGTCCTTGAGACGTTGCTTTAGGTTAAACCGATGCCAGTCAAGCTTATAATGTTCCCTCTGGTAGGAAGCAAAGGGGGAGGCTGAATGTGGAAATATGCCCCCCTCTGGCCCTTTATGGTACCCATCACCAGTAACAGAACTCCAGGAAGTGTGTTGGATAACACCAACAGCCTTACTCAAAACGTGAACCTTTATTAAAGATAAATCATACGTCTACCTCTCCTCACCCACCATTATACTTTTGCTTCCACCATTTACCTCCGCACCTGGCCTTACCTGTTCCTGGTGGTTGTGGAAGGTCTGGTCACAAGTTGAACAAAATAACTTTTCTGAAATATCAAGCAGACCCTGGAGTTTTCTTTCTGGGCTTGCGCTCTCCCCTGAACCTAAATAAGGGGAGGGTAATTAGAGGTGGAAAGGGAGCCCAAATCTGCACCTGGAATCACATTCACTGTCTAATAT
This sequence comes from Neofelis nebulosa, assembly GCF_028018385.1. Taxonomy (NCBI): domain Eukaryota; kingdom Metazoa; phylum Chordata; class Mammalia; order Carnivora; family Felidae; genus Neofelis; species Neofelis nebulosa. The sequence goes on from NC_080783.1 coordinate 18,570,169, forward strand.
ACAAAGGGGGATACAAAAGAAAAGGATGACATCTTTTCCTCCAAAGAATTTATAATCTAGTAATAATGAAATAAATGGCACAGTAATCACCTTATACAATATGTTTCTGAAAAAATGTATGTAAGGTGAATATATATCAAACACTAAATTAACTAAAGAGATTACCTAGAGGAATCCTGTAGAAAATAATTTTTGGCAACATTAAAATCATGTTTGCAAAAACCACTTCTCAGATGCCCTTTAAATAGATTAACGTTTCCAATTACAGTCCGGTTTTTAAAAAACATGCTCAAGAAAAAAAGCCAAAGACAAACTAATGTTGTAAAAAAAAAAAAAAAAAAAAAAGTTTTACATTGGGGCGCCTGGGTGGCTCAGTCAGTTAAAATTTGACTCCTGATTTTGGCTCAGGTCATGATCTCATGGTTGGTGAGTTCCAGCCCTGCCTTGGGCTCTATGCTTCCAGCCCCACCTCTGCTTGGGGGTCTTTGTCTCCCAATCTCTCTGCCCTTCCCCCATTCACTCTCTCTCTCAAAAATAAACATTTAAAAAATTTTTGTTCTATATTCAACAAGAACGAGTAATTTAATTGGGATCCAGTTAAATTTGAACTCTAGGAATTCTGAAGTGATTTTGCAGGCAGTGCTTGTAAGCGTGACCTGATACAAACAATGGCAAGAGGTTGGTTTGGAGACAATCCAGGCGTCTGTGTTGGAAACAACCCAGAGATTGAGTGAATCTAAGATAAATTTTATCCATAGAAAGACGTCAACAAGGGCTCTTAAACTGGGGAATATCAATAAGAACGTGCTCCCTGGAGGAGCAATAAGCTCTAAAGAGCGTGTCACGTACCTCATGGATCCTCCCCAAACCTTCCCAGATACCTGGACAGGAAGTCCGCAGAGCTTGGGCCAGAGCCTCCCCAGAAGGGTGGCTCACCAAGTTCAGGCCCTGAAGGACCGGAGCATCCGCGTTGAGGTCAAACAGGGAGACCAACGTAGGAACCTGGGCTGCAGCTGAAACTGGCGACATAGCTGAGCAGAAATTATTTAGGAGCGGCTCTTGGAGCAGAAAGCGGGGAACAGAAACAGAGCTCCCCAGAGAGAGAGAGAGATCCTACCGCCCCGTCTCCTGCCTACCTGACTTGGTCTCCCCAACGCCGCAAGGCACTTCGGGCCTCACTCTGGTACCAGCAGTCCGCTCTGCAGGTTAATACGTGACCCCAACCCGTTTTCTCAAACCCCCAGTCCCGGACCACACAGAGTGAAAGGGGAGCATGCAGCTCCCAAATCGAGTCCAATAGAGCTACAATCCCTAATCGACCGCTCCTCGTTACCCGTGCGATGAACTCCAGCAATGACTAAACCGCGTGTACTCGCCCCCGCCCTCAGCAGCTGCACCAAAGGTCCTGGGAACCGAGCCGCATGTTCGTCTTCAATTCCAAGCCCGGATTTCTGCAACATCACAACAATCTCGTCACTACGGAGCAGCGAAGGGGACAAATGGCGTCGCCCGCAACTCAGCCCCGCCCCACATAGGGCGCACTATTGGTCCTTGTACTGTCCAAGACCCACCTCGATCCTTTAGTCCCGCCTGCGAAGCCGAGAATTGGCCGTCATGTCTCCGCCCCCCACGCTCATTGGTCAGATTGGCTGCGGGTGACAGTGAGTGACAGGCGCCGGGCCTAGAGCTCTGGGTCCGGACGAGCCCAGCGGAGCCGACCGAGCCCCTGGAATCACTCGGGTCACGGTTCCTGAAGTGAAACGCGAGATCGGTTACTGGAATCTCGGGGCCCGGGTTGGGCCTGACCGAGGGTGCCTGCGGAGCCCTAAGTGAGCTCATAGCGGGTAACGGGGGGAAGGGGCTCCGCGGGCGGGGCGGAGGCGCGCAGCCGGAATGTTTTGATGGCGGGGGCGCGCGGACGGGGGCGCGCGCGGGCGGCGGGGCCGCGCGCGAGGTTGTCCGCTGTTGGGAGCCGAGCCCTTGGCCTGGCGCCGGGCGACCCTGGGGCGCACTGGGCTCGGGTCTTGGCGGCTGGGTGTGGGGAGGCAACCCAGCCCACTGGGGCGATCTGCTGTCGGACTGGCTCGATTCTTCCAACATCCGCAGGAACCTCTGAGCCCAGGCCCGGCCAGCCGGGGCTCCATGACCCTGGGTCCACACTGACCTGGTCAGTGGTGAGTTCCCTGACGGCTTGGTCAGCTCCTTCTGACCCAGGGCTCTCACTAACCCAGGGAATCCCACTGGGGCCAGGCTGGGCCGTGTTCCAGGGCCCCAGGGTCTGCACCGACTGGGTGAGTGCCATCTAAACATGCCTGGCTCCAGGGACCTAGGGAACCCACACTTTGCCCAGGATCTGTGTCTACAGTGACCCAGTCAGGATTTCCCCTCCAGGAACTATGCCTGTCTGCTGGACCTTTGCTGCTAGGGAACCAGGGGAAGGGGGTGATCAGAAAGGTCTTGTTCAGAAAGACCCTGTTCTTGGGTTTTGGATTTGGGGCTTTGAGGACCCTGAGAGGCCTATAGAATATTCTGAGGCCGAGGTGGGGCAATGGAAAAACAGTCTGGAGGGGCTGCCTGACCTCAGGTCTGTACTGATCCAGTCTTTACAGGTTCAACAAGCCACTTCTTGGGATGAGTTGGATGAGTGGCCCTGTATAGTACAACCAGAGGAAGGGCACATGGCCGTAGTACCTCTTCCTCACGGCAGCCTCCCTGCCCCTTGCTTGGCCTCCTCTTAGTTGAGGGTGGGTGGGCAGGGGGGTTGGGTTTCTTTCTGTCCCCAATCCCCACTCTCTGGGGCCTGACACCTTCTCCTCCAGCAGCTGCAGAGCCAGGGCATCAAGGGCTGGAGTGGAGCAGATGCTGTCCATGGAGCTGGTAGGGCCATGTGCTTATCTCAACCTTTGTTTACAAAATGCTTCCAAACTTCTAGTCTCTTGGGAGACCCGGGTTTCTCCTGGAGGGCAGAGGGAAGTCCCCTTATCTCCACTGAATAGAAGATGAAACAGCCCCTGCCCTCCAGCAAAGGGGCAGAGCCTGACTTCAGACCGGCAAGACCTCAGTAGACACTCAGTAGAGGCTCTGGGAATGACTGACCTCCCAGGCCCTGAGCTTGCTGCTCTCCTTTGGTAGCAACTCCACTGCCTTTGAGCCAAGAAGACTGGTAGTGGAGACCAAGCCCAAGGATTCTTTCTCACTCTTTCTGGCCTACTAGGCAGGACAGAAGACAAGCAGCACCAAAGTCTGAACCTGGATCTCTTTTCATTACCGGCAGGTGGACAAAGTGGACAGGGGGCGGTGGTGATGGCGCAGTTTGACACTGAATACCAGCGCCTTGAGGCCTCCTACAGTGATTCACCCCCTGGGGAGGAGGACCTATTGGTGCACGTCCCTGAGGGGAGTAAATGTGAGTGCTTGGACACAACAAGGGCGCCAGGGCATGGGGAGAGAGTTGGTGGAGGAACACGGAGGGAACAAGGGGCTCATGTTCCTTCGGGGCTCTGACATCTCTGCTCCTATGCCCACAGCACCTTGGCACCACATCGAAAACCTTGACCTCTTCTTCTCTCGAATATCCTTTGTGTCTCTGTGTTGGAGCTCTGGGAACTTTATCCCCTCCCTAAGCCAGGCCCCTCATGGGCAGTTGGGGTGGGTCTGATTCTAGTCTCTGGAAGGGAGGTGGAAGTTTTCTTAACACTGAAAGAGGCTGAGGAAATAACGATTGTTATAGATAATGATACCCCAGGTTTACCAAGAACTACGTGCCTTTCACTTTGTGGTGTCAGTTTATAAGGAACCTCTTTAAAGGTGATCTTTCTTTTTGATGGGACGCTAATAACTATAATAATATCTTTTGACTTATTCTGTGTCAGCTCTGTGTTAAATACTTTATGCATATTGTTTCATATCTAATAATTCTATGAGACACGTGCTATAAGACAGGTGCTATTATCTATGGGACAGGTACCACTGCAGACAAAAGTTTAGAGAGGGTAAGTAATTTTGGCCAAAGTCACACAGCTTGAAAGTCATGGAGCCAGGAGTTAAGTTCAGGTATGTGACACCAAAGTCTGTGCTCTTAACTGCTGTCTCTATCAACCACATTTTTCTTGACAATTCTACGTTTATAATCTACACCAGAAGAATGGCTTCACTTGCATGCTCATCGGGGAGATCTTTGAGCTCATGTAAGTCTAAGAAGGGAAGGTGATGTGGTGAAGGACTACATGTCAGTCTTTCCTTGAGCTCAGCCCTGGCCATTCCTGCCAAGGCGGTTCAGTCCTAGGCTCAAAACTCTGCAGACTCTCAGAATTCAGGGACTGGGTGTGGCACCAAAATTTCCAATCTCATTTTTTTGTTTTTAATCTCCCCTATAAGGAATGCTTTCCAAGTCCTATCTCTTCCATGAAGAGAACTCAGACTTGATCATTTCATTAGAGCTCCAATGGAATGGGCATAGTTCAGTCTGGAGGTCTTAGAGATGCCTGCCACTTACTTAAGAAAAGTGTGTTGTTCTGCTTTGGTTAACAGCTTTAGAAGGCAAAGAGCTTTCTAAAAGGGAGGAGCCATATGGTTTTGCCAAAGGGAATGGGATTGGGAAACCTTCCTTCAATAAGAAAAGACTGTAAACCCCCTAAGGGCTTCTACATACTATCTCAAAAGGAAATCAGGGATTGGGAAGAAGAAACCACAATCAGAAGATCTTTGAGAGTCTAGTAAGTGGTGGCAGAGATTACTACTGGTGAGAAAAGCTGGCTGATTGTGTGATGCCCTGAGGCTAAAAGGAAAAAGTAGTAGCTGGTTTGGGTCTTAGAAGGTCCCTGGGGCTGGGCAGTAAGGAGAGCCCCCTGGGAGTTCTCCAGCGCCTGCGTGTCCCTAGAGGCTGTAGTCTATAATCTCCTTCTGCTGCTTCCAGACTCTTCTCTTTCCCCACACTGTTTCACTGGTGCTTCTCTGACTCCTGGACTGTGGCCCCTCTTCCCAACTCCCCAGGCAGTTCCTCTTTGTGGTTGCCTTCACCACCTTCCTGGTTAGCTGTGTGGATTATGACATCCTATTTGCCAACAAGATGGTGAACCATAGTCTTCACCCTACCGAGCCTGTCAAGGTCACTCTGCCAGATGCCTTTTTGCCTGCCCAGGTCTGTAGTGCAAGGTAAGGGCTGCAGAGTTCTGCTAACAGGTGGGGGGAATGGAATGGAATGTGAGGTAGTCACACGTCCCCTAGAGCACAGACTCGGCCTCACCACATCCTTCAGGATAGCATCGTGTCTCCCAAGACTCCGCAAGGGCCGCCCCTCCTTCCTTCCTTTGTCCTCCCCACTAGGATTCAGGAAAATGGCTCCCTTATCACCATCCTGGTCATCGCTGCTGTATTCTGGATCCATCGGCTTATCAAGTTCATCTATAACATTTGCTGCTACTGGGAGATCCACTCCTTCTACCTGCATGCTCTGCGTATCCCCATGGTGAGACTGGGAAGTTGAGCGGTTAGCACCACAGCCCAAGATGCCTTCTGTGGCTAGGGAAGGGTGGGGTGTATTCCTGGGCCTCGGGCGTCCTCATCCGTCCCTGGTAGGTCAGGGAGTGTCTGCTTAAAGGCTCCGCGCGGCTAAGCACAGGACCTCACAGCTAATGCGGGGAAGGAGTCGGGGCAAAAGCCCACCTTCCCTGCCTTGTCTCTCTCCCACCCTACAGTCTGCCCTTCCATACTGCACGTGGCAGGAAGTGCAGGCCCGAATCGTGCAGACCCAGAAAGAGCACCAGATCTGCATCCACAAGCGCGAGCTGACCGAGCTGGACATCTACCACCGCATCCTCCGTTTCCAGAACTACATGGTCGCGCTGGTTAACAAATCCCTCCTGCCTCTGCGCTTCCGCCTGCCCGGCCTTGGGGAGGCCGTCTTCTTCACCCGTGGCCTCAAGTACAACTTCGAGCTGATCCTCTTCTGGGGACCCGGCTCTCTGTTTCTCAATGAATGGAGCCTCAAGGCTGAGTACAAACGTGGGGGGCAACGGCTAGAGCTGGCCCAGCGCCTCAGCAACCGCATCCTGTGGATCGGCATCGCCAACTTCCTGCTGTGCCCCCTTATCCTCATCTGGCAGATCCTGTACGCCTTCTTCAGCTACGCCGAGGTGCTGAAGCGGGAGCCCGGGGCCCTGGGAGCACGTTGCTGGTCACTCTACGGCCGCTGCTACCTCCGCCACTTCAACGAGTTGGAGCACGAGCTGCAGTCCCGCCTCAACCGAGGCTACAAGCCCGCCTCCAAGTACATGAATTGCTTCTTGTCACCTCTGCTGACGCTGCTGGCCAAGAACGGCGCCTTCTTCGCTGGCTCCATCCTGGCCGTGCTTATTGCCCTCACCATCTACGACGAAGATGTGCTGGCTGTGGAACACGTCCTCACCACCGTCACACTCCTGGGGGTCACCGTGACCGTGTGCAGGTGGGCCAGGGGCAGCAGGCGGGAGCAAGCAGGCTAGCGTTCCTGGGGAAGGCTTGCCTCTCACGGGGACCCTGATCCCCCTAGGTCCTTTATTCCGGACCAGCACATGGTGTTCTGCCCTGAGCAGCTGCTCCGCGTGATCCTCGCTCACATCCACTACATGCCTGACCACTGGCAGGGTAATGCCCACCGCTCGCAGACCCGGGACGAGTTTGCCCAGCTCTTCCAGTACAAGGCAGTGAGTGGAGTTGGAGTTAGGGCCTGCTAGAGACTGGCTAATAGCTCGGTGGTAAGGGCTGGGATCCCTCCTCCTCTCTTACGATCTGGGTCCCCTCCCTTTTAGGTGTTCATCTTGGAGGAATTACTGAGCCCCATTGTCACACCCCTGATCCTCATCTTCTGCCTGCGTCCACGGGCCCTGGAGATTATAGACTTCTTCCGCAATTTCACCGTAGAGGTCGTTGGTGTTGGAGATACCTGCTCCTTTGCTCAGATGGATGTTCGCCAGCATGGGCATCCCCAGGTACCGGGAGAGGACGGGCAGGTGGCCAGAGGCGATGCCAGCATTGTCTTTGGGCAAACTGAGCCAACGAATCACCACAAAAAGGCAGCCCTGCCTCTGGGCAGCCACGTGCCAGGGCGCACACTGCTTGGTAAACCGGAGCTAGGGCTGGATTTTAGCCTTAAACTTGCACCTTTGGCCACGTTCCCTTGAGAAAGGCACAAACCGAGCAACTAGTCCAGCACGCGACTACTCCTGGGGTGGGGCACCGGGGCCCCTGGACAAGATACAGCAGCGCGTTGTGGTCCGTTCTCCAGGGGCACAGCCTCCCCTCTAGCAGGAAAAGTACAAAAAGGGTTCCCGTCAGAGGACAGTCCTGCTCACTGTAGCCTCCCTTGTGCAGTGGCTGTCTGGTGGGCAGACAGAGGCCTCAGTGTACCAGCAAGCTGAGGATGGGAAGACAGAGTTGTCCCTCATGCACTTTGCCATCACCAACCCTGGCTGGCAGCCACCACGTGAGAGCACGGCCTTCCTCGGCTTCCTCAAAGAGCAGGTTCAGCGGGACGGAGCAGCGGCTGGCCTTGCCCAAGGGGGTCTGCTCCCTGAAAATGCTCTCTTTACGTCCATCCAGTCCTTACAATCTGAGTCTGAGGTGTGTTCCTGGGGCCTGGGCGGTGACGGGCAGCGTGTGCTCCAGGTGCTGGGAGTTGAGGACTGGACGTGGGGTGGAAGGGCCTACCTACCCTATCAGTTTCCTTCTGTCTGTTAAGTCTATTCCACTGAGTCCTGACACCCAGGATACCGGGGGACCCCGCAGCCTCCCTCCTGCCCTGGGAAGTCTACCCACCCGTTTTCCTTCACAGCCACTGAGCCTTATTGCAAATGTGGTAGCCGGCTCCTCCTGCCGGGGCCCCCCACTGCCCAGAGACCTTCAAGGCTCCAGGCACAGGGCTGAGGTCGCCTCTGCCCTGCGCTCCTTCTCCCCTCTGCACCCGGGTCAGGTCCCCACGGGCCGAGCCGCCAGCACCATGACAGGCTCTGGGTGAGTAGAGGTGGGCCGCGATGGGAGGACTTGGGAGTAGACCCCAGCAACTTCTGTGGGTCAGAAATGTTGACGGCTGCTGTCTGTCTGTGCTGGGAGGGACAGGGTGGATGCCAGGACAGCCAGCTCCGGGAGCAGCGTGTGGGAAGGACAGCTACAGAGCCTGGTGCTGTCGGAATACGCGTCCACCGAGATGAGCCTGCATGCCCTCTATATGCACCAGGTGAGTGGGCAGGAAGGGGCCGAGCCACGGGATCCAGGTGGCCGCTGAAAAAGAGAGGGTTTGGGGTGTGGAAAAGCAAGACCTGGGCTCAGAACCCTTCTCTGCCTTTTACCCACTCTGTAATCTCCATTCCCGCATATACCCTTTTACTATCCTTTTTAGCCAAGCTTACTTTCATCCAGCGCCTTTACCCGTTTGTTTCCCTTGCCAAGAATCCACTTCCCTGAGATATGCGTATCGCTCCCCCGTTGTCTTTATTCACCTATCTGTTCTTACCTCCTCTGTGAGACCATCTCTGGCCACCCTGACTAAAAGCCTCCCTTGGCCACCCTCCTAAATCTTCCTGCTCTGTTTTTCTCCATAGCTTCTATCTGACATATTGTATTTTTCCCCCCTCTTTATTTTATTGTCTATAACCCCACCCCATCCCCCAGTATATAAGCCATACAGGGCTGGGATTTTTGTCTATTCTGTTCACCGCTGTAGTCCCAGCACCTAAAAAAGTGCCTGGCACTTAGATGCGCAACCAATCTGTTCTTGACTTACATGACTACACAAAGTGAGGGTCATTACAGCTCTTACATTACACACAGATTTGTTCCAGGGACCTGCGGAGAATTTAACCTGTAAGATGTCATATGTGTGTTAACATAATGGTTACTCTGGGTTAGTGATTCTGGGTGAGGTGGCAAAAATGGGAACTGGGGGATACCATGGTGGGGGGCAGCTGTTTCAGACATCCTGTCCCCAACTAATGAGCCCCCCCACTTTTCAGCTCCACAAGCAGCAGGCCCAGGCCGAACCCGAGCGGCACGTGTGGCACCGCCGGGAGAGCGATGAGAGTGGGGAGAGTGCCCCTGAAGAGGGGGGAGAGGGCTCCCGGGCCCCCCAGCCTATCCCCCGCTCTGCCAGCTATCCCTGTGCTACACCCCGGCCTGGAGCACCTGAGACCACCGCCCTGCAGGGGGGCTTCCAGAGGCGTTACGGGGGCATCACAGGTATCCAATGGCGGTTAGGGAGGACACAGAGCCTTGGGGGAAGGGTGGCTCTTTCCGAAGCCTCTTGGGAGGAAAGAGGTCAGAGCAATCAGGCCCAAAGAGACTAACCCTCATCTCCACCCCGCATAGAACCTTTCTCCACATTTCTGTTTGGGTTAATTCTAAGGGTATGTTTACTTTTGTCTCTAGATCCTGGCACAGTACCCCGGGCTCCCTCTCACTTCTCTCGGCTGCCCCTTGGAGGGTGGGCTGAAGATGGACAGTCAGCATCAAGGCACCCAGAGCCTGTGCCCGAGGAGGGCTCGGAGGACGAGCTTCCCCCACAGGTGCACAAGGTAAGGGCTCCAGGACCCGAGAACAACTACCAGAAGTAGTAACTTCCAGGCTGAGGTCCAAGTCCCATGTGAGAGAAGGCAGCCCTCTCGTACAGAGATGCTGCTTCTCCCCTCCAACATACACTCCCGTTTTCTTCCCTCACCTACTCTGAAATCAATTTCTGAAGGAATCAAGCTTTCCTTTTCCTTTATCTCCAGGCTTTATTTGGGTCAGCAGCTAGCTAAAGACTATATCCACTGCTAACCCTTTTCTCTCCACAGGTGTAGGCAAGGCTGAGGAAGGTCCCTATGTCCCAGGATGGAGGCCACTGTTGCCCTGCCATCCCATCCTCCCGCCACGGAGGGCTTCTCTGAGTGTCGCCCGGCTCCACGTGTGTGGTGTTTGTGTGTCCGTGCCCGGCCAAGGGAGGTGCCAACGCTGGGCTTGCCACAGCCCCAGGAGAGAAATTGGGGGCCTAGGAACCAAGGCACACAGGACTCTAGCCTCATTCCCAGGACCCCCCCCCCCCCCCTCCTTGGCTCAGAGTGTGGTGCTAGAAACTGGTCCCCAGCCCAGCCCCAGTACTGCCACCTTCGCACCTGCCCCTGCAAGTCTCCAGAGGACTGCCCATCACAGAAGCTGCCAAGCAGGGAGCACCTGTGCCAACTGTGGAGTGGGGAGGTTGGGTCTGGACCCTGCAGCCTCCCTCCCTCCACCCTGAACAGATGAGCAGCTCAGGCTGTGGCCCTTACCTCACTCCCACTTCTCTCCCAGTGCTGCAGCCTGCTCACTTCTCTCCTGCTTCCCACACATTACTGGCGTGTATGCCGCTTGCTCCCGTTCTGTTCAGCTTTTGCTTTGCACTGGTGTGGAGGCCCTAGCTCCCAGTTATCTTTTGACACTAAGAAGGAAGGTTTCGAAATTGCAGGAGCAGGATAGAAATTATTTGCTGCCCTCTCCCACTTTTAGGATGGGCCCCTGGGAGACTGAGGCCATCCTGGCCCCCATTGCTGCTTATTGTACCCCTTACCGCCTGCACTTGGGACGGACTGGGCTGGAGTGTGCCCTTGGCTGTCTACCTCCCAGCAAGAGAGCTCTGGCCTGTCTCCCGCTGACCCCTAGAGGGGGATGGAGGCGCGACAGGAGGCCTTCGCCCTAGGCTTTGAGCTGCCGCGTTGCATGCTGGGATTCAGCTCCTACTCTCCGCCCCGCGCCTCGCCCAGGTCTGGTCCGCTGCGGGTGTGGTGAACCGCGCTGCCTGAGCTCGCAGCGGAAGGAGTAGGAACTGTGTACAGCTTGATAACCCTTAATAAAAAAAAAAAAAGGGACTTTGACCAAGTCTTGGCCTGTTTTCTCGCGCGGCTAGGATTCTGAGAACGAGTGGGTTGCGTCTGATCCCCCAGGTGGCTGGGGCCCTATAGGAAAGTGGGCCTATGTCGTCACTCAGCTAAACCGAGCCAGCGTGCTAGCAAAAGGTCTATTTCCTAGCCATGGTTCCGTGGAGGTCAAGGTCTCCCGCTGTACGTGCGGTCAGATTTCGCGCCCTGCGCACGTGACCAGCCCGACTCCGCCCCTGTATTTTGCCTTTCCCGCGTGCACCTTAACTCCCGGCCCCTTCAGGGAGCTTGGCCAATGGGGACCCTAGGTAGGGGCTGAGGCCGCCCCCCCGGTGGGCAGGGCTGCTGCGCCAGAGCCGCTCCAGTCAGATGCTCAACATTCCTTTGGGCCCGGACTTGGCAGGAGGGTCCTGCCTCGGCTGCGAGCGAGGGGCGGACGGACTGCCGAAGACGGCGTACGTGCCCTGCGTGAGTGCGTGTCGGCGGCGCGTGCGCGAAGAGAGTGGGTAGTGTGGCCGGACCCACGTGTGTCCCTGCCCGAGAGGCCCGCGGCTTGGCGCCCCTTGTCTCCATGACCCGAGACACCCTGGCATTCGCGTCCCGCCCTGAGCAGCCGGTCCCGTTCTCCCTTCCCGCAGTCCCCGCAGCCTCGGCCGGCGGCCACGCATTACCATGGTGACTGTGGGCAATTACTGCGAGGCCGAAGGGCCCGTGGGTCCGGCCTGGGAGAAGGGTGGCCTTAGTCCCTGCTTCTTCTTCACGGTTGTGCCCTCGATACTGATGGCCCTGGGGGCTCTGGCCTTGGTGCTAGCCCTTACCTGCAAGCGTCGGGAGTGGCCAGCTGGCTCCCGTGAGCTGTCTTGGAGCGCCGGCCCCCTTGTCCTTCCTTATGGGCTGCAGCTACTTCTGGCTACACTCCAGGTGGCGCTGCCCCTAGCTACCCTGGTTGGCCGGGTGGGCACTACTGGGGGAGCCCCGCTGCCAGGCTACCTACTGCTGGCTTCCATATTTGGGACTCTGGCCAGCGCCTGTGGCCTGGGGCTGCTCGTGGTGGAACGCAATCAGGCCTGGCAAAGGCTAGCAATGGGCATCTGGATCGAGTTCAGGCACAGCTTGGGTCTCCTGTTCCTCTGGACTGTGGCGTTTGCAGCTGAGAACTTGGCCCTTGTGTCTTGGAACAGCCCACAGTGGTGGTGGGCAAGGGCAGACTTGAGCCAGAAGGTAAGGGACTTTGTGGGGAATGGAGAATCATGAGTGGCAAGGGCTGGGGAGAAAGACAGAATGTCTAGTCACACTGGCTCCACACTTTGGGATGCCTCTAAGAGAAAAAGGAGGAGGCCTGCTTGGCAGGTTGCTGATAGCCAGCTGGTGGGGTGTGTCTGTGCTGAGTCACTCTACATTTTTTTAAAGCCTGTTTGATGCTGGGCCCCTGAGCTGGGTGTGTGCCCTGCCCCATTCCCTAGCCCTGTTCTAAGTGGTAACAATGGCATTTTGGCCTTCCTTGATGCTCTCCCTACGCGTTTCATTCTAGGTCCAATTTAGCCTATGGGTGCTGCGGTATGTGGTCTCTGGAGGGCTTTTTATCCTGGGACTCTGGGCCCCTGGACTTCGTCCCCAGTCCTACGCCTTGAAGGTTAATGAAGAAGATCAAGATGTAGAGAGGTCCCAGGTACACCTGAATTTCTGAACCTTAGAGCCTGTCTTAATTTCATTGCCTGTCATCCTTTTTTGCCACCATAATAATTCTTTCTCAAATCTCAGTTTATGCCACACGAGGCTTTCTGACCTCATCAGGAATCATTTGGGGTCTAAGATAACTGGAAGCTGCAGTCCCATACATTTTCCCTAGAGGGTTTGGCTAGGGCACTTCCTTTTTTTTTTTTTTTTTTTATTAATGTTGACTTATTTATTTTGAGAGAGTGTGTGTGCGAATGGGGAGGGAGCAGAGAGAGAGAGAGAGAGAGAGAGAGAATCCTAAGCAGGCTCCAGGCTCTGTGCTGTGAGTACAGAGCCCAATGTGGGGTTTGATCTTATGAACTGTGAGATCATGACCTGAGCCGAAATCAAGAATCTAGTCACTTAACCGACTGAGCCACTCAGGTGCCTCTAGGGCACTTCTCTCTGATTTCTGAGCTCTCCTCCCCTATGTGTTTTACATTCCTAGGTTCAGTCAACAGAGGAAGCACCAGGCTCTACCTGGCGAGACCTTGGCAGGAAGCTCCGCCTACTGAGTGGCTACCTGTGGCCTCAAGGGAGTCCAGCTCTGCAGCTTGTTGTGCTCATCTGCCTGGGACTCATGGGATTGGAACGGGGGCTGAACGTATTGGTCCCCATCTTCTACAGGAACATAGGTGAGGGGGGAAGGAGTGCCAGCTCAGCTCTTTCTGGTCCTTTATTCGGCCTGGTGAGGGATGGGGGCCCAAACCTAGGAAGATGGGACAGTGTTAGGAGCTGGATAATCAGAAAGAGGCTGTGGCTGGTGCCCAGATCGGTTTCTTCTGAAGAGTGTCCTGGGCGCCATAAGTGGCCTCTGACTTATTTTCTCCACCATAGTGAACTTGTTGACTGAGAAGGCGCCTTGGAGTTCCCTGGCCTGGACTGTTATCACCTATGTCTTCCTCAAGTTCCTCCAGGGCGGTGGCACTGGCAGCACAGGTATGAGGGATTCTGCTATCCCCCTGGCTGGTATTCGTCCCTCCCTGCCTTCCTCCCCCAAGCATCCCTCCCCTGACCCCTTGGGGTTCTCAGACTTTTCATGTCTGGGTACTGGGCCGATGTCATTTGGCCCCTAAGCTCTACTGAGGCCTCCCCTGGCTCCCCACAGGCTTTGTGAGCAACTTGCGCACGTTCCTGTGGATCCGAGTACAGCAGTTCACATCGCGGCAGGTGCAGCTGCACCTCTTCTCCCACCTGCATGAGCTCTCGCTGCGCTGGCACCTGGGGCGCCGAACGGGGGAAGTGCTACGGATTGTAGACCGGGGCACATCCAGCGTCACAGGGCTGCTCAGGTGCCAGGCCAGTGGAAATGGAGTGTGGGAGGGTGGGGCTGGAGACACAGGAATGAAGGGGCTGTCCAGAGAAAGCACCCAGCTTCAGCTGCCTCTCCATCCTTTTTTTTTTTTTAACTTCAAGATTAGCATGCACCTGCTCTCATAATAAGACAAATAAAATGGAGCAAATATCTTATGTGATATCTTATAAATTTTACTTCTCCAAAGGCTCCCACTCCATCTAGTATGTTGAGTTCTGCTTTTTACGTGTTCACACGTATACAGCACTAATATATTGGGGAGGGTTCTCATAAAATAAGCAGTATCATGACATAGGTGTCATTCTTAGAGTTGCTTTATTAATAAGACATTAGGGAGATATATTCTTACTAGGCATGAAGCTCCCTCTCATTCATTCTAATTGACACGGCATTCTGTGCTTGGGGCAGGTACAGTTTACTTAGCCACCCACCTCTTGAGGGTTAGTTAGCTTGATTCTGGTCTGTTGCTATTGAAAAGCAAAACACTAGGGTGCCTGGGTGGCTCGGTTGGTTGAGCATCTGACTTTGCTAGGGTCATGATAACTCGGTTCGTGAGTTTGAGCCCCACGTCAGGCTTTGCACTGATAGTGCGAAGCCTGCTTTGAATTCTCTGTCTCCCTCTCCCTCTGCCCCATCCCGATTCATGCACAAATGTGCGCGAGTGCTCTCTCTCTCTCTCTCTCTCTCTCTCTGTCTCGAAGATAAATAAACGTTTAAAAGAAAAAGAAAACACCACGCTGAAATTCCTGGAGGCAGAGTTGCTGGCTCTAAGCCCCTAAACCTTTCTTTGTCGCTTGACTTGCCCTCCTAGCTACCTGGTATTCAACGTCCTCCCCACCCTGGCTGACATCACCATTGGCATCATCTACTTCAGCATGTTCTTCAACGCCTGGTTTGGCCTCATTGTGTTCCTGTGCATGAGTCTTTACCTCAGTGAGTGCTGCTTGGTGAAGGCGTCTCCCGGAACTATGCTAGGGACTCCCTTGGGCATGAGTCCCGCCCCCACTCAGGTGGCCCACCACGGGGAGGTTGTAGATCAGTGGACTTGAATAAGCTCCTGCTGCTCCCCAACATGATGGGTTGGCCTCCTCCTCTGCCAGGGGAACCTTAGCTCAGCCTGGATGGAGGGCCAGGGAAGGGCATCCTGGTCACATTAGGGGCCTGCTGTGGGTACAGGGCAAGGAGAAACCTCATTTGTGTAACCAGATGCAGCTTGGCTTCACTTGGCCACCAATGAAGCATTTTCACACCAAGGCTTTGCACAGGCTGCAAAGGTGTCTCTGTCACAGCCCCTTCCCTCAGGGAGCTTAGTGCTCTTTCCCTTTGGGAATCTGGGTCCCTGGCCTGTAGTACAGGGTTCACGTGTATGTGGCAGATAGCAGACATCCTCTTGTGGTCTCTGGTTTGGGGTGATGTCTTGATCGCTTCTCCCTCCTCCTCCTGTCCCTCGCAGTCCTGACCATTGTGGTCACTGAGTGGAGAACAAAGTTTCGACGTGCTATGAACCTACAGGAAAATGCCACCCGGGCACGAGCCGTGGACTCTTTACTAAACTTTGAGACGGTAATGAAGGCCTCGGTGGCAGTAGCGTGAGGCACAGTGGCTGGTGGAGCAGCATGTCTGGGACCGGCAGGGCTGCTAGGGAGCTGGGGGGGGTGGGGTGCTGTTTAAAATGAGGAAGGGGGGATTGGGGACCTGGAGGAAATAATCCAGGTGTAAATGCTGCAGCCACGTCTTACAACCGTGGTTTGAATTCATCAGGTGAAGTATTATAACGCAGAAGGTTACGAAGTGGACCGCTACCGAGAGGCCATTATCAACTATCAGGTGAGGATGCTAGTTTGAGGCCTGCCGAGAGCAATGGCCTAGCCTCGCGGAATTGCCAGGGCCAAGAGGAGTACGGTTCTGGCTGAAAATTTGAGGTTGAAGATGCCTGGGCCCAGGTTTGGATTTGGTGAGAGTGTATATGTGACATCCTCCCCCACCCCGCTAACCCCTGCCCCGTATTATTGCCCCAGGATTTGGAGTGGAAGTCAAATGCTTCACTGGTTTTACTAAATCAGACCCAGAATCTGGTGATTGGACTTGGGCTCCTTGCTGGCTCCCTGCTTTGTGCATACTTTGTCAGTGAGCAGAAGCTACAGGTCAGAGAATTGTGCTGGGGACAGGGCAGAGGGCCTATGTCTGGGCCCCCAGGTTCCTGGGTGGGAAGCGGGAAGGTGACAGCCTGAAGGCCTTCTGTGACTCTGCACTTCTCTGTGGATCTTCACAAGGTTGGGGACTTTGTGCTGTTCGGCACCTACATCATCCAGCTGTACATGCCCCTCAACTGGTTTGGCACCTACTACAGGTAACTGATCTCCCACCCTCACCTGTTGAGGATACACAGTTCTTTCCCCAACTCCTCAGAGGAGCCCCAGCCAGCACTGTTTTTGCAGGATGATCCAGACAAACTTCATTGACATGGAGAACATGTTCGACCTGCTGAAAGAGAAGACAGAAGTGAGTGAACGGTGGGGGGGGGGGGGGGGTTGGGGGGGAGTGCGGGGAAGTCGGAGCCCACACAGTGCTCCTGGTGTCTGGAGAGTACCAGACCTGTAATGGCAACATGCCTGGGTCCCACTCTCCCAGGTGAAGGACCTTCCTGGAGCAGGGCCCCTGCGTTTCCAGAAGGGCCAGATAGAATTTGAGAATGTGCACTTCAGCTATACCAGTGGGTGAGCCCCCCTTTTGCCATCTCACAGCCCCCTTTCCCACTGTCCATATGCAATCTTGCCCCCATTCCCCACCCTCCTCATCCCCACCCCCACGCCATCCCTGCTTCTCAGCCCACCACTGCCTGGAAAGAGAGCCTGAGCAGGGGAGGGGCAGGGCCCGGTAGCAGCTCTGCTGATGGAAGGGGGCACTGGGAGTACAGCAGGCCTGCTGACCATGCCCACCCTTCCTTGCAGGCGAGAAACCCTGCAGGATGTGTCCTTCACTGTCATGCCTGGACAGACACTGGCCCTGGTGAGAGGAGACCCAGCCCCTTGGCCCAGACTCCTTGAGTTTCCCTATTGCGGTGCTCATGGAAATTTGTGACCCAGGCTGTGGAGTCAGAATCCTGTCACAGTGGGCCACAGGATTGAATGTAGCAGCCTCCACGGACATTGGTGGCTTCTTGGAGAGCAAGCCTTAAAAGCCAGTGGGCCTGAAAATATTTTCCTTCTGTTTCCAATGCAACAGGTGGGCCCATCAGGAGCAGGGAAGAGCACAGTATTGCGCCTGCTGTTCCGCTTCTATGACCTCAGCTCTGGCTGCATCCGAATAGATGGGCAGGACATTTCCCAGGTAAGGTTGCTCGGGAGGAGTTTGTGACTTAGGGGCCTGTGTGTGAAAGAATAGCGTCCTGTGAAGTGCTGGCCACTCTCCAGGGAGAGAAGGAGATGTCACCCCTGCAGAAAGCTGCAGCAAGAGACCTCAGCCTTCTTGGCATTCCGTGGCCTATCCAAGTAAAGTAGTCATGAGCGTAAAAAGCGTATTTTCTCTTTGTAGACAGGGAAATAGACTCGGGAAGGTCGAGTGATTTGCCCCCACAGCTAGAATTATTTGGGGGGCTGGTGACAGGTTTCCTGTACCTCATCCCATGTGCTTCCCTCCAGTCCGTCCTATCTCCCGGGCCTGGGGCAGTCTCACAGGCTGAGGCATATGGTCTCTTGGCCCCAGGTGACCCAGATCTCCCTCCGGTCTCACATTGGAGTCGTGCCCCAGGACACCGTCCTCTTCAATGACACCGTCGCCAACAATATCCGCTATGGCTGCATCACAGCCGGGGACGAGGAGGTGGTGGCTGCTGCTCAGGCCGCGGGCATCCATGACACCATCCTGGCTTTCCCTGAAGGTGAACTTCCCTGCAGAGTCCGTGCCCTGCCTGATTGAGTCCTGCTGTCCCCACCCCCCCGCCCCCCGACCTCTGTTCCATCCCTTCCTGCCCGTCTGGTCACAGAAACCAAGTTTATTATGTGTGACTAGAGGGAGGTGGGCGATATTCACAGGATACGAGACACAGGTGGGCGAGCGGGGACTGAAGCTGAGTGGTGGGGAGAAGCAGCGTGTGGCCATTGCTCGTACCATTCTCAAGGCTCCAGACATCATTCTGCTGGATGAGGTGAGAACCCTGGGCAGCCCAGTCTCCTCCTTCCTCCTTTGCCTGTGGCCAGGCCATTCCTGGTGGGCAGTTTTCCCTCACGGATAGATATCATGAATCCTGGCTTCATAAAAACACCTTACGGTTCTCAAGTGCAGACAGATTCTTTTTGATTCCCGAGGCCTCCCTCAGCTAGCAGCTGGCATCCTCCTTCCGTGGGGATTTGGGGTGGCAGGGGCAGGTTTACACAGATCCTCTCTGTAGGCAACGTCGGCGCTGGATACGTCTAATGAGAGGGCCATCCAGGCTTCTCTGGCCAAAGTCTGTGCCAACCGCACCACCATCGTAGTAGCACACAGGTACAGGACCGGGGCAGCAAGCGGCGGGGGGCCCACTCGTGTTGTGTGGTGCATAACCCAGTTCTGATTTCTCAGGCTCTCAACTGTGGTTGATGCCGACCAGATCCTCGTCTTCAAGGATGGCTGCATTGTGGAGAGAGGACGGTAAGGAACACAGCAGGATGAATGAGGCAGGACCTCTGAATTGGGGGCCCCAGGAAAAGGTGAAATCCCAGGAGTTTCTGAAAGGGATCTCCCTTGCCAATCGCACTCATCTCTGTGGGCTGCTGGTGAGGACTCTTGGGGTTGAACTGATAGCTGGGACCTACACTTTCCACTTTGCCCCAGGCACGAGGCTCTGTTGTCCCGAGGTGGGGTGTATGCGGAGATGTGGCAGCTGCAGCAGCGGGGACAGGAAGAAGTCTCTGAAGACACCAAATCCCAGACTGAGACACAGTGACAAGAGTTGTGGCCACTTCCCTCCAAGAGGAAAACTCAGAAGGGAATGAGATGTATCCCTTTTCCCAGTATATTTCATGCTGGGGTTGGGGTATGGTGCTAGCTATAGTGAGAGCAAAGAACCTTTCAGAAAAGCACTTTTTGGGGAAATAAAAGTGTGGACTATGCCAGGATCCTTGTGACTTTGATGTGGGGTACTGCCGTGGGCCTCTACACTTAAGTCAGGGGAGCATTCTTGACAGGACCCCCCGGGTTTCGGTTGTAGAGGAGAAAGAAACACAGCACTTGGAGGTCTTATTGACTGCCAAGATCCTTTATTCTTTGCAGGCCCCTCCTTGTCCCCTCGGCATGAGGCAGCCCCAGTGTAAGGGGGATTACATGATGCAGGGAGCTGAACGGGGCCTGGCCGGCATCCCCCGAGGCCCAGCCGCCGGATGGTTCTAGCCGCTCTCTCCTATGCAGCTGGAGAGGCCAGCGGGGCCTTCTGTGGGCTGGGCTCCACAGCTGTTCCTCCTGACGCTCCCTGGAGGGGGCCTCCGTTTCTTCTCCTTCTCCTCAGTCTTCCAGGCTGCTCCCAGCCTCCTCTCCCTCTGTACCCTAGAGGTGTGAGGGCCATAGTCCTCCTCAGCCGAGCCTCCCTCCCCAAGCCCAAGGCCCTAGCACAGGCTGCAGTTGGACGGCTTCAAGGTGCGACTTTGCGCCTGGAGCAAGGAAGGGGGAAGGAAGGGAAGGAAGACAGGGTGCGACGTCAAGGAAATGAGGGACAGTCCTCACTTCAGAGCCCAGCGTGGGCTAGAGTCACACCAAAAGCAAAAGGATAACCACCATTCCACACTCTCTACCACTTGAAGAAAGCCCCCCAAACTCCCAACGCAGGACCTCAACTCCCCCCACCCAGTCCTCATACCTGCTGCCGTTGGTATTCTGCCTCACTTGCTGATAGTGCTTGTGCTAAAGCTAAGTCTTCTTCCTCCTGAGAACTGAGAGGGAGGAACAGCTTAAACTAGATGACAATAATATCTGAAACATGAGTGTCTTATCTGTTAGGCATCGCCGTGCTAAGCACTTCTGAGTATTATCTCAATCTCCACACAACCCTATAAGTAGGTAGGTATTAGTACTGGTCCATTTTAGAGGAAACTAAGAACCTTATAACCTTATAGGTTAAAAGAACTTGTCAGAGATCATATAGTTAATAAGCTTCATTTTGAGCCCAAGTGCCTAACCATCATCCTACATGGGGTTGGAGTGGTCCCACGTACCTCCCTCCAATCTGAGCTTTTGCCCGCATCCCATCGTCTTTCACCAGAGTAGGTACCTTGGGACCTGGGGTTTGGTCTCTGCCAGGGACAGTTCTAGGGCTCGTTGCAGAGCCTCATCCTCACTCTGTAAAAAGGAGAAAGACCAGTTGCCTTGGACTTTATTCTCCGTGTGGGTTTCCTTCTGTCCATCCAACCTCCACCCAACTCACCAAGCCATTCTGCAGAGCAATCACCGGAGGGGCTGTCCGGGATGGAGACTGGGTTGTGGCTCTATGGCAGACATTCAAGAGGCTGAGGTCAGAGATGCAAAGGGGAAAAAGGGAGAGGAGAAACAGGCAGGCCTACCTGCTGGGAGAGGTAGATGAAGGCAATGTCCGACTCGGGCTGGGGATGGTGCTTGTAGAAGAAGCTTGTGCTCTGGAGATGGCAGCAAGTCTGTAGAGAAGAGACACTCTTGGCATGCTTCCAAGGATAGCTTGCAGGCTCCTCCCAGGCCTTACCCAGGAAGTCAGGAGGGGAGTTCCTCCAAACAGCCTAGAAAAATAGGCACTTGAAAATGAAGCTAAAAGACTCCCCTAGCCAAAGGCAACAGGTTTGAAGCTCCCCAACTTGTAATGAAAGAGGCTGAGTAAGTTCCAAAAGGATGGGGAGATCCTAAAGGCACAAGTACTGGACTTGGTTGCAATTACCCTGCCCGGCTGGTTGGGTGACCCTCCCCAGAGCAATCATGGTCCAGTGGGTGACGGTGCTTGATGCAGAAGTTTCGGCCACAGCGTTCACAGGTCAGTTTCATCATTTCTCGCTGCCGGCAGCCAGAGCGTTCACACTTATTGGTGAAGATCTGAGGTGGAGTGGGAAGGTTTGCCTCTGCTGAGACTCTGACCCCCACTTCTCGAACCCCATCATAACAGCTGTTCCAGTTTGCAAGCATCCATGGTCCCAGCTAGGTCATGGCTAACCCCTCCAATGCTTACCTTACGTTTTTGCTGTGCTGGATCTGAGCGACAGTCTCGGTCAATATGCTCCCCCACAGCACGGTCAGGGGGCTCCCCTCTGGCCACAGGTACAGGCACATTACAGAGTGGGCATACAGGTACCTGGATATCCTAGAGTTAAGGAGCAGGGTTCAGTCTGTGGCCCGCTCCCAGTCCAACCAAATATCAGGTCCTGAAACAGCCTCCCTGAAAGAACCTGGATATGCCCCCTATAACGCACAAGGAAACAATGTTTGCACCGCTGAGCCTCAAAGCAATAAAGCAGAGGAAAAGAGAGGCAGAGGGATTCCGGAGATGCTGCATGCTTTCTCCACCCGCCCCCTCTCACCCTCAGACCGCCCCCTCACCTTTTGGTAAGCAGACCCACAGTGATGCTGGGCGTAGGCCACATGGTCTGCGCAGAAGATGCCCGAGCAGGCGTCGCACTTCAGCGGCAGAAAATCTGCAAGAAGTGGGTCGGATTACAGGCCCAGCGGGACCTCGACGTCGTTCCCACTCACTCAAGCCTTCCACTCGGTAAGGAAAAACGGCCACCGGGTTTGCAGCAAACTATACCCGTTCCTAGGCTCCATCTCCTTAGCCACGCCCCCTTAGTCACCCACCCCAACTTCGATCCCCGCCCTCCTCTGACACTTCCAGCCCCGGAGCCCACCCTTCGCCCCACCTTCAGCTCCAAGCCCCGCGGGCCCGGCCCCGCCCCCCACGCGCTCCGCCCCTCACCCAAGCGCTGACAGCTCGGCTCGGAACAGTGAGCCCCGAGGTCCGGAAACTCCATCGCCGGACCGGGCGGGGCCGGCTGGCCGAAGAAGCGGCGCTGATCGTGTCCAGGGCTCCCGCGCCGGGCCAGGCCACGACCCCGCACTCTGGGGGGCTCCCAGCTCCGCCCTTTCCTCTCCCCCGCCCAGCCCGAGTTACCGGAGCCTGAGCCCTTCCCGACCAGCGGGGTCCCACTCCTCCCTCGGCGCGCGCGGGCGCACTGACGTCATCGCGCAGGGCGGGCACGTCCCGCGCAGTCTCGGGGCGGCGGGAGGAGCGCCCTTGCAGAGGAGAGCCCAGCCCTTCCCTGCTGGGTGAGGCGAGGGCGTGGCTGCGCGCGGCGCGCCGGCTTTGCTCCCAGAAGAGCGAAAGGACCGGCGAGGACGAGGGTAGATATCTTGGGGAAGGCGGGCTGGGGTAGCTTGGGGTCTTTTACAGTTGGGTCCCTTGCCCGCTTCTCGCTCTCACACTTTCCCCCTCGCCCTTTCGTCCGCTGCCACGGCTGCACTTCCTGTCCACGAGCTGAAGATTCCCATATTTCCTCGAAGTGCAGAATTTTCTCCGGATCTGTGGATCCTTCCTCCAGGTTTAGCTCTGATGCCCTTTCCGTAAGACTTCCCTGACCCTCCCCAGTACCTGCTCTGTGATCTCCCTGGTTCTGTGCTAGCACCCACATCACCTTATTGTAATCAGCTGGTCACACAGGCGCACATAAATGTACTGGGAAATCAGGGACCACGTCTCCCTAGTTCTGGGTCCCTAGCACCCAGCGCAGTGCCTAGAATTGTGTGGTTTTGTTTATGTGGGTTTGATAGTATTTCAAAAATTGTTTTTAGAAGTAAAGTCGTTTTGCTGTAAGAATGAAGTAAGTTGTGTCAGGCTGTCATGGTCTCCTCTGTTCTCACAGGTAGGAACTCAGCCCCTCAGCCGCTGAGGCGCCCCTGGGAGCTTATTAATAAAAACATATGGGCGCCTGGGGGGCTCAGTCGGTTAAGCATCCGACTCTTGATTTCGGCTCAGGTCATGATCTCACGGGTTGGTGAGATCAAGCCCCGAGTCAAACTCTGTGCTGACAGTGCAGAGTCTGCTTGGGATTCTCTTTCTCTCTTTCTCTCTCTCTCTCCCCCTTCCCCTCTGCTCCTACCCAGCTCACTCTCTCTGAAAATAAAAATAAAATAAACTTAAAAAAAAAAAAAAGCTTAATAGTGGCGCCTGGGTGGCTCAGGCAGTTAAGCGTCCGACTTAGCTCTCAGGTCATGATCTCGCAGTTTGTGAGCTCGAGCCCCACATTGGGCTCTGTGCTGACAGCTCTGAGCCTGGAGCCTGCTTCGGATTCTGTGTCTCCCTCTCTCTCCCTGCCCCTCCCCTGCTCGTAGTCTGTCTCTCTTTCAGAAATAAATAAACATTAAAAAATATTTAAAAAAATGAAATAAAAAATTTAAAAAGCTTAATCAAAACATATGAAGAAGCAACTGGATGATATATGCAAAGACATGTCATACAGGGCAAATATATACATTTCAGGAACCCCCAGTCTGGGGTGGACAAGTATCTTTTTAAGTCAAAACCTGAAGGATGAGTGCATGATAGCTAAGTGAAGGCTAAGGGAGAGAGGAGTAGAGTGGAAGGAGATGGTATTCCAGGCAGAGGAATCAGCAGGGACAAAGACCCGGAGATAAGAGAGGGAACGAGGTCTTTACATCAACTTTAAAAAAGCTTGGGGCATCTGGATCTTAGGGTATAAAAAGCAATCTGGAGGGGAAGCTGGAGAGCTAGCAGGGGTCACATTAGCTCAGATAGTGGAGGCCACAGTAGTATTGAGAACTTCAGCATAAATGTAACAAGAGACTACAGATAGCTTTAAGTAGGGGAGGAACATGATCAGGTTTGTATTTGGGGAAGATCACCCTGGCTTCAGAGTGGGGAACAGATCAGAGGAACTAGGAGATCGGAAGAAGGGAGACCAGATAGGATACCAGCTGCTACAATCCAAGCAAGAGATGATGATGGCTTGAACTGGAGTGGGGGCAGTGTTTAGAATTAGAGTTCAGTAAGGAGTTTAGGTATGAGATAGATATTTTAAAATAAGTAAATTATCTGGGGTGCATGGGTGGCTTAGTTAAGTGTCCAACTTCGGCTCAGGTCATGAGCTTAAGGTTCATAGGTTTGAGCCCCGCGTTGGGCTCAGTGCTTATAGCGTGGAGCCTGCGTGGAATACTCTCCCTTTCCTTCTCTTTGCTCCTCCCCTACTCGCACATGTGCACAGTCTTTCTCTTTCTCTCAAAAAAATAAAAGTAACTTTCCAATATATCACTGAAAGGATAAAATGAAAGGGGGGAATTCTATTTTCCCAGAGCAATTATGAAGTACTTAGAAAAAAACATTTTAAGAAAAATCCCAACCTTATCTGCAGGAAACACCTTGACTTACCTCTATGCAAAAGCTCAGCCAAATGGGGTTAGTGTATGGGGTACACTTTGGCCATTCCTTCAGGGAAATTCTGGCTGCTGCTTCCCTCAACCCACCCTCACACCCTGGGGTGGCTCAGGACAACCATGTTTCTGCCCTCCCAGCGATGATTGGTCTGGGGGTAATCATCTGACACATGCTAGGTATCTAGGCTTGTGTTGCCCCAAAAGCATAGCGTGAGATAAGGATCTGGGTGCAGGTGGTTCATGTGGGAGGTAATCCCAGCCAAAGTAGGAGACGGAGACAAGGAAGGAAAGAAAACCAATAGAGAATGTTATCGAGGGGCACCTGGGTGACTCAGTCGGTTGAGCATCCAACTTTGGCTCAGGTCATGATCTGGCGGTCTGTGAGTTCGAGCCCCGTGTTGGGCTCTGGTGACAGCTCAGAGCCTGGAGGTTGCTTCAGATTCTGTCCTGTCTCCCTCTCTTTCTCTGCCCCTCCCCCACTCTCTGTCTCTCTGTCTCTGAAAAATGAATAAATGTGAAAAAAAAAAAAAAAGGAATGTTACTGAGGGGTGCCTGGGTGGCTCAGTGACTCATGATCTCACGGTTCATGGGTTCAAGACCCACGTCAGACTCTGCACTGGCAGTACGGAGCCTGCTTTGGATTCTCTCTCCTCTCTCTCTGCCCCTCCCCAACTCACACACAGTCTCTCTCTCAAAAATAAATAAACATTAAAAAGAAAAAGAATGTTATCGAGCTGATTACCACTGTGGTAATAGGAGCTCAGTTCCACTGGGATATAGAATGCACCTCAGAATTGTCTTTCTAAAGGACAGAAGGCTGGGCGGACTCCTGTCTGCCGTAAGTTGGGGATTGTTGCTGGGGGTGATAACTCCCCCACACTCACTTGGTACAGCCAATCTGCACCTGTATGTGAGCTGACTGAGCTATGGAGGCTTTGCCCCGGGGGCAGAAATGGTGAGGCTGGGTTTTGAGGTGGGAAGCCAGTAAGGCTTATAGGAACTGTCCCCAGCAGTAGCTGAAGTCATAGATGGACCAAGCAAATGTGGCCCGGGGCACCAGGAGCATCTGCTGTATTTGGCTATACGGCCAATCAGATTCTTTCCCAAGAATTTGGAATTGAGGCCGAGAGAATCAGTATTCATAATATATAAGCTATAGGATGGCCATCTGCCATAGTACCATACTGTCATACTGACTGGGGGACGGGAGAGGAGATTGCTATCTGCAGTCCTCTGTTATCTGCAGTGGGACACAGTGAGCTCCATAAAAAGAGGTTAATCTTGTGGCTCACACATTTGGGCTTAAGTCATATCATGACCTAAGTCTTTTGCCTCCTCCCAAAGTCTACACCCCGATGAAACTATGGCTAACTGCTATTATTTCATTGAGTTCATTTTGTCTGTTTTAAGATAGTTAGGAGTCATCCCAGTAGATTCAGGGTATTTCTCAAGGCTTTGTCAGAATCTCTGATCACAACCTGATGTCAGGCTGATGACATTGTGGAGGCTCTTGATGCAGGTGTGCATGTGAGGGCCCTCTGCCATGGGGGTCCAGCTTTTGACGTAGGTCCCTAAGAAAGAACAGTTGTTGAAGAACCTGCCATTTGTGAACTCCAGAACTCCGTATCTGTGAAATCCACCATCAGTTCCGTTAGAGTTAAACTTACGAAATTGCTAACATTTGACTATTTTTTTTAACTTAAAATGTTTCCATATGATTTAATCTAATCTAAGCAGCATATATCATGGGCAAGAATTGTGTTTCTCTGACCTTCTATCTAATCCTCAGCCTGCTGGGATTTTGACCCCAGACATGAAAGCAAACAGTTACTGTCTGAGAGTATGGTTTAAAGTCCACACACCTTAAAAACAGATGTGTCCAATGTCTATGTACCTCTGCCCTTCAAGCTTCTGCCATTTGCTACTAATAATACATAGGAAGAAAGTATTAGATAGGATTCAGGCAAAGCTGCCATAACAGAGTCTCAAAAACAGTGGCACAAATGAGAAAGAAGCTTAATTTCTCGTTTGTGTAATAATCCAGGGCTTGGACACCTCCTATTTTGTGTCTCCACCATCCTAAGCTGTTGCCTTTGTCCATACGGTCCCAAATGAGTCCTTGCTCCAGGCAGCAGAGCGAGGGGGAAGAAAAGGAGAGCGCTCCCTACAACTTCAGGGCATGACCCTGAATTTGCATACATCACTTCTGTGCACTTCGGATAGTCACATGATCTCCGTCATGCTCATTCCCTAGCTGGGAAATGTAGTCCTTAGCTGGATAGCCATGTGCCCAGATAAAATTTCAATTATTTTATCAGTGAAAGAAAACAGATATTTGGGAGAAAGCTAGTGTCACAAGGGGAGATAAAGGATACATTTTGTGGTATGTGGACCATCTTGAGTTTGAAGTAGTAAAGAAGGTGCTGGGTCACTTAATGTAGCACAGCAGCCAAGATTGTAGAAGGCTTCTTAGCTCATGGGGTTTGAAGATGAGAACAATGGGATTGAGCAGTACTTGGCCACTCTTCTGCTGTAGCCCACTCTGTTGATTGTCTACCCAACAGCCTTTCCCCAGCTCCCTCCTTGAGGACAAAACCATGATTTTAATCACCCTTTTCCAAGCAGTCGTGTTTTACATGGATCCCTTTGCAGCCACCAGGATGAGTCTTAAAAGGCCTAAGTCAGTGTTTTTCAAACTTTCTAACCACTACTCATATGTTATACCCATTAAAATAATTTTTTTAAGTTCATTTATTTTGAGAAAGAGAGCAATCAGGGGAGGGACAGAGAGAGAGAGAGAGACAGAGACAGAGAGAGAATCCCAAGCAGGTCCTGCACTGCCAGCGCAGAGCCTGAAGTGGAGCTCAAACTCAGGAACTACAAGATCATGACCTGAGCCGAAATCAAGAGTGAGATGCTTAACCGATTGAGCCACGCAGGCACCCTCATTTTATACCCATTTTATAACTACATTGATACTCAACACACACACACACACACACACACACACACACACACACACACACACACCCCAGAGGCCAAAACTGATAGTTGACGTCATTATGTTTATGTTTGATGCACTCTGATATTCTATTTCATTTTTTTTTAATGCTGGTTGCCATACTGTATTATTTCCATCCCACCATCCTATAAATGGGTTGCAAACTTTAGTTCAAATTTAAAAAATCCCCACAAAAAAAAAAAAAAAAAAAAGGAAAGAAAAGAAAGCCCTCCTGCTCTAAGCCGATTAAACTGCCCTCATTCACCTTGGTTAAGGCATATAATACAATTTGTACCTGAAAGAAAAGTTGGTCCTAAACCTTAAAAAAGACAAAATGATGATTGTTGTTTTAAAAATATAATGATAGAGTTTTTCTAATAAGCCTGCTTGACCTTCATCTGGCACTCTTGGAAATATAGCTGTTGTTACAGTATATTTGGCTAACAATCCACTGCTGATAAAAGTACAGTTTACAGTTTTGTACCATTAACCTGTGGAAATTGATACGGTGTTGTTCTTATATAGCCTTGAAGAAACACTAACCACAAAGGCGTTATTTTTTTGCCTGTGGAACATTCATTGGTTTGTACCTAACCTAATAATTATGTTCACTTATTGATATACATATTTCTTCCTTGAAAGCAGGGAACCAACTTTTTGTATTTAAAACATTTTTTTAAATGTTTACTCATTTTTGAGAGAGAGAGAGAGAGAGAGTGAGCGAGCTTGCGGTTGTGAGAGTGGGGGAGGGACAGAGATGGGGGGACAGAGGATCTGAAGTGGGCTCTGTGCTGACAGCAGATTTGGGGCTTAAACCCACGAACCACAAGATCATGCCTGAGATGAAGTTGAACACTTAACCAACTGAGCCACCCAGGCGCCCCAACTTTTTGTATTCTTTAAAAAAAATTTTTTTTTAATGTTTATTTATTTTTGAGAGACAGAGCATGAACGGGGAAGGGGCAGAGAGAGAGGGAGACCCAGAATTCAAAGCAGTTTCCAGGCTCTGAGCTGTCAGCACAGAGCCCAAAGCGGGGCTCAAACCCATGAACTGTGAGACCATGACCCGAGCTGAAGTCAGACGCCCAACCGACTGAGCCACCCAGGCACCTCCACTTTTTGTATTCTTCACCAGTTCCTTTATTTATGATTTAAATAAAACCTTTATATGCACTTACTGTCTACTTAGATGAGAATTTATTTCTGCTCTAAACATTACCTGTGACAGGTAGCTTTCAGGCAGCCATTTTGTGACCATGAATGGAGCCAAGCAGAGAGGACAAGTCAACATGTTCAAGGTGGCAGAGAAGAGAGATGGGAAAGATCCAGCCAGAGTTGTTGATAAATTAACCTACCCTGAGCACCACATCTGGCCTTTTGTTATATGACAGAATAAGGGTCTTGGTTAGTGAAGTTTTCTGTGTTTTGCAACCCAAACTTCCTTTACGATATACCTGTTATGGCAGCTCACATTAATAAAAATGAACATGTGATTCATTCAGTTGGAGCTTTTTGCTGGTGGATTGTCTACACATGGTGTTGGGTGTGGTGGTAGCAGTAGAATGATTTCTGAGCTCCCGACCAACCTTACAGACCCTCCCTTCACAGCTCTGGCAAGATTCCTGATATACTAATATTATAATCTGTGCATTAATATTATGTTTAGGGGCACCTGGGTGGCTCAGTCGGTTAAGCATCTGACCAGCTCAAGTCATGATCTCATGGCTCGTGAGTTCAAGCCCCACGTTGGGCTCTGTACTGACAGCTCAGAGCCTGGAGCCCACTTATTCTCTGTCTCCCTCTCTCTCTGCCCCTCCCCTGTTCACGTGCTGTCTCTCTCTCCTTCAAAATAAACATTAAATTTTTTTTTTAAATATTCTGTTTACTAGTATTTTATTTTATTTTATTTTATTTTATTTTATTTTATTTATTTTATTTAACATACATTTATCCTTGAGAGACAGAGAGAGAGAGAGTATGAACAGGAGAGGGGCAGAGAGAGAGACACACACACACAGAATCGGAAGGTGTCAGCACAGAGCCCTATGTGGGGCTCAAACTCACGGACTGTGAGATCATGACCTGAGCCAAAGTCGGACGCTTAACCGACCAAGCCACCCAGACACCCCTCTGATTACTTATTGTTAATCTTAAATAATTTCCAAGGCTTAGGGGTGCCTGGGTGACTCAGTCAGTTAAGCACCTGACTCTTCATGTTGGCTCAGGTTATGATCTCATTGTAGGATCAAGCCCCGGATCAGGCTCCATGCTGAGTGTGGAGGCTGCTTGGGATTCTCTCCCTCCCTCTCTCTGTCCCTCCCCTGCTCGTGCTTGCTCTCTCTCAAAATAAATAAATAAACTTAAAAAATAATAAATATTTCCCAGGGCTTAATAAATGCTTTTATTTTGTTTTAATATACAACTACCAGATTTTGAATCATCCTCTTCATATTAAACTATAGTCATTTGGTTTCAAGATTTTTTTTTTCCTGTCTACATTCATCAGTGGCTTTAGAATTGTAGGCTTTCAGTTTTTGGAACCTTGTTTGGAGCAGACTAAACAAAGATAAACACTGTCTTTCTCTCTGCTCCCACTCCATGGATGCTCAGATAACCGAAGGCTTAGAGTCCCCTAAAAATAAAATCTTTGGAGCTCTCTCTTGAGCATGAGCCAGAATGTTTTAACCACCACAAGACTTACTTCAGACACCGCAGAGACCACAAGAGAGAGCGAAGCTCTGACAGTCTCTCTTTTCTCAGGCAAAACTCCTCCTGACCTGATGGGTTATAGCTATTTGTGTGGATCAATAGCCCAGGAGCTTTCCACAAGTTAAAAAGGGTGGTGAACCAACCCAAGTCACCACCCCCTAATGCATAGATTGAATGTAGGTTCCTCGCTCCCTGAATAAAGGAATAAAGGAGAGAAATCCAGTAAGGAGGAGATTGAGTGCACAAGAGGCTAGGAGAGTGGAAAAGGAACTTTCTGTTAAATAAAGTAGATTGAACACACACATTTTATGTTTGTCCCCTTCTCAAACTCCCCTAAAATAAGAGAATAAAGAGAGCAGAAGAAAGAACACATGATTTAAAAATGACTAGATATTATTTAGATATGATTTTTAAAAAATCTTGGAAAATGGAAAGCTAATAGAGGAGGGATGATTGGGGGCATAAGTCAATTTGGGCTGCAGGGCCTTGGAAAGGCTTGGGATGGGAAGAAACAGTTATATCTGAAGGTGAAATGGGAGACTGGGGCTGAAAACAGAGGGATGAGTTGAAGATCCACATAAGGAGCAGTTAGATTCCCAGATTCCCTCCTCTGATCTGAGCGGCCAGATGATTGGTTCTCTTACCTCAACAGAAGGCAGGAGGTATATCCTCCTGAGAACAGACCAGAGGGACTCTGGGCTTAGGGCCATCAGATGCAGCTGATGGGGGAGAAGAGAAACCACACCCTTACTTCAGCTGGCTTCTAGAGCACTGGCAGTCAAGTTTATACTCCTCATGCTGGAAAGTGCAGCCTTCTTCTCTAGGGGAACTGACCGGCCTAAGCAAAAAGATCCACAGATACTGGCATTGGGGGGTTCCCAACAAAATGGTTGTCTCTGCCAAATCACCCTACAGGAAAGATGCCAAGCACTGGGTCCTACTTGTGCCTGGAGAGTATTCATCTGGCTTTTAGGAGCCTCTACTCAAATATGAAGGAGCAAACCAGGATTTGGGAAATCTCTATCATGAAAGAGGCCAAAATAAAGAAAAAAATGTGGGGGGTGGGGGGCACCAGTGACAATGCAGGGAGCATAAAAATATAATTAATAGAACTATTATTAGGTATTATATATAATAATATTTTATTATGTGTGATTATATAATATATAGTTATATGACATTAATAATGATTAATGCAATTACCCTCAAAGAACAGATTTTTCATCTAACGCACAAGAGCAAGAAATTCTAAAAAGGGGTATTCAGAAAACAAAGAAAGTTCTTCGAAATAAAAAATATAATCACAGCATAAACAATTCAGAAGAATGGTTGCAATGTAAAATTGAGAAGATATTTTAGAAAGAAGAACAAAAAAGAAAACAAAATGGAAAAATAGGAAAGCAAAGGTAAGAAAATCTCAGTCTTTTTTTCTAAAAAATTTTTAAAGGTTTATTCATTTTTGAGAGACAGAGAGCGAGAAGGGGAGGGGCAGAGAGAGAGGGAGACACAGAATCAGAAGCAGGCTCCAGGCTCTGAGCTGTCAGCACAGAGCCCGATGCAGGGCTCAAGCCCATGAACCTAGAGATCATGACCTGAGCCGAAATCGGACCCCCAACCGACTGAGCCACCCAGGCGCCCCAGACATGAAGCTGAAAAGCCAGGTAACTTTTGTATTATTTTGAAAGGTGTGCTTCTAAACATGTATAGCTGGGAAAACTAGCATTCAAATTCACACCTTGATTCCAAGTTTAGTATTCTTTCCATGTAGCCAGAGCAGTATAATTTAGATCATAGTTCTCAACAGGGGGCAATTTTGCCCTGAGGGAACATTTGTGAGGGTGGAGGGGATTTGGGGAGGGTGCTACTGGCATCCAATGGACAGAGACCAAGGATGCTGCTCTTCATTCTACAATGAACAGGATGATCCTTATCACCACCAACAAAGAATTATCTGGCTCAGAAGGTCAATAGTACATTTAGTCAACAGCTGAGAAGCCCTGAATTTTTTTATTTTTATTTATTTATTTTTTTTTTACTGTTTATTTATTTGTTCTGAGAGAGAGAGAGAGAGCCAGCAGGGGATGGGCAGAGAGAGAGGGAGACAGAGAATCCCAAGGAGGCTGTCAGCACAGAGCCCAACATAGGGCTCGAACTCACGAACCATGAGATCATTACCTGAGCTGAAATCAAGAGTCTGATGCTTACCGAACTGAGCCACCCAGGCGCCCGGAAAACCCCTGACTTAGATGAAATGTAAAATTGGAGCTATTCTGAGCAGTTCAAATCACAGTGTCAATAATTACTAGCCGTTAGAGGTTGACAGATCAGACCAAAATGACTTCACTGATGTTTCGAGTATTTATTTTAAACAAAGGAATCATTTATTTTTACAGCAAAATGTTCAACATTTAAAAAAGTAGTTTCTGGGGGTGTCTGGGTGGCTCAGTCAGTTGAGCGGCAGACCCTTGATTTCCACTCAGGTCATGATCCTAGGGTCTTAGAATCCAGGTCTTAGATCCTAGATTCTAGACCTTAGATCCTTAGATCCTAGACCTTAGATCCCAGATCCTAGGGTCTTAGAATCCTGCATCGGGCTCCTCTCTGAGGGTGGAGCCTGCTTAAGAGTCTCGCTGTCTCCTTCTTCCTTCCCCCTGATGGAAGGAGGAGGGAGGGGGATGGGCTAGATGGGTATTAAAGGAGGGCACTTGTGATGACCACTGGGTGTTGTGGGTAAGTGATGACTCACTAAATTCTACTCCTGAAACCAATATGGTAACTAACTAGAATTTAAATACAAAAATTTTTAAAAAGCATGAATGTTAAATATATATTGTTTTACTATAGATTACCAGAATATAAAATTAATCAAATATTATTTTAAAGCATAAACTAAACACCAGTAAAAATTAAAATATAATCATAAGTAATTGAAAATAAAATTATTTGCTTTTTTTTTAAGTAATAATTTCTTAAAGAAAATATGTAAAGATTTCACCATTAAGTTTTAAGTGTATTTTTTGTGCAAATTTTCCTAGCTGCTGGAAAGGCTTTCTGGTGTTTTACTACTCAAGAGAGTGTGAGGAGATGAAGTTGTAAATCTAACTTCAAATATAGTTCTCTGATTCCTCCTTATTCAAATAATCTCATCTCTTGTTCGCGAACTTATTTTTTTTTAATTAATTAATTAATTTTTGAAAGAGAGAGCGCGAGTGGGGGAGGGGCAGAGAAAGAGGGAGACAGAATCGGAAGCAGGCTCCAGGCTCTGAGCTGTCAGCACAGAGCCTGAAGTGGGGCTCGAACTCATGATTGGTGAGATCATGACCTGGGCAGGACGCTTAACCGACTAAGCCACCCAGGCACCCCGTGTGTGTCAACTATACTTTTTAAAAAAGTTCTCAGGGCACCTGGGTGGCCCAATGGGTTAAGTAAGCATCGGACTTTGGCTCAGGTCATGATCTCACAGCTTGTGAGTTCGAGCCCCGTGTCGGGCTATGTGCTACAGCTCAGAGCGTGGAGCCCGCTTTGTATTCTGTGTCTCCCTCTCTCTCTGTTCCTCCCCCACGTGCACTGTCTCTCTCTTTCTCAAAAATAAATAAACATTAAAATAAATAACTAAATAAATAAGTAAATAAAAGTATAGTTGACACACAATGTTACATTAGTTTGAGGTGTACAACATAGCGATTTGACAAGTCTATACGTTATGTATGCTCACCCTAAGTGTAACAAGGAGATCTTTTTGAACCAATGTTTTGTTTCTTGAGGTAGATGTGATCCTTTTGATCTCTGGCAAACTCAAGTGTTTGTTTCAAATGAAAAGTTTCTGATTTGTATCCATCTTCTTTAATTTCATTGACTAGAGATTGAGATTCTGATGCAGAGAATCTATATTAATTTTCATATTGTCCTGTTATTAATTCTAGTTGTTTAAAGTGTCCTTGAACTAGTAAAAGTATTTTTGTAATAGAAGCTCATTTTGTCTGTTGACATATTTTTCTCCTCCTGAAGTCTGTGGAGTGCAATAGTGCTTTTTAAACAAGTAACACTTTGTGTGTTCAAATTTTTAATTCAGCTATACCTCATTTATAAATGACCCAGAATTCAGATTTCTTTTTCTAATGTTGAAAGAATCATTTTACCTCATCTATAATTCTATGTTGGTGCTTTAAAATAGGAGGATGTAGGGGCGCCTGGGTGGCGCAGTCGGTTAAGCGTCCGACTTCAGCCAGTTCACGATCTCGCGGTCCGTGAGTTTGAGCCCCGCGTCGGGCTCTGGGCTGATGGCTCGGAGCCTGGAGCCTGTTTCCGATTCTGTGTCTCCCTCTCTCTGCACCTCCCCTGTTCATGCTCTGTCTCTCTCTGTCCCAAAAATAAATAAAAAACGTTGAAAAAAAAATAAAATAAAATAGGAGGATGTATGGGACAACCAGAATACTGAAAAACAGTGCTATAACCACAACTAGCTGTGTAACTTTGGGCAAGCCATTTACCTCATTCGGCCTCAATTTCATCATCTGTAAAGTAGGAGGTGAGGGAGTCCTACGTCAAAATGCAGTGGTGAGGAGTACATAAAAGGATACATGTAAAGCACTTAGATCTATGTGTATCATAGTATCATGTGTACTAAATAACTTAGCAAACGTATATAATTAGCTATTACCGTATTGTCCACTTCCCACGTGTTAATACGTGGTCTTTATTTATTTATTTTTAATATGTAGATAAGCCAAATCTTTTAATGAAATTTTCAGGTAAGCTTGGTGTGGTTGTTTTAAAATATGTCCCCGAATTCTTTGCTTCTTCTCCCTTCAAAAGTGTGAGCTGGACTCAGTGACCGGTTTCTAACAAATTGAATATGGTGGAGGTGATAGAGTGTGACTTTTGACACTAGGTCATAAAAAGCATTGCGGCTTCCTTCTTGCTCTCTCTTGGATCACTTGCTCTGGGGAAGGTAGCTGTCATGTGAAGACACTTGAATGGCCATAGGAAGAGGTTAGCATGATAAGGAACTGAGGCCTCTTGCCAGTGAGTAACGGAGGCTTCTAGCCAACAGCTGTGTTCAGTGTGCCATTGTGGAAGCAGATCTGTCGGCCCCAGTCCAGCCTTCAGATAACTGCAGCCGGCCCTAGCTGACATCTTCACTGCAGCCCTATGGGAGACTTTGAACCAGAACCACCCAACTAAGCTGCTCCCAGATCCCGATCCTCAGAAATATTGTGAGATAATGTTGTTTTAGGTTG
This sequence comes from Neofelis nebulosa, assembly GCF_028018385.1. NCBI lineage: Eukaryota > Metazoa > Chordata > Mammalia > Carnivora > Felidae > Neofelis > Neofelis nebulosa. The sequence continues at coordinate 18,605,383 of NC_080783.1, forward strand.
CTAAGTTTTGGAGTAATTTGTTATGCAGAAATAGATAATCAATACACTTGGTATTGACACTTCTTGTTGATGTATAACTAATACATACAGAAATGTATATAGGTGATTGGATTTTCACAAGTTCAACACTTCCGTATAACCAGCACCCAGATCAAGAAATGAGATATCACCACCCTTAAGAAGATTCCTCCAAATGCTGCTCCCCCACCCCAAGGGTAGCCACTATCTTGACTTCTAACAATATAAATGTACTTTATATAAATGGAATCATATGTATTTTTTTGTGTCTAGTTTCTTTTATTCAATATTTTGTTTGAGATTCATGCATATGTTTGTTCTTACACTTTGTTCATTCTATTTAGTTGTCTGAAATATACAACATTTATCCACTGAATAACAAACTTCCATATGTTGTATTTATCATACGTATTTCTTCCCAACATTGTGCCACGTTTGCTTTATCATTATGTCCATCTGTCCCTCTCTCTCCCTTCCTCCCTCTCTCTACACACACAGACGCCATACATTCACATACTCATTTATTTATTTACTTTTCCAAATCATTTGATATACTTTGCAGAGAACATGACCCTTCATCTCTGAAATCTTCAGGATGTATATCCTAAAATAAGGATATCCTCTTATAGAAACAAAGTGAAATTCAGGAAGTTTGATCTTGATACAATCTTTTATGTAATATACAATCCATATTCAAATTTTACCGGTTGTCCCAATAATGACCTTTATAGGAACTTTTTTTCTCCCACCCAGATCCAAGATCATCCCTTGCATTTACTGTCATTTCTCTTTGGTCTCCTTTTCTTTTTTAATATTTTTTCTTAAGTTTATTTATTTATGTTTGAGAGAGACAGAGACAGCATGAGCAGTGGAGGAGTAGAGAGAGAGGGAGAGAGAATTCTAAGTAGGTTCTGCACTAGCCAGCACGGAGCCCGATGCAGGGCTTGAACTCACGAAACTCTGAGATTATGACCTGAGCCGAAACCAAGAGTCAGACACTTAAACGGCTGAGCCACCCAGGCACCCCACTTTGGTCTCCTTTTCAATCTTGAATAGTTCCTCAGATTTTCATTATGTTTTATGAAATAGACATTTTGAAGGGGAGTCCACTCACTTTTCATACTTAGAAAGAAAATGAGATTTCTTTTAACCTTATTCCATTTCTGCAGAGTCACATTTTTTTTCAAGCATTCACTAATACATATAACTGGATTTTTGATGAAAATATTTAGCTGAGGGGCGCCTGGGTGGCTCAGTCAGTTGAGCGTCTGACTTCAGCTCAGGTCATTATCTCATGGCTCGTGGGTTCAAGCCCCACATTGGGCTCTGGGCTGACAGCTCAGCGCCTGGAGTCTGCTTCAGATTCTGTGTCCCCCTCTCTCTCTGCCCCTACCCTGCCCTGTGTCTCTCTCCCTCAAATATAAATAAACATTTAAAAAATTTTAAAAAGATTTTAAAGGAAAATATTTAGCTGAGTCTAAATAGTTTGGTCAAAACTATTTTGGAAACATGACACTTTGATACAATCACGGAAGATCAAGCTGGTTGGGCACTCTTACTTTAAACTCAGAAAAGCCTTTAGCTCCAAAACCAACAAATACGAAATTCCAAATCTAGATCATTTTCACTGCCTTTAGCCTAGCAGAGGAACAAAGAGCTCACAAGTCTATGTGCGGGTTATGTTAGCTTAGCTACCATCCACTCTAAAACAATAGCAAACAAAGGCATGATATTTACTGTCAATAGGTATGTACTACACAAAAATCTATTTACATTGGCTGCTTCAAAAGTTCAAACACTGGTTTAGTATAGTTTGACATATGTTTACTGAACATCTACTATGTGCCAGGCACTGTGTTAGGCTCTTGGAATATTCAGATGATTAAAACATAGTCCCTGCCTTCCAGAATAAGCAGTATAGTGGAGGTTATACATACACACATATACCTATATCTCCCCCCCCATATCATGCTTGTATAGAGAGAATGAAGATTCCACGTGATACATGGAAAAACAGAAGGACACTGAGGGAACACCAGGAGAGCAGGTCTGACGTGGGGGGCAAGTGATGTGAGACATCAAGGGAGTCTTTGTAGATGGAGAGTGTCCTAAAGTACATGTTCAAAGACAAGTGAAGTGTTTGCCAAACAGAAGGATGGGGTGTGTGTTTGTGTGCAAACCAAGGGTGGGGGAGGACAAGCTGTGTGGGGTTTGGTGCTGTAGTGTAAAAAGCAAGACAGGGCACTCCTGAAATAAATTCCCTTCTAGTTTCACCACCAAAAAAAAAAAAAAAAAGCAAGACAGGGCAGGGACAGATCTCAGAGGCTTTTAAGCCATACCAGGGAGCTTGAATGAAAGTTTGTAGGAGAGCCTTTGATCAATATTAAATGGCAGAAAGGCTTACCAAATTTGCATTTTAAAATAATCTAGCCATATTTCGGGGCACGAATTTCAGTGGGGGACAGGAGTGTGGGCAGGGAAACTGTCACAGTGTGCCAGGTGAGTGATGAGAGAGATGTGGATCGGGGCGGTGATAAAAGTGACAGAATCAAGAAGTAATTAGGACATCAAAATAGCAACTGGTGACTGGGTGTGGGATGAGGCGGATAGTAGGGCTTCATGGTTGGTGATGGCAGCAAGCAGGATGGAAAATAGAGAAAAAGCCCATCTATTTAGGGGAGGTGGGGGTGGAGGGCAGAGCGGAAAGAGGGTGTGTTGAGCTTTCAGTATGCTGAGCACTAAGTACCTAAGAGAGGTTCAGGTGGAGATTCCTCGTTGGAAGTTCTGGGCAAGGAGTCGCGTTAAGATGCAGAAGTCATCAGCACGTGAGTAGAAACTAAATGGGTAAACGTGTGAAATTGCCCTGGCAGTGGGAAGAAAGATGAACCAGTGACAGACTTGACGATCACCAACATTTAAGGGAGCAGGAAGGAGTCCAAGGAAACTTCAGTCAGACGTTAAAAGCAAAGCAACATGGTGGTATATTATTGTCCTTCCACAATGGAATGGACAGTTCTTGATCTGTTAATCCTTGATCTCTGTACTTTTAAAGATCATTTAAATCTACTCCATTTTGCAATATCCTTTGACCAGAAAAACAAATTCTGCCAAGCACTATTATTAATCAAATTCTTGTCAAAGATTTAATCTCTGCCCTCTGAAGTCCTACAGATAACCCTTCAAAGTTCGAAGGCAGCTAATGTGACTCAGCTCAGCTCTCTCTTTTCTTGGGACAACATTCTCTGTTCCCTCACCGGTTCCCCAGATGATGATTTTCAGCCTTCATCTCTGGTGATCCTCTACTGGGCACACTGCACTGTGTCAGCTTGTCTATGAGCGTAGGAAGCCATCCCCTGTCAGTATTCTAACTTGTGCACAGCACACTACAGGTATTATCTTCCTTGCTTGGGAAACTCTATTTCTAGCAATGCAGCCTAAAATTAAGATTATGACCAGACACCTTACACTGTCAGCTGTTTGAATGTATAGTTGACTAAAGCGCACTGCCCTTCCTCCAACATAAATGTAATCGACTCTTGTGGCCCCAGCCTGTACTACTACTGGTGATTTTTGTTTAGCCTAAATTGTAGGTTTCACATCTCTGCCCGTTTTTCTTTCACTCATAGGAAAAGCTTTCTTCTTGTCTCTTTCATCATGGGCAGGAAATAGCCAGGACACCTGATAATGAAAAAAATTGTAGACAAACATGTAGCAACCATCAGACCAAGGTGAATGTCAAGAATTGACCCTCATGAACTTCAAATCTATGGCGAATGTTTTGATCCAAGGCTTTTGGCTCTGTCTTCAGATTGTAAGTGTAAGAAGGAAATGGGGGTGTCTGGGTGGCTCAGTCAGTTAAGCATCTGACTCTTAATTTCAGCTCAGATCATGATCCCGGGGTCATGGGACCAAGCCCTGCATCCGGCTCAGCACTGGACACGGTGCCTGCTTGAGATTCTCTCTCCCTTTCTCTGCCCCTCCCTCCTCTCAAAATAAGTAAACAAAAAATTCAGTTAAAAAAATGGATTCAAGGTGACGCATATGGCAGCTATTGTCTTTCTGATCGGTTAATTCTATTTTTCTTGAATCTCCTGTTTGTTGATTAGAACTCTATTTTTTCCCTTCTGAGACCGCCAGATGATTAGAAGTGCATGGTCCTTTGGAGGCAGAGGACAGGGCCTCAATCAACCCTAAAGGATGGTCTCTCAGGAAATGATGAAATAAATGGAGGAAAATATTCTCACGTGCTTAGGAGAGACATGGCATGGGAGTCAACCCCCCAAAATCAGGCAGCCTTGCAGTACAGGATGCTTCCAGCTGAAGGCAGAGAACGTGAACTCCTCCAAGAGGCCATCTGCTCAGTTCAGGGCTTTCTCTAATGTTGTTCTTCCCCCTAAAGAGCAAGGATTCCGGAGTCCACTCTACGAAGCTATTAGATTGGTTCTCTATAGTTCCTACATCCTCCAATACCTCCCCATTTGTGCCCTTTTAATGAACAGGGGCTTCCTGTTCCAGGGCGTTCGCTGGAGCCAAACTGCTTAAGTTTGGATCCAGACTCCATCATTTACTAGGACTGTGGTCTTCAGGAAAGTTAGCCCACCTGTAAAATGGAGTTGCTATGTGTCTCAGGATTAGGAGGGGAAACAATGAGTTAATAAATATAATAAACCGCTTGGAAGAGTGCCACGCACATATTCTGCTTTTGATTCGTACTATTTCTTCAGTGTTCCTTGGACTCAAAGCAGTTTTGATATGGGTATAGGTCTTGTTTGGGTCCCCAGTATAAACAAGTCACGGTTGAGTGAGCTAGTTGTGAATATGCGCACAGGACAGGACTTGTGGGGACACTGAGGTTGTAGGCAACATGGCAGAAAACGATCGTTCTGGTCCTCGATTTGTACTGACTAGGAAGACGAGGCAGTTTCCTCCTGCGTACACTTTATTCACACATGCTAAATCTCACTGTACAGATCACTCTGTCAGGGAAGATGACTAAGGGCAAGTTAGGGCTGTTGGGGTAATCCTTGCTTCTGGCCTTGTTTTGCACCAAGGTAAATAAATAGCCAGGAACAAGTCTGAGGGCACAAGGGTGAGGGGTGAGGGGTGAGGAAGGAGCAGAGCAGTGTGGGAGGCAGCTCACAGCGAGGCAGGCAGGCAGCAGTTCTAGCCAATCAACACTTTATTTTTCCACTCAACACCTGCACAGATGTTACTGTCCACTTCCTGACCCTAGTAGGGGGTCCCACCACACCAGGACCATTCACGGCCCAGAGAGCGGTCGCTTTATTCCTTCCTAGAGTAAGAGGACCCTTCATCCCAACAAGACGGAGCTCCTGCTCACTAATGCAGTGCTGGTGCACATGCTGTGGGACTCCCGCTCTCCTCCCTCATCACAAAAGGCTGGGATGATCTAGGGCAAGGGCGCGGTGCAGGTTATGTGGGCTATAGTGACGTTAAGTGCATAACCACCGGCCTGACCCACCACCCCAGGTTTAGTCTGTACCACCCAGACAGGAGCCTCCCTAAAGCTTAGCCACCACCTGCTGGGAAGGAGCCGGCAAAGAGCGGGGATGGAGCTGCTAAGGACAGGACACAGGCAGGATATAAAAAGCAGAGAGGAACACGGGACAGGAAAGACAAATGGTCAAGTGCCCAAACTAAACAACCAGTGGGACACGAGGACAGAGCAGCACAGGTCCCTGAGGATAGGAGGAAAAAGAAAGGGAACGACCACCAGGGCTGGAGGCATAGTGGAATGAGAGTAGAGATGAGGCAGGGAGGCAAGTGCAGGCTGTGGGAAGGACTTCCCTAGCCCTGTTCACATCCACTAACCCAAGTGTAAAATTATTTACAAACTTAAAACCAATCCCAGGCACGGGCACTGTTCCAGGCCTGGGACAGCAGGCAGGCAGGCAGGCAGGCAGGCAGGCAGAGGGTGGACTGGCTACCATCTGACAGCCAGCTTCCCCATGTACGACCCCTCCCTAGAGTAGGGAAAAGAGGAAACGGTGACGTCCCTGGCCAGGAAACCCTACTGTGCCTGCAACTCCTTCCCCTGTGGCTCATGGCTCTGCCACGGCCTGAGCCTCTTGGTCTGACTGTACCAGAGAGAGGGTGTCGGGCCCTAGGGATGGAGGGGGTGGAGCATCAGGGAGCTCTGAGGGTGTCTCTGGCCCCAACCCCAGCTCAGCATTCAGCTGTTCCAGCTCCCCCTGATCCAGCAATTCGAAGTCCTCAGTGGTAAGTGCCTCTTCTTCCTCAGGGACAGACAGGGGCTGGGGCAAGTCCTGGGGAGGAGGTGGGAGCACTAAGGGGGAGGGGACCGGGTCACTTTCGGCCAGGCAAAGTAGGGGTGACAGGGTGTTCGGTGGAGTGGGGAGGTCACCACTCACTGCCTCCGGGCTCAGTGTCTCCGCTGGTCCTCCAGGGGAGAGCTTCCCTCCATGTGTGGGAGAGCCTGCCCCATTGAAGTGCGTGTTCACAAAGTGAAGAGGGGACGAGAGCCGAAGCAAGGTTTCCTTGGCTACCACATCTTCCTCCTCTTCTTCCGAGTCCAGGTCTTGCCTTGAGAGGGCCTGAGGAGGGCCCAGCAGGTCTTCAGGAGGGACTGGCTCCGTCTCCTCTCCCTCCCCCAGCTCCCGGCTCAGGGCTTCCTCTGGCTCACTTGGCAGGCTCTGCTGGTCCAAATCTATGCAGAAAACAAAGAATCAGGAATGGGTGGATGGGCCTGCTGTTCTGAACTCTCACAACAGGCAGTCAATTCAAGGATGAGAACTCAGGACATGGAATACTGGACCAGGCCTTAGGCGTTAAGGTCTTTCAGAGCTTGAAGTCGAATTACAGGATCAGTTCCCAGAAAAAACATTTCTGGGGGTGATAGAGAACATGGCCAGCATCCACAACAGGGAACAGGAAGACTGGGAGGACAAAGAGCTTCTCATACCCTCTGAGACATCAGTTAGCTGTGGAGTTGTGGCCCGGGATACAGAGAAGCCACCACTCTCCAAGATAGAAGCCTCCTCGTCTGACAGCTCTGAGTCTGTTATGGCCAAGGCCAATGCGGTTTTCTTCACATCCACCTGCAGGAGAACCCAGATAACAGAACAGATGAGAAAATAAGAGAACCGATTTTTCAAAAGCACCCCTGCCCACTGCCTCCCACCCTCTTGAGAAGTAGCTGCTCTGAAGCAGATTCTCCTCCAGCCTCTACTTGGCATCCCATCTCCCTTGGACCTCACCACCGGGGAGAAGCCAGCCAGTTCTGCTTCGCTTTCACTCTCTGTCTCCGCCAGTGGCTCATCACCTCCAGGGGGTGCATTCTTCCCCTGCCGCTCTAGAGAAATAACAGCAGGGCAGTGACCAAGCAGAGACGGTGGTGGGGGACAAACGTGGTCAAGAGACTAGAGAGTATCTAAGTTCCAGGGCACTTCATGAGCCATAAACCGATGCCTTCCCCCATACCCCCCTCCTGGGCATGGGAGCCCCTTACTCTTCTTGTCGTGTTTGTGATGCAAGGCATCAGCTTCTGCCTTCATGCTGTAGTCCAGCTGCATGAGCAGGGGCTCGAGGCGAGTATACATCCTCTGGATCAGTTCATGATAAACCACCAGGGGCCACAACAGGATGCTCAGCACTGGAGGTTAGAGAGTCCACTCAGGGCTTCCTATGCCTATTTCCTGAGGGCCCTCATGCAACTGGTCCCTAAACAGAAATTGCTGAAGGCTTTCTGGAGGGTGGACAAACCTTCTCCCTCCACATCTACCACTCTCCTGCCCAGATGACTCTTCCACCATCACTAACACTCCAGCATCCCCTGGAGATCTCCATAAACAGATCATCAAAAAAAAAAAAAAAAAAAAAAAGAGAGAGTGCACCATCCTCCCTTAGGGCTAGCCAGTCCCTTTGACCCAGTCCAAGGAAAGAGAAGGAACCAGCTTTGGGAAAGGCAGGGGTTAAAGTCTACTCACAGACAATGTAAGAAATCATAATCCCTGGAACGTAGTGTCCCAGCACAGCCAGTACAGCACAGCCAGAACAAACTCGAGCACAGAACTGCAGAGAAGAGAACAGGGTCTGAGAGGTATATGCCCCACTCATCTGGGCAAGAAATTGCTGTTCAGCTGGTGGAAGGAGGGGTATGCCTTCTGGGGATGCAATGATCTAGTCTAGTCAAGAGAATGCCCAAGACAACCAATTCAGTAAGCTTACAATAGACATCATCAAATGCCTACAACTCAGACTGACATCCCTTAACAGGAAACAGTGTCAAAACATCACAAACTTACTCTCTGAAATGAGACTACTCCTGTACCAGGCTACTCGCTGCATGTGTTGCCTCAAAAAGGCACCCAATCCTCTTCCTTCAGTGTCCAGCCAGGGATTTCACGTTACTCCTCCCCATTCCCCTACCTCTATTTCCCCACAGTGCGGGAAACTGTTATATGACATGAAAGAGGTTACCTGAGCTGGATTCTGCCTCTTGTACTGCAGCAGCTCCTGCAGGTGAATCTGGAAGGTGAGCCAGCTCTCAGCCAGGTATCTGCACAACTCGGGCACACTCAGCAGGTGCGGCCGGGCGCCTGACCCCGCACCCTCACTGGGGAGACATGACATGACCCCTGGAGGCCTCAGACACCAGCTTCCTAGGCACTCAAATCCCTCTGAGAATGCCAATGAGATCTTCAGTCTAAAAAACTGGACAACCCCACCTCCCAAAAGGAGGCTGTCCTCATCTTGGGAAGCAAAGCCCAGAGTTCCCAACCCTCTGCCCCCAAAGCATCAGGCACCCAAACACCTAAATAGGAACCCAGGACCGAACTTGTTGCCAGTCCATTTGCTATGCTGGGGTCTCTGCAGACCCTGCAGTGTCGCCCTGCACTGTGGGGACACTGGCACCAAAGCAAAACAGGGTTTGGGCATTTGTCTTCAAGAGCTGGCCTGCACTCACCTGTCAGAGTGGGGCTCCTCTGGGGATGATGCTATAGAGAGAGGTGGGGAACAAGTTATTGAGTGGTAGGGCTCTGGGAGACACTTCCCAGGGCAGAAACAGTTGCCCCTCCTCTGCATTCCCAGAGCACCTTCAGACACCAAGGTAGGAAAAGTTATATTGTCATAATTGTTTCTATTTACACAACTGTCTCCCTCTTTAATCACTTTCTTTTAAAGATTTCTTTATTATTTCTAAGTAACCTCTACACTCAACCTGAAGCTTGATCTTACAATGCCGATATCAAGAATGCTCTGAGCCAGCCAGGTACCCCACACTTTAATTTTTTTTTTAATTAATTAATTTATTTTGAGAGACAGAGCACACAAGATGCGTGCATGGGGGAGGGGCAGCAAAAGAGAGGGAGAGAGAGAAAGTCTCACGTAGCCTGACTTGGGGCTCGATCTCACTGCCCTCGGGATCATGACCCGAGCAGAAATCAAGAGTCAGACACTTAGCTGACTGAGACCCCCAGGTGCCCCTAAACTTCACTCTTTTCAAACATACCTTATTTGTGTTTACATCCCAAGTAGCTCACACACAGGTGACATCTAATTGCTCCAAAATACCCATTCAGTAAATACAGGCATAACAACAACAAAAACAGAACCTAATATTCCCATGATTCCTGTGCTATCTGAACCTCTACCACGAGCACAGAACAGGTATTAATTCATTTAGCCTTCAGTTGCTTACCGACTAAATTCTATCATTCTTGTTTTATAGAAGAGAAAACCGAGGGAAATAGAAATTGAGTGGCTCTTACAAGGTCACACGCACAGCAAACGGCAGAGCAAGCAATGGAACCCAGGCAATGTGGCTGTAGAGTCTGCACTCTTAACTACTACGCTCACAGTAACACTAATTTTAAGGTGGTGCCTGGGACCCGGGGGCCTGCTGTACATTTGCCCTCACCATTCAACCCACCCAGCGGGCTCAGGCACAAAGCAAGTGCACAACGGGGCTTACTGAATGAATACTCACCTGCGATGTCAGGGAAGAAGCGAGGCTGCCAGAGATCCAGCAGAAAATAGGCCAAAAGTGAGACGCTGAGTAGGAAGAAGGGCCGGAGGGACGACGAAGAGAGCAACCTTAGGGAGAGACAGGCACCTCAGCGATGAGTGGGTGAGAGGCCCCCGCATCCATCGCGAAAGGCGGAAAAGCGCCCACTGATGGGGGAACTGGAACCTCCAGGCCTACCATGAGACCCGAGACAGAGGTATGGGACAACCCCGACCGACAACAGACGGGGGAAGGGGGCCACTCCCCCGAGGCAAGTGTCAACCCCAGGAACGGGAAAGGTGCTCCCGGCCCCTCCCGCCCCCGCCCGCCCGCGCAGCCCGGCCCCGCCCCCTCCTCCGTGGCCGTTACCAGAAGAGGCCGTTGAGTGCGGCCGCCGTGACCAGGCTGTGCAGCGGTTTCTCCCACACCAGCAGCCGCTGCGCTGCCGCCAGCACTGCCTCCCAGCCGCGGAGCCGCAGCCACAGCGTCGTGGCCAGGCGTCCCACCGCCTCGGCCGTGGCCGCCTCCTCCTCCGCCTCGCCGGTGGCCTCCCCCATGCCTAGGCTCAGACCCAGGCCCAGGCCGAGGCTCAGGCCTGCCCCCGAACCCCCACCCGCGCCGGTGTTACCACCGCCGCCGCCGCCGCTCGCCATAGCCCCGTCGCAGCCGCCGCCCGAGCCCGCGAGGAGCCAGGGCTGCGCGGCCGCCGCCGGGGGCGCGTCAGGCGGAAGGGGGCGCACGCCGCGGAGAGCGCAGCCGAGGCCGCCCAGGGGCCGTCACGTGACGGAGGAAAGACGAGCCCGTCACGTGACGCACCCTAACCGCCGGGATAGGGCGGCCCGCGCCTGCGCACAGGCGGCTGCCAGCGCTCCTATGCTGCGCAGGTTCGTATTGTGGTTGCTGGAGTCGTGATCTCGGGTCGTGACTGTGAGCTGTCCGGCTCCACGGGACCGAAGGACTGTGTATCCGTGTCTTCGCACTCCAGCCGTCTTCCTCTGCCTGTGTAGGCAGGGCGGCTAGGGAGACCCGTGCTGGCCCGGTTTTCCCGGTGTGATGCGGGCCGAAGGGGCAGGAAGTGGGCTGCCAAATGCCCAGTGTCCGGAGTAGGATCTGCTTCAGCACGGGAAGGGCGGCGGCTGTCCCATTAGTCAGTCCTTGACTTACTGGTCCTCCCAGTTCCCTCCTCTCGGCGGATAAACAAACACCAGCGCGTGACTCGACTGACTCGAAAACAGCTTCACTTACTCAGTAAAGTTGTTTCCTCCCCAAACGTAAACTTTACTGCCGGCACGTATCGGAGCTTTTTCCATTCCCTTGCTCAAACGGGAGATTGGGGTCGCGGGTTTAAAAATAGAATCCTGTTTAGCTGTTGACTCTTGGGGGGGGGGGATTAATTCCATTTACTGAGGCTTACAGCGTACTAGGCGCTTTGTATTTCTTTGTGACCATTTAATTTCTGCAGTGACCCTACAAAATACGTAATTAGGTTTAGAGTTCAAGCTACCGAAAGTAAGGTATACAGCAAAAAGTAAGTTTCCCTGCCACGTTTCCACAGTGTACCCACTATTGTTTCTTCTGCGTTTTTTCCGACGCATTTTATACATGTATATTGTTCTATGTGCGTATCTTTTAAAAACATATTTGGGAGCGACTCGTCCTGCATCTTTGTTCTACTCATATTAACATCCACATTGATACGAACCGGGCTCGTTCATCTTCAGTGTGGCGTGGTCCCCGGGGAATTGTCCCCATTACCCACCCAGACAAGGGCACGCTGGGGCTTAGTTCTGGGACTCGCCCGGGCTCAGGGCGACCAGGATTGCGAGTTTGGCTCCTCCGTGGCTGTTGGGGCTGGCGGCTGGGCCCCTCGGGCGGCAGGAAGTGCCGCGCGCTGACTCGCCGGCGACACCCCTGCGGCTACTAAACGCGGGACAGAGGCACAACACGCGCTTCGCAGCCGGGTCTCCTCTCCACTGGGTGAGGTGAGCGCCCTGGCCTCCGAGGCCCACACCCGGAGCCCGGATCGCGGAGCCCGGAGCCCCGAGCCCCGCCCGGGGCGGAACAGGAAGAGGCGCCCGCCAACCCGGCCCCGCCTGCTGCCGCCGGCGCGAGGACAGGGGGCTGCGCTGGCGAAGGCGGCCGTCCGCGCGGGGGAGGACGGCGCTCAGGCGAGGGCTCCGCGGCTCCCTTACCATTCGTTCCCTTCCACTTTCTCAGGGCGGCAGGTGGCGGCGCGATGGACTTGGCCGGGCTCCTGCTGGACGAAGAAGGCACCTTCTCCCTCACGGGCTTCCAGGACTTCTCGGTGAGAGCGCGGCCCGCCCCCTCCCTGGCCTTCCTGTGCTTGAGCTCGGGATCCCCGGCGCTCCTCTCGCGGCCCGGGCGGCGCCGCGAACTCGCCTGACGGCTTGGTGCGGAAGCCGGGCGGCAGCCACTCGATCTTTGACTACTCGAGGCCCCGGCTCCTTGGGCCCTGAGGGAGAGTCGCGGGGTAGGGGACTGGAGGTAGGGGTGGCCGCCGGGGACCTTCTCCTAGAACCTCTGCTGGGGAGTAGTCAGTGGTGGAGGATTCCTCCTCCCCCCACCCCCACCCCCACCCCCACCCCCACGCTCAGTGTAGATAAACTACCATTGGCAAATAATCTAGAGAACGGGGCTGGGTGGGGCATGGGTCCCACCAGCAGTGAGGTGAACCTGCCGCCCCGCACCCCACTCCCAGCCTGGAGCCAGGATCTCCTTCGTAGCCTTCCCTGCCTTTCACCCTCCACCACCTGCCATTTCAGTTCCTCCCTGGACACCAGAAGCTCAGCGCCCGGATCCGAAGGAGACTCTACTATGGCTGGGACTGGGAAGCTGACTGCAGCTTGGAGGAACTCTCCAGCCCCGTGGCAGGTTAGTGTTTTGTACCTGGGCAAGTAAGAAGCATGAAAATGGGGTTGTCAGCAGTCACCAAAATAACTCGGTGTACCCCATGAGCTACACCGTCTTTTCATAGCTAACTTATCGACGTCTGGTGTAAGGACTGGGTTTCCATTCCACATTTTTGTAGCCTGAGTGAGTAAAAAAACATTGCTATCTTACAGATCTGTGCCACTCTTTTTTTTTTTAAGTTATTTATTTTGAGAGGGTGTGTTAGAGTGCGTGTGTGTGGGCCGAGGAGTAAGACAGCGACAGAGAGAGAGAGAGAGAGAGAGAGAGAGAGAGAGAGAGAGAGAGAGAGAGAGAGAAGAAAATTCCAAGCAGGCTCCTCGCTGTCAGCTCAGAACCTGACAGGGGGCTCCACCTCACTAACTGTAAGATCATGAGCCTGAGCTAAACTCAAGAGTCTGGATGCTTAACTGAGCCACCCAGGCGCCCCCACTGTTGATTTGTATACGAGAAACACATCATATATATCCCAAATTCACAAGGCACGTTTATTTTCTCAAATGAGCAAGGTGAAAGACAAATCTAGATAATTTCGGGTGACAGGGAAATAAGCCTTCCTGTTGGAAGGAGCTGAAATCCAAATGTAGAATGGGTTTTTTTGTCTCAACGTGGGAGAATTTGATACATTTTGTTACTGTGGTTCTGTCCCCAAGGCTTCAGATAATACAGATCTGGGTCTTCTGCTGATAGCACTGGGGATGGGGGTGCATGGGGGAGTTGGGGGTGGTGGTGGCAAGGGAGGAGTTGTTTGCTTACTCTGCCTTCCCTTTGCCTTCTGCAGACATTGCTGTGGAACTGCTCCAGAAGGCAGCCCCCAGCCCTATTCGCCGGCTCCAGAAGAAATACGTAGCTCATGTGTCCCGGTGAGCTTGGAATTGAGGGGGACAGGGCGGTAGTATTTGGGCCCTAGAGAAAGGGGAAAATGGTTGTCTCTAAAGAGAAGGTATAAAGACACAGGGATGAGCATCATAAGAGTTATAAGTGCTGAAAGACCCTTGGGGTTAATTACTGATCCTTCCTGCCCCCCAGGGAGGCGTGCATCTCCCCGTGTGCTATGATGCTTGCTCTGGTGTACATTGAACGGCTCCGCCATCGAAACCCAGACTACCTACAGCACGTGTCGTCCTCTGACTTGTTCCTGATCTCCATGGTAAGACGCCCCCTCCCCTTCTGGGTCCTGGTGACCCAGGAGCCGGGTGTGAGCGCTTCTGATACCACCTCTGGCTGCCCTGCAGATGGTGGCCAGTAAGTACCTCTATGATGAAGGGGAGGAGGAGGAGGTCTTCAATGATGAATGGGGAGCTGCAGGGGGTGTGGCCGTGCCCACTCTCAATGCCCTGGAGAGGGGCTTCCTGAATGCCATGGTGAGTAGCTGTTCTATTTCTCACTTTGTTTCTTTGACCGCTTGTCATGTTCCCTTCATCCTTTGCTTTTCTCAGTCAGCGTTCTGTAGTTTCTTTTTGCCTCTTCTCCTTGTGTCTTTCCTTATTAGTGTCTTCCCTTCCCAGCCTTTCTGGACCAACCACAGCCTTTGGAGGTTCCTGGCATGGTGAGGCCAGAAATGGAACCACCCCCCCCCCCCCGGCCCCACACCATTCCCTAATTCCTTCAAGCCCAACATGTTACACTCTGAGTCAGAGCTTATCTCACTGGGTTCTGATTATTTGCTTCCAGAGTTTCTCTGCCTCATGACTGTGAGCTCCCTATGAGTGTGGATCGTTCTTAGGATTATTTTCTTTCTTTGCCCTTAACTGAGGGTATAATGTGAAACCAGATAATGTGGTATCAAATGAGTTAATATATAAAAGCTCCTGGAACAGTATCTGGCACGTAGTAAGTGCCAAGAAAAGTGTCTGCCGTAGTGGCGGTTGTAGCTGCTGCCGTGGTCTTGGTTGGTTATTAAATGGCTGTGGCTCCTATCTGAACTTGGCCTGGTGCCCTTCTCTTCTTACCCATAGGATTGGCGTCTTTACACTGACCCTCGGGAGATCTTTGAGGTGCTGAGCTGGCTGGAGAGCTGGTAGGTTCTAGGAGTTGGGAAGAGGGGCTTACGGAATTTGGGGGCTTAGATCTAAACCGTTAGGGTTAGGGTGTAACTGGGGGGAGGGAGGAGACAACAAGGTGAATCTCCCAAGGTAATTGTTCCTAAACCTATCTGCCCTCTTTGTAATCTTCTTTGGAAGGGTGGTAGAACCTTATTTAAAACACAGATCTTGGGCTCGCTCTCCGTTTCTGGACCAACAGGTAGTTTAGGAACCTGTGTGTATAACAGGTTCCCCAGTGTGGGTCCCCAGGGGAGTGAGGGTGCCACTGGGCCAGCAGCAGGAAGGTGACCTCTGTCTCTCTCCCCTTCCAACAGTGTGGCTGAGCAGCAGGGACGGCGGCGGGGCTGGTACACCTACACAGACCTGTGTGTGCTGCTGGAGCAGCCGGCCTGGCAGTTGGCCCTGGGCTCCCTCTGCCAGCGGCTGGCAAAGGTGAGGAGGGTTGGGAAAGATAGGGGCCTTAACTGGGCTGGTGTGTAAGGTGGGGTGAGCAAATGCTGAAAGTCTCAGGAAATGGGGTTTGAGAGTAGATGGCGACAGAGAGCTCTGACTTGAGCACAAGTTTCCAGACAAGGGATGGATGTGTTGAAGGCAGTCAGAAGCAGGTTTTGGGGGAAGGGTATTTGGGCACTGACTTTTCTTATCTTCGCTCCCGCAGCTGTCTTGCCTGTTAGCTATGGCATATGTGAGCAGTGTGGCCTTGGCTGTGACGTCACTGGCTGTAATTCACCAGTCCTTGGGGCTGCCCTGCAGCCCCTCGCCTGGCCCCCCAGACCTTGGACTGGCCTCCAGGTGCCTCTTGGAACCCTGCATACCTTCTCCCGTGCCACAGTGCCTGCCATGTCCTGTTAACATCTCCAGCTGCCTGGATGGTGACACAGGGCTGCGTTCACTCTGGGGCAGTCTTCTGGCTTCACTGACTCCTCCACCATTGCCTCCCCCAGACCCTCCTGCCCCTCCCACTCTTTTCCATAACTGTCCCCTTTGCCAGAAGCTCCAGAGAGACTCCCCAAGCTGCCACGCCTGCCATCACTCCAACCATACTGTCTCCACTGGGTCTCCCAGCCCTGGGTACCACTCCCGTGGCCTGGCTCCACCCTGGCTCTGGAGTCCAATGCCCCCCCTGCTCCCCCCGCCCCAGCAGTGTTCCCTTTTCAGTGTCATGGAGCTAGCCCGTCTCAAGTCTTTCATTTTCCCAGGCTAGGCAGGCATTCAACAAATGCATTAAGAGGATTTGGGAATCCCTGAGAACCTAGAGGGGGAAAGCTTGATTTAGATCCTCTCTACCTCTCTGGGTCCTTGGCTGGTCCCCGTCCTCCTAGGTAATGGAGCTTAAGGGGTTGTGGGGTAGAAGGACTGAAGGTCACTCACTCTCCTAGACCTCAGTGGCTGGCTGCTTGGCCAGAGCAGCGATGGTACCAGGGAAAGCTCCAGCTTGGTGACCAGGGCCACATCACAGCCAGACAGAGGAGAAGCCCCTGTCTCTCCACCTCCCTGGGTTCTAGACTTTTGCTTTTGAGTTCCCTATGATGGAAGGGGAAAAATGGGGTGAGGGAGGGAGGAAATGTTGATTGGGGGCCTGAGTGATGTCCCTGAAGCAGGAGAGCGAGGGACTGATAGGGCCAAGGTGGGATCTGCCGAGGGAAGGCGGGGTCAGGTGGGAAACCCTCTCCACACCCCATCCCTTGGGTATAGCCTAAAGGAGCCAGGGACTGCTTCCGCCTTCAGCCCTGCCCTTTCCAACCTCTTCTTAGTACCCTGCTCCTGGGCTTCCCTCTCTTCCAGTTCTTCTCCTGGGTGTTCTCTTCACAGGCCTCTCTGGCCACTGCTTTGTATTTGGGTTTTTCACGCTTTTGTAGAACTGAGGTTTCAATAAACAGTTTCAGTTGCATGGCTGGGATTCTTTCTTCCGCGGCAGCCCTTGAAGAATTTCCTCCCCATATCTAGATTCTAAGCTTTTCTACTTCCTGAGCCCATCATCTTGCAACTCATTTGCTCTGAGCCCCATTTTAGAACTTCCCTGTTGTTTGATGGTTACAGGATTCCATCTCAAACTTACACTCATCCCTGCTCCCAGCACTCAGGGGCCTGTAGCACTGCTTTGACTTGGGTGCTCTGGGTCACAGATGGTGACTCTATCATGCCTGAGGTTGGCCCTGTCACAAGTTCTGGGTGAGCTCCATCCTTGTGGATCCCGAGAAGCCAGGGCGAGTGTCCTGACTTCCAGTCTGGTCTGACACATGGTGGTAGTTGGTGTTAAGTCTAAAGCTGGGTTATCACTGGAAGAAAGTGAACTGTTCTGGCACCTGGACTGAGAGTATTTGGGTGGGACTCCTTAAGAGGATCCACAACACACGTAGTACTGTCCCCTAGGGGGCAGTCTGGAAACTTATGGGGCATTTTTTGATTGCAGCAAAAAATTGAAGGGATGATACTGGCATTTAGCTGGTGTGGTCCAGATGCTAGGCATCCTGGAATGCTTGAGACCCCTCCCTTATGAAGAGTTCCCAAGATAACTTTCGAATGCCCTGCTGGACATCATGTATACGAAAAGCCTGTTTATCTGAGCATAGAACTATTTTTAACATGTAAACACGAAATCGTTTTTCTACATTTTGGAAAAGACTCAAAGTTTGTCAGGAATGTACCTACGTGTAAATTAAAACTGGACTTTGCTTTGTTCTGCACTTGGCCAAGAACTTGTTCACTACTTTGGAACATCAGGTCACCAATGGCAACACTGCTTGTGATACATGAGTCGCCAGGAAAGCACTAGTATCCGTTGATGTTGTAGTTACCACATCCATGGTTATTCTCTATATGGGGTAGGCAGGGGATGACATTGTCTTCTCCTTTAGTTGGGCCCAAGTTTCACATATGAAATACTTTATTTATTTATTTATTTATTTATTTATTTATTTATATGTTTGTTCATTAAAAAAAATTTTTTTTTTAACGTTTATTTATTTGTGAGACAGAGAGGGACAGAGCATGAACAGGGGAGGGTCAGAGAGAGAGGGAGACACAGAATCGGAAATAGGCTCCAGGCTCTGAGCTGTCAGCACAGAGCCCGACGGCGGGGCTCGAACTCACAGACCGTGAGATCATGACCTGAGCCCAAGTCGGACGCTTAACCGACTGAGCCACCCAGGCGCCCCTATGTTTATTCATTTTTGAAAGATAGAGACAGAGCACAAGCAGGGGTGGGACAGAGAGAAAGGGGGACACAGAATCTGAAGCAGGCTCCAGGCTCCGAGCTCTCAGCACCAGAGCCCGACGCGGGGCTCAAACTCACGAACCACGAGATCATGACCTGAGCCGAAGTCGGACACTCAGCCGACTGAGCCACCCAGGCGCCCCACAAAATACTTTTTATTATCACTTACCTTTATTTCTCCTTTCTGTTGTTACAGTGAGAAAATTATATAGAGTTGTGGTCACTTTTGCCATGCATGATGTAGGGACATTACCCATGCATTTCCTTCCCAGGTAGTCCTGGGGGCTTGACCCTGAAAGGGTTGAGAACTGGTGTAACCATGATCGTTTCAAATGCTGGTGGTGAGGAGGGAACACTAAAACCTCCCCAGGATATTTTTTAAGTCTCCTCCCCACCTCTCCTATCCTACTTTCCAAAGCATGAAACAGGGGATCTACATGGGAGTTTCTTGCGGGGGAGGGGTCCAGAACGTGGCTCCCCAGTTAATGGGTGATGGAATTTGCACAAGAGCTGGGCAAAGGTGAAAGGGCCTGTCCTGCCCCAAATCCCTCATCCCTTCGCTCCGCTTCACTGATGCCTCCACCCCCTCCCCACTCCAGGCAGCTAACTTCCTCCAAACTCCGACCTCTTACTCTCTCTACTTAACTCTGGCCCAGGGCAGCCAAGACAAGAAGAAAGGCAGTCAGCATGAGCCGATCACACCCCCATCCCGTCCAACTCCAGTCTATGGGCCCCCAGGATGCCCTGGCCACACTGCCGCCACCACCACTCCCACCGCAGCCTGCTGTCCAAAATCCCTCCTCTCACCCTTGGGCCTCTCAGTGTGGGCCTCCTCCCTGGGGCCTCAGCTGTCTTCTGGCTCTGCAGGTAGGAGGCAGAGGTGTAGGAGTTAGTCCTAGCTGAAGGGGTGATGGCGGGGGGGGGGGGGGGGTCGGTGCGGGGCGGGGGAGGGGAGAGTAGGCGTGGCATGAGAAACCCTCAGGAAATAGGCATTTCCACCTGTTTCTGAAGACTCTCCTTCCCATTTCTTCTCCTGCAGCATATCTTGGTGCTGGCTTCTCTGCTCTGTGTCTCCCACTTGCTCCTGCTTCAAAATCTGCCCCAAGGAGAGCTCTCATATTCCCCTGCCCAACTCCTGGCCTCCAGCCTCTTTTCGTGTGGTGTGTCTACCACCCTGCAAATTTGGATAGGCAGCAGGTGAGGGGAACTCCCTGGAGAGAATGGGGCGGGTTCTTGCAAGCGTGTGTGTGTGTGTGTGTGTGTGTGTGTGTGTGTGTGTGTGTGTGTGTGTGTAGGAGTGGCCTGAGGAGTCCTTTTGGCTGCCACTTGTCTCTAGTAGCCAGGGCTGCTATTCCTACAGGCTGCCTCTTGTCCAGGCTCCGTCCTTAGAGTTCCTTGTCCCTGCTCTGGTGCTGACCAGCCAGAAGCTACCTCTGGCCATCCGGACACCTGGAAACTGTGAGCACATAGCAAGGGCACAGGGTGAGGGTGGAGTGGAGTGCCAGTCTGAGCCTCCAGACCTGGGTGGGCACAGGATTGAGAGTGGGCAGTGGTGGGAACTGCTAGGCTATGGGGTCTTGGAGTTGTGCCCCGGACCAGCAAGGACTGTAGAACAATGGGGCTCTGTCCCACTTACCTCTCTCCTCTCCACGCCCCCAACTTTCCCCAGCCTCCTTTGTGCTGCGCCTGTGTGGGGGGCCTGGCTGCCATGGCCTGGCGCTCCGGAACACTTCTCTCCGAGAGGTGAGTGCCTGGGGATGGCTAGCAGGAGGGCTGAAGGTGGTGCCAGGATGGAGGAGTTTCCTGTTTCCATTTGCTGGGGCCTGAGATGATCTGGGGGAGGGAGTTGGGACAGAGACCCACCCCCTGGGATTAGTTGAGAAGTCCAGACTGAGGTCAACTTGATGGAGCAGAATGCATCCTCTTTGTCTTTTTCTCGGCTTCTCCAGGTGTCCGGGGCTGTGGTGGTATCCGGGGTGCTGCAGGGCACGCTGGGGCTGTTGGGGAGTCCCGGCCATTTGTTCTCCCACTGTGGGCCCCTGGTGCTGGCCCCCAGCCTGGTGGTGGCAGGGTTCTCTGCCCACAGGGAGGTGTCCCTTTTCTGCTCTACTCACTGGGGACTGGCCTTGCTGTACGTAAGTCCTGAGGGGCATGGGGTGGTGACCAGTGGGCTGTGCGGGACTGGGGGAGGGCAGAGCAGCTGGCCCTACCCGATTCGGCACCCATCTGAGCAGGGACAATGCTTTGTGGATTTGGAATCCAGGACTTTTGCTGGGTTCATGTGGTCTCCCTGGCTTTTACACCGTGCCCTGCTGCCCCTCCAAGGTGTCCTCCTCCTTCTCTGGGATCCCTGTTAGGGAATTCTGCCCCTCCTCTACCTCCCTTACCCCCCTCAGGATGCCTGCTTCCTTTTGCTCCTAAAGCTCTTTCTCTCCCCTAGGCTTATCCTGGTCATGGTGATCTGTTCTCAGCACCTGGGCTCCTGCCAGTTACCTCGGTGCCCCTGGAGGCCAGCTTCAGCCTCCTCGCCTCACACTCACATTCCTGTCTTCCGGCTCCTCTCGGTATGTTGGGGTCTGGGAAGGGTGAGTTGAGGTGAGAAGGGCTGGCATGGAATGCTTGATTGGCCCGCTACCTTTTTGGTTTCTGTCTACCCCTCGAAGGCTGGCTCGGAAGGTTCTGGGGGAGAGGTTCTTTCCGGTCTCAATCTCGCCCCTCAGGTGCTGATACCAGTGGCCTGTGTGTGGATCATCTCTGCCCTTCTGGGGCTGAGCGTCATCCCCCCGGAGCTGTCTGCCTCCCCCAAGGCACCATGGATTTGGCTGCCTCACCCAGGTAGGTCTGCTCTTCATCCTTCAGCCTCTTACTCAAATCAAAGGTCTATTTCTTTGAACTCAAGATTTAGCGAATTTCATTTCTGAGTTAAATCCGGTGCTTTCTCAAAACACCCAGGGGGGAGAAATTGCCAGTCCGAAGGGCAATACCAGCCCCTCACCACAGGAGTTTTATTTAGTGTTAAGAGACATCTGCAAGCCCATCACTCCCTGTTAATAATCCTCATCTGATTTACACACTTATGCTACCTACCCTCACAAGCATTGGAGTTGGTGGCCCTACATATGAAGTTTGCTTTTGAGGCATTGTGTACAAAAGTTGTTCATTCGTCAACTTAATAGAAGTCTGTTGAGTGCTGATTATGTGCTGGGCATGTGATAGGGGACGTGGTGTTAAATATGACAGACGCAGTACCTGTACTCAGGAAGGTTACATCTGCTAGGGAATGCAGATACTAATTAAACAGTCACCCAAGTAAATTGAAAATTACATGTGGTAAGTGTAACAATGGGGAGATGCATTGTGTAATGACAGCTTATAACGGAGAATCTGACTTTACCAGAGAGATCAGGAAAACTGTTCTTGAGAAAGTGATCTTTGAGCTGAGATGTGAGAGGTGAGGAGGTGCTAACAAGGTGAAGGCAAGGGAGAAGAGCATTCTAGGTGGGGAGAGCAGTATGTGCAAAGGCCCTGTGGTAGCCAGCAACAAAGCAAGGACAAGGGCCTGAAACAAGGCCAGTGTTATCTGGAGTAAAGAGAGTAGGGCAGAGTGTGGTGGAAGATGAAGCCTTGTAGACCATGATAAAGGGATGAGTCCTTATCCTGAGTTTGTTGGTTCTGTCAGAAGACATTGTCTTCAAAGACAATGGGGTCTCAAGGATTCTTGTGGCGTAGGCCTTTGGAAGCAGGGGGATGCTCCAGACTTGAGTCTGACCCCAAGGTGGCTTTTTCTCCCTCCCCAGGTGAGTGGGACTGGCCCTTGCTGACACCCAGGGCTGTGGCTGCAGGCATCTCCATGGCTTTGGCAGCCTCCACCAGCTCCCTGGGCTGCTATGCCCTGTGTGGCCGGCTCCTGCAATTGCCTTCCCCACCTCCACATGCCTGCAATCGAGGGCTGAGCCTGGAGGGTCTGGGCAGTGTGCTGGCCGGGCTGTTGGGGAGCCCTCTGGGCACTGCATCCAGCTTCCCCAACGTGGGCACAGTGAGTCTTATCCAGGTATGTGGACAGGGGTGGGGGCAGGGGAGTGGAAGTACATGAGAGGGAAGGGAACTCACGCTGACTGGTTGCCATCTGTGTCCAGCATTCCGCCAGGCACGCCACCTCAATGATCTCATTTAGGGAGGTGCCTAGAAGTGGTAACGGCTAGGACCGTGAGGAAGACACTAAGTCACTACTAAACTCCCATACCTCCGACACGGTACCCTTGCTGGGGCATCTGGTGAGATCAAGTCACACAAAGTCCTTGCTCTCTTGGGCACTTCAGAGAGGGAGAGGCAGACAATTAAAAAAAAAAAAAAAAGTAAGATAGGTACAGAGTGTTAAGTGCTATCAAGAAAACAAAGCAGGTAAAAATTGAAAATAAACTCTTAAAAAAAAAGAAAAAGAAAATGAAGCAGGGTAGTAGGGGGATAGTGGTTGAGAAAAGGAGTGTCCTTTAAGTAGAGTGCTTCTCGGAAGGATCACATTTGAGTTGAGATCCAAATGATGAGAAGGGGCCAGCCAGGCAAAACTCTTGAAGAGGCGATCAAGGAGGTGGCTGTGTTTTCTAGCATCTCTGCTTCGCATAGGCTGGATCTCGGCGAGTGGCCCATCTGGTGGGACTGCTCTGCGTGGGGCTTGGGCTCTCCCCAAGGCTGGCCCAACTCCTCACCACCATCCCGCTGCCTGTACTTGGTGAGTGGATGTATCAGCAGGACTGGCATTGAACCAGTACCCCCCACCCCCACCCCAGGATGGCCAACTGGTTGCTTGTGGCTGGCCCCCTCTCTTTCTGAACAGCACCCCTGACCTACGGGGTGTCAGCTGTGGGTCAGCTGCCCTCATTTTCTCAGCCCAACATCTTGGCCTCTTGACTGGGCTTCCGACATAATGGGAAAATGAGCCTTTGGTTGTCTCTCTCCATCACAACCTGCCCCACCCTGCAATACTCTCTCCTTGCCAGCCCTTCCCAACCCCTTTGATTACTTCCCTACGAGACAGGTGGGGTGCTTGGGGTGACCCAGGCCGTGGTTCTGTCTACTGGATTCTCCAGCTTCCACCTGGCTGACATTGACTCTGGGCGGAACGTCTTCATTGTTGGCTTCTCCGTCTTCATGGCCCTGCTGCTTCCGAGATGGCTTCAGGAAGCCCCTGTGCTGAGCACAGGTGGGGGTGGGGATGGGAAGAGGAGTTGGACAGTACTGGGAAAGCAAGGGCTGGAGGCTGGAGGCTCTCTAGACTCCAGGTCCCACACCCTTTTCTGTGATTTGGTGTAAATAGTTCACCCATTCGTTTAGCAAATATTTATTGAGCACCAGGCTAGCCCCTTCGGATATAAAGGGGCCTCCAGATGTTACGGTCTAACAAAAGAGATGACATGTGTAGGAACGTAACAGGGAAAGGCTTAGATAAGGAGCTGGCTGGGGTGCTTGGCAGTGAGAAATGGTTTCTGCTTAAGATGATCCAAGTAAGTTTTACAGAAAAAGTTAACACTGAGCTGGTTTAAAGGGTCGTAACATTTGAACATATTTAGTGGGAGGAAGGTCATTTCTGGCGGGGGAACCGTCATAAACAAGGACATAGAAATAGGGTCATAGGGTATGTCTGAGGAGTAGCAAATACATTAGTTAGTGGAGCTTAGCAACTAGCAGTGGTACTCAATTGAGGATGATTTTGCCCCACAGGGAATATTTGACACTATCCAGAGATATTTTTGGCCATTACAAGCGGAAGAGGGGATTGTTATTGGCATTTAGTGGATAGAGGGATGATGCTAAATATCCTACAATGCACAGGACAGCCCCCCTCCATCAAAGAATTATCTGGCCCAAAATGTCAGTAGTACCGAGGTTGAGACAACCAGGGTACAGCATAGAATATAAGAAGTGGGAAGTAAGGTTGGGACTTTTAATACCAAGCTTTCCAGAGCCTGGAACTACCAAAGCATATTCAGAGGGCATGTGGATGCTCAGAAGACAGGATGATAGGCAGGGACCTTGTGCGAAGGGCCTGGGTGGGGGAACTAGAGAGTAGGGGTAAAAGGTGGGGGAGATGGGAAAAGATCTGTCCTTAGCCCAAGACTTAGATTTAGGTCTAGAAGTATGACCCATTGGCCTTGCATAGGATCAGAGTTCCCCTCCTGCCTGGCCCCAACTTTCTGTAGGCTGGAGCCCCTTGGATGTATTACTGCGCTCGCTGCTCACAGAGCCCATCTTCCTGGCAGGACTCTTGGGTTTCCTCTTAGAGAACACCATTCCTGGTAAGCTGAGGCCAAGCCCCAGCACTGGGGAGCAGCCCGGATGTTATCACTCCCTGGGTGGGGCAATAGCCTGACCAACCTTTCTTTTGCAGGCACAAGGCTTGAGCGAGGCCTAGGTCAAGGGCTGCCATCTCCTTTCTCTACCCAAGAGGCTCGGGTGCCTCAGAAATCCAGGGAGAAGGCTGCTAAAGAGTACCAACTTCCTTTCCCCACCCAAAATTGGTCTCCCTGTATCCCCCAGCCCCTCCGTTGCCTCTGCCCTCTGCCTGAAGACCCTAGGAATGAGGAAGGAGGGGCCTGTGAGCCAGGAGAGACAGCAGACTTGTTGCTTGGCTTTGGGGAGCAGTGTCCTGAGTCTAGCAGAGAACTTAGGTCCCAGTGATTACCAGGACTCCTACCCCTGTCCTGGTTAGTTTAGCCCTATCTCCCAGCTTGCTGTGAGAGTCAGCTCCCAGGCTCTAATTTCTCCTAGGAAGAAGGTGTGTGTGTGTGTGTGTGTGTGTGTGTGTGTGTGTGTGTGTGAGAGAGAGAGAGAGAGAGAAATGGACCCACCTAAAGGTCTCACTTCCCAATAGGTGTGTTGCCTTTCCTTCTCTTAATTAGGCCTAACTGTTCCCGGCAGGGGCCATGGTTTAGTGGACCAGGAATGAATGAATGAGATTTTGTATGTGAACTATCTATAGTCGAACCCCAGCATTCACTTAACAAATATTTATTGAGGGCCTCCCATGTGCAAGGTCTTGGAACTACAGATATGGAGAACACAGGGCCCCTGCCTTCTTAAGGTACCTACCATTTAAAAAGCCTTATGTAGGGGCACCTGGGTGGCTCAGTCGGATAAGTGTCCAACTCTTGACTTTGGCTCAGGCACCGTGTAGGGCTCCGTGCTGAGCGTGGAGCCTGCTTGGGATTCTCTCTCTCTGCCTCTCCCCCTGCTTGTGTGCTCTCTCTAAATAAATAAACATTAAAAAAAAAAAAGACCTATGTAATTATTAATTAAAATCCAAGCCAGAAGGCAGACTGTATTAAAGATTAAAACAATGCTATGGGAGCAAAAGAGAAGAAACAGTTAATTCTGATTGTGGATCGTGGCAAAGGCCTTATGGAAGATGCAGCACTGAGGCTGGCCTTGACGAGAAGACTCTGGTTGTGGAAAGCGGATGGGGAGAATATGTCAGGCTCAGGCATGCAGCTGAAGCAAAACCGTAAACTGTACAAAGTACAAGATGAGTTGAGGGATTTCAAGTTTCTCCGTGGTGATGGAGCAGAAGTATGGGGGTAAAAATGGAAGGAGAAATGAGACAGGAGAGGTAAAGGATGAGGTCAGACCATGGGATTTATGCATGGAAGAATCATCTCTGAAACAACTTGAGTGCTGGTGAGGATCAGAGAAATTAGTGAAGTTCAATTTCCTCATTTTATTAAAACAAAAAAGGGGGGGGCTGGAAAAGTAGGGGAGGGAAGTGACCTGAGTTTATTGAAGGGTCCAAATCCTGGGACCCCTCTCCCGCACCTCATCTGCCACTCTTCCTACTCGGCCAGCGCGATTCCGAGGGGCGCCACTACTACTCCACTTTCCCAGCAGCGGGTCCAGCGGCCCTTTTCCCGCTCTCCCCGAGCGGCGGCCCCCCAGCTCGCTTTCTTCTGCCGCGAGGACCCAGATGCCCCGCCCACGTCGGGCCTCGGCCCCGCCCCTAGGTCCCGAAAGGCCTCTACTCTAGGCCTTTCGGTTTGCGCGGTCTGCAGAGAGGACGGTGGGAGCTCTCGCGGCCGCTCACGGTAGGTGGTGTCGGGTTCGAATCAGGGCCGAGGCCTCAGCCGCAGCCAGGCGGCGAGGGTTCCCCCGGGATCCCGCCGGCGTGCCGGGAGCCGCGCGCGGCCCGAGTGCTGCGGCAGGCCTCCGTGGGTGGGCGGGGCGCGTGCGCAGCGCGTGCGCAGCCCGCCTTCCGGTGGCGAGGCGGGTTTGTGTGGCTACTGGTTGGCGGGCTCCTCGGAGCTGCAAAGCGGCCGGTGGTCGGTTTTGTTACCCCCGAGGGGTCCCGAGCCGCGCCTCGGTGCAGCCACAGCTGTCAAAGTGGAGAGGCAGACGGCGAAGTCCCTTGCGGCGAGGGCGGATGGAAACTACGTCAGGCGACTCCTGGGGTGGGGCTGTGGTAAAGGAAGCCAGGGTTGGTCCCCACGGAGGGACGGGGCGTGGCCCAACCCGGACGGTGGCTGGGGCCTTGCTGCCCTCTGCAGGATGGCGGGGGAGCTGCGCGGAGAGAGAGGCTGGGCCGAGGGGCGGGACTCGGTGCGGACCCGGGTTCTCAGACTACCTACCGCACCTGACTGTCGGCGCTCCTAAGCGTCATTCAAGAATAATAAATGGATGAATCTTGTTAACATGAAGGTTAAAGAGGGCTTTGAAGGGGGTGGGGGGGAGGTGGGGAAAGATAAGATTCAGAGGCCTTGAACTCCATAGGACGCGCGTGGTGGGAGCATTGCCAATCCCAGGTCTGGTGCTGAATGTCTCAGACCTTCCTATGGGGCCTCTTGATCCTGAGCACGTTTTTTTTTTTTTAATTTAAAAAAATGTTTATTTATTTTTGAGAGAGAGGGAGAAAGTGACAGAGCGCGAGCAGGGGAGGGGCAGAGAGAGAGGGAGACAGAAAATCCGAAGCAGGCTCAGGCTCTGAGCTGAGCTCTCAGCGTAGACCCCAGTATGGGGCTGGAACCTATGAACTGTGAGATCCTGACCTGAGCGAAGTCTGTGGCTTTAACCAACTGAGCCACCCGTGTGCCCCATACCCTGAGCGCATTTTAGACTCCTCTCCCACCCCCAAACAAGACAGAAAACAACTATACAGTTTGAGGGTTTTGAGCTTCCAGGCTTTCTGAAGTGTTAGGCAAGGAGAATCAACCCAATTTTGGCACTCTTAGAGGGTGCACTGAAGGGCTTGGTGACTTCACTTGTTCACTTGACTTTGTGACCTTTGGCAATGTGGAACTCTGGTCTAGTGAGGGCTAGCTTAATCATTCCAAGATCTCCTCCCTGTGGGAGCGGCAGATGGGAAGTGACTGCAGTCCCATCCTCCAAACACAAGGCTGCTGCAAATAAAAATCACAAAATATATTTACTTTTCACCTAACTATTGACTGTACAAATTAAGTTTTGTTACAAGACCCCACTTCAAAAGCGAGGTTATGGTTGTAAGAATAATGGCTTAGACTGTGATGGAAATGACAGGAGGAATAGAGCCATGTTAATCATGTTAATGAAATCCAAGGAATTTCATTATTTCCTTTATATTCTAAGACGACTTCCTCACTTCACTTTGTATTTATAGACTGAAATAATGAAGGAAATTGTATCACTTTTTTTTTTTTTTTTTTTTACCCACAGGAAAAATGACCAGACTTCCTGTAAAGTAACCATAGTTACAGAACATCTACTAAGTTAAGACTACAAATTTAGTTGTTGAACTAGAAAAGTTGGTTTCCAGGAGTTCCAGGATATACAGCAGGGCATGACAGTGCCTTGGGTTGGGGATCTGGGGGGATGAGTGAAATGGAAATTAATGAATTGTCTCTACCTCTGTGAAATGCTGTGCCTTGTGTTTATGACTTCTTAGTCACCCACATTCTTCTCGAAATGGGATTTGGGGCTTTTTTGTTTGCTTCTGGACAAACAAAAGAGTTTATTAGGTCTGTATATGTGTGTCATTGATCCCTTTGAGAATTTGACGTAGCTGTGGACTTCTTCCTCCCAAATGGCTATACGCATGTTTGCATAGATTATGCATATAATTTCAGAGGATTCACAAGCACAGACGCTAGATTAAGAATCCCTGTGTTGAGGAATGTTTGTATGTGTATATAAATGTGTATGTATGTATATGTATATGTTTATATGTATGTATATATGTATTTAGAGAATATAAATATATATTTGAAATTCTGAGAGTTTCTAGAGTTTTATTTCTAGATAATGATCAAATAATTTGAACTTCCTGCTCATGACACTTACGACTTATGATGTTTTATAAGACAAGAATTACTTCTCTTCTAGAAGTTCTGGGACAGGGTAGCATTGATGTTTTTATTAGGAATGTGATAAAGATGCAACAAGAGGGGCGCCCAGGTGGCTCAGTCGGTTGGGCGTCCGACTTCGGCTCAGGTCACGATCTCACGGTCCGTGAGTTCAAGCCCCGAGTCGGGCTCTGTGCTGACAGCTCGGAGCCTGGAGCCTGCTTCGGATTCTGTGTCTCTCTCCCTCTCTGCCCCTCCCCTGCTCAAGCTCTGTCTCTGTCTCTCTCAAAAATAAATAAACATTAAAAAAAGAAAAAAGATGTAACAAGAATGGTTCAGGTTTCCACATTAAGTTATATTGTTAGCAAGCAGAAATACTCATACCAATATGCCAAGGCTTGAACACTATGGAAGAAAGATATTTTATGCCCTTTAGGAACTTAATTAAAAAAAAATTCTAAATAGATTTGTAGTGGCCAGGAGGTAGTAAGGTTGTCCAGCTGGTTACATGTGGGGCAGGGGATGGGAGTGGGGGGGTTGTGTGGGGGGGGGGAGGGGGAGGATTTAAGTCCGTGCCGTCTGTCTTATGAGGGAGGAGTCTTTCACAAGGCTTATTTGATATAGAGCTTTTGAGTGGTGCCCCCACCCCCAGGCCTGCAGTACCCCGGGGCACTTTCCTAAATTAAGACTTTACCGCAGATGGAGGAACTGGAGCAAGGTCTGTTGATGCAGCCATGGGCGTGGCTGCCACTCGCCGAGAACTCCCTCTTGGTCAAGGCTTATATCACCAAGCAGGGCTATGCCTTGCTGGTTTCAGATCTGCAACAGGTGTGGCATGAACAGGTGGATGCTAGTGTGGTCAGCCAGAGAGCCAAGGTAAGTGTGACAAGAAGTCCTGCGGTGGGGCGGTCGTGGGTATGATTTCTGTCTCAGTGGAGGTCAGGGTACATTCACACCAACCAGCGTACTGGCCTGTAGGTTGCCAAGGGAGGTCGGGTCAGGTTGAGACAGTTCCAATGAGTGTCCTGCACTTCTACCCAAAGCCCTGGGATCTTTCCATTTGGTTGTACGTGTGTTAGTTTCTGCACGGCACGCAGTACACGCACGATCGTGAAGGAGGCCAGTTGCTCTCTCTTTTTGTTTTCTTCTTTCCTGTTCCTGTGTCTTTTTTCCCTCCCTTCTTCTCATGCCCACTGTCTTCATGTTAATGAGCTTTCCTTTGCTGTTACGGAGTGGGGAGTCAGTTTCCTTTTAGTAGTCTCACTCTGTACGACCCCTGCTGTCTTTTTAGGAGCTGAACAAGCGCCTGACTGCCCCCCCTGCAGCTTTTCTCTGTCATTTGGATGATCTGCTTCGGCCATTGTTGAAGGACACTGCTTGCCCTGGCAAAGCTACCTTTTCCTGTGATCATGTGGACGAGGCAATGATACTACGGGTGCAGAGTGAGCTCTCTGGTCTCCCCTTTTATTGGAATTTCCACTGCATCCTAGCTAACCCTTCCCTGGTGAGTGCAATTCAGATATGGGGTGGGGAAGGGGAATGCCAGCTGCTTTGAAATGAATCTTTAGGTGCTTTTATTTTTTTTGTGGACTCCATTTGAAATTCTTGTCCAGTTGGAAAACTTTCCTTGACTAGACAGAAGGCAAAATGGATTCTTGACTGGTGTATCCTTTACTTGCAGAGTTTGGGTTTACCTGCTTTATTGTATGTCTTTATTCATTGCTTTATTTATTCAACATTTATTAGGTGTTTACTATGGGCTAAAGAGCCCATAGTTGGGTGTCTAGATCTAACACAATATAGCCTATTCCTGGAGTACATAATCTAGTGAGAAGACAGACAGAAAATGGGATAAAGTATGGTAAATTCTCTGACTGAGGTAAGCTCAGGATGATCAAAGGTCCGAAAAACCTTTTTTGGAAAGATAGTTTCTGAGCTGATTTTGAAGGTGAGCAGGAAGTAATTGGGAGAAGATCAGGAGGTCATTCTAGGCCAGAGTGTATTTTGAGAAACAGGGAGATATAGAAGTGTGGGCAAGTGGGGGAACTTCATGACTGCCGGGAGTTGTGGGAAATGAGGTGGGCAGTGACCAGATTTTGAAGGATTCTAATGAGTTTGGATTTTATCCTAAATGCAACAGGGATACACTGAAAAACTTTAAGCAGGGGTTTAACATGATCCAATTTGTAATTTATCAAGATCAGCTTGGCAACAGGGCAGAGTATGTAGTGTCATGTACCTTTCTGAACCCTTCTTGTCACTTAATCCTCACCGCTGCCCTGCAAGGTAAGTATTCTTATCCCTGTTTTCAGAGTAGGAAGCTGAGATCGAAGGCAGTCCCGAGTCATCCAGCTTATAAATGAATGAGCTGGAATTTTACTCCCAGGTAGGTCTGATTCAAGAGCCCATTTTCAGCTACTAGGAAGGTAATGTTCTTTGCTCACTTGTAGCTTTCTAGGCCCTAAGAGCTTTTATTAGGAATTAGCTTGAGAGTAAACACTAAACTTGTTTGCAGGAATTACTGCCACTGGTCCCTTCTACCCTTTTATATAAACGGCTTGTTTCAGTCAGTAGCATTAGAGGCTTGCGTCTTCTAAGGGAGGTCTCAGGGTGTAGGTTTATCAGCAGAAGGACCTGAAGACAAGTGGGCATCATTTCCTATAGCCCCTCTTTAGTTTTCCGGAGATGATGTGATGCTTTGGCATCAACAGAGTGGATGTGACAAAGTGCTTTTTGAGAAGCTCTTCTCTCATGTGTTTAAAAAAAATTTTTTTTTAATGTTTATTTATTTTTGAGAGAGAGAGAGAGAGAGATAGAACGTGATCAGGGGAGGGGAGAGAGATGGAGACACAGAATCTGAAGCAGGCTCCAGGCTCTGAGCTCACAGCACAGAGCCCAAGACAGAGCTCCAACTCACAAACCGCAAGTAGATCATGACGTGAGCCAAAGTCAGATGCTTAACTGTGTGAGCCACCCAGGCGCCCCATTGATCTAGAATCCAGTAAAGCTGGGCTTGGGTGCTGCGGAGAACTACTTCTCATTCACCTCAGACTTTCTTAAAAATTTTTTAATGTTTATTTATTTTTGAGAGAGAGAGACAGAGTGCGAGTCGGGGGAGGGGCAGAGAGAGGGGGAGACACAGAATCTGAAGCAGGTTCCAGGCTCCGAGCTGTCAGCCCAGAGCCTGACGACGGGCTCGAACTCATGAACTGTGAGATCATGACCTGATCTGAAGTCACTCGCTTAACTGACTGAGCCACTCAGGCGCCTCTCATCTCAGACTTTCTAAGGTCCATAAGCAGTGCTTAGCAGGTAGCAGTCATTGATATCTGTTGTTTTTAATTGAAATTTTTGATGAAAATTTCCATCTTTCTTTAGACGTCGCTCTTTTGTTCAAAACCCTGTTAACTTTTTCTAAGTAACACCAGGGGGCACTGTTCCCTTGATAATGCCTGTTCCGGGACCAAAACATTAAGGCTGCCTTTGGGAAGCGCCAGCTATAGCTAGTCTCATTTTGCATCACACAGCCCTAGAAATTCAGAAGAGTGAGATTTCGGAGGCAGGTCTCCTAGGAGGCTGGTGGGCTCAAATGTTTTTGTTTTTTGTTTTTTCTCCCTGAAAGAATAAAGAGCACTTACATAATGATATTAGAATGGAAAATACTATGTGAAGGGAAAACTAGCTGTTGTAGGCAAATTTCTCTAATTGGGCAGCTGCAATAAGGAAAGAAGCATTAGTGTTTGGAGTGGAATCAGTCCTGACTGGCCACAGGGAGACGTGAGTATGGATCAGTTGGTGAACAATAGTGCTTTAAGGTAAAATGATATATTTATTATTAAAAAAAGAAGAAGCATGCCATCCCAGGGAAACCCCTGAGCCTGAGGAGGCTTTACAGGGAAAAAGTTAGAGCCAGTGGACACTGTCAAGGGTGTAGGCGGATACTATTTCAGGCTCGTGTGTGTGTCTGTGAGGTCACACAGTCATAATTTTTGTTTGTTACTCATTGTTGTGATAGTTTTTATTTCATTTTTTTTCAATGAGTAATTCATGCAAAAGACAAACATTTCAAATAGCATTTAAAGGTCTAGTGTGAAAAAATAGGTCTTTCTACTCCTTTTTCTAGTCGCTCCTTTTCCTTCTTTAAAGCAACTACGGATGCCATCTTGTGAATTCTTAAAGCTATACGTAGGTTTGCATATATGTAAGTATGTACATACTCACTCAGTCAAATACGTATCTGGGTGTGTGTGTGTGCATTTTCACAAATGGCAGCGTGCTATCCACATAATCCATCACTTAATTCTAGAACTTAGAAATCATTCATAGCAATATATTGAGAAGATCTGCCTTAATATTCTTTAATGGTAACAGAGTTTTATTTAATGAATATATCAACATGTATTTAATTGATATGCTACTAGTAGACTCTTAAGTTGTTTCCGTTCTTTTGTTGTTATGCCTGGTGACTGTCCTTGTATTTGCTTTTCCTATGTGTAAACGTATGAGTAAACTAGCAGTGGAATAGCTAAATCGAGGAATATTTGTAATTTTACTCTTGCTCACATAATGCCAAATTGTCTTCCAGAGAGATTACGCAGCTTAACTCCTACTAGTCATGCAGGAGAACAGGAGGGTACAACACAGGATGTTCACACTAATGACTTAATAGTTCTCAAGGCTCTGCGGGATATCATGGAATATGTAGGGCTTTGGGTCACCGCTTTCTAGCCCCTTTCTGCTTCCAGCCAACTCCCTTTATCCCTTCTTCCTTCGTTCTTCCTAGTATCTAATGTAACTTTTTAATTTTTATTTTTACTTATTTTGAGAGAGAGACAGAGAGAGCAAGCAGGGGAAGGGCAAAGAGAGAGAGGGGGAGAGGGAGAGAGAATATCTCAAGCAGACTCTGCCCTGACGGAGCCTGCACTCCAACTCATGAACCCTGAGATCACGACCTGAGCTGAAATCAAGAGTCAGACGCTTAATTGACTGAGCCACCCAGTTGCCCCAATAATTGAATTTTTATGAGACTTGGTTTCTTCATCTCTAAAGGGGAGATGCCAGTCACAGCCTTACTATGGAATCGTGAAGAGTAAATCGAGAACATATGTAATATTACTGAACTTTTAGCATTATAGCGGACCTGTGAGAGCAAATACTCTGACTCCGTAATTTTCCCTTGAAAAAGATAAGGACCTTGAAGGTGCTTGGGATTAAGCCATTTTCACATCTAGGTGCTCTCAGAACCAGAGCTGGAATCTAGATGTCATTCCCAGTGTGTTGCGCTCTTCACTATATCCAAACCTGATAGAATTCATCTCGGGATTGATAACTGCCATTCTGCTCTCCTGCCTCTGACTTGTAAATATTTCAATGGGAAATATGAAGACATCGGGGGAAGTTATAAGTAGCTTTTCCTCTGGAAAAGATCGGCAGCTCCTGCCTCTATATCCACCACACTTCCTGACCTCCTTAACTGTTGTGAGCTCTTTGAGGGCAGAAGCCTCAAAGGGTCAGAGTATGTATGAGGCACACAGTAGTTATTTGTTGAATTGACTTATTGAACTCCTTCTCTTCATATATTGTTGTCTGTAAATGAAGAGATGGGGTGTTCCTGACCTCCTGAAGTACTTCAAGATTTTTCCTTATAGTATCTGTGGATTTGCTCTGAAATCTGTTACTTCAGCCACATGCCTTGTCATACTTATCTATATTAGTGTTCATCTAACTTTGAAATGAGTTATACCCTGATAATCCAGAGTGGTGTAACCCAATCTTAGGAAATTGTTGGAGAAATTGAAATATTTACTGATAAAAAGTTTAATTTTTTTTTTTTTTTTTGCTATGTAGACATTAGAGTCTGATAGATCATTTCAGGTGCTTGGTATGGTATTACCATATTTAATTAGAACATGGCATTGGTTAAAAACAGTTTCTCATTGTGTTTCATGTTGTTATATTTACTACCACTCAAAGAAATTGCTATTAAGGTGGATTCCCAGAAAGAGGCTGGTTATTACGTTAGGAGTTTCTGTTATTTATTTATTTTTTAATTAATTAATTAAAATTTTTTTATTTAATTTTTTTAATGTTTATTTATTTTTGAGAGAGAGAAACAGAGATAGAACATGAGTAGAGGAGGGGCAGAGAGAGAGGGAGACACAGAATCTGAAGCAGGTTCCAGGCTCTGAGCTGTCAGCACAGAGCCCGACACGGGACTCAAACCCGCGAACCATGAGATCATGGCCTGAGCCGAAGTCAGATACTTAACTGACTGAGCCACCCAGGCTCCCCAGGAGTTTCTGTTATTTGAAGGCTGTTACCAGATGGATGGTGACACCGTTTGGTTACCAGTTGTAATTACTTTCACTTCAACCCCTGCAAACATTGACTTACTTTCATACAAGTATTCACCTATTTTTCCTCCTAATCTACCTTGAACAGGACCAAACCTAAGAAAATAATTCTTAGGAAAGAGGGTTGGGTCTAGAGCAGATTAATTTTCCCGAGGCAGAACTTCTGCCACATTTTGAACAGTACTTCCTGGAGGCTTAAGTTTATCCGAAGGACCTGAACTGAGAAACAGGACCAGGTTGGGATGTACTGTGTGATGGAAAGAAGTGACTGGTATTTACAGCTAGACTTGATTTCTGGCCTTCCACTCTGTGTCTTGGGTCCTGGTGCTGGTACAAAAGCTGCTGCCACTAACCCTTGTTACCTATGCCTCCCCACCCCACCCCCCCATCTCTTCTCCTAATTTGTCCTTAGAGAAAGGTGGGGGTTGGTGTACTACGGCCAGTGGGCCACCTCTGGCTTGCTGCCTATTTTTCAGAAGTTACACTGGAACCCCAGCACCCTGATGTATTACACGTTGTCTGTGGGTGCTTTCCTGCTACAATAGCAGAATTGACTATTGTGACAGGGACTGCATGAGCCACAGAGCTGAAAATACTGACTACCTGGCTCATACAGAAAATGTTGCTGACCTCTGATCTAGGGCATTTCTTCTTAGTGCCTCCTTTAGCTCATCTGCTTGGCGGTAGGGAGAGGAACTCTGATAGCATGCACTAGCCACAGAGAGATGATTGATTTTAGCTTTTTTCTTTGGCTATGGCTTTCTCCTTTCTAAAGCTACTGAATACCTTGCGTAGGTGAATTAAATGATTTTTCTATATAGCTGTATATTATCATGTGACAATACCATCTTAGCTGCTCGGTGGCGTGGCTGTGCTCATGTCCTTCTTATCTCTTGTTAAGAGCAAGGTGTGCTAGTCGGTTTATTCCTTCCCAGGCTGGCCTCTTGGTGACTGGCTGGCTTCTGTTACTGTGACCTGAGACTTTGGTGCATTTGTGGGAGCAAATTGAAACTCTGGGCTCATTCTGGGCTATCGGCAGCCCTGAAATGGCTCGTAATCAGTGTCTGGGTTTAATCTGAGACTGACCCAAGGCTCTCTACTCTCTGTTGGTTTTTGTCTTCTGTTATACGCCAGCTAGCTCACTCTGTTTAAGCCACACCTACTTTCCTGAAGGTTACTTGGGTTTCCGCTTTTGTCCCTCAGTCTCTGAGGAGAATTGAGGCAACACCAACCTCTTCCTCTGTCACATCCTTCTCTTTATTTTCTTCTTTTTTAAACAAATTTTAAGTTTATTTCTTTATTTTGAGAGAGAGAAAGAGAGACAAAAAGAGAGAGAGCATGAGTGGAGGAGGGACAGATAGGGAGAGAAAGAGAATCCTAAGCAGGCTCAGTGCTGTAAGCATGGAGCCCAAAGTGGGGCTTGAACTCACAAACCGTGAGATCATGAGCTAAGCTGAAATCAAGAGATGATGCTTAACTGCCTGAGCCACCCAGGCACCCCACGTCCTTCTCTTTAAATTGCCACTCCAGGTTATCTGTCCCTGTGTTCTCCTCTATTCTTCCCATCCTTTTATCCGTGCTGCGAAGAAAACCCTTGAACTTCTTTCACATACCTATTTAATTATTTTATTACTGTATTTGTGTAGATGGATTGCTTGCCTATGAAACTGTAAGTCCCTGTGAAAACATTTATTTTTCAATATTTTTTCTAGTTCCTAATATAGTGTTAGGGAGTACTCTGTAAGTGTCTGTTGGCTGATGGACGTCTCTTCTATGAAAGGTCTCCCAGCATTTGATTCGTCCTCTCATGGGCATGAGCCTGGCCTTGCAATGCCAAGGGAGGGAGCTAGCAACCTTGCTTCGAATGAAAGATCTGGAGATCCAGGACTACCAGGAGAGTGGGGCTGTGCTGAGCCGAGGTGAGAGGGTATTCTTTGGGGGTGTTGCGAGGGGAATGGTTCAGATGGTCAAAGGGCCTCAGAAAAGGGGAGAGTCGTTTGCATTAGAGGTGGGTTTCCCTGGGGAGATGCTGACCAGATGCTGGGTGACACTTCTCTCTGCCTTGAGGACTTGGCTGGTGTCCAGTAGCCATAGAAGCTGTAACTGAGTCCAGCCATGGCCTAGGTTATGGCAAGGGGGGACTTTGGAAAAGGGCCAACAGCTCTATACAAAATTGTACGAGGGCAACACAGACTTGGGACCTTGGGAAGTGCTAGAGTTTCAGCTTCAGAATAAAAACTCAGTTTGACCTTTGTCTTCGTGGCAGGAAAAACTCCTAAGAGCACATGCTGCCACCGAACGTGTCCTGTGTGGCTAATCACCCTTTCCTCCTCCTGTTTGCTCACACACTCTCATCCCTTCTCCTGCTGGACTCTGGGTGTTGCATGTTTGTGCTCGTTCCCAAGAAATCTTGGGCTCTGTTTCTTTTCCTTCTCACAGTCAAGAAGCTCATCCTAAGACTAATATTTCTTTTCTGTATCCCTTCTTATTACAGATCGGCTGAAGACAGAGCCATTTGAAGAAAATTCCTTCTTGGAACAATTTATGGTAGAGGTAGTGTATGCAACAATAAGAACTTTCTTTTTCCTTGTGCAACTTTGCTTTATTTTCTCACGCGTTTTGGGTGTTAGCTCGCTTGCATGGTTGGGAAGTCCTTTCTCTGAAAAAGGTGCCTAGAGAAAATCTGATAAAACTTGAGACGCACATTGGGGAAGATAGGGTGAAATAGGGGGCAAGAATATAAAAGGCGAAAGTGGGCTGGTTAACATTTGTAAAACATCTCTGTTAATGTAGGGATTTCATTTGGAATTCTCTAACCTTGGAAAGTTTGGTTGACCAGTTGATAAATTTTTGCTTGTTGAGATCAGATCGCAGGTCTGGATTATAGGGTGGGGGGCTAGTTATTATTACTTGTCCAGGCCCCTTCAACATCCCGCAGCAGAGGAAGGTGAAAAGCACAGGGCTACCATTTGGGAACTGTCTTGTGGGCACAGTAGGCTGTGGAAAATCACAGTGTTTATACAAGGGGACTGGCAAAGGAATGAATGGGGAGTAGATAATTGTGGCCTGTCAGAAGCTCCTGCCTAGGTTTCCCTTCTAAGGATTGAGCTTGGCCAAAAGAAACATCTATTAAATGCCAAACAGGGGGGGTATTAATAATAGTGACCTTTGATAATAACAGTCAATATTGATCTTCTCCTTCTCTAACTCTTTTGGGACTGGTTAGTTGTACAGTGAGTACCTTAGTATTATTGCCCTGTTTTCTAATTATATGTGTTACCCAAGTTGGTACTTTACTATGTAAGCAAATAATGCTATTATAATATTGCGTTCTGTATAGATTATTCATATTTTTGTCTTGTCATCTAGGCTAATTTGTAAACTCTTTGTGGACAGGGACGGTGACTCATATTTCTTTTGAACATGAAATTAATGTTTTTCACAGGGCTAGGCCTAAAGCAGGTGTTCTTGACTTGGAACCTTCTGTTCTGCCTCTGTGCATTGGCCAAGCCAAGACGCCATGATGCTTGGGGTCTTAACACTAAGAGCAAAAAATGCGAGTTGAGTGCTCAGTCCACCGACTGAAGCAATTTAACTCTGGAGAAGAAGGAAAGCATGTACTGTTGAGTCCTGAAGCAGAGGAGATTTCAAGTCTTTATGGGGAAAGAGAGACCATTACACTTGCCACAGAGAGATTTCCTAGGCCATTTTTCTGCCAGATAGCTTCCTCTGTCCATAAGTGTAGGTATTAAGGAGGTTAACACAGGCCGGGGGTGACATGCTAATTCCCTGCTTCAGCCCCTTAGTTAAACAATACAAACCTTCGTCTTAGCCCAGCAGAGAGGTCCCTTCCTGATCTAGTGCCCACATACTTATCCATCTTGATTTCTTAACATTTTTCTTTATGAACCTTATACTTCAGTGACAGACCATGACTTTGAATTGCCAAAGTGCCTTTCTTCAGCCTTAATGTCTTGGCATACATTGTTCCCTTAATCTATAATGCCCAACGCCCTGGCCTTATCTACCTTGTAAACTTCTATTAATCTTTGAAGTGTCAGCTTTGGCTTCTTTGGGAGACCTTTCCAGACTCTCCTTGTAAAGATAGTCCTTCTTCCCGCCACCATAGTACCTTGGTTCCTACCTCTGTTTTACCACTTACAGCTTTGTGATATTACCGTTTATATGTCTGCAAGACTATGCCTTTCTCCTCCATTGATCTGTGGACAATTTGAGGACAAGGACTGTGTTGTATGCTTTTCTGTATCCCCAGCACTGAACAGAGTGCCTAGGAGTCATAGGTTCTCACTAAGTTTGTGGATGAAGATGTTGGAAAATCCGTGCTAGGGGAATTTCATGAAAAGTGTGGCGGTGTGGCCTGTGCATACAGTGCTGCTTGTGAGACCTATATTTGGGGTATTCAGTTATTCTCTTGGTTTATTTTGCAGCTTCAGGTAAATCAGTACTCAGAGCCTCCATTTACTCATTTGTAAACTTGGAAGCTCCTCTTTTCCTTGCTTTGGGGTGGGGGCAATCCTGCAGAATCAAATGAGAAAGCATGGAGAGTCCTGGTGCCAACCCAGGAAGAATATTGGTGTTTTGGAACCAATTACTTCAGGAATACTGGTCTTCTAAGTACTGGGTGGATCACACCCAAACCACATAGACTTACGGAATTTTATATATCTGCAAAGGAGCTGAGAGACAAGTGGCTGTAGCTTTCCATTTCATAGATTAAGAAATTGGGCCCCAGAGAGGTTAAATGACTTGCCTAAGGTTCTGTAGCTGTAGCTGTATGTTTAGGACCGCCTACATTTCTTATCTGGGATCATCCCTATTTTGTTTTGCCACGCTAACTGGCTGTATACACCAATTAGAGGAGAGTTAAGGGCTAGGACAATGTGGAATTCTTGTGACCTCTGGGATCACTGAATGTCCTGCATAGCCGCTAGAACCCGTTTCCTAACGGGACTGCAGAATTTCTTAGGGCCACTGTACCTTTTCAGTTACTCTTCTTGCCTGGGGTCCTACAAACAGGACACAGAAGGGTCATGGGGTCACCCAAGACAGCTGAAAGGATGTGCCATCAAAATAAGCAACATAGGAAGATAAACAAACCGGGGACAGAGAGCTCGGGATGAAGGTAGAGGGGGGCCACGGCTGATGTCAGAGGGCCATGCGGTCAGTGGCTAGGGTCTGTTTTTCCTAGTTCTAGGCTAGAGGCCGTAGAGATAGAGCACAGAGGGCAGTAGGGCAGGGAAGTTTCTAGGAGACTAAGGCCAGGAAAAATATTTAAGGGTTGAACAGGGGTTACATCTTCATATTTAGTTCTTTTGTTTTTCCTCTCCTGCCAAGAGCCTTCGATTTCGCATTTCCAGGGAGCCCCAGGGGGCCAATCGATGGTGGCCTGATCGGAGGGGGAGTACTGGCAGTGTTCCTCAAGTTGGCTGGATGGAGTGGCTGCTGGTATGATCTTCATAGAGGGAAGATCCCCATAAAGAGCATTTCCTAGGACTGGGGGCTGGGAGGCACCATCAGGAATGGAAGATGAGTCCAGGAATTGGGGACTATTACCACATGGCAGTAGGAACTGTGTTAAAGAAGTTTAGGAGGATGGGGCTGGCATGGCCCTCTCTCACTCTAGTCCACTGGAGGGAGTTCCTTCCCCTGGCCCTGTCCATGCCTCCCTCTCTCCATCTGGTTGCCATCAGGCTGTGCGGCTGCTGGCGGGCTCTTTATTTATTTATCCCAGTGTAATGGGGTGAGGAGGGAGCTGGCCTGAGGCTGGCATTCCGAGGCCGTGCCACTGAGCCACAGGCGGTTTGCATGGGTGTGTGAGTCACTGGGGCTGCATGCTGCTCAAACCAGACGCGGCCAGGCTCAGGGACAGCAGGCAGCCCAAAATAGAGCCCCGCCCTCTGCAGCTGGCAACCCCTGGCGGGGAATCAGCCCTTAACACCAAAACCTGAGCGGTTGCGTGAAGTTGGCTTCCTTAGGGAGGGGGCCTTAACGGATTCTCTCCTTCCCTATCTTCAGAGGAGAGTATGCAGCATAGCCAGTCATTCCCTTTGCTGCAGGCTGCATGCCTTGTAAGATTTAAATTAATCCGTTCGGTATAGTGCCTTCACCAATGTCTATTATATGGTTATAGTTATGTACCTATAGGTAGCATTGATTTGACTCAGCGTCCTAAATGTAGCCTTGTGTCCTGTCTAGTTTTAAGCTACTGTCTTCATTCTCTGCCTGGTTGCAGCCTGATGCTACAGCAGATGCTTCAAGTTGTGAAGATACTCACTGCT
This sequence comes from Neofelis nebulosa, assembly GCF_028018385.1. Taxonomy (NCBI): domain Eukaryota; kingdom Metazoa; phylum Chordata; class Mammalia; order Carnivora; family Felidae; genus Neofelis; species Neofelis nebulosa. The sequence goes on from NC_080783.1 coordinate 18,646,532, forward strand.
GCTCTTAGAAAGCTAGAGGTTATATCAGTGATCCCTGGGGAAGATGATCTTTTAACCTGGAATCTGCTGTCCTGTTGAGTTCATTCACAGATAGCCTCTGCTTGGTTTCCTTGGCCAGTGTTCCATTCTTTACCTGCCCCTTAAATGTTAGTGTTATTCAAGATCCTGTCCTTATCCACTCACCCTTCCCTCTCTGGGGCATCTCATCCAGACCCCAGTTTCAACTGTCACAAGTACACCAGCGAGTGCCAATCTTATGTCTCTACTATGCTGCAGCCCATATTTTTTTCTGCACATTTGACATGTCCACCTGGATGCCCCACATGCAATGCCCTAAACTTGTCCAAAAGAAACCATCTACTCCCCTAAACCCATTTCTCTTCCTATATTCCTTATCTTGGGGAATCGTACCAGTATCCGTTCAGCTTTCTAAGCTAGAAACTTGAGAGTTACCCATTTTTCTCTTTGTCCTTACTTTCAAAGCCTAACTTGTCAACTCTCTTTTGAATCTGCTCTACTCTATTCCGGCGTTCATTGCCTTAGATTAGCACCCCCACCCCCGTCCCCCTTTTATTGGTTTGACCTTCCAGTAGTGTCCTAGCTTGTCACTCAGTCAGTCCTTATTCCCCTCCAGTTGAATTTGCGTTCTGTCAGAGTGATCTCTTTGAAACGGAAACAGAAAACCAGATTGCTTAGAGTCATTTAGGGGTTCCCGGTTGCCTACAGGATAAAGTTCAAACTCCTTGCATGGCACACAAGGTCATTCACACAAGGTCATGGCATATGATTTGGTCCTCTTGACCTCTGCAGTCTAATCCTCTGTCACTCTCCCACACTGAAGTCTTTATTTTATTTTTTTTTATTTAGAAAATTTTAAAAATATTTATTTAGTTTTGGAAGAGTGCAAGCAGGGGAGGGGCAGAGAAAGGGGGACAGGATCCAAAGCCGGCTCTGCACTGACAAGCTGACAGCAGCCAGCCCAATGTGGGGCTTGAACTTACGAACAGTGAGATCATGACCTGAGCCGAAGCCGAAGTCAGACACTCAATGGACGAAGCCACTCAGGGGCCCCTACCACACTGAAGTCTTAATGCCCATACATCTCTTGACCAACTTGCCTGGTATTCTTTTCCGTCTCGTCCTCGTGGCAGATTCCTATTTAGCTTTCCTGACTCTGCACAGACATCATCTCTTTTGTGTTTTCCATGACAGTTTTTCCTTTCCACAGTCTGCTCTCCTTTCAGGCACAGGGACACTATCCTGCTATTCCCACAGCCTCTTGTACATATCTCTGCCATGGCATTTGGCATAAGGGAGGATATGGAAATGAAAAAGAAGGATGGGGGGGCAGGGAAAATTGAGTTCGCTGATCTTTTCTCATTTAGGCTTTTCCTTTATAATGCTTGTTAATTCTGCGGCACCTGGGTGGCTCAGTTGGTTACGTGTCCAACTTTGGCTCAGGTCATAATCTCGTGGTTCATGGGGATGAGCCCCACGTCAGGCTCTGTGCTGACAGCTCAGAGCCTGGAGCCTTCGGATTCTGTGTCTCCCTCTCTCTCTGCCCCTCCCCCAATTATGCATTCTCTCTCTCTCTCTCTCTCTCTCTCTCTCTCAAAACTAAATAGACATTAAAAAAATTTAAATATAATGCTGGTTAATTCCTTCTCAAGATTTTCTTCACATGGCTTCCATAGTATGATACTGTCCTGTCCTTCATCCTACTTCATTGGTTGCTCCATCTCCAAACTGCTTGCTGGTTCTTCTCCCTTATTACCTCTTCATGTTGGAGTGCCCAGCATTCAGTCCTTGGTGCTCTTATATTTTTTCACTCACTCCTTTAGTGATCTCATGTAGTCCGTGGCTTTGACCACCTTGTTGATGAATCCCGAATTTAATTTTTATTCTTAGACTTTCCCCCCAGACTCTGGGCTGCCTGCTCAACATATCCGCGCGGAAGTCCCCCAGAGTGTCAAACTCAATGTGTCCAAAACTGAACTCCTCATCTTACCCCCAAGTTTGCTTTTCCAACAGCCCCCTCACATCTTAGTTGATGGAAACATCATTCTTTCACTTGCTAGGGCCATAAACTTTGGAGTCATCCTTGACTTCTTTCTCTCACATCCTGCCTCTAGTCCATCAGGATCTCCTGTTGGCTCTTCCTTCAAAACACATGCATACTTTCACCTCTGCTGCTACCCTTCTGGTCTGAGCCATGTTTATCTCTTTCTTGCATTATTGCAGTAACCTCCTTACTGGTATCCCTGCTGCTACCTATGCCTCCTTCTGGGCCATTACCAACAAAGCGATCTTATTAAAACACAGATCACATCATGATACTCCCCTGCTCAAAGTCCTTCATATTGGCTTCACATTACACTTATAGAGCAAAATCCTACATGATCTGGACCTTGTTACCTTTCTTTTTTTTTTTTTTTAAATGTTTATTTATTTTTGAGAGAGAGAGAGACAGAGCATGAGCAAGGGAGGGGCAGAGAGAGGAGATACAGAATTGGAAGCAGGCTCCAGGCTCTGAGCTGTCAGCACAGAGCCCGATGTGGGGCTCGAACTCACGAACCACAAGATCATGACCTGAGCCGAAGTTGGATGCTTAACAGACTCAGCCACCCAGGTGCCCCATGGACTTTGCTTGTTACCTTTCTGACCTCATCTCCTACCACTTTCTCCTTCTTTTACTCCACTGCATCCACACTGGCCTTGTGCTGTTTTTCTAACTCTCTCTGACTACCACCTGCTTTTAGTCCTCTTTGCAGCCTGTTTCCTCTGCCTGGAATGCTCTTTCTTCAGATATTTGTGTGGCCAACTCCCTCACTTCCTTTTTGTCTATATTAATTATCTACTGGGGCGCCTGGGCGGCCCAGTTGGTTAGGCAGCCGACTTTGGCTCAGGTCATGATCTCACAGTTCATGGGTTCAAGCCCTGCGTTGGGCTCTGTGTTGACGGCTCAGAGCCTGGAGCCTGCTTCGGATTCTGTGTCTCCCTTTCTCGCTGCCCCTCCTCCGCTTGTACTCTCTCTCTGTCTCTCAAAAATAAATAAATGTAAAAAAAAAAATTTAGTTATCTACTTCTTTATAACACATTACTCCAAAATGTCATAGTTTAAAACAACAAACAGTGTTGAGGGTCAGGGATTTGGAAGCAGCTTAAGCTGGGTGATTTCTGGCTCAGGGTCTCCCATGAAGTGGCAGTCAAGGTGTTGGCTGGGAATGCCATTATCATAAGGGGCTGGAGATTTCACTTCCAAGCTCTCTCATGTGGCTGTTGGCAGGAGGTGCCATTGCCTTGTCATATGGCCTCTCCATAGGGCTGCTCACATTACATGGTCCTGGCTTCCTCCAGAGCAAGTGATCCAAGAGACAGACTAAGACCAAAATGGAAGCTGCAGTCTTTTTACAACCTAATCTCAGAAGTGACAGCCCATCACTATCTTACTGTAATCCCTTCATTAGAAGTGAGTCACTAAGTTCAGGCCACACTCAATGGGAGGGTAATTAAGTTCCACCTCTTAAGGGGAGGTGTCTCAAAAATATAATACATGGTTTTGTTCAAATGTCACCTTCACAATGGAGTTTACCCTGAGTATCCTATTTAAAATTGTAAGCCACATCCTTGCCCATCTGTACATGGCACTCCCATTTCATTTTTACCAAGCTCTACTTTTAATTTTTTCCATGGCACTCACTTTCAACATATTATAAAATTTCCTTATTTCATTATATTCATCATTTATGGTATCTTCCCCCTGTTAGAATGTGTAAGCTCAGCAAAGACAAGTATATATGTTTTGTGCACTGGTTTATCCAAAGTGCATAGAACAGTGCCTCTACACACAGTAGGCATGAAATAAATATTTGTTGAATGGATGAATGAATCTTATCTTCCCGCTCCTCTTTATTTTCCCTACCTTATGAATAGGCCGTGAAATGATCACCTGTTGGTAGCCCGAGATCTAGATAGCCCTACTATAAATAGATGAGGAGCCTAAGGAAAGAATTGCTGTCTGATTGCCATTCTCTCATCTGCCTGTTTATTGGGAGATAGTCCCAACTTTGGGATGAACTATCAACCTTGAATCTTTTCTTACTGAGTGACCCCAGAACCTCTTTTTTAGACCAGTTAAGAAATTAAATATCACAAAAACCAAAAGAATAAGAACCTACCAAAATCCTGGAAAGAACATTAGTCATACAGCCAAAAGTAAGTTCTTAAGTTTCCTCTTTCCTCAAATTTTCCTCTCTCTGGGCTCTCCCTCCACAGTTAGAAGGGCTGCCCTGCTACCATATGCCTGGTATTCAGTATGTGGAGGAAGGCACAGGACCCGGTATGCCTTCATGGGCATCGTAAAGAAGGATAAGTCTAGATGCAGGAGACTGTCCTCCCTACCAGCATGCATGTCAGTTCTCTGATTGAGAGAACCCTGTGGTTAATTCATTCTCCCAGTATTCTCCGTGATGTATGTGCACCGTGCCAGGTTCTGTGAGCGGACAGGGTATGAGAATATTATCGTCAAAGAGCTTTTGCACGTCAAAGTGCTTAATGAATGGTGATAGGGGCCACGGTAGTGGAGTGATCGGAAGAAGCTTCCTGCAAAAGACAGGACTTGATCTGGACTTCCATGTTTGTTTTCGGTTTCAGTTTTGCTAGGGAACTCAGTGGAAGACATTTTAGCTGGGAAGCACATGGGTGAAGGCTGTAAAATAATAATGAGTGGGAGAGGATTAGTAGAAAAAAAGGTTAGCAAGATAATAACTTCAGGCTAGGTTGTTGGGGGGCCTTAAATGCTGCTCTGGAAGATTGGTACTTCATTCTGAAGGTAAATGTGTTTCAGCTTTCCTTTATTTCTGCCGGCATTCCATTTATTTGCCGGTTTGTGTTCAGTTATTAACATCTATCATTACAGGCAGTGATTCTCAAACCGGCACATCTCCTAGGAAGGAGATGAGCACTTCCTTCTTGTAGTTACTCATTTCTGTCGTAGATAGTGGGAAGCTGTGGAAAGTTTTGGCTGGAGAATTGACATAGGAAAGTGATCTTTGGGAAGATTAGTCTGTCCGTGGTATGCCTATGTGAGCTCAAGAATAGTGGTACTGTTGACAGACTAGGAAAATCATGGGTGGGGCTCAATTAAATCTAATCTTGGGCATACAAAGGAATGGTTTTCCTTATTTAAAACACAAATCCACCAGTATTTGAGCTCTGGAATGAAAATCTCCAGAGAGGAAGGAATGGCTGCATATGTTTCTCAGCTACATTTCTTCAGAATTTTGCCTCCTCTGGGGTTTTCCCAATGTAGTTCCCGTAGTCACCCTTGAGCCCTGCTGCCACCGGCCACCACCTCTTTTCTTTTGGGCCCAAGGATGTATTAAAAGGCCTGTTTCTTTATTTTCCTTTTACAAAGCATTATAGGGGTTGATACTTTACAAAGAAAATTTATCAAAAACCTGAGGGAAAGCAAAAAGGAAATCAACATAACAAATACAAGTGGAATAAAATCACTCATTTCCAAGAGAAGATTTCTGATTGTGGCAATCCTAATAGTGAACGACTTCATCAGCCTCTAAATTCTCATATCCAAAAGCCTTATAATCAAGTGTTACTAACTCAGATGACTACAGGGGACCGGCGTGCAACATAAATATGCAGATCAGGCTGGATAGAAGACAACAGAGATTTGTAGGGGTCTGTGGAAAACTGAATTGCGCATGCCCCCTGTGTCTAGACCCAGATAGGCTAGCACAGTTGAACAGACACTGCTCTGGGGGATTGTGTATCGTACTTCATTCAGAGGACGTTACCAACTCTTCTAAAATGAAAACTGTTTTTGTTTGTTTGTTTAGCTCCACTGAATCCACCATTAGCCTCTTAATTTAGTTTCGTTCTTATTTCCAGTCTGCAAAATCCACTTAGTTGAGAATTGAGTTGTGAGGCAGTGATGATGGATATCTTATTTCTGGCAAACATCTAGCCTTCTTAGGCCTAAACTCTAAGCTTCTCATACCTCTGGGACATTTGGCAATGATTCACACAGCTGAGTCTCTCTCCCCAGTAGAGGAAAGGTTTCATCAAAGTCCATTCATTACATTATGGCCATTAAACAGTGCTTTAGTGTATAAAAAATGATGACTTATATATGATCAGAGTTAATGAAAAAATATAAGATGAAAGCCTTTTTCACATACGTGTTGGATTTAAATTGACTGTAGGACCTATAAGTGGTAATGCTCAGGAAAGCACTGACAAAGTGCGTTTGAAGCTTAGGTTGAAAAGACCTATAGAAATAGATCTGGGAGTCTGCTGCAGAGGAGAGATACCTGAAGTCATGAGAGTGGATGCCTGTTTTGCTGGGAAGAGCATGAAGAAAAGAACAAAAGTCCAACGATTGAGATTTGGAGAAGAGTCATAGTTGGAAGGAGTAGTAGGAGCCAGTGAAGGAAGTGCAAGCAGATAGGAGGAGAATCTGAACACAGTAGTTAATTAACCCAGAAAGGGGAACAGACAGTTATCAAGTACATACGTACATGTGCCAAACACAGTGCCAGGTGGTTTATCTAACTTACAATCCTTAAACAAACCTATGAGGTTGGTGATATTATTTTCATTTGAAAGAGAAAGAAGCAGAGGCTCAAGGGCTAAGTAATTTGTTTCAAGTCAACTCACCTGATTTTCTCATATTTGTCTTTACTCAAATCCCGTGCTCTTCCCGTCACCCCAGAGGGTGATCCAGAGCGCCGTCTGCGGGAGAGAGACCAAAGTGAACGAGTGCCTGCCTGCCTGCCTGCCCGCCCGCTCGCCAGAGGAAAGTCCATTAGGCAATTTGTGATCTTGGGCAATATCAGCAGATTGCAGGCAGCTAAAGAAGGATCAGTTGATAAGGCAATGGACACAATGGGTATAGAACTCTCATTATTTCATTTCACAATGAAAAGGAATTGAGAGCTGGCTGCTGAGTTAGCTGTGGCTTAGCAGAACCCCTTCTGAAGGTGAGAAGATGCACGTGTGTTTGAAAGCAAAGGAGGAGCCACTGGAACAGCAGCAACGTAAGCTGATAAAGGGAAAATGATAGAGGGAAGCAAGGACCTGTGGAGTTGAGCAGAGTGGGAGAATTAGTCCTTCCTCTGAGATTTGCGGATGGCCTGAAGGCGCAGGTGATGTTTTGAGCAGATGACTTGATCTCGGCCTATTTTCATCCTCTTTCCCCAGGAGATGTTGCCTGTTCATTCAGGAATTTTAAAGTCCTTCCCAAGGACTTTTAGCATCAGATGGATCCATGGCTTTTCTGTTAATGACCAAAATAGTGAAACAGACAGCAGTGAAAGTATCAGCTGTATTCTTTCCCTCTTCTGAACTCCTGTGTCACTTTGTGTCTTTTCTGTGTCACTCATCACCGTAGTGCCTTGTATATAGGAGGCACACAGTGATGAGTGGTTATAGCTTAAAGGCTGTGGCATTGGAAGATCCTCTCACGTGGGTAAATGTTGTCTCCGGTTATAGAAATGTGGAGGAAAAACAAAAGAATCAAATGACTTACCTTTAAACTTTCCTGATGTGTTGGCTTCCTAAGTTTAATTTTTTTTTAATGGTTTTTTGTTTCTGAGAGAGAGAGTGAGAGATAGAGATAGCACACGAGCAGGGGAGGGGCAGAGAGAGAGGGAGACACAGAATCCGAAGCAGGCTCCAGGCTCTGAGCTGTCACTACAGAGCCCAACACGCTGCTTGAACCCACGAACCATGAGATCATGACCTGAGCCGAAGTCGGACGCTTAACCGATTGAGCCACCCAGGCACCCCGGCTTCCTACCTTTAGCCTTATGCCTAAAGTGTTCTCTTATTATAGCCTTTACTCATGGGTGATATTTCTTTTGGATAGTGAGCCACATTGAAAAGTGAGAGACTGAGTCCTGTAGGTTAGCAGTTGAGCAGTCCAGTGCATAGGGAGCAAGATGTTAGGATTCATGGGTATCTTTGCTTTCTCCCATAAAGGAATTGTCAAGGGAGAGATTGCCATTAAAAATCTCAAGAAACAGTTTTTTCATTTTGTATGGGAAATCTTTAGTCTATTTTTTAAAATTTTATTTGAGAGAGAGAGAGTGTGTGTGTGAGTGGGGCAGAGGGAAAGAGAGAGAACCTCAAGTAGGCTCCACACTCAGTGCAGAGCCCAATGAGGGGTTCGATCCCATGACCCCGGGATCATGACCTGAGCTGAAATCAAGAGTTAGACACTCAACCAACTGAGTGACCCAGGTGCCCCTAGTCTATTTGTTTTTATATTTAGAGGTTTAAACTCTATGTAGATGGTACATTTTAAGCACCATTGGAAATATTAAACATTGTGGAATCATGCGGAAAAGTGAAAACGTGGTTTCTGCCCTTGAAAGGTGGACTTTTGAGGGAGATCAGACCACTGGAATTTGCATATATACAAAGGATATTCTAAATACTTAAAATATATGTCACCTCAGAGACAGAAGAAACAGATTCATTTGCATAGCAAGCTAGTTTGGAAGAGGTATTTCCGGAGAGGTAAATCTTTTATTTATTTATTTATTTATTTATTTATTTTTTATTTATTTATTTATTTTTCAATATATGAAATTTATTGTCAAATTGGTTTCCATACAACTCCCAGTGCTCATCCCAAAAGGTGCCCTTCTCAATGCCCCTCACCCACCCTCCCCTCCCTCCCACCCCCCATCAACCCTCAGTTTGTTCTCAGTTTTTAAGAGTCTCTTATGCTTTGGCTCTCTCCCACTCTAACCTCTTTCGGAGAGGTAAATCTTGAGCTAAGAGAATGTAGGGATTTCGTGCGGTGAATGGCTACTGAAGGAAAGACACAACTAGGTATTTTATTCAGTTACACAATCTGAGAGGCTCTCCCTAGGTGTGGTCGTTTGAGGGAATCCTTCAAAAACACTTTGGCTTCTGTTACTCTTATCCTTGAAGCTTGAGCAGCTCTGAAACCGTACACTGTCCTCTTAGGATCTTTTACTCCACAGAACCCCTTCCAATTTGGTGTGAGTGAAGCTAGGAATGGGGAGGATCTTTGAGATATGAAATGGGTGAGATTAGCTATCTACAGAAATGATTTACCCTACTGTTTGTAAATATATTGCCTATGAGACTAGGTTACAAGTCTCAACAAGGGCGTACGTAGGCTAGTAACTTAATGAAGGAAATCATGGCGTTTCTAGTATGTGCAGAGAAGATTAGAGCCATAGAATTTGGGGGGCTGGAAGGGTCTTTATCGATCTAAGAATATATCAAATCTCTTTGTTTTACTTTTGGGGAAATTAGGGCCTGCAAAGATAAAAGAACTTTATCTTTACCCCTGTAGACCAACTTTACCCTTGTAGACCAGCAGGGGTAGGTTTTGGCACCAGGACCCATGGCTCTGAACTTCAGGTCCGGTATTATTCCATCATATTCTATTGCCTTGCCACGTGTTACACAGCGACACTTGGAACTTTATGTGGGCAGTAGGCAGGACTGAGACCCATTGGTGAGCATTATGGAGACCTAGCTTACGTAAGAGATGGGAAAGTGGTCTGTGGCTGGAGTCCTCTGCCTGAGTACGCCTCTCTTCCTCCACATCTTTCTTGTAGCCCTTGGTCTTGCACACCTCTGGGCTCTCGTAAGCAATTAGAGAAAAACTTATATAATTTATTCATGATATCCGAGAAGATGTTCTAGCAGAGGAGCAGAGTTGTATAGAATTTGAAAAAAGAGAAACTAAGGAGTAACAATTTATTAATTTATCTACCACAGTGCCAAAGCAGTGAAATAGAATGGGGACAAATGTCTAGTTTTTTTCCACAGTGTATACGAAGTCTCCCATAAAGTCATTTGCTGTCTTCTGCCTTTTTTTCTGTGTTTGACAAATAGCACTCAGTGTTTATTTGGCTTCCCAGGAAAAATCAGCTGAAGATAGTTCAGTCACTGGAATGGTATAGCCCCCACCTTATAAACTAATACACTGGCATTTGAATTTCTAAAGTAGTGTTCTATGATTTTAGTTAGCACTTGTCAGTCCTCTGGAATCTGATTATCCCTAAATGAACTAATGAAAACCAAGTTGGGGACTCTGGACTTTTGGTGACCCCTACAAAGTATAGACTTCCCATGAGATGCTGCTTCAACAGCTTCTCAGGGTCTCTCAATCTGTGTATCTGGCTGTTTACCTCCCCTAACATTTCTTACTGCAAACGCTGAATCCTGGGGCTCCTCTAACCATCTTAGAGGATCACGCTGGGTTTAAAAGCACCCAGCTAAGTCCTCAGGTAGTGCTTATTGGACGCTGACCCTCTTGGTCATTGCAGTAGGTGGGCCCGGCCATGCCGCCCCTTTCATCAAACTCAGCGTGTACTTCCAGAAAACGTGCCATCCATTTTGGGGCTTTGCCCAGCTAGAGAAGCCCTTTGGGTGGTGAGTGAAAGTGTGGAAGTTCTGCCTTGGAGGGGGACTCTCTCAGAGCTCTCTAATTTAAACTTTCTCTGACTTCATCTGCCCGTGGTGCAGAGGAAGATTGGCCCTTTTGCTCTCTTTGTTTTCTCACAGCCGTTTTGAGGAAATTTAGTGCCAGAGGACTTCCCAGAGTTTTGTTCCCCGGGTCTAGAGAGTCCTAATTCTTCGCAGTCCAAGGGTTGGTTCTAGTGGCCCTGAACTGGTCAGACCCTCTTGGATCAACCAGCAGTGATATTCAGACCAGTAACCTGTCTCACCTGAAACTGCTTCTCAGGCCTCCAAAGCCTGAATCAAGTGACCATTGTACCAATCTTGTATCGGGGCTCAGAATGTCAGTTTACCGCTTGTCCTCGTATATAAATATAGGTCTCTCTAGATATAAAAAGTGAGAGAGTCTGTAAGTTGCTTTTTTTTTTTTTCTATACCCCCTTTCATGGGGCAAGCTAATGAGATGCATATCATTAAAGACCCGATGTTTTGTGGGATGGAGTCTTTTAAACTGGATGTGCCTGGCTTAGTCATGGCAAATATTTACCAAAAAAAAAAAAAAAAAAAAAAAAGAAAAAAGAAAAGAAAAAAAAAGGGACATACCATATAAAATTAGAGTTCTGAAAATAGTACTCAGAGAGGGAGAAAGAAAAAAAAAAAAAAAAAAAAACCAGGACAGAAAATACAGGCCAGTCTGTTTGGGGAAAAGGGAAAAAGAGATAAAATGAGAGAAACCTCGGCAGTAAAAACAGCATCTTGGTAAACAGACTATAAAAAAAAATTGTGACCTGCTTTCTGGCAGCCCTGGCGGCTGTCGAGCGGGTGAAGGTGGCAGAGCTGGCGTCTGTGTGGACACACGGTGCCCGGGGCGCACGGCTCCCCTGGCCGCGCAGGGCGTTAAATTTAGCCACATAATGATGGGCCTGAGGACAGCCTCTTGTTGACCACACCATAATTACTGCTTCGCTTTATGAATTTTATTTTGCTTATTCTGTTTCCTCCTTCTCTGGCATGAAGGGGGCCTGGAGTGGGGGGAGTCCCGCCCCCACACCCCTCCCCTTTCTGGACAAATGAGTCTTCATAGAAACCTGGGCTCTTGGGCCATTAGGGTAAAGACTAAGCTCTCTTGATTAATCGGAAAGGGAGGAAGGTTTCTGGTCGCGGAGGCTCTTGATTTAACACAGTAAAGTCAGAAGTGGAACTCACTAGCCCTGCTTCTCAGAGCTCTCAGAGAAAATACCCTGAAGTCTTTAGTCTTAGAAGGCACTTTCGTGTGAATCTGAGAGGTTGACACTCTTACTCTGTTTATAAAACCCCAAGAGCTGGCTCCCAAGTGTTGTTGGATTTTTTGGTCTTTGGTCCTAAGCTCCCTAGCTAGCTACTTAGACATTTACTTTTGACAGCATTCTGCCTCACAAAGAGGTACATTGTTTTATATATATCTTAGTCTTGGTGATAACTGGGTTCTTGAAGCTGAGGATCTAACGTAACTCAACTCTGTTCAGGTAACATATTCTGTTTAGAATGTGTTTAGAATATTCTGTTCAAACCTCAAATATTGTTCTTTTGGGGCACTTGAGTTGATGCTGATCTTCTCAGTTTTGGAGTTAAGACAGCACAGTTCATTAGAGCACACCCTGGTCTGGGTGAGAACAGTGCTCTTCCTAGCTTTATCTGTTAACTCTAGGGAAGGGGCCAGGAGCCTGTGGTCTCAGACCAAAAGCACCATACTGGGGAGAGAAAGTAGGCTGTGGAAAGAGCATCGGAAGACTTGCATGGCGTAGATACTGGGTCATTGGGGGTGAAGTTCTTGAATGGTGACCTAGGCTGGCAGCTACCTATGGCCCCACAGTGGCCCTCCAACTGAGGAAGTGGTGGAAAAGGAAAAGCAAACAGGGGTTGTGGTCAGGGTACTGGCTTGTCTGTCATTGGCCAGGACTGTCCTGTTTGTGTGTGAGGGGTGGTTGGGCTCCTCCCGAAGCCAGGCAAGAACGTGTCAAGGAGAGGCTTCTTGCGGCTCTTGTTTTCTCCAAACAAAGGAAACTCCTTGCATTGCTGGAAGTCGCGTGCTTGGATGCTGAGTTTGTTATTGCCTGATAACCTGGCCACCAACTCCTGCCCTCCTCTTCACCCCATGCAGCCAGTGGCTTAGTGGGAGCAGCTTCCTGTTCCTCATCCCAGGCAGCAGATTCACTCCCTATTGTACCCAGAAAGGGTTTGAGAAAAGGAAGAGTTAGCCCTCCTGTCCCCAGACCTATCCTCTTCTCTTCCCATGGAACCTTCTAGAACAGTGCTTTTCAAAGTGATCTGACCCATGGTCTTACTGTGCGTAGCTAATATGCAGCATGTGTCCCATGTGATGATAAGTTCAACAGTACTCAAACCATTTTATACCCTGTTCATTGAGATGAGTCCTCTGAACTAGTGTGTGGATATCATGGCAATGTCAGATGGCTATGAAAATTTTTAAATGCTTATACTTGATTTCTATTCTTACCCCATCATGGGCTAGTTACAAGGAGTTCGTGGGCCAGCACCAGTTTGCTGATCACACTTTGAATAGCATTGTCCTAAAACCGTAAGACCTAGTGAGTTTGAGCTATTTCCTATTGGTCATAGAGGTCCTACCCTTATGTTCAGTAGGGGTTCAGTAGGGGATGGATAGAAAAAGAAATTCTTAAGGAAATTTCAGCAGTAAGAAGCAATCTGATCTCAGTTGCCAGGTCATGCCAAAGAGCTCTGGTACTGAGCTGGAATCTTGAACTTAGCTGATTAAAGGTTTCTTTTCCCGGTGCCAAGGTTCTGTGATTCTAATGCTAAATGGTAAGGCCAAGAGGTAAAGTTGATGGTCTTGATGAATCTTAAAAGAGTAGCTTTCGATGACTTACCAAGGTAAAGAAAGAAAAGGAGGGGGATGTTTTTCATAGGGTTCATTTACTAGTCTGTCATTTTCATCTAGATATGAGGTCTTTCTTATACAGATCGATCATGTGTTTGGTCAGCATTATCTTTGTCTTCTGTTAGGAGGCCACCAAATTGTTTCCAGAGGTTGAGAGATCTAGGATTGAGGAGAAAAGTAAATATTGGCAGAGTTGGTGGAATTCAAGTAAGAGATAAGAACTGGGCCTTGGATTAGAACTGTGGCTTACTGGCAGGGTTACTTAACATCCCTAGTTGGAGGGTGGGGGTTCACAGCCCAGGTCTGCAGGACGGCTGGGTAGAGGGGACTGGCCACACAGTGAAAGGTTTGTCTTTGCCAGAGAAAGAGGAATAGGGCACTGAGAGAGAAGACTGGAAAGTAAGCCAGGAATTTAAAGGACTGGAGAGTTCCATGAGGGAGGGAGTGGGAACCTGCTGGGTTCCACCCTTGTTAAGGGAAGAAGGAAGAGAGAAGTCGGCCGAGACTCACCTCTGTGTCTTTTCTCTTTTTAACACCCCACTAACCCTAGGGATCTGCAATCAGGAAGAGAAACCAGATGGAAGCTCCTGATTAAATCTGGTCACATGTCCCTGCTTAAAACTCCTCAGTGGCTCCCTATTGACCTTAGGATAAAGTCCAAACTCCTTAATAAAACCATTAAGGCCCTTTATGATCTGGCCTCTGTTTACCTCCCCAGCTTCTTCTCCCACTCTCCTGCTAGGCCACACTTACGCTCCCCACCCACACTTCTACCTTCCATCCCAAATCTACACTTCAGGCACAGTGTGACCTGCTGTCAGTTCCCAGAGCCCATTATTTTCTCTCTTATCTCTTAGACTTTGGCACGCGTTGTTCTCCCTGGAAAATCCCTGCCACCACAGACCTTTTCACCTGGATAACTCCTGTTCATTGTTTGGATTTCAGTGAAGATGTCACTTCCTTGAGGGAATTTTCATTGGCCCTCTGAGTTCAGTTTAGTTGCCTTTCTTTAGAAAGCCTGTATCATAGGCCCTATCACACTGCATTGTAATTGCTATTTTTTTCTGGCTCCCCGCCCCCGATGGTAAGTTCCCCAAGGGCAGGGGTATGATCTGCCTTGTTTAACTTGTCTGATCCATTGTAGGTACTCAGAGAAATTTTGCCTTTATTATTTAATTTGATTCACTTACTTTTCTTTTTAAGTCATGTTTTTATTTATCTTTGAGAGAGAAAGTGTGAGTGTGGGAGGGGCAGAGAGAGCAAGGGATAGAGGATCTGAAGCAGGCTCTGCACTGACAGCAGAGAGCCCAGTGCGAGGCCTGGACTCACAAACCGTGAGATCATGACCTGAGCCAAAGTTGGAGGCTCAACTGACTGAGCCACCCAGGTGACCCTAATTTGATTCACTTGTAACTAGCAGGTGAAATGAGCAGGCTTTGCTGAATAAAATTCAACACAAATCTATTGATCACCTACTCACATAAAAAGAAGAAACAAATGCACATAAATTTTTTTAACCCCACAAGGGCCACTTCAGGATGAGGAGATACGATGGCTTCATTTGGAGAAATTATGTGGCCCTGAGTCCCACAGGTAATTGCAGTCGAAACCAGAACCTCGTCCTGCAACTTTCTAGCACAGAGCTTCCCACCCCCTGTCCCCTTCTCCCCTGGTTTCTCACCCTGTCTCAGAGGCTCTGTTCTAATGAAGTATATTTGAGAAGGGAGCATACCCAGAGAATAAAAAAACCATTCCTGTAACTCTTCTTAAATCTTCCCGTTGAAACGTAGGTCTGAAATTCTCGAAAAATGGCTGAGCACCAAATTAGATTATCATCACATAGGAGGTCGAGGAAAAATGTCAACACCATGAGACATGAAAATGAGCTGAGACACACACAGTTGGAGGGGAATCCTCAATCTTGGAGAAGGATCTGAGAAACACTGACATTTTCTGCTGCCAGCATGTTTTCTTTGGGGCTGCCCTGAGAACAGGACAGCCAAGTGGGATGAGGACAGAACTGAGGGGCTCGGGGGGACACTTGCTGGCCCTCTTCCATCTCCACCAGTTTCTCAGCCACTGAACAAGTAAAGTAGATGAGCTAGAGCGTTTAAGGCTGCCTCTCAGCCCTTTTTATTCTTCAGCTCTTGGGAGCTGGAAGGAATTGGTATCACCCAGATCAACGGAAACCTAGTCTGTAGGCAGAGCTGGCCACAAGGCCAGATTCAAAGTTACTCCTGAGCCCTGGCCTTCGGGCAGGGAAGAGCGTGGCCTGGCTTCTCTCACCAGCAGGGATCAGTAAAATCGAGCCATGCGGGACCCAGACGCTCTTTGTCCGTCAGTGTTTTCCCAGTGTCTCCTGGGGAGTGATTCAGGGCCAAGGTGACAGTGGGTTTGGAGCCCAGATGAAAGGATCGCAGGGACCACAAGACAAGATCCCTTGTGTGGTGGCCGGCTGGAAAGAGGAGGGAGTGAGTGTGTGTGGAGGTCAGTGACGCAACTCCCCTGGCTCGCAGGGATGGAGGAGGAGAAGGCTTGCCGTGTGTCTCCTTATAAAGAGGCCCTTACCACATGAAGCAGGGGGTGAAGGTGATCCCGCAGTGAGTCACCCAGGAAGGGACGCCGTGTGCCCAGAGCCCAGAAGAGAGGACTTGTGGATTTCCCACTCTTTCCTTCTATGATTTTAGGCGTAATACGAGTTGCTTTAGTCACTCAGACTGCCGCACTGCTTCTCCTTCTGTCTTCTAACCCATTTTTTCTCCTCGATCTTCACTATCCCTGACGTGCATGGATTTTAATCTATCAATTTGTTCTAGATTTCTGTAGTTGGTTTTTTTTTTTAAAAATCTAAAGCTTGAAATCTTTTGAGTTCAAGAAACTCTAACCGTACTTCTAATTGTATTTGCCTTTGAGAAGATGGCCTGGTGGCTCTTTGCCAAGCATGGTTGTTCTTAGATTGTGTCTGCTTTCTTCTTATCTTCGAGGCAGGTATCATATCCTGGACTGGAATCTGAAGAGATTCTAGGGGGCCCCTGGATCCAGTTGCCCCCTCAGTTTGAACGCAGCTCTAGTCTGGCCTTTATTGAGGTCTGGGACTGCAGAGAGCTCTGGGGAGTGTCCCTGTAATCAGCCAGCCACCAGCCCCACACTGCCTTGTAATAAAGCAGCTCTATATTTGTTCTGTTTATAGTCTCCTCTGTAATAATGCCACAGCCCTCATTGCTCTCTCTCTTTGGGGAGAATTTTCTGGGTAATAGAAAATTTTGAAATGTTAAAGAGGGTTGTAGACTCAGAAAATGTTTTTATCTAGGATGTGTCTGAGGTTGGGAAGATACCCAGGAAATCCAGGCAGCCAGTGAGCGCCCTCGGGGAAGAGCGTGTTGTGGTGAGCGTGTTGTGTGTGTGTGTGTGACACTGTGGCTGCAGGGCCCATGTGTGCGGAGGGGAGGTGTGGGAAGCTGCGGGTACACGCTGTGTGGTCACGGTAGGTGTGGCCTGAACTTCTCTCGTGGTGGTGGCAAGTGGAGAGCATGGTTGGAAGTGGGGTGAAAGGTGTGCGGAAGGGGCTAGCGCAATGATGGAAAACCCTATTTTGGCAACTTTCAAAACTCTCAGGTATGTAGGATGGTGAGATGGAGAAGTTTAGCCTCAGAATGGAACCTTTTAGCGCTCACGTGCCATTCATTCTTTCAACTGTGTCCCCTTTGCTCAGCGTTTTCGGGCCTAGGCGCCACACAGTTCTGCCTTCCTTGTTCTGCCTTCTTTTCTCCCCAGCTCTTCATTTCTTTCTTTGTCAAGCGGGAAGAAGTCAGAGACAGACTGTTACAGAGAGGGGGTGAGCAGTCAGCCACCTTCATCTAGGTTAGTGAGCGCGAGCCTGATGACCCAGGCTGACGGCTTTGAAGTTTACCTGTGTGATAAGTCCCAGGAGTTATCTTCGCCAGGGCTCCTGCTAACAATTCTGATTCCTCCTTTTCCCTCCCGGTCTCTACCTCTGCCTACCCCCACCCCCCGGATTCTATAAATACTTTATTATATGGCACTAGTAAAACTTCAAGTATTTCTTTTTATTAGAGCTACATAATATGGTAATTGTGTGACAGAACACAGCTCCCGTGAGCGGCCCCCACCCTCTTCCTAGGTGTGGCCTCTCACCGCCTCGGCTTGGGCTAGGCCCACAGGCCTCTCTGTTCCTCTTGAGTGTGTGCAGAGGGGGCTGGGGACAGCTTTTCAGACAGAAGTAAGGGGTCAAGGCCTTTGGGTAGGATTAGGCCAGAGGAGTAAAGAGGTGCTTTTCTAGTTTTCAGCTGTATCTTGGTGTGTGAGTTCAGCAGGGGTCTTATTATTAGCATTGATTCCAGTCGCCGCACGAGGCCACTCAGCCTGCCTTTCCTTTTATTTATTTATTATTATTTCTTTATTAAAAAATTTTTTTAAATGTTTATTTTTGAGACATAGAGACAGAGCATGAGCAGGCAAGGGGCAGAGAGAGAGGGAGACACGGAATCCGAAGCAGGCTCCAGGCTTTGAGCTGTCAGCACAGAGCCCGACGCAGGGCTCAAACTCATGAACCACGAGATCATGACCTGAGCCGAAGTCGGATGCTCAACCGACTGAGCCACCCAGGCGCTCCATCCTTTTATTTTTAATTTAATTTAATTTTTATTACATAGGCTCCATGCCCAGCATGGAGCCCAGTGTAGGGTTTGAACTCACAACCCTAAGATCAAGATCTGAGTTGAGATCAAGAGCTGGACACTTAACTGACTGAGCCACCCAGGCACCTCAACTTGCCTTTCCTTTTAATAGCGTTGTCATGTGCCTATCCATAGAAGTAGGTTTTGAACTGAGACTCGGGGCCAAGGGTGCATGGGTTTCTTTGGTCGGCTCTGGTTCACAGTACTTTTTTTTTATTTACATTTTTTTTTAAGTTTATTATTTTGAGAGAGACAGTGCAAGTGGGGGAGGGGCAGAGAGAGAGAGAGAGAGAGAGAGAGAGAATCCTAAGCAGGCTCTGAGCTGACAGCTGCAGAGCCCGACGCAGGGCTCCAACCCATAAACTGAGATCATGACCTGAGCTGAAACCAAGAGTTGGATGCTTAAGTGACTGAGCCACCCAGGTGCCCTTATTTACCTTTTTTTTTTTTTTAATATTTATTTATTTTTGAGAGAGCATGAGAGGGAGACACAGAATCTGAAGCAGGCTCCAGGCTCTGAGCTGTCAGCACAGAGCCCAATACAGGGCTCGAACCCATGATGTCACCCATGATGTGAGCCGAAGTCAGACGCTTAACCAACTGAGCCGCCCAGGCGCCCCATATTTACTTTTCATAACACCCATCATTCTTTCTGATGTCTCTTGGTTCCAGAATCTGTAAGTGCTAAAAGAAACTGATCCCTCCCATCTCTTGCTGCTTCAACCTTAGGACACCTCTCCTCTTAAACCCGAGTCACTGGTCTCTGTGTCTGCTAGCCTCATGGGAGGTGTGGGGCTGGAAACACTACACTCTGTAGTTCTTTCATTACTGTCAACATGTGATCTGTTAACTGTGTATTTTATTGTCTGATTGAGTCTTATTATTTGATTCTGGTTTTTGTCCACTGAGAACTGATTTTGAACCTTCCCTTACCCCCCTGTAGGATGTAGTTTCGGCATCCTTTCTTCTGCAAAGCTTGAGAAGTGGGGATTTCTGCCCAGGTAG
Source organism: Neofelis nebulosa (assembly GCF_028018385.1). NCBI lineage: Eukaryota > Metazoa > Chordata > Mammalia > Carnivora > Felidae > Neofelis > Neofelis nebulosa. The sequence continues at coordinate 18,665,597 of NC_080783.1, forward strand.
CAGCTACAAGAGCCCTCGGTGCCAGGGACAGGGGGCACAATGTTTAGTCCTTTCTTCACTGCCTCTGTGCCCAGTGTTTGCCTAGGGGCCAACCCCCAAACTAGGCTCTGCCATGCACTCTTTACTCCCCATGGAGACCTATGGGTATATGCTCTCCCCACATTTTGGGCCTAGCCAAGGTTAATATTAGGCCTTCTAGCCGGGCTGCTGTTCCCGAAAGCCACAGGGTGTTGTTAATATTCATGTGACCGCAGAGGCTCATTAATATTCATGAGGTATCTACAGTCTTCCTTTAGGCCCTTAGCTCGGAGAAAACAGGAATAATTAGAGTTTCTAGAACTTTAAAACTAACCCTATTTCCTGAAGTCTCTTGAGGAGGAGACGAACCTTAAGAGTAAATGTCTGGGCCAAGAGAAAAAGGAGTTTTCATGCCAATATCCTAAACTGGTCTGACAACTTAGTGGAGTTGGGCTGGATGGCTGTTAATGTTATCATCCTTATCCAGTGTTTATTGAATACCAGTGGGTTTGGGTTCTTGTATGAGGCACTGTGGGGAGTAGGAAGCTAGCACTGCTAAGTTTTCAGTGATACCTGACATGATTCCTGCCCCAAGAAGCATATGGAAGAGAAGGGGACACAGGTGTGTATATACCTCTAATCCCAGGTGAGAATGCCATGCTAAATAGAGATGTACACCAGGTACCTAGGTGGGGGTGGATGAGGAAGTCCTTCTCTGTGGGGAAGGCAGTGAAGGATTCCCAGGGAGCTCTTGAAAGAGGGCAAATCTAAGGGAAGTAAAGGAGAATTTTCTGTGACTCTTAATAACCTTCAGTAAGGCATAAAGCTACTTTACACACCCCTCCGGGGCTTCCTGCTTACCAACCTTGCCTTTGTATCCTTTTATCAGATGCTTTAGCTATTCTGATATCTTATTTAATAGAACTTCTTTCCCATAAAGTATCCTTCTACTTCCTAGATGGACACTTTAACCTTTTTTCTTTTTTTTTTTTCTTCTGAAAAATGTAACTAGTAAGAGCTCCCAACTGTGATATAGTCTTTGGCAAGTTTGGCTATTTTAAAAGATGAACATAATTCCAGATTGTATAATTAAAAGAAGAGCATGAGAGGCCACATCACCCTCCCGTTGTATTTAGCGGTAGTTGGCTTCTTAGGATTTTTGTGTCATGTTTGAAAGATACATGGGGCCTTGGTGCCATAGGAAAATCAGGACAATAACAAAAGGGGTATAACAGAATTTTCAAAAAAGTATCCAAGGAAAATGGGATTATTTAATTCAGAAAGTAGGTTGGTAGCTCATTCGTTTAAATATGAATATTGGTACATGTACGATGGTAAAGAACTTTTCCACATTTCATTTAAGATACTGCAAGAAAGGATGAACTTGAATTATAGTGATAAGGATATAGTTGAAGTAGAGAGAGAGAAAAAAATATATATATATTTTTTTTACTTGAATGTTACCAGGGAAACTTGGAAACTCCCTTCCTAGAATTCTTTGCGTCTTTCCCTCACAACAGGTGTAGTATATTAACAGTTCTTTTTCAGGGTCCCTGGGTGGCTTGGTCAGTTGAGCATCTGACTATTAATTTCAGCTCAGGGTCGTGATATCGAACCCCACATTGGGCTCTGTGCTGTCAGTGTGGAGCCCACTTAGGATTCTCTCTCTATCTCTCTCTCTGCCCCTCCCCCATGCTTGCTCTCTCTCTCTCTCTCTCTCTCTCTCTCTCAAATAAATAAAATGAAAAAAAATTAAATTAAAAAAAACCTGTTATTTTCCACACTCAGTTGTTACTTCCTCTGTACATCTTTCCTCTTCTGTCCTCTTACATTTCTTCCTTCTGTTTCTTTACAAAGCCTGTTCATGTTTTTTTGTCTTGATCATTGCTGTTCACACAGGTATTCTTTAAGATGGGTGAGAAATTGCTAGACTACCTTCACGAATCAGGCAGATGATGCTGGGGTGGAGGCTGTGTGAGAATAGGAACCTTGTCTTATTCACCCTCTACCTCCAATTTGCTCCTGGTTCATGGGAGGTGCTACAGAAATATTTGTTAAATGGATGAACAAATGTTTATATTTGTGAGATGAGCTGACTTCTCAATGAGCGTTTTGCTTATTAGAATGTTTGCCCAGACCATATTAAGGACCACAGGAATGGGAGAGCAGTGTAAAATGTCTAAGCCCTTGCTGTTGGGTGACAGTGTTTTCATTCTACTGCTTGATGACAAAGGATCATGTCATTTTGGTGCAAAATTAGAATTTCTACCTAAAACCAAGAAAAACCAAAACAAGGTGATATAGAAATAATTTTTTAAAGTTTGTTTGTTTGTTTTTAATATTTATTTTTGAGAGAGAGAGAGAGAGACAGCCATAGCAGGGAAGGGGCAGAGTGAGAGGGAGACACGGAATCCAAAGCGGGCTCTAGGCTCCGAGCTGTCAGCACAGAGCCCGACGCGGGGCTTGAACTCATGAGCTGTGAGATCATGACCTGAGCCAAAGTCTGACGCTCAACCAACTGAGCCATGCAGGTACCCCAATATAGAAATAATTTTAAAATATAGGGGGAAAATATAGGGAATCTATTAAATAGAGAAAAGCTTTCTTAAATATTCATGGCTCTCAAGCCAGCAAGATGCTTGGAGAATGAACTTCACAGACTAATGGCTGTTAAGACTGGAACCAGAAACCAGGGACAGGGGTTTGGCTAATTGGATTCTCAAGACATCAGTCCCAGGAAGCCTGGGAAGGGTGGAACACTGGATCTGTCCATTGTGCTACACTGGAATAGTCCCTTTGGTGTGAGTTATGGTTTCTCTTCTCTTGGGTTCCATTCCTTTCAGGCTTATGATGAATTAAAGGTAAATTTGAAGTTCATCTGGTTTTAGGATCTATTCTACTCAACTGTCAGGAAAGGACAGCAGGTGGCGCCAAAACATTGTCATACTTGTGCTGGCTTGGGAAAAGACTCCAGGTGGAGAGGATTCTCTTTTGAACTAGGGGCAGAGAGGGAGACTGGCTATCTTGGCCCTGTTGCTCAGGTAAGAGATCTTTGTGGGCTCGGTGCCTGCCAGTTCCTTATCATCCAGGATCTGTACCTACAGTGTTCTTCTTTGGCAAGAAGATTGTTTGGGGTGGGGGTGGAGAGGTCCTAGCAGATCAGAGTGGAAGAAGAGCCCGTTCACTTTCTGTCTCTGTCACTGTGTCTCCTTTGGGGCCTGATTCTGCCAGGTGCAATGGTTTCTGAGGCTCTTGCCTCATACTGTCAGCCTCTTTTTCCTCTCTGTGAATTTGTTTCTAAATTTTGACAGTTGTCTATCTTGAGATACTTTTCTTGTTTCAGGACACTCTCCTTATGGGTAGATTTCTTTTTCTCACGTCCCCCCCTTCCCAAGTTTCTCTGTGGGGGGTGGTGCTGGAAGTGGGGATCCGGGAGTAGGGAATGGAGAACACTGGCCCCTAGATGAATTTAAACTAGAGGTGCTGGCCGGGAGAGCGGAGGAGGACAGGGCAAGCCAGTCCATTAGAGGCTCTCTGGTTCTGAGAAGGAAGCAGAGCACTGTCCAGACTGCAGGACACCGAAGCAGTGTTAAAAGTCACGTCAGGATGGACTAGAACTCAGAGGCTCTTTTGCAGCCGCGCTGGGCAGGCACAGCTCCCTCAACCCTGACTGATTCCCACCACCGCGGAGCCATTAGCTCTCTTCCAGTATTGTCCCTGACGCCCCCAATTTCCCCACTCCCTTCGTAAACCCGCCGGGCTGTCTCCAACCTTCATTCCTTGAGCTTGTTCCTTGGGCCTCCCCCCTTCCCTAGGGCGGGTTTAAGGGCTGGGCGGAGCTGTCCGCCTGAATCCCCTGTGGCCCCTTTGGTTCCTGGTTCTATATATATCCCTGTCCTTCTCTGCACAGGGTTTGATACGGCTTTATGGGCATTTCCATCCGCTTCACAGGCACAGCCATCACAGAGGCGTGTTTCACCCGAGAAACCTCAGCGGAGCCTGGCCTGTGGCGGACTCAGTCTGGCCCCTGAATCAAGGCTCTCTTCTCTTCCTGCCCTCCCCCGTCCCTCCCCCTCCATCTCCCACTACCTACCCCCAAGTGAATAACAGAGCTCTGGGGAGCACTCAGCCTCGTTGGCAGAGCATTTTGGAACTCCAGAGACTCGTGGAGAATTCTTTAGTGTCCGTTTCTCCACTAAGCTAGGCGGGGAAGGTATGAACCCTGACTTCTGGCTGTCAGAGGGCATGCAGGCATTTCTCAAAAAGAATGGAACCCAGTGGGTGCTGGCTGGTTCTCTTGAGGCAAATGAAGAGAAAGAAGAGCCTTTATAAACTGAGGCTGGAGGAGCCAATGGGGGCCTAATGAGGAGGGTCAGGAGCAGAACTGGATTGAATGGTTGAAAGTGGCGAGGGGACAAGTGTACCTAAGACAGTGGGTAGGAAAGAATAGTCGCCCCCCTGCCCCCGGGACTCCTTTTGGCTCATTCTCTGGCCAGGAGAGAAAAAGGTGAAATCTGGTCTAGAAAGGGAAAGTTTGCATAGAATAAAGGAGAAACCTGTTAAGTGGGCTAAAATTTGCATAGGGAAGCAATAGACAGCACCCCCCCACCACCAATTTGGGGATGTCTAATATCCCAAGTAATCAATAGCAGCAATCATTTTTTAATACCTATTGAGTGCCAGCCCAGGCCCTCCGGCTGTAAATCTTGTTCTTATTGTTCACAACATTTTTAGGAGTTGGTATTTTCCCCTGGGATGGAGAGCAAGCCTGAGATCCAGAGGATGTAAGTTGCCCAGAGTCATGGAGCTAATCAGCAAACGATGAAGCCAGGCTTCAAAGCCATTGAGCTAAACCCACAGCCCCTGCTCTTTCCACGACACCGTGCTACCTCCCTAAAGAGCCCATAAGAAGGTGACAAAGCTGATTCTGACTTAATTTGTGGTCTGAATAATGTTTAGTCTCTTTCCGTTATTTAAAACGTTCACATTTCCACATGGTCTCTAAACCTGACACCTGTGTTTACTTGTGAGTCTCCCTGACGTTTTGGCTGCTTCTTTGAGCCTGGGAATTCCCAGGGCACCGGATGCTTGGCTGTGCCCCATAAAGGACTGGCACATCTGTGCAGCGTGCGTCTCTTTGTTATTACCCAGCGGAGCTCGGGCAAGAAGGCAGCTCCCTGTTGTTGCCTAGACACCTTCATCCCTGGCTCAGAGACCTCAGTCCGTTTGTGACTCTGCTGTCCAGAGTGGCCTGGCTAGGTATTTTCTTTTCCCTACGATGTTTACTGTTCTTTCGTGGGATTTCAGATTTCCATGATGGCGGAAGGCTTGTAAAATGCAGGGGTGGGGAAGGGTTACTGTGGCAGGAGCCCGGGCCAGGCCAGGTCGAGCCAGCAGCACAGACAGCTTTTATAATGGTATGCAGGGCTAGGAGGCTTGTAAAGGCGATGCAGGCAGATAGGGGGATAAATCATGCAAGCAGTGGGCAGGGTGGTGAGCCGAGGTTAGGAATTAACTTTGTGTTGGATGGAGCCCAGGTTGTGGGATGGGAAAGGAGGCCTCCTCTCTTTTCCTCTCCTCTCAGCTCTCTTCTTTGCCTCTCCTTTCTGTTGACCCTATTCACTGCAGGCTGTGACATGTTTTGCCCTGGCCCTTCCTGTCCCTCCTCCAAGTTGCCTGAACTAAATCAACAAGGGAGAGGGTACCCCAGAGCAAGGGAAGAAAGTCCTTCATGTATCTACCAGTCAGACTCCTTTGTTTTATTGCAAATAGGGACTGGAACTAGCTGACCCGTTCCTTCCTCTAGCCAGGTGTAAGGGTGCCCATCCTTAGTGCCTTTCTGCTTGTTCTCAGGGAGTATGGCCTTTACCTAGAAAATGGACCGGAATCCTCTGGGATCATGAAGAAAGCAGAAAAGGCCCTTCCAACTATTCTGAGATTCCCCATCTTGGTGTAGGGTCTCAGTCTATCCACGCCAGGGGGTAGACCTTGACTGGCTTCTTTTGAGGGCTGAGGCAAATCCAGATAGCTTCGTTTGGGGATTATTCTTGATGATGGCTCCTTTTTCTCTAGGGCTTCTGTGTGTCCTATATGGAGATGCGGAAGGAGCTGGGAGAAATGCAGAGAGAGGCCACATGAGTGGTCACACTGGACGTTGTGTATAAAAAGAAGCGAGGTTAGATTCTCTCTGAAGATGTGTGCAATGTGTATATAGCAGCTGAGTGTTAAGAGGTGGGTACTTAGTGCAGGGACAGTGTTTATAAGCCTCTTCAGGTCTGTTAGGATCTCTGTTTCTCCTTTCAGCCCTTCACGCAATGCTTTGCACGTTGTGGGGGATCAATAGATGTTTCAGACTCTGCTTTGGCTCGTGACAGGCACGCTGAACCAGCCCTAGGCCCTCTTCTCCTATTCCCTACTCCCCTCCAGCATCTCTCACCATAAATCGTTCCCCTAATCATCACAGCTTTCAAGTGGACGGCTCAGCCCAAACTAAAGTCATTGACTGGATTTCTTCCTCCCCAGATCTGTAATAACAGCACTGCCACTTTCCTTTCTAATTAGGCCCTAATTGAAAACTGGTTGCATTTGGACTTTTCTTCTTCTGTTCTGCTTTTTAGTTCCAGTGGTGGAAAAATATGCAGCTGAGTTTTGGGTTTTTCCTTTCTCCCCCCACCAACCCCTTTCTTTCTCCTCCTCCTCCTCCTCCTCCTTCTTCCTTCTCCTCCTCCTTCTTCTTCTTCCTCCTCCTCCTCTTCCTCTTCCTCCTCCTCCTCCTCTTCTTCTTCTTCTTCTTCTTCTTCTTCTTCTTCTTCTTCTTCTCTTCCTCCCCTCCTCCTCCTCCTTCCTCTTCTTTTTTTTTTTTTTTTTTTTTTTTTTTTAATATGGTGGGATTCTTTTGGAAAAACTGTCCCCAGCCTGTTGGAGCCCCACTCACAAACCCCAGCCTTCTCCTAGAAGACCGGGTCTTTTCAAGTGGTTTGCATTGAACACGTTGGAGGCCCCCAATGCCTGTGACAGTTTCTGTTAATTATAGAGGCTCTTTCCCCCTCTCACATTAGTCAAAGGAGTTTTGTGTGTTTTAACAGCGTTTTCCCTTGGCTTGAATAAGACTCTGTTCAGACATTTCCTAGGGCTGGTGAGTCGGCAGCAGTCACTGGTACCCAGTAGCAATGTTTCCTTATTGGCTTCTCTCTGGGCTTTAAAGATTACGGTGGAGGGATGCTTCCTTGTGTGCTTGAAGTTTAGTTGTTTCTGGATTATGGACATAGTTCCTACACCATCAAAAGCTTCTGCAGTGTCTGGGCTGCAGATATAAAATAGGCATGCACTTGTGTATGGAGATGTTCCCCAGGTCTCTCTGCTGCATTCTGTTCCCTGCCTTAGCCAGTCCCTGTGGAAGAGTCCCCTTCTTGTCCTTGCTGTCCTAGTTGGGACATCAGAGCATTTCTGGGAACCCTGGCTTCCATTCACTGTTTCTCAGGCCTTATAAACATTACCTCTTTTAGGCCTTAGGAGCACTTATGTTGCTGTTGTCCAAAATATTAAGGTGCCCTTCTGTCTTGAAGCCCCCAGGAATGACATGTCACTTGCTTGGGCCCAGGCATTCTAAACAGAAATCAGCCCTGTCACATGATCTGCTTAGGGACTTCTCTGAGAGACCAATCTACCAGTTAGGCAAAAAGACAGCAGGAGATTGCTGAAACAAGCAGTATTCAACTAGAAATCCTATGTGGGGCTGCATTTTACTGCATTTTGTTGAACTTAGGCAGCTTGGATTTTGTCTGGGAGGGTATCAGCAGGGTCTCATAGATAGAGTTGTAGGTAGGGGGTCAAGAGAGACTTCATAGGCAAAGCATCCTTGGAAGCATGACTTCTAATTGCTGGGTGATAATTGCTTGTCCTGCTGTGGGCTTTATTGTTTGGTTTTTGTTTTTTTTGTTTTGTTTTGTTTTTCAGAGATCTACTGAACCCTGTGTGTTTTTCCTTAAGAATATTTTGCCTTTTTTTTTTTTTTAAAGATTTTCTTTTTAAGTAATCTCTATACCCAATGTGAGGCCCAAACTCACAACCCCAAGACCAAGAGTTGTATGCTCTACCAACTGAACCAGCCAGCCACCCCAAGAAAGTTTGGCTTTTGAAGGGGCTTGTTTTCAGCTCCTGAGCTATTTTCCTAGCCTAGAAACCTCCCTGTCTGAGGCATTGATTTTATTTGGATAGGAACATGATGGGAGAAAGATCTTGAGGAGTGATTGACTCACTGGTCCTATTTGGGGCTACTCCTGTGAGCTTGGGTGTTTAGAGGGAGAGAATGAACTTTTTTGGAGTATTAAATGGGTGACAGTCTTAATTATGGTAGTTCTCATTTCCCTTTTTCTAGAAGTATGGAATACTTGAAAATACTATCAGCTCTGGCTACAACTTAACAGGTTTGGCAGGGAATCTTAGGCTCATCCAGGGAAGGTCAGCTAGCTCAGGTTCTCTGTTGTTTAAAAAAGATGGAGCTAAGACCTAGGGAGGGGAGTCCCTTGCTCTTGGGGAAGATGGGGGTGGAGTGAGGAGCGGACTGTTATTCATGTTAGAAAAACAAAACCCTCAGAAGCCCTGAGTGGCAGAACCTGGAGGCACAGCACTTCCCTGTACGAGGACAAAGCCATAGAAAGAGAGTTCTAGAAATTCAATGATTACTTTTTAAAAATAAATTCTTGGATCGGAATTCAAGGAAACTGGTTCCCCACATGGAGTATAATTTCCCCATTTTCTTCCCCTTTTCTTTCCTGTCTGTCTCCCCCTCCCCAATTTGTTTGGAGTCTATGCTTCAGCACATATTTGGTGCACCAAATGCAAAACATCTCCCTGCCTTGTGACCGCAGAGACTGCAGCGTTGGGAATTCTTCCTGAATTGCTGACATGGTTGTGCTGTACGTTGCTTATATTTTATGGCACACGTTTAACAATATAAACTGTAATATATTAAGGTAAAACATTGAACAAGCGAAACAGAGTCAAAAGACACTAGCGACGTGTGTTTGGTTAGCAGTGAGGAGGTAGAGGACTTTAACTTCATCACTGCCTGTTTCTTGAGCTGTAAGTGACGCTGGTCTGTACTTTTAAGGTATAGAGTGTAAGCCATGTGTCACGTAAAGGCACAGGAGCTTTCCATGCACCCGGGCGAATCATTTTGGCAAAATCTTTTCATACATTTTTTTTGAAGTGTTTTTATTTGAAATACTTTTAGATTATGATTCCTGGTGGCACAACTACAGAGGTGCCCTTCTATATAGGGACTGGATCCAGATTGTTTTATGTCTATTATTATTAATTGTGGAAGTCGTCAGTATAGGGAAAATGCAAAAAGAGAGTGAAGGCATCAGAGGTTTGGAACAGAACTGAGTTGCCCAGCACCTGTGATGTTTGTTCCTGAAAAAACGTGGGTTGCCAGAGATCAGCTTTCAGGGAAATAGTATTGATGAGTCCCTTCTCTCCCGTGGTATCTGGACCTTTGAAGCTGGTGGTATGGCTTTGGGGGCCTATTTCAGCAAAGCGGCCTCCCTGTTATCCTTCCGCCAGGGAAGGATTTAGTTGTATGCCTGCCGGAGGCTTTTAGCAAGTTGGGGGGAAGCTCAAGTTCCCCTTCTGACCCCTGGCTTTGCTCTCAGAGAGACTGAAGTTTATTGGCCAGTTTGGAGTGTAAAGGTGTACAGTTAGCTGGGATAGGATTAGTAAAAATAACGATCTGTATCCGTGTGGCGTTTATGGTCGGCAAATCGCTTTTGCTTACATTGTCTCCTTTTGGTTCTGTCTTTGCGAATTCAAGCAGTGTTTTTGTGTCATTGTCCCTATTTTATAAATGAGAAAACTGGGGTCCTGAGTTTCCCAAGGTTACACAGCAAGTAGGCAGCAGAGCCAAGGCTCAAACCAGGTCAGTTTAGACTGTTCCATTAGGTTAAGTTGGTCACCTGGTCTTCTACCTTATGACTCTTGGTTTGACCAAGGGCCAGGGTTCAAAAGGGTAAGCTCCCCAGTGTTCCTTCCATTCTGTTTTAATCTCTGTCGTATTTCTCACTATTTTTAGCAATTCTTTTTCTTTCTGACACTTCCTTTTTCCTCTCTCTCCCTACTTCCCTGAACCCCCGCCCCCCTTTCAGAGACTGCCTTATTTGCTTTCTTAGAAATTCCTCTTGTAAGGCCTTTGGGAACTTTGACCTACCTGTAGTAACTGCATTTCAGAGAGTGTTTAAAATGTCTCCTTCCCCTCTCCTTCATTCCCCCACCCCCAAAGCATGGCCTCGCCCCATCCTGCCATCATGCTGGCCAAGCGCGTGGGGCAGCTGTGGTCAGTCCCATTTATAAAACTGGTAAATATGGGACCGGTTTCTGTCCCCTCCAAAGGTCAATATTTGTGCAGAGTTTAATTTTAACTTAACAAGCAGCTGTTTTCTGCAGCTGCCCTGGTGTGTTGTGTTGTGTGTGCTTTCCTTCCCTCCTTCCCACTGGCTGTGTGCGTCTGTGTGTGTGTGTGTGTGTGTGCGTGCGCATCTGGATTCACACTGGAGGCTTGGTTCTGGTCTTCCGAACCTGCAGCCCACTGGCTTGGCCAGCCTCTGTCTCATGGCGGACATTTGGGCTAAAGGGTATTAGATAAAGGGCAGTGGGCCTGGCATGTGGAAATGGCCCTTTTCCTGGGGTCAGGGGACAGAGAACGCTATTCGGTCTTTGGGAATCCTAATATCACCACCATATCTGCCTTTACAGGAGAGATTCTAGAATGCAGGATTGGAGAGAAATGGTCCCCTCTTGTATAATCTGCACCGTCCCCCTACTTTGCTTTCTAAGGAGTGTTAGCCCCTTATCCAAGAACCCTGGGCTCTAATTTTGCCAGCTGCTTCTCGAGTAAGGCGAGGGGAGTATATAAGATAATCTCTTTAGTGCCTCGTCCAGGTTTTACTCTCCTGTGATTTTATGAAAAAGCATAAAGCATTGGACTGCGTGTCAAGAGGAAATTCTATTCCAGCTTCTAGCTTTAAAAACAGTTAAAAACTGGTCCTTGAGCGAGTCGTTTTTATCCTCAAATGAAGAGACTTTATTTAAAAGAAGTCTGAGCTGTTTAAAGAAAGAGAAGTACTTTAATACTAAGTTCATCTTACCTACCCGTATCCCCTTGCACCAAGCTATATATGCTTTTTCTGCTTGTGAGCCTGTGCCTGGCTTGGACAGTTTAGTCCAGCAGATGATCCGCCTGACTCCTCAGAGCCGTGGGATCTGAAACAGAAGGAGAGTATGTGAGTTCCCGCCATGGTGGCCACCTCCCAGCTCTTCCATGAACATATTAGATGTGAACCCCACCCTAGGACCTTCACACTTGCTCGTCCCTTTGCTAAGAATGCTCTTTCCCCAGATAGCCACATGGCTCGTTCTTTCTCTTCCTTCAGGAAGTTGAGGACTTCCTGGCTACCCTATCTAAAATTTCATCCCCACCTCCCTCCCCGCCCCCATCAGCACTGTCTGTCCCTTCCCCCTGGACTCTGTTTTTCTCCTTAGCACGTATCATTACCCAGCATGCCACAGATTTTACTTTTTTATTATGTTGTTTTTCTCCCCTGCGAAGGCATGGATTCTCAATGAGGGCAGGGAATTTTGTCTGTGTGTTCATTGCTGTCTCCCCGGTGCCCGTAGAACAATGTCTGGCACATGTAAGCTCTCAAAACGTATTTGTTGAATACATGGAAGGAAGGAAGGGAGGGAAGGAGAAGTAGGCTCCCTAAACTGATGATTCTTCACAGGGGGTACATAACCCCTAGGGGAGGTGGTCAGAATGATTTGGAGGTCTTTTCAGACTATTCATACCCTTACCAAAAAATTTCTGATATGCACTCCCTCTGCCCCAGGATGGTTAAGAATCACTGCATAATGACCCATAGTTACTGATGAAAATATGTGGTATGCCTCATGTGTGTTGGGTGGAAAAAAAAGTTGAGAACCACTGTCCTCGGCAGCCCAACAGGCCTGTCCCCTCCTGGCTTGTGACTTGCAGAGAGCTGTGCTGGCTAGGAGGAGATTTGTTCTTTCTCACCCCCTACCCACCTTCCCCTGCCTACTCTATACCCCCAGCGCATGCCTCCCTGCCCCTCCCCTTTCCTTCATTCTCAGCCAGACACCCACCCACCTCCACCTCCTGCGCACAGAGGCGGCGTGGCTGTAGTCAGGACACAGAGAGCCCTTGACGGCAGTAAGCGCTTCTTGTGACATCAACTCTGTGGCTTTAGGGGGAAGGCTGTGGCTCCGGGTCCCCAAGGGAGGGGGCTGTTTTTCTCTTCTTGATCGTTCATGTTGGTGCCCGTCTGACTTATAAACTTTAATGGCCAGTTTTAAAGGTTACTGCCATGGGGCACCTTTGTTGCCAGTTTTAGTTTTTTAATTTGGAAACTTTTTTTCCCCTTGTGGTCTTGGGAGGAAAGATTTGGGGCCATTTGGGGCTGGGAATTGGTATTTGTGGGTGATGATGAGATAGCACAGCAGCGTTCTGGCTCTGGCTCCAGTAAACCAGAATCCTTGGCATGTTACCCAGTGGCCCAGATGAACCCCAAAACAAGAAGGAGAAGACTGACACTGGCATGCGTAGTCTTGGGCAGTCGTGGTCAAGGACGTAGGGGCCTATGGGCTTGTTGGACTGTCTGAAAAGAGAGGTAAGCCTAGCTAGGCACTGGGAAAGGAAGGGCACTTCTCCCTTTTGCCGTAACCTGTAACTGTCCCCACACCTCCGGTCCCAGCCCTTTGCTCTGAAGACGAACATCCTTGACAGTGGGCGGGCTTCACCAGGATGGAGACAAGGCTTCAGATATAGAATTAATCGTCAAGTATATGGCCTGCTGGGGGTCACCCCGGTGTAGCACAGATACAGAACTGACAGAGAAAGCTTCGCTGGGTCTTTTTGCCGAGCTCCCCACCCCCACCCCCACCCGCCATGCCTTTATGAAAAAAAAAGCTTTTCTCTACTCAGAATAACTTCACAAAGTCTCATATGTTTAAAAAAAAAAAAAAAGTCACTGCCCATCTCAGAGTCGTCTGTACGCTTAGGGGGAAAACAATGTTATAGAATAATATGCAAATAATAGCATCTTGGAATCAGAAGCGATTATTTGTAGTGCCCTAATAAAACTATCATATTCAGGGCCTCTATCTGAAACTAAGAATGTGGGGGATTTCAAATGTATTTGGTGGGTGCTAGAAAAGAATTCTGAGAGGTTTAATACTGAGCAAGGCTCCGCCCTGGGTACTTTTCTTGTGGTAGAGTAGTAAAACAAACAGGTAGGTCATCTAGCAAATAGACCCCAAGAAGGGGCAAGATACCAATCTATGGGTGCTTAAGCATTTACTCAAAGACATACGCTCTTGACTAGACTGTTTACTGGTGTCCTTCGTGGCCTAAACCCATACCTCCCCTCTCCAGTATTTGAATGGGTTAGCCTGAAATTAGGATTCAAGTTGGGATGAACTTGAAGAATTCAGGAAAGGATGCTTGCTATAGAAGGAAGGGATAGTGCAGCTCTCCAGGATTTAGAGTGTGAGGGCAGACCTTTCTGGACAGTTTTGATACGTTCTACAAGATATATAATATAGGGTCTTGGATTCAGATCTCACTCCTGGCTGTTCTTCCTGGGCCAGACAAAACTGGATTTGCTTCTTTTTCCCTGTGTTGCCAAGGCGGGGGAGGAGATGGGGGGATTGGCTCGGGGCTGGGCCACAATTAGTGACCTGGAAGCTGGGCTGGGCACCCAGAGGCTATAAATAGCAGGCATGGAGCAGTCGCTGAGCGGACTCGAAGCCCAGCCAGACTAGCCGCGTTTCAAGTGGTCTGGGTGGGATTTTTTTCTTTTTTCTCTGTTAACCATTTGTACATCTGGTTTCCTCCGTGTTGGTGGGGGCAAAGGAGGAGGGTGGGGTTGTGAGCAGAACCAGAAGTTCATATGTGGAGTAGCTTCTTGGTTAGTTTGTATCTTGGAGCTTTGGGGGCCCTCAGGACTAGATGGGATCTGGGAGTAGAAATGGTAGCTGCTAGGAGCTGAGTCTAGGAGCAGGGCATGTGGTATGGGTAATGCAGAAGTCCTGCAGGGCCCCTGTCACTAAGGTGTGATGGGTGCTCCTGGAGGGGACAAAAGTGCAGTCTCACATGGAACTACTCAGCTCATTTGGCAGTAGACTGGGACTTACCTCTCAGGACCCAATGAAACAGTCCCTCTGTCACAGCCAGCCCATCTGTGGGAACCTTCTTCCTCACAGGCATTTGCCAACTCTTGCTCCTGTTGTCTGCCCTGGATTTGAATTTTTTTTTTTTTAACGTTTATTTCTTTTTGAGAGAGAGAATGTGTGTGTGAGCAAGGGAGAGAGAGGGAGAGACAGAACTCGAAGCAGGTTCCAGGCCCGGCACCGTCAGCACGGAGCCTGATGTGGGGCTCGAACTCATGAACAGTGAGATCATGACCTGAGCCAAAGTCGGATGCTTAACCGACTGAGCCACCCAGGTGCCCCTGTCTGCCCTGGATTTGAAGACAGAATACTTTGATCTGCATTCCGTTTCTTCTGCTTATCTCTTTGTCACTGGACATATTACTTAAGCTCCCTGGGCTTCTGTTTCTTCATCTGTCAACGAGCAATTTTGATGGAATACACCCCAGCGTTCCTTCTAGCTTTTATAAACCCATACATCATTTCAGTCAGTCCATTTTCAGTTTTTCTTTTCTTTTTTTTTAAGTTTATTTATTTATTTTGAGAGAGAGAGAGAGAGAGAGAGAGAGAGAGAGAGAATCCCAAGTAGGCTACACACTGTTAGCACAGGACCTGATGCAGGGCTGGAACTCACAAACTGTGAGACCATGACCTGAGCCAAAATCAAGAGTCAGACACTTAACTGACTGAGCCCCCCAAGTGCTCCTCAGTTTTTCTTCTTCAGGAAGAAAATTTACCTCTGCCAGGAAGCCTTTCCTGAATTATTGGGTCTGTCTTATCTTCCTCTTACTTCACAGACCGTTTGCAGTTGTATAGTTTATCCTATTTTTTCTTGCATATATCACATGTTTCTTTGCAATTATTTTCTTGCGATTCGCATACATTTATATTTTGTCTCTTCAAGTAGATTGCGAATTCTTTGAAGCGGGAAACCTTATCTTCTCTGTTCCTACCACTCAGCACTTAGTATTAATGTTGTAGGCACCATTGACCCCCACTAAAACTTCCTGAGAGCGGGCAGCCCGGCTTGGAGTGGAATGGGAAATAGGAAGAAATGAGTATGTTTTCAGCAAACACCACTTTGAGAGGTGTCTTTGTTAGACTAAAACGGAAAGCAGCAAATGAGGACCCAGAAGGGAGATTCCATGTGTTTTACGGAACCAGGGGACGCCAGTCCCACTGCTGCACCGATTCCTTTCTCTCCCTTCTTTCCTCTTCTCTTGAAGGTGCTTTCTCTTAACGGTGCAGTCTGAATTAGTGGTGCTTTTGGGCACTGCCTAATAACATTGGAGTGTGGGGCTCTATCTTACAGAATGGTAAAAGGACTTCGTGTTGCAAGCATAGGCTCTTTGTTTTAGGTTTCAGTTGTTCCCATTTCAATAATCCGTCTGTTTGTAGACCTCCTTCATGCCTGAAGATGAGGATAATAACGCTAGTTGATATCCGTGAAAGTGTATGTCACGTTGTTTTCCGAGTCCAAGGAGAGCAGTGTCTCCCCTGGTTGGCTTTCCTGTCACAGGGCTTTGATCACCCATCCCTTGTTTCATCCTTTCTCCTACTTTTAGCTCTTCAGACCAGGCTAAACAATTCCTCCCTGCTTGGGTGTTTACACTCTCCCAGTGTTAGCAGAAGATTATCGTATGTAGTCCCAGACGTCACTTAGGCCATCTGCCTTGCACCCCTTGTCGCTCGCTCCCTCCTTTTTCATCCTTCCACACCCCCCCCCCCCACATCAGTTATGGTCCTCTTCCTGGCACTCCCGGAGACTTATCTCTGCAGCTCTGCTGCGGGAGCACCTGATCCTGGGCACGTGAACCAGGCAAGTCTCTCAGAACCAGGGGAAAGAGACCTCTTCTCTATCTTCAAGGTATGCCCTCCAGCGTTGGGATTTGGGGCACAGAACTTAGTTTTGTTGGCATCTTTCTTTCAGTTCATTCATATAATAAACATTTATTGAGCACCTATTATATGCTGGCTTTCTATTAGACACCAAGGATGTCCTTCTGTTCTGTTAAACTTAGCAGCCATTTAAGTAATTACGTTAGGCATTATGTTAGGCATTATGTTAGAAGGTGGGGGTTCCAGAATAACCAAATCTCTCAAAAACTTTGCCCTCAAGGAGTTTATAACCCATGTCTGAAGGGTCAGACATGCGAAGACTAAATTACAACACGATGCAGAACAAAATGAAAGGAAATATAGATCCAAGTGATGTGCTTTGGCAGCAAAGAATAAAAAAGGTTTAATTCTGGCTTTTTGAAGAAGGTTGGGTGGTGGGCAGCAGGAATGGATCCCAGGGAAGACCTTAAGAAAGAAAAGAAATTTGAGCTGGACCTTGCAGGATGAGAATTTCTCTAAGTAGAGAATGTGGAAAAGGATATTAGAGTGAATAGCATTCATTCTTTCTTTCCAGAAATATTTTTTTTTTGTCGGGGCGGGGGAGTGGAGAATGGGAAAGGGCATTAAGCAGGACAACACTTATTCTTCCTTTGAGTATTTTTTGAGTGCCTACTATGTGCCAGTCACTATTCTAGATGCAGGGATAGAGCAGTTACCGAAACAAAGTCTTTGCTCTCATAGAAATACAGTCAAGTGAGTTGTCGGAGTGAATGTGGCATTGTTCTTCTGTGCCCCATTATCGTTCACCATACTTCTAAATGTACTAAGTCCTTTGAACTAAACCCTCTGGGCATATTGTCATCTCCTAATTTGGTGCCATCTTTCTGGATTCTTTCCTCTTAGCCAGATTTTTGGCAGGTCAGTAACTGAGACCAGATTCTGTACAAACCTTGGGCAGTAGTGAAATTGATACTTTTGATAAACACCCAACGTCACTGGAAGATGATGAGGTGTCTTGTATTTTAGTGTTATTTTTATTTTACAACATACTTGTAAATTCTTTGAAGATTGATAACCTATGTAAGTAACAAATGGTAAACATGAAACTACAAAATGCGCTTACCCAGAATATCTCCTGCCCCATCAAGCAAGTGATTGGCACTTGCTCTCATCATGTTTACCTTGGCTGTATCTGCTCCGCCTCTTTCATTTACTGTGCTGATTCTCAGGGCCCATCTTCTGCCCAGCTGATGTGTGTTTCTGTTTTACCCATGGTCTCCTCATGGCTTTCAGCCATTTTAATTTGGTCAAGCTAAGCCTTTCTTCCCAAGTCTGCAATTGCCTTTGCCTCAATTCTAAGAGAGGCTGACAGTAGGAATGAATCCAAAATTCCATTCATTTTCCATTCACCACATCTGGGTTTCTTTTAGCATCATTTTCCCCCTTGAGAACATTTTCAAGGTTCTCCTAATTTTCTAGTGCTTTTTTGGGGGGGGTGGGGGAGGTGCCTTTTGGAAGATTACTCAGAAGTTTCCAGGACTGATTATCTAGTCTTGAGTCTATTTATGTATATCCCCACCTTCTCCGGTTTAGTAAAATCATTTCCCTTTCCTGTCTTCATTTACTGTGTGGGCATCTTATTCTCAAGACCCGAGTTCTGGGTGATACTTTTCTTCTGTTCTCCTTTGTTTCCTGGAGGAACCATGGACTCTCCAGAGTAGTCTTGACACATCTTGCATTCACTTGCACACTCCGGATACGGTAGCGATTCGTTTTTCATGTCTCCTGATTTCACTTCCGCAACCAGCCTCATTCTGTCAGTTCTGGAGATCTCCAGCTAGACGTTTGCAGTTGCCACACTGTTCTCAGCCACTAGGGGGCACTCTGTTTTCCTTAGCTCTTTTGGCCTAATTGTGGGGGGAAATCTGCCATTTCCTTTAGTCAGTCTGTATCTGGCCCAGGGCCACCACATTCAGCCCTGCAGGCTGGGTACCAAGCGGCTCCAGTGAGCATCATTCACGTCAAGTAGGATGCCTCTGAGTCATGCGATGCAGTGGCCCTGCCTTTAGTCCAGCCAAGGCGATGTCAGTATTTTTTTTTTTTTTTAACCTTAGGCAAAACAGAACCAAAAATACCAAAACCAGAACCAAAAGAAAAAAAAAAAGTTTAGATAGGAACAAATTTTTCCCTGCACTATCATTACATTATTCATATAGATGATGTAAGTTCTGTTAAACAAACAAACACCTTGCATATGGGTGCTCTGGAGTTAGGCAGACCTGGCTTTGAATCCTGATGGCACCATCTACTGGCTACAGGACTTTGCTGAGCAAGTTACTTAACTTGTCTAAATGGGGGCTCCAGAGTCTGGTGGTCTGGGTTCAAAACCTGGTTCTACTCGGTTACTAGATGTGTGACTTTGAGAAAGTTACGTAACCTATCTGGCTCCAGTTTCTTTTTGTGGAAAATAGGCATATACATGTTCTCATGGAGTTGTGAGGGCTCAGTATGATGCATACTTGAGTGCATTTCACGGTGTGGCACATAATAAACAATCAAAAGTATTGGTTATGTGTCTAATTATTGTTATTCTCTTATTTCTTTCCATTTAGGATTCAGTGTATTTAACAAAGACACTTCGTTTTTGGTTCAATGTTGATGTATATAAGCGAATCGGAAAACAGTCCTCATTGTTCTCAAATTGATGTATCGTCCCCCACCAAACAGAACAAAATGGAGTTCACGTTAAAACAAGAATGAGATCCTCTTCTATCAGTTGGCAAAAATTGAAATCGATTGTTATATCTTTGGCAAGATTATGGGGAATTGGGCATTCTTTATACAATTTTAGTGGGAATATAGATTGATATATTCTTTTTGGAGGGCAGTCTTTTGGCAGTATCAGATATATCCTTTAAAAACTTTTTTAATGTTTGTTTATTTTTGAGAGACAGAGAGTGTGAGCAGGGGAAGGGCAGAGAAGGGGGGGGGGGGACAGAGGATCCAAAGCAGGCTCTGTGCTGACAGCAGCGAGTCTGGTGTGGGTTTCAAACTCACGGAACTGTGAGATCATGACCTGAGCTGAAGTCAGACGCTCAACTGACTGAGCCACCCAGATATACCCTTTCATCCAGCAGGCAGGAATGTAATCTGTAGGGTTATTAACTTGTGAACACATGTGCATGAGTATGTTCAAAGCAGCGTTGCTTCTAATGGGGAAAATTGGAAACAGTTTAAATGCCTGTTATGTAAATATGAAAAAAATTATGGTTTATCCATAAAACAAAATACAATGAAGCCATTAAAAAGAATGAGGTAGACCTGTATATACCGTGAAAAGATGGCCATCCTATACTAGTAAGTGAAGAAAGCAAAATGCGTACGAATGTATACTATGTGGCTCCTTGTGGGGGGAAATCACCTTTGTGTATGTATGTTTATATATAAGAATAGGAAAGAGTCTGGTTAAGGATACACACCAAATTGTTCTCAGTGGTTACCTCTGAGAATGGGTTGGGGATGAAGAGAGGGGGCCTTTTACTTCTATACTTCTGTAGTGTTTAAAATGAAGTGTTAAATGGGGGTACCTGCGTGGCTCAGTCGGTTAAGTGTCCGACTTCGGCTCAGGTCATGATCTCACAGTTTGTGGGTTCGAGCCCCGCATCAGGCTCTGTGCTGACCGCTTGCTCAGAGCCTGGAGCCTGCTTCAGATTCTGTGTCTCCTTCTCTCTCTGCCCCTCCCCTGCTCATGCTTTGTCTCACTCTGTTTCTCAAAAATAAATAAATGTAAAAAAAAATTAAAAAATAAAATGAAGTGTTAAATGTATATCTAAGTGTTAAGTCAGTATATCATTTTGTAATTTTTCTTTTTTTTTTAATTTTTTTTTCAACGTTTTTTATTTATTTTTGGGACAGAGAGAGACAGAGCATGAACGGGGGAGGGGCAGAGAGAGAGGGAGACACAGAATCGGAAACAGGCTCCAGGCTCTGAGCCATCGGCCCAGAGCCTGACGCGGGGCTCGAACTCACAGACCGCGAGATCGTGACCTGGCTGAAGTCGGACGCTTAACCGACTGCGCCACCCAGGCGCCCCATTTTGTAATTTTTCTTAGAGGAAGAGAAAGTACTGGATGAGTTTACCCAGTACCAGTTCCTTATCCTGATAGCGTTCTTTGCTATTTCTTAATTTGATTTATTTAGCTTCCCCCTAGTCCAGGTTCCTTTTCTCAACCCTGTCTGGTTTAGGGGGCTTCTCGGTTCATCTGGGAATTCACATTCTGCTTCTCTTCCACAGTGTAATCACTAGGTCAGGTCCTCTGGGTTCTTGGCCATATTCCATTGCTTCTTTAGAGCCACTTGCCCCTCTTAGGTCACCCTAATTTCTAATCCCCTAGTGAGGAAGGCACTTCCCTAACTGACCCCAAGAATGTCACTTAGGGCTTTAGGCCTGTCTGCACTAATCTTACTCAAGCTTTACCCTTCTTGAAGATTTCCTCAGCTCCTAGACTTTTGAAACCCTTGTTCTCATCTCCCGATAGATGTGTGTCTGTCTGGTTGGCCTCCGTGTATTAAAGCTGGTGCTGCTCCTCAGTGAAGCCTAGAAAATTACCTTCTTATTCTAGACCAGGTCTAGCCTAGGGTTGGTAATTATAGTGTCACTCCTAGTGGCACGTGCCATGTTCCCGGCAGATTCTTACCTTAGGTCCACCTTCTTGCTAAAATAACAGGAAGCTTTTTTCTTCTCTTGTTTTGAAGACCTGTGTCTGCCAAACCACCGCTGCCCTTAGTGGACCTCCCACCGGATTCCACCTTCCAGTTGGAGGAGCGTGTCTTGCACTTCTTCACTCTGTCCTCTTTTCCCAGCCTTCCCCGGTTCCTGAACCCCTTCCACTATGCCTTCTGGAATCAATAGTGCATCATCAGCAAAATGTCCTTCCTCTTCAGTCTCTTCTCTAAGCATTCCTTTCTCCTTGCTCAGAAACCTAGCTTTTGCTGAGGATGCTTCTTTATCTGCAGCCCACTCACATGGTGGCTATTTCTTTTCTTACAGTCCTCTTATCACTGAGTATGGTGATGGGATGTGTACCCTTCATGCTTCTAATTGCTGCTCTCTGACCATTCTCCTTTTCCTTCCCTAAAAAGCCCGGTTTTCACGCTCTTGTCAGTTTATATCATCCAGGGGCGCCTGGGTGGCTGAGTCAGTTAAGTGTCCCAACTCTTGATCTCAGCTCTGGTTCTGATCTCAGGGTTGTGAGTTTGAGCCCCACATTGGACTTCACACTGGGCATGGAGCCTACTTAAACAAACAAACAAACAAACAAACAAACAAACAAAAAACCCAAACCAAACCAAAACAAACGATTCTATCATCCAGTACTCTTTATTGCTATAGTGCAGTGACTCTGACTCATTCCTATCTGTTTCTTGAGGACTTGAGCTGCTCATTCACTGCCACTTTCTCCAGTCTTCCTGAATTATTTTGACCTCTGCTATATCTCATTCACTGATTTCTGTGGTCCTACTGTAGAGCAGTGCTTCTTAACAAGGAGGGGTTTTGTCCACAGGGAACATTTGGCAGTGTCTGGAGACATGTTTGGTTGCATAACTTGAGAGGCACTACTGGCATCTGGTAGTAGTGGGTGGTATCCAGGACTCTGTTCAATACCCATAGCGCACAGGATGCCCCCACCCCCCACAACAAAGAAGCTGTCCAGGCCATGGTGCTGCTGTTTAGAAACTCTGCCCTAGAGCCTACTCTAGACCTTGTCATGGCTAATAAATGCAGCCCCTCCATAATCTCAATTTTATACATCTCACTTTCTAGCCACTCATTCCTTTTACTCTTCCAGGTCTCTTTCTCTACCTTGACTCAGCTTTCCTTTAATCCTGCAGGGACTTGCAGTCCATTGATCTTACCCTCCTTTTTATTGTCCTGGCTTCTTTGATGTCCTGCTTCCCTTCTTTACTCAGCTCCTGTGGTCAATCATTATAATCACTTCCTTGCATACGTTTTGATTCTATTGCCCATCTCTTGTCTTGTGTACAGTTAAACCCGACTTTTTGACCTCTTCCATACCTGCATATGTAGCCAAACATGGTCAGAAAAACAAAACAAAAACAAGACATAACATCTGTGCTGACTAGTTTCAATTTAAATTCTTGGCCATGAACTTCACATGCACCCTAATACTGCCAGGCAGTCATATTGTGTCTCCCTGACCCATTCACTCTCCCGTCATTTTACACCTCCTCTTTCCCCAAGCCACCTCCACTCTGCTTCCTATTTTGCTGGGGAAACAAAAAAGAAGAGTCATCAGAAGTGAACTTAACAGATTTCCACCACCACTTCTACTCACTGCCAACATATATGCTCTCATACACTGCCTTTCTACCTTTTTGCATAGGTAAGTTTGCCATCTGCCTGTCTACAGGCGGTTCCTCCATTTGTGCATCAGATTCCATGTCACGTATCAAGGAAATTGTTCCAGCGATTCTCCTCTCTCTAACCTATTGCTTTCTTTAGGTTTATCACATTAGCATACACATGTGCTATTATTTTTCCCATCTGGAAAATCTTCCCCTTGATATCTTACTTTGCCCACCAGTTACTAGTCTGTTTCTTTGCCCACTCTGTTGCAAAACTCTTTACAAGAGCTGTCTGTTTACATTGTGTTCAGTCCCTCTCTTCCTGTTCTCTCTTTTTAAAACCACTTCATTGGGGTTTTGACTCGTATCACTGTACTGAAGTTGTTCTTGAAAAGATCACTGCTGACTTTCTCATTGCAAAATCCAATAGTTAGTTCTTAGTTCTCATCTTATTTGGTGTACAAGCAGCCTTTCATACAATTAGTCAGCCAGTCCTTCTTGATATACTTTCTTCACTTGACTTCCAGAGCTGTGCACTCTCCTGGCCTTATTTTCTGTTTCTTGGTTACTTCTTCACAATCTCCTTTGATGATTTCTTTTTTCCTGTACTATCTCCAAGGCTTGGTTCTTGGTCCTCTTCTGATCTCTACATACATTTCACTCTGTTGGTAATTACATTCAATCTCATGGGTTTAAATACGATCTTTATTCCTGTATCTCCAGTCCAGATCTTCCCAGACTCTAGACTTGTGTTTCCAGCTGCTTGTCCAACATTTCCCATTGAAAGTCTGTTAGACAGCTCAAACTCAACACATTCAAATTGAACCCCTGATTTCCCTCTGTCTCCACAGCACGCATATGCCAAACATGGGCCTCCTATAACCTTTCCTTCTCAGTTGATGGCAACTCTGTCCTTCTGCTTGTTCAATTAAAAATCTTGGAATCATGTTTAACTCTTACCTTTTTTCTCTCATCCAGTCCATCAGGAGATTCTGTTGGCTCCTCTTTCAAAATAGATACAGAACTTTCCACTGCTTCTTCCACCTTGATCTGAGCCACCTTCAGTTTTTGCTCAGATGACTATAGTAACCTCCTAACTGGACTCTGTGCTTCCACCCTGGCTCTCCTATAGTCTGTTCTCACCTTCGAAGCTGGACGGATCCTTTAACGTTCTAAGTCAGTTGATGCCACTTCTTTGCTCAAAACCCATCTCACTTCAAGTAAAAGCAGTCCTTTGAGTGACTGATAAGGTCCTATATTATCTGACCTCCATAACTACTCTCTGACCTCTCCTACAATCTCTTATTCCCTTACTTCACTCTAGACACATTGACCATCTTATTATTCTTTCAATACACTGTACACACTCCCGTCTTAGGCCTTTGCACTAGCTGTTCCCTCTGTTTCCAACACTTGTCCCTCGGATATCCATGAGCTAAATCTCTCAGGTTCTTTAAGTTTTTTGCTCAGATATCATCTCCTCAAAGCCCACCCTGACTACCCTATTTAAAACAGCAATCTGGGGTGCCTGGGTGGTTCAGTTGGTTGAGTGTCCAACTCTTGATTTTGGCTCAGGTCATGATCCCAGAGTCATGACATTGAGCCCCACATTGGGATCTGCGTTGAGCATGGAGCCTGCTTGGGTCTCTCTCTCTCTCTCTCTCTCTCTCTCTCTCTCTCTCTCTCTCTTTCTCTCTCTCTCTCCCTCTCTCCCTCTGCCCCCCCTCGCTCTCTCCCTCACATATAAATAAAATAAAATAATAAATAAAATAAAATAAGATAAAATAAAACAGCAATCCACTCCTCCATCCCTACACTCTCAATTCCTTACGCTACTCTTTCTTTTTTCCCCTATAGAATGCAACATCCACCAACATACTTACTATTTTATATTACTGGTCTTCTACCACTAAAATATAAGTGCCACAAGGGCTGGAATTGTTTTATGTTTTGTTCATTTTTGTGTCTCACTAACCAAGAACAGTACCTGGAACACAGTGGGTCCCAGTAAATATCTGTTGAATTAATGCCCATCTAGTTTTAGGCATGATCACAGAGCGCAGGTGACTGCCCAGTTGAGTCCAATGAGCAGTAGTTTTCTGTGTCTCTGCAGCACCTTATATTTACAGAATCTTTCCTGGCTTATTACCAACTCTTCTCCCTCATCAGGTGTTCCCCTCCTGGGGGACTAGTCTTGCAAAATTCTACCAACTTTATGCAATACAAAGTTCAAAGTCATAAAAAAAAAAAAAGACCAAAATAGCAAGAAGTTGGCCCTCTCACTTTCCTCCTGCCCTGAATTATTTAGAAAGAAGGAAATCTTAGAACTTCATGTTTCCTTCTTCTCCAAGTGTCCCTCTCTCAATATGGTTCTTTGATTTCTGGGCTTTGGGATCCAGTTTTAGGAAGGGTTTCTGGATGAGGCAAAATGCTTTGCACCAGGAGCCCCTCAGTAAGTGAGTCTCCACCTTTCTCCCCCAATCTACGTTTTGGTTTACTGACCCTCTTACTTTTTGTCAGCCTCTCAAAGCTTCTCTTCTTGGTCCCAACCCAGATATAGTCTAACTGACTATACCTCTGGTTTTTTGTCTTCAGCGCCCCTTATGACCTCAGTGGAAATGTTTCTTACTTCCTGTCTGCCTTAAAACCTGCCCCTTTGCTCTTTTAACATTCTTCTGATGATGCTCCCTCTCCAGCTGCATTTATAATAGTGCTCATGCCCCTTCTCTCTGAACTAGATCCCAGGTTATTAAGAATTTGATTGAGAAACTAATTCCTGCTATCAATGGCACCATTCCTATTCACTCTTGGCTCTTGCTGCTCTGGTAAGGCTCTTCCTGATCAGCCCTGGGCACAAGAAATGGGCACAGGCTAAGGGTCTGCATGAACTAAGGTTTTGATTATGTGGGGAAAGAGCTGGGCAGGGGACAGTTGTTAAGTGACCACCAGGTGTAAAGCATTCTACTGATATAAAAACATGTGCTAAGCACTGGTGGTGAGCTCCTTTAACACTTAGGACTGTTGGTGAAAGATAAGCTCCTCAAGACCTGGAGACCTGGAGACGTCTACACGCTACATGGTCTCTTTTTATCATGGTTGGCTTTTACTTCCTTTCCCTTCTCTGCTTTATTCTCCCAACAGATCTTCCAAAAGCTACCTTGCTTGTTAGAGATAATACAAATGGGAATGGAGGAAAGATGTCTTGGCCAAGTGTCTCCTTAGCCTTTCTCCCATGTCTACTATCTGCTTTCCCTTTATTAGGAAGGGACCCATATGGTCTCTTGACCCTTGGTCAGTCCTTCCTTTAGATTCTCCCTTAGGTGCCCTTGTGCTCTGGCTAGTGGCTTTTAGGGTGGCATTGGGGTGGGAGCTGTTATTCCCTGGGGTGGGAATCAGAGAGAATAAGATTCCTCTCCCACCCTCTTCCTCTGTTTTGGTGGGTTGGAGGGCCAAAGCCTTGACAGAAAATGTTTTATTGTCAGCAAGTGTTCAAGATGCCCTGAAACCAGAGCCTAGGTTTGGTCCTTCTTTCATCCCCTCACCTGGAGATGAACCCTGGAGTAGCTCTTCTGTTCCCTAGGGTCAGCTTGGTGTCAGGGCTGCCTGCTCTTGCCTCCTAAGTGAGCCTGGGTTTAGGGGTTTAGCAAACTCACTGGGAATCTTAAACCCACAAGATTATGGCTTCCTGCAAGGAAGTGGGGAGTATATCAGTAGGAAGCACTAAATTAGGTAACCAGGGCATCCTTCCTCCTCAGTGAAACCTAGATCCAAGAGAGCACGAGATGTACTATACCTAGAAATGATCTTAGAGTACCTGGGCTGCAGCCAGGAGAGAGGACAAGGAGTGTAGAAATCCTGGGCTGAGGGACTGAAGTCTCAGAAAGCAGCTTTTAGCCTCAGGACTGATCACATCCATTTAGGAAAATTTCCTCATCAGACCTGTCTTGACTCCTGTGCAGATTCACGCTTCTCTCTTTCTCCAGCCCCCTTCTCCCACCACCCACCCTCATCACGACCACGCTCCTGTTCTGAGTTGAGGTCTAACTTGAAGCATATCTTTTTTTTTTTTTTAATTTTTTTTTCAACGTTTATTTATTTTTGGGACAGAGAGAGACAGAGCATGAACGGGGGAAGGGGCAGAGAGAGAGGGAGACACAGAATCGGAAACAGGCTCCAGGCTCTGAGCCATCAGCCCAGAGCCCGACGCGGGGCTCGAACTCACGGACCACGAGATCGTGACCTGGCTGAAGTTGGACGCTTAACCGACTGCGCCACCCAGGCGCCCCCTTGAAGCATATCTTTTAACCCCCACTTTCGTCTGTCTCTGCTCCATCCTCCTCTTCTATCTCTTTGATGCCTCGTTAGGCCCTGCTCTAACCTAGGTAGGCACTGGATTTTAGCGCATCATTGGACACATTTAGGTCACGTCCCTCCACTGCCACCCCAGCCAGGGGGTTAGCTGGTGCCCTGTTGTGAATGAGTATTTTGAGTTAAACTAGTAGCAGGTAACTGGGGCCTAGCAGTTGACCTTCAAGCACTTCAGCTTCCTAACCCACAAACTGCCAGTCTTCTTGTCTTTCTGGAAAGTGACTTTGTATCCAGAATTTTTATTTCTAGAATCTCAGAATCCTTGGAATCCTTGCCCTTCTTTAAACTCAGAGACCAGAGGGGCCAGGCACTGGCCACAGGTCTGGAGAGCATGTCCCTCAATGGACTTACCACCATGCTTGGACTTTGGTAGTTACTGCAGATATTGTGTTAAATAATTTTCACTTTTTCATGTTTTTGATGTTTGATTTGATCTGGTTTTCACTGTGTCTTTTACAATATTTTCACTATAGGGCACCTGAGTGGCTCAGATAGTTAGTTGAGCATCCAACTCTTGATTTTGGCTCAGGTCGTGATCCCAGGGTCATGAGATTGAGCCCCACGTTGAGCTCCATGCTGGGCGTGGAGCCTGCTTGAGATTCTCCTTCTCTCTCCCTCTTTCCCTCATCCCTGCTTGTGTGCATGCACTCTCTCAAATTAAAAAAATAATAATAAAATAAAGTATTTTCACTATAAAATAGTGGTACATATAAAGGAAAATATATGATGTACATAAGGCATAAAGGATAATAAAGCAAATACCGTGTACCCACCAGTCACTGCATTTTAAAGCAATTAACAGTAATTTTCAGCCCCATTCCCCTCCATCCCCTGTCCCTCTTTACTGTTTACCCTCAGTGGGTTGAAAACAGTGGGAAAAGCAGCTGGGGAAGCCTGAGGGTCATTCTGTTCCCTTCTCCACAGAAGTGGCCCCAGACCTACATTCGTCTAATGGGAGTTGAGACATTGACCATCAGTGTTATTTTCGTTAACAGGAAGGCTGATCAGGACACAGTTTATCCCTCTCAGTCCCTCCCTGCCCCCAATAAAATGGAATATCTATTTAAGATGCATTTCCCAAGAAGAACTCTGACAGCTTTGGTTTCTTCTTCTGGCTGTTTATGTCTCTTTCTTGCCCTTGCCCTCCCTAAACCTAAACATCTATAATGATCCAGATAGTTCCAGGACTTCATTGATTTTTCATCCTGCTTCATTTTGTCTGGCTCCTACAAGTGAAATATCTAAACTGCCCAGGTTTGCCTGCCAGGGTTGGTCACATAGACAGAGGACAGGCCGCTCTCCCCCTCCCTTTGAGCCCTCGAGCCACTGGACATTATTAGTGTCTTCTACAGCAGGCTCACAGAAACCAGCAGCTACAGGTTTTACAGAATTAAGATTATACATAGTCTCAACTATTAAGGAATTCATAATCCAGTGGAATATTAATATACACAAATATACATAGTGTATTATCAACTCTCAGTAAGCTTATTTGTTTTCCTTTTTAAGTTTATTTATTTATAGAGAGACAGCATGAGCACAAGCAGGGGAGGGACAGAGAGAGAAGGAGAGAGAGAATCCCAAGCAGCTCCACACTCTCAGCTCAGAGCCTGATGCGGGGCTCAAACTCGCAAGCCACAAGATCATGACCTGAGCCAAAATCAAGAGTCAAATGCTTAACCAACTGAGCCACCCAGGTGCCCCTGTTTGTTTAAATATTATCTCAGCAATTAATTGTCAGGAAGAAAATTTCATCAATTAGCTTAAGTGAAAAGGGAATATACTGAAAAGGCACAGAGAGATCTCTTGGTACCTAATTTCAGGGCACTTAACCGTGCCTCACAGGGGCTGGAAAGGTGGCTTCTTTCCCAGAGATCTCAAATCACTTTTTATCCCTCATGCCCACCCCCTGGCCAGTTTGCTTCTGCTCCCACAAACTACTGACTGGCACGGGGCTTTGGTTTGACTTGTTGCTCACTCGGACTAACTCTACGTGGCCGTTCTAACTAAGCATCCACTGTTGTTCAGTGAAAGTCCACAGCAGGGGTTTTTTTTACCCAAAGGTCCGTGGTTCCCTTGAAAATCCATGCTTAGAATTCAGGGATTCATGAATCGGGTGGAGGGGAAAATTGCAACCTTATCTTCATTAACCTGTAATTGAAATTTGGCATTTCTTTCTCTTATAAACAAAAACCACTACAGCATTAGCAGCGCCTACAATTTTTGTCACCAATAGATATTACAGATATTTTTATATCATTTTATATATGAAATAATTTATATATGAAATTTTATCAAGAAATATAGTTTATATTCACTGCTGTTTGAAATGACAAGTTATTAGGCCCGCGGCTAGATCTTGTAGTTTAATATATTAATAAAGAAGTATACATATTAATGTATTACTCATTTTAAAAAATATTTTAAAAAACACCATTTTAATTCATTGGTTTTCTTTGTAATCTTATATGTCTTATTTCTTATTTTCTTTAAATGTTTATTTATTTTGAGAGAGAGAGAGAGAGAGAGAGAGAGAGAGAGAGAGACTGTGAACAAGGGATGGGCGGAGAGAATAAGAATCCTAAGCAGGCTCTGCATTGTCGGCACAGAGTCTGATGTGGGGCTCGAACTCACAAACTGGGAGATCATGACCTGAGCTGACACCAAGAGTTGGATGCTTAACCGACTGAGCCATCCAGACACCCCTCTTGTATGTTTTTTTGTACATATTTGGAAGAGTCCTCAGCCTTCACCAGACTTCATAGGAGTCCATGGCACACACAAAAAAGCAAAGAATGCCTGCTCTATGGCTTTTGGGTCACATATTGGATGGAGAGAATCTGATTGGTCTAAGGATTGAGTTCTCTTGGGTCAGATGTCCACCCTTGGTCTAATTAGCTGGGTTCAGGAGATCTGGGTCACATAGTACAGATTTGACCACCTCATCTTGCCCTTTTATGGGGGTATGTGGGTGAATAGAATACACCTCCAGAGAAGGGAGCTTAAGTGACCTGGCCACCTTAACTTACTTTGTAGTCATTTGTATTTGATATAGAGAACAGTTTTCTTCCTACTTGTATTGTATCATCTATCTAGGAAATGTGTGCTATTGGAGTACCTGGCTGGCTCCATTGGTGCAGTATGCGACTCTTAATCTCTAGATTGTGAGTTCGAGCCTCCCATTAGGTGTAGAGATTACTTAAAAATACAATCTTTAAAAAAAAAAAGAAAAGAAAGTATGTAGTGTTGGTTGTCAAAGGAACCAGTAGAATGTGGATAGATCAATATGAATCCAGAAAGAGATCTACTGATCGTCTAAGTAGTAGCAGCATGTTAGTATGGCAAGAAAACACAGTTTGTAATTGGAATTAATAGTAAAGTTTTAATACTGAGTGAAAAAAAAAATCTCTTCTTCTCCCAGCCAGGATCATGGATCCTGGAAGAGCCATTCTTTCCACAAGCATTTTCTCCAAATTATAGCTTCCATGTTTAATCTGTCATAGATGTGCTCAGTGTATTCATCTAGGATATGCAGTCTTTATGCCAGGAAAACAACATGATACTTACTATCTGCTCAAAGAGGAGCAAGGGAGGCTAATGCTGAGGACATGCATTCTTCTAACCTGGGGCTGAGTTAGGAATTTGAGTGCAGAGATTTCCAGAGAATCTCATTTTCCTGTGACAGTATCACACAGATGTAGCTGCAAAATCTCATTCCCTACATGACACTGTTTTTCCTTGCTAGCCTTCCTTCAGTCATGCCACTAATTCTGATCAATCTGGCAACAGTGATTTGGGCTGGGGGCTATTAGTTCGCTGGTTCCTGTAGATTTCCCCCCTATTTTCAATTCAGTGTGCTGTTCTGAATTAACGGACATATATCTACCCCAGCTCCACCCTCCAGGTCTACCCCATGGCATTGCTTCCGTTTGTCTCCAGCGTAGGTTAAGAGCAGAGAGTTTGGGGGCAGAGTTTGGAAATCCCTGACAAGGGTGAAAAATCCTGCCTGCTTCCTGCTGTTCTCTCAAGGCAGACTGGGCACAGACCTGTATCATAGAACTGAACATACTTTGCTGAACCCATAATCATTCATTTATTTCTTTGGACCTAGCATAATCTGGCTCACAGAAGGTGCCAAGTAAGTGACTAAATTTATTTGTTTCTGTAGCTTGAGATTTTTTTCCTTGATCCTGCTTTCGGGAATTATCTCCTGCTATTAAGCAAGATTTATTCTGTGTATGTGTGCGTGTGCGTGCACATGCGTGTATACCCTTGTTTATTTAATAAAGAATTTAAAGCAGCTTTTTCAATAACCCTTTGAATTTTATTATCTCCCAGTCCCCAGACCTGGAAAACAGTGTTCCCTTTACCTATTCCCAGAAAACTTGCAGCAGAATATATTTACTAGAGTCTAATTCAGCATCCCTGGACCTCAGACTGGCTTTAGCAGGAAGCAGACTTTGGGATGAAGTCAGGCTCAGTGATAGAGAAGCTCAGACTGTGGGAAGCTGCCATCAGAAAATCTCAGGGCATTGAATTTGAAAGGTGCTAAGGGCTCAGAACCTCTAGGTCTAGTTATTCCTTCTCCGCAGGACTTAGGGAGACCCTTGCCACTCTTCCCCCCACCTCCCATCCCATCTCCTATCCCAATTAGTACATCCTTTGCTGATACCAACAGTTTTTGCTCCTAGCAAACTGATATGAATAGCTTTAAAATTTTTTTTTAATGTTTATTTATTTTTGAGAGAGACAGAGACAGAATGCAAGTGGGTTAGGGGCAGAGAGAGAGGGAGACACAGAATCCAAAGCAGGACCCAGGCTCCAGGCTCTGAGCTGTCAGCACAGAGCCCGACGCAGGGCTTGGACCCACGAGCCGTGAGATCATGACCTGAGCCGAAGTCGGACACTCAACCGGCTGAGCCACCCAGGCGCCCCTGAATAGCTTTTTTAAATAAGAACTTGCAGAAATGGCTCTGAGGTTGTGCCGTGTGCCCTAACTTAAACTCTACTGGGTTATGGGAATCTAGGACTGCAAAAGGAAGAACTAAGAAGTCCCCAGAGTTCCAGCCTCTTGTTTTTTGGACTGAGTGAGAGATTGGCAGTCAAGGGCCCATATCTAACTGAGCTAGTCAAAAGAAGATCCTCAGCCAGGATTGGGAAAAACTTCCATCCCAAAGCTCAGTGAATATAGGTTGTAGGCTCCATGAGCGAAGTAGTCATGTCTGTACCCCCAAACTGAACGCCCAGCACATACTTCAGAGCCTGGCACATAGTAGACACTTGGTAAATATTTGCAGAATGAACCTGAATTCTAGGAACTCACAGCCTGGTTGGGGAGGCAGGAAATGAGTAAACAAACGAACAGTTGAAAATTATTGTAATTGTTTGGAAGGAAAAGAACAGAGTTCTATAAGGACAAATACTTTAGATGATATGGTCCAGGGGCCTGAAGAAGTGACATTTAAACAGACATCTAAAAGATGAGAAGGGACCAGCTTTGAAGCCAGCAGGGGATAGATATATAAGAGATGCTGTTAAACCCCTAGCCAGTTAGAAGTAATGCCGAGGAGGAAGTCTGCATGCCTATTTATCTAGATTCTTGTAGGCTATTTATAGAAAAAAAAAAAGGAGGGTCTACTGTTGATTCATGGTTAGTGTGTTCGCCGCTGCCCCCACCCCACACCGTTCCTTACATATCCAGCTTTGTTTTATAATACCTTAGACCTGGTGTTATTGACTGGGAATCAAAGGCTCTAGTGTGTGGCTGGCCACGAAGAACAATTATTTGTTTATGGGTCTGACTCCTCAACCAAAATATGAGCTTCTTGAAGGCAGTGAACTCCATCTTATCCTTAGGACATGGCACACTGTGTGGCATATTCAACAATTTCGTTGAATGATTGAATTGCTAATAACAGTTAATATAATATTTATTGAGCGCTTTCTGTGTGCCAGGCAGCGTAGCAAGCATTTCACATGCATTATCTCATCTAATCCTCATGATAACTCTGTAACGCAGGTAGTATTATTATTCCTGGGGTTACAGTTGGAGAAACAAAGGGCTACTAGCAAGATAAAGTGATGGATTGGGGATCCAAGTGTAAGCGTTTCAACTCCAAAGCCCACACTGTTCAGCTGATTGAAGTGCTTCTTCTGGTTGCCTTCAAGGAACACAAATTGCTTGGAACTCTCAAAGGAATGTGATTAATACGTCTCACACATTATCTCATTTAACAATCCTCTCGGCAACCCTCATTGATAGGAATTATTTTTCTCATTTTATGGAGAGAAAATTGAGGCTCAAAGGGATTAAGTCACTTAGCTAAGATCATAAAATGGATATGTAAATGGGGAGGGGCGTATTTTCAGAGTTGGGCGCGTGTGACTCTGGATCCTGTGTTCTGTCCCTGTTCTGTGCTAACTCCGGTCAGTCACTAGGCAGGAGTCTGCTCCACTGACTGTATTAAAGCCCCTTAAAAGTTGTCCAAGCCTGTTGAGAGCCTAAGCGTCTATTCCTATTTTAGTTTAGGTGCTGCCGAAGCGAGCACAAAGCGTCTGTTCCTAAAAGAGGAAACAGAATGGAGAATGGCAAGAGGAGGGGGGAGAGCAGAGACTTTATCTTTTTTAAAAATCCTTTTAAAAATTGAGTTACAATTTGTATATTTTAACATTTACCAGAAGTGTGTGATTCAGTGGTTTTTAGCATGCTCACAGGGTCATACAGCCATAGCTGCTATTGTGATTTCAGAACCTTTTTATCACCCTAAAAAAAGAAACTCTGTGCTGATCCACAGTCACTCTTTATTTCCCCCCCATCCCTCAGCTCCTGGAAATTGCTAAACTACTTTGTCTCTAGGTGGATTCGCCTATTCTGAATATTTTACACAAATGGAATTATACAATATGGGGCATTTTGCATCTGGCTTCTTTCTTTTTTTTTTTTTTTTAATTTTTTTTCAACATTTTTAATTTATTTTTGGGACAGAGAGAGACAGAGCATGAACGGGGGAGGGGCAGAGAGAGAGGGAGACACAGAATCGGAAGCAGGCTCCAGGCTCCGAGCCATCAGCCCAGAGCCCGACTCGGGGCTCGAACTCACGGACCGCGAGATCGTGACCTGGCTGAAGTCGGACGCTTAACCGACTGCGCCACCCAGGCGCCCCAGCATCTGGCTTCTTTCACTTGACTTGATGTTTTCAAGATCCATCTTCTGAAGCAAGTATCAGTACTTTGTTCCTTTTTATGACAGAATAATTTGCCATTATATGGGTATGGCACATTTTGTTTATCCATTCATCAGTTGGTCGACACTCGTGTTGTTTCCGCTTTGGGATTATTATGAATAATGCTGCTATGAACATTCGTGTAAAAGTTTTTGCATGAACATAGTTTTCAGTTCTCCTTGGTATAGACCTAGGAGCACAATTGCTGGGGCATATAGTGACTCTCCATTTAACTCTTTGAGCAACTGCCAGATTGCTTTCCATGGTGGTTTATCTTTTATTAATAAACGCTTTAAATTGAAGTGTAAGATATATACAGAAAAGTGTCCATATGATAAGCAGATAGCTTGAAGAATCGTTACAAAGTGAGCATGGCCATATAATCAGCACCCAAATCAGGAACCAGAAACTTTCAGTTCTGCTCAGTACATGCCATCTCTAAAGGGTTGCCGCTGTCCCGACTTCTAATACGACAGGTTATTTTTGCCTGTTTTGAACTTCATATACATGGAACTATATACGTGACATATACTCTTTTATGCCTGACTTCTTTCACTCAATAAAATGTTTATGAAGTTTGCCCGTGTTGTGGAGAGCAGCGCTTTGTTAATTTTCATTTCTGGATAATATTTCATTGTAGGATCATTCCGCAATTTATCCATTTGCACTGGATACATACATAGAATGGTCTCTTCGTCGTTACACATATGTTTAGATTTAGTAGATGTTCCCAGTCTTCCAAAGTGACGCTCAGTTTGTACTCACACAAGCAGCGTCTGAGAGTTCTGGTTGTACCACATCCTTGTCAACACATATCGTCTGCCCTTTCCCTATTAGCCATTACGGTAAGTATGTAGCGCTACCCTATTGTGGTTTTAACTTCCCTAATAACTAATGGGGTTTTGTACATTTTCGTGCAATTATTGGTCATTTAGATTTGACCAAGCCTTTTGTCAGTTTTCTCTTGAGTGATTTGTCTTTTTCATATTGATTTTTAAGAGTTTTCCACAGATTCTTCATATATTCTAGAAATGAGTCCGTTATTGCTTGCATGTATGGCAGGTATTTTCTCCCATTCTGTAGCTTGCTGTTTTGCTCTTGGTGGTATCTGTTGGTGAACAGAAGTTCCTAATTTTAGTGTAGTCTAGTTTATCAATCTTTTCCTTTGTGAGTTGTGTCCTAGTAAATCTTTACCTACCTAAGGTCATGAAGATCAGGCCCCTCTCATGAGTGTGTGTGTGTGTGTGTGTGTGTGTACTTATGTGTATATGGGGAGGCGGTGCATCACCCTCTAGAGTAAGATTCTGCAGGGTAGACAGGATACTGTGTTACCCTACAGGGAGCAGGCAGAAGGCGCGGTGGTGGTGGGGGCAGGGAACCCATGAGGTGACAGCCGCCATGGACTGTGTTCCCAGCTGTCAGGCGTGTAATCTGGAGTGAAAGAGAATCCCTTTAGTGGTAGAGGTCCTACAGAGAATACTAGCGGGTCCTCTAAATCACCTCTGTGTCCTGTAGACCCAGCTGACTGTCCTCTCTTCTCCACTGGAACAAGAAAGAAAATGAAATCTGCACTTCTGAACAGTTGCTCGTGGCACAGGGCAGGGATCCAGAGCTTTCAAAGCCAGGTGCCTGCCTTATAGCTGTGATTTTTGTTGTTATTAAATATGACGCTTTTTCTTTCTGGTTTTTACCACATTGTTTCATCTCCGTTTGGGGAAAGGATGGTGAGGCGGCTGAACTTGAGAGAGGTGCTTGATGGTCATTCAGACTGGTTGTCTCCCCAGCACAGGCTGGCCGGAGTCCCCTCCCTGAGCCAGAGCTGACAGGAGCTGCTTGTTCTTGGAGAAGGAGTGGGAGCTGCTGCTGAAGTTTCTGAGGGGCTCCGAGGATTCCTCCCCCCCAGGAAACCACTTTGGTCCCCCAGCCCCTTTGCCGCTTGTGAGGCGCTCCCCAGACTAGAAAGCCGCGGTTTGTGCTGAGGCTGGGTGGGGCTTTGGGACAGTTTAGGCTTGGCCCTGCAAAGGGGAGGGGTGGCTCTGGAGCGAGCAAAGGGTCACAGCTTAGGCTGTACCATTTGCTTGTCACCTTGAGAAGTTCCACCTTGTCTAGCAAAACCTCCTTTCAGAGGCAGCCACCACAAAGGGCTCTTATGAGAGTGGCGGCCCCCGCCCCCCCCCCCTTCACTTCCACTCCCTTTACCATTATTTTTCTTTTGGGGCAGAGCTGAGGGGCCTTCCTGCTATGACTTTGAGGGGCTGTACTTATTTTAAAAGGAGATTTAGAGTCTAGAGCCTCCCTGTACCAGAGACTCCTGTTTCTGATTTTCTAGTACCATCAGAGGACATGCCAGGGCTTGAGTAAGGCTTTCCTTCTCTGGAGGGCCTTCTGTCTTTTCCTTCTGTCAGCCTCTTGGGCTATTTGGGGAGTTAAGAAGTAGGTGAGGGCTAGCTTCTAGTACTGGACCTCAGAATGGGGACCAGCTTCCTTGTGGGGAATGGGTTGCGGGGGCAGAAGGGAGACATGCGTGTCTCGTGGGGTGTCTCTAAGAGGTATTAGAGCATAGTGGTTCAGGGGTACGTTCTGGAGTCCGGCTTCCCAGGTCTTCTACTTCCCCACCCTACCACTTTCTAGCTGTGGCCTTGGTTAGGTTACTTAACCTCTCTGGGCCCTTGTTTTCTCATATATAAAATGACAATGATTTTAGTGCCTTGCTGATAGGGTTACTGTGGAGATTAATTGAGATAATGCATTAAAATGCTTAGCCTAGTACCTAGTACATTAAAAGTGTCTCCAAATGTTAATCTTACTAATATTATTTAAGCCATCTACTTGGACATCTCTTTTATAGTCTCTCTTCCCATCTCCCGTCTCTTCTAGCTGTGCAGTTCAGGGAGCTCACTAGGCCTCAAGTGGAACCAGAAAAATCTGAATAATACAAGTAGGACTGGACTTTATCTCGAACTGTTTTCAACTATGCGCGTATCTTATCTCCATTGCATTTCCAGCACTGTGAGAGAGAGGGAGAGGCAGCAAAATTATCCCATTAGAAGGGCAGGCCACAAAGCGATTTACTGATTTGACTAGACGGCATACCTGCGTGCCTGAATGTAAGAACGCATGCACGCAGCCATTCTCCCACCTCGCATTAACGTGGGGAGGGGCAAGATGGACTGCAGTTGATTTGCAGGGTCCCCAGTGCAAGATTTTTTTTTCCCTCCAAACACAAGATTAAGTCCAGACCTGTCTGTGCTCTCTCCTTAGCAGAGCCCAGCGCTGAGTGGGCGGGTGCTCAGGAGCTAGAGGCTGCCGGGAGAGCACGGTGAGGTCAGCAGCGGCGGGCAGAGTGGTCAGGGTAGGCCCGGTGGGGCCCAGACCCAAACAAAGCTAACCCAGACCAAACACAGGAGCGGCCTCAGCCGTCTGGACTTCACATGCCGTCTTCAAGGGCAGCGTGCCTTGTGTGCTCAGGGTACTGTGTTCTCTCCCAAATCAGCAAGATTTGCAATCAGCGAACTGAGAGAACTCACAGGGGTGCTCTGTGAGGGACAAGACAGAGGCTGGATCTTGCTTGAAGCTCCAAAACTGCTCATCCAAGTGAGCTGCTGTGGAGTAACTGAAGTGCGGAGGAGGGAGAGCCAGCGGTTGTATTTGCAAAACCTGGATGTCAGTGCCATCTCTCTCTTTTTTCTGTCCCATTAACTTTTTTTTTTTTTCTCTCAGACTCTGAAGAAACAGAGATCAATCCCATCAAAATACATTTGTCTGTCAACTGTGGATGATGTATCTGCAGCTCATGTTTTATGTTTTTCTACTTTCCAAATAGCCTTTGTTGATTGAGCATGTGTTGGTTTAAAATGGAAATGGTGTGGCAGAGCCTTTTGCACCAGGCACATTAGGGAGCAGGAAGGGGTGGTGGGAAAGGGTTTCTGGCAGAAGCATCGTTGGACAAATTGGGCTAGTTGGAATGCTTTTGCTGAAGTTTTTTGGGGAGCAAGCTGCTTGTGCTCTGTGTGCCTCTGGAGAGGGTAGCTTTACTCTCCAGGGTCGCACCTGCCCCACCAGAAAAAAAAGAGGGTGAGGAGGATGAAAAGCAAGATCTTGACCTCTCGGGTAGGTCCTGAACTTGGGAGATCAAAGAAGATCTTTGAGAAGCAACAGAGCAGTTTGGGGTAGATTGGGAGACATAATATATATCGAGCTGGCAACCTTTACATTATTGCGTGTGACCCTTCTAGCAGTCTCATATGAACAGGTGTCACTAGGTATCCTTGCTTTTCTGGTGAGGGAACAGAGCCAAAAGAGGTTAGGAACATAGATGCTGACTGGCAAAGTGAGGATTTAAAGCCAGGACTTGTTGGTACAGAAGCCATCTGGCCTTAGTCCTGACCAGAGTCTGAGGAGTGGGCTAGTGTGGCAATGGTGGGCAGTGAACTCCCTGAGGGTTACCAACCAGGGTTTCCATGACAGTGTGTCCCCGCTCTGGGCTTTGACTTCTCACTGAACTGTTGGAAGAGCAGTGGGGAAGGGTTAATAATTGAGTCAGACCTGGTTTCTCTGTCTGCACTAGAGCATCAAGACATTTCTTGAGCCTCCTTGGCACTGGACTTTTCCAGGCAAGAGAAGTCTCGGTGTGCCTTGCAAAGGGAAGGGACAGACATTTCTTGGGTTCTTACTCTACTCTCTCATTTAATCCTTCCATGAACCATGACCATAGTTGTTGTTAGTCACCCCCCCATCCCACCCATCTACCCATCCCTCCATCTCTCTTTCTCTCTCTCTCTCAAGATCAGACATTGATTAAGTATAATAACTTGCCCTAAGTGTTCCTGCTAGCAAATAGACCTAAGGTACAAATCCAAGTCTTTGGACTCTCAAGCCAGACCTTAAAGCTTGCTTCTACTTCTCTTTTTTCTTCTAAGAATTTATTTTTCTAATCCCTGGATAATCTTCCTGCTTCCTCTTTGAGTGAGAGGCCACTTTGGGCTTCCTCTTTTTATACCGTGATACTTCCCCTAGGCATTGGATTCACCTTTCCTTCTAGTCTCACCCTTTTGCTACCACAGCTGGCTCTGTGTTGCAGACTTAGGGGTCATTTCAGGTTTCCTTTAGTCTGGGGATTTATTTTCGGTTTCTGGATCATCCCTCTGTGACATCCACCTTCTGTTCTGGAATGGGGTGATCCTTGACTCCTTACGAATGCTACACCCACTCCATCAGCAGATCCTGTTGGCCATACCCTCAGACATACCCAGAATCTGGTCACTTCGTTGCCACCTCCCCTCTACCACCCAGGCCCAGGCTCTCCTGGTCATCCTAGCAGCCTTCTAGAAGATCTGCCTACTTCTTCTCTGGTCCTTCAACACTCAAAGTGATGCTTTCAAAATGTAAATCAGATCATTTCACTCCTTTGTAAACTCTAATGGCTTCCCATCCTCCAGAACAAAAGCTAATAAACTACATTAACTGCCGATTTCAAAAAAATACACAAACACACAGGCACATAGCTGCCATGCTTGTCCTCTGGTACAGGGTGACTGTCTAATTTATCGTGCAAACTAGGACTGAATCAGGGAGAAAGGGACCTCTATTAATGAACGGCAACAGGCATAAGCGGGGACTGGACCCAGGCAAACTGGGAATCTAGTCCCTTGACCCAGAGAGCCATGTGGATCATTCTCTCAC
Organism: Neofelis nebulosa; assembly: GCF_028018385.1. Taxonomy (NCBI): domain Eukaryota; kingdom Metazoa; phylum Chordata; class Mammalia; order Carnivora; family Felidae; genus Neofelis; species Neofelis nebulosa. Next base: position 18,705,316 of record NC_080783.1, read on the forward strand.
TTCTGTTTGGGTTGTTAAAAAATATTAACCCTCTCAGTGAGGCCTTCTTTGGCCTCTGATAAAAATTGCAGCACAATCCTGCCCCAATCCCATAACGCCTGTGCTGATTTATTTTTCTCTGTGGTCACCATCTGATAGAGTGTATGTTTTAATTAGCTGTATGTTTGTTGTTGATCCCTCTCTAGCATGTAGACTTCAGGAGAGCAGGAGATTTTTTTCTTATCTCTTGTGTTCGATCTGTTATATCCCCAGCATCTCAATCATCCCGAATACTGTAGATGGTCAGTAAATATTTGTTGGGTGAATGGATTGAAGGTGGAGAGGAGCACTGGGGAGTTCTGTTTGTTAGAGTCTTTCTAATTAGTCATCTTCCTAAACCATTTTTCTCCTTCTTCGCTATTTTGGTAACCCTTTGGTAATGTGGGACCCTAGAAGAATTTTCCAATGTGCCCTTAACCCTAAGAGGAGCTAATGATGAAAATCACCATGATTTCCTAAACTGGGACTTGCTTTCTCCAGGCGAGGAAGTTTGTGAACATCCCAGCAGAGTTTACCAGGTTGCGTGAGGGAGGAGAGGAACTCCTACCCTTAGGAAATCATGCTTTGGGGGCTCTGCCCTGGTGTGTGACAGTACAGTCTGTGGGGGCCTGGGGGCTGGGCGCTGCACAGGCTTCTGGGCCTGGTGCTGGCACCAAAGACCTGCTCAGGGCTGACACTTGGTCTGTTCCCTTTTCTCCTTTGTCCCCTACACCCAGTCTCCTCGGCTGTGGGCCCCTATTGAGTAGGGTGAGCTACTGTCAGTCAGGGTCCAGCCTTTCTTTACCCAGGACTCTAAAAGTTTCTTTTCTGAAACAGCTTCAGAGGAAAGGAGGGAAGGAGTTGGGGCGGGGTGAGGGTGGGTAGGGAGGTGGAGAGTGAGGTTGGGAATCTGCCCTTTTATTTCTTTTTTTTTTTAATGTTTTATTTATTTTTGAGAGAGAGAGAGAAAGAGAGAGAGAGAGAGAGAGAGAAAGCTGGGGAGGGGTACAAAGAGAGGGAGACACAGAATCCAAAGCAGGCTCCAGGCTCTGAGCTGTTAGCACAGAGCCTGATTTGGGGCTCGAACTCACTAACCTTGAGATCACGACCTGAGCTGAAGTTGGACGCCCAACCGACTGAGCCACCCAGGCACCCCACCCCTGTCTAACGTCTTATTTCTAATGGAAAGAGACAATTGGGATCTCTCCAGCAGATCCTGCTGGGGTCAGAGAGTAAGAGGGAGCCTTGGAATTTCTGGACCCCTGGGAGTGAGTTTGAGGACTCATAGTGATGGGAGCTACAGACACAGCTCCACGACAGAGGGGAGTTTGGGCACTGGGAACTGAAATGAGCTGCAGTAGGGAAAAGAAGGGGAAATAAAATGCCCTAGAGGATCTGTAGCTTTGGTTTTCCTAAAGCTTCTGATATGGCCAGATGGCAGGGGCCAAAGTCCCAGCAAACTGGAGATGGGAGAGAAGTGTCGCTGTGGGACTACTGAAGAGTCACAGTGTAATGGTTAGTGAAGAGGTGCTAAATGTTGCCAAAAGCCTGCAGAGGCAAACTTGGAGAATGCTTCTGACCCCTCACGCTTGATTCAGTATTCGTTTGGAGCCAAGCAAGCCTTGGCAAGCACGGGTGTAGTAGAGAAAGCCACTTTGTGAAACAAAAGGAAACTCCCACGGGCATACCCTTAATTCAAAAAACGAAGCCCTTAGCAATCTGGTGGGTATGAACTTCGCCTTCGGGTCCTGTTTCCCATGAGATACATCAACATGTCTTGTCTTTTCACACCTTTGTGCCTCACATAGCTCCCACCTTCACAGTCTAACCTTGCACGGCTAGCCAGGTGTCACCCTCCCCACCCCAGGCTTTTTGGGAGACTCTCAAATTCCTCCTCTTTCTTCTTCTCTGGGTTCTTAATACTCTTTGTTTATAACTCTGTGATAACACAACACTTGGAAAAAACCCTACACTGCCCGTTCCTTGCACCTGAATATACTCTTTGAGGCAGGGACTCTTATTTTAAATCTTAGACTAGCTCAGTCCTGTTCTGAGGAGGGCAGGGTACACGTCTTTCCCCCTCGCCCCAGTCCTGCAGTGCCTGGCACGTGGGAGAATCTTAATAGCTTTTTGCTGCGTAGCACTGATTCTGGGTTAATCGGATGAACACATTATACAGTAGACTGACCTGTCTCTTCTTCCCCTCCCCACTCTGGGCAGTGACCTGCTTTGTGGCTGGTACACCTTGCTCCTGGCTCCTTTGTACTTATGGCAGGGGGCACTGCTATTTGCTTTTCTTAGTCCTGACCCCAATGTTCTCCCTTTGATCTCTGCCGCCTGCCCTAGCTCGCCCCTGCCATTGTCCTGCATGGAGCTAATGTTCCTCCTTCCCAAGCCGGCGCCTCTCCACCTCCTTCTCCTTGCATATTGTGAGGATGATGCCTGCGGAGTCAGTGATGATGGGAATGGCTGGAATGGAATTGAGGGATGGCCTCAGCCCCCTGAGGGTTCCAGGTGGGGCCAGCTTTTCAGGTAGAACGTCCATTTTCTCTGCTCATTCCTTCCTTGTTCCCTGAGAGAGTGTGTTCCTGAGCTGGATGGGAGTTTAGGCAAGTGAACTGTGATGTGAGGCAAGAGAGCGTTGTGATCCTGGGAAAGGCTGTGTTGCCCTTTTGACTAAAATTCTGCTGTTTCCGGAAGTAAGCAGGGTAGTCATTGTATGCACAGGCACTAAAGCCCACCTCTCTGGGTTCTAATCCTGCTCCACTGCTTGCCAGTAGGCACCACCTCGGGAAAACGGGGTCATGCTAGTGCCTGCCATGTTCATTCCTTCACAAATAGTTACTTTGTTTTTAATGTTTATTGGTTTATTTTGGAAGAGAGAGAATGCCAGCATGGGGATAGGCAGAGAGAGAAGGGGAGAGAGAGAGAATCCGAAGCGGCCTCCATGCTGTCAGTGCAGAGCCCGACATGGGGCTTGATCCCACAACCGTGAGATCATGCCATGAGCTGAAATCAAGAGCCAGAAGCTTAACTGACTGCGCGGCTCAGGCGCCCCAACTCACAAGTCGTTATTGTTGTTCTAGGTACCAGGGAAACAGCAGTGAACAAGGCAAATGGGTTAATACATTGGCAGTATCTAGCACATAGTAAATATGCAGCAAATGTACCCATATTCTCTTTGTAGTACTTTTCAGGGAATACTCAGGTGGGGTGACTTTTGACAACAGCTGCGAGACCAGATGTCCCTGAGACAGGGAAGGATGGAAGAGGTTTAAGATACAGATTCTGTATTTGAACTTAGGTTCAGGACAGCACTGGCTTTAGTGGCCTTTCATTTTGACACTAAATGCAGGAGCTGGCTAAAAATCACCCTAGAAAATTTATGAGTCTGCTTAGTTCCATAGAAAGGGCAGGAGGGGGTGACATGGGACTGCCTAGATTCTGCCTAGCCCATTTGTACAGGCAGCACCATGCCTAACAAGCTGTGTGTGGAGGACCCTTAAGAGAGGCCATCTTTCTTTTCTTTTTTTAAAGATTTATTTTGAGAGAGAGAGAGAGAGCACGTGCACACATGTGAGCGGGTGAGGGACAGAGAGAGAGGGACAGAGAGAATTCCAAGCGTGGGAGCCTGACACTGGGCTCGATCTCATGAACCTTGAGATCATGACCTGAGCCAAAATCAGGAGTCAGACGCTTAACTGACTGAGCCACCCAGGTGCCCTGAGAGCCCCCATTTCTTGAGCAGTCTGGAAACATGAGACATAAGGAAGGAGAACAGCTGTTGACCTCTCCACTGCCAGGGCTCTCTGGCTGTAGAGTAGAGGACGTTCTGCTGGAGGAGGTGGCTTGGGGAAGCTGACACTAAGAAGGAGAGTGAGGCGAGGTAGAGGTGTGTGGCCTGATAGTTTGCCTTCCCTGTTTCAGTTTGTTCCTCAGGGCTGTTTTACTCCTGGGGTGATTATGGGCTAGAAGCAAAGTTTCAACTTAAGGCTCCTGATTCATTATCTGTGGTTTCCAGTGGAAGTCCAAGCCTGATATGGTCCTTAGGGAAATGGGATTGGAGTATAAATGTGTGTTACATTTCCTGGGCATCAACAAGTTTTCCAGCCACCACCCTACTCAGGGAAAGATAATCCTGACTGTGGTTCAGCAACTACTTCACTGCTTCTCCCACTTTCTTTCTTCCAGCCTTCTCCCATGGTGGGTTTCAGAAACGAATGCCCTTATAGCACAGAGCAAGTGCCCTTGACACGAGATGTGGGTCGATCCAGGATGCTTGGATTGGTGCCCATGTGAGCTGCTGGCACAGCTTTCCTCAGAGACCTGCTAGCTTGGCTGGGACCATGACTGTTTGCATGCACAGGGACAGGGGAAGTTACTCTGGGTCCTTTCCAAGATTCCGGAGTGCAGCCAGGCTTAGGACCACGGGATACCATGCTCCTTCATCTCATTTTTATTGCCTTTCTTCCATCTTCAGCCATTACTTCAACTCAGTTAAGCCAAGCGTACGAAATTTGAACTAGGCAAAGCATTTTCCTGTAGATGTAAATCCATGGTTCATTCACAAGGAAGGAAACAGAGTGTGACGATAGTGGTATTTCTCAACTTTTTTCTCATTATCACCTTGCTAAGGAACCTTTTTTAAATGTTTGTTTATTTATTTTTAAGGTGAGGACAGGGCTGGAGGGGCAGGGAGAGTGAGAGAGAAATAATCCCAAGCAGGCTCCTCGAGTTCAGCGCAGAGCCCCATGGGGGGCTCGATCCCAAGAACCGTCAGATCATGACCTGAGCTGAATTCAAGAGTTAGACACTCAACTGACTGAGCCACCCAGGCACCCCATAAGGAGCCTTTTAAGACACTTTTTTCTAATCACTTCCTCTCAAGAAATTTTAATCCACAGACATACCAAAATTCTGTTTATATATGGTATGTGTTATCTTTCATACTTTAAAATTTTTTTAATGTTTATTTATTTATTTTGAGAGAAAGAGTGTGCACACACATGAGCAGGGGAGGGGCAGAAAGAGAGAGAGAGAGAGAGAGAGAGAGAGAGAGAGAGAGAGAATCACAAGCAGGCTCCATGCTGTCAACATAGAGCCCAACGTGAAGCTAGATCCCAACGAACAGTGAGATCACTACCTGAGCTGAAATTGAGAGTTGGACACGTAATGAACTGAGCCACCTAGGTGCCCTGATCTTTCATACTTGAAAAGAGTAAGATGTTTTTATGCCTCAAGAATGAATTTTCAGGGCACCTGGGTGGCTCAGTCGGTTAAGCATCTGACTTCCACTCAGGTCATGATCTCACATTTCGTGAGTTCAAGGCCCACGTCGGGCTCTGTGCTGACAGCTCAGAGCCTGGAGCCTGCTTTGGATTCTGTGTCTCCCTCTTTCTCTGCCTCTCTTTCTTTCTCTCTCTCTCTCAAAAATAAATAAACATTAAAAAAATTTTTTTTAAGAATCCATTTTTCTCCCCTCCTGGGGGAACCCCATTTGTCGGTTCAGGGATTACAGTAAAGCACCATGGGATTGCAGTAAGGAATGTAAAATGGCAGGGAAGCCTCCAAAGCTTTGCAAAATTTAGTTCTCCCATCTCCTCTAACTGAACTTCACAGCTCCATAATTTATAGTCTTATCTCTCAGTCTGTCATTCCCATTCTGCTCTTTCTCCCCTTCCCTGGATTTCATCTTTTTTTCTCTCTCTAGTGTGGAATTGTAGGAGTGAATTTAAGTAAAACAGTCATCTGTACAGCTCAGGGACAATGTAGGGAAGATGATTTCCTAAAACAGTCCTTTAAGAGGTCATCCCTTTGGGAGAAAGACCCCAGAGACCCATGGGTACCCCAGGGGTATTCATGGGAAAACATAATAGACTTTAAGTATTGGGGGAATTAAAGATATACATTTGGAGTTAGTTGCCTTTCAGAGGAGAGGAGCTCACAAGAGGTCTTATATTGTTCCCAACAATATATGGATATGGATGTCCTATACTGGATCTAACTTCCCTACATAAATTCTTTTGGGTTTGGTGCCATTTCTGCCAGTGGAAATATCAAACTCCTTTTCTCTGGCAATAGAGTACAACCAATGACAACATCTTCTCTCCCCTCTAGAAACTACCAGAGGCATGCCATGTAGGTGACGGAAGACCCTTTGTCATGCATTTACAGAATCTGTATGTGGCAGTCACCAGACAAGAGATCCAAGTGAGACAGGAGCATCAAGGCACTGGTGAGTAGCTCTGTAGCTGTGGAGGTTCTTGGTCTCCCTGGGGTTAGAGTTAAGGTATAGGTCTGTGCTGTCCAATATGGTAGTCATGATTTAAATTTAAATTAAAAATGAATAAATGAAATAAAATGAAAAATACATCTCCTCCTTTGCTGTAGCCACATTTCAAATGCTCGATAGCTACGTGTGGCCACATGTGGCCAGCGGCTACCAAGGCGGACAGTGAAGATGCAGACATTTCCATCACTGCAGAAACTTCTATTGGAACTGGTCTAGGTATTTGGAGAATTAGTGAGAGGACCAGGAGAAAGATTAATCTCTCTACCTGAGACATGGTAGGAAATGTCTATTGAAGAGCAGTTGGCTGTTTTGAGTCAAAGAAGCTCTTGTCCTACCTAGTTAAAGTGGGCCTGGGGAATCTTCAGAGTAGACACAGAGCTTTCCAAAAGTCAGCTGGAAGTTGGATTTGTGGCTACTTCTGTCTGTTTATATCTTAGTACTAAACCCTGGCCTTTATCAGAATGCTTGGTAAATGCTAATGCCTTCCTGGTAAGAAGAAGACATTTATCACTGTCTTCTCTTGATCTTTCTGATTTCAGGAGATCCTCAGCCCTCAAGCAGTACCTCCCCACAAGGAACTGAAAACCAACTTCTGAGCCAGCCAGAAGAGCCGGTCTCCTCAGCACCATCCCTCCCAGTGACTGAGAAAGACCCCACAGTGAGTCATGCACCTGTAGCCCCTGAGCCAGAGGCCCCGCGGCTATCACCTAGTTGATGCTGCCTTAACAAATACTGGAGGGTATTTGTGACCAGGCCTCTAGATTATGGATTTCTATATGGAGAATCATGGTCTTGTGCATCTTACTTTGGTATTTCCTCTCTGCAATTCCTGTACTGACTGAGGGACCTTGACTCCTTCTCTCCCTTACCCCGCTTCCAGTGATAGTCTATGAGGTTGTTCCCTGCAGGAGAAGGGATGTACACATTGCATAGGGTCTTGTGTCACATTCACGGCCCAGCACAGACTTCAGACCACCTGTGCCAGCCACTCATCCCACCCAGAGTCAGGGGAGCAACCTAACCTAAGTGGAACTGTTTGAAACCTCTATTAACTTGGATTCCTTTTCTTTCTAGGGTCCTTCAGGCCCTGTGAAGAGACCTCAGTTGTCAAAGGTCAAGAGGAAGAAGCTAAGGGGGCTCTTCAGTTAACCTGTCACTGTCTCAACTGCTGAGGATGGACCTGGAGAATAGTGCCCTAATGTCAGCCTAAAAGGCACTCCCATGGCAGGAGTATCTCTGACACAGAGTTATATAGTTTGAGGCCCCACTGTAGGGGCAAGATAACTGAAGTCCATGTGGAAAGGCATGGGTACTGTTGACCAAGAGAATCTTGGCTCTAGCCTGTTGGCCATTGGCCTTCCCTATCCAAGTGGAAGCCAGCTTCTGAGAGTCCCATACCTTCCTCTCTTTTGTTAGAGGTTCTCCAGACCCAGGGTCCTACCATGGACTTTAGATACATAGGGCAAGCCAGCAAAAAGGCACAACATGCTCAGGAAGCCTATCTACCTTTCTTAAGAGTCTCTAGCCAGTCCCAGGTGCTCCTCAGAGACCCACTTCTCTCTTAAGCATGGAATAAAAAGCACTCACACCCCCCTGCTTTCGAGATTGCTTATTCTATGTAACATGACCAACCTATTTCACTTTACTGGGCCCCACCCATTGTTGTCTCTAGATGAAGTTTAGGCCCTCAATCTGCTCCTTCAGATTCTTCTCATGCTTCTCTCATGTGGCCTACGCTAAGCCTCCATTTGGGAACTTTGATCTTGAGAACTCTTTCCGTGGTGGGCACAGACAGAACAGATTGCTGCTGTTCTCCTTTGCCCAACTTCATATGGGGTGTTGTTTTGTTTTTTGTCCTTGTTTTTTTTTTTTTTTTGTCTGTTTCCAAGGCATAGACAACAGACTAAACCACAATATGGGATTGAAATTATAAAGAGCTTCGAGCACAAGGGCCGAGGTAGTTTCCCACTGGAGTGGGAGAGAAAGGAATTTTATTCTCCCGTCCTTCATGCCACTTCAAGTAACATGGTAACTAGAAGAACTCGAGAAGATAGGACAGCAGGGAACAGGAATGGCCACAGAGTTCTCTGGGACAACTGAATTGGCCTAGGGAATGAATAGTGCTTAGCAGGAAAAAAGGCAAAATTTGTATGAGATAGGAAGAATCTTAGTTAAAAAGTCCACTCTTTGGACAGATCTGGAAAGATTTAGCAGACCAGGATTGGCAAAGTCCCATGGCCTTTTCTGCTAGGTTTTCCTCTATGGGTAAGACCATCTGAAACATTAATTAGGAGAGACAGGAAGGAAAGTAGAACCCCGATGTTTACTGGGAGCTGTTAGGTAGAGGAAGGAATGGGGGCAGAACCCACGGGGGCCTTTTCGGGCTTATTTACTTATGATGGTCAAATGCCTCCTCATCCCCATGTCTTCTCTGTCTGGGATGGGTGTTTCTGTCCTTATGTCAAGTCATGGGGAAGAGGACAATCCAAGCAATGATAAAGTAATAATAATTATAATAAGAACAGCAATAATAATAGGCAGCTAAAAGTTACTGAGCAGTTAATATATACTAAGTACTCTAATAACTACCTGGCATTGAATCCTCATAGCATCGTATGATGAAGATACTGTTAATCCATTAAGAAATACAGTCTTGAAGTGATTAAGTGACTTATCAAAGGTCATTCAGCTAATAAGTAACAGCCAGCATTTGAACCCAGACTTTTGAGTTCTTCACTGCATCCGTATGTACATTACAGAAAACGTTTTCCAGGAAGGGTGTTAGGCCTTTTCTATCTTCCACTGTAACTGCCCTTCTCCTATGACCCTGCTTCCTTTCAATAGGATCTTGTAGTTCCCATCACCTCTTCACAGCCGGAGCCTTTCAGGACTTCAGGACCCCCATGCTTTTACTGACTAGCCCAGTCTGAGAGCTCCACCAGGGCTCATTCCCAGTCACCGTTGATAACTCTTCACCTCCAGATCACAGTGCCCCACTGTCGTGACTATCACTGATGCAAATTGGGGACTATGTAAAAACAATCTATCAGATGGCTCACTTTGTTCTTTAGGGATTTTTTGGGCATAATTTAGATAGCCATATTTCAGCATCTGTAAGGTATGAGACCACATGGAAAATGGGAAGATTTGCCCCAGCAAGCTGGGAGAAAATAAGGGTTCTTCACCCTGGATAATCCCTCTGCCCTAAGACCATGGTCTCAAGAGCATGTACTTTTAATCAGAGGGGAATCAGGGGTTTGTGAACCCCCTAAAATTGTAAGAAAAATTCTAAGAGCATAACTTTTCCATGTTCTCAAAAGAATGCATGACTTTTTTAAAAGGTTAAGTAAGAGTATGCCTAATGATCTCCCTGCCACTGCCCCCCTCTACCCCAAAGGTGGCAGCCTCCATGGGGATATTGCCTGAACATATCCTTAGAGAAACATTGCTCCCAGAGGGTCTGCTTCTGGTATTCTTGCCCCGAAGTTCTTGCCCCCCAGAACGAGGGGTGGTGTTTGAGAATCCCTGGGCAATACCAGGGAAATCCCTGCCTGGACAAATTGGACTAGCCAGGCTGTATTCCAGCCCTGCCCCCTGGCTTGGGCCCCTCCCCGAGGCCCCCAGCCCGGCCCAACCCCCACCCCACATGCACATAAAAGGGTCGAATTCTCGTGGCTGCTCCATAAATTTTATTCCGTAAATATTAGTTTTCCCTGTGTTTAATAAAGCAGTGGCCCACCTCCCCGCCTACCCGCCCGCTCCCCGGGGCCGGGGCTGGGGCCAGGGCTGGCTGGTGGGAGAAGGGACTCTTTCAATTGCTTTGGAGTATTTTTAGAAAAAAAAATAATATAAGGTGGTTTACATGAGCAAGCCAGCAAACCAGGAGCGGGACTAGGGACCTCGAGGAAGTTCCTGCAGCAACTTGACCTAAAAATAGGGAAATAGCGCCACCTAGGCTGCAAGACCTACTTGGCCGGGCTGGCTGCCTCCCCTCCCCCCACAGTCAGCTGGGACAGGCAAGCTCTTTGCTAGAAGGGAAATCATCCCTCAGCACTCCAGCTGGGCAGCATCTCCTTTAGTTAGCCCTTACTGAGGGCTTTCCCAGCAGCCTCTAAGGCAAAGTCCCAGCCGCCTCCTAGAAAAATCCCATGGGGGTCATTCTCTGTTCTGCTATGGGTCAGCCAGTCTCCCAGATCAAGGAGTGCTTCCAAAAGCTAGCAAAGTGATTGAGAAGGAAGGAGGGAAGGAGCTTCTGGTCTCCATGTTCCTACTGAACCCCGAGGAACTTGCCCTGGAATTCCTAGGGTGTAAGGTAGCAAAGAGAGAGGCTTGTGTTCCTACACTCCGGCCCAGGAAAGAATCTGTCCCCGTCAGACCAGGGTCCTTCCACAGGTCTGATGCAGTGCACCTACAGGGAACACTTGGGGGAAGGAATGAGGGTCAACTCTCCTGAATACTCAGTGCTACTGCTTCTTAATCTTATCAGGTGGTACATTTCTTGCCTTCCTATTTCTTGCCTCCTTTTCTTGCCTTCCTATTCATTGAAAACTCCCATTTTCCCAGGCCCTTACCTCCCCTCGCCCTGGTCTGCTGGGAGATGAGCAGGAGTCTCATGTGTCATCCTCTGGGGTTTCCAGAGAATGGGTTTCCAGCTGTACCCAACTGAGATGGCAGGAGGAAGGAGAACAGAAAAGGCAACAACTTAGTCTTGTTCTTGATATTGTCACTAGGGGCATCTCCTTCTCTCTAATCATTCTGTCCTTCCATTTTCTCCTACTTACAAAACTAGGAAGATTTGCTCCAAAGAGTATAGGGGAAACCTAAGATCCTCTTGATAACCCTTCCTCATGATGTGATAAAGTCATGTTATCAGTTCTGCCTACTCCCTCACTATTTGTGCTATTAATACTATCTGTGTTATATACACATTTCCTATGTGCTTTTTGTTTTCTCATCCTTTCATTAGATTATACTCTTTGAGAACAGGGTCAGTTTTTAACCCTAACTCAGAAAATATCACCGTGGTGGTATTATATTGCCAAAGGGTGCAACTTGATGTTAACTGGGTTTTGATAGGATCAGGATGTTTCCTTGCCTTGCCTTGCCTTGCCTTGCCTTGCCTTGCCTTGCCTTGCCTTGCCTTGCGTTGCCTTGCGTTGCCTTGCGTTGCCTTGCATTGCCTTGCGTTGCATTGCGTTGCGTTGCGTTGCCTTGCCTTGCCTTGCCTTCCCTTGCCTTCCCTTCCCTTCCCTTCCTTTCCCTCCCCTCTTTTCTTTTTTCAAGTAAACTTCTACACCCAATGTGGAGCTCGAACTCACAACTCCAAGATGAAGAGTTGCATTCTCTATGGACTGAACCAGCCAGGAGCCCCAGGATGTATGCTTTTCTAAGCTCTGTCCTGAAGTATTTTCTCTATTCTAGTTTCCCTGATGCAGAAACTGTTCAAAAGGAGAGGTGACCTTACTATGGGAGGCCTCCAGACTCAGAGCCCACGACCCTGGGTTCCTAGTCCTTGTTACCAACATCAGCAAATGCGTGGGCTCACCGAATTGCAATGGGTTATGCTGGGCACTCAGCTACAGAGAGGAATGCCAGAAGGGAAGGGAGCCCCACTTTGAAGGGAGAGCTTTCCCTAACTGCCATGACCTTCTGGAAACTGCTACCAGTTATTCTTGCTGTGTGTTCCTTATTGCTCTATTTTCCCCCCCTGTTCTGTCGGACAGGGCCTCAGAAGATCCCATCCTGTGGGGAAACCTCCAGACAGGGAGAGTATGAGGTAGCTTGTGTGTGTGTGTGTGTGTGTGTGTGTGTGTGTGTGTGTGTGAGGAGACCTGGGAATCCTTCACTACTTGACCTAGAAGCCCATCTATCCTCCATCTTTCATCCCAGACCCTTGGAGGAATACTTTTCCATCTCCTGAGACTTTGTTTTATGGTGGTCCCTTATGCTTCTCCTCAATTCTGGGGTCACGTTACTTTGCCCTGGCACAAGGGGAAGTCATCGGGTGGCACCAAAGCATTCCAGCAAAGGCTCGATCATTCTTCCAAGCCGTTAACTCCTACCTGCCCTCAGTTTCTCTATCCTGAAACCCAGCAGCTTCTGCTGTGCTTTCTACACTCCTGGACCTTTGAATGGCTGTTAGCCTCTCAGCACCTAACTCTCATGGGTTCCTGAGAGTCTGGGACAGCTTAGGGGAACCCGGAAGAGGCACTGGAAGGACTCCAGGGTGTGGGGAGCACACAGCCATTGACTCACCTGGGAAGATTGTGCCAGGATTACTTGTCCTGCTGGGCCAAGGGCCAGGAGTTAAAGGAGCAGACAGCACCACACTCTTCCTCCCCTTACTTGGGGGCCCAAAACAGAAGCAGGGTTAGAATTGGGGAGTAGGGCTTGGGGGCTTCTGTGAGTCCCTTCTGAAATCTGGGTGTTATATTTACTTTTTCATATTGGCAGCTGGAAGGGGAAGCCCATCCCAGCTCGGCATTGTTGTCTAACATGGTTAATCAGATCCTATAATCCTGCTGTGGAAATATTGGGCCTCACTCAAAACAATAGAGACCAAGAATATTGTGGTTAAACTTCAACCAACTGCCTCCCTGGCCTGTTTGCCTAACCCCTACCCCCCTCTCCCAGGCCAGAGTCCTCCTCGCTTTATGGACCCCTGATAGGATCGACAGCCAGTCAGAAATCGGTGACAGGAGAAGAGAGAATGGAGTAGGAGAAGGGTAATCCTCCTGACTAGCCCTCCATCCTGTTCTTCCCCCTCCCACCCAGGCCTTGAAGGGTGAGCAGGGTGGTGAGCAGAGTTGGAGCTAGGGTGGGGGGGGGGGGAAGCCCTGCAGGGTCTGGGTCTGGAGTCAGGGGTCAAGAGCAGTACTGTTGGGGGTCCTGGGAGGGGGTAAAGAGATCCCATATTCAAGACAAAAAGACGGCTGCCACATGAGGAGGAAAGACTGCCAGTTTCATTTATGACTGCTGCCTGGCACTACCAGAGCACAGAGCAAAACCAGTGGGTCCTTGTCGTGTATGGAAGGACCAGGGAGGCCCCGGGTGGGGCAAGAGGAATTGGTAACAAGTATGTCTGTTTCACTAGTAACTTGATATAACAGCAATGTAAATAGTAATAGTCTGATGATGTATGGAGGTGACACTGATACCCCAACTTGAGTGGTTTTCTGCCACTCAGAAACGTTGCCCTTCACGTTGCTGTCTTTAATAAGTACCAGTTCAGTGTGGCAGGATAATTTACACGATTAGAAGAGTAGAACAGAGGGAACAGGTAACCCGTACAATGGCATTTGGAATCAAAAAGAAGATGGAGTGTCTGGACTGTGCTAAAGGGAAAACTAGCAGAGTGATACATTCAGCAAAAGGCAGAGGACGTTTCTCTTGCAGACACTAGAGCACCTGGCTGGAGAAACGGCCAACTGTGAGTTCGTACTTGGCCGTCATGCACCCAGGGTGCACTGGGCACGAGTCACAGCCACCCTGGTTACAGAGGTGTCACCAGAGAGGTGAAGTACAGGGAGGCCCCAGCTCCAGCACCTTGGACTATTGAACGGTCAAAGTGTATGTGCATTTTTAGGATTTGAAGAATGAAAACAGAACCGTGCCAAATGAAACTATATTTAATCTACTCACGTAGGGTGAGGGTGAAGCAATACCAGAGAGCATTTGCTGTTTCTCACCGATGGTGCCATGTGATAATTCAGGGATGGCCATGGCTCCTGTGGGTTAGTCACCAAAACCATTTTGGTTTTTTTTATTTTTATTATTTTTTAAGGTTTATTTTTGACAGAGAGAGAGAGAGAGAGACAGAGCATGAGTGGGGGAGGGGCAGAGAGAGGGAGACACAGAATCTGAGGCAGGTTCCAGGCTCTGAGTTGTCAGCACAGAGCTCGATGCGGGGCTCAAACTCACAGACCGCAAGATCATGACCTGAGCCGAAGTTGGATGCTCAACCGACTGAGCCACCCAGGTGCCCCTCACCAAAACCATTTTGAAGCAGAAACCACTTGTGGAAGCTGACCTTACCACCAGAAAGACATCTGGAAAATAGTTCTTGGGAGTGAGAATCTAAGACATACGTAAGCTTCTGGATAAGAATCTTAAAAACACCTTAATGGCCATCATCAAATGGAGTTGAAGCAGGTTATGAAATGGATGTCAAAATGATCTGAAGATGATGGGAAACATTTCGACAGTTGAGTAACTTGGACAACCAGTGTGGGAAGAATTCAATGGCAAGAAAGATCCCTAATGGAAGCTCCAGAAAATTCTGACCAGGAAGGGGGATGTAACGAGCCAGGTTGGTGGGTTAAACCTTGTGCTGTACATAGACTTGAACTATAAATGGGGAAGTCCAACAGGGAAGCTTCAGATCATCACAAAGGAATTCAAAGAAAGGCACAGGTTTGTAGGAAATGTGTCAGGAATGAAACAGAAAAACCCATATCCAACAAGAAACAAATACAATTAAACGTGAATTAATTCAAATCCTGTACATACTGAGAGCTTACACATCAGCACCCCCACCAACAGGGCCACGAAGACATATCTTCTGTTTTCAAGAAGTCTGTAATCCCAAGATGATAGTTAAAAGATAGATTTTTTTCCCAGATGTATAAAGTAGAAAGCGAGAGCCATGCCTATGTCTGTTTTTAAAAGTTTAAAAGAATCCTATGTATAAATACTGTTTTGTTCCCTGATTTTTTTACTTGACTATGTTGTGTCCATATCTACATGTCAAACACAAATCTCTTTAAAGGGCAAATTATCTTCATTATGAGCTCTGTAAAAAGTTTGAAAATCATACTCGTGGTCAGCAAGCAGAAAACCAACCTATTCCATTTTCCCCAGCTTCGTCTTCCATCACACTCATCTCTTTGCTATTTCTTTAATATGCAAGTACATTAGGCCTTTGCTCTATGCCTTTTTCTCTGCCCAGAATGTTCTTCCCCTAGATATCCTCTTGGTTGAAGACCTCACCTCTTTCAGGTCTTGGCTCAAGTCACACCTCAGTGAGATCTCCACTCACCGCCCCACTTACCAGAACCTGCCTCCCAACCTCACACCCTCCCCGCAAGGTGGCTGCCCTCCCAATCCTTTCCTTCCCTTTTTTACAGTTTGTGCTCATAGGGCTTCGGGTCCCCTTCTAACACATTATGCATTTTCCTGATTTTTACATTATCTTTAATTGTTGGTCTCCCTAATGCCTCCCCACTAGACTAAAGCTCCATCAGGGCAGGAATCTTTTTTTTGTT
This sequence comes from Neofelis nebulosa, assembly GCF_028018385.1. Lineage (NCBI taxonomy): Eukaryota > Metazoa > Chordata > Mammalia > Carnivora > Felidae > Neofelis > Neofelis nebulosa. Next base: position 18,720,889 of record NC_080783.1, read on the forward strand.
TTTCGGGTTCTGTCACATCCCACGCATCTTGTGCAGTGTTTGGCACTTAATAGGTGCTCAAAAATATTTGTGAGTGGATATATGAAGAAAGAGGATCACACACACACACACACACACACACACACCCTCCACACTGGCAGTATCTTGAAGCGATTTTAGAAATTTGTAGACACAAGTTACTGTAATATTTTTTGTTTACAGCAACCAGTAGTAAGGCAAGAGTGGTGGTTAAATGCCATTTTGTTAGCTAGAACCATAATGGAATGATGTCATTTTGCAGAAACTAAGAATACAAGTTATTAAAAGTAAGGGACAGGATACCTTCTTGCTTTCTTTGGCTATACATCCCCAGCATCCTTAGGATGCTTTACGTACCAAGAGAGACTGGTGAGAGGGTGTGGGTGGACCAATCCAGACCCTGTTACAGAAAGCCGAGGAGCATGGCTTGAGTATTAAAGATTAGTACCCTCCCCTTTACTGACCATTCATTGAACTAATATTTTCCAAGACTCTCTTTAAGCAACTAATTTCTTTCCTAATAGAGATGCTGGGGTGGAAATAAAGCACATTAGTATTAGTAAACATGTTACTAACCATACACAAAAAATATATTTGTATATATGTCTTTTTGTCTATAAGAGTTTCCCACAATCTTTAGTTTCTGATTTGAGGGCAAAAACTCTTCTATGTAACAATCTGGCTACTTTTCCCTACCTTTTCAAAGTCATCAAAACAAGGTCTTTAATGCCTGAATCTCTCTGAAGTGCCTCGTAATGAGCTTATTGTTAGGGCAAAGGTAACTTGACATTCCCATTTCTAATCAATAGCCAGCTTTCAAAGCATTTGAGTGGCTCTAATTGGATCTCCAAATGTGTTCTGGACTAATCTGAGGCTTGAAAGACAGCCTGCTTCCATTTCTGAATATGGGCCAAATTTGGTGGAGTTGCTAACCTCTTAAAAAAAATCAACAGTAGGGGCCCCTGGGTGGCTCAGTCGGTTAAGCGGCCGACTTCGGCTCAGGTCAAGATCTCGCGGTCCATGAGTTCGAGCCCCGCATCGGGCTCTGTGCTGACAGCTCAGAGCCTGGAGCCTGTTTCGGGTTCTGTGTCTCCCTCTCTCTCTGCCCCTCCCCTGTTCATGCTCTGTCTCTCTCTGTCTCAAAAATAAATAAACGTTAAAAAAATTAAAAAAAAAAATCAACAGTAGAGGGAAATCTGGCTGGCTTAGTTGGTGGAGTGTGAGACTCTTGATCCTGGGATTGTGAGTTCAACCCCCACATTGAGCATAGAGCCTACTTTAAAAAAATAAATTAAGAATTAAAAAATCAACAGTAGAGAGGCACCTAGGTGGCTCAGTCAGTTGAGCATCCGACTCTTGATTTTGGCTCAGGTCATGATCTCATGGGATCGAGCCCTGTGTCAGGCTCTGTGCTGAGTGTGGAGCCTGCTTGGGACTCTCTCTCTCTCTCTCTCTCTCTCTCTCTCTCTCAAAAATCAACAGAAGTGAGAATGATTGCAATCAGCTGGGGAAATGGTAAATTAAAGAGTATGAGGTCTTAAAAATCCAAGATGAAAGTAACAAGAATCCCCTAGATTTGGAGAGAAAATGAGTGACCTGAACAGAGGTCAACAACCCAGCACGCTTGCCCTAGGAATCACTTACAAAGAAATGGGGTCATTATGGAGTCAAAATGGCCTGGATTCCAACTCCAACTCCCTCACTTACAAGCTCTGAACCTCAGTTCCTCATCCATAAAGTGAAAATAATGGTGTCAATTTCATAAGGCTTTTGTGAAGGTTACATCAGATAACACCAGGGCTTCCCCCTTTACTAGATCATCCAGGTTGGGTTTTCATTATCACTGGCGCCATCATCGTTGCTTGGGCCACTGCCCGTCACTGAGAATCCCCTTCATTCTTTTCAGGCATTCCTTTCCCTCCTTCAAAACTGATTTCTTCCAAGAGGTCTAACCCCATCATCAGATGGAATTGAAGCACGTATGAAACGGATGTCAAAATGACCTAAAGATGGGGGCATCTTGGTGGCTTAGTTAGTTAATTGTCCAACTCTTGATTTGGGCTCAGGTCAAGATCTCCAGGTTCATGAGTTTGAGCCCCATGTTGGGCTCTGCACTGACTGTCCGGAGACTACTTGGGATTTTCTCTCTCTCTTCCTCTCTCTCTGCCCCTCCCCCTTTCCCTCTGAAAGTAAACCAATAAACTTAAAAAAAAATCTAAAGATGATGGAAAATATTTCAACAGTTAAGTAACTTGGACAACTAGTGGGAACAATTCAATGGGAAGAAAGATCCCAGGCTAATCTCTTCTTAATTCCATATCCTTCTAGGCCAAGTTCATCTTACCTACATGATTCTACAGAATTCTACAGAATTATCTACATGATCTACAGAATTCATGCATTATTCTGTACTCACTCGTAAATGGCATTCACAGCTTCGCAACTGTCTTTTATTTTCATGATTTATTTTTAAGGTTAAATAGTGAGTTTCTTGAGGACAACAACTGTGTTTTTTTTACTTTCTGTTTGTATTCTCTATCCTTACGTACCTATCACACTACTGTTCACAAGATAGATGCTCACTAATAGAAAGGATCCTCCTAATCCCACTACTGTCTTGGGGCACACATGTATGAGCAACCTGTTGTATATTATTCCCCCGAGACGGGTGATAGGAATCATAGAACCACTGCTGCTGGTGAGCCCAGTGGAGGATAAAAAACAAATTACACATAAGCTTTGTACTTCACAGCTTATATTTTTAACCCTCGCAACAACCCTACGAGGTAAGTGATAATATTTTCGCCTTATAGATGAGAAAACTAAAATTTAGAGAGGTCAAGTGACTTACCCAAGGCCACAAAGGTAGAAGGTATCAAAGACCATGTTCAGGCATAGATCTGACAACTCCAGGCCTAGAGCTCTTTCTATGAGCCAAGGCTGCTGTGCTCCGAGTCATTGGAAGATATTTGGCTAACTGCATTCCAACAACCTGTCTGGTTGTGGCTCAGCACCCATGGATTTAGAGCAGGACTGATCTGGCCAAGTGGCAGTATAAAGAGAAAAAAGATTAGTTGATTACAGAAGTATGGACCAGCACAGTATGTATGCATGTATTTGTCAGTAGATATACACATATCTGTATACACATGCACACACATATGACTATAAGTACATTTTATTTGAACTATGTAGTGTTCAAATCAAGATTGAGTAAATATACTAACATAGTAGTCTAATAAACAGATATTTAATGATCAGGTTCTATGGTATATTTTCTTCCCCCATTTCCTTTCCACCTATTTTTCCAATGTTTACTCTAGTGTGCAAAAGCTGAATCATATTATCCAAAGAAATAGATCTTACTTTGTTCTCTTCAAAATAGAGATGATTGAGGGTAGAAGGGGTCTAGAGGTGGGAGAAGAAAAGTGATTTTACCAAGAGGCCCAGGACTCAGATGTCAGGTGCCCCCCCCCCCCCACCAATCAGACTCTATCACTGCTGCTCAAACTCCAGGCCATTGGTGCCCCCAGAGTGGCACACCTCAGTTCTCTAGGTTTACTGCCAGCAGGAGCCTGGAAGTGACTAGAAAAAGTACTAGGCTTTGTTTGATAGATCTAATGGATTAGCCCAGCTCAAAATCTACCCTACAGCTACTGAACAGCTAAGAATATAGGCAGGCAAGAAATGACCCAAGGTTTCAGGCCCCAATTTGGATTCAAAATGCTCCAGGGTCACTGCCCTGGAAATTATGATGCTTCCAGTTCTGCCCTCTTCTCCCCCTTCCTGCACTGAATGAGACTGGACTCACGCAGATCTAAATTTGAGATTCAGATCTTGAACCACCAAGTGTCCTGAAGAGGGGGGGGGGGAAGTATACGTTTGGAATGAAAAAGCTCCAGAGTTCAAATCTTGACTGGGGGACCGCAGGCAAGTTACTGTACTCGTACAGCCTTGGAGTTGTAGATTTGTAAAATGAGAATAGTAATTGCTGTGTACAGAGGGTTATTGTGAAGATTGTACTAAGTGCTTAAAGTACCTGTTATAGAGGAGAGACTTCATAAGTGTTATGTTCTTCTCCCAGAACACATTCTGATCACTGCTCCAAAGTTAGCCAGGCCCAGGAGGGGCTAGACTTGGTGGAGCGCTATCTAAACCAACGAGGTCACACTGCTGTCGGACCACCCCTGATGCCAAGCGGTCTTAGCACTGCTCTAATGCTGATTTGACACGGATCAGATCTTTACCAGAGATTTGCATTCAACGGGATCACAGTTTAAGAAGAGAAATGAAAGAATGGCAACGTTAATAAATGGTTACAAGTTAGAGCCCCTAAAATAATCTTAAATTGTCTTTTACTCGGAGAAAAGAAGATTGAAAGTGAATTTAAAGAACTCTTCGGGACTGTGCACATGGGATAATAAGCAGGATAATTACCCTAATTTCTAAGACCAGAAGAAGAGGAAAGCAGTCGAATTTGCATTAGAGAGGGAGGAAGAAAGACTGAAATTAAGGCAAAACTTCTCTAGAAGATTATTATAACACACTGCAATAGATGACCCTGGGAACCTATGGGATTATCTTCTTTTGAGCTCCCTAAGAAGAGCCCTCCCCTCCCCCGTTTGTCTGGATTGGGAGAGGCACTGACCTGGTCTGCTCCAGAAATCTGAGCAGTAGAGAGGGAGGCGGGTGGGGAATAGTGCCGGAATAGTTTTTGAACCCTGGAAAAGGTACCTTGAAGTTCTTTGAGAGCTCAAGGAAAAGAAACAATGTTGGAGAGACCTGTGACTGGGAGACATAGAATTCAAGTACTGAGGAAGGAAGAGACCCAAAGTGGAGAACATGGGGGGCAGGATGGTAGGGGGGCGGGGAGGAAAAAAGAAACAATGCACTGCGTTTCCAAGTGACATGCCACACTCTCCTCCTGGTGGCATCATCCTAACTTCCCTTCTGTGGGCCTCAGTTGCCTTTTCTGTAAACGAAGTGCTTGGATTAAGCACTATCATAGGTCCCCATCTAATTCCAAACTTAAGTTCACAAAATCGATCCAGAGAAAACATGAGGACATCTGTGAAAAGCCACCACAGCTCAAAACCCAGGAAAGAGGGCCAATGAACCGATGCATAGGTGAGAGCTGGGGCTCTGGGGTCAGACCCCCGTAGAGGGTAGAGGATTTGAATTTTCTCTCTGCTCCCCAGCCCGAAGCTAGTTGTTTATCTTCTCTGAACTTCAAAATCTTCATTTGTAAAACGGGAATAAGAGCTCAACTGAGGTTGTGAGTTTGAATTAGATAATGCAAGTAGCATACTTAGTATAATCATATGGAAGAGCTCCCATGTACCAGGCACGTAAGAATCAACAAAGTGGTACTTAACTGGGTCAGTATTCTTGGAATGAAAAAAATGTTTAAATCTTTCTATTTCTCATTCTTTTATTTCTATCTCTATTGAATTGGTAGACTATACTGCGACCAAATCACATAATTTGTTGTGATGGCGGCATTTGTTTTCAACATCCTTGCCCTTTCTTGTTTTAGCAGAATAAATCCTAATTCATTCAGCTTTCCTGAGTGGCATATCAAAATAAACACACCGTCCGTGTTTACTTCTCTAGCTGCCTCTACGTATTCTCTATGGTTTTGAATTTGTAAAGCAGAATTAACAGAGGAATTGTGTAGCAGCCCTTGCACGCCAGCAGCTGTGAGTCGTTGTTGCGATTCTCAGCAAGCCCCTGCCCACCCCCCCCAACCCCAGACCCGCGCTGCCGGGTCTGTAACGTGGTCAGTTCCTCCAGCTGATGTCATCATTTAGCTGCTCTTCTCCACACCTTGGCCCATCCCTTTGTAACTTCATTTTGCTCTTTTTTAATAGTGTTTCCAACTCAAAAGAAACAACAAAACCCACCAAAAAGCCCGATTTGACTCTTCATGAGGCTGGGTGCCCCACTCCCAGCTTCACACCCGGTGGCCGTGGGATGTGCACCGGGTTGATACAGAATTCAGTCCACCACGCTGAGAGGGCGCGTCTCCCGGGCCAGGGTGGGGCACCAGGTTAGGGGCGGCCTCCCGTCTTCTGGCTTTACTTCCCCGCAGGGGACACCGTAGGCGGCCGTGCGGTCCGGCCACTGCCCCCCGCCCCTCGCGTCCGGCCGCGCCGTGGGTTGCGGTCTCTGTGGGGGTGGCAGCTCCTGTCCGGGAGGTTTGCGCCTGGCGGGGCACCCCGGAGCCGCGGGGAGCCCAGAGGCGAGGCCCAGGCGGGGTGGGGCGCGTCCGGGCGGGGAGGGCGAACTCAGGCAGTGCAGGGGGCGCCGAGGGCAGCGGGCGGGCGGACGCGGCGGAGGAGCGAGCGGGACGAGGGCTGGCTGGTGCCGGGGCCGCCCGCCCGAGGGGGAGGAGGCTGTGCCGCCCTTGCTGCAGGTTCGCTGTCGAGCGCACAGGAGGCAGGGACATGGGTAGGGTGCGGTCTGCGCGGGGCCCGAGCCCGGATCTCTTCCATTTCCCCTCTCACTCGGCCCCGAGCTGCGCCGCAGACGGCAGCAGCTCCCGCTCCGCCAGAGCCGCCTGACCGCCGGGCCGGGGTGCTAACCGCGGGGCCCGCCAGCCCGCCGGCCCGGCCAGCCCAGCCCAGCCCGGCGGCCCGCAGCCCCGCCGCCCGCCGCCCCCCGCCGCCGCCGCGTTGCCAAAACAAACGGGCCGGCCTATTTATTGGCGGCCGGCGAGCCGGGCAGCTCAGAGTCGAGGCGCCGAGGGGGACAGCGCGCCGCCACCAGCCAGGGCCCCGGGCCCCCGCCCCGCACCTGAGTCCCGCCGGCCCTGCGCCGCGCCGCGCAGCCCATGGCGCCCCCACCTGGAGCCCCCCGGAGCCAGCCGGACGCCTGAGCCCCCGCAGCGCGCCCGTCGACTCGCCCACCCACCAGCCCACCAGGCGCCCTCGCCCGCCCCTCGCCCGGGCTCCCCTGCCATGTCTCCCGCCCGGCTCCGGCCCCGCCTGCGGTTCTGCCTGCTCCTGCTGCTGCTGCTGGTGCCGGCGGCGCGGGGCTGCGGGCCGGGCCGGGTGGTGGGCAGCCGGAGGCGGCCGCCGCGCAAGCTCGTGCCGCTCGCCTACAAGCAGTTCAGCCCCAACGTGCCGGAGAAGACGCTGGGCGCCAGCGGGCGCTATGAAGGCAAGATCGCGCGCAGCTCGGAGCGCTTCAAGGAGCTCACCCCCAACTACAATCCCGACATCATCTTCAAGGACGAGGAGAACACGGGCGCCGACCGCCTCATGACCCAGGTGAGCGCGACCCGCCCTCGCAGGGCGCCGCCGCTGAAGCGCCGCCACCTGCCCGGCCCTCCCCGCCCCCCTGGCACCTTTTCTCGACTGGCTGGCACGCCCCCTGGCACCTGCCCCTCTCGCCAAGCCCAGCCGCCTGCTGCCCAAGATGGGCCGGCCAGGGGTCCCGGCGGCAGTGCGGACACCCGCGGACCCGCCGGAGGTGGGAGAAGAGCGCCCCACTGCCAAGCGCCACGGCCGAGCCTGGTGGCGGCAGCCCCACTGCCCCAGAGCGCTGGCAGCTGAGCTCAGACTCGGCACCCGGAGGTACCTCGACCCGGCCGCCTCCCGCGCCTTCGGGACCCACGCAGTCCCTCCTGGCCTAACCTTCCGCACCGCTGCGCCCCTCTCCATTCGGCACCCCTGAGGGCGAAGAAGCTGCGGGCGCAGAGGGCCGTTCCTCCCCGCGCGCTCTTGGTTCGCTGCGCTGCCCTCTCTGGAGCAGCGTTCCCCACCCCCCACCCCCACCCCCCCCCTCCCGGGTCTGGGGTTAGGGACAGCCGGGAAGAGCTGAGCCGGGAGGCGGAGGTGGGAAAGGGAACTTGCCCGGCGAGCCCACGTGTCTGTCCCGGAGAGCTGAGCCGCGCCGCTGCGGTTAAGGGTGGGGTGCCGAGAACTTCGGGCTCTGGGACCGGACTTGGGGGACCCCTGGGCTTGGTGGCAGGGACGGGGAGTGTTGAAAGAGAAGAGCTAGGATGCCGGGAGAGGGAGGGAGCAGAACTAACGCTAGCTAGTTTCTGCAAGCTCCGAACAGGACCCGCTCAACCCAGGCACTGGGGAGCAGACTTTCTTCCCTGCATCTGGGGTCCCAAGGGATCAGAAACCTACATCCCCTTCCTCGGTGGTCTCCCGGGGCTTCCCCCGCATGCAGGCAGCCTGCTCCCTAGGTGCTTTGGGAAGAACAGCTCCACCACAGCCCTCAGCCTGCGCCCTGGCGCCGGGGCTGGCCGGCCGGTGTCGGGGCCGAAGGTTGGCTGGTGGCCGGGCCGGGCCGGGCGCCGAGGAATGCAGATAAGGATCCGGGCCACGGGCTGGGCAATCATTGACAGCGCTCCCCAGCTCTGGACCCGGGGGAGGGGGAGAGGGGCGGGGAGCAGGGGCCCACGGGGCCGACCTAGCTGGAGGGGGGGGGGGCGGCTGGAAGCCTGGAGGCAAGGAGCACACCGAGCTCCCTTCCTGGGCAGTGTGCTCCCCAGCTAGGCTGCTCGCCCAGAGGACGGCCAGGCCTTGGGCTGTAGCCGCTGTTGGCTCCTGGGAGACGGAGTCCAAGGGTCTGTGGGGCCCCCTTTGTGCGGGATGGGGGTAGGTTGAGACATGGGCTGTCCACATTTGGCGGCGCCTCGCACCCGAGTCACGGACTGCGAAAGGGTCGGCTCTCCCGCAGTCCCCTCCCCCCAGCCAACTGCAGGGTCCTTTGGGCTGCAGGCACGCGGGGAGTCATCACAGACCGTCGATCTCTCTCCTTCCCGCAAGGCGCGGCTCTACTCCCACCCCGTGTGAGACAGAGCGTGGAGCCGGCTCGCTGAGATCAGAGGCTCGGTTTCTCCAGCCCTTTCCCTGATAGGGGCGGCGCAGAGGTGCTGAAGGTTCTGGACTGAGGGAGAACCTTGCCTGGGATTATCAGCCTTGCGTGCGCCCCTTGCTGCGGGGGACGCTCTGGGTCGCCCTCCATCTGGCCCGGCTGGGCGCTAGCATTTCCACAGGCTTCTGGTTTCCAGGCTTCTGCATCCTCGGATTGGGTGTGGGTCACTTTTGGATCTTAAGTCCCAGCAGGAATACTCTGTGGCGCTGGAGAGATCCAGGCGGCCCGGGATTCCCCTCCCAACACGCCCCCACGTTGCTGGGGCGCTCTGCACCTGCCGCGCCTCCAGACCGAGTCGGGGGGCCTCAGCCCTGAGGCTATGGTGACACCTACTGGGCACCTCCGGCCTTGCACGCCTAGCAGGCCAGCCGCAGGCAGTCGGCTCCGCTACCACCCCAACCCTGCGGGCAGAGGGTGGTTTCTGGCCTTCAGGTGCCTTGGTGGGACAGAGGGACTGGGCGCGGGAAAAGTGTAGCCGGGTCTGTGGAGGGATCGGTACCCCGATCTGAGGGGAAAGAGCGTGGGAGGGAGGGACCACTTATCAGAGGAGGTCGCCCCAAGGGTTCACCTCCCAACGCGCCCTCCGGATTTGTGGCGCCACCGTGCGGTCCAGGTCCCTGGAGCAGCCAGACGCTAGAAGGGAAAGAAGCAAGTTAGGGCTCTCTGTTCCTAAAAGAGAGGGACAGAACAACCTCCCTGGTTTCCTAACTCCAGCGGATGCTCTGGGAGAGGCCGGGGGCGAGGCCACGCCTCCACCTGCATGCAGGCCGGCATCTCCCCCTAACTCTGCTGGCTTTCCTCTCCTAGCGCTGCAAGGACCGCCTGAACTCGCTGGCCATCTCTGTGATGAACCAGTGGCCCGGCGTGAAGCTGAGGGTGACTGAAGGCTGGGATGAGGACGGTCACCACTCTGAGGAGTCGCTGCACTATGAGGGCCGCGCGGTGGACATTACCACTTCGGACCGCGACCGCAATAAGTATGGACTGCTGGCGCGCTTGGCAGTGGAGGCCGGCTTCGACTGGGTGTATTATGAGTCCAAGGCCCACGTGCACTGCTCCGTCAAGTCCGGTGAGCCGCTGCCTGGGGGCTGGGCCCGGGGCCGGGGCCGCAGGGCATGGGCAGGCACAGGGCTCACTGCTGCCCAGAAGGTGAAGAGGCCCGCCAGGGGATGGAGGCGGGGACCCCAGGGAAGAGGACGTCCGCCTCGCTCCCCACTGCTGCTTGTGACCACCTGCTCACCCCCTGCCTGGTAGTGTCATGGCAGGAGCCTAGGGAGACAGGGCCCTGTCCCAGCACTGCTGGGGGCCGACCTCGCGGTCCACAGTCCAGAGCCTGCAGCAGGAGGTGCAAGACAGAGCAAGCTGGACAGATGGAGGAAGCCAGGCTGGGACAGAGATGGCTTTCCCGCTCAGATGACTCAGAATGGAGGCGGGCGGTGGGGCCAGGGGCCAAGGGCCAGCTTATGCCCAGACACCAGCATGCCTCACCAGGAGCCGGGAGCCCAGAGACTCAGAACCCACAACCCTGCTGCAGGTCAGGCCCTTTAGGGCACTTTGTATGCTCCTCCAGGGGGTGCAGGCATCCCCAACCTCTCCCTCAGGGCCCTGAAGCTGGACAGTTTGGGGCAAAGCCAGCCACGAGGGGCAGAATAAACAGTGGACTCAATAAAATGGATTTTCCCAGATTGGCCGCCTTGTTGATCCGAATGGGCAGGCATTGGGGCCTTGCCCCTCCCTCAGATCTTGTCAGCATCCCTGTCACCTACACTGAACCTGATCACGGATGCTTCAGATGGTTCCCGTGTGACTGCCAGTCTGGCTCCACCTGGCTTCGGGCACAGCCCTCCATGCTGGCACCACGTAGCAGTCACACCCGAAGACCTGACACATGAGACCAGACCCACTGCTTACTATTCCCGAACCCACCTGGGCACACTGTGGTGACCCACCCCCATCCTCCCCTCCAGCACTTTCCTGCCAATTGTATCTACTTCAAGTCACGTCCACCCTTCACCTGCGAACACTGGCCCGACACCAGCTCCCCGAGTGGCCACTTCCATCATTATTCCCACCCACAACACTGCTCACCATCCCGCCCACCAATGCCACCGTGTCCTGTCCCCGCACAAGGACCCAGCACATGAACTGAAGATGGTGACTTTACCCTTGCCACTGAGTCACGCCCTGGCCTGACCACTCACTCTGAGGCTCCCCAGAAGTCTATAGCTGCCCACGGCTGGCCCTCCTCTCGCTTCTATCTGGACTCCAAGGGCCAGCTCTGGGACAGAACTCGGGGTGTCAGCCTGAGAGTGCAATTTTTGGGGAGTGTCTGAGCAAGGAGTGAGAAATGACAGGACATCCAGACCCCAGAGGAGCTAAGTGCCTTCTCCACGAGACTGTAGCTTTCGAGTTTCAAGTCACAGCTGACCACCACCTGGCTCAGTTCACCCCTGACCTCTCTGACTGCTCCACAACATTGCTTCACAGCGAGCAGACAGGGGCTTGGCCGGGGCTTCAGCAGGGTCCTTTCTTTCTCACTCATGGGTCTTGGAGCCACAATATGCTCCTCTCACTGGCAAAGGATTAGACGGGGGAGGAGGACAGATCACATCGTGGGTTGGGGTGTATTCAAGGCTGCACGGGAAGGGGGGAGCAGAGCCAGAATATGGTGATGGGGGGGGCTCTTTGGGAGTGAGAGGAGCTCTGGGGAGGGGTGCTGTGACACAGCAGTAACACCTTCATGTCCCTTCTTCCCACAGAGCACTCTGCTGCGGCCAAGACAGGTGGCTGCTTTCCTGCTGGAGCCCAGGTGCGCCTAGAGAGCGGGGCACGTGTGGCCTTGTCAGCTGTGAGACCCGGAGACCGGGTGCTGGCCATGGGGGAGGATGGGAACCCCACCTTCAGTGACGTGCTCATTTTCCTGGATCGCGAGCCAGACAGGCTGAGGGCCTTCCGGGTCATCGAGACCCAGGACCCCCCGCGCCGCCTGGCACTCACGCCCGCCCACCTGCTCTTCACCGCCAATAATCACACAGAACCAGCGGCCCACTTCCGGGCCACATTTGCCAGCCAAGTGCAGCCTGGCCAGTACGTGCTGGTGGCCGGGGTGCCGGGCCTGCAACCTGCCCGAGTGGCAGCCGTCTCCACACACGTGGCCCTGGGGGCCTATGCCCCACTAACAAGGCATGGGACGCTGGTGGTGGAGGATGTGGTGGCCTCCTGCTTCGCGGCCGTGGCTGACCACCGTCTGGCTCAGTTGGCCTTCTGGCCCCTGCGACTGTTTCCCAGCTTGGCGTGGGGCAGCTGGACCCCGGGGGAGGGTGTGCACTGGTACCCCCAGCTGCTCTACCGCCTGGGGCGGCTCTTGTTGGAAGAGGGCAGCTTCCACTCGCTGGGCATGGCTGGGCCAGGGAGCTGAGAAGACCCCTTCACTGCCCTCCTGCAGCTGCCTAACGCGGTCCAAAGGCCTTCCCGCCGAGAGGACACTGGCCCTGAAAGGGACCCGAGTCGGGGGCACTGGTTCCCACCATCTCCTCTTTCCCAGACACACCATGGCGACTTGACTGGGCAATGCCAGTGTTGACCACCCCACCTCGATGTAGGGACAGAGCTACAAGCTAAGCTGGTTGGGAGGGAGTGGTCTATCTTTCTATTCTAGAGACCTCTTGAGGCTGGCACAGTGGATTCCCCCACCTGGCCAGCTCTCACTTCGATTTTTCATACCTGCCTCCCCCAATGGGGAGGGCCCATTCCATCTGTCTGAGGCCCCTCGTAGGTGGGCTTGCACCTCAGTCGATGCTGCTAGATTCCCTGGGAGCCAGCAGGGAGCTGGCTGGACTCAACACCTGCTGCCCAGAACTGAGAAGGCCGCAGGGTGGGGCAGCCAGTCTGGCCATCCTGAGACATGACCTTCCTCCCTGGCCACACTCCTCGGGACAGAGACTGTTGCTGTCAGTGAGCAGAGTTCCTTGTTCCAGCCAATGTGATCATAGTGCCCAGGACCAGGGGAGCGGGCTGGATGTCCTTCTGCCCCTGCCCAGGCTACGCTCCCTGTTCTGCTGAACCATGACCCTCACCCCCCTCTCCGGTCAGTCTCCCCCACCTTATTTATTGGCTCGGAGGGGGAAGCCCATGGGAGAATTTTGGGGATGTTTTGGTCTTTTCTTCCTTTTGTAATAAAAATTATTTAAGTTGTTAGAGCCATAGAGTCTAGGAGGCTGAGCAGGGCCAACACACAGTCTGGAGCCACGGGTGGGTCGGTTCAGGGGTGTGCTCACCTTCCTCCAAGGACAGAAACTCCCATGCTCCCGCCTTTACTACAGGCCCTTCTTCACCCAGAGGCCCAGCAAAGTTGCCACAGATAACTGGGCTCTGTGCCAGGCAAGACCTTCCCATGCTGATCTCAAAGTTTGCCCTAAACACTGTTGGACCAGAGAGAGAATGGAGGTAACTAGCCCATGGTCACTTCACTCATCTAGAACCACCTCACTGGGCCTGTCGAGGCACTTTTCCTGCTTACTCAAGTCTGTCTCGGGGCCTGTTTCTCATCCTTCAGTGTGAATAACGGACCATGGTACAAGAAGATTTTGTAGAATTCACATCTGCCTTGTGGCCCCTTCTGACTTCTTGGAGAACTCAGGAGTCCCTAACCTAGCTGTTCTCAAACCTCAGAATCACTTGGGCAGTTTGTTTAAAAGTGATTCCTGGGTCCATTCAAACAATTCTGCTTTAATAGATCCAGAGCGAGGCCCAGGAAATTTTTACAAATACCGAACATGGCAGATGGTCCATGGACCACACTTTGAGAAACATTGCTTAGTCTAGAAAAGGCCCAGTTTATTGCCAAGACAAGGTGACTCCCTTCTTCATTTTTTCTGGGTCTCTCTATGCCAAGGCAGGTTTTTCTGTACTTGCTACAGATCAGCTGAGAGTCCCAGGTCCAGCGTTATACTTGTTAAATTCTCAGAAATTTCATAAGCCAGTTGATATAGGGCATGGTGGGAGTATTCACACCGTCAAAATTGGTGTATGCTACAAAGTAGAGTTCTCCCGACTGTGAACAGCCCGTTGCTAAAACATACAACTACCCAGCTTCTGTCCTCTTACAGAGATTACTATGTTAGGGATGACTGCTCAGACTCTTACCTTCTCCTTCCCCCACCTCCATGGAGGAAAACTCCAGAGAAGTTGCCCTGGAGACTGTGTCATCTGGGAGAAAATAGGCCCCCACAAGCTATAATGACAAGTGCTGTCATTCAATGAAGACCAACTATCACCAGATGTTGTTCTAAGTGCTTTATATTTAGAGCATTATTTCATTCTCATACAACACTATGTGGTGTATGTTTTCATATTGCCATGTTCCGGACGAACACAGAAGCTGGAGGAGGTTAAGTAACTTGCCTGAGATTACACAGCTAGTGAAGAGGCAGGATTCACACCCCTCCATCTGGCTTTTGGGCCCACTGTTTTGACCACAAGGCTTTTTCTTTGGTGAACTTGGGTCCTCTCAGCATTTCAGGCCTGGAAGGCACTCTCAGCATTTCAGGCCTGGAAGTCAGCTTTGTCAGCACATCTAGAATGGACCCATGGCAGAGGTTCATGGACAAGGCTCAAAGGAACCAGAATGTCCGTGAACTCCTTTACAGTAAAAAACAGAAAAATGGAAGATTAAGGTCAAGATACTTTTGTCCATTCATTTTTACATTCTCTCCCTTAATGACATTCTTCATGGGTGTGGGGGAGGGGGTGAAGGGAGGGGAAGGATGACGCCGACCCTTGTATGCCACACATTTGGTGAGTGAGAAGAAGAGAGAGAGATTTTCCTCTATGGGTGTCCAGGTGCTTCTCCTACTGAGCCTGAGTACTCTCCATCCTGCAGACCCAGAACCATTTGGTGTCCCCAAATCTTTCTGTTCTAGATGGGCCTCCTTCGGAAACACACTTATTCTTCAGATAGAGAAGGCTGCAAAGACTCAGAAAAAAAAACCAACACTGATCCGAATTCAGACCCTCAAAAACCAAACTTGGAGTGGAAGTGGGGGGCCAGTGGCTTTTCTGGGAACCCTGGGGCCAGATCTGAGTAGACTGTGTGAGCAGGGAGACATGGGGAGACAGCCAGGGAAGTCATCTTGCAGCACTGCAGTATCCTAGTCCCCATCCCTCCCACCAGAGCCTACCTCACCCCGATGTCTGTAATGCCAAGGCCCAGAGGAGGGTCAACTGTGCTTCCCAGGCCCAGGCATCTACTGACCCAATGCCTGCCTCTCCTCTCAGGGTCAAGTACAATCCCCAAGGCTGCTGTGTCCACAATTGTGACCTGCATTCACCTGTTCAGTCATTGTTTACTAGACATTCTTGTGTCAGGTCCTGTGCCAGAGTGAGGGAAAGCAGTAGTCCCCCCATCAGTGAATTCTTGGGTGGGAGGAAGAAGCATGGGGAGACATATTCATGCTGTGTGCTGAGTGCTTTGGATGACCTCTCACAGGGGCTATGGGAATGCCACGAAGAGGCTGAGGGCTAGGAAGATTTCCTGGGCAGGTAGGTAGGAGGGTTTGCATGGCAGGCAAGTAAAGGAAGGGATCCAAGCTGAGGACACAGTAAATGCAACAACGTGGGGGCTTGAGTGAGCCTGGGGGCTTGGAGGAACTGCCACCAGGTCAGCCTCACAAAGCTATGTGGGCTTGACAAAACTGAGGTAGAGAGGTAGGCAGGGATCAGATGACACACAGCCTTGTATGTCACACATTTGGACTTCATCCTGAGGGCTTGGGGAGGGCCTGAGGGTTTGAAGCAGGGGAAGCTCACAACTAGATTGTTTCAGAGAGCTCACCCAGGTGCAGTGTGGAGGACGGTCAGAGAAGGCAGCTGTGGAAGCAGGGAGTCCATTTACTGGGGAGAGAAGTTGGTGACCTGGGTTGAAGAGGTGGCTCGGGGGTCAGAAAGAAGGTGATGGATTGTAGATTTTAGTAGAATGGCCAGGACTTGAAGCCAGTTTGGGTGAGCCGTGAGGTTGAAGAAAGGGCTTAAGTTAACTTCAGGTGTTTAAACATGAGATCTAGCTTGCCCCGTGCCCAGAGCCCTTGACCGTGGCTCTTCTCTGGCCTCAGTGTCTGCACCTGTAAGGGAGATATCCAGGGCTTTCCCATATAGATATCCTCTCTTCTCAATGCCCCAGGCTGGGCTAACCAGGTTCTAGGAACCCTCCAGGCTCCTGCTGTCTCTGCCTGCCCATCCCCCAATCAGGAGTGCATAGGGAGGAGATTCAGAGTAGCCCTTATAGCCCAGTCTAAGCAAATGCAACACTGGCACCTGAGTCCACAAGTCCTCCGGGAGACGTGGAGATAGGGAGACCTGGAGTGTTGGGGTACAGGAGACAAAGTGGGGGAACCTGGCTGGGAGGCCTAGAGAGCTGCCTGGACAGACTGCCCTCAACACAGAGCCACTGCACCCTGGTCTACTTCTCTGTGCAGATGTGCCCTCTCAGGCACCCATTCCCTAGCTGTCCCTGCAGCCTTCTCTCTCTTGTTTGGAGAGACCCAGTCATCCTGGGCATGGCTCTTCCCAAGCTGCGCAGGACTGCACTCACCTGAAGACACTGCCTTGGGGATGGTTTCTGATAGTCTGCATTGCTGTGCTGTGAAGGCTGGAGCTGAACGCATCAATCCTTTAGGCAACCAGGCCTGTTGCTAGCACTGGTTCCTCTGCAGCCGGTGTGTGTGAACTGGAAATAGGAGCCCCTCCATTAAAAAATTTAGCAAATCCCTCCCTGCCCCCCATAGAGATCCAACTAGAAACAGCAACTCTTCTGGTGTGGTGCCAGCAAGCCCATTTAGGAGAGAGCCTAGTGCAGGGGGCAGACTGGGGTACCAACACATCTGGATTTCAGCCCTGGCTTGCCTGCCCAGCCTAGAGCCCGTACGTAATGTACCCCGACAGCCTCTGCCAGGCTCAGCTGATTCCAAGAGTGATTAAAGTTTGGAGAGGAGTTCCCTACAGTGTCACACAGGAGCTCAGAGCAGAGTGCCTAGACGGGGGTGGGGACAGGATGAGTGACAGGATGAGGGCAATGACCGGGGACTTCCTGGAAGTGGTTTTGGGCTTCTGCCTTCTGGACTCGAGTGACTGGGGCAAAGATAAATGGACGGATTATTGGGAACAGATCGTGGAGAGGTGCAGGGCATGCTCAGGAACTGGGAGACGGTGTGGTTTGGACTAAAGGTGCCAGGAAGGGAAACGGGAGCTGGGTGGGGAGTGAAGGGATGGGGTGCGAGGGTAGGGGACACTGTGCCCCATGGAAGGGGCGGAGCTGCGGGCCTGGTGGAAAGTGCTGAAGCAGGAAATGCCCCAAAGAAGTCTGAATGGTGGCTCATGGTGGAGGGTAGAGGCCCCTGCTCCCCACCTCAGAGGGGGCCCTGCCTCCATGGGGAAACCTCTCTGGTAGGGGTTGGCGGCGACTCCCCTACCCTGTGCCCTCTGCCCCCTGAGTGGAATGTGCCTGTTGGGGCTTGGCCCCACATCCCACACCCCAGCCTGGATCTCAAAGCCTCTTTGTTCCATGGGGCTGAGTTGTGGCCAGCCCGGATCTGATAAGGCCGGTGGGGCAGATAATGGCTCGCCCTGTGTGCTGCACCACCCCAAGCCACACCCCGGCCACCTCGCACGCACGCACATCGCTTGGGGCCCCAGAAGGGAAAAATGCAGGGGGCTTCCTGGCCAGGTCAGAGTCAGGAAATCTCCACCTCTGGGCTGACCCTTCCTGCAGTTCATTTAAGACCCTCTCTCATCCGCATGGGAGATTGGGTTGAGGGAATTATCCCCATTTCAGAAATAAATTCTCCAAGAGGGAAAATGCCTTGCCCACAGTTATTTCTTTCATAATTAAAAGCATCAGTTGTGCTAAGTTTTCCATTTACATTATCTTTTAGAATCCTAGCAGCCTGGGGGCACCTGGGTGGCTCAGTCAGTTGAGCATCCAACTCTTGATTTCAGCTCAGGTCATGATCTCACGGCTGGTGGGATCGTGCCCTGCTTGGGATTCTCTCTCCCTCATTCTCTGCCCCTCCCCTGCTCTCTCTCTCTCTCTCTCTCTCTCTCAACTTTTTAAAAAGCTTATAAAAAATAAAATCCTAACAGCCTGTGAAGTGATCTTTCTAATTCCTACTTTACAGAGAAGAAACTGAGGCTCTGAGAAGTGAAGTTACTTACCCAAGGTCACACAGTAGCAGGGTCCAGACCAGAACCCAGATAGCCCTGCAGCAGCAAACTGAAGGAGGTGGGAACTGATGAGTCATCAATCCTAGAGGAATGGGAAGAAGGCATTTCCAGCCTCAACCTAAAAGATTTGATGGGGCTGGGGTGGCCAAGAACCGGCCAGGGAAGAACTGGAGGAATAATGTTCTAGAAGCTGTGAGAGGATCCCATGGTGGGAGTGGCAATGGTTAAAATATGTCCACAAATTGTTTGACACTTCCTCTCCTTTTGAATCTGGCCAGAGGCTAGGTCAGGAAAAGGCCATATAGCTCTGAGATTGCCTAGCTGGAGAAGCTACAGATAGACTAGCTTCCAGACCACAGCCAACATCAACTGTTAGCCATGTGAGTGTGCCATCTTGGGTCTCCAGCCCAATGGAGCCTTCAGGTGGCAGCCCTGGCCAACATCTAAATGTAACTACATGAGAGAGTCCAAGTAAGAACTGCCTGGCCAAGCCCTTCCTGAATTCCTGAAAAAAAAAATCATAAGCAAAATAAAATGTGTGATTGGAACTCTGAAGTTTTGGAGTGATTTCTTACACAACAATAGTAACCAGAACAAAGGGCAAAGAGGAACTTACGAAGGCATCTTCTGAGGCCTTAAACACACTTTTACACAAAAGTTTTTAAAAATGGAGTCACCATTGGGCTGGAAGAGGTGTGATGCCTCTTAATTATTATCTCCTCCTCCTCCTCCTCCCTCTTCTCCTCCTCCTTCTTCTTCTTCTTCTTCTTCTTCTTCTTCTTCTTCTTCTTCTTCTTCGTTCTCATTTAAGTAATCTCTACACCCAACATGGGGCTTGAACTCAAGTGTTGGGTAAATAGATCTTTCCACAGTCAATTGACTAGAAGAATGTCATGTATCTGCTTTAGGGGCAGGATCCCCCATGATAGCAAATTCTTGGAGAAGTGAAGAGCCTTCTGGAAGGAAGGAAGCTCATGGATCTGAGCTGGTGGGTAATAAGGAGTCATCCATCGCCAAATAAAAAGCATGCTATTAGAGATTTTTAAAAACCCAAAATGTTAGGTGTTGAATAAAGTGCTCAAGAGCTGAGGCCAGATCTGAGAGATAGTCTGGACATTTCTATGGGCATTTGCTGGTCACATTTTCTCTGAGTGTCCCTGCCCACAGAAACTTGCAGGGTCTCAACAAGAAGGTCCCTGAAGGGGCACCTGGGTGACTCAGTAGGTTAAGTGTCTGACTCTTGGTTTGGACTCAGATCATGATCTCATGGTTCATGAGTTCAAGTCCTGCACTGGGACCTGCACTGACAGTGCAGCCCACTTTGGATCTTCTGTCTCCCTTTCTCTCTGCCCCTCTCCTGCTCACTCTTTCTCTCAAAAATAAACATTAACAAATCTTTTTGAAAAAAAGTCCCTGAAAATGGACTGGAAGCACCCTGTTATCCTTATAAACTCTAGGTGTGTTTGCATTTGTCTACTGAGCTTGCCTCCAAATGCCCAACTTAAGAAAACGCAGAGGGGACGCCTGGGTGGCTCCGTCAGTTAAGTGTCCGACTTTGGGTCAAGTCATGATCTCACAGTTTGTGAGTTCGAGCCCCACATCAGGCTCTGTGCTGACAGCTCGGAGCCTGGAGCCTGCTTTGGACTCTGTGTCTCCCTCTCTCTCTGCCCCTCCCCTGCTCACACTATATTTCTGTCTCTCAAAAATAAATAAAATTGAAAAAAACATTTAAAAAAAAGAAAACTCAGAGGAAAGTGACCAGGCAGATGATAGGGAATGGGTGTGTTTTGGGGGTGGTTGGGAGTGTAAGGGTAGAAAGTTTACTTGAGGAGAGGCTTCTTGGTTTTTGAACTCTTAATCCTAGCGACGGACATGACCAAAATCTAATAAATAGAGAAAAATAGCAAGTTGACAGTGAACAATCCCGACACTACTTTTGTCAAGTAATCAAAGTTACCATCACCAATAATGTATATTGACACCATGTGCCCTCTGATATGATGCACTGAGAAGGGCATATCACCTCTGTATTAGGCTTCCCTATAATACATACCTTATTTGAATCACAAGAAACAAACCCAAGATTGATAAACATTCTACAAAATAATTGGCAGTACTCTTTAAGAGAGTCAAGGTCATGAAAGACAAGGAAAGACTCAGAAATGCCCCAGGTAAGATCCTGGATTGCATATTAAAATAAGAAAAGGACATTAGTGGACAAACTTATGAAATTAAATAAATAAATTCTCTACTTTCATGAATGCTGTGTGTTGTTCCAAGGCTAATTTCTTAGTTTTGGTAAGTGTTCTACAGTCATGTGAGATGTTAACCTAAGGGGAGGTTGGGTGAAGGGTTTATGAGAACTCTGTACTATTTTTGTGATGCTTCTATACATCTAAAATTAACTCAAAAATTTAAACATACAAAAAAGTCTAACAAAGTCATAACATCATGGATCAGTCAAAGATGGGCTCCCTTACCATCCTTGAAGTCCCAGGGAGGCCAGCTGTACTAAGCCAGTGATCACGTTATGGCACTTGCACTTGAGAGTGAACCCTGGTCAGAAATGGATTGGAAAAGGGTTTGAGGAATTAAATAGAATGGAAGTTACAAAATAATGTGCTTCCCTTATTTAGAACATATAACAAGGCAAGCACTGTGCTAAGTTCTTTAAATCTTCTATCACACTTAAACCTCACAACCTTTCAGGTAGCTGTTGGTTTTCCCTGTTTACAGATGAGCAGACTGGGTTTTGCAGAAGCAAAAGAACAAGATCATACAGCTGAGAGTTGGTGGAGTTGGGATTCAAAGCCAAACTTCTTTACTCCAGAGTTTGTTTTTAATCACTGCACTGTACTGTGTCCTCAGGGATGACCCACTGGGGTGGGGCAGAGAAGCGGGCATAGAAGGCAGGAGGAAGGGGATGGGCTGGTCAGCCAGAGCTGTCCATGGTGCTGGCCAGACAGGCATGTAGCTGGAGAGTAGGAGATGGTCTAGGGGAAGACAGGTGGGAAAGCTAACAGAGAAGGAACACTGCTCAGACTAGAAAGAAAGAGCAGTTAGATGTGGTGACAGATCCTTCACCAATGAGGAGGAACCAGAGGGGGAGACACTTCAAGTTTTGTCTTGAAATAAATAACTGTGTGTACAGTATCCAGTGAGGTAGGATTCTTCCTCAGGTCTCATTTGCAACCAATGCTATCCAGTATAGTTATACCGGCTGTTAAAATCTGGAAATACTTTTGTACCAGTTGGGAAATAGTCACTGACTGAGTCCTCCACTGCTGTGGCTGCTTTCCCTGTCCCCTCGCCATGTTTCCCCATGACCCAACAACTAAAGGGTTAAAGCCTGGCACAATGTGAGCCATCAGGACCTGTTCAGCTCTAAGGCCAGCTGGTATCCATTCTCATATGTCGGCATCCATACCTTTCCAATTGTTAAGAATTTTGAATACTATCCCTGTTTGCCCCCATTTGACAGATGAGGAAAGTGAGCATCTGGAATATTTAATAATTTGCCTGAAATCACTCAGCTATCAAATGGTAGAGCCCAAGCTTGAACTTGAGTCTTCTGGAATTAAGCCTCATGTCCTTTTCCCTCCATCCCCCTAATGCTGACTTTTATGTCTATCTACCATTTGGTAGGGACAACAAATAGAGGGAGGAAGTTATCTAGGGAGTTTGGGTTGGCACAAAAGAATTAGAAAACCCTATGTGGGAAGTGGGGAGGCGTCCTAGGCAAAATGGAACTCTTTCATTTGAATTCTCTTGTGATATGATAGTCTTCTCCCAAGTCCCTGCCAGTTTTGTGCTCTGGCGGCTCTTTCGGGCTGGAGGTGCCATCAACCTCTTGACACATGCTCCCCACCCCTAGCAGCTTCAGAGGACCATGGCACTCTAATACAGAGAGAGCTCCATGCCTGCTCATAGATCCAGCCCCCAAACTACCCCCAATGACCCTCTTAGTTACAGCTTTCTCTCACTCTTCACCCATCAGGCTGGGATTGGAAGACTTACCTCACTAATTTCAGAAGTCAGAAATTTCTGTGTGGGGGGGGGACTAACCTCCTCCTCTCCCTCCATAAGTTAAGTATATCTTGGATTCAGACCTTATTTCAGAACCAACACTGGAAGTGGAATCAGAGTTGCAGGAAAGGAAGGTGGAGAGGACTTTGCATGTGCTGGAGTTGGGCTGACTTGCCAGCTGGACAGGAAATCACCCTGGAACCTCCTTTTGTTTTTCTCCATCCCAGGGCACCAGGGCAGCCTCCTTCTGTAGAAAAAAATGAGGGAGATGTGGAGAGGAGAAAAACTTTCTGCCTCTCCAGTATGTAGCAGAGAGGCTGGGAGGTGGCAGGAGGGGAGGGTACACAGAGAACCAAGTGGCTTAATTATACGGGCCTTCCACTTAGTGTCAGTGATCAACCTTTGTGCATGGATGCACATTTTTTTGTTGATTGCCTACCATCTGTCAAATACTTCTTACATGCCAGATCATTCAATCACTACACCAGCCTTTTGATCATTATCGCCAGGTAACAGTTGAGGAAACAGAGGCTCAGAAAGGTTATGTGACTTGTTCAAAGTCACACAGTCACAGTCAGGATTGATCTCAGCCTGACATTTTTCGGCCCAGAATCTCCTCTATTCTATTCAGCTAGGGAAGGGGGGGTGCTTAGAAAAAATATTTTTCAGTGTGCTAAAGCCAAAATTACTGAGTTTGTACTTTATCTTTATTACCCCCAACCACAGTTTCCAAACAAAAGGATGCAAGTTTGTCTACTATCCATCCTCCTTCCTCCTTTTCACCTTCCTCCTGGTCTTCATCAATTTCCTAAATCATCACTCACCCCCTGTTCAAAGTCTTGAACCAAACAACACCCACCCTGTTGTCTTTCTTGGGTCCCTGGAAGATACAGTAACCAGGACCTAGCACCCATTTTTTCCCATGGGTTCTGAGCTCCTGAAAAGTGGGACTTCCAAAGCAAACCCAGCTTCCTCTTTCCTCCTGAGACTGAATCATTTGTCACACCCCTTTCCATGTCGTTTGCCTCTTGGAGTAAAGTCTGGCTTGGATCCCTCCCTGGGAGTCCACTATGTCAGTCAAGGTCACTCTCCAGCAGAGCTCTCAGGAGGCAGCCACAGCTCCACAGAAGAGGAACCCACAGGAGCCCTACTAAGAATATCCTTTCATTATCCCAAGCCCAGAATCTACCAAGGTTTGGGCACACCAGAGGTCTGGAGGGACACTCCTTCAGTGAAGAAGCATAAGGACACATGGCTCCTAGAGTGAGCTTTCCCACCTTCTTGAGGTTTTATTGCTGGGATTCCTGAGGTCACTACCAAGCCTTGCCCCCAGAGTCACTGCTCCCATTTCTTTTTGGCCTAAGAGTGGAAAAACAGGTCCCTTTCCCTGTCCTTAAGGTCCAGCTGAGTCAGGTTGACCATTTCAAAAAGTGTTTAGAGGAAAACAAAAAGGAAATCATTACAGAAACTACAAATAGCATAGAAGTGGTCGTGTCCAAAGTGCAGGTTTCAGATTCTGAGAATAATGTTAAAACTGTTGAAAAACTCACTGAGTTCCACATTCCTTGATCCCAAGAAAATTCCAAATCTAATGGTGCTGACATAAGTTAATGAGCCCTGTGGCCTGCCCCTTCCCTCCAGTTCAGCCAGCTTCTGGCCATGTGATCTCCCAGGCCAACTGGGGCCACATTGTCATCTTAGTCCATTGTTTACTTTCACAAGCAAATGCGAACGTTCCCAAATGAGAATTTATTTTCTGGGTTCCCCCCCCCCGCTAGACTCACTAAAGTCTCTCCCTCTAACACCGCACCCCCCATCACTGTCCTGGATAGTGAAACATCTTTAATTGTCCATGAATGAACTTTGAGGCTTTCAGCTCACACACCTAAGAAGTCTTCAGCAAATGAGTTCTGTGAAAAAGAAAACCGCAGGACCAAAATGGGTGTCACTTAGGCCAAGTTTCAACCTCCCCCTGAAATGTAGTTCTAACATGTAAGACAGGAACTTTCTGGTCAGCACCAATGAGGTAATATGTCATGCCACATGTGCCTTCCTCAACCCCCAAAGGAAGATGAAGTAATTTGCAATAAGACCCCTTGTCCTTCCCCATAAGGGAAGGTGATCTTGCCTGAAACAGTCCTTTTTTTTTTTTTTTTTTTTTTTTTGCTAATAACATCTTGTCCCACCCTCCTGTCTTTAAAAACTTTCCATTTTGCACAACTCCTCAGAGCTCCTCTCTATTTGGTCTATGGGATGCCGCCCACTTCTTGAATAGATTAAAAAAGCCAAGTGGATCTTTAAAGTTTACTCCCGGGGCACCTGGGTGGCTCAGTTGGTTACGCGGCCGACTTCGGCTCAGGTCATGATCTCACAGTTCGTGAGTTCGAGCCCCACGTCGGGCTCTATGCTGACAGCTCAGAGCCTGGAGCCTGCTTTAATTCTGTGTCTCCTTCTCTCTCTGCCCCTCTGCCTCTGGAGCTCTGTCTCTGTCTCTCTCAAAAATAAATAAACATTTTAAAAATTAAAAAAAAATAATAAAGTTTACTCCCTTGGCTTTTTGTTATTTAACAGACACTTTCCCCAAAGCAAATGCAGACAAACCAACAAATGGGCTTCCAAAAATCACTTTAGTACAACAATGCTTTCTTCATACATTAACTTCCAGACCCCTAGAAAAGAGTTAGCTTGGTGCTTGGGAGGAGGAAAAACCGGCAGGAAATGGATAGGACACATTCTCTCCCACTGGCAAGAAGAATCCAGTTGTAAAGCAATAGACAAATGAGAAATAACTACGGGGTGTTTTAAGTTAATAATCGCAATCACAGACTGAAGTTCCGGTTGAGATTCTGACCCTATGTCACCATCGCGCGTCCGGAAAGAACTGGAATTGCTCCTACTCCAGGGAGGAGCCAA
Organism: Neofelis nebulosa; assembly: GCF_028018385.1. NCBI lineage: Eukaryota > Metazoa > Chordata > Mammalia > Carnivora > Felidae > Neofelis > Neofelis nebulosa. Next base: position 18,745,954 of record NC_080783.1, read on the forward strand.
TGGAGTTACCTCCTATGAATTTGGTCGTCGACTAAATCAGGATTGCAGGGATGTCACGACAATTGGAGACTATACATTACATGCTGCGATTGGTAGAAGAGCGGTGACTACTATGCAGGGAAAGTCAGAGAATAAAAAATAAGGTAAACATTAAAATTGGACTGCGCTTTCGCCTTCTTTGAGCCTTGACTCATTCGGCTTGCCGTCGTTGTCCTGGGATACCAAGAAACGCTGTGCCTTGAGCGTCCTGTATCTAGGGAGACGACAACATGGAGGCGGAGTGAGTTCTGAGAGTTGGTCCCGGGACTAGGGGAACAGCGCGAGCGGCCAAAGAAGGTATCTGTCCTGGAAGGCCGCCTCCTTTGGGAAGTTGTGGCCAGGGGTCCCCTCCATGTCCCTTAGAGACCCCCTGTGGGACCGAGACTGAGGCGAGATCAGCCTGGGATCTCTTAGAGAAAGGAGGAACAGCTTTAAGTATTTTGATCACTTCATTTTACCAATTTCTTTCCCACTCCACACTACACGACGACCCACCACTTTTCCCACTGATCATATTAAGATTGTTTAGGTTGGAAATGAAGCAGATAAAGGAAGCTGAGATTATATATATATATATATATATATATATATACACATACATACATATACATATATATATACATATATATATATGTATATGTATGTATGTAGTTTATGTATATATAGTTTTTAAGTCCTCAAGTTTCAAAAATTGGATTTAAAAACAACCCCTACCTTGGCCCGTGTCTTCACAATGATTGCAGATGTGTGTCTTTTGAAAGAGTAGCTCAAGCTAGTATGGAAGTTATGATTGTTAATTACGACTGTAATTATGATTGTAACATCGGTTTGTCTAGGGCTTTTTCAAATTCCCTATTTCATTCCAGGTTCACATCAACTTTATGAAATAAGATAATCCCCATTAGGTGAGACGACTGAGACTCAAGGAGATTGAGAAACTTGCCCATCTCAACAAACCTGAGCAGGTGCTGGAACCCAGCTCTCCTTGCTTCAAGATCAGCGTTCACTTCCCTAAGCCCTAAGACCTGATCTGGACCAGATTTCTACCCCATTGTCTCTAATTTCTTCTATATGTGATGATTAGAGACTTTTTTCAGAGCCCCAAGGCAGTGACTATCTATAGAATCCCCTGAGGTCACAGACATTAATGAGTCTGTCAGGACTACAAAGCCATCCAGTAGCATAAAAGTAATGGGACTCTCCTCCCTGTCTCCCCAGCTTGCATTTCTTTGATTCCACCTGAACCGTCCTCCTTACAATTGAAGGTAAGGGTCTTGCCTGTCCATTGCCTAGCACTGGTACATAACAGGCACTCAGTAAATGTTTTGTGAGTGAATGAATGAATGAGTGAGTGAGTGAGAGAATGAGATATTCTCCTGCAGAGGTTTGGAGGTGTTGCTGGTTAGGAAAAACTGAGTCAACAGAATCTTTTGCTTTGGATGGTGGTGGGGAGAGTATGGAGAGTGTCTGATGAAATTGTATAAATGTCTAAAGGGTGACCATAACATTGTTTACTAAAGTGTAATATGTTATAATAAGGAGTTGAACCCCCACCTTGAAAAGAAGTAATTTTAGGCCAAATAAAAGACAGTTTACATTTACTCATAAATGACGTAAAGATTAAAATTCATGAGAAGGCCTTACAACACTGCTTGGCACATAAGTTCTCAGTGAATGTCAGTAGAAGTTGTTACCATTTTTGAGATTGTTATTCAAAGAAGTGGGGAAGGACACTGTGGAGTCTGAAAAAAAATATATATATGCTCAAAAAGATATTAAATTGATGCTGTCCAATATGGGAGCCACACCTGGGTGTGTATGCTGAAGGAGGTCTGCTAAAGGAAGAGGGGATTTGGAGTTTAGGCTCCATATGTGTCTCCTAGAGCAGGGTCAAACACCCTCTGAGTATTCCGTGAAAGCTGTGGATTCTCTCCCTGGAAAAGAGCACTTCTCCAGATACATGACATTTTGCATATGATTTGCATATAACACTCACATATATTTGCATATAATTTCCAGCTGCAGTCTATCCAGGGATCCCTCTGCTCTAGAGGTTGATTCACTTATCCTTGGATTGAGTGATTATTTCAGTGAATGCTTACTTTAAACTTGGACTACAGGTTGCATACTGATGGAGGAAACCCCAAAGACCAAGAACCATCCAGTCTCATTTACCTCTTCTTTGCCCCTCCTCACAGGAGGCAAGTCACGTTCAGAAGCAACAAGCAGAGAGCAAAATCCAGATAAAGGTAATGCGAATGCTTTAGTCACACTCACTGGGGACTGACTGAGAAATGCCAAGTGTGGCCATGGCAGGCAGAGCTGCACGGGCCTCATCCCCAAGTCCCTTTCCTGCATGATGAATTTCTAGGCTCCTGGGCAAAGCGCTGGATCTTGTGTTCAGGCTCATTCCTCATGGTGTCACTCATACCTTGGTTCCAAAGCCGGCAAGCCGGCCCTTCTTCATGATAATGATGGCCACGGCAAGTCTACTCCATCAGCCTCTTTTTGATGTCCCTCCTGTCTCCCCTGTGGTCTTTTCCTAACTCCAAATTGGCAAGAACTCCTGGTTTAGCCAGAGTGCTCCCCTTGGACTTGTGTTCCAGGTGTGTGATGCTCATCCAGGCAGCCCCAAGCCCCCTGACGAGGACCAGGGACAGTGGTGACTACACCCTGAACTCCGGGTCCTGCCTGAGTACCAGCACCATGGCCATCCCCACCATCACTGGCAGCAGCGCAGCCCTGAGTGCCTGCAGTAGCAGCAACACCAGTGCCCACGTGAGGACATGTTCTGGGTGGGCGGGGCAGGGGCAGCAGGGCCGGGAAGAGGTGGCAGGGCAGGGGGGTAGGAATCTGCAAGGACCTGACTCTCCTGCATAGATTGGGCACCAAGCCGACTGGAGTGGCGGCTGTGGGGAATGGGAGTGTGTGTGTGAAGAACTCTAGGGAGGTACCCATCAGAGCTGAGAGAGTAGCCAGCGGTTTTCTCTTCCCTCAGACAGTTCTTCTGGTCCTGATCCCTAGGACCAAGTGTTTGGCCAATATGTGGATGTGGCTGACTTTTTGCAGCTCTCAGGACTGTCTCTGTGTGACATGGCAGGGGTAGGGGGCAGTTGTCCCACAGGGTGCCTATGGGGTAGGAGTGTGTTTGGTGCAGCGTGTGTCTGTGTTATGTGTGGATTCTCATGCCTCCTTTGGTGAGATGGTGCTTGCATTTGCCTTCCCGAGGACTGGGAGTCACCTCACCCCTCCACCTGTGCCATTCTGGGCCTATTTGCCCCAAATTCACTCACTGCCCTTCCCCACTCTGCTCTGTGTGGGCAGGAGATTGGAAATGGGGAGGAAGGGAGAAGCCAGGGTATTTCTTTCCCTCCATCTCTACTTTTCCGACAGTATTTCCATCAGAAGCTGCACTTCCCCATGACTCCAGCCCCCACCAGACAAGCCTCAGGGCTCTGAGAAGCCCACCACCTCCCCTAACCTAGTGTGGCAGCGACTTCCTGATGCTGCCAGCTTTTGAGTGACTTCACTATGCCTTGGCTGTGCATTAAATTCCTTGTTTCAAACACCCAAAGTGGCTTCTGTTTTCCTGACCCTGACTCATGCACCAACCAATATTTATAATAAATTGCCCTTGCCCACCCATGTCACCTTTCCCCTGTGGGCGAACCAGGAAAGGAAATACTATATTGGCCATGTGACACTCTCCGTACCTACTTAAACCGAGAGTGTAAGCTCCAACAGAGAAGAGATGTATCCGTCTTGTTCGCTCTTGTCTTGGCACCTAGCATAGTGTCTGGCACATAATATGTCGTCAATAAATATTTGTCAAATGGATGAATATATCTCTACCTTAAGTAACAACATAGAAGCAATGCTTGGCCAAACATAAAATAAAATGGCCATGAGTGGAGTGTTCATAGCCATGGCTGGGGTAGGAAGAGATACTGGTTCATCTTCCCTTCTCCTTGCCTTTCCCCCTGCATCCTCCTCCACCCTCCTAGGGATCAGGTCATGAAGGATTTTCCATTATAGATGGGAAGTGTTGGCACACTGCACCTCTAGCATCATCAGGAGCTGTGCTTGAGAGTGGCCCCCACATCAGGGTGGGGGGTGAGGGCTTGTTTCAGGCAAATTTACTCATTCCCCTGCTCCATCAGCCAGTTGAGGGACAGGAAGAGGGAGTGGTGGCGTATCCTTGTGGTCTCAAAAAGTGCCTGGGATAGACCACCCCAGCTAGGAGAGGCTTCCATAGTGAAAGGGCAGGATGGGAAGGAAGGAAAGGAAAAGGCAGTACCCGAAGGGCGTGGTATCTTTGGGTGCATGGAGGAACAGAACAGACCAGCCAAGATCGCTCAGTGCTGGATGGAACGGTCCAGGGAAGGCTTCAGGGGCAGGGTCACAGAGAATCTAGTTGAAAAAGCATTGTAGTGATTTCAGAAATGGTAATACCTCACTCCAAGGCCTGCCTGCCCCTCACCTTCTGTCTCCAGACCATCCCCCAAGAGCCAGCAGTGGTGTAAGTCCTCACTTTCCAGAGATGGGAAATCTTTATCTGTTCTCTGGGTATTTGAATCTTACCTGGTTAACGCATCCTTTTTCTCCCCCTTTTCCCTGCCAACTGCACAGCCTGCCAGCTTCACGGGCACCCAAATATGCTTCCCAAAGAAGCAAGACAAAGTGAAGAAGAGGGTCATCTGGGGCATCGAGGTGGCTGAGGAGCTGCAATGGAAAGGCTGGGCACTGGGGAAGGAGGTCACCAAGAACCTGACTCTGAAAAATCTATCCTTGAAAATCCAGAAGATGAAGTACAGGTATCAGAATGAGGGATCAGAGACCCAGCCCCTGAGTCCTCAAGCCCCTCAAACAGTCGCTCTTTTGAAAAAAAAAAAAAAAAACCTTTAAAACTATCATATAAAATTAGAAAAGGGTATATAAAACATGCACAGTTTGAATAATTATTGAAAGGGGAACCCATGGGACCAAATCAATAAGAGTAATGTGTCTGAAGCTCACCTCCCATGTCGTGTCACATCCGTACTGGAACACCTTCCCTACCCATAAAGGTGACCATGCTTGGACTTAGTGATAATGATTTTCTTGCTTTTCTCAAATGGATTTACCACCTACATTTCCATCCCTAAATTATATCATTTAATTTTGCCTTCTTATGAACTTGACATAAGTGGAATAATAGGGTATATATCTGTCTTTTATATATGTCTTTTATTTTTGTTTTGTTATGTTTTTAAGACTCATGTGCATGCAACTATAGTTCATCTTTTTCACTGCAGGATAATATCCCTATATTGTAGTATATTCATCCATTCTTCTGTTTTTTTAAAAAAATTTTTTTCAAACCTTCATTTATTTTTGAGAGAGAGAGAGAGACAGAGCATGAGCAGGGGAGGGGGAGAGAGAGAGAGGGAGACAGAATCTGAAGCAGCCTCCAGGCTCTGAGCTGTTTGTTAGCATAGAGCCTGACGTGGGGGTCGAACTCATGAACCGCGAGACCATAACCTGAGCTGAAGTTGGATGCTCAACCAACTGAGCCACCCAGGTGCCCCTGGGTTGTATTTTTTTTTTAATGTTTATTTATTTATTTTTGAGAGAGAGAGCGTGTGACCAGGAAAGGGACAGAGAGAGACACACGTAGAATCTGAAGCAGGCTCCAGGCTCTGAGCTGTCAGCACAGAGCCCGATTTGGGGCTGGAACCCACAAACTGTGAGATCATGACCTGAGCCGAAGTTGGATGCTCAACTGACTGAGCCGCCCAGATGCCCTCATCCGTTCTTCTGTTGAGGGATGTTTGGGTTGTTTTTGGTTTGAGACTGTTGTCAACATTCATGTATAGATCTTCACTTGCAAGAGTTTTTTCTAGGGTAGATACACAGAAGTAGAATTGCTGTGATCTAGGACATGTACATGTTTGCTTTTATAGATAAGCCAAACTATTCTCCAAAATATATTTCTATTTATATCCATGCCAACCATGCATGAATTCCCATTCCTCCACTTTTCTTACCAACAATTGTTATTGCCAGAGTTTAAAAGTTTTGCTAAAAACAGTAATTTTTTGTCGTTCTAATTTGCATGTTCCAGCTTACTGATACAGCTGAGTGTCTTTCATATGCTATCAACCATTTCATTTTTGGAATTCCTGTCAAAGTCTGCGCCTATTTTTCTATCAGATTGCCTTTTTTTTTTTTTAGGTAAACTCCACCCCCAGTGTGGAGCTCGAACTTGCAACCCTGAGATCAAGAGTCACATGCTCTATGGACTGAGCCAGCCAGGCACCTCTTTTTGTTTTTTTTTAATGTTTTTTAAAATGTTTTTTTATTTATTTTTGAGACAGAGAGAGACAGAGCATGAGCAGGAGAGGGGCAGAGAGAGAGGGAGACATAGAATCTGAAGCAGGCTCCAGGCTCTGAGCTGTCAGCACAGAGCCTGACGCGGGGCTCGAACTCTTGGACTATGAGATCATGAACTGAGCCAAAGTCGAACGCTTAACCAACTGAGCCACCCAGGCGACCCCCCCCCTTTTTTTTTTAAGTTCTTATGGTGGCTACCAATCCTTTGTCAGGTGTTATAGATATCTTTTCCCACCTTGTGACTTGTCTTTTCCTCTTTACCATGTCATTCAAAGAATAGAATTACTTCATTTCAAAGGAATCAAAAGAATCAATCTTTTTCTTTTATGGTTTGTGCTTTTTTTGTATCTTGCTTAAGAAGTCCTTCTCTCCACCTACGTAGGTCATGAAGACAGTCTTCTATAGTATCTTCTAAAGACTATAGCTTTGCCTTTCACATTTGCCTTTTAGCTATACAGAATTAATTTTTGTGAATGGTTGTACGATAACACTTTCCCTCAAACAAATGGCCAAGTATCTCCAAGCCATTTAGTGAAAAGTTCACACTTTCCCTGATGATCTCTTCCACCACTGATGTTCATCCTTGTTTCGTTTGTGATCTCAAAGTGAAAAATTCCAGTGTGTCACTATTTGTTTGGATGTTTCCTGTAGTTTTTTGTTTTGTTTTGGTTTTTGTTTTTTATTTTTTAAGATTTCATCAGGTTAAGGGCGTTCCCTTCTATTCCTAAGTTGCTAAGAGTTTCTCTCATAACACCTTGAAGGCTGTCTATTATTTTCCTTTATTGAAATTATCTTTTTATTTTTTCTCTCTTAATTTGTTAACCTGGTGGGTTACATTAATTGATTTTCTCTGTTAAACCAACTGTGTGTTCCTGGTGTAAGCTCACCTTTGTCATACTTGAGTATTCTTTCTAAACGTTGCTAAATTTGGTTCTCTCCTTTTGTTTTTGGATAGGCCTGTAATTTTCCATTCTTCTCTTGCCTTTGCCAGGTTTGGGTAATAAAGTTACCAACATACCAAAGTTACATCAAGTCAGATTCATAGACTATGTAGGGGAGTGTGTTGCCACATTTCATATTACTGGGAAGATAAGGCTGGGATTATTTTTTTAAATTTAAAAAAATTTTTTTTTTAACATTTATTTATTTTTGAGCAGAGAGAGACAGAGCATGAACGGGGGAAGGGCAGAGAGAGAGGGAGACACAGAATCGGAAGCAGGCTCCAGGCTCTGAGCCATCAGCCCAGAGCCTGACGCGGGGCTCGAACTCACGGACCGCGAGATCGTGACCTGAGCCGAAGTCGGACACTCAACCGACTGAGCCACCCAGGCGCCCCATTTTTTTAAATTTTTTGATGTTTATTTATTTTCAAGAGAGGGACAGACAGAGCATGAGCAGGAGAGGGGCAGAGAGAGAGGGAGGCACAGAATTCAAAGCAGGCTCAAGGCTCTGAGCTGTCAGCACAGAGCCCAACACGGAGCTCGAACCCATGAACCGTGAGATATGACCTGAGCCAAAGTCGGACATTCAACCTACTGAGTCACCCAAGCGTCCCAAAGGCTGGGATTTTTTTTAATCAGATGTTTGGTAGGACTTGCTGTGAAGCCATCCAGCCTAGTGTTTTCTCTGTGGGAAGATTTTTTGCTACTTATTCACTGGTTTTGATGATTTTAGGTAGGGTGGCCATAAAATTTATTGTCTAATTCTTGAGTCAGTTTTGGTAATTTATACTTCCCTAGAAATGGGCTTATTGGCTCTAAACTTTAACATTTATTGGTATAGAGTTATTGGCAGTATCATCTTCCTATGAATAGTTTTGAAGTTTGCAATGTCTGTGGTTTTGCCCCACACTGGAACTCTCCGGCCTTGCCTAGGTCTGTTTGAAAGGCATCCTGATAGGTCTGTTCTCAGCCTTGGTTTCCCCCAGCTCGGTGCTCATGGATTTTTCTTGTTTTCTGGGCCCTGATCCCGAAGTGCTTAAGCCCTGGCTCTCTCCTGCAGGTCCCCCAAGACCAAGTTCTTCTTCACAGTCATCCCCCAGCCCATCTTGCTGAGCCCGGGCATAACCTTCACGCTCCCCATTATTTTTCGGCCTCTGGAGGAGGTAAGGTTTGCCACTTGGAGGGCACAGGCAGGGAGGGACACAGGCACGATGACCTTGGAAGAGGGAGCAGGGCAGAGCAGCAAGGAGCACCCCGCCCCCCTTGCACCTGTGCGTGTGTGCGTGCATGTGCGCATACACACACACACACACACACACACACACACACACACACACATCCTGCCAGCTATAGCAAAAACTCCAGCTAGTGAAGCCCTGGAGAGGCTCAGACTATAAACTCGCTAAACTGAGGGGGGTTCCCAGTTGGATGTTGGGGGCTAAAATTTGTGCTACTGTATTAGCCACAAGAAAGCCCTAGATTCCTTAGCCCAAAACACTCCCCCAAATACTTTGTTCCTCACCAAAGAGGCCCCATATCTCTGAGACTAGGGCAGTGTTGAAGGACAGGCAACCGGCTTTCCTTCAAGACAAAAAGCGAGGGTCATGGCCCAGCTCACCCCTCAGTGACCGTGTTGGGGGCATGGCCAAGAGCTGGGGCGGGATGTGTGGTCCCTGAATACCATGTAGGTACCACCGATCAGTGACTGCCTGCTCCCCCCACCTCCTCCCGCCCCACCTGCAGAAGGAGTATGTGGACCAGCTATGGTTTGAGAAAGCAGAGGGGATGTTCTGTGTGGACCTGAGGGCCACCCTGCCTTGCCACAGTCTGACCTGCCCACGATCCCTGCAGTTGCCCACGTGTGCCGTGGGGGACATGACTGAGGCCTGGTTGTGCCTGGAAAATGTGGGGTAAGGGGAGCGGCTGAGGCTCCGAGACAGGGAGAGTGAGTGCTGTGAGGAGGGTCCCAGGGAGCTGATGGGGGAAGGGGGAGGGGGAGAGACGGTGGGGCCCAGCATCACCACCTTTCTGAAGTAGGGGCAGCAGACAGAATGAGCTCAGTGACCCTGATCTACACCCCCTCCAGGGACTTGCCCACCTTCTTCACCTGGGAGTTCCCCAGCCCGTTCCAGATACTGCCCACCACGGGGCTGCTGGAGCCAGGCCAGGCCTCTTGCATCAAGGTGACCTTTCATCCCCTTATGGCCACCATCTATGAAGTTCAGGCCACATGCTGGTATGGAGAAGGCAGCAAGCAGAAAAGAAGCATCCAGCTGCAGGGCGTGGGTGAGGTCCGACTTCCCACCTGTCTCCAGAGCCCACCTGCTGCCCGTCACGGGTCTCAAAGCCTCAGTGTGCCCCCTCCGCCTCCCCTGCCGGCCTGTCCTCCACCAGTTTCCCACTCTCCCCCAGCCCTGCAGGCTCTGTCTTTGCTTTGCCTTCCTTGGTGTGGCAGACCAATGTTTCCCTGGGCACACCTACCTTCTTCGAGGGGCTGTTCAGGTGGGGCCACAGAGGCCCCAGGTGGATTTCTTCCCAAGACTGTCTCATCTCCGTCCCAGCCAAATGTGCCCAGCTGCTGGTGAGCATAAAGCAGAAGCGACCAGAGGACCGGGATGCTGAAGGTTTCCAGAAAGTGTTGCACTTCGGCTCTGTTGCTGTGGGCTGCACTGCTGAGAGACAGATCAAGCTCTATAACCCTTCCATGGTACGCGTGGTAGGCGTCCTGTGTATAAGGGGGAGGAGGGGGCATCCCGTGTATAAGGGACTGGAGGGGGTGTCCCGTGTATAAGGGGCTGGAGAGGGTGTCCTTGTATAAGGGGGAGAGGGAACATCCTTTGTATAAGGGGGGAGGGGCATCCCATGTATAAGGGGATGGAGGGGGTGTCCTGTGTATAAGGGGGGGAGGGAATGTCCTGTGTATAAGGAGGGGGCAGACCACAGGGCTGGCTGCTCCTAAAACCCACCCCCTTTACAAAATGCCCTCTTCCTGTCCATACCTTTGGCCCCAAGCCTCGCGTGAACCACGTCTGTTGATACACACATGTGTCAACAGGTGTCAGCTGGTGTCCTCCTCCCTTCTCAGCTGGGGGTTGGGCTGGAGTATCCCTTGACCACCCCCAGAGCAACTCTAAGAGCAGCCCTAAGATTGTCCTAACCCCAGGACCACAGCCAGCCTTTATGATACCTTTGGGAAAGAAAAGAGTGTCCCCAGGCAGTCCCGGTGCAGGGCACACAGCTTGGTCTCCTCCTTCCTCCTGATGGAGGTGGCTTCATGCTCAAACTGACAAGAGGGGCATAGGCTGGACTTCAACTGCCCTCACCCCCTCAGCTGGGCACCTCGGCAAGGACAACTGCCTCACTCTGTGACCTCACCCTTCCTGCCCCCGCCTGGCCCCACAGGTGAGCGCCCCCTTCAGGATCGAAGTGGCCCCAGACATGCTGGCCAAAGATCACACCTTCTCCTGCCCCACTACCAATGGCATTGTGCCTCCGGGAGAGAAGAAATTCGTGTCGGTGTTCTTTCACCCCGAGACCTTGGACATCAGAACTATTGACTACTTGTCCATCATGCCCTCTGGCTGTGCCTCCCACACATTGCTCAAAGTCGTCGGTTTCTGTAGAGGTACTGGCAACCCTAGAATGCTGCCCGGCCTCTGGGGACCGGAGCAGCCAGCCTTTAGGGCAGAGCAGGGCTCTTTGCCAGCTTTTAAGGGTGTGACGCCTTCTTGCCCTTCAGCCTGGGTGTCTGCTGCCCCCTGGTGGGCTCCATGCGGAATCAGTTTTGGACACCTGGAGATCAGGTTCCCCCTGTCATCCCTGGTGACTTGGAGGTCAGCTCAGGTTGCTGGGGTTCTGGGCCTTTCCAGCCCAGCCTTCTGTCTCCAGGCAGCACTGCCTTCCACCAGAGGGACCCTTTCTGAGACATCCTCCAGGAGGCTGATGCCCCAGCCCCACACAGGTGGCAGGGCCTGCTCACAAGAGCCCCATCTCCTATGCCCAGGCCCTGAGGTGTCCCTGCAGCACTGCTGTGTCAACTTCGGCTGGGTCAACCTCAGGGAGACCTTGGAGCAGACCCTGTGGATTGAGAACAAGTCAGACTGCACAGCCTACTTCCAGTTTGCCATTGACTGCCAAGAGAGTGTCTTCGACATCAGACCTGCCTTTGGGACCCTGGTGGGCAAGGCCCGCATGACCTTGCACTGTACCTTCCAGCCCACTCACCCCACCATCTACTCTCGGCGAGTGGCCTGTCTCATCCACCACCAGGTGAGCGGTGGCGGAGGGAGGGAGGAGGGGCTCTGCTGGGAGCTGGAGGAGGCAACCTGAGGCCCAGTGATGAAGACAATGCTTGGTGATCACGGCCCTGTATTCCGGAACTTCTGCTTGGATCATCTCTCCAGGGCCTCAGCCTGGCTTTTGGAGCCAGAGCTTGGCCAGGGTCACACGAAGGCTCACTCGGAGCCAGGCAGGTATGCCAGTCTCGCCCTGACGACTGCCAGGCCGAAGGCTTTGCTGCTGCTGCTGCTGCTGCTGCTGCTGCTGCTGCTAATAGGCTGGGAAGAGAGAGGGGAGACTGGATTCACCCCTCACAGCATGTGCGGGGCAGAGAGCCTTGAAGTGAGGACCCAACTCAGGGCCCTGGGGAAAGTCATACAAATTGTGCCCTGACCAGCTGACTCCTGGCCAAGGTGGTGAGTGGGGGCTGAAATCCAGCCTCACCCAGACACATGTCACAGGACCCACTGTTCCTGGACCTGATTGGGACCTGCCACTCGGACAGCACCAAGCCAGCCATCCTGAGACCTCAGCACCTTGCTTGGTACCGCACACACCTGGCGCGGGGCCTGACGCTCTACCCTCCAGACATCCTGGGCACCATGCTGAGGGAGAAGAAGCTGGAGCAGGATAAGAATGGGGCCCTCCTGATTCCTACTGAGGTTTGATGGACCCTTTGGGGCTCCCCACAGACAGGCTACCCTCCCCAGGTTCATGCCCCCTTCTCTAGAAACTCTTGGGAAACCCTGTGCCCCCAGAGCCCTGTGGGTGCCATCAGTAGTTGGGGATTGTTTGTGTGGAGCCCTTGTAGCCTTTTCCAGGAAGGGGCGTGTGGATGAGGAGCAGTGGCGAAAGGAGTGGCAGTTGGGCCCCTGCTCACCTGTCTCTCCACACACAGGCCCCGGAGAACGTGTCAGCCCCACAGTATCCTCTGATCTCCCCCATGAATGAGTACTTCTTCGATGGTACCAGCGACATAGCCATCTTCCCTCCACCTGTCAGCATAGAGCCCACTGATGTGGATTTCGGTGCCTGCCCTGGGCCCGGGGACCCCAACCCTGTCCCCCTGTGCCTGATGAACCACACCAAAGGCAAGATCACAGTGGTCTGGACACGGAGGTCTGACTGCCCCTTCTGGGTGACCCCAGACACCTGTGATGTGCCCCCACTCAAGTCCATGGCCATGCGCCTGCACTTCCATCCGCCTTACCCTAACTGCCTGTACGCTGTGGAGCTGGAGGCCTTCGCTGTCTATAAGGTGTGTGCAGGGAGACGAGATGGGGGTGGGGAGGGCTGCCTCTCTTCCCTGGAACCTGAACAGCAGGGTGGGGTTGGAGGGGGAGGTGCTGCTGTGAGATCCATCCTCTCTGTGCCAAGCTCCTCCTTGGCTGGATAGTGGTCCTTACTGGTTTGCCTTCTCCCAGGCTCATGGGCTTGCCTTGGCCAAGGGGCTTCTTAGCCCATCTGATTATGTCTCACTTATATGTGGTCTCCCACTCACTCCAGAGGGAGCACCCAGCTGGGGTCAAGCCTCTTGGGAAAATTTGGCATACAAGGAGCATCTCCCTAGGGCTCGTTAGGAGGTGGTCCATCCAAAGACCCATGGGCAGGAGGAACCAGGGTCTGGGGCACTGAGTCAGGGGTGCTGGGTAATTAGGTGTGTGTCAGGGGGAGGAGCTTCTAGCACAACTTCCTTTGGCTGGGGAACTCAGACCACAGGCTGTGCCCAGCCCAGCCTCTTGGTCCCAGATGCTGGTCGCACCCTCTTCAACTCTGGTCCTGCTTTTTCCTTTCCTTGTTGGCTCTGCCCACCCTGCTGTTCTTTCCCAGAGGCCAGGTGCTGGGGCCGAGAGAAAAGTAGAGTCCCTTACCAGCTATGTGACCCTGGGCAAGTCCTTTAATGTCCCCGAGCCCTGGTCTTTTCATCTAAAAATTTGGGGCCATATCCGAACTTTTGAGAAGGACTTCCAAAGCTTAGTCTTTAATTGCCTCCATTCTAATATCTTGGCAGTGGGAAAATGCAGAGTTTTGTAGGCATAAGGCTGTGGACACCTGGCTTTGCCAAGGCTGAGCCCTCCAGATTTTTAGGCTGCTGGCTTTATAGCCTGCACTGTCTGATAGGGCAACCACCAGCCACATGTGGCTACCGAACACCTGAAGTGTGACTAGTCCAAACTGACATATGTCGTAAGACAGGCCTTCAAAGACTTAGCACGAAAAGAGTGTGAAGTAGCTCACGCGTCACTTAGATATTGACTATATGTTGAAATGATAAGATTTTGGATCTATTAGGGTAAATAAAACATATCCCTGAAATTAATTTCCCGTGTTTCACTTTGTTAACGTGGCTGCTAGAACATGTAACATTACGTTTGCGGCTTGCATTTGTGGCTCGTGTTCTATTTTGATTGGCCAGCACTTCTCCAGGCACATTCCTGCAGGATGAATGCTGTTCTCACATCCCAGCCCCAGCCTTGTCCTTGTGCTGTTGTGGTTATTAAAGAGCATATTTGCTGAGTGCTCAGCGTGGGCCTGGCACACTGCAGTTGGAACTGTCAGGATGGTTGTTCTCTGCACTGCCTTCCCAGGGAACCCCTCTCTCTGTGCCCAATGTGGGACTCCTGCAGTGCAGAGGAGGAGCTAGGGGGCCCCACAGGGTCAGACACAGGAATTCTGAGCTTGTCCTTGGGTCCGCCCCCCTGCAGGTCCTCCAGAACTACCATAACATCGAGGAGGACTGTACCGTGTGCCCCTCCTGGTGCCTGACCCTCCGCACACGAGGCCATAGCTATTTTGCTGCCTTGGAGCCCCACATCCCTCAATATTCTCTGGACGCCCCCAAGGTGAGCGTGGCCCCAGTAGCAGTGGGAGGTGGGACAGGGGAGCTCGGCTTCTGCTTTGGCCATCTCTGCACTCTGATGCCCTGAGAAACATCCCAGCACCCTCTGGGGCCATCTCAACCTCCCCCACCACTAGCCCCTGGGGCTCTGGGCATGGAGGACTGGGGCTTGGACCACTGGTTCCCTCCCTGATCCATCTGAGATACTCCCTGGGCCTCTCATGCTAAGGTTTAAAATTCTCTAGCTCTTTCATTTGTCTGTGCTTGTTTACTGAGCACCTGCTAGGGGTATGGCCACTCACACCATGAGCCCCTGCCCTTGGACATTGGGCAGGCCAGTGAGGGTCACAGAGTTGGTCCCTCAGCTTCCTGAGTCATAATTCCCAGGCCTCTCTGAAGGGCTCTTGGAGGCCCTGTATGACCTGGGCAGCCAGATGACAGATGGTTTAAAAGCACAGACCTTGGAGCCAGACGGCCAAGTTCCTTCGACACCTCTTCCCAGCTTCCCTTACCTTTGTTGCCCTTTTCATCTGTCTCCCCTACCCTCTCACACCTCATATTGTTGGAAAGGTGCTGCTTTGGGGCACTGTGCTAGGGGGTGATCCTGCCCCCCCTCCCCAGCTGCACATTTGCTCTCCAGTCCCCCGACTGACTTCACCTCCGAGGTTCAGCTCAAATCCCTCCCTGACTGCATGAGGTTCCCCTCCCTGACCCCTGTCCCTTTCCCTTGGCCAGTTCATCCCAGCAGTTTGTGGCCTTTACTGCCATCCACCAGATTTTGGGCCTGTGTCACCCCTGCACTGCCTCACATACGTGCACTTTTGCCCCAGCTGGATGGGCCACCCTGGCCAGCAATTTCAGGCCTTGTGTTTTATGTAGCCTGAAGCTGGCCACACCCTATGTGCTTAAGAGATGTTTGGGAGCCAGGATTTCTGGGGCCTTCCCTTTCTCAAAGTGGGGTTCCCCTCAGCCACCTAGATGAGAATCATCTATAAAAGCTTATTTAAGTGTGGAGGTTCCTCAAAAAATTAAAAATAGACCTACCCTATGACCCAGCAATAGCACTGCTAGGAATTTACCCAAGGGATACAGGAGTACTGACGCATAGGGGCACTTGTACCCCAATGTTTATAGCAGCACTCTCAACAATAGCCAAATTATGGAAAGAGCCTAAATGTCCATCAACTGATGAATGGATAAAGAAATTGTGGTTTATATACACAATGGAGTACTACGTGCCAATGAGAAAGAATGAAATATGGCCCTTTGTAGCAACGTGGATGGAACTGGAGAGTGTGATGCTAAGTGAAATAAGCCATACAGAGAAAGACAGATACCATATGGTTTCACTCTTATGTGGATCCTGAGAAACTTAACAGAATCTCATGGGGGAGGGGAAGGAAAAAAAAAAAAGAGGTTAGAGTGGAAGAGAGCCAAAGCATAAAAGACTCTTAAAAACTGAGAACAAACTGAGGGTTGATGGGGGGTGGGAGGGAGGGGAGGGTGGGTGATGGGTATTGAGGAAGGCACCTTTTGGGATGAGCACTGGGTATTGTATAGAAACCAATTTGACAATAAACTTCATATATTGAAAAAAAAAAAGAAAGAAAGAAAGAAAGAAAGAAAGAAAGAAAGAAAGAAAGAAAGAAAGAAAGAAAGAAAAGGCTGTTTATCCCAGTTTCTGGACCAGGATCTCTGAAAGTGAGTTCTCCAAAGGATGATTTGAGGGCATCTGGGTGGCTCAGTCACTTGAGTGTCCAATTCTTGATTTTGGCTCAGGTCATGATCTCACAGTTCATGGGATCGAGCCCCACATCAGGCTTGGGATTCTCTCTCTTTCAAAAATAAGTAAATAAACATGAAGGAAAAAAAGGTGATTTGAGGGCACCCTAAAATGAAAGACCTACTTAACTTTGAGGAGATCTCAAGCCTGTGTTTCCTGGGCCCACTTCCTATGGCCATTCTATCTCACTGTCCAGAGGTTTCTGGAGGACAGAAGCATTTTTTGGTGCCAAGCTGTGTCCCTCCATTCCCTGCTCCCAGGGTAGTGATTGGGATGTGTGGAGGTGCCTTGGATCTCCTTGGAGACAGGCCCACATAGACTTCCCTGAGTGTGTATATTGGTGGGGTAAGGGAGGCGGGTGTGTAGATCTGAGCGTGGGTCCCTCTTGTCTCGCACCCCAGCTCTTTCCTGCAGTGTCCCCCAGCGAACCCTCCTACCGCAGCCTGCTCTTGATCAACAAAGGCTCCATGCTGTTGACCTTCAACCTGGCGCCCCAAAGCAGCTCAGACATCTCCTTGCGGCCCAGTTCAGGCCTTGTGGCCCCGGGAGCCCACCAGATCTTCCTCATCTGTACTTACCCGAAGGGCAACGCTTGGAAGCAACACATTTTCTACTTGCAGTTCAATTTTTGTCCCCAGTATCTCAAGGTAAAAGGCAAAGCTAGGGGACTGGGTCCTGAGGAGCGAGCCACAGTCTGGGGCTTCCCTTTTCAAAGCCAAATTCTTGGGTTGACCTCTAAAGCTCCCCTAAAGTAGTCAGGGGGCTGCTCCTCTCCCAGGAAGTGCCATAGCAGGGAGAGGGCACCTTGGCCACATCTGTGAACAGCTCTCTTAACCCCAGGGCCCAGCATATCCACCTCAAGGTGTCTGGAACAAGAAAAGGGGTGCAGATGTCCCAAAGGAATAAGTGGGGGGCAATACAAGACTCATATCTGCAGATAGTAGAAGGGTGTTTGGGGCGGGGCCAGGGAAAGGGGTCAGGGTGGTGGCCCCATCTGGCCCATGGAATGGTCTGCACATCCTCTCTTGGTCTCCGAATTCTTTTTAAGAGCCATCTCCTGGGTCAGACACTGCCTACTCGGCTTTGACAGAAGCTGTCTATGCCCAGACTGGAGGAGGGCCTTTTGCTGCCCTCTCCAAGGGGGAAAAGCTCCCCACCCTGGCTTCTTGAACATTTGGGGGAGCCAGGTGAGGTCAGAGCTCTTCTCTCCCTCCTCCGGCCCCAGGAGGTAAGCATGCAGAGCCGGGAGGAGCCCCTACATCTGAAGCTGGACACCTGTAAGAGCGTGTTCTTCAAGCCCACCTGGGTGGGCTCCTCCTCCAGCAGCCTCTTCACCTTCCGCAACCCCTCGCGTCTGCCGCTGGAGTTTGAATGGAGGGTTTCCGAGCAACACCGGAAGATGCTGGCCGTCCACCCCGCTAGGGGACTTATCCAGCCCAGTGAGAGCCTTGTGAGTGCCCTGCCCCACTGCTGGGGGCCCGAGGGAAGGAAATAGCTGGGATTCAAGGGAAGAGGGACCCATGCTCCTATCTACATGCTCCTCCCACCCCCAGCTAATAAACACACTGGGGGAAGTCTATGTGGACTATGGTGGGCCATCTCCAAGGACATCCAAGGTCATCCTTGCTTTCACCACCATCTGTTACTCTTGCCTGTGAGGGGCCAGGCTTACCGTGTGCACCCTCCCACTCAATCTGTAATCACCTCCCTTGCCTTCTAAGTAGGTGTGACAGTTACCCCTGTCATAACTCCCATTTTACAAAGAAGAATTGAGACTTAGAGCAGAAAAAGTCATTTACTAAGATCGTAAATTAGGAGGTGCAGAGCTGGAACTTGAACCAGAGTTTCAAGGGGCAAGTCCACTCTCCCTCCACGGTCCCCAAAGCTGTGAGATGGCTGGGAGGTGGTTTGGAGCAGCTGTATTTGGGGCCAAATGGGTGGGGTGTCATTAAGGCATGAGGAAGGGTACTCCTTGAGATCTGAGCAGCAGTCTGGAGGGGGACACAGGCTGGGGCCCAAACTAGCAGAGCCTCATTCCCTGGTCTAGGGCCTTATAGACCATTTGGGGGACCAGATTTGGGCCAAGGCCACCAACACACAGTGTCTGGAAGAACCCAGGTAGTAGTGAGGTGAGAGACCACACAGGCCCTGGAGTCAGCTTTGAGAGTTCACACCCCAGCTCCCACCAAGCACTCTCACCAGCTGTGTGACCTTGAGCAAGTTCCCTGCGCCTGGGTGGCTCAGTCAGTTGAGCGTCTGACTCTTGATTTAAGCTCAGATCATGATCTCAGGATCATGAGAAATGAGCTCTGAGTCAGGCTCCGAGCTGGGCATGGTTGAGATTTTCTCTCCCTGCCTCCCTCTCCCTTTTCTTTTGCCCCTCCCCCCCTGATGTGCCAGAGTGCTTTCTGTCTCTCTCTCTCAAAAAGAAAAAAGAAAGAAAGGAAAGGAAAGGACAGGAAAAGACAGGAAGGAAGGAAGGAAAGAAGGAAGAAAATGAGGTACTAAAATAATACCACTTAGCTGGTGGGGATAAAGGATTGAGGGACTGAGGGAGATAACATAACATATGATGTGTGACAAGTGCCTGACATGGGGTAAACACTCAGAAAGGGGTACCGTAGCTTGATATTCTCAGATGCCAGGGGCCTGGGCAGGGGGTTCTGGAGAGCCCCATGCAGGGATGATCTCTCTGACCCCAGACGGTGACGTGGACCTTCAGCCCGCTGAAGGAGACCAAGTACCTGTTCCGAGTGGGGATGTGGGTCTGGGAAGCCGGTCTGCCCCCAGACACCAAGCCCCCCGCTACCACCCACTACATGCTCCGGCTGGTGGGCATGGGCATCACCAGCAGGCTCTCTGTGAGTAGGGGAACTCTGGCAGGTGGGGCTGGGAGCTGGGGCTCTGGGGGCCAGGGCATAGGTGGCGGGGGCGGGGGGAAGGCCCCGGGGTGCCCGACTCCAAGAGGGCAGGGGATGGGAGCCCTCTGGCCCTGCCCTGCCTTGGAGATTCCCTGAAGCCAGGGGTGGGAAAGCCAGGGCTGTGGCTGGCTGACTCGGACCCTCAGGCAAAGGAAAAGGAGCTGGATTTCGGGAACCTGCTGGTGAACAGCAAGCAGTCCAGGTTGCTGGTGCTTCTGAACGACGGCAACTGCACCCTATATTATCGCCTGTTCCTGGAACAGTGTAGCCCTGAGGTCATGGACGACAGCCCACTTGGTACTCAGGCCTGGGCTTGGACTGGGGCAAGGGAGGCAGGCAGTGAGACTGGTTAAGACTGGTTAGGGGCGCCTGGGGGGCTCAGTCGGTTGAGCATCTGACTCCTGATTTTGGCTCAGGTCATGATCCCAGGGTTGTGCATCGAGCACCCCCCACCACACACATCAGGCTCCACAATGAGCAGGGAACCTGCTTAAGATTCTGTCTCTCTCCTTCTGCCCCTCCCCTGTTCGCTCTCATGCATGCACTTGCTCTCTCAAATTAAAAAAAAAAAAAAAAAAAAGGTTAACCAGATCATGGTTTGGGGGCAGGCAGAGCAGGGCTTAAAACTTGGTGTTTCTACCTTTCGATGTGTGGTATTGGGCAGTTCACTCTCTGAGCCTCAGCTTCCTCATCTGTAAAATGGGACTATTGTTGGCACCTACCTCACAGGGCTGCTGAGTGGAGCAAAGTGCTTAGCAGGTGCCCATGACATGAACACTGGTTGCCTCTGTCTGGTCTGGGAGGAGGGACTCTGCTCCCCGCTTCCCAGCTCTGGGCCTGCTCTCTAGCCGGTTCTCTGCTGGTCCCGGAGAGGGTATCTGGGAAGGAGCAAGAGGAGAGACCGGGACTCTCTGGCCTGCACTGAGGGCCTCTTCTACCCTTGACCCCACCTGGGTCATCCCTGAGCAGCTTTGCAAATGGACCGTACAGAGGGCAGAATGCCACCCCGGTCCCAGGACACCATCTGCTTGTCGGCATGTCCCAACCGCCGGTCCCAGTACTCCTGGATTATCAGCTACTCCCTCCTCTCACACAGAGGTACCTGGGCCATCTGGCAGAATCAGGGTCAGGGAGGAAAGGGGGAGGGCTGTGTGAGCAGGACTTGGGGCGGAAGGGTGCTGAGGTTCCGGACAGGGAAAGCAGAGTGAGTGTTAGCGTGCAAGGGTGTGCCTTTGGGTGAATGGCATGTATGTCTCGTGCCAACCACATGCGTCTGTGTGTATGTGTGCCTGTGTGTGCCTGAGCCGTGGAGGGCTCAGTGTGAAGGGTTTGGAGCTGTGCCTATTTACTGTGGGATCTTAAGACAAATCCCCAACCACGTGGGGGCCTCAGCTTCCTCCTCTACAAAATGGAGCTGTTACCAGCTTGCTCCGGGGCCCACTGGGAGGAGTCTGGGGCAGCACAGAAGAGTGGCTAAGAGCCTAGATCCGAGCCAGACTGCCTGGGATTGGATCCTGGTCCGAGCATTCACTAGCTGTGTAATTTTAGCAAATTGTTTAACCACCCTCTGCCTCAGTTTCCGCATAGTAAAATGGGAATAATAATGGTGCACAGGCCAAAAAAAAAAAAAAAGAAAAAAAGTACTGATACATGTTACCACATCGATGAACCTTGAAAACATTAGGCCAAGCAAAAGAAGCCAGTCACAAAAAAAGCCACATATTGTATGATTCCATTGATATGAAATGTCCAGAATAGGCAAATCTGTAGAGACAGAATGCAGATCAGTGGTTGCCAGGGACGGGGGGAGGGGAGAATGGGGACTGACAGCTACTTGGTACCAGGTTTCTTTCTGGGGTGATGAACATGCTCTAATATGGACAGTGGTAATGGTTGCACGACTCTAATATACGAAAAATCTGAATTGTGTGTGTTTAAAGGGTTAATTTTATGGCATATAAATTACATCTCTTTTTTTTATAAATTATTTTAAGTTTATTTATTTTGAGACAGAGAGAGTATGAGCAAGGGAGGGGCAGAGAGAGAGTCCCAAGCAGGCTCTACAGGGTCAGCGCAGAAAGCCAAAATCAAGAGTCAGATGTTTAACCGACTCAGCCACCCAGGGGCCCCTAAATTATATCTCAATAAAGCTGTTAGTGAAAGTTAGTTTGAAAACAGTAATGAACGGTGCACATTAGATACAGTGATGCATGAAGAGCACTTAAGACAATGCCTGACATGGAGTGCCTGGGTGGCTCAGTGGGTGAAGCCTCCGACTTTGGCTCAGGTCATGATCTCACGGCTCGTGGGTTCGAGCCCCACGTCAGAGCCTGGAACCTGCTTCGAATTCTGTGTCTCCCTCTCTCTCTGCCCCTCCCCTGCTTGAGCTCTGTCTCTCTCAAAGATAAATAAACATTTAAAAAAAAAAAAAGACAATGTTTGACACATAGAAAGTATCTGACAAGGCTTCACTGTTGGCTGGAAACGTCCCAGAGCCTGGGAGACACCTGCTGTTCCTGACAAGGGTCCCAGGCAGGTTGTCCTACACCCTCAGCCTGTGTGCTCTGCTCTGCCCCAGGGCAGCTGGGAGGTGAGGCCACTCCTCTCTCCCACATGTCTTCCGCCTAGATAACAAGGCTGGGGAGAAGCAGGAGCTGTGTCACGTCTTCTTGACGGCTGTGTACCCCTTACTCTCCATCCTGGACGTCTGCTCCATGGGCAGCGCTGAGGGCATCACCCGGAAGCACCTGTGGCACCTCTTCTCCCTGGACAGGCTCAACAGTTACTTGGAGCGCGACCCTACCCCCGAGGAGCTCACCTATAAGGTGCCTACCCGGCACAGGTGAGGTGGGC
This sequence comes from Neofelis nebulosa, assembly GCF_028018385.1. Lineage (NCBI taxonomy): Eukaryota > Metazoa > Chordata > Mammalia > Carnivora > Felidae > Neofelis > Neofelis nebulosa. The sequence goes on from NC_080783.1 coordinate 18,767,980, forward strand.
GGACAGAAGGGGCAGGGCCCATCTAGGGATGTTCTTGGAGCTTTCTGACCACACTCCCAGCACCAGGCCCTGCCCATGAATACTCTCATCTCCCCCTGAATTCTTGCCCATCCCAGGAGGGGCCAGGAGAAGTCAGGGCTTGGCTCAAGGTCCGAAGCACTAGCCCACCCCTGCCCCTGAGTCCCAGATTCTCCAATTCCCACCTGCAGAAAGAGGAGTGCTGAGCTAGCCACCGGCCCACCCCCCACCCCCCGGGAAGGCCCTATACTGTTCCCACCTGTCTCTGAGTCTGTTTCTCTGTTCCACACAGCACAAGCCAGATCCCCACCGTCTTCACCCCTCTGAAGCTCGACTTCAATTTTGGAGCAGCACCGATAGAGGCCCGGCCCTCTGTGGTGCTCCTGGCCCTGAAGAACATTGGAGCAGTACCCCTGGACTGGTATGGTGGGCTTGGAGGGGGCTTCTGAAGGGCTTTGGAGACAGGTGTTGGAGGCCTTCTCTTGTTGGTGGTAGTCCTGGCTGCCTGATCTCTGTGAACAGTGGATCCCCTCATTGATGGGATGGGGAGGCCAGGGTGGGACAGAGCCTCAGTCCAGGGAGGCCAGGCCTGCATGGGGGCAAGTGAAGATCTCTGGTAGGGAAGGACAGGGACAGGCTGTTGCCGAGCCAGTGTCTGGGAGGATGACGTGGCTGAGCCAAAACACCTGGGCTGCAGGAAGGCTTGAGGCTGGCCGCGGGGCAGGCTGAACTTCTCCAGGTCACATGGGCACCGGCCTGGGGCCCTGAGCCTGCCAAGCTTGGCCCTTGCTGTGCTCGACTTTCTTCCCACTGGGGGCCCGAACTTGGGTCCAGTAAACATCCTGTGTCCATGCCAAGGCTGTTTCTTGTTCTTCCCCCCTGTCTCTGCCACGCGTCTTGATTTCCTAGTAAACTTCCTTTTGATGACTTCTAACTTTTCTTGGCTAAGCAGAGGTGAGAAAGAAGTGTACCCATCTGGGTCAGGCTTGGGAGAGACAGTCAGGGGCCCAGCCTAGGAAAATATGTTGGGGGGGGGGTCCTCTGTGATCTCGGGAAACTTCCTGCCTGAGCAGAGTCTTGGGGTGTGTGGGGGCAAAGTTGGGGTGGGGTCTGCATCATCAGGGGTGCACTGGCCGTCCTTACTCTCTGGATCATGCTGCCCCTCCCTGTGGTGGGAGCAGCTGGGGAAGATGGCTCCCTAGGTGGCTCCTGTCTGAGAAGGGCCAGGACTATGAGTAGCTGAGGGTTTCTGGCCCTGGTGACTTGAGGAAGCTTGGCAGGCAAGACTGCTGGCCTGGTGGGGAAGGCCCGGGGCCCGCCTGAGCTCCAGATCTGCCATTCACTGGGCTCTTCGAGTGGCCAGAAGCCAGGCCCTACAGGAAAAGTGGCGTTAGTCTGTCCTGGCACGGCACAGGGTATTTTGGTGGGGATTATGCATGCAAGTGTGTTTGTGCAGGAGCAAGCCAGCTCATACTCTCTGTGGAGAGAGTCCAGGTTGCTGGAAACTGAGGTGGGAGGAAATCCAGGCAAGGTGCCCGCTGAGCTGGGCCCATCCGTCAGGAGATCATTTGAGGTCCAGGAAGGCAGTCCGTGCTTCTTCCAGGATTCCAAGCACAGCGGACTTTCCTTGGAAGGCTTGACTCTCCTAGGCTTTTTGTGTTGTTGTGTTTCCTTTCAGTTTCTTAGAAGGCTATTTTTGAAAATTCTAGCTGGTCCTGCTGAGCTCATAAAGAACAGACTGAAGGTTTTATTCTTGCCAGGACCAGTGAGAAATGGGGAGTGTGGAGTTGGCCTAGAGGTGGCAGCAGGCAGGACAGGGTGAGAACCCCAAGTGGGAGGGGGAGCACCAGAAGAAATAGAAACCCCATAGCAGCCATTCTCCCTCCGGGTCATCTCCTCTGGTGCCTTTGCTCCTGGCCAGGGAGACGGAAGGCCTTAGGGACAGCAGATATGCTGGTTAACATCTTCTGTTCTCTTGTGCACTCATTAAGTCCTGGCTAAATGTTTACGGGGGGCTTCCTAGGTCCAGGCTCCAGACCTGGCCCTCAGAATCCAGGTGCCAACAATTCCAAGCCTGGCCCTCTGGGTGCCATAGGGGTCTGGGGCAGGCCAACTTTTTGATGCAGGGTGATGTGTGCTAAAGAAAGCTATAACTAAGCTAGACCTGCAGCCTAGGGAGATGAGGCAGAGAGACTGCAAAGAACCTTCCAGACAGAGGGCCTGGAACGTACGTGGCTAAAAGGTCTCAGAGTGGCTGGAGGATTCATAGGGAGGAAGGGGCCCAGGATGTGGCTTGGGAGGCAGGCAAGGGCCAAGGCATCGGGACCTTGGCATCTTTTTAAGAGTTTGAACTTCTTCCTGAGGGCATTGATGGTGATGTAAGCAGGGATGGGGGACAAAGACATGATCTACGTCCATGACCTATCACTCCGGTCTGGGGTGCAGGGTGCAGGGTGCAGGGTGCAGGGAGAAAAACGGACTAGCAGCTTGAGGTGGGGGAACAGGAAGGGAGACCCACACTAGAAGACTGGCAGGGAAAGGGGGGTGGGATTATTGGGATGGGAACTGGGTGCAGGCAACGAGGGAAACGGAAGTGTCAGAACTATCGAGATAACCCTAAAGTAGCAAGATCTCCAGTTTTGCAGCTGATCAGTATCCCCCCCACTAATGAAATGACAAAAACAGTTTATTCACCTGTCAAAAATCACAAAGGTGTTGGAAGAAAAGTGAGAAACTCCCCAGGTCCCATTCCACGTCCACTGTGCTGGGGTGATGAGGGGTGTAGAGTGGGCTTTCACACTCAGCACTTGGACAACGTACACACAAACACAGTCCAGGAGTTATTATATTTCTCTTGCCTTTTTTTCACAGTAATGGCACAATACTATACATAATGATTTCTGCTCAGCATTACACCAATAACATTTTCACTCAACATGATGCCAGTAACATTCTGTTCAGCTCAATACAGATCGATGCATACAATTCTAACTCATTCTTTTTAATATATTGCATAATACTCCCCAATATGAATGGCCCTTAAGTTATTAAGCTAATCTCACACTGGATGACATTAGTTGTTCCCAGTGCCTTTTTTTTTTTTTTGCCACTACAAAGAAAGTTGTAATAAACATCTGTGTATGCGTGCACACGCGTGCACAAGCATGCATTTATTCCTACAGGTTAGTTTCCCAGGAGGGAATTTCTGAGTCAAAGGGCATGAGCTGCTACAATTCTAGTTGGCCCTGTCAAAATCCCTACAACAAAAGTGGTAGCGGTTCCTTCCCTCCCAATGTTTGAAGGTGTCTGTTCTTTCTAAACTTACACAGCATTGAGTGGAACTGGTTTTTTTGTTTGTTTGTTTGTTTGTTTGTTTGTTTTTGTGTGTATGTGTTTGGTTTTTTAGTTTTATTCATTTATTTTGAGAGAGACAGAACGAGCAGGGAAGGGGCAGAGAGAGAGAGGGGTGGAGAGAGAGCATCCCAAGAAGGCTTCGTGCTGAACAACCTCAGCCTGGAGCCCAAGGGTGAGCTCAAATTCACCAAACCATGAGATCATGACCTGAGCTGAAGCCAAGAGTTGGATGCTTAACCGACTGAGCCACCCAGATGCCCCGAGTGGAACTGTTTATCATGTTTCTGATGTGAAAATATTTCAGGTTGATTCAAGGGAGTCTTGATTTGCATTTCCTCCACTCTTTGTTGAGCATTTCCCCATCTGGCTGCTCCCTGTCCGTGCCCTCCCTGTCATGGCCCAGGTTGAGCCCAGTTCTGTGCTGTGCCTTTGTGAGTGAAGGGGTCCGTCTTTTCAGATTGTAACCTGGGGACCCATTTGCCACTTGTTTTGTCAGCTAGTGAGAGTGCAATATCTACTTTCCCACAATGTGAGGCATTTGGGGAGGCATCAATTCTATGCCCAGAACTTCTCCAGATTCAAGAGAGCCAGCCCTGCTGGGCCATCGGTTCTCTGCCCCTGTGCCCATGCCATCCTGGACACCCTACCTCTTAGGGGCCTCTGGTTGGTCCTGCCAGCATTTTTAGGTGCTTCAAATGGCCCTTCCTAAGAGCTGTGTCACACCAACCCCTCCAGGGTTAATGGTTAACTAACTCAAAGTTACCTACACAAAGTTACCTACACAGGCACTCCACCTGGACCCCTGTCACCCACAATGGAAGCCCTGACCTGACACTTTGTGTCACCAGGGACCTGCTGCTGTTCCCAAGTTTGGGGGCTATTATGAAATGAGAATCAACCGTAGCCACGTTTGCTCAGCTGTGCATGGGATGGCTTACCAAATTGGGGGAGCGAGTGGGGGAGACCTCCATCCATCCCATCTGGAGCTCAGAGGTCCCACCTCTCTGTTCTAAGAGGCTTCAGTCCTGCTCTGTACCCCTCTCTCAGGGCGTTCCTCTTCCCAAGTGACCAGCAGATTGACCTGGAGCTGTGGGCAGAGCAAGCAGAGTTTGACTGCACTGAGCTGCACCAAATGCGTGTACAGGACAACTGCATATTCTCCATCAGCCCCAAGGCTGGGAGCCTAGGTCCTGGGCAAGAGCAGATGGTGGAGTTCAAATACAGGTGCTCCTCCCATGCCAGTCCTTACACTTCTTGTCCTGGAGATCCCCCTTTCCCTTGGTTCCTGGAAGAGCTTGGCCTTGCACTCTGTGATTCCAGGGTACCCTAAGTGGCTGCTACCCTGGGAGGACCCTGCCCACCCACCGGGTGGGGAGGTTTGATTTTCCTCTTGCCCCATCACAACTCAGGGGTTTCCACATGTTCCCAGGGGCTGGCTGCCTCAAAGTCACAGGTACTTTGCTCTTCCACTTGTACCAGGGCTCAATAACTCATCCCAGATTTGTCTCCTCCCTTCCAGCCACCTGTTCATCGGCACTGATCGCCTCCCAGTGCTCTTCAAGGTGTCCTATGGCCGTGAGATCCTGGTAAGACCCTAGAGCTCCTCTTACCCTGGACACCGGAGAGAGGAGCAGGAAACCGTGCTCCCCCCTGGGGAGCTAGGGTCCAGATCTCTCTGTTGGGTGCTTCACTTCCTCCCAGGGAAGGATGCTACTCATGGGCTTTCTATTTCCAGCTAAATTTCATAGGTGTGACAGTGAAGCTGGAGCAAAAGTACGTGCACTTCACCTCCACTAGCCATCAGTTCATCCCTGTCCCCATCGACGACACACTGCCCCCACGGCAGGTCAGTAGTCTACATTGTCCTGGTTACCAAGAAGCCTAAGCATTGATCTCTATACATCAGCATGTATAAAGGTGACAAAGACCCTACCTTCAAGAACTCCTCACTCTACCAGGTGGGGCTACAAGTTTGAACCCTGAGATTGGGTAATTGGGAGAGAGCCAAATCGAGACGTTTCTGCTTCCTGGTGCCTAGTGCTAAGCCCTTTGCCAGACCTCGTTCCCCTGCAAAAGCAGAGGGTTCTCTCCTCTAGCAGAGGATTTTTCAAACTTCTTTGACCATGAATCACATTAACGTGTTTTGGATAATAACCCAGTAAGTACATACATCACATACCAATTGAAACATAGTATCACAAATCCATATGCACCCTACTACATGCAAAGTGTTCTGATGTCTTCCGTTTTTATTTTATTGCATTCCATTTCTTACACACTGGACATGACCTGCTAAATTAGTTTCCTGACCTGCTCACTAATAGGTCTCAGCCCCAGTTTGAAAATCACTGCTGCCAAGAAGGACCTCTTTCTGTTAATCCTCAAATAAGTTTTCTAGGTGTGCAGGATGGTTTAGTGTTGGTCTGACTGTATTTCATGGACGCGAGACACACAAAAAACTTCCATGCTGTTCCGCCATCTTGGCTCCCTCTCCTTGAAGGACCTCTTTCTGGAGTGTGAAAAACAAATGTGAATCCTTGCAAAGCTATAGAATTTTCTGTATTAATTGGAAGGAATTGAGTTCCTTTGCTCTGAAAATGTACATTGGAAATCTCCCAGAGCAGGACATAGTGTTTTCTCAAACATGCCACAGCTGAGAAATTTCTAACCTTTTAGAAGTGCTTGTATTTCTGAGCAGAGGCCTCTGGTCATCCATCCTAGAGTCAGAGGAATGGGCTTTCTGGACCTAAAGGGGGGGGACCCCGAGCCCCAAGCTCTGTTTGATTTCCTATACCACCCTCTACTCTACTGGCTTCCTGGGAGGCAAAGACTCTTGTGCCCCCTGGAGAGCTTTCCAGAGAGACTAGACCACTCCCCCATGGCCTTCAACATAGATGATGGAGAATGCCCCCAGATCTGGAGCCAGGAGACCCAGTTGTGCCTTCAGCCAATCTCCACAACCATGGCCAAACTTCCTCTGTCATTCATGAGATGATGACAGATGGTGGTCTGGACCTGCAAGAGGGCAGCGGAGATAGAAATGAACAGATTTAATTTACATTATGGAGGCAGAATCTTTGGGACTTGCTGGGGCCAGACTTGGAAAGTAGGAGAAAGGGAGGGATTGGGATGTATTGAATTCCTAGTTTGAGCATTTACTGAAAGGAGACACACTGCATATAGAAATAGGCTTTGTAGTGAAGACTTTGGTTTTTTACCAAATTGTAGATGCCTATGAGACAATGGGGGGGGGAGGGGGCTTGTCTGGAAGAGGTTGGATACCAGGTCTGGAGCTCAGAGGGTGACCCAAGCAAGAAAAATAAAATCAGCATATTCAGGAGCAGTTGCTGATAAAGATGAGGGGGCAAGACCTAGATCCAAATGAACTGTTTATTCTCTCTGGCTTCCATTTTCTTAAAATGAAGGATTGGACCAGAAGATGTCTGGTTTCTTCCAGGACATTCTGTGATTCCCACACTTCGGAGTTAGCCTTGAGGAACGTTATACATTCCTTACACTCCCTTATCTGCCTTTAAGCAGGACTGCCTCTAATGGTGGACATGAAAAGTGTTAGGTGGTTAGAAAGAGAGCCTAGAAAATTCTAAAGAGTGAAGGGTGCATGCGTGGCCAATTCTATAAATTTTAACGCTAGAGACACAAGCATTAGTGTCCCCTTATGCCTTGACAAAGGTAAATTTAGAGGGGAAAAAAGGATTACAGAGTATCTTAAAGTGTCACAGTCTGAAAATACAGTTACATACTTCTTGGGTGATCAAGCCACAAGGGAAACCCAAGGTAGTTAGGGGGCTCTGGGGCTGTAAGGGTGACATCATGGAGATCAACCTGCCCTCCTATAGCGGACACAGAATCCCAGGCTGTCTGCATTGCAGCCCTGAGCTGATGTGTGGAGACTTCACTCTTCCTGCCCCTCCCCTTACAGATTTATGAGCTGTATAACGGTGGCTCAGTGCCTGTGACATATGAGATCCAGACCAACATCCTGTCACAGGTTCAGGAAAAGAATTTTGATCACCCTATCTTCAGCTGCCTCAACCCCCAAGGGGAGATCCAGCCAGGCTCAACGGCCCAGGTCTTGTGGATCTTCTCACCGATTGAGGCCAAGACCTACACAGTGAGCAGCAGCCTGGGCTAATTGAGGGTGGATGTTGGAGTTGGCCTCTTCAGCAAGCCTTGCTCTGACCAGTCCCTTCCCCACCCTCCTAACTTCCCAGGTGGATGTGCCCATACATATCCTAGGATGGAACTCAGCCATCATCCGCTTCCAGGGAGTGGGCTATGACCCCTATGTCATGGGGGACACAGCCCCCTTCCACAACATCTCCTCTTGGGACAACAACTCCATACATTCTAGGCTGATGGTTCCTGGACAGGTAGGGGGAAGGGAGGTAGGAAGGCCTGAGGCCTAGGAGGAGCCTGAAGGCCCTGGGGTGGCCAGTGGAGGGATAGGGAAGCTAGGAAGGAAATGTGATGGAGGTGAGAGGGAGGGTTGCAGAGGTAAAGCCTGGAACCAGCCCTCCTCCAGATTTAGGAGGCAGCACTGGTTCAAAGAGCGGCTTACCCTGCCATCTAGTGCCCATAGGAGTTCCTGCTCAAGCCACTCCACCTGCTGCAGGGCCCTGCATCCTGCCCTCTTCTCTGGACATGGGGATGGGGATTCTGGAAGGGGTTGAAGGAAGCTCTCCCATTTTAGGGCTGTGAGGTGTTATCTTCATACAGAACAGTTCCTCCCCTCGACCTAGATGGATTTTGCTATAAGACATCTAGGGTCAGTAACACCATCTTTAGTTCAAACACATCTCACTGTTGGGAGGTCTGACCCATTCATTCATCCACCCATCCATCCATCTCCTTCCATTGACCCACATGCCCATTTACCCATCCATGTAACCATCCATACTTCCATGCAGCCACCCAGTCATTATCCACCCATACATCTGCCTGTTCACCCTTCCACTTTTTGGACTCTAACTGCATGAGAAGCACTATGAAGGCCCTGAGGACACAAAGAAGAACCAGGTAAAGTCCTAGCCCTGGAGGCACTCAGGCTCCAGGCAGAGAAAGTGCCCCTTCCATGTGGCCTCAGTTTTTCCAGATACTCTGTTTTGTTCCCAGTGAAGAAGCCAACAGATTGAAGGATTGAAGATCCCCCAATTAATTTACAGCCATCCTTTCTCAGCCCTTCCAAGCCTATTTTAATGGTCAAAATCATAGGCTTTAGAGTGAGATTGGGTTTCTCCCAGCCTGTAAGAGATCTTTGGAAAAATTATTTATGTTTTCTAAACCTTAGCAGGACATCAGTAAAATGGGTACAATAATAATACCTATATCACAGGACCATGGTAAGGATCAGATGCATGTGAACTGCCTACCATGGTACCTGGCCTGTTGAAAGCACTCACTAACTGGTAGTGGTTGCTATGGTTATTATTCCTTCACCTTCCAAGGTGGCTGTTGTGTTGTCTCCACCAACAGAATGTCTTCCTGTCCCGGTCTCATATCTCTCTGGGAAACATTCCTGTGCAGAGCAAGTGCCGCCGCCTTCTGTTCCTCAACAACATCTCTAAGAATGAGACCATTGTCTTTGAGTGGCAGCTGAAGCCTCTGGACTTTGGGGAGGTGAGAGTCCCCTGTTTCCACAGAATCAGAGCCTCTAGCAGGGCTCCAGACCCACCCTATTCTACCTCATCCTATCCCATCTTGTTTCATCTTACCCCATCCCACCCAACTTCCCCTCACCATCCCACCCCAGGCCACCACACCATCCCATCCCATCCCGTCCCATCTTATTCCATCCCACCCCATCCCATCCCATCTTATCCTGTCCCACCATCTCACTCCGTCCAACCTGCTCCACCCCACCTCATCCTACCCACCCCATCCCATCCCTGAAAATCTCCAGAGACCTCCCTTCCCCAAACAAACAGGTGTTTGTGAGTCCCATGAGAGGGAAGGTGGCTCCTGAAGAGACAATCCCATTTGTGGTGACCCTGCAGACCTCAGTGCATGCCAGCTTCTACAGCATAGACCTAGTGTGCAAGGTAGGACCGGCACCAGAGAGAAGCTGGGATGGCAGAGCTCCCAGTCCTCGGGTGTGGGGTGAGCTATGAGATCCCCAGACTTCCAGAGAGAGGCAGGGGCCAGCCCCTGGATGAGGGGGGCCCAAAGCACATAGACCCTCCAGACCTTGGCCTTCACTGTCCTCATCCTGGGCTACAGGTGCACCAGCAGGAGCTCCTGAATCAGTACCATAAGGAACTACAAGAGTGGAAGAGTGAGGAGGTGCGGCAGAAAGTGGAATTCACCATCACAGATAAGAAAGTAAAGGTGAGGAGGCCAGAGTGGGCCTTGAACACCACAGATCTTCTGACCGCCTTACCAGAGGGGTCAGAGGTAGTGATCTGAGGTAGTCTTACATGCAAAACTGGCCAGCCTGCCCTAGATTAGCTTTCTTTCATTAGACGAAACATAGCATCTCCCCAGGAGACTCTCTTCTGGGTACAAAAACCTGGCTGACCATTCCCTGCCTCATGTAGCCCCAGTATTTAATGGGTGCCTGCTAAATGCTGGGACCCAGGGGAAACAAGACAGAGCTCACCCTCTGCTGGAAGACAGTGTGGTATAGTGGGTTCAGGTGCAGACTCTGGAGACAATTTGCTGAGTTTTGATGCTTGGCTTTGATGATTTCTAGCTCTGGCATCTTGGTCAAGCTATTTAATTATCTTAATTCTCTCAACTGTAAAATGGGGATAATATGACATCTGGGATTGGCTTCAAGATAGCCCAGAGTTGGGGCCCAGACGAGACAAGATTGGCCATGAGCTACTGATTTTTGAAGCTGGGTGGTGGATAATGGAAGACTCTTTGTACATTCTCTCCACTTTCCTGTACATTCGAAAATTTCCATATTAAGAAGGTTAAAAATAAAAGTTTAAAAAATATTTTTGGATGCAAGAAAAATAGTACCTGCTTTGCAGCATTGTTGTAAGGATTAAATGAGGTCATACAAGAAAAGTGCCTCCAACAGTGCCGGGCACCAGGTAAGCATGTGCTAAACATGGCTATTAGTATTTGTAGGAAGAGACTGATAATAAGCATGAGACTAAACATCCATCTTAGTTCTTCCTCTGGTTTCACAGCCCCCCTGTGCTAGTATTTGTGCACCTTGATCACCTCTGTCCTTACCACACTGAACCCCCAGGGAAGCACTGCTCCCCTCTGAAACTGTGGCCCAACTGTGAACGCAAATCATGTCTTGAGGGTATGGGAGAAGGGATTTCTGAATTACATCTTAATGAGGGAGGGTATTTTCTTACCACACCAAACCACAAAGCTCCAAGGCACAAGGACACGCTCCCTTGGGACAGCCTGCACATGTTTGGTGGCATGTTCTTTCTCTTTCCTTCAGTTGGGTTATCTGGTTTTCCTTGTCTGCAGGCAGACCTTCCTTAGGGAAGGTCCTGGAAAAGGGTGTGACTGGGAGTTGGGTGGGATCAAGAGGGCGGCAGATCCTGGCATTGGCTTTAGGCCCTCCGTGGGTCAGCAGGAAGGGTAGGAAGAGGGGAGTCCCTCTAGGCGTCTTATATCCTAAGCACAGGTCTCTTTGCTTCCACAGAGAAGGGCATATTGTACAGCCTGTGAACCTGTGAGGAAGTACAAGGTGAGGTCCTAAACCCATCTCCTTGGGATAAATTGAAAGATCCTTCTTTGCTTCCAGAGATACCTCCAACTGCTGGCCCAGCTTCCTGAAAGGAAGGGGTCACAGCCCTATTTGGCTCTAAAGGCCTGGTTGGGAGCTAGGGACCCATCGGTGATGGGAATGGAGTCCCAAAACCCCTGTCATCCACATCTCCCCCTTTTCGAAGACGCTGCCCCCCATCAAGAATCAGCAGCCTCTCAACCGGCCTGCCAGCTGGAACCTTAAGATCTCAAAGGAGGAGCCATCCTGGCTGTGTCCCCAGCTGCCCTCGCCAGGCATACTGTGCTTGGGCCTCACTGCCCGTGCACACGCCACCGACTACTTCCTGGCCAACTTCTTCTCCGACTTTCCCCGCCACTTCTTACACCGGTGAACTCTCAGGGAGGGAGGGGTCTCTGCCCCCTGGGGAACCTCACTAGGCTTCCTGCCCCACCACCTTCTTTCCTTTGCCAACTTGGAGCCTCTTCAGATCCTGTGCCGACTGAGGTTTGGGCTTGGTTCCCCAAATGCAGTAGCACTATATTCGGGCCAAAGCCAGGGCCTGCCCCAAGTTCATCTATGTTCTCATGACTGCATCACCACCACCATTGCTCATGACCCCACCCCCAGCATGGTGGCTTGCCCAGACCACTCAGAATGTCACGGCCTGTTCCAGGGAGCTGCCAAAGAGAAAATGCCCCAGGAAGGAGTTGGCGGCTTCTGAGGAAGAATCCCCTGACAAGTGGGCCCCTGTCTCCAAGCAGGAGAAGCAACTCCTGGTTGACTGTCTCACCGCCATCATCAGGTGACAACCCCCGCCCCCAGACCCTCATCACCACCCTCATCTCTCTGCACTCATTCAGCCAACTCTGGGTTCCCCCCATGGGCCCTGAAGTCCCTTCCTTTCTTGAAAACTAGAACTTCCTTACAAGGTCCTTCCACTGGTGGCCCCAGGATAGGGCAGCTCTAATGGAGCTGGCTAGAGGAATCCTCAGGGCTGGATCTTAAGTTTTGTCCTGTCCATGGCTGGTAGATAAGGTCCAAGTCAGTTCACTGTTTACCCAGGATTCCTGTCCCTTGTTTGTGTGACTCTGACCTCCTGGCTCTGTCTCTAAGAACCCACGGGGCCCAGAGGTGCCTTCCTCCAAAGAAGGGATAGAGGGGGCAACTAAGAGGTCTCCTTCCCTGCTTAGCACCCATTTGTAGACATAGTAGGCAGGCACTGCCCCTTGGGGAACACGGAAGTCAGAGACCCACAGGGGGCTGCAAGGCCTCTCAGCAAGGACCTTCTCTTCCTCCCTGCTATGCAGGGGTCTGCTAGAAGACAAGATCTTCCATGAGGCCGTGGACCAAAACCTGGTGGAGAAGATACCTTACTTCTGCCAGTTCTGGAGTGAGCAGTCAGCCAAGTTCATGGCCCAGAACAACAGCCTACACTTAGCGCCAGTCCTGTCTCCATCCTCCAGCAGCTGGGAGGAAGACAAAGGCAAGGAGCAGGAGGAGGACGAACTGAGCCTGGGGAAGAAAGAAATGGAAGAAGAGGGGGAGAAGAGCGAAGAGGAGGAGGAAGAGCTGGAGGAGGAAGAAGAGGAACAAGAGGAGCTGGAAGAGGTGAAGGAGACAGGCAAGAAGGAGCTGGAGGCAGAGGAGCTAGAGAAGGAAGAGAAGTTGCCCTGGATGGCGATTGAGCCCACACGGCAGCACATGTCCCAGGAATCCCTGAAATGGCGGTGGCAGCAGCAGCTGAAGGTCATAGTGAAGGAGGAGCAAGAGCAGGATGAGAAGGAGGCGATCAGCCGGTGAGGAACCAGAGCCAGGCGAGGGTTTGGAGGGCAGCTGTGCACAAAAGGATTCTGGGAGGCAGTGGTGTGCTGGGGCCAGCCTCTATCTGCATGCAAGGCTCTTCCCAGCTCAGTGTGCACTCCCATCTCTCTGAGCTGAAGGCCTTCAGGGGGTATTTACAGAATGGCGATCTGAGATTTACTTTTTCCCTCCAAGACCTGGCTATTAACATTCACTAGCACATCATCTCCAGGGGGTAGTTCTAGTCTCTGAAGTCTCTTAAATGGGTTTCTAGAGGCCAGAGAAAAGCACCACCTCTTCTGGTAGGTCTTTCCCCTGGGGCTGCTCTGGGGGCAGCTTTCTGTCTTTGTTGGGATTCCTTAGGCCCCACCTGGTCCCTTCGGGACCCTCCCACCGCTGGGTGCCTTTTCCCAAGCCTGGCCCTGAGATGAGATGGGGCCTACAGTTGCCTGGGTTCGGATTTCACCACTGGCACCAGCCAGTGTAACGTTTGGCAACTTGGTCCCTTTTAAGCCCCAATTTGGGGGTCTGTAAAATTGGGACAAGGATGCCTTATAGTGTTGGAAGGGCAGGAAGTTAAATGAGAATCCACGTAGAGCACAGGGCACACAGTATATAGCACAGAGGAAGCGGAGAACGCGAGCGCTGTAGAAGGCGGTGTTGACACCCGTGTCCCCGCCACTCGCAGTCTCCCGGCGTTCGCCAACCTGCAGGAGGCGCTGCTGGAGAACATGATCCAGAACATCCTGGTGGAAGCGAGCCGCGGGGAGGTGGTGCTCACCTCCCGGCCGCGCGTCATCGCCCTGCCCCCGTTCAGCGTTTCCAGGTGGGGGCGCCGACTGCGCCCGAAGGGCGCGAGGGACGGCAGGGGCGGGCAGGCTCGGGCCCGAAGCCTCTCTCCAACGCCTTACTGGGGCTCTCTGCCTTCCAGGATTGTGACTCCAGACTTGCTGGCAGAGCCGCCCCTCGGGCTGCATCAAGCAGAGGTGCCCCGCCCGGTGGCGCCGCCCCCTACCAACACTCTGCAGATGTCAGCGCCCCGCCCCACGGACTTGCTGCTTTAAGGACCCCCATCTCCACCGCCCGCCAGTAAAGCATATAGCCTTTTTTTTTTTTCCCCCGTATCTGCCTTGACTTTATTTCCCCGACCTAGGAGGAATTCTTGCGCGCGTTCTGGGAGGGACAGATGGTTGGAGTGGCTGAGGTGGACTGCAGCGACTCATTGCAGATTTGGATGCTGGAAAGTTGCGCCTCTCCGCTCCACATCGCAGCTGGGCGAGAGTTCCCGCCGCTCTCTGCCGGGCGCTGGACCTGGTTTGGCCAGTGGAGGGCGCTTCGGGCGGGGCCTAGCTGGCCTTTGCCTGGTGGACAGGAACTGAGCGCCCGGCCTAGTCCGAGCAGCAGGTGGCCGCGCGGCGAGGTGACCACCCCTCCCCTTTCCCTGTTGCGCCTGCTCCGAGGCTGGGTCCTTCCATCGCCAGCCCTTTATCAGCATCTGCCGGGCTCCTGGGGCTCTGCTAAGAGCTGAGAAAGAAAGGAAACCAAGGCACGTCGCGGAGGGCTGAGCTAGACGCTGGGACGCGGGTGGAGGTCACAGCTAGCGGGCCACAGACCCTACTAAGCGATTCCCATCGTGAATCTGAATCACCAGCCTAGGGAGTGTCTTCGTCCCCCAGGATACCCACCTCCCCTCCCACTCCCCCTAACCTCCTCCCGGCAGCCTCTATCCTCTGCTCCTCCCACCCCCCCACCCCCCAGAGGCAGGTGGGTGGAAAAGTGACATCTGGTGTTGTTCCAGAGGCGCCCAGGTCCCCGACACCCCCCCTCCACCCCCGCGGCCAAGGCCTCCAAAGAGCTCAGGCCCCAGAGCCCTGGCAGGGGTGGGGAGGGGGTGGGGGCGCTCCGCCTCCTCTGAGTCAATATTTGCTTGGAGCAAACGGGCGCCCCGGACAGGTGTGTGTGCGTGTGTGTGTGTGTGTGTGTGTGTGACTAGGGGCGGGGACTGAGCAGGCCGTATAAGGGCGCGCTGAGCCCAGAATCCCGCACAAGCTCGGGGGAGTGGGCTGGGGACCAAGCCAAGCACGGCCCGGCCAGGTGAAGGGTGGCCAGGAAGGGAGGGGCGGACCAGGTGCACACCTGCGGTGGCCGCCCCGGCGGGCGACGTGTCAGCCGCAGATGCGCGCAGGTGAGGGCGGCGGCTAGCGGAGCGCTGTGTGGCACTGTGCTCTCGGAAGACCAGGACAGGAGATCACCAAGGGCCACAGCCAGGCCCCGGGCCTTCCGCTCCCGCCCCGCGACGAGCCCCTCGCACAAACCGGACCTGAGCGTTTTGTTCGTTCGGCTCGCGTGAGGCAGGGGTGGCCTCTCAGCACCTGCCCCGGGGCCGGGCCCGACCGCCACGCAGGCACCTGCCGTCGCCGCCGCCGCTGCCGCCATACGGGTCGGAGAGGCTGCGAGCCGCTCCCGGGGAAGATCCGGCTCCCATCCGGCCCCGCCCGCCCTGCCTTATCCTGCCCGCAACTCCGGGGCTGCCCGGCTCGATTCCGGGTAATATGGGCCGGCTGAGCAGGCTCCACCGGGTGGCATAGGGGGCTGTGGCCGAAACAGGAGCCCTTCTGGAGGTGGAAGCCCAGCTTCTAGTCCCTCTCTGTCCCAGCGACCTCTCTGGCCTTGGGCAAGTCATTTCCCAGCCTTTCCTCGGTTTTCCTGTATGTTCAGAGGGGTTGGTCTGGCCTTCGGCAAGGGCCTCACCAGTCCCCAGATCCTGGTTTCAGGGCTTCTAGCAATAATGCTGAGCCACTTACCTGGGAAGTTGGAGGCCTTAGAGGGATTGGATCATTAGCTGTGAGGAGGTGTGGAAAATCAGGGTGGGGGAGCTAGAACCAGATGAAGATCAAGTCTGCCCCTTCACATCTGTTTGGTGCTGACATCCTGAGGGTTCGCCCCCTGCCATCTCCCTGGCCCTTCTTTCAGTCTTCCCATGTCTGAGACAGACAGACAGACAGATGGAAAAGGACAAATGGGGCCTGGTAGCCCTTGCCAGGGGGGGTCCCCAGGCACCACAGCCAACCACCTTTCTTAAACTTCATAATCCCAAGTCTTCCTGTTATATGCAGCTGGGGGTGAGGGTGGGTCTCAGTGGCCCTCATCTTAAGTGGGAGTCCACGGGTCATTAGCCACAACCAAACCTGAGACAGCCGGCCCCTCTTCTGCAGGGAGTCAAAGTGTTAAGATCTGACATGAGGGAGGGGGGTGGAGATTGCCTTAGACCCCTGGTGTCCTGCCCCGGAGAGTCTAGAACTGAGGGTTCCACACACAGCCTGAGGTCAGTGTGAGCCCTTAGCTGAGTCTCTGTCCTTTCACTCCAGGTGTCTGTCATTCCTCCTCTCTCAAAATTGATGGTGATGCTGGTCTAGCCCCAGAGAGAGGGTCGTAGGTGGAGGGAAGCCTCCTTGGATAGCAGTAAGGAGCTACAGTTTCCCCTTAGGGTGAGGAAGCATCATGGGGTAGGAATTGTACTCCCAGACAGAGGTAGCCCCCAGTGAAAGAGGAGAGTGAGGAGTCACTGGTCCCTTCCAGCTCCATTTTGGATGCTTCTGGAGGTGCTGGCTTGTCCCCTCCACTTGTTCCCCCCCCCCCCGTCACCCCCACCCAACTACCCGCAGGGCCTTGGGATCTGCTGAGTCCTCTGCACAGAGAAAGGGAGGGGGAGGGGGAGGGGATGAGATGGCTCTGACAGATTCCAGGCAGTTCTGGGAGGGGGTGGACTGCAGCAGCCCCAGGGAGGGGGCATCCATGGGTCCCCATGCTGGGATATGTGCAGTCCCCATCCTGGCCCCCCGACCAGGCTTCTGTCCTGGGCCCAGCCCTCTGCTCCTTGCCTGGCACTGAATGATTTGCCTGTTAGGGGCCTGACCCGGCACTGGCACATCTTCCCTGTGTCGTTGAGGGCTTCCTCTTCCCCTCCCTAATCATGGAAGGGGGTGAAAACTCCCCACCTTTGGCTGGGATTCCAAATCTTGGGGCTGCACAATGAAGAGCTCTCCCCCTGAAATGACTGCCCCACAGTTAAGGGGGGGTGGGGTGGGAAGAATTAGGCCAGCAGCGGGCAGGCCACCAGAAGCCGTTGTGACTGAGAGCCACTGCCTTCCCCCCCCCCCCCAGGGCCTAATTTCCCCCAGAACTCCACTCCCAGTCCCCAAGACCCGCATTTCCAGACCGGGGCCAGGGAACGGGCCTCTCGTCCAGGTCCCTCCTCCCTGCCTGGCCAGGGGCGGAGACTCCAGGCGCCAGGCTGGCCTGCAGGTGCGGGGCTTGGGAGGGGGGGTGCTCAGCAGCTGGCGTTTGAGGGGCCCCCTTACCCCTCCCCCTTCCTGTTCCTAGCCAGAGCCTGCTTCCTGTCATCCCTGTCAGCACCCCAGGCGGGGGAGGGGACAGGTAGTGGAGGAAGGGGAAAGAGGGACTGAGCAGTGGGAGTGTGGGTGGCGGTGGGATGGGAAAAGCGTGGAGGAGAAATGTGGAAGGGAGGAGGAGAGCAGAAAACACAAGCAGGACAGAAGGATAGACAGAGGGTGCAGCCCAAAGGGATGGGAGACACAGGGAAGATTTCAGGACGGGGAGGGGGGGAACTGCAGCCCTCCCATCATCCCCCTGTGAAAGCCAGAGCTAGAGAGAGGGCAGAGACAACCGGAGAGAAACCAGAGAAAATGGACGGAGGCACAGACACAGAGGCAACGTGACGTAACAAGAGATGCACAATTCAGAGAGATGGAGAGATTCCAAGGTGCCAGGTCAAAGGTCAGGGTATCGAGAGGTGGAAGGCACAGTGTCTATGGAGGTAGGGGTCCACCATGTGAAAACAGCTTCCAACCCCACATTGCGGGAAATTACCCCCAAGAGAGGAGAGACAAGTGGCTTCTATAGCCAGGGCTGGGGGTGGGGCTGATACCCCTCTCTTGAGAAACCCATCTTTCCCCATTAAAGGGCAAAAGATGAAGAGGGGCAAGGCTCTGGCCCTACTGGGCACTGAGCAGCAAGGGTCTTGGGTCTGACTCCGTCTCTGCCCTTTTCTGTCTTGGCCACAGCTGGAGAAACAGACAGCTGTGGCAGCTGACCAGCCCCCTGCCCACCTGCTGGTTGTGACTCAGCCTTGGAACCTCTGGATGCAGAGGGTACCCAGGGTCTATGTGAGAGTCAGGGGACCTGGGAGTGGAGGCACCAGTGGGGGGGGGGGGCTCATACCCAGGTGCTAATCCCCATCCGGCCAAGGCAGAACCAGAGCCTCACTGACCTTCTTAGAGATTAGTCCCCATGGCGACCTTGGCAACTCGCCCCCTCACTCTGGCTAAGTGTGGGGGGTGGTGTGCAGAGGCTGGGTGGGGCGGGGAGAGAGCCTTCCTGAGGCATCACAGGATCACAGCAGTCAGGGTTGTGGAAGGAGGGCCCTTCCAGGGTCAGCAGTTAGTACAAAACTGGGGCCTCAAGAGAGGGAATGACCTGCCCAAGGGCACCTATAGAGCCAGAAAAGCCTCAGACCCGAAGTCAGGTCCCCAGTTCCACTCTCAAGTGTTCTTTCCAGAAGAGCAGAGGCCTGAACAAGAACAAAGGACATTAAGATACACCCCCTTGGACCCTCCCCACTCATGATCTCCTAAACTGAGATCAAGGGCAGAGCAACTTGAATGAGGTGAGGCAGGAAGGCTCTCCCTCCTGAGTACTAGGCTGGCTTCCACAAGGCCAATGTGGAAAAGGGGATGCAGATCCCAGAGCTCTGCCTGCTGCCCTGACTCCTCCCTCCAGCCCAGCCCAGCCTGCGGGTGTGGGGGGCGGGGGAAACCATGCCGCAAAGCCAGTTATAACCACAACCACAATGACAGAGAAGCTAACATTTATTGGGTGCATATGGCACGCCAGTTCTGTGCTTTACATGCACCTAAATCTTCACCACATTTTTTAAGACTATTGTCCCCATTTTACAGAGGGAAAAACTGAGAAGTAGAGTGCAGCTTATACGCAGGGGAGCTTGGGTTTGAACCCAGGCTTTAGCGCAAGACTCCAGAGCACTCTTAACCCTTCAGTGTCTGTACGATCAGGGGCGGGTGACACCTTCTCTCCTCCTCTCCGTGGCCGTGGAATGGGATACGTGCATGTGTAAGCGAAGGGCGTACTTGTACTCCAACACCCAGCACAGAGTGGCACACAGCACATTGTATTAAACGTTTGAGGAATAAGTGAGCGAACAAGTGTGTGCCCATAAATGAGTGTGATTTGGAGGGGTCTACTGAATCCTAGGAGAGTGTTCACATGTGATGCCTGCCGGATCTGTCTGCGTGCCTGCAACTGTGTGAATGCATGTATGCACGTGCCCTCTCCCTGCCGCCCTGTGTGAGCCCCATCGCTTTGCGTCTGGTGAGTGGGTGGTAGTGGGCGGGGCCTCCCAATTCCCCGGATGGTAGCCAGCTCTTCACCCTACTGAGGGGCAGAGAAGAGGGGCTCTGTTTCTAGCAGGGTAAGACAATGAGTATGTGGGTGGGGCTCCCGCCCCGACAGGACCCCCCCCCCCACTCTTTTGGGGCCAGCTGTTGGACCCTGCCTGAGTTGAACTGATCTTTCACTCAGTTATCTCTGTCTCCCAGGAGACCAGATCTCATAGCCCCAGGGAAAGTGCCCTTCTGCCAGTTCCAGGCTCTAGAAGGGGGAGTGGGAAGGGGGGGGGGGGAGGCGAGGCAGAGGGTGGGGGAGTGGGGCCGCAAAGAAGAGGCTGGTGGTGGGACCAGGGGAGGGAGGGCCCCAGTCACAGAATTTGCATCTTCAGTCACCAAAGCCCTGACTGATTTCCCAGTGAAATGAGGTGGGAGCAGGCCAACTTGAGGAGAGGACATTGGCCACTGGGTGCTTGCTCTAAGCTGCCCGGCCATACGGAGAAGTCAGGCTGTTCAGGGATGGGTGAGGGAGATGTCCCTGGGGATTCTCAGGGCCTTTACATGGAGGGAATAGAGACCTGGGTGGGACCCCAGGATCAGGTTGTTTCTTTGTCAGATCTGCATGCACGTCCCCTATGGTATGGGTATCTGACTGGGGTCTGAGGGCCTCACAGGTCCTTAGAACACAGGACTGAGTCTGCTGGTTTCTCTTTGGGATCTTCAGGTGCCTTGTGAGATTTTGAAGAATCGTGAGGAAGGTGACTGAAGATTTCTCTATGGGACTGAAAGTCCTCATAAGAGAGGCAGGGCTGGATAGGGTGCGGGTAGGAGTTCTTTGAGGCTGATGAGATCCCTATGAGATCTTGAGGTCTCCTGGCAGTGTAGATCTGGGGACACCATTTTATTTTTGTCTAACTTCCCCCTCCATGCCCAAAGGCTGAGGCTGTGGATGCAGAGGAGGTAGGGGTGAGGGTGCTGAGCTGGCAAACAAAGCCACCTGTGCATCCATCCTTCAGGAAGCTCTGAGCGCAACTGAGCTGGGAAAACAAACAGGACCAGCTGCTGGGGGGTGAGAGGGGGCTAGGAGGGGATTGGGACGGGGTGGGGGGACGCTGGGGGGCTGGAGCTGGACCAGAGAAAGGAGAAAGGAGGCTGGGACAGGGGTCCATAGCACAGAAAAGGGACAGGGATCCCAGAGTCCCATTCCAGCACATGAGGCAGGGCCACCTGACAGCCCCTTCCCCTCAGTAGGTCATTCTTCCCTTTCTCCATGACTTCGAGGCCCAGAGCCAGGGAGGGGTCTGGGGGATGTGGGGACCCTGAGAGAGGACTAGGCAACTGCCTATCGGTGGTCTTGGTGGGTGTGCCTATTTCTGAGAGAGCCGGGCACAGACATCTACAACTAGGGGGAGCAATGAATGGGCCCTACACACCATTTTCCTGATGAGGAAACTGAGGTATGCAGGAGGGAAGAGGCTGGCTAGTGCCTCACAGCTTCTTAGAGCAGAGCCAAAAGCCGAATTTAGGACTAGAAAAGGGGCGGTGTCCTTTTTCACCCAAAGGGTCTCCACCCCCAAATCCCATCTTGATTCCTAATTCTAATTTGGATCTCAGCTGTTATTCCTCCCCACTACTTCCCTGGCCTGTGAACACTCCCCCCCCCCCCCGCGCGCGCCCCTCCTGTAGAATGTGGTTGACCAGCTGAGAAACTGGAAACTGCCCACCTAGGTGGAGCCCCAATCTCAGGGCCGCGCCCAGGACCCCCGCCCCAGCTCCCGCAAACACACTGTCCATCTCAGAGACACCGGCGCACCTTCGAAGCTGACTCCCAGCGCCAGCGTCACGGAACAGCGCAGACGCACAGCCTGACGCACTCGCCACCCGCGCGCACCGCCCCTCCGACCTCAGCCCCCGACCAACTCCCTCATCCACCTCACCCCTCTTCGCCCGCTTCCTCCGGCGCGTCCCGCCCGCGCCTCCTGGTGGCCGAATCCAGAATTTCTGATAGCGATGGAGGAAGAGGGAGGGAAAGGGAGGGAAGGAGAGATTCAGGTTCTCACCTCCCACCATGTCCAGGCAAAGTCCAAGGGCCAGGACACGAAGAATCCAGGACTGGCTCTTGCCTCCCTCGATAGTTTGTACTTCTTTATGGATTTGGGGAAAGTATACCCTATTTGTGTTTCTCCAACCACTGCCCACCAAGGGTAGGGAATCAGGGAATTGGCATGGTTCTGACCCCGTCTCCAGTCAACCCCATATGGTCGTCCTTGCTGTGACTCAAATATTACTAACTGTGCTTTACTTCTCAGTTTTAGGGCACTTTATTCTTCGCATTCACCTTCACACACCTTATGATCCTCAATAGCTATTCCTTACCAATGAAAAGAGAGACCCAAGGGAGGCTCCAGTGGCTCCCAGCGCTTGTTCTCAGCACTCCAGAATTTGTGTATGTGTGCGTGGGGGGGGGGGGGAGTTGGTAGAGTGCGCAAACCATTACCCTAGCTCTCTCACTGGGTAATTTCCTCTACTCCTCTTCCCCTCCCCCCAGACATATGGCCCAGCCTGACCACTTTGTTGCCTCACTCACTCATGTTTTATTGAGCACCTACTATGTGTCCAGCACCATGCTGGGTTTGAGGATAACAACAGGACTGACACAGCCCCTGCCTCCTTAAATAGAGCTTACACTCTAGCAAGGGAGATACTCGGTACAGCCATAAACACACATAAACAAAAGAGGAAGACAACTTTAGAGTGACAAACGCTGTAAAGAAAATAGGGTGAGGGGTGCTTGGGTTACTCTGTCGGTTAAGCCTAGGGCTTCAGACGTCAGCTCAGGTCATGATCTCACGGGTTTGTGGGTTTGAGCCCCGCATCAGGCTCTGTGCTGACAGCTCAGAGCCTGAAGCCTGCTTCAGATTCTGTATCTCCCTTTCTCTCTGCCCCTCTCCCATTCCTGCTCTGTCTCTCTCTGAAAATTAAATAAAACATTTTAAAAAAACAGAAGAAAAGAAAACAGGGTGGTATGATGAATAGTAAATGCCAGGAACAGCATCACTCAGGAGGTAATAAGGAAGCCAGCATGCCAAAGTCTTTGACTAAGACACTCCAGGCAACAGGAACAGCAAATGGAAAGGCCCTGAGGTGGAAGTGAGCTTTTGGCAGTTGGGGGAAAAGATGGACGGTCAGCATGGCTAGCCTGCCAGGAGCTGGAGGTGGCTGCGTCTGGCCTATGAGTCCTTTTAGTCACAGGAGGCTGAGTGGCAAGAGGACTGGCTTTGGAGTCAAAAGGTTTAAATTCTAATCTTGCTTCGACACCGGTTTTGTGAATCTGGCCAAAGGTTGGCACACCCCTGACCCTCAGTTCCCACATCTGTATATCCAAGCCTACCGCTCTCCACTGTTGTTGAGTCTATAAAGAAAGCACTTGGCTCATAGGAGCAACAAAATATTATTAGTTCCCTTCTCACTCACCCCTCCACTTCTGCTGGAATAGCCCCTCCATTAAGGAAAACTCACAATTCTGCCAGAAGTCTTTGTGCCTCATTGAGAGCTACGATGGTTGGGACATTCCGCGGTCAATTGTGAGGAAATGTCCTCCCTGGAGCCTCCCTTGGGTCGTCAAGCCTTTCCTCCTCCTTCTCTCCCTCCCACACTTCTCCCCCACACACAGGGCGCTGGGAATGAGGGTAAGAGCCTTGGCCCTTCACTCCCAACCAGAGCTCTCAGACCCGGGAGCTCGGTGTGGCGATTGGGAGAGTCGCGCTGAGGTTGAAATATTCTTTCTACCTACCACAGCGAGCCACTTCCCTAGCTACTATTATTTCTAAGCGCTTCGTAAATCCGCGCCCTCCCTTGGGCGGTTCGCTCTCCCTGAGTTCAGCGCCGCCTCGCGGCGAGTCCTGCGGGTGAAAACTCCGGGACCGCAGGGCCGGTTCTGGGAACTCAAGCTTGGGTGGAAAGGAGCCACAACGGGCCGATCCTCTGGGGAAAAGAGGACTGAGGGGCGTGAGGAAAGTCTCTTGCGGAAAGTCGTGTCTACCCTCCCTGCCCAGCGTGGCCCCAAAGAGAGGCCTTGACCTAGGCCTGAGGAAGAGGCGGAGTTTAGACGTTGGGAAGAACTCCCCGCGCCCTCCAGTCAAGAATTGGCGGTCTTAGCCGGGCGGCCCCAGGGTGACCTGGTATCTCCATCCCTAAGTGTCCGGGCCAGGGAGGGCGCGTTCTGCCCAGAGCTCGGGTGCGCCTTGCCTGGCTCAGGCCCCCAATAAAGAAAAAGCGGAGTCAGCCTCAGCTGTGGCGGGCGCGGGACGTGTGCCTCAGCACTTTCTATTGTAATCCCGGAGGGCTGGGGCCAGATTGGTGGCTTTGGGAAAGGCCTCGGCTCCCCAGAGGACACCAGAACTGACCGCAGCCTGCCCGCTGACTCAGCTCCCCCCACCCCAGCGGGAGGGAATGCGGGGAGGGGAGGCGAGGCCGGGTATAAAGCCCCGCACGCCCGGCCCGCGCGCAGCCTCTCCATTTTTCCGTCAGTACCGCGCTCACCCACCCGGTGAATACTCGGTGCTGGGGCAGGGTTTCTCCGGGGCGGGGGAGGGCGAGGTGAGGGAGAGCCTCTAGCGGCCCTGGTCCAGCCCCGCGTTCCTCACCCCCAACCCGGGTTGGGCGAGCCTGGGCCCCGGATGGGGGCTGAGGGACGCTGAGCCTTTGGTCCCACCCTTCTCTCCCCAGCGGCATGAGCAGCGCCCCCGCGCCGGGCCCGCCGCCCGCCAGCCTCACGCTCTGGGACGAGGAGGATTTCCAGGGTCGCCGCTGCAGGCTGCTGAGCGACTGCGCAAACATCGCCGAGCGCGGAGGCCTGCGCAGGGTGCGCTCCGTCAAGGTGGAAAATGGCGCGTGAGTGATGGTACAGGCGCGGCCAGGCTGGGTTGGGGGCCGCCGGGCTCCCCTGGCCTAAGCTCCGAGCCTGGGACCTCAGCTCTCAGCCCTCCGTTCCCCAGACTGTTAGCCTTGCCTGTGACTGACCAACATGGGAAACCCCTTGGCCTCCCAGAACTCCCCCATGTGCCACAAGACAAATCATGTGAACTAAAAGGATAAAGGCGAGAGGCAACCCTTTGTGGGAGCCCCGTGAGATGGGCCTGAACCCTGAAGGGGTTCCCAGTGTAGTTATTTCCTCCCCAGAGTTTTTCTCTGCGCAGCTAGATAGTTCTGCACTTGGTGTAACAAAAGACGCTAAATCTCTTCCTCTCGCTCCATCCTGGTCTCTGAGAGCCTGGGGCGCTTGGAGAGCTGAGACCTCTGATTATTGCAGGTTGTTGTTATCACAGATTGCCACCGCAGGTTGGGGGGTTCCTACACCTACCTTTGCAGGCACCTAAATCCTCGAGGTAGGAACCGTTGGTAGGTGATCTTCAGACCTGGAAAATTCCTTTCATCCTGGGGAGGCTAAGCTGGAAGCCTGGATCCCTGAAACCCCAGATAGCAGCTATATACGGTCTTTAGTTTTTCTAGAGGGGCCATATTGCCATGTGCTGTGTACGTCAGGGTAAGGACTTGGGGTTGGAGAAAAAAGATGGGGTTCTCAGTCTTTTCGATCACAGTAATCAAGGTGGGGACAGAGGAAGGAGTGAGCCTGGGGCAGATGCCTCCCAGCTTTCTTTGTCTTTCCCCAGTTGGGTGGCCTTTGAGTACCCTGACTTCCAGGGACAGCAGTTCATTCTGGAGAAGGGTGACTATCCTCGCTGGAGTGCCTGGAGTGGCAGTGGCGGCCACCACAGCGACCAGCTGCTCTCCTTCCGGCCAGTGCTCTGCGCAGTAAGCACAGCCTTCCCCTTCCCCTTCTGCTTCCTACCTCCTCACTCCAGACCCTGACCCCACGATGACACCTCATAAAGGCTGTCCATACAGTGTATGGGAATGTGTAAACACAGTTCCTAGATGAGTGGTAGTGGCATTACTTCCAGAGCCAGAAGAGTCCCTGAAAGTTGGGACAGTGGACCTCAGTCAGGTGCCAAAAAAATCAGCACCACGGACAGCACCAAGCCCATGCATGTCTTGAGCACCCATGTTCCTCACATCATGTCGTCCACACCTGTTAAAGAGTGCTTCTGCCATCACACAGTCCTGTAAGGTTGGGACGGCTGCTGTTAGCCTCATATACAGGTATGGAAATGGGGCTCAGAAGGGCAAAGTGACTTGCCCTCGGACACAAGGGTTAACGTGATGAGACTAGAACTCAATTCAGGGATCATTGTTGAGAAGAGATCAATCTCTGTGTGTGTGTATGTATGTGGGGGAAGTGTTGGCAATGAATCAAATGAATCACTGGACAGGAGGATCTCACTTCTCACTTGTGCTGACTTAGGTACCCTACTGTTGAGGCCTGGGGCTGAGAGGTAGAGGGCAAAGAGCAAATGCTGACTCAGCCTAGCTTCTATATTCCAGGAGGGGAAGGCCCTAGGACTATGGAAGCCCAGACTCAGCCAACACTGATGCATGGCCTGTATGTTATGATTCTGCCATCTGGCACCCCTCAGTTGGGCCTTACCCTATGAGAGGCTGTTCCCAAGGTGCTGCACAGGGGATTGAGTAGTCAATGAGGCCCTTAGGAAAACTGCCTTGGTTCATGGGCCAAATTTCTCTCAGGTTCCCTGATTTTCCTTCTGCAAAGAGGTCCAGATTACAAGATGCTCTCTAGTCCTGACATGGAAGGGTTTCTGGGAAACCCTCAGTCTCACCATCTCAACCCAAAGCCATAGAAGGGACTAGGCGAGGGACTTCTGAGCCTCCCAGCTTCCTAGCCTGCTATGGACCTGATGGAGTGATCTTTGGGAATGCTTGTGGAGCCAAAGTGTCTGCAGAGCTTGTGTTGGGTGGCAAGGTGGGGAGAGTAGGGCTGAGAATGTACCCATTAATACCTCTTTGGAGGGCCTAACCTGACCACTCCCACCTTCCTGTGCTTCAGAATCACAGTGACAGCCGTGTGACCTTGTTTGAGGGAGATAACTTCCAGGGCTGCAAGTTTGAACTCAGTGATGACTACCCATCCCTGCCCTCCATGGGCTGGGCCAGCAAGGATGTGGGTTCTCTCAAAGTCAGCTCTGGAGCGTGAGTCCCAGGACTGGAACAGGGAAGATGGGAAGAGAAGGGAGGCAATGGAGACCAGGGAGGGGGGTTGGGAAAGGTGATGGGGTGCTAAGAGACATAGTAAAGAGATGCTGAGTACTGGGGGACCAGGAGAAGTGAGATGATGGAGACAGACTGGGGGGGGGGGGCAGAGAATAGGAGAATAAGAGTCAGAGAGCCAATGTGGGGCTAGAGCAAGGGATTTTTAAAAAGATGGATGAAGAGGCAATGGAGAGTGGGAATAGGGGAGAGAGATCATTGCAGGGAAAATTGAAGCAATGGCATTGGAGCTAGGGGCTGGGGCTGCGAAAGGGGGGCTGCTAATGGGAGACATTGGTGGGGGTGGGGGCAGAGCCTGCTCACCACCCTGTGATCTCACTGGCCTAGGTGGGTGGCCTACCAGTACCCAGGCTATCGAGGCTACCAGTATGTATTGGAGCGGGACCGGCACAGTGGGGAGTTCCGAAACTACAGTGAATTTGGCACACAGGCCCACACTGGGCTGCTGCAGTCCATTCGAAGAGTCCAGCACTAAGCTCCACAGCCCTGACACCTCCCATGAGGACCCTCAATAAAGGTTCCTGAACCTGCCTGCCCCTCTTGCCTCTTTCTTGGTGTCTTGCGTTGTGATCTTCATCCTAATCCTTCTGAAGGTCCTTCCCTGTCAACCTGACTCTTCCCTCAGGCTTTGGGATTGTTGACTATGAAGCATAAACTGGCTTAGGATGTATGTGGCTAGATCCCGACAGGGCTGAGAAAATGGCTGTTAAGAACCTTGGGCATCCTGTTAAAGACAACCAGTCCCACACCTCTCCCTGATAAAGGCCAATCAGCTTGGTCCAGGTGTACCATAGCACACACATGGTGCCTTTGCCATCCTCTGGTTTGGGTGCACACAGTCCTATCACAGCGCTCATAGCTGAATTCCACCCACCTGGGCCAGGCACCAGCATGCACGGCAGGACCTACTTAACCCTATGTGGAGCTCAGTTGGATTCTTCTCTAACCCCCCGGAGTTTGTCTTCTAGCCTGGCTCCCTATCCAACTGAGTAAAGCCTGCACCCTTTTCCTAGCTTTATAGAATCTCTGTCTGATAGAGAAGCAACACTGTAAAAGGATAAATGAGTGGGAAATTCCACTGCTTCCCAGGGCCTTTGAAAGGGGAGACTTTCTCTCAGTGGAACCCCAGACCCTTTGTCTGAATAACAATCCCTTCGAGACATTGAGCTCCAACATTTACAAAGCATTTTTATGGACCTCCTCTCAGCTGTTCCCAAGAACCCTCTTCATTCTTCCTCTCTCTCCCCTCTCTTCAGAGGGTTGGTCAACTGCAAAGTCTACCCCACAGCCACTGACCACAATAAGCCTGGTTTCTGGAGTGGTGGCAGAAGACCATAGCCATGTAGGGGCTGAGTGTGGTAGCAGAGCCCTTGGCACCAAAGCAGTTTCTACCCAGTTCCCTCACTGGCCCAGTTAATGATACCCTTAGTCTCATAAGCAGGGCCTTCAAGGCCCTGGGGACTCCCCTCACTCTGTCCTTCAGGGATGCTTGTGTTTTCAAGCCCCTAATTGACCTGTCAATGGGGAGAAGTGGCCCAGATCATCGCCCAAGCCCAGGGAAGATAGGGAGAACAGTCAGACTTGGACATGAGCCATTCCGAAGGGCCCAGCTGTGCAGTCAGTCATCTGCTCCCTTAGAAAGAGCCCTGGACCAGGGGCGCCTGGGTGGCGCAGTCGGTTAAGCGTCCGACTTCAGCCAGGTCACGATCTCGCGGTCCGTGAGTTCGAGCCCCGCGTCAGGCTCTGGGCTGATGGCTCGGAGCCTGGAGCCTGTTTCCGATTCTGTGTCTCCCTCTCTCTCTGCCCCTCCCCCATTCATGCTCTGTCTCTCTCTGTCCCAGAAATAAAAAAAAAAAACAAAAACAAAAACGTTGAAAGAGCCCTGGACCAGAAGTCAGAACACCTGGGACGCAATAATGTAGCACCCGTGAACTTCTACTCCCTCACCTGTAAACTGGGGCTACTGATCCCTGCCTTGTCTATCTCACAGTGTTGTGAGGATTCAAGGAGAACCCACTGAAAATGCTTGTGGTGTTATGGAAAAGCACTGGGGCAGTCAACATAGGGCTCTCATTCCCTTGCACTACCCCCCATCCCACCATCCATGGATCCTAGGGTTAAGTCGGGAGAGCATGGGACAAAATTCTAAGTAGGGTATGAATGCTGCTTTATACCCGGATGAGTTCTAGAGTCCATGGCCCCTGTTGCATTTGATTCTCCTAACACCTTCCATACTTCATCCATTTCACCAACGAAGCTGGGCTGTCTGAGAGGGAGAAGGTTTGATGAAGCCATCCACTTAAATGGTGACAAAGTCAGGACTTGAACACAGGGCTCCTGACCCCAAATCCAGACTGTTAAGGGGAGGCTGACCTGAGCTGTGGCTAAAAGCCTCAGCAGAGCCCCAAACCTCTTTGGGTTCCAGAAGAGCCTGGGGTTCCTTCCTGGTCCTAAATGTCCCCTTGGGGGATGGTAATAGTAACAATAGCTAAATGTATATAGAGCCTGTCTGAGTGTTCAGCACGGGTTATGTAAGCCTTGTAATTCTGTATGGTAGGTACTGTAATCCCCATTTTACAGCGGAAGGGACTAACTTCCCCAAAGTCATACAAGTAAGAAATGGGGGAATTGGAGTTGAACCCAGAACTCAGACCAACTGGCTTCAGAGCCCAGCAGTCTACCTCTCCACTTCCTGCTTTGCAAGGGTAGGCAGTGGACAAAGGGAGATCTAGCATCCACCATCAGCTAAGCTGCCCTCCTTCTAGGAGGGTCTGTGGCTTCTGGGAGGAGTCAGCAAGATGGCTGTAGGGACTGCCAGCGTGAACTTGAATAGGACACTCCCGATTTCTAGGTCTTAGTGTCCCCACCTGGGAGTTGAGAGAGCTAATATTTGCTTCAGGCTTTGTCAACATGAACCTTCTAGGTTTTCCTGGACCTAGGGGTCCAACTCTGCTTCCCACACTGGAAACTAAGGAGTATGGGATGCAGAGGCCAGGCTAGAACTGAGTGTTTCCACCTTTCCAACCTCCTCCCACTCTAGGCAGGTTGATGGTCAGCAGAACCCTGTGGGACTGGCACCCAGCCAGCTCGGAGGAGGATGCAGGAGAAGGCTGCCTGGGACTCATCCATTGGCTGCACTCGGCCAAGGCCAAAGGGGATGAAGGAGGTCTTCTCCTTTCAGGCGCAGCCAAGACCCAAGGGCAGGGTCAGGGATGGGGTGGGGGGACACCTCGCAAACTCTTTCCAGAGCTCACCTACTCCTCTAGTACCTAAGTCTTCAGTGAGGTGGAGGCACAGAGCCTGAGCTGTTGATCCCTCACCAGTCTGGAGCTGGGATGTCTGGATAGACCCCCAACTCTGAGCATCTCTCCCTTCTGTCTCAGCCTTCTGCTGAGAGCATTATGTGGGTGAACCTCACTGCCTCCCCACTCTCTCAGCTCTGACCTCCTGCCCCTCATTTTCTATCTAGGAAAGAAATATGAAGGCATGAAGGAAAGAGATTGGGACCTCAACCCAACCCCTAGGCCCTCCCCTCTTGTGAAGCCCTGGGTTTGGTCCCCAGGGAGGATCCTAACCTCTTATGTTTGCTCCCCCCAGATTCTTCATCCACATCCTGAAGCCCCATCTCTCTTCCTTTAGGATCCTCTGGCATCCTGAGATCTCCCATTTCCCCCTGGGCTCTGCCTCCCTCACTCCTCCTTTGCTCCTTCTGACTTTTGCACCCTCCATCAGCAAAGATGAACACTCCAGCAGTTACAGCAAGTGAGGAATGAGCAGGGGCCCTCCCTGCTGAGCCCCCAAAGTTGGACTTCTCAGCCATCCTCAATCAGGCACCCCTGGATCATGGATTCTGCAGGAGACTTGCCCACTCCAATCAGTGTAACCTGAAGCCCCAGGTCTCCTCATCTCTTGGGCACAAGCAGTGTCCGTTTGGACAGTAGCCACCAGGTGCTGCATGGCTGCAGCGGGGCTCTTAGTCCAGAGCCTCATCTTCAGCCAGCATCCCTCCTTAGCTAGGCTCTCTTGAGCCAGGAAGCCCCACAGAGACTCCAGGCCACTTGGGAACCACATCTGCTTTGCTAATACACAACCAGCATCTTTGGAATCGATTTCAGCTTCCACAACTCCTCCCGCCCTGGGTTGGGGGCCTTAGACAGTACACAACACTGTTTCCACCCCTTTCCTCCTGCTAGAACAAGTTACCAGTTGTTCAGAGAGAACCAGGATGAGAGTAGTTGTGAGGGTGGATAGTGGGCTGGGGTGAGGGGAAGGGGATGGATGGAAGAGCTATAGTTTGGGGAGGAAGAGGAGCCCACCACATGCCACAAATTAGGAGCAAATGAATGAGAAAAAGAGAGACATAGGAAAGAGAGAGAGAGAGAGAGAGAGAGGAAACAGGAAGGGGGATGGCATAGAAGAGACGAGATGAGGAACGAGAGACCTAGAAAGGGGGAGAAGGGGCAACCCACTTGAAGTTGTGGGGGGAGACGGCCCCGCGCTGGCCTAAAGGCCCGGGAGATCTGGAAAGGCAGGGAACAGGCCAAAGCAAGAGGGAAACAGGGAAGGAGATCGGGTCTCCAGGGAAGAGTAGAGAGCAGGCGAGGAGGAGTAGGGAAGAAGGCGCTGGGAGGAGGAGGGGGCGGAGATAAAGGGAGCAACTGCTGCCCGGCCGGGAGCGGAGCGACAGGCGAGAGGGAGGGAAGCGGAAATTTAAAAGTGAAGATGGAGATAACGCAGCCTGGAGACGGGAACCCGGGCGGGGGTGGGGGGAGGAAGGGGGAGGAGAGCGGAGCCGAGATGGGGGCGGGAATGGGCGGAAGGAGGGGCTGTGGCCCCGGGGGTCCGAGGTGGGCCGGGTACTCTGCCCCTTCGCTGTTTGCTGAGAGTCACGGAGGCGGAAAAGAAATGCGCTCCCGACCCCTATCGGAGCGGGAGGCCCAGGCCCATCCCCCGCGCGTCTCCCGGGTTGCGGGGCGCTGGGGGCTGCTGGGTGCGCTTGGCTGCGGCGCGGCGCGTCGGAGACTTTATTGCGATGGGGCGATAAGAGGGGCGGGGGCGGGGTCCGGGGGGCCGAGGCAGCAGCGCTTTAATTAAAACGGAAATTGCGGCCCCTGCCCGCGCGGGGGGCCGGAGGGTTCCAAGCAGCCTGGTAGCTGGGAGCATCGCTCCAGGACCCCCTCCATCCCCCGCCACACCCGGGCAGCCCCCTCCCGCCAGGCCCTGTCGGACCTGTTCCGTCTTCTTCTCCTTGTCACCCGCGGTTGCCTCCGGCGGGGATCCGTGCCCCGGAGCGCAAAGCCTGACGCTTCCCCCCTTTCTCATCCCCCCCCCCCACCTCCCACCACCCAGTCCCTGGCGGCGATGAGACAGAGCGGCGCCTCCCAGCCCCTGCTGATCAACATGTACCTGCCAGGTACCAGGGACCAGCCGGGGGCTGGAGGCACCGGGACCTGGGGCCGGAAGTTTGGGCTAGGGCAAGGGAAGGGGTTGCTGGGGTCCAAGGGAACGGGATGCGGTCCAGACACTAGGATTGCTGGGAAGACTGAGCAATCTAGGGCACTGGGGGACCTTAAAGGTAGATGGAGAGGTTTGGGGTTTTAGTGCGAGGTCTAAGGACTCCAAGTGAGCAGATTGGGAACCTGGGAGGCCGAGGGCGGGAGCTCAGGGGCTGAGAAAGCCTGGTACGGGGAGCAGAGGTCTTCGGTGTGGCCGGGGACTGACTCCGTGTGCGTTCGGCGTTGGGAGGCTGTGGTCCGCTGAGCGTCGCCCCTGCGCCCTCGTGGCTCCTCACCTCCGTGCTCCGAGCGTTCCCACCAGCCCAGCCTTCCAGGCGCCCTCCTCTCCTCTCCGATGGGCTCCGGGCGCTCCCGCTCGCCAGGCGCACTGCCTGCTCGGCTTTATAAGGCTCCCGCCGGCCCGTTCGGAAAGCGGATTTCCTTTTTCCTGGACGCGTTTCCTGACTTGGGCGTTATGGAGGGGCTCCGCGCGGCGCGCGCCCAGGCCAGGCTCCGGGAGGAGGAGCTGGCGGCTTGAGCCCCCAGCCTTGCACCCAGGAACCAACCCCCAACACCCCCACCTTCCCGAGCCTTGGCCCGGAGCCCTTTCGGTCAAGTCCACAACCTCCGCCCCGGTCCTCCTGACTGTTTTTTCCCGCTGCTACAGATCCCGTCGGAGACGGTCTCTTCAAGGATGGGAAGAGCCCGGGGTGGGGGCCCCTGAGCCCGGCGGTACAGAAAGGTAAGCTGGCCCGCGGACTGGGGGCGGGGGCGAGGACAGTGGATGGAGGCCGGGGCATCCTAAAAGGACGGGCGCCACCGGCCACCCGATCGGAGGGTGGAAGCGATGTGTACTGCAGAGCTCTGGAAAGGGAGGGTGCAGGCATACTGTGGAGGCCGAGGAGAGGGGGCATGCACTTGGCTTTTGGCTCCAGCATATTCCAGGTCCCAGGGCTGGAGCTGCAGACCAGGGCAGAGGGAGAGGATCCTAGCCCTTGGCCTTTTCTGCTGCAGGGCCAGGACCCAGGTGCTTGGTGTCCTTTCCCTATTGGCAGCAGGAGCACAAGGCTCAGGACCTCTGGGCACGGGGACCCCGATAATTACTCCCTGGCCACTCCAAGCCTCCTCACCACAGCACCGGGCCAGCACCTACCTGCCTCACTGGCCCAGGCTGGCGAGGCTGTGGGAGCCAAGTCTGCTAGGCTTCGTTTCCCCACCCAGTTCCGCACGTCTCTAAATTACTCTAGGTTTTGCCTTGTTGGTCTCAGAGCCTGGCTGGCCCTCCCGCAAAGCCTCCCCAAAGCCCCCCACCTCCCCCCTCCTCTCTCCTCCCCCACCTTCTTCTCCTCTCCCCTTCCCCACCTCAGTACCCTGGATCTCACCAAGTCACGGTAACCACAAAGACAAGGTTGGCAACTGCTTTACCCAAAAGGAAACGTGATTTCCAACAAGAATGGGTTTCCAAGCTTCTGATGTCGGTCTGCATCAGTGCCAGCTGCACGTTTTCCCCCAAACCTTTCCTTGTTTCTGACCCTAAAGCTCCTGACCTGAAGTCAGGCAGCTACTGGCTGCGCTGGTGTGGAGGGATTGGGGTTGAAGTGAGGGTGAGTAGCAGGTCTGCGTTTAGAGCGAGGGGTTGAGAAAAGAAGAGAGGTCCCACCAGACTTGATTGGAATCAATCATCAGACTACTCGAAGGAACACTCCCCCCCCCCCTTTTTCCCCTAAAAGAGAGTGCGAGGAAGTAATTGTATCAAGATTTTTCTCCCCCTTGTCCGACGGAGCCTCCAAAACAAGGGAGTGGAAATTCTCAGGCAGCCCTCTGTCTCCTCGCCGTCGTATCTGGGAAACACCTACTGGCCGCTTCCAGCAAATCCTGAAATCAGGACTGGGCCGAAGAGCCCGGGAGATGGCCAAAGATAGGGAGGAGGCAGGGAGCCAAGCACGGGCGGCTTCCCAGTCTCATCTCCTCTCCTCAGAGCTGTGCGTCAAGCCCCAGAGAAGTATAACACCTCCACCTGCCAGAATCCCGCCTGTTCCGAAAATGGGGACTCAACCCGAGTAGCTGTGCTGTGCGCACTGGGCAGTTGAGAAGGGTGGGGAGCCTTCAGAGTCTGACCGTCCTCGCGCGCACTGGGGGGCCACTGCCCCCATTCCTGTCTGACTGGTACCGCAAGAAAGCCAGCCTCCACCTCTTCTCCACTTTAGGCAGGGCCAGTCCGACTAACTGTACGCCTTTGGGGGCTAGGCCTTGTCTAGGGGCGGGGGTGATCCTGCCGCACTCCTGCCTCTTCCCTCTGGACTTTCGGACAAGGTCCAGCCGGGACGGGGCAGTCTAACGACCTGCAAAGACTACCCTGTGCGGTTGTGTGGGCTCCTCTCTGCTGAATAGGGGCGCAGGGCCAAGGCGGCAGTAGGGGCTGCTATTCGGCCCCTGCTGGCCTGCGAGAGAGCCGCTGCTGCTCCCACGCAAAGGAGGCTGTGCTTCGCCCTGCCCTCCTCCCCAATTCTCACACACCCAGGCTCCCGCGGAGCTGTGTCCTCCTCGGTGGGAGCCGTATTTCCATTGTGCAAAAGCGCGGTATGCGCTAAGGACCGCTCGGCGGATCAGCCCCTCCCTGGCCAGCCGCTGCAGCTGCCCCCAGCTACCCCGCTGGCCGCGCCCGTTCCCTCCCCGACGCCGGGTCCCACCCGGCCGGGCCGGTCTCCCGCCTCACCTCTTCCCCTACCTCCTGCTTCCCCCATCCCGCCTGCGGCTGACAGCCCCGTCCCTACAGGCAGCGGGCAGATCCAGCTGTGGCAGTTTCTGCTGGAGCTACTGGCGGACCGCGCCAACGCCGGCTGCATCGCGTGGGAGGGTGGCCACGGCGAGTTCAAGCTCACGGACCCAGACGAAGTGGCTCGGCGCTGGGGCGAGCGCAAAAGCAAGCCCAACATGAACTACGACAAGCTGAGCCGCGCGCTGCGCTACTACTACGACAAGAACATCATGAGCAAGGTGCACGGCAAGCGCTACGCCTACCGCTTCGACTTCCAGGGCCTGGCCCAGGCCTGCCAGCCGCCGCCCGCGCACGCCCACGCCGCCGCCGCGGCCGCAGCCGCCGCCGCCGCCGCCCAGGACGGCGCGCTCTACAAGCTGCCAGCCGGCCTCGCCCCGCTGCCCTTCCCCGGCCTCTCCAAACTCAACCTCATGGCCGCCTCGGCCGGAGTCGCGCCCGCCGGCTTCTCCTACTGGCCCGGCCCGGGCCCCGCCGCCACCGCCGCCGCCACCGCCGCACTCTACCCCAGCCCCGGCTTGCAGCCCCCGCCCGGGCCCTTCGGCGCGGTGGCCGCCGCCTCGCACTTGGGGGGCCACTACCACTAGACGGGGCGGCCGGGTGCCGCGCGCGCCCTCTCCCAGGCGCCCCGCGGCCTCGCTGGATCCCGTCCACACCCCGGGGCAGGGGCCCGGAGCCTCCCCCCCACACCGTTCCTTTGATCTCAGATTTTACTTCATCGCCGCCCCCAGCCCCGACGGAAGGGACCTGAAGCCTCCTCAGTCTTCTTTTAACACTGGATTTGCCACCACCCCCAGCTGTGACAGTGGCCTGCCCCCACTTCCTTTAACCTCCTTCTTCTAGACCCCAGACCACGAAGGGGGTTCTCGGACCTCCCCGTCTTTTTCTGCCCTCCACCTGTCCTTTGGCCTGGCTCCTGAAAGCCCCCTCCATTATGACCCCTCTCTTTCGAATTCCAAACCTTTTCTCATTTTTTCTCTCCCCCACCAAGCTGCCCCACCCCAGCATGATGGAGGCCTCACACCGTCCACCTGCTCCTCCACCGCCAGGGCTTCACCGGACTTGGTGAGGGCCACTGCCCCTGTGACACATCTAGGTAGCTTCTGGGCCCCTTTCCTCCGCCCCCGCCCCCCACGCGCAGGATGGCCTGGTGTGTTTCTATTCCCTTCCCTTCTATTAAAGCTCCCGAGCTCCCTACTGTCTCCTCTCTGTGTTCTTTGCTGCACCAAAAGGTTTTTTCAGAGGGAAAGGAAATGCCCGGCTCAGGCCTGGCAGAGAAGCGTCAGGAGGAAGAGTTGGAGAGAATGAAGGCAAAGCAGGCTTGGGTGCTACCAGAGGAGAGAGAGGAGCCCCTGGAGGGTGGGCTCAGCCTAAGAGGGAGACTGACCTGCGGCAGCCCCACCCTCCACCGAGCAGAGGACCCCAACGTGCCTCACCCTCCCTTCCACCTGCCTCACCCTCCCTTCCACCTGCCTCACCCTCCCTTCCATCTCCACCTGCTCAGTCACCCCACCCCATCTGTCTTTTTTTTTAATGTTTATTCTTGAGAGAGAGAGGGAGAGCACGAGTGGGGAAGGGGCAGAGAGAGAGGGAGACACAGAATCCTAAGCAGGCTCCAGACTCCAAGCTGTCAGCACAGAGACCTAGGCACTGCTCCAACTAAGCAACGGGGAGATCACGACCTGAGCCCAAGTCGGAGGCTTAGCCGACTGCATCCCCCCAGGAGCCCCCCGACCTATCTTTTAAAAAAAATGTTTATTTCTGAGAGAGAGAGAGAGAGAGAGAGAGAGAGAGAGAGAGAGACGAGCAGGGGAGGGGCAGAGAGACAGGGAGACAGAGGATTGGAACCAGGCTCCAAGCAGACAGCAGAGAGCTGGATGCCGGGCTGGAACTCAAAAACGGGGAGATCATGACCTGAACCAAGTCAGACGCTTAACGGACTGAGCCACTCACTCAAGCGCCCCCCACCCTGTGTAATATTTACACCATCTCAACTTTTCCTCAGTCTCTCCAGCTCATCTTCCCCACCTCCCCTCGCCTCCCCAGCCTACACTCACTTTGATTTTCACACTCACTCACAACCCCCCCCCCGCGCCCCTGTATCTCCAACGCCATCTTTCCTCTGGATCAGCCTCCTTATTTTCAGAAAGAGGGACACCCCTTCGAGCCCGCGGTCCGCTCCCGCCCCTCCCAGCGGTGGCTTGCGGCGGCTCCCTCCTTCTCGCGGGTGGCGCGCGCCCTCTGCTGGTGAGATCCGGGTAAGCCAGGGCCAGGTTTTGCAGCTAAACCCAAGCTTAGCTTGGTGGAACCTCAGGTGTCTCACCCTAACCGAGGACTGGAGGACTCCGAAGCTTCCAGCCTTCCTTTGACCTTCAGAGAGGAGGGCAAAGGGGGAGCCCTAGCCCTACATCCCTAGGAAGTTCTGGAAGTGACTCAAGTGGGTCATTCTGGATGAGCCCTTTTCCTCACCACCTGAAGGCCCTCCTGAATGCTGCACCCATGGAACCATGACCCTCCTAATATTTCTGCGCCTTTTACAAAAACTGTTGGCAGGAAAACTTCCTTCGCGTTTCCTTAGATGAAAATGACACCTGGGTAGGTGCGTGAAGTGATGACCGCGGCCTTGGGCTGCACACGAAGGCCAACGTTCCCCTTCCACCTAGTCTTGGTGCTTCTATCCCAAGCTTCCGGCAGGTTGTTGGGAGAACACCCTGGGCTCCCGCCAGGAGGCTGAGACTTCCCTGTGCCCTGTGGGCAGGAAGGAGAAATGCAGGTGGAAGGCAGGACAGCTAAGTGCAGGGAGGGCTGGAATGCTTTCCCCCAAAAAGTGCTGATGAAATCCTCAAAGGCCACCCAGGGAAAGTCTTCATTCTTTTTCATTTTATTGTCACTTGATATTTTCCTGGTTTTCCGAATAACACATACTCAGCATAGAAAATTTGAGAAATACACACATTAGGCCTTCATTAAGCATGTGTTGGATGAAGAGTGTGATGAAACATGGGGGAAAAAATCACCTACAGTCCCACTGCACAGAGGCCACTATTTTTTTTTATTTTTTTAACGTTTATTTATTTTCTTGAGACAGAGAGAGAGACAGAGCATGAACAAGGGAGGGTCAGAGAGACAGGGAGACACAGAATCTGAAACAGGCTCCAGGCTCTGAGCTGTCAGCACAGAGCCCAATGCGGGGCTCAAACTCACGGACCGTGAGATCGTGACCTGAGCCGAAGTCGGGCATTTAACTGACTGAGCCACCCAGGTGCCCCATAGAGGCCAGTATTCATAACTCTTTGACATAATCTCCTTCTTTTTGCTATGGCTTTTAGAATTTAATGGTATCCTACTGTAGTCGCCTAATATTCTGGCATAAACATGTTCCATCATCATTATGCTTCTATATACTATAAACTTCATGGGTGGAAGGTCAGGCTCGTGTATTCCATGGAGCAGATGAACCAGGGGATGAGTCCCACCACCAGGGGATGAGGCCCTCAGTGACTTGGAGGGACACGCAAAAGGCCTCTTTGCAGGGGGCAGGAAGCTGGGAGGGAGGAAGAATTCATCTGAGAGCCAGACCAGGATCCAGAAAGATCTGGGCTGCTAAGAATTGTGGGCTAAATGCAACAAGGTGAAATTTTTTGGCAAGGAGTGTGAAGTCTTGCTCTTAGATCTTTATTTTATATATATATTAATGTTTATTTTCTTGAGAGAGACAGAGACAGAATGTGAGTGGGTTAGGGGCAGAGACTGAGGGAAACACAGAATCCAAAGCAGGCTCCAGGTTCTGAGCTGTCAGCACAGGGCCCGCCATGGGGCTCCAACTCGCAGATCGCGAGATCAATACCTGAGCCAAAGTCGGCCGCTCAACCGACTGAGCCACACAGGCGCCCCGTTGCTCTTAGATCTTTAAATGAAAAGACAGGAGGCCAGAGTGTGAGGCATGGCAAGGAAGTGGCTCA
This sequence comes from Neofelis nebulosa, assembly GCF_028018385.1. Taxonomy (NCBI): domain Eukaryota; kingdom Metazoa; phylum Chordata; class Mammalia; order Carnivora; family Felidae; genus Neofelis; species Neofelis nebulosa. Next base: position 18,806,691 of record NC_080783.1, read on the forward strand.
GTAGAGCCTGTGTATAAGTTAGTGGCTTCTTAGTCAACACAACATTAAACGGAAGTCTGAAGGATGAAATGCAGAAAGACCATTGTGATCTGAGGATGCATTGATGGAGCTATGGCACCCAGGATGAAGGAAATGACCCACTTGCTCTAATGATTGTGCCCCCAGCATACAGTACACAGTGTTAGAGAACACTTCCAAGAAAACATCAAATGGAGAGTATACAGAATAGTGGGCTCAGTAAGTGAAAAGAAAGAATGTTGGAGAACCAACAACAATGAGAGATGTAGTCTGGAAATCAAACTAGGGAAAGGGACATGAGAGCGTCCTCAATTACTCAAAGAGCTGCCCTGTGGCAGAGAACCTGGATGTGCGCGACAGTATTAGGACAAGTGGTAGGAAGCTACGGGAAGACAAATCCCATCAGTCTGATCTAATGAAGCACCTCTGTCAGTACTCAGCTGCTCCTTCCTTGAGGGGTCGAGGGGGAGGTGAACAAGGTAACTTCTCCAATCTTGAGACTCTTGAAGTCCTGTGAGTGACTTGGTAAAGGCAGGATTTTAGGTGCCATTTGGAAGCTGAAGGGAGGTGTTGTTAGATTGGAGGATCTTCTTACCTATGAAATCACATCCTTAAAGCCCACCCTGCCCCTCTGTGTTTTCCTGCATGCAGAGCCAGTTTGGGAAGCTAAGATACAGGAGTGGGAGCAAGAAAACCTGAGTTCCAGTCCCAGTCTGGCAACTAATTTGCTATGTGACCTTTGGACAGTCACATCTCTTCTCTGGAATTCCATTCTATCTTATTAAATAGAGACTCAGCCAGGGATTTGCAAATTCTACTCTGTGGAACCTCAAAGGTCACCTGGGTTCCTCTCTGTTCCCCCCACCCCCCAAAAGTTGGAAAATGTCTTTCCAAGGTGATTTCTAAGATTGTGTCCAGCCCCAGCAACCCATAGATGGGTATTCTCTTCTCCAGGCCATCTTAGCACTGGCAATATCACTGCCTCCAAGATGTTTCCAAGCTTGAGTTACTATGCTCTTGGGATGACTCTACTCCCACCAGAGCCCCAAAGAAGCCACCCTCTTAACACACTTAGCTTCCTGATGATTCAAGTCTGTCTTCGTTAATGATTAACCCCTTGGTTCTTGGCCTTCCCAAGGTACTGATTCCAACATTTCTTCCCTTTCCCAATCCAGGGTCCAGCCCCTCTTGCATTCCCTGAAGTCTTGAGCCATTTCTCAATCTCCTAATTTGTGTCACTGGTAAAAATATGACTCACTCCCCACCCCGCCCCCTACACCCCATATGATTTTGCTCTCGAGTTTATAAAACACTTCCACATCCATTCTTTTATTGGTCCCCTCAAAGGTCAGGGAGGAAGACAGGGTAGGGATTGCTTCCCCCACTAGAAGGATATATAAACCAAGACCCAAGACATTAAGAGACTTTGCCAAAGTCTTGGGCTTGTTCTAAGACCTCTTGTCTTCTGGTTTCTCTCTCCCAAGCCTTTTCTCAGTGCCGATAGGTTTCTCCATCATCCTGAGTGGCTTTGATCACCTTGTTTTTAGGGTCCCTCCCACTGCCTGCTTTCCCTCCCACCACCTGCCAGGACTACACAGACCTGTGTCTCCTCTAGTAATGTGTGTTCCATGTCACCAAGCTCCACTTGCAGATGGAATCAGAAGCCCGACTAGCATGCGGCATGAGGACATCTGTGTTCGTGCTGCCTGATACCTGCACGGTCAAGGAGCAACAATGCCACCTAGGGCACCGAGGCTGACAGAGCACTTGCCCATATGTTGGCTCTGTTACCAAACGTAGTCATCAAAATGGGCTTCTGTGTTGTACTTTTCTTAGAGCCTTCTGCTTTTCTAGCCTTCGTCTTTTTTTCAACATGTCTCTAAAATGCACTTAACTTCAGCTTGTTCCTCAACCTATGTGTAATTCATCTCAAGTAGACTTACTGATAATAAAAATGAGCCCTACCACTCACTGAACCTGACTTTGCCAAGCTCTGCCCTATGCTAATGCTTTTCATGTAGTATCCCCTTTGATCAGGCCACCGCCTTGCAGGGTGGGGATGACTATCTCCATTTTCAGATGAGGAAGCTGAAGCTTAGAGAAATCAGGTGACTGTGATCCCAGAGCTCAAGTCCTCAGCATCTCTCTCCTGGAGAGCCTCTTCCTCATGCAGATATGACCTGCTGCTGTGCCCCCTGCAGATACACTTTTGTCTACCTGTCATAGCAGAAGACTATTGGTTATGAAGGGCACATTGATGGCTTGTCTTATGAGGGCCCTTATGAGTGCCCTTATGAGTGCCCTTATGAGTTAGGGCCTCTATCTGATAACAAATCAGAGACTGTTTTGTTGCCCCATTGTCTTTTGCAAGACTTCACCTTCCTGCTTATGTTCTTACAAGTTTGGAGTAGATCACGGTATGATGGGTGGGGCTGGGGGTCTGACTGCACCTTGGCTTTGGTGGCATTTCCTACCTCAGTTTTGTCAGTGTTATTTCTCCTTGACTCTCCTCTGTCTTGGGATGGTGGGTTTCATATGCAGAGGCAAGTGACCCACCATCCCATTGACTGTGACTTTCTCTCTCTGAGAATTCTATTTCCTTCTTTCCTGTCTTTGTAGACAAAGGCAACATAGTGTAATGGTTAGGATCAAGGGCTCTGGGGCTGGGCTTCCTGGTTTGGGGTGCTTGCTCTGTCCCTTGATAGCTGTGTGACCTCAAGCATGTTACTTTGCTACTTTGTGCCTCAATTACCTTATCTGCAAAATGAATATGATAATAACAGAACCTACCTGAGAGGGCTGAAAGATTAAATGATTATATAAGTACCTTGGTACATATATCAGTGTTTTCTATTAAAACAAATAAAAACCACACCAAACAAAGAAAGCACCTGCCTCTTCCCCCTGTAGTCCCAATCAGATGCCCCCATGTGTCCTGGGAGGAACTCGAGTGGCTACATCTACTTTTCTAGGCCAGTCCAGACCTTGTCCTGGACCTACCTGCTGAATTTCATCAAGAACCAGCCTCTTGACTGGTGATGGAGCCACACCGCAGGCACATGGGGTGGCCTCCCATACCCAGTGCATCCTCCATTTATTCTTGGGGTGAGACATAATCTAGAATTATAGGATCTCAGCTAATGTGATTTTGGAAATCCATCTATACTATTTGGAGACTTAGTTTTCTCTTCTAAAATGTGGACAATAGCAAGGCACCTGGGTGGCTCAGTTGGTTAAGCATCCGACTTTGGCTCAGGTCATGATCTCGCGACTGGTGAGTTTGAGCCCCATGTCGGGCTCTGTGCTAACAGCTCAGAGCCTGAAGCCTGCCTCGGACTCTATGTCTCCCTCTCTCTCTGCCCTTCCCCTGCTCACACTCTGTCTCTCTGTCTCTCAAAAATAAATAAACATTAGAATATGACTCAAAATGATACTATGTGTTGCTCGCAGGCCAAAGTGTTTAGAAGTGGATGTCCCTTCTTCATACTCTCTTCTTTCCTTCCTGCCATCTGGATTCAGATGAAGACTAGTTCCTGAAAGAAGGCAGAGCTACCATGTGGATGGATCCTGGTTCCTAAAACACCCATGGAGAGGTCATCCATTCACATGCATTAGACTATTCCTTGAAGTTTGGAAATTTTCTTGTTACAGCAACTAATATTACCATAGCGAACATTCAAATTGCATTTAGTCTTTACAACAATCTTTTGAAATCGACATTATGATTTCTCCCACTTTATAGATGAGGAAACTGAGGCACAGAGGGGTTAATGAAATCACACAGTGAAAAAGGCCAGAGCAGAATGTGCACCCAGTCTCATTTCAGAAGCAGTGAGTTCTCTTAACCATTAAGGATGCGAAAGAGCTTTATATGCTAAAGCTTCCTAGAAATAATAATAATAAGGGTACTATTTATTGAACACTTATGTGCCAGGCACTATTTAAAAAGCTTTACATTCATTTAATCCTTACAACCCTCTGGAGTTGGTTCTAGTGTTATTCCCATTCTGTAGATGAGGAAAACTAAGGCACAAAATGTTAAAGCATTTGCTTGGGGTCACAGTGCTGCTAAATGGTAGAGACGTGATTCAGACCCTAGCAGCCAAACTCACTCCTTCCCCCACCCTTTACTATCACCTCTGATGGAGGAAGGAGCAGATTCTAAGAGGCCCAGGAAGTGGCAGGATTATATGCCTAAACCCCAGCCCAACCCCAGGACAGGTTCCAATTCCAGCACTCACCATGGATTCCAGACAAATAGAGTGAGCCATAAATTACAGAAGTCTTGTGGCCAACTGTGTCCCTTACACTTATCTCAAATGACATGATAGAGTAGAAGGAGACCAAATGGACATGGATTCAAACCCAACCCTTGCCTACTTCCTATAGAATTGAGAAGGCTACTTACTCTCTCTGAGCCTCGGTGACCTCATCTGTAGAATGGAGATACTGATTATACCCACCTTGTTGGTTTGCTGCAAGGGCAGAGACTGTGCCTAAAGAATCTAGCACAGGGAGCTGTTTCATAGGTGTCATTCCCCCAGCATCAACCAGCTCAGAACAGAGATCTGCCCTGTGAGCTCAGTCTTCCACCAGTCTAATCCTCCAACGGTAGCCCAAGTCTCCTTCCATGAGTCAGGAGCTCCTTCCTTAATTTCCATGAGATTAGGGGAGGAAGAAGTAGTTAAAAGGAGGCTGGGAGGCCAGACCCTGAGCGTGAGCATCAGGTTCATTTTTTCTGAAAGAGGAGGACAAGTTGCTTAGCAACACAGCAGGAAGTTGTCAGGGACGCTTCAGGCAGTGCTGTCCTTTTTTTATTTTGCAGTATGGAGACATCTGAGGGAACACTAGATTGGGAAATGAATGGGACAAGTGGGAAACGGTCTGAGGTCGGATGGCAATCTCTGGGCCTCATCCTAGTTTCCGATAATCACCTTTCCAATACTCCTACCCTTTTCCCTTTTGGCACACAGAGGCAGAAAGACAAGTTCTGGGTCCATCTTGCACACATCTGTGCAATGACCATATCAGCAACCATGTATCTAAAGCTCAGGACCACCTTATATGTGTACTTCACTTTACAGTTTACAAAGCACACCCATAGACATAGTTTCACCTAATATTTACAACAGTTTCTTTAATTCATATATGACAGACAGGGGAGAAAAGTCTCAAGGTCCCAGTGAGGAAATAGCAGGGCCCAGGTTTGCTGCAAATCTCAGCATATTTCCACTTCATGTTGAAGCACGGATGTTTATACAAGCATCTACACACACATGTGTGTACACAATTCCATATGCTCACAGTCTGAAGGTGCTTCATGCCTAGTGTCCCTGTGCACCTATCCCCATCTCTGTTCAAAAAGAAGGTGCAATATGGAGGCAGGGTTCAGCTGTTCTTCCTTGCTGGCCCCAACCAGCCTGGGGCCAGGGGATCCCTGGAGTATGGAGTTTCAAGAGGGACTTGGCCTGCTGGCCCAAAGGCCTCAACTCAAGAATGTTGCTGGACTGGGCCTGGCTGGCACAAGTGTCTACATACCAGCAGCTGAAGCAAATCCCCTGGCTGGCATTCCATAGAGATGCACGTGGGTCCCACTGGACCCTTGCCTGCAGCAAGGAGTAAACACATGTCACCCAGGTTATAGATAGCTCATGGGAGGTCCAGGTCTCCAGAGCTCCCCACTGCCTCAGGGGCCAGCAGAGCTCATCAGAGCAGCTCCAGGCTCCTTTCTGGATTCTGTCTTGGTCCCTTATTCCATCTGTCAATATTTATTAATAGTGCTGACTACCTTAGCAATGGTTGTACCGTGACAACAGTAATATTGTCATTCCTGTTACAGCCATTTGATAGACACAAATTCAGATAGACATCTGAAGTCTTTGTTTCCATCTGATGGTTGAGAAAACTGAAGTTCAGAGAAGTTGAATGACTGACTTAGATCACTAGCTAGTTAATGGTAGAATAGGGACTCAAATCACTGACTTCTGGTATTTTTCTCTGTACATCGCCTCATTCTACCTTCAAATATCTGGGTAGAGGCGGGGAGGAGGAGTTGCAAGGGAATATTCAGCCACTCCATCCTTTATCCCCAAATTGCGCATGCCCAGTCAACATGCCTCAGAAAAGGCAATTTGAATAATTATTTTGATAAAGGTTTTATCCACTTCCAAAAAATTAGTTGAGAAGACTTACTGTATAGCAATATACACAAAACAGAATATTCAGTTTCAAAAGACAAATAAAAAAAAGCAATTGGTGAACTATGAGAGGCATTCCCATAAATCAAGGGATTCCCATAAATCCCATAAAACAATATATCTGTTTTATCCCTTCTAACCTTGTGATCACTGCCATCAGTGAACATTCTATCATCACTTCTCAGCCTTTGGGCTAAGATCAAGTGTAGTGAACATTCTATTAAAGGTCCTAGTCAATGCAATAAGATAAGAAAAGATACATGCTATATGCAAATATTGGAAAGGAAGATATTAAAATGTCCTTGTTTGCAGACAGTACAGCTTCAGACCTAGAAAATCCAACAGACCCAACTGGAACACAATTAGAATTAATGAAACTAGTGTATCCAGTCACATACAAAGATTAACATACAAAAACCTATGGTTATCCTATAACTCTATAAAAATAAGGAAAAGAATTGGGAATAACAGATTTACAACAGCAATAAAAATATGCTCCTAGATAAACCTAATGAAAACCATGGAAACCTCTAAATGAAGAAAATGACAAATCTTCACTAACGAACAAAAAAGAAGACCTGAATAAATGGAACACTTAGCATGATGCTGGGTAGAATGACTCAATATCAGAAAATGTCAAATCTGTCCAAATTGGTCTATAAAAGTAATATAAGCTTGGTTCTAAAGTTCTTCTGGACTATGCTTAAGAGTAGCCTAGACAATGTTCGCCAAATAACAATAAGCTTACTGCAAAGCTGCAGTTATTGAAGGTGTGATTTGGCACAAAAATAGTTAAGTAAACCAGTGGAACTGAGTAGAGCCTTGAAACAGACCCATGCATATGTGGAAATTTCATAAAAGATAAAGATCACATTCACTGTAGGGAAAGGAAGACTGTTGAAAAGTTGGCACAACTTGTTATTCATTTGGGAAAATATAGTTATATCTCTACTTCTCATTACACACAAAAATAAATTCCAAAACAGATTAAAGAATGAAATCTTTCTTTCAACAATGAATAGTTGTATACTTATTGGCAACCAAAGACAAACATGGAAACTGTCACTATTTCACATTTCTTGAGACCCTACTAAATGCCAGGTACTGTGCTAGTTCTCATTGTTTAAAGCAAGAATGTGGGGGCACCTGGGTGGCTCAGTTGGTTAAGCAACCAACTCTTTTTTTTTTTTAATGTTTATTCATTTTTGAGAGACAGAGTGTGAGCTGGTGAGCGGCAGAGGGAGAGGGAGACACAGAAGCAGACGCAGGCTCCAGGCTCTGAGCTGTTAGCACAGAGCCCAATGCAGGGCTCAAATCCACAAACCATGAGATCATGATCTGAGCTGTAGTCGGAAGGATGCTAAACTAACTGAGCCACCCAGGCACCCCAAGCAACCAACTCTTGATCTCAGTTCAGGTCATGATCTCAGGGTCGTGAGTTCAAGCCCCATGTTGGAATCTACGCTGGGTATGAAGCCTACTTAAAAAAATAAGATAAACTGGGGTGCCTGGATGGCTCAGTCAGTTAAGCGTCCGACTTCGGATTAGGTTATGATCTCGCGGTCTGTGAGTTCGAGCCCCGTGTCGGGCTCTGTGCTGACAGCTCAGAGCCTGGAACCCGTTTCAGATTCTGTGTCTCCCTCTCTCTCTGACCCTCCCCTGTTCATGCTCTGTCTCTCTGTCTCAAAAATAAATAAACGTTAAAAAATAAGATAAATTTTAAAAGAAAGGATATCAGTGAGTTAATGTGAAGCAAAAAATTTCCCCTATGTTTATTATTTGAATAAGGGATAATGGGCCTTCTATGGCAGTTATGCCAAAGATAGAAGAGTATTCTTTAAGTGGTCTTTTAAAAGATATTTATTTATTTTTGAGAGAGAGAGAGAGAGAGAAAGCAGGGGAAAGGAAGAGAGAGGGAGACAATCTGAAGCAGGCTCCGCGCTGTCAGCACAAAGCCTGATGTGGGGCTTGAGTGAGATCATGACCTGAGCCGAAATCATGACTCAACTGACTGAGTCACCCAGGAGCCCCTAAATGGTCTTCAATGGATCCTTGCAAGAATGTTTATGTGTATGTCCATGCTCTGTGTTCATGTATGAAACATGTGCTGCATGTGTACACACACGTTTGCTGTGTTAGATAGGTATCTGACTTACTTGTCCAGCAAAGGACATTCTTAAATTCTTGGGATTTGGAAAGAGCTTGAGGAAAGGGGAATGAAGAGACTTTGGAGATGAGTGGGGGGGGGGGGGGGACTGGGCCAGCCAGACACTACTCAGCCTCAATTTTCCTTTCTTCCTTCTTTCCTTCTTTTCTTCCTTCCTTCCAGCCTGCCTTCCTTCCTTCCTTCCTTCCCTGTCTCTCTTTTTCTTTTATAATGATTTTCCTTCTTTTTAAGGCAATAATAATAATATTCATTGTAACAAACTAGAAACTCAGAAAAACACTGAGAAGAGAGTAAAACTGATCATTTAAAATTCCACTACTTAGGGAAAGCAATCGTTAATATTTTAGTAAACATCTTAAAAGTCTCTGTTGCTGCACACACACACACACACACACACACACACAGAATTATTCAGTATATACCCGTTGACTGCCTACTGTGTGCCCAAGCACTATGCTATGTGCAGGGAATCTAGCAATGAACAAGACAGACCTTTTATTGAGACGATACAAGATAAATAAGCAACAAAAATTTATCAGGGGTGACAAACGCTGTGAAGAAAATAAATCAAGGGTATGTGAAGTAAGGTGACTGTGGGGCAGGCTGAGATGCATTAATCAGGAAGAGGTGGCCATTAAGCCAAGATTTGAATGACATTAAGAGGACAGCTATTTAAAGATTAGTCTCTCTCTCCCACACAAATAGGACTGGACCACATTATATTGTTTTTAACCAGATATTTTCACTTTATCATGGTCATTTTTCATGTCAATGAATATAGATTGATGTATCATTTTAATGGTCCATAATATCCCAATAAATACTGATTTATCACAATATACTTAATCTCCTACTGTTACATCCAATTTATTATTATTATAAACAATATTAGGATAAGCATCCTTGTGTCAGTTCCTTTCCCACTTATTTCCTTAGGGCAAATTTCTGGAAATGTGAAGCTGGGTCAAAGAACACGCTGCCCTTTACATTTTTTTTTTTTTTTAATTTTTTTTTTTCAACATTTTTTATTTATTTTTGGGACAGAGAGAGACAGAGCATGAACGGGGGAGGGGCAGAGAGAGAGGGAGACACAGAATCCGAAACAGGCTCCAGGCTCCGAGCCATCAGCCCAGAGCCTGACGCGGGGCTCGAACTCAGGGACCGCGAGATCGTGACCTGGCTGAAGTCGGACGCTTAACCGACTGCGCCACCCAGGCGCCCCAACATTTTTTTTTTTTTTAAGTAGGCTGTATGCCCAGCACAGAAGACCTGAGCTGGGATCAAGAGTTGACTTTTAACCAACCAAGCCACTCAGTCACCTCTGCCTTTCACATTTTGATCCCTAGCCACATAGCTCTCCAAAGAGACTGAACTAACATGTGTGTGTGTGTGTGTGTGTGTGTGTGTGTGTGTGTTATATATATATATATATATATATATATATATATATATATATATCAATACAAGAAAGTGCATATCTCTTCATGTTTTTACCATGGTTGGCATTTTCCATTTTAAGAATCTCTGTCAGTATAAGACATGCAATCTCCCATTGCTGTTTTAATCTGAATTTCATGGTCAACAGTGAAGTCTCTTTTAATGTATTTATTGATTATTTATATTTTTTGTGTAAGTGACCTCTTTAAAGTTTTAACTAATTTTCTACTGAAAATATATTTTGCTACAAATATGTTCTCTCAGCTTTTCACTTGCCTTTCAATCTTATTTGTGGTTGTTCTTTTAATTTCTCTATTTCTCTAACATTCAAAATCTAAAATGGAGTCAGATGAATTAATCTTTTCCTTCAATGTCTATGCCTAAAAAGATGTTCTGTACCCAACTCATATGCAATAGTAAAAATACTAATAAATATTCTTCATTTTCTCAAGTTTTTTAAAATTATAATTGGACTATTGCCGTATATTAACTACTACTTTCTAATTATGCAAACAATATGCTAGTACATTTTTATTGTAAAAATTAAACTCCATAGATAAGGTGAATGTCTTTGGACAAAATCAATCCCACTTCTTCCAAGAAGTCATTTATTAAGAGTGATGTATATTTTTCTCAAGCTTCTATTATACACATACACATACACACACAAATTAAGGTTTAGTTTTGTTTTGCTTTTGCATAAATTATATTATACTGTATACATTGTTATGCAATTTTTAATGATACTACATGGTTTGTACATCTTTCATCAGTACATACAGTCCAATCTATTCTTTTTAACTGAATACTGTAGTATTCAGTAATATGGCTGTATCAAAATTTGTTTAACCCCTAACTCACTGGTGAATATTTAGGTTGTTTCTAATTTATCTCTCTCCAAACAATAACACAATAAAAATATGTTTGTCATGTCTCTTTGTACACATATTCAAGTATTTTTCTAGGGTCAATACTAGAAATCAGAATTCCTAAATAAAAGTTATGTGCATTTAAATTTTTAGTAGGTACTTTTAAGCTGTCTCCTCTTCTAAGGATTTTATAGCTTTTTTCTTTACATTAAAAAATCAATTTGGAATTTATTTGGGGATAAAGAATGAGGAAGGACTGGCCTTTTTTCTTAATATAGACGACTACCCAGTTGTACAAAACCATATGCTGACTAATCCATCTTTTCCCAGTGGAGTTGAAATGATGCCTGTATCATATATTACATTCCCATGTATGCCAGGGTTTAGCTTTGGGTTATCTATTTTGTTCTGTTGTCTATTCCTATGTCAGTACCATATATTTTAACTACCTTAGCTCTTTAATACATTTAAATATCTGACAGGGCAAGCCCTCCATCATTACTCTTCTTTCTTATGCTTTCTTGATATTCTGTGTTTTTCTGGGATTACATGTAATTTTTTTAAGGAGTTAAATGTAAAAAGATTATAATGGAATACCTCTTTCCCTATTTATATTGTTTATCATCACCTTCCTTTTAGGTAGTCATATATAAAAATGCACACAGAGAAACTTTATGATTTATGGACTTGAAGCTAAATATGAGTCACAGGAGACTATGACCAAGAGGTGTAAAGAAATGGAAGTGGAGTAATCTTAAGAGAGGGGGGTAACTGCTGTGGGCAATATATCCAAGTAGAAAGAGACCTTAGGAGAAGCTAACTACTAAAGAAATAGCGGAGAAAACTGAGGGGGGGGAACTATGAAAGCCTAAGTTAGATTGGGAAAATGTTAATGCAGGAATTAAGAGGTTAAACTGAAGACACAAAGAAGAAACAAAAAATAGGGGTGGAGGTTGCTGGAGTGAAAAGTTAACTATCCAGCCAGCAAGTGCAACAGAAAGACTGCCTCTAAATCTCAATGTATTAAACTAAGGTCAACTAATGTATTGAATCCTGAGACTATCCCCTACAATTTATCTATCTTGCACCCAATCTTTCATCATTGAACTAGAACAATTTTTCTACCCATTTACACACATAGTCTGGGGCTATAGGTGACCTTCCTGTAGGGTGTTTAGCAAGGTTCTGAGAAGGAAGGTAATGGTCTTAATAAAGGTCCTTAAACTGTTAACACCTGCTGTCTTGAGGCCACTTACAGCAAATGTTGTCTATCATGTATAAAGGGGTCAGGAGTGCCACTTAAAGTGGGACATGTGAAGATGGTCGGCCCTCTATACCTGGCTGTCAGCTGTCTTTCCTCATGGGGGTGTGGTTAGAAGGGCTGCTGTGGCAGCCTCTGTTGTAGAAATCTTCCAGAGACGCCCATCTGGGTGCCTGAGGCAGGGTATCCATGGGTAGAGGCCACAGGATGTCCCCTTGGATATTGCCAGATGCTCCGGTTGCTGGGCACTCTGTCTGGCAGGCAAAGCAGTTACCGTGACAACCAAAACCCCCGCCCCCACGTCTGCAGTTTTTTGTTTTGTTTTGTTTTGTTTTGTTTTGTTTTGTTTTGCATTTCTCCTTTCCCATTAAGTACCAAGGTATTCCAGGGACAGGCAAGCATATCTCTCAGGACAGAATGTACTCTGCTCCAGGAAGAGGGGCAAGTAAGTGGGCAGTGGAGATGTGTACATGTCATGACTGAAGGAGCCTTCATCAGTGTAAATGCCTATGTATCTCCTTTCTGGGTTAAAATGTATGCTTTTGGTTGTATATCAAAGCAACAAATGGCCAGATCACTGTTTATCCACACATTTGCTTTCCTGCTCCCCTCCCCTCTCTGCTGCTCCTCTTGTGCTGGGAGAGTCACCCCGGTCCTTTGCCAAGGGAAGTGCTGAGTCATGGCTCCATCTGGGTTTTTGTCTTCCACCCTCCATCTCCATTCTTTCCTTAGTCCTCACACAGGCTGGGCTTTCTCTAGAATTCTGAGCCCTCTTCAGCACTTCTCTCCTCAGCCTGGACTCACTGTCGTGAGGTTCGTTTCTGAGCAGAAAAAGAAGGCACTTGACACTGTTTCTGTACCTTCTCCCTTCTCAGAAGACTGAACCTTTCCCCCATGTGACCACCCCTCCCAGAGAAAACAGGAGTCTGACCAGGTTTGACCCAGGAGGCTAATTCTTCCGTGTATTCATGCTGATCCTCCTCCAGTCGCTTACCCCCTAATCGGATTATGGCAGTGTCTCATGCCTCGGGGGCATGGCAAGGAAAGTGAGATTTAATTTGACACCACGCACTGAGGCTTTTTTTCTCATTCTAAGTCTCCAAGTGCCAGACCACAGGTTCCTGGACGGGTGTGTGTATGTGTGTGTGTGTGTGTGTGTGTGTGTGTGTGCAGTAAAGGGAGGATGCTGTTTCTATGGGTTCAGGAGCAGTACAGAGAGCAGAATGTTTGGGAGTCTCGGTAGACTATCGTCTCTCTTTCCCACCCACTTTATACTCTTCTAACGCAGAAGTTCCAACCAAGTAGTCTTGCTAACTAGTTCCAAATAAGGCAGACTAGGATGGTTTCCTCCGCTAGAGTGGGGAGAGTGGAAAGTGGCCCCGCCCGCTTAGTCTGGTTGCTATGGCGACAGCCGCGGGGTGACCCGAGTGCTCCTCCCTCCCTCCTCCCAAACCCGGAGAGATGACGGCACCGCGCTGACTGCGCCAAATTCCAGCCAATGGGCGGCTGCTCCCGCCTTCCCTTCCGCCTGCTCTCCCTTTTCTCCCCCCCGGGAATTCGATTCAGAAATCTGGACTGGGGATTTCCGGCTCCAGGCCGGGTGCAAGGGCGCTGGGCCGAGGTCGAGGGAGAGTCGCGCTCTGTCCTCTTAGGAGGGTAAATGGAAGCCGGCATCCTAGGTTATCCTGCCAGACTCCTGCAACTCGCCACCAGAAGAGATCACAACCTACTCCCCAAATTATCCGGAAAATCTAGTTGAAGCTGAGCCTGTAACTCCTCCTGCCCCTACAAGCCCCACCCTGCCCAAGCGCGCCGGTCAGCACCACGGACAGCGAACCCGGGCCTAGTCTTTTCAGGCCTCGCGGGGTTCTGACTCCAGCTGCTTGATGTCTGGGCGACTACTAGGGTCAGAGACGCCAGCGCTCTACTGGAGCCAGGCCTCCTCGGGCCAATGAAACTGAATGGGGCGCTTAGCCACGTGGCTAAGAAGGCAATGGAACAGGAATCTCAGGCTAAAGAGCTTACTTCTGTTCTTTCAACCCCAAAGAATGGCTCCTGTCTCCCAGGCTGCCTGTGTCCTACCTAGCCTCCCTGGGGATAAGGGGCCAGGTTTGAACCTTAAGCAGGGATGGACTTCCCAAGGCTGTCCTGGGTGGGCGTGTGACTGAAACGGCCTTGAAACAACCTAGCATGTTGGAAGAAGGGTGTGGAGCTGAATGTGACAGTCAGGCCCCACCTGAGAGTGGTGAGCACAGACTTAGGCCTGACTGGACTCTAGACAGTATATATAGTGGGGAGAGGTGGAGGAAGAGAAAAGCAGCAGTCATAACTAGCTAGTTCTGCTCCAGTGGACTACTTTGTAAAGGGAACCACTTTTGCTGTCCTCATCACGTAATCCCTAAATAGCCTGTGCATTAATGAAGAGCTAGATGAGACAAGATGGAGGTGGAGTGGGTGAGGGGATTCAGCTTTATCACCAGGCCTCAACCTTTGGCTACTTTACTCTCTGTAAAACGGAAGCCAATGCGGGGGGCGAGGGGACAGAAAGAGTAGCACTTCTCAGGTACCCACCTTCCCCACGAGGCCCGTGGGGGTCCTCCTGCCGTGCCTGTGACAGTTTCACTCCTGCTCCCGCTCCCTCCCTCCTGGGGCCCAAAGAAAGGCCGGCGCAAAACCATCTGCAGGCGCTTCCAGCGCTTTATAGTTCTTTCCGGGACAGACGGACAGACAGACAGTGCAGCCCGCGCCGTCGGCCCGCATCATTGGCACCTTGGACACGGCACCAGGCCCAACCCAGTCCCTGGTACCCTCCCGGGAGGATTCCGGTCCGGCCTCAAATCAGCACCTCAGACAGCTCCCAGCCCAACACCCATCCCTCCCCCCTCCCTCTGGAAACAACCAAATAAATTAAAAGGTGGGGGGAACAAAAACACCTAAGGATAAGGAAGAGGAGGTGCCCCTCCTCCAGTGTAAGAAGAGTTTCTGTCTCCTCCCATCCTTCCGCTGAGGCGCCGCCGCCGCCAGGGTGGCCTCCTAGGTTGATTTTGCTCCCAAACCTCAGCCTCTTGAAGCCGGCATCTCCCCCACCCCCCAACTCCCGGCATGCAACACGTTGGAAAAGGTAGGGAGAGGAGGTGGGGGTGGGGCGAAGGACCATCCAGGTGGTTGTCTGGGCTCCTAGGGCTGCAGTTTCTCGCCGCACCTCAGTCAGTTCAAATCAAGAATTAATAGTCCCTTTGGTCTGGGAAGAGGGATATGAGGGCTCAGTCGGGGGAAGAAATGCAAGCTGACATAGGTGGGGGTGGGGGGGAGCAGACAGGAGGGAAGATGGTGACACATGCCAGAAGGGAAGAAAAAAAGAGAACAAGAAGGGGAGCTGGGGACACAGGTGCAGAAAGAGGAACGGGAGCAACGAGAGATAGCCAGGTGGGGGGTAAGATGGAGACGGAAATACACACCCAAGTTACCGAAAATGGAAAGGCAGAGAGGGAGATGGGAAGGCGGACCGGAGGATGAAGGTAGAGGAAGAAGGCCAGGAAATGGTCAAGACCAAGGGACATGGACTTAGAGACGCACACAGAAAGGAAGGAGGAGATCCAGGTAGAATTGAAGACATGGGGCACAGGCAGACAGAAAGGGTGAGGTTGGGGGTTCCCCCTCCCACGCGCATCCCCCACCCTATGCCTAGCATATTCAGAGCCGCGGCCTCTGGCGTCCTGGCCTCCACCTTCCCCTGCGGGACAGGGGCGGCTCCTCCTCCGGCCGCGGCGCGGAGCGGCGATAACAGCGGCGGCGGCTTGATGGTCCCGGGGGCTCCGAGTGCGTGTCAGGGGCTGGGATGGGGGTGGGGGGCGGGCGCGGCCCTGGGAATCCCTTAGCGGTCCAGGTTCATAGTCCAGTGCTTGGCTCCGGTCGCGCAGCTGTCCCTGGCGGCCGAGGAGGAGGAGGGGGCCGCGGGCGCGCCCCCGCTGGGTGGACCCCCGGCGCCGGCGGCGGCCTCGCCCTCGTTCTTGAGGTCTTGAAAGACCTGCGTGAAGAAGTGGGGGTCGGCGTTGAGCCGCAGCATCTGGGGGCTGAGCCGCTGGATGAGGCGCAGGCAGCGTTGCCAGAAGCGCTCCTTGTCGGGCTCCACGAGGAAGGGCTTTAGCGGGTATGAGATCTCGTTGCCCATATAGGAGTAGGCGAGGTAGAGGCAGGTGAGGAAGGCGGCCTGCAGCTCGGCGGCCGACGCCAGCTCATCCCCGCGCAACGACTCGCGGCACAGCAGGTACACGAACACCAGGTTGGCGGGCGTAATGAAGGCCTGGTCTTGCCAGCCCTGCAGCAGCAGCGAGCGGTCCACTCCGCGGAACCAGCCCACCAGCTCGCCCGGGCTCAGCTCCTTGAGGCGGTAGCAGCGTCGGCACACGAAATCGCCCAGGCAGCGCAGCAGCTCGCCGGTGGACGCCTGCACGATGACCCGCCGCGGCGAGCCGCCAGGCACCGGCGGCGCCGCCTGCGGGGCTGGGGGTGGCGGCGGTGGAGGCTTGCCCCCACCGGAACCCGGCGGCGGGGCGGCCCCGCTGCCCCCGGACGGCGGCTCGCAGGTGGCAGCGGCCGCGGGCACGGTGGGCACCGGCACCGCCAGTGGCTTGGTGGCGCCGCCGCCGTCGGGGGGATCCCGACCCTTGCGGAGAAGGTTCTCGCGGTTGCGTTGCTGGACCAGGGGGTCAGGGCCAGTGGATGCCGGCTTGGGCGTCACCTTCTTGCTGCCTTTCTTCTTCTTGGCAGATGCGGCCACCAGGCGCTTCCAGGTCAGCGCCGAGATGAGCACTGACGGCCGCTTGAGCCGGCTCTCGCCTTTGCCGCCCTTGCCTGCTGGCGGCGCCCCGTAGCCCCCCAGCGCCTCGTCCCCCGCGGGCGGCGCTTTCTTCTTCTCTTCGGGCAGCCCGCCGGGCCTCCGGCCCTTGGCCGAAGAGGCGGGGGATAGAGACAGCACCGTGCCCATCCTGCAGAGCGGGGCCGGCGCCCGGGCCCCGGCGGGAACCGCGGGCGGCGCCGCTGTCGCCGCCGCCGCTACTGCAGCCCCCGGAGACCCGGCGGTTGGGGGCCTAGCCCCGGCCCGGGCGCGGGAACGGGCAGGGGAAGGTGGTTGCTTGGCTGCTCCGCGGCGGTTGCTCGGGGTCTGAGCTGCGCCAGCTGCAGCGTCAGCCCCACCCCTTGGGCCCGGTCTTTAGCAGCGCCGCGCCCCGCCTCACGCAGCCAATCCTCGCCCGAATTGCCCTTGTGACCGGCAGCTCCTCTGACCAATAGAACTCGCATGCCTATCTCAAGTCCCGCCCCGCCCCCTACCCTCTGTCTCTGGTCCTTTCCCTTCACCAGAAAGGGGAAAGGAGGAGGAGGTGGCCCTGGTTCCAAGGGCCTCCTCAGGGTCAGAGCTGGGGAGAGGGGACTGGCTGATCTCCCCGCCCCAAGTCCTAAGGCCCTGGGTCAGCTTGTTTTAATGCATTGGATCGTGGTAGCAGAGAAGCAGTGGGAAGAGACTCTCCCCGCTGTTGATTATGTGTTGGGGGGGCAGGGTGGGCAGTGAGTACCTTCATTAAGGCGCCCGGGCACCTGCTGGGTCGAACTGCTCTGGCTTCCCCAATCTGGCCATAGGTAGATTATCTCTTCGCTGTCCTCTCCTGCCTTTGTCCCATGAAGCCACCACCGGGGAGGTTGTGGAGGAGTGCAGCAGGTGCATTCTTGCTCTGCCTGTGATGGGGTGCTGGCAGGGCCCCGACCTTCCAGCAGGTCACAATCCCCTCCTTGGGGGCCTTTGCTCTGGGGATGGCAAGACCCTCAGATATATATTCCTGAGTCTGCTGTTTGCTGGCCTGAGTGTCTGCAGCTGAGTCTGTGGGGAGAGGCCCTAGGCTTTGGTCCCTGGGTGGCTCCTCTTGTGCTCTTCTCCCTCACCAACACACCCTGATCCCACATTTGGGTGGGTGATGAATGATTGGTTCCTGGGGGAAATGCTAGAAATTGGATGGATTGGTCTCCTCGGGCTCAGACAGCAGACAGCGCCTCCTGTGTAGAGGGAGGCCCGAGCCCAAGAGGTTTGGCCCAACCTTCAGCCCAGCCCTGGGTCCAGGTTGAGATGGGTTTTCGTTGTTAAATTCTTCCTGCCATTCATGTCCGAGCTGTCCCCACTCTCAGCTGCAAGATATTAGGCTAGGTCCTGCCCATTGCTCTCTGGGTCTCTCTATTTCCTCCTCAGCACCCATAAAGCCTTGCCCTCTGGGCCTTACCTGCACATCCAGGCTGGTTCTGGGTCTGTTCTGTCTGCTTTATGGGACAGTGTCCACTCTTCTCCAGGCTTGCTCCCTGTGGCTTCCCAACACAGAAGTCTTCAGTGGGCCTTGGAGGTAGGTATGATGGGGAGAGAAGCCCTTGCTTAGGGATTCAGCAAAATCCTCAGAATTATCCCTGGAATCACCTCCATGTTCTTCATAGACCACCAAAATGACTTCCAGGGACTACCGCTGTCAGGGTTTGTGTGTATGAGTATGTGCGAATGTGGTTTGTTCCATATAGGCTGTTCCAGAATCACCTTGGGCTGCAGTTTCTGCCACCAGAGGCACTGGCTTTTCTCTGCTCTCCCACAGCCCCTGCTCACTCACACCTTCCTGGAGGCCTATGGTGTGGCTGTCTTATTTCCCTATCTCTTTACCACCATATGCACACAGACTTGTACCCCCTTCCTGACTCAGCACCCAGTGAGCACTTTCTCAGCAGAGTCTCTCCTGCTCCCTTACATCTGATCATTATACTTTTGCAGCCCAGATGACCTACCCAACCTCTTCTTCCCCTAGTTGCAAAAAAGCGTTCCCTCTTTTCAGCTTCTATAATTGGTCCCACTTCCTCCTATAAGGGCTTCTGAGTCAGCCTTTATTTGGCACCCAAGGAACAGTAGGCTCACCAGTAGTTAAGGACAGGTCCCACTGAGACTGAGTTGCCCTAGCAGAAACACGTGGATCTGAACGGCACGTGGATCCTCCCAGTTCTGCTCCCGGGAGTCCCTCATTGACGCAAGGCCTATTACTGGTGTCACGTAGGACAAGATCTTCTATGCAGCACCCACAGATGTTGCCATCATGGTACCTCCACTCCAGGCCCGGTTGTGACTTCCTATTGTCCTCTGGGTCAGAATCAAGAATTTTCTTCCCTGCTTCAGGGTCCCCAAAACAGATGCTTTAAAAGGTCTTACTCCCTTTCTCATTTTTCACCTTGTCCTGCCTCAGACCCTCTCTCTGGCTCACACACTTTCCACTCTCCTCCTTTGGCTATCCCTCTTGAATCTCTGAGCAACTACCCCTGGGCCAGAACCCTCCCTCAAACTACTACCTTGCCTTCTTCTGACAAACTCTTGAAAATCCACCTCTTTCAAGAAGCCTTTTTGGACTGATCGGAAGGGACCTAATGCTCTTCCTGAGGTCAATCTTTCTAAACTCTTTCCCCAACAGCAACTGCTACATAACAACTTGATTAATTAAAGGCTGAGCTCTGAGTCCTGAATCAAAGATATGCAAAATGAATATGGATGAAAAAGTTTTTAAGTTTATTTATCTTGAGAGAGAGAGAGAGAGAGAGCAGGGGAGGGGCAGAGAGAGAGGGAGAGAGAGGATCCCAAGCAGGCTCTGGGCTCCCGATGCAGAGCCTGACAGAGAGCTCAATCTCACAACTCAGAGATCAGGACCTGAGCCAAAACCAAGAGTCAGATGCTTAACTAACTGAGCCACTCAGGAGCCCCTATGGATGGAATTTTTAAAGGACAAGGAGACAAAATAATCAAAACAGATCCTAAAACAACAGCATTTCTGTTATTAAAAAAAAAAAAAACAACAACAACATTGGGATGCCTCGGTGGCTCAGTCAGTTAACCGTCTGACTCTTGATTTCAGCTCAGGTCCTGATCTTATGGTCATGAGTTTGAGCCCAGAGTCCAGCTCACTGACAGCTCAGAGCCTGGCTGGGATTCCCTCTCTTGCCCTCTCTCTCTCTGCCCCTCCCCACTCTCTTGCTCTCACTCTATCTCAAACTAAATAAATCAACTTAAAAACAAACATTTATGGAGGAGAGAAGGAGATTATGTCTCTACAGGGTGGAGGCCAAGGGGAATAGGTATAGTTAAAATAGAAAAACTTCAGGGAGAAGATGGGCTTTACAGAAGGGTGGTGACTTTCCCACCGCATCTGCAAGTGTACTTTTCTAGTTGGGTTATGTTTAGGGTCTATATTCTGTGATTGATTCAATTATCTGTATTAGTATCTGTATGTCACGTCTCCTCTGTCCATTTCTCATGGATGTGGGTGCTCCTCTGGGACAGTGCTGGCTGTATTAGACTCCCAGAGATGAGAACCCCGCCTCCCCCAGACCAGGCTCCTTGTCTGTCTCCATCACTCTGTAGATTTCCTAGAACAGTGCCCTGTCCAGATAAATGGTTATTCCTGCAGGCTCTTTAAGGCAAGAACTGCAGACCTCAAAACAAGAATTGGAGGGCTTAGACCAGGGTATTAGCCTGTGTAGGAACACAGCCTTACTGATGAGGATTACCACCAATTTCACCTGAGAGATGAGCCTTTCACTGACCCCCACCCCCGGGAAGATGAGCCCCATCTTTAAGGGAACATTTCCAGGCAATGCTGCTCAGACTCTTCTACCCTTTTATCTCCTTTTCTGAGAGGCCATAGTCCAGGAGGCAGGAGGTAGTTCTGGTCATTCAGCTCTCTGGACCTCCTTTCCTTCATATTAAAATGCAGGGATTCTATATATCTTACTTTTATTATTGGACAAAAAAATGAATATTAATGAAAGGAGATAACATCTTGGGGATTGGACTTAGAAATGATTCCTAAATCCTCTTCCAATTCTACAATTCTGACTCTAAATAAAACTCATCCTCTGAATCTGTTTCATTTTCTAGCTCCAGCACTGTCTGGTTCTCCCTAGTCTGTTTCTGCCTGACGGGCTCAGTCTTTGTGTGCACAGCATCCATGTGAGGCCTGCTTTTCTGCAGTTCAGCCCAGGAGATGAAGGGGAGATGCTCAGGCTCACAGGTCTCCCTCCTCACTCAGATCCCTCCAAACTTTAGTGGGGGCCCCTGAAAGGTTCTGAGACAAAGGGCAGGATGCCAAGGTAGTCCAGGGTCTCCCCAGTGAACATTAAGGCTGGAGGCCCCAGGACCTAAGGTCATTGCAACCTATGTCTCCAGGGGGCCCTTACAGAGAGGCTGATGGCAATAAAGTTTCTTAAAACAGCCAGGGTGGAGACTCAGCCTGGGCATCTGAATGCCTGGATCCTGCTGCCTCTGACTCCTTCACCGATCCAGTGTCCCCACCAGGGTCTCACCTCCTGAGGTGTGCAAAGGGGAAGGATATGCACCCTCCCAGCCCTCCTTCCCTCTCCTGAAGCTCTTAGTCCAGGAGAGCTCGTGTGGGGAGGAGTAAGGTCCGGGGAGGCAGCAGAGGGAGAAGACTTCCCCAGGCAACAGTGGGGAGTGGGAAAGGGGATGAGCAGAGAGGAAAGATCAACCTGACAAAGGAGGTGCCTCCAGCTGTCAGGAAGAAGACCCCACCTTCTCACCTCCTTCCCATTCCAGCAGGCCCCTTGTTAGGATCTAACTGAGGAGGCCCAAAACAGGTGTTTTAGAACAGAGAATAGGGTTGGAAAGCACAGCTGAGGAAGAAGTGCCCTGGGGCAGGGAGAGAAGGGACTGATGTCTAGATACTGGAGGCCCAAGATTGGGGTCAGGGGAGGATGTGGGTGAGCTGGGAGCTCCTTTTCCTTGCCATAAGCTCTGCTTCCTTCTTTCATAAAAGAAGGTCTCCCTTCCAGGTTACTGATGCCAGCCCGCCTCATCCTCTCACCCTCACCCCTCAATCTTCTCTCCCTAGCTCCCTGGCCCCTGCCTTCACCTCCTTTGTTGCCCCCTGAGCACAGCTCTGTGGGCCCAATCCTTCCAGCTCCCTCCAGCTTTATTTGTCAGCTCACCTTGTCCTGCCTCCACCAAGCCCTTTTCCCCCTCCTCCCTTTCATACCCACCCCAAGCATCACCCCCCACTCTATCTCCTCCCTGCCCCTGCTGGCACCCAGCATAGCACTCCAGATGTAGGAGCAGATCAAGAAGGGCGGGGGTGGTGGCTGTTGCTTTTCTGGGATATTCTTAGCCTGTCTGGGGGCTGGAGCTGGAATCAGTGTTTCCATCTCAACCAGGCAGGTGGCTGCAGGGAAGCTGCTGCTGTGGCTGGGTCTTCATCTAGCTCCATGTCCCTTTCCCTGTCCTTCTATGTCTCAAGTCCACTCTGCGAGCACAAGACCTCTGTGCCCTGGGGTAGGTGCTTCTGTCTGCCCTGGCCTAGCCCCAGTGAGGTCTGAAAACTCTGCTCTTGGAGACTCTTGGGGGGAAAGAGGGCCTTTGGGAACTCCAGATCAGATGTTCCCTTCATCTCTCTGCCCCAAGGTGTGCTTTCTTCTGCCCCAACAACCCCTGCTTGGTACTTGGTCCCTAGACTCTAGTCATGACCATGAAAGCCTTTGTTATCTCAAAACACAGGAAGCATCCAGGGGCCCTGAAGTTCTAGGAGCTGTCTCTTGAGTGAGTCAGAGCCTGGGGTCCAGGTCTCCTTTGGGATTGAATAAGGGGCTCACTGGCCAGATTCCTTTGTTAACAGACAGAGGGACCAGGGAGAGATCTGACTTGTTCATAAATAGCACAGAATATATTTGTCACCTTAAAAGAGACAGTGTAGGGATTCCTATGTGGGTTCTAGAGTCATAAAGGTCTGGATTCAAATACAGCCTCTCCACTTATGAGCTGGGAGACTTGGGACAATTTCTTAATTCTTTTGAGGTCTATAAAAGTAGACCATCACAGGGTTGTTGTAAGATTTTATTGAATCTCACAATGCTTGTATACTACACAGGCATGGTGGTTGGTGTTCATAAAATGTGAATTATTACAAATTACATTGCCACCATTATTTTTACAGAGCAGGAGAGGTTTACTTGAGTTGTACCATGACCACGTTTTGTTTTGTTTTTTCCTCATTAGAACATTCTTCATTGAGGCCAAGGCAGTATCATCATTTCTTTGGTTTGGTTTTTGACATCCAAGTTTACAGCTGTCCTTTCTTTTTGGCTATTGTGCTGGCAGCTACTGCGACTCAGACTGTCCC
Source organism: Neofelis nebulosa (assembly GCF_028018385.1). Taxonomy (NCBI): domain Eukaryota; kingdom Metazoa; phylum Chordata; class Mammalia; order Carnivora; family Felidae; genus Neofelis; species Neofelis nebulosa. The sequence goes on from NC_080783.1 coordinate 18,829,835, forward strand.
TGGGGGCTTGTTTGATTTGATTCCTGAGGTAATGAAGACCTGACAGCATATCAGTTCCCCTTCTCTGGTCCAATGCAGGCCTTGCTAATTTTGTGAACCTCTATACACCTGCTATGTTCCAGGCACCATACTGACCCCATAGTTTGACTGTGGCTTTGAGAAAATGTCCTGAAAAATTATAAAATCCAGGGACGTCTGGGTGGTTCAGTCAGTTGAGCATTGGTCTTTGGCTCAGGTCATGATCTCATGGTTTGTGACTTGGAACCCTGCTTCGGGCTTGCTGCTGTCAGCATGGAGCCCACTTTGGATCGATCCCCTGTCCCCCTCTTTCTGCCCCTCCCCCACTCATGCTCTTTGTCTTTATCAAAAATAAATAAATATTAAAAAAATATAAAATCCATATTAGCAAATACTACTTGAGAAACTATAACCTACGAGGTTATAGTATAACTAACTGGGCTGGGTGCTGGGAACAGGAAAAAGTGTGAGTTTGGGTTTCAGCCTTCAAAGAACATACAACAGAGATGATAGAGACGTGAGCATTAATAATAGTGGTAATTGATCAGTGTCCTATGATCAGTTACAGAGGATGGGATTGGATGATTTGGCTAATCCCGCCCATCTCCCTCCACCTTCCACGTTGCAGCTAATCCAGCTTGTCCTGAATCCTCAAGGTTAAGCAACTACTGGCAGGGAGTTAAAATCAATTTTTAAGTAAGGTCCAGCTCCTCTGCCTTGTCTTGGGTCTCTCCAATCCATGGCCTTCCCTGTCTGACTCTAAGCTGTGATGATGGTATACACCTTTTCCAAGGCAGAGCCAGGCCTCAGCAACTCCCTGGTCGCAGTGACACATTATTGCCCTCGGAGCAGGAGAGTTAATGAGTTACTGTGTGTGTGAAGAGCTCCTATGGGCCTGCTACCTGGTCCAACATCTTAGGAGCCACTTCTATTTATCTCCTATTTGTCCAGCATTAGGGGCAGGTGGGGGGTGGGCTTTGAAATAGGTTCATTAATTTATACTTTCATCTCCTTGATCTCAAAATATAAAGATAATCCTTTATTTTCACCTCCTCTGAGTAAAAAGGCAATTCTAATGTTATAAGCTTGAGCCCCATATATACTCACTTGTGATTTTTAGTGGGAAGCAGAGTAAGAAGGTTGTCCACTAGATTAATTAGTAGTTCCTAAACTACTCTACTCAGCAGAACCACCTCGGGGAACTTTGTGAAAATACTATTTCTGGACTCTGCTTCAGATCTGTGGAATCATAATTTCTTCAGGTGGGCTTAAGGTGGCATCACTATCAGAAATTATTATGACGGAAAAGAAAATGCTGGGAGACGACTAGATCCCACCTGTTCTTTCTGTTTTGCTCCCTATGGTTGCTGCTGGCCAAGCATCCTCTGATAAAAAAAAAAAACAGAAACAACAACAACAAAAGACCTTATTTGCCTTTGGGAAACCTGCTTCTTCCACACTCCTAATCCATGTGGTTTGCCTGCCTAGATCCAAGATAGACTCAAGCAGTTGGTGTCCTGGTCACAATGGATCAGGCACGGGCTGGGGACTAAAACCAGTCCAATGAGACTCAATTCTTGGAGCTTTTCTAGAACTACTGGGAATGAGGTGCTTTTATCCCCCTAAGCTGGTGGGAGGAAAGCCTTGAGGAGCCGGTGACTCTCTGGCCCCCATATGGAGAGAGGTCATCTGAACTAATACACAGGAAAATAGAGTCAACAGATGGAGGGAGACATTCCTGATGTAATTTTAGCTGCTGTATCCAGCTGGGCTTGATGCAGGTCTATGACCCATAAATGCCCCTCCTCCCCACTTTTTTCCTAATCTTAAGGTAATTTGAGTTGCAAATCTAATATCTGCCAGCTAAAAAAATCCTGCCTAACAAGCTTCCTTCTGGAAATGCGTTGGTAACATCAGAGAAATACATGTTTAGTCTTAATGGCTGAGGAGGGTAGTCTCTCACATCCAGCTGCCAGTGAAAGGCTGAATCTGGAAGAGGTACTGTTGACCCAACGTGGATTCTGACCCCAATGCCTATTTCCTACTACAGTCCTCGGACCTCCCTGTCCAAAGCAGAGCTGGTGATTGGAGCTCTTCATCATGGCCCTTCCTCAAAGTAAAAGCCCTGGGACAGGAAAGCCCTTTCCCTACAGCCCACACGACTGTCAAATCTTCTTTCTGGACTGCTGCCAGGTTGCATTCCTTAGGTATCAATTTTCTGCTGAAATAAGAAATTTGATGCTTCACCCTCCATCGTGGTTCTGAATCAAGTTTGCCTCCAACCAGTGTAAGAGGCAGCTGTGGTCACATAGAACCATTTGTTATCATCAGGGCCATTAGCACAGTGTCTCTGGAGGGCCAGGGAAGGGGTGGGCTTGAGCTTTAAGCTGCCCCAGGATTCTTGGCCAGAACTCCAGAACTTTGTCTGTCCTGCCTCTGGGGAGCTCTCTCAGGGGAGGGGCTGGGGCTCCAGTCAAACCAAAATTTTCAGTTACTATATGATTCACGTCTGTCTTTTTATTTATTTTTTCCTTTTTTTTTTCTTTTTTTTATTTTATTTTATTTTATTTTATTTTATTTATTTATTTTTTAATATATGAAATTTACTGTCAAATTGGTTTCCATACAACACCCAGTGCTCATCCCAAAAGGTGCCCTCCTCAATACCCATCACCCACCCTGCCCTCCCTCCCACCCCCCATCAACCCTCAGTTTGTTCTCAGTTTTTAACAGTCTCTTATGCTTTGGCTCTCTCCCACTCTAACCTCTTTTTTTTTTTTTTTCCCTTCCCCTCCCCCATGGGTTTCTGTTACGTTTCTCAGGATCCACATAAGAGTGAAACCATATGGTATCTGTCTTTCTCTGTATGGCTTATTTCACTTAGCATCACACTCTCCAGTTCCATCCACGTTGCTACAAAAGGCCATATTTCATTTTTTCTCATTGCCACGTAGTATTCCATTGTGTATATAAACCACAATTTCTTTATCCATTCATCAGTTGATGGACATTTAGGCTCTTTCCATAATTTGGCTATTGTTGAGAGTGCTGCTATAAACATTGGGGTACAAGTGCTCCTATGCATCAGTACTCCTGTATCCCTTGGATAAATTCCTAGCAGTGCTATTGCTGGGTCATAGGGTAGGTCTATTTTTAATTTTCTGAGGAACCTCCACACTGCTTTCCAGAGCGGCTGCACCAATTTGCATTCCCACCAACAGTGCAAGAGGGTTCCCGTCTCTCCACATCCTCTCCAGCATCTATAGTCTCCTGATTTCTTCATTTTGGCCACTCTGACTGGCGTGAGGTGGTATCTGAGTGTGGTTTTGATTTGTATTTCCCTGATGAGGAGCGACGTTGAACATCTTTTCATGTGCCTGTTGGCCATCCGGATGTCTTCTTTAGAGAAGTGTCTATTCATGTTTTCTGCCCATTTCTTCACTGGGTTATTTGTTTTTCGGGTGTGGAGTTTGATGAGCTCTTTATAGATTTTGGATACTAGCCCTTTGTCCGATGTGTTATTTGCAAATATCTTTTCCCATTCCGTTGGTTGCCTTTTAGTTTTGTTGGTTGTTTCCTTTGCTGTGCAGAAGCTTTTTATCTTCATAAGGTCCCAGTAATTCACTTTTGCTTTTAATTCCCTTGCCTTTGGGGATGTGCCGAGTAAGAGATTGCTACGGCTGAGGTCAGAGAGGTCTTTTCCTGCTTTCTCCTCTAAGGTTTTGATGGTTTCCTGTCTCACATTCAGGTCCTTTATCCATTTTGAGTTTATTTTTGTGAACACGTCTGTCTTTTTAAAAAATTTTTATTTATTTGTTTCAAGAGAGAGAGAGCGCGTGCTAGAGAAAGGGGCAGAGAAAGAGGAAGAGAGAGAATCCCAAGCAGGCTCAGTGCAGAGCCCGACTCGAGACTTGAACTCATGAACCATGAGATAGATCATCACCTGAGCCCAAGAGTCACCTGCTTAACTGACTGAGCCACCCAGGCATCCCTGTCTTTTTTTTTTTTTTTTTTAACTCCAAGGTTTTTTACTTTCAAATTGTGGATTATTCTTTAATGGGACAATATTTTCCTATCCCACTCTGTGGTCCAAAAGCACAATCTTGATGGTGATTCTATGAGACTTGGGCATTCATTCATAATTCATCTCTCCATTCATTCATTTATTCATTCGCTCAACACAAATTTGAGTACGCAAAATTTTTCTTCTTCTTCTTCTTCTTCTTCTTCTTCTTCTTCTTCTTCTTCTTCTTTTTGTTAAATTAAATCCAACTTGTAGCATGATCCTATTGGGTGGAAGGAAATTCAGTCTTAGTTGTCATGGGGACTCCATCCTACTCCCAAAGTTTATAAACCTTTCCAGAAAACAAAAGGTGTCTAGCACAGTCCTTTGGGGGAACACATTGTCCAAGCCCAAAGAGCATCTCAAAGTCTGTCATTTGTACCATTTCTAGGCTATGACTGAGGGTCAGAAATCTTTAAAATTGTTATGTGATAAGTGACACACAAAAAGTATAAAAAATAGGGAGGACTGGGTGGCTCTGTCAGTTAAGCGCTGGGCTCCCGTCATGATCTCACGGTTCATGAATTCAAGCCCCATGTGGGGCTCTGTGCTGACAGCATGGAGCCTGCTTTGGATTCTCCGTCTCCCTCTCTCTCTGCCCCTCCCCCACTCACACACACACATACACACACACTCTCTCTCTCTCTCTCTCGAAAATAAACATTTAAAAGAAATTGTAAGCAAAAAAAAATTTTTTTAGGTATAAAAGATAAAATAACATATCTACCCCCTAGTTCAAATAAAGTATTGCCTACACAGTTTAATCCCCTTATCTTCTCCTTCCCAATAGCCTCTTCCCTATCACCAACCACTCAAGAGAATAAACAACATTCTAAATTTGGTGTTTACCCTTTCCATATATTTTATTCTCTTACTACATGTGCAGGTCCTTGATTAAGCAAATGTGTGTGTGTTATTACTACATAACATTTACCACAAACTTACACATTTAGAGGCTTAAAACAACATCTATTTATTAGCTTACTTCTGTAGGATAGAAGTCCAGGCGGGCTTGGCTTGGTTTTCTACATACAATTTTATAAGGACTGAAATCAAGGGCGGTTTTCTTATCTGGAGTCTCTGGGCAAGAGTCCGCTTCAAGGCTGATTTAGGTTGTCAGCGGTACTTAGTAGTTACAGGACTGAAGTCCTCATTTCTCTGTGGGCTGTTAGCCCGAGGCTGTTCTGAGCTCCTGGAGGCTGCCCACAATCGTGCATCGAATCCTTATCACACCTGGAATGTCTCTTATTTCCACTTCCTTGACCAGCTGGAGAAAACATCCTGCTTCTGAAGGGTTCGTATGATTAGGTTAGTTCACCCAGATAATCCCCCTATTTTAAAGTCAACTGATTTAGTAACTTCAGTTGCATCTGCAAAAAATCCCCTGTGCCATATAACATAGTGTATAATGTAGTTACTCATGGGAGTAATGTGGAGAAGGAGGAACATGGAGGCATCTTCGAATCCTATATATCTATGTATCTATGTATTTTTCTATCTCTTGAAGGTCAGTTGTCGATATTTTAACATTATATAAGTGAAACCATACTATATTAATCTGAAACTTGCTTTTTTTTTTTTTTGCTTTATGTTAAGTTTGTAAGATTTATCCTTGTCGATGTTGGCCTTTGCCACTGCATAACATTTCACTGCATGAGTAAATTTTATTTATTCTCCTCGTGACTGCTTTTTAGGTTGTTTTCGATTGTTTATGATTACGAACAATGTTGTTATATTTTACATGTCTCTGGTGTACATGTACAGTCATTTCTCTAGGAATATACCCAGTAGTGAAATTGCTGGGGTATTGAGCATGCACATTTTCAACTTTGCTAACCATTATTAAATTGTTCTTTTAAGTAGTTGTAATTACTCACACCACCCCCCACCAGCAAGGTATGCAAGTTCCTGTAGTTCCACATTCTCATCAACTTGTGATATTGGCAGATTATGTGCAATAACTCATTGTGGTAATATATGAACTTTAGATATTCAACAAATACATATTTATGAAGTGGCACTACCTGCCAGGCAGTGAACAAATTAGACAAGATCTTTATCCCATAGAATTGCATCCCATGGAAATGGCAAATACACACACACACATACACACACACACACAGCTCAGTTGAGATCTCCACTTGGATGTATAGCATCTTGATGCGTCAAAAACCAGCTCCTGATACCCTCTCCCAAGCTACTCCTGCTGTCACCCGTATCTCTGTTAACAGCCTTTCTAGTCTACTAATTGCTTAGGGCAAAAGTTTTGGGATTATATTTGATTCCTCTTTTTATTTCATGCCCATATGTAATCCCCTAGCAAATCTTAATAGTTCCGTCTTCAAAATATCCAGAATTCCACTTCTCACAATCCCTCTGTCTCCACTTTGGCCCAAGCCACCATCATCTCTTGTTTGGTTTATCGCAACAGACTCCTAACTGGTCTTCCTACTTCTTCCTTCCCTACAGTTTGTTCTCAAAATGACAGCTACGGTGCTCCTGTTAAATGGAGGCCAGATCATGTTACTCCTCTGCTTAAGACCCTCTAATAACGGCTCCCTGCTTGTTCAGAGTAAAAGCCAAAGTCCTTGCTATGACCTACAAGGGCCTATGTTAAAGATGGCCACAAATTCCTTGCCACTCCTCTCGAGAGGTGTATTGGTGCCCACCACCACCCCTTGAATCTAGGTGGGCTCCATTACTACTCTATTAGAACATGGCAGAAAGTGCCACTATACCCATTTCGGGGGCCAGGCCTTAAAAGACTGGCAACTTCTATTTCCTGTCCCTCAAAACATTTGCTCTTGGCACTTTGAGCCACTATGCAGGAAATCCAACTACTCTGCTGGAGACACCACATGGGAAAACCCTGAGACTACAGAGAGAGGAAAAGGGGTCCAGCTTCCAGTCATCCCCACCAAGGCACCAGACATGACAGTGGAAACATTTTGGGACCCTATGGACTGACGCATCTGCTAGCTGAACACTGCTGAGTGACCTCAGTTGATGCCACATGGAACAGAAAAATCACTCAACTGAGTCCTGTCCAAATTCCTGACCTATAAGTTGTGAGATGTTTAAAAAATGGTTGCTGTTTTAAGCAAATTATTTGAGATAATTTCTTATGCAGAAACAGATAACCAAAGGAGCCTAACTAACCTTGCCCCTACCCATGATCTCTATGACCTCATCTGCTACCTTTCACCTCCTTTACTCCTGTCTAGTTCTAGCTGCCTCCTTGCAGTTCTTCAAATCTTCCAGAAAAGGCCTCTGCCCAGGACGTTTGCATGTGCTGTTCCCAATGTTTAATTCTTCCGTATACACTTAAATAAAGCTGGATCAAACTGTAACTACTGTTTTGTTTGTAATAGATAATACTCACCTTCTTATTAGAGTAAATATCTCACCAAAACACTTTTAATGGATGCACAGTGTTTGATTATGCAGGTATTTGTTTTACCAATGTTTCTTTTATTAAAAATTTTCTAATACAGAAAAAATGAAAGAATGCTACAGTGAAAATCCACATATTTGCCATCTACTGTCTATAATTACCCTTTTACTATATTTGCTTTATCACATATTAATCCTCTGTCCAACTTATTTTGTTAAATACACTTCAAAATAAGTAAGGCCAAGGCTTTTTGCTAGCTTTGTTCATTACAGTATTCCCAGCACCTAGAATAGTGCGTGGCAAACAGTAGGCATTCTATAAATATTTGGATCAATAAACTCAGGAAAACTACAAGAATTAACATACCTCAGTAAACCATCCAGTTATACAGACATAATGCGAGTCTCCAGTTAGATGTCACCCTCTCCAGGAAACCTTCCTTGAATGAGCCCTATCCCCTGTCAAGCTAGGCTGAGGATCCTTCCCTGTGCTCCTATAACATCTGGGACACAGAGTGCCCACCTTGTTGCATTTAAAGTATTATAATCATTTTGTACATCTATTTCCTCTACAGATGGTGAGCTTCTTGAAGGCAAGAACCACTTCTCATTTGCCTTTGTGCCCCAATGCCTAGTACAATGCCTTGCCTAGGAAATCATAAAATGGCCAGTACATATTGAATACTTACATTGGGGCATCTACTATTACATGTGTTACATGTATCATGCACTTTATATGTATCATGTTACTTAACTGGGTCAATAACCCTATGAGGTAGATAATGCTTTCATCATTCACATTTTACACAGAGAGAAATTGGGGAACAGAAAGTTTATTTGTCTGAAGTCAACAGCTAGTCATAAAATTGGGATTTGAACCCAGGCCATCTGGTTCTGGTGCTTGTCTTTATAACATTATGCTGCCTCCTACACAGAAGTAGCTCCCCTGTAAAACTTATTAAATGTAAGCCACAGGGGTTCTCACTTGGCCAGATCCTTCCAAAGTCCTGGGAGAGGCCCAATCATGTAGTCAGTTATATACCTTTTCTAACCCAAATTGGTTAAGACTGCTGTCTTGTGGCGACTGGGTGGCTCAGTTGGTTAATCGTCCAACTTCAGCTCAAGTTATGATCTAGCGGTTTGTGGGTTTGAGCCCCGCATGGGGCTCTGTGCTGACAGTTTGGAGCCTGGAGCCTGCTTCAGATTCTGTGTCTCCCCATCTCTCTACCCCTCCCCCGCTCCTGCTCTCTCTCTCAAAAATAAACATTAAAAATTAAAAAAGACTACTGTTTCTTTCCACTCCAACTTAGCTTCTATGTTCTCTTATGCAGAAGGTATTGAAACTCTCTGTTGGTTTGTGGGATCAAGCTAAATTTGGGACTCAGTGGCTCTGTTAGTTTCTTAGAACCGCTTTAAGAAATTACCACAAACTTGCTGGCTTAAAACAACAGATATTTCTCTTTTAGAGTTCAGAGTCCAGGTGTTGGCAGGTTTGATTCCTTCTGCAGACTCAGAGGGAGCATCCATTCCATGCCTCTTTCCTGGCTTCCAGTAGTTGCTGGCAATACTTGGCATTCCTTGGTTTGTAGACACTTCACTTTAATCTCTGCCTCTGTCTTCACATCAACTTCTCCTCTGGCTCTGAAGTCTCCCTCTACCATTCTCTTGTAAGGACACCTGTTACTGGATTAGGGGCCCATTCAAAATCCAGGATGATCCCATCTCAAGACCCTTAACTTAATTACAACCACAAAGACCCTTTTACTAAGTAAGGTCACATTTACAGGTCTTGGAGGTTTGGATATGGACAAATCGTTTGGTGGGGGAATACTGTTCAACCTATGCTGAACTACAGTTGTGCAATCTAAAGGCATCTCTCTGTATAGTTCATTATTAATTCATTCTGGTGTGAGACTGTCTTCCAGAACGATGATCAGTGCCCATTCACTATGCCAACAAATGCACAGGTCAGATCAGAGCTTACGTTGCAAAAAGGACATGTCCTATAGTACCTAGCACCAGAAGTGTGTAAGGAAGACAAACAAGGTTTGAAATGTGGGGACCCAGAAGTTTGCCTGTGGAAGATTCTTCCAATCAGGTGTGTAAAACTATAAATGGAGAATTCAGTTCTCAGACACCAAAATGGAACTTCCCTCTTGTCAGGAATGTATTTGACTATGTCCTGAAATCATATGGCTCATATATGAAAGAAACGTGGTAGCAGTTTTTCCAAATCAGACAACAATCTTAAAAACTGACGTGACAGTATCAGTTTTGAAGCCAGAGCCAATTCTTTAAAGCTATGAATAATAAAAAAATTATTTTAATCACCCATTCTAGAGGAAAGACTACATTCTTTCCAGTCTTTCTTAGACACTGATACTATAAAATTGTTGTCATGTAAACATGTGATCACAGAGTATCCAATCAAGAAATGTAGAACAAAAATATTATAGGATATTAAAATATTGTTAATTTTTCTAGATTTTGTGATATTTGTGTCAGCTTTTTAGAATTCATAATTTGTTATGATTTTATTCTAAATATTCACTTTCCTGCCTAATATTATACTCATAATTTTATAATCTTTTTCTTAAGAAGGACTCCAAGATTATATAACCTTTAGGCCCCACCAAAATCTATCCTTGCCCCTTTAAATAAGATAATGGCATTTTCACTCCTAGGTTTATACCCAAGAAATGCACATATGTTCATGATAAGACATATATTAAGCTTAGCAGGGATACTGAAATGGCCTTATACTGGAAACTACCCTAATGCCCATTATATTAGTTATCTCTTGCTGCATTAAAAAAATCACTCTAAAACTTAGTGGCTTAAAATGATAAACATTTATTAGCTCCCAGCCTCTTAGATCAGGAATTTGGGAGTGGCTTAGCTGGATGGTCCTGATTAAGGAAGGGTCTCTTCTGAGGTTACAATGAAGGTTGCAAAGAGGGAAATGCAGTCATTTGGAGACTTGAATAGGGCTGGAAGACCCACAGCCAAGCTCATTTAATGTGTCTGTTGGCAGGAGGCCTCAGTTCTTTGGGGGGTTGGTCTGAGGCCACACTGTAGGGGTGGGTGGGGAAAGGGGACACACGCATCTATCTGTTCTGGCCCTTACCTTGATTTTCCTCCTCAGCGATTTCTATTTACTGTGCATTGAGCCTTACTTGCTTATCTTCAATATTCGTAATTTTCCTTCTTTGAATCCTTTTTCTCTTTAAATTTCAATATTTAATGTTTTCTTCCTTTTCACCCTTCTCTTAAGGTATTATCTGCTTTGTTAATTCACTCAAGCATTTTTCCAATGCAGCCTTTCCTTCTGAAATTACTTTTTTCTTTCATTTCTAATTCTTTTCTGAGTCCTGTCACCTCATTTTAGAGTATCTCTAACTTTGATTTAGGTTGCCCTTTTATGTCTTGTATTATTTTTAACGTCTTTTATCTCCTTTCTAAATAGCTATGGTTACAGTTTTTATCTGCTCTGTGGGCATGTCTTCCTGGCATGCTTTCTTTGCCTGTAGGTAGTATTGTGGTTCTGCTTCTTATTTTCTTATAACTGTAATTGATTTGGGCCCAATACTTTTGTTGCTTATTTCTACGTGAAATTAATTTTCCTGAGCTTTTAGGAAAGTGGGGGTCAGAACAGCTCTTCTAGCTTCACAGAGTTCCCCTTCCTGTTATTTTCATGTAGTAATAAAGAATATGGGGAATGCCCAGATGGCTTGGGTGCCTAGGCGGCTCAGTCGGTTAAACGTCCCAACTTGTGATTTCGGCTCAGATCATGATCTTATGGTTCGTGGGTTCAAGTCCTGCATTGGGCTCTGTGCTGACAGCTCAGAGCCTGGAGACTGCTTCAGATTCTGTGTCTCCCTCTCTCTCTCTCTGCCCCTCCCCCATTCGCGCTCTCTCTCTGCCTTTCAAAAATGAATGTTTAAAAAAAATTTTTTTTTTAAATAAAGCATAGGAAGCATACTTTCTAAGATTTCTTGGCTCTCCTACCCTCCACATTTTTGTCTGATCCTTATCTTTTTATTTTATTTTAAGGAAAAAAAGAGAGTGCACAAGCTGGGAAGGGCAGAGAGAATCCCAAGCAGGCTCCACACTGTGAGTGCAGAGACCAACACGGGACTCAATCCCATGAGATTCCATGACTGTGACGTCATGATCTGAACCAAAATCAAGAGTTGGACGTTTAACCGACTGAGCCACCTAGGCGCCCCTTTATTTTTATTATATCTATCCTGCTCAGTGTTGCTTCTTCCCCCAGCAGTTTCTTCTTAATGTGGGATCTTATCCTGGCAGAGAGCCCTGATGACCAGTCTTGAGAGTTCACAAGGGCTAGAGTGCCCCCAATTATTTCAGACCTTGGCTCAAGCTGCTTGTACTCACCAACTAATAATTAGGCAAAAACCCTCCCAATTTCTGCTGCTTTCTCAATTTGACCCATGAACACCTAGTGCTTATTTTGGTGTCCTCCTCTTCTCAGTTCCATCAGAAGCCCACGACTTTCCTCTGCTTTCTTTTGCATATATGCCAATTCCATGAAGGTCTTATTGCCTTGTCGACACCCACTTGTATTTTGGGCTTCATGAGGATATCTTGCTACCTAATTTTGTTGTATATCCTATCATGTTTTTAGTTTTACTATCTAATTGTTCTGTTTGGGCTTTTGTTGTTGTTTTGTTTCTTTTTGTTTTGGTGGGTTTTTTGGTAGAGATTTAGAGTAAAACACTATGCCTCTGCTACAGCTATCTTCACAGAATTTCAGTTGTCAATATCTTCTTGTGAATGGTGGTTGGGCATATTATTCACGTTGTACAAATTTATTGAACTGTACCCTTCATATTTGTGTACTTACCTGTACATGTATTATATATCCATAGAAAGTCTACCCCTGTACTAGGGTTCTCCGGAGAAACAAATCTAATAGGATATGTGTGTATGCATATATACATAGTATGTGTATATAAATATGTATATATACATATGATATACATACACATACATAGAAACAGAGGGAGAGGGGAGAGATTTATCTTAAGGAACTGCTCATTTATCTTAAAGAAGAGTGATTATGAAGACTGGCAAGTCCAAAGTCTCCAGGGTAGACCAGCAGGCTGGAGACCTAGAGAAGAGCTGATATTACAGTTGCAGTCTGAAGGCTACCTTAAAATTAACCATACACCCCTTAAAAAGAATCTCAATATGAATTTATAGATGAGACTAAGAGAAGCTAAGTAACTTGCCCAAGATTGCAGCTACAGAAGAGTGGATTCAGAACTTAGCTCTCCCTGAGGCCAGAGTCCATGGTATTTTCCACTATACCAGGAAAAAGGTATTCCAATGGGGTCTAGTCCCATCTTCTCTAATACTTTGCAAATCCAAGATACTATCCTCCTCCATAAGGAGCTGCAATGGCTTCTGAATGTTCTGTTTTTGCTTTCCACACAGCAGTCAGAGTGATTATTTCAAGATGGAAATCTGATTCCATCATCTAGAACACTTCAATGGTGTGTTACTGTCTTAGTCCATTTGGGTTGCTGTAACAAAAATACTATTGACTAGTGGCTTAAACAACAAACATGTTATTTCTCACAGTTCTGGAGGGCGAAAAGTCCAAGATCAAGGTGCTGACAGATTCAGTGTCTGGTGAGAGCCCATTTCCTTATTCATAGAGGACCAAGTCTTCTCACTGTGTCTTCACATCATGGAAAGGGTGAGAGCTCACTAGAGTCTCTTTTGTAAGGGCACCAATCCTATTCCTGAGGGCTCTACCCTCATGACCTAATCACTTCCCAGAGGCCCTACCTCCTGATACCATTAGGAGTTAGGATTTCAACATATGAATTTTGGGGAAACAAAAAAATTCCAACCATAACAGTCTAAGAATATAGGTAAAACTTCTATATAAAGACCAAAAAGCTGTAAACAAGTTAGAAGTTTATCAGTTTGTCAGATATACTCTAACAGTCCAGGGCTAGTATGGCTACACCATGGTGATGGGGATACAGTTTTCCTCTATCTTGTTGCTTTGCTGTCCTCAGCATATGGTTTCCATCTCATGGTCTAGGATAGCTCCCCCAGTCCTGACCATCATGTCCATAGAGAAGAAAATAGGAGAAAATGGAGGCCTGCCCTTCTGCTCACAACCCATTGGTTAGATGTGGTCACATGGGCAAACCTATATGCAAAGAAATCTGGGAGATGATCTTCAACTGGATAGGCATGTACCAAGCCAAAATTCTGGGGTTCAAATATTAAAGAAATAGAGGGAAAATGGACATTGGGGGACAACTAGGACTTTATGTCATGTATGGTTTTCCATCAGTCTTATAATTACATGTCTCTTGGCTTTGCCTTGCCAGGCTATAGTCTCACCTCCCAGCACACCCCCGTCATTCTCCCTCCAACCACAATGACCTTCTAGTTTTTGAGTGTTCTGCCCACCCCCCCACACACACACCATCACCACCCTGGGCCTTTGCAGGAACTGCTCCTTCTGCCTGGACTGCCCTTCTCCCACATTGCCTAGTTAACCCCCACCCATTCTTCAGATGTTAGCGCAAATGTCACTTCCTCAGGCAGGCCTTCCCTGATCTCACTCTAACATAGGTACCCACTCTTACCTACCATGAACCCTTCCTCTATACTACTCAGCTGAGTTGTAATTGTGCACCTATTTGATATAAGTAGTATTCAACTAATTGCCACCCCGTTCTCTAGACTATAAATCAGTGAAGGCAAGGCCATTTCAATTTTGCTCACCATTGTATCCTCAGCACCTGGCAGGATACAGGGGAAAAAATATTTTTCTTGGAAAAAAAAAAAAGGACAAGTAAGTTACTGTGAGTCCTTAAAATTGTCTGAATGATATTGACAGGACAATTTCAGTTCTCAGACCACATGGCTTGATCTAGAGACTTATCACCTCTTCAGTCACACCAGCAAGTCTGGATTATCTGGATCCTCCTGTGGATAGAGAATGGGTTGTTCAAATTCCAGGTCATAGGTTTGATTCGAGCATCCCATGTGTTGCCATCTTGCCCCTCTGACTGCAAATAGATTCTACTAGGCTTTTAACTGTTTTGCTTTGATCAGGTTATATTAAAAAAGTAAACAGACAGGTTGAATCCTGCCAGATTGCATCCCTGTGCAGAAACCCCTACAGCTTTATCATGGGAATGACTGCCTGCTCTGAGGTCCAGAGTTCAGAATACCCAGAGGGAAGAAGCACCTGGGAGTTCCCACTGAAGTTAAAGTGAAGTAAACTGGAGAATTTCTGCGTATCACAGATTTAACTCCCTCTTCCACATTATTCCAGGTCTAAACACAAAGACCTCTGCAGACCTCAGAATTATGTGTCTGAATACTTTTGGCTACAAGTCACATTAGGTGTCTGAATGCTTGTAGCGTAAATTTGGCTGGCTTAAACTGTAAAGAGTTTCTCATCAAATATCACAAGAAGTCTGGAGGCAGGGAAGTCCAGGGTTCTTTATTCATTGGAACACTCCACAGAGGACTTGAATTGTTTCCATCCCCATTACATAAGAGTGGTTCTGCCCCTTTGCTGTTTTCATTGGACTATCATTCCAAACAGTACATAAACAGCTACCTTATTAGTTTTTAAAGAATGAATAGTATCTCATTTTAAAGAGATATCATAATTTAACCAACCCCCTCTTGATGAACATTTGTTTTCAGTCTTTTGATATTACCATGATGTGACACATATTTGTGCATAAGTTATTTCATGTGTGAGTGAATGCGTCTGAAGATAAATTCCTAGCAGTGAAATTGCTGGGTCACAAGATATATGCAGCATTTGTAATTTTGATATATGTTGCCAATCTGCCTTCCAAACAGGCTGTGCCAATTTATATCCCTTCGCCCTAATGTGCACAGCAGGGCTTTAAGTCTTTCTGACACCATAACTTAGAGTGGAAAAACCATGGTAGATGTCTGAATGGTTTCTGGGTAGAGAAACAGTAGGAGGGTTGCTTATCAACTCAGTCATTTTAACTGGTAGCAACATAAGCCTTGATCCTCCTTTCTAAAAATCGTTAATCCCTGTGGACGCCCCCACCCCACCATTGTGTGTCTAGGCCTAAGTGTCCTTGCGTAGTCCATATCTTAGAACTTAGCCCTGTAACTTGCCTGTTCTATCCACAAATGACTCCTCTCTAGTTGTCTTTTCTCCCCATCTCCACCTGGCCACGTCCTAGCCTTCTCCTCCATTAAACATTATCTGACACCTCCAGGCAGAATTAGTCACTCTACTCCACTCCTACAGAATTTTGTTCACACCTCAGGCATAGCATGAATCACCTATAACATAATTATTCACTTACCTGTCTCCCACTATGCTCCTCAAGGATAGAAACTTCACCTTCATCTTTCAACCAGCGCCCTCACACGTGGTGCCTGGCACATAAGTGGCTCACAGTAAAGGTTTGCGGAAATGAAGTGAGGCAAGGACACAGACGTGTAGTACCTGGTCACAAATGTAACACTATTTATCATTTTCCTTTGCTGATCGTGGTGATGAGAGGGTAAAAATATGGATGTTTCTGAATATTTTTATGTTTCTGGACTTCCTCCTTATTCTGGAATCTGTTCTGTTCTCTGCTCAGTGGCTAGAACAGTGCTTGGGAGAAAAGGCCCTTCATAAATAAATTGTGAAGGAACGGATATCTCTGATCAGAAAGAACGTCTACAGTGCAGCTGAGACTTTTTTTTTTGCTGTTTAATGTGGCCAGAAGTTTGCTGTTTAATGTGGAAGACTTTCTAAGTCTTTCCAAAAGCCTCAAGCTTGGCCCCTCATGTGTATTTAGGGTTGTATATCTGGGTTTTATTTCACATCGTTAATGCATGTAAAAGGGCTTAAAAACAGTGTTGGGTAATTAGTACACAATCAGTAAGAGCTGACTATGGTTCTTATTATCCTCACTACCCCAAGCATGCTCTCATCAGTTCACCCCCTGTGCTGGTCCCTTCATCTCTCTCCCAGCAGATAATCTGGACTCAATCCCTGGAAAATATTCCATTAAAAGCACAGGCTTCATGTCACCAGCTCTGTGATCTTGAACCAGTTAATGTCCCAGAGGCTCGTTTTCTTCATTTGGACAATAGGCATTATATTAATGTCTACCTCTCAGGTTGTTATGAAGATGAAATGAGACAATCATGGACCCTGCCTCACTCCATGCAGGCTTGGAGTAAGTGCTCAACTGTCTTCATCATCCTCGTCCCCGTCCTCAGTATTGTGGGCCTTTCATCTCTTCTTTCTGGAGGGACTCATTCCCACAGCTCTTCTGGTTGACTGGAAACCTTTAGCTGGTTCTGGAGTTGGGAGCATCACCAGAAGGCTTGTTTTGACCATGTGTGGATGAAGTTCCTGCTCTTCCCTCAATGCCCTCCTGTCTGAATATTTCTATTTCATTCCCATAAAAATATTTTGTTCGGACCCATTCCCAAGAGCTGGTAGTAGGCTGTGGGAACTTCAAATCAGAAGAATAAAGTTGCCCACTCTCTGTGACCATATCCCTGCCCATGGACAGTATTTGGCTGACACTACTAGGTGCCCCAATTTTGTCCTAATTTTCATAGATTCACTTGTACCTTTGCCCTGTAAACTTCTTCTGTGGACCTTTATCTAAGGCAGCAACTAGGCACTCTCCTTACTGATCCAACTTTGTGCATGTAACTCAGTTTTATGAAACAAAACAATATATGGGAGAGGAATACAGAGGTGTTACAAATTATAAGGATAATTGTAGATACTAGAAGATAACTAACATAGAAGACTGGTAAAGGTTGTCTCTATGGAAGGGGGAGGGGGAGATAATTGCAGAAGAGCCCACAGGGAGCATATGAGACCCTCATAATATTCTGTTTCTTAACTTGAGTTAGTGGGTACATGGAAGTTCATTGGGCTATTAATCTTTAAACTATACATATTCATGTAATACTCTTAAGTGTGCATGATGCATTTCCTAATTTTTTTGATAAAGAAAAACATCGTAAAGGAGAAAGGAAGAAAGAAAGAAAAAAGGAAGGAAAGAAGGAAGGATGGAGGGAGGGAGGGAGGGAGGAAACTGGATCTGTTAATAGGAAAGAACATGTCAATGTCAAATTCCCATTTTTGGCTAACATCATTCAGCATCTAAGAGGATATTCTCAACAATTACTTAATGAATCCGTTTATTTAATTTATGAACTATACATTAATTCATGCTCAAAAATCAAACATTTCTAAGCTTCTTTCCTCAGAGTATCTTCCAGACCAAAATTATCGATATCATGGTTTTAGGGGATAGAATTTCCTCTGGAATCTTCACCTTCTTGTAGTTGCTCCTACAACCACACATCACAGCAGAATAGAATCACTCTTTAGTTCTCTTGTTAAAATAAACTCTTCTCCCCCTCCCCCTGCCCCCCCCCCCCGTTAACTATCACCTTCAATACTCCCATCTCAAACAAAAGATACTCTTGCTGACAAGTAATACAAAATATCACTCTCTCAATACCAGGGTTGTTAATTTTTAATTGTTTTCAACTATATCTGTCAAACACCTTGCTGAAACAAATTATTATCCCCCCTGAACTGGCCATGGGGTAGAACGCATGGTATGTCCATAGCCCCCAGTTTCTGAAATATGCATCTCCATCCTGGGGTGCCTGGGTGGCTCAGTCGGTTAAGCATCCAACTCTTCATTTCGGCTCAGGTCATGATCTCATGGTTAGTGGGTTCGAGCCCTGCATTTGCCTCTGCCCTGGCAGCTTGAAGCCTGCCTGGGATTCTGTCTCTCTCCCTCTCCCCTGGTCATTCTCTCTCTCTCTCAAAATGAATAAACATAAAAAAATAGATTCCCATCCTCTCACCACTCTATGACCTTGTCCTCCACTCCACACAAACATAGCTATTAGATCACGATTGGGCACCTACCTTATAGACAGACAATCTAGAGGCTGGCTAGTGGCCTATGCATAGTTGTTAAATAAACAAATGAATGGATGACTATGATGTAGTCTGGCACAAGAGCTTTGCCCAAGAGAATCAACCATGTCTGAACTGAATCAATCAGATTCACTCTCCTGCGGAGCTGAAATTGAGATGCAGCAGTTGAAGCTGATGACAGGTTGAGAAACTGAACACACAAAGAGATAACCGGTCACAGAGGTTTTGAAGCCACCGGGAAGCAGAAGACATGAGTAAGCAAAACCAAGAACGAACAAACAATATTCAGAGAAGAGTTTGAAGAGTTTGGCTGCCAGCAGGAGGAGTAGGAGAATCAAAAAACCAAACCACACTAAACCAAACCAAGCTGGGTTTCCATAATGGCAAGAAACTGAAGCCCTTCTGATGTTGAAGGCATTACAATTATAACCCAGTCACAAATTTTACTTAGGGTCCTAAGTCATCTTGTAGTTCTCAAATTATGTCCTAGGCTGTACAAGGATGAGCTGTTCTTGGTTTCTTATGAAATATATGTTCATTGATCTTCCTGCCATATGTAATTTTAGAATAAAATGTCATTGGGGCTCCTAGGTGGCTCAGTTGGTTAAGCATCAGACTCGATTTTGGTTCAGGTCATCTTACAGTTCATGAGATGGAGACCCACGTTGGGCTCTGTGCTGACAGCTCAGAACCTGCTTGGGATTCTCTCTCCCCTTCTCTCTCTGCCGTGCTCCCTCTCTCTCTCTCAAAAATAAACTTTAAAAATAAATTTACATATATGTATATGTGTGTGTGTGTGTGTGTGTGTATGTATGTACATATATCACTCTATTCTCTTCTTGCTTGCATTTGCACGGTTTCCATGCTTGCATGAAAAAGTTGGATGTAATTCTTATCTTTGCTTCTCTATAAGTAAGGGGTTTGTCTGTTCTGGTTTCTTTCAGGATTTTTTCTTTATCTTTGAATTTCTGTAGTTGGAATAAAATATACTTAAATGTGGTTTTCTTTGTTATTCATCCTACTAGGTGTTCTCTGAGTTTCCTGGATCTATGGTTTAGTGTCTGACCTTACTTAATTTGGGGAAAATTCTCAGTCATTTCTTCAAATCTCTTCTGTTCCTTTCTCTTTCTTCTTCTGGTTTCCCCTTATGTGTACATTACACCTCCTGTAGTTGTCCTACAGTTTTGGAAAGTCTGTTCTGGCTTTTGTCAGTCCTTTTCTGTTTCCTTTTTAGTTTTGGAAGTTTGCAATGAAATATCCTTAAACTCAGAGATTCCTTCTTCAGCCATGAATGTCCAGTCTACCTATAAGCCCATCAAAGGCATTCATTTCTTTCTTTTTTTGAATTATTTTTTTAATTGAAGTATAACGAACATGGCATTCTTCATTCCTATTACAATGGTGTTTTGTTTTGTTTTGTTTTTTTTTTAACTCTCTAGTATTTCTTTTTGGTTCTTTCTTTGAATTTCCACTGTTTACATTGTCCCTCTGTTCTTTCATGCTGTCTGTTTTATCCATTAGATGTCTTACCATATTAATCATAGTTGTTTTTAATTCCCAATCTGATAATTCCAACATGCCATATCTGAGTCTGGTTCTGATACTTGCTCTGTGTTTTCCAACTGTGTTTTCTTCTTTCTACTATGTCTTGGGTGCCTGGGTGGCTCAGTCAGTTAAGTGTTCAACTCTTGGTTTCAGGTCAAGTCATGATCTCACTATTGTGGGATCAAGCCCTGCATTGGGCTCTATGCTGAGCATGGAGCCTGACTGGGATTCTCTCTTTCTCTCTCCCTCTCTCCCCCACTCACCTGCACATGTGCTCTCTCTCTCCCTCTCTCTCAAAATAAATTAATAAACATTAAAAAGGAGTCACGTTACTGGACTTCAAGCTATCTTACAAAGCTATGATCATCAAGACAGTATGGTACTGGCACAAAAACAGACACTCAGATCAATGGAACAGAATAGAAAACCCAGAAATGGGTCCATGAACAAATGGCCAACTAATCTTTGACAAAGCAGGAAAGAATATCCAATGGAATAAAGGGTCTCTTCAGCAAGTGGTGCTGGGAAAACTGGACCACTTTTTCACACCATACACAAAAATAAACTCAAAATAGATGAAAGACCTAAACATAAGACAGGAAGTCATCAAAATCCTCAAGGAGAAAGCAGGCAAAAACCTCTTTGACCCTCAGCCACAGCAACTTCTTACTCAACACATCTCTGGAGGCCAGGGAAACAGAAGCAAAAATGAACTATTGGGACCTCATCAAAATAAAAAGCTTCTGCACAGCGAAGGAAACAATCAGCACAACTAAAAGGCAACCGATGGAACGGGAGAAGATATTTGCAAACATATCAGATAAAGGGTTAGTATCCAAAATCTATAAAGAACTTATCAATCAACACCCAAAAAACAAATAATCTAGTGAAGAAATGGGCAAAAGATATGAATAGACACTTCTCCAAAGAAGACCTCCAGATGGCCAACCAACGCATGAAAAAATGCTCAACATCACTCATCATCAGGGAAATTCAAATCAAAACCACAATGAGGGGCGCCTGGGTGGCGCAGTCGGTTAAGTGTCCGACTTCAGCCAGGTCACGATCTCGCGGTCTGTGAGTTCGAGCCCCGCGTCAGGCTCTGGGCTGATGGCTTGGAGCCTGGAGCCTGTTTCCAATTCTGTGTGTCTCCCTCTCTCTCTGCCCCTTCCCCGTTCATGCTCTGTCTCTCTCTGTCCCAAAAATAAATTAAAAACGTTGAAAAAAAAATTTAAAAAAAAAAACAAAAAAAAAAACCACAATGAGATACCACCTTACACCTGTCAGAATGGCTAACATTAACAACTCAGGCAACAACAGATGTTGGCGAGGATGCAGAGAAAGATCTCTTTTGCACTGCTGGTGGAAATGCAAATTGGTGCAGCCACTCTGGAAAACAGTATGGAGGTTCCTCAAAAAATTAAAAATAGAACTACCCTACAACCCAACAATTGCACTACTAGGTATTTATCCAAGGGGTACATAGGTATGCTGTTTCGAAGGGGCACATGCACATCCAATGTTTATAGCAACACTATCAACAATAGCCAAAGTATGGAAAGAGCCGGCAAACGTCCATTGATGGATGAATGGATAGAGATGTAGCATATACATACAATGGAGTATTACTCAACAATCAGAATGAATGAAATCTTGCCATTCGCAACTACGTGGATGGAACTAGAGGGTATTATGCTAAGGGAAACTAGTCTGTCAGAGAAAGACAAATATCATATGACTTCATTCATTTGAGGACTTTAAGATACAAAACAGATGAACATAAGGGAAGGGAAGCAAAAATAATACAAAAGCAGGGAGGGGGACAAAAACATAAGAGACTCTTAAAAATGGAGAACAGACAGAGGGTTACTGGAGGGGCTGTGGGAGGAGGGATGGACTAAACGGGTAAGGGGCATTAAGGAATCTACTCCTGAAATCAGTGTTGCACTATATGCTAACTTGGATGTAAATTAAAACAATAAATTAAATAAAAAAATTTTAAAGAGTCACATTATTAAATATATATATGTCTTATGATTTTTTTTTTTTTTAATGGCCAGGCATGATGTACTGGGCTAAAGGAACCATTATAAACAGTTTTTAGGAATGTGGTAAATTATAGGGGGAGAGAAAGCATTCCACAGTCCTATGGTTAGGTCTCAGTCTTCTGGTGAGCTTACACCTCTGGACTGTGAACTTCACATGTGCTTCTCAGTCCCTCCTACTCCATATTAGGTGGGACAGGATGGCCAGAGGGAGCTGCGGTTAGGTATTTCCCTTCCCCCAGGTCAGTTAAGCTCTGATAAACCCTAGCAAGTTAGACTCCAGTTAAATAGTTTATCCAGAAGCCAACCTTGCTAAGACAAACAGAATGCTCTAGTGTATTTCAAAATGGTTCCTTTTCCTCCTCCCCCTGCCAGAAGCATGCAGAAATTTTTCTATTTATTCACTGTGAGATCTGGGTTGAATTACAGAAGATAAGGGGCCCTTGGGTGCCTCAGCCAGTTAGGCATGCAACTTCAGCTCAGGTCATGATCTCACGGCTCCTGAGTTTGAGGCCCGCATGGAGCTCTCTGCTGTCAGCACAGAGCTCACTTCAGATCCTCTGTTCCCCTCTCTCTCTGCCTCTCCCCCACTCTCTCCCTCTCCCAAAAATAAACATTTTTTTTAAATAATTTGAAAAAGTAAAGAATTACAGAAGGTAAAACTCACAAAAGCTTGGGGGGCCTCTGGATGACTGTGTTCCCCCTGGAGTTTCTAACTCTCAGAATTGGTCATACTCAGCTCTGAGCAAATCATAAGCTATAGCTTATTTGCCCTATGACCTCACTTCTCTTACAAATCAAAGACTTGTTAATTTTTCAGTTTGTTTAGCTCTTTATTTGTTGTTAGGACAGAGTGGTGACTTCTAAGTCCAGAAACCGGAAGTCTAATATTTTATTATTACTGATTTCCAGCTTATTTGTCAAATTTTAATCCTGCAAGATTTGCAAAGATTTCCTTTATGGTCCAATTTAACCAAGACTTGGAAGGATCAAACTGCTACCAAGTAACTTA
This sequence comes from Neofelis nebulosa, assembly GCF_028018385.1. Taxonomy (NCBI): domain Eukaryota; kingdom Metazoa; phylum Chordata; class Mammalia; order Carnivora; family Felidae; genus Neofelis; species Neofelis nebulosa. The sequence continues at coordinate 18,852,877 of NC_080783.1, forward strand.
ACTGCATCCCAGAACAAAGTTCAAACATAATTAAAGTTAACAGAAAATAACCCAGCACCCAATAAAGTAAAATTCACAATGTTTGGCACCCAAAGATTACCTGGCTTACAAAGAAGCAGAAAAATGTTATCTAAAAGGAAGAAAAAAAATTAATTAAAACCAACCCAGAACTGATACAGATTTTAGGATTAGCAGACAAGGGCATTAAAACAGTTATAGTAACTATATTATATATGTTCAACAGTTAAGTGAACACATGGAAGAAAGTTTTAAAAGACCTAAATTGGGGTGCCTGCGTGGCTCAGTTGGTTAAGCGTCCAACTTCAGCTCGGGTCATGATCTCATGGCTCATGAGTTCAAGCCCCACATTGGGCTCTGTGCTGATAGCTCAGAGCCTGGAGCCTCCTTCAGATTCTGTGTCTCCCTCTCTCTGCCCCTACCCCGCTCACACTCTGTCTCTCTCTCTCCCTCAAGAATAATTTTTAAATTTTAAATAATTTAAAAATTTTTTTTAAATAAGTAAAAATAAAAGAACTAAATTAACCATCTACAAATGAAACTACAATGTGTGAGACAGAAAGATTAGGAACAGATTAGACATTGCAAAAGAAAAGATCAGTGAATTTGAAGACACAGAAAGTGATAAGTTTAAGATGTGTACTATAAACCTCACAGCAGCCACTAAATTAAGAACCACAGAGTTATAGCTAATAATCCAATGAAGCAAAGAGTGGACTAACAAAAAGTACTCAATCCAAAAGGTAGAAAAGGAGGAAAAGGGAGCAAAGAACAGATAGGACAAATAGAAAACAAATAGCAAGGTAATAATCAACCTAACCATATTTAAAAACCACATTAAATGTAACTGAATTAATTAGGGGCGCCCGGGCAGCTCAGTCAGTTAAGTGTCCGACTTCAGGTCAGGTCATGATCTCACGGTTTGTGAGTTTGAGCCCCGCGTCGGGCTCTGTGCTGACAGCTCAGAGCCTGATGCCTGCTTGGGATTCTGTGTCTCCCTCTCTCTCTGCCCCTCCCCTGCTCATGCTCTGTCTCTCTACGCCTTTCAATAATAAATAAACGTTAAAAAAAATTTTTTTTAATGTAACTGAATTTTTTTTTTTTTTCAACGTTTATTTATTTTTGGGACAGAGAGAGACAGAGCATGAACGGGGGAGGGGCAGAGAGAGGGAGACACAGAATCGGAAACAGGCTCCAGGCTCGGAGCCATCAGCCCAGAGCCTGACGCGGGGCTCGAACTCACGGACCGCGAGATCGTGACCTGGCTGAAGTCGGACGCCCAACCGACTGCGCCACCCAGGCGCCCCTAATGTAACTGAATTAATTAAACGGCAGAGATTGTCAATTTGGATTTTTAAAAAAAGATTCAACTATGTGTCTCCTAAAAAAAAAAGAAAAAGACACTTTCAACATAAAGACACAGATATTTTGATAAAAACTAAAAGGGTAGAAAAAGACATATCCATGCTACACTAAAAAAAAAAAAAAAAAAGCCAAAATTGTTACATTAATACCAAAGTAGATTCAGAGAAAAAATATAACCAGGAATATAGAAGGTCATTATATAATGACAAAGGGGTCAGTTCATCAGGAGAACACAAGAATCGTAAGTGTTTATGCACCTGAAAGCAGAGCTCCAAGATTCATGATGCAAAAACTAATAGGACTGCAAGGGGTAATCCGGAATTATATTCAGAGGTTTCAACATCCCCCTGTCAATAAGGGATAAACAAGTAGACAAAATTCATAAGGATACGGAAGGTATAAGCAACACTATCGACCACCTTGACCTAACTGACATTGATAGAACACTCAACAACTGCAGCATACATATTCTTTACAGTCAGATATGCAGGTCTGCAGCTTAGAAGAGCCTTCTATGTAGGAAAGAGACTTGAGAGTCATTAGCTTTAAGATGATAATCAGAGCCTTGAGAGTGGAGGCAAAGAGAGTGTGGAGGGTGAGAAGAGAGGATGAGTAAAGGAAGAAGAACCAGCAGGGCAACCTGAGGAGCAATCCAGACGTAGAAGCAGGAGAGTGGGTGTAATCAAGACCACTGAAGAGTGTTTCATGCAGGTACCAGCCCATACAGTCAAGCCTGTATTTACTCATTCAATAATTCTGAGCACCTGCTACATAGCAGGCACTGTGCCGGGGACACAATGGGGAGAGAAAAAGCAGACTTCGACTCTACTGTCCTGGAGTTCACAATCTAGTGGGGAAGACAATCAAACAAATCTCACCAACAAATCTGTAATAACAAAGATGGCTGTGAGAGCATACACCAAAGGAATGTGAGCTTCCTGAGGAAGTAACATTTGAGCAAGATCAAGACAGGCAGGCACTAGATAAAAAGCACAGGCAACAAAAGAAAAAATAGGTAAAGTGGACTTCATCAAAATTAAAATTGTTTGTGCTGCAAAGGACATCATCAAGAAAGTGTAAACATACCCTGAGCACAGGAGAAAATGTTTGCAAAACATGTATCTGAAAAAGGATTTCTAACTAGAATATATTAAGAACTCCTAAAACTCAATAATAAAAAGACAAATAATCCAATTTAAAAATGAGCAGAGGATTTGAATAGACATTATCCAAAGTCATACAAATGGCTAATAAGCATGTAAAAGTATGCTCCAGATCATTTCCATTAAGGAAATGCAAATCAAAACCATAACGAGATACCGCTTCACGCCCAAAGGGATAGTCATAATGATAACTTTTAAAGTGGAAAATAACCAGTGTTGGAGAATGTATTAGTTTGCTAAAGCTACCATAACAAAGTACCATAAACTGAGTCCTTAAACAATAGAGATTTACTATCGCATAGTTTTAGACGTGTTAAAATATAAACTAAAGCGCATTAAAATTTTTAAGAGCTGGGGTCCCTGGGTGGCTCAGTTGGTTGAGTGTCAGACTCTTGATTTTGGCCCAGGGTCGTGGGATCAAGCCCCACCTTGCGCTCCATGCTGAGAGTGGAACCTCCTTAAGATTCTCTGTCTCAAATTAAAAAAAAAAAAAAAAAAAAAAAGAGTTTATTTGAGCAAAAACTGATTTGAATCAGGCAGTATTCAATCTAGCAGACAGAAAGGACCTCTAAGGAGCTGTACAAAATGAAAGACTTTCATAGGCAGAAGACAGTAGAATAAGGAAGTTACAGCAGCAAAAAAGGAGCTTGGTTATTGCGAGGTTACTTTCCCTTAGGGGACAGCAGAGGTCTATCTAGTGCTGATCAGGTGATTCCTGATTGACTGGTTTAAGATTCCATTTCTGGGACAGTTGAAACTATAATTAAGTTAGCTCTCAGTTTGGCGATGTGGGACTTAGTATAAGTGACTCCACTGTGGGTCTGTTGTCTTGCTTTTAACAGAGGCTAGAAGTCCAAGATCAAGGTGTCAGCAGGGCCAGCTCCCTCCAAAGGGGCTAGAGAAGGATCTGTCCCAAGCCTCTGTCCCAGCTTCTGGTAGTTGCTTGGTTTGTGGCAGCCTACCTCCAGTCTTCACAGGGCATTCTCCTTGTGTGTAAGTCTCTGGGTCCAGATTTCTCCTTTTAATACAAGACACCAGTCATTTTGGATTAGAGGCACAACCTGCTCCAATATGACTTCATCTTAGCTAATTACATATGCAATGACCCTATTTCCAAGTAAGTTCACATTCTGAGGGACTCTGGGACATATGAATTTTGGAGGGACATAATTCAACCCATAACAGCAAGGATGTGGAGAAATTGGGACTCTCATACAGTGCTGGTGGGAATGTAAAATGGCGCAGCTACTCTGAAAAACAGTCTGGCGGTTTCTCAACATGTTAAACATAGAATTACCATATGATCTAGCAGTTCCACTCCTAGCTATATATCCAAGAAAATGAAAACATATGTCCATACAAAAAATTATATACAAATATTCACAGCAGCATAACTCATAAAAGGCAAAAAGTGGAAACAAACCAAATGTCCTTCAACTGATGAATGGATGAACAAAATGTAGGATTATCACACCACAGAACATTATTTGGCAATAAAACAAATGAAGTACTTAAACTTACACAATATTATACGTCAATTATATCTCAATAAAAACATAAATGAAGAACTGACACATGACTCAGCATGACAGCATAAATGAACCTTGAAAACGTTATGCTAAGTGAAAGAAGCCAGTCACAAGAGGTCACATAATGTACGATTCCATTTATAAGAAATGCAGGTTTGGCAATTTTGCAGATGCAGAAAGTAGACTGGTTGCCTAGGGCGGGGGAATTTGTGGAAGGTAGGGGGAGCTGGCTATTAATGGGTACAGGTTTCTTTCTAGGGTAATAAAAAGGTTCTGAAATTGATTGTGGTGATGGTTACACACTATGAATATACTAAGTTTAACTGTATACTTCCAGTGGGTGAATTTTATAGTATGTGAATTATAGCTTAACAGAGCTATTACTTAAAACTAATAATAGGGGCACCTGGGTGGCTCAGTCGGTTAAGCATCCAACTTCAGCTCAGGTCATGATCTCACTGTGAGTTCGAGCCCCACGTCAGGCTCTGTGCTAACAGCTCAGAGCCTGGAGCCTGCTTCAGATTCTGTGTCTCCCTCTCTCTCTGCCCCTCCCCTGCTCATGATCTGCCTCTCTCTGTCTCAAAAATAAATAAAAACATTAAAAATTTTTTAAAAATAGAAATAATAAATAGGAATAAATAAACTCCTTACCATGCAAGCAAAAGAGGGAGGGGGAGGAACATTCCAGTAAAAAACAATCACCAGAAGGTGAGCTCCAGAATGGCAGCAATTTTTGCCAGTTTTGTTCACTGCTGTAGTCCCAGCACCAAAACAATGTCTGGTAAATAGTAGGTCTGGTGTGTGTATACACACACACACACACACACACACACACACACACACACACATAGTATATAATATAATGTATTATATAGTAACCTGTGCAAAAGCCTTGTGGCTAGCTGTCTGTAGAGCATGTGGCTCTTGATCTTGGGTTATGAGTTGAAGCCCCAAGTTGGGGGTAGAGTTTACTTTAAAAAAAAAAAATTAGAAAAAAAAATCCTGGTATCTAGAAAAGAGCACTGGCCTCTGGAGAAAAGATTCAGTGTGTGTGACTGGACGGAAGAGGACGGGCAGACCGTGCAAGTTAGAGATTTGTATCTTAATCCTAAAAGCAACGGGGAGCCACTGAGGGATTTTTAAGTGGAGATGATCAGATTTGCATTTCAAAAGACCCCACCAATAGCAGGGGACAGTCAATTAAGGTAAGGACTGAAAAGTTGGATTTAGCAACAAAGAAGTTGTTGGTGACCTTGGACAAAATCAGTCCAGGTAGTGAGATGGAGTGACTAATTTTGGGAACTGGAAAGGAAGTAGAGCTAGCAAAATTATCCTACACTTGGTAAGACCTCTCCTTATTCTCAAGTCTCCAAGGAAACCGACCAAAAATATACTTGGCTTGGGAAATAACAAAAGACATGTTCGCATGAATATTCACACACAGCCGGTTCACCAGCTGATTCTGTTTCTGTTCAAGGATTCCACACTTCTCACCCTGACACAGACTGAGGACCTGTGGCCACAGCTCTTGGTTCTCTCTCACCAAATGCTGGCCTTTCGTTGCTGGGAGCGGCGGATGGAAGGCCACAGAGCAGGCTGCCATCATCTGAGATGTGGGGGCGCTTCGGAAACAGAACTTGTCCCCTTTTAGCTTCGCTGCACCTCTCACCTGAACTACGTACAACCCAGAACCCAAGGGCAAGCCAAGTAGATGCACTGAAGCCCTATTCACAGAAAACTAAAGGGAAAAGCTTTTGGAATAGGGCACTTGTCCATAGTGACCAGATGTCTGAACTGAGAACCAAAAAGACTGGGTTCTAATTCTCATTCTGCCAGTCACAGTAGCAACTTAACCTCTCCAGGCTTCCATCTGCTCATCTCAGAAATTACAAGAATAAACACATGCCTTGCCCTGATCAGAGTGATTAGGAGGAAATGACAACTGCACAAGGGTGTATCTAGATTTTGTGGGGCCTGAAGTTTTTATCATTTCATAGGACCCCTTTAAGAAAAAGAATATAAAATTTTAAGAACAAAATTAGGTACAGATGTGAATATTTATAATGAGAAATTACATCAAACTACAAATTTTAAAAAGGTAATGTAAAAAATTTTTCTTTTACTTTTTTTAAAATTACACATTTGTTATATTAATTGCCTGGCATGCCACTATCCATTTTTTGTCCACTACGTTTTTTGGCTACAAATTCTTTAATGGTTTCCTCAAACAAGTTTGTAATGTTTTCTATGAAGGAAGATGATTCAGTCTTTTTCTCTCACTGTTGATCAAAATTTGCTCTTTATTATTCCTAGTTCAAAAAGGTTCCTCCGTCATCCCCACTTATTATTTTAAAATCATTCTCAAGTTTGGGGAAATCTCCATCAAGTTTCTTTTCTTTATGAGCTATACGATTTCAAGGACTTCCGCATTTTCTTGTGCAGTGATTAATCTTTCATATCTCTTCATTCTTCTGGTGCTGGACACTCTAGGAACAAAGGACCTCTGGTCCCTTCAGGTCACCATGCTTGTGATTCAGCACAGTGGGGGTTAGAAGTATTCTAGAAGCCTCTACTACACTGGGAAGGTGAGCAATAACTTAACTATATACAGGAACCTAATATATGTGTCCTACTTAACTCAAATTAAGTGTATTCCCTACTCCAAAATGCCTAAAAATGCTCATGGCTACTTCAGTGCCCTCCTCCCCCGATAGGGAAGTCATAGGTGAAAAGAGACCACTAGTGGTCTTAACAGAGTTGGGTTAAAATGTCTTAGTTTGGGGACACCTGGGTGGCTCCGTCGGTTAAGCGTCTGACTCTTGATTTCGGCTTAGGTCATGATCTCACGTTTAGTGGGTTCAAGCCCCATGTGGGGCTCTGTGCTGACAGCGCGGAGCCTGCTTGGGATTCTGTCTCCCTCTCTCTCTGCTCCTCCACCACTCGCACTCTCTCTCCCCCGAAATAATAATAATAATAATAATAATAATAATAATAATGCCAGGTTTTACTACCTTTATAAAAACACGACCTCTTCCATGGCCATAGAGGGGGCCTGGGAGAGTGAGGATCCAGAAAATGAAGTTGCGTCAGCATTGCAAATCACCTAAGGCTACAAAGGGCTCTTTATACGGCTGAGTCGAGCCAAGAGGGAGGAAAGGTTACTCACGTTTGGAGGGAGGTTCAGCGGCCTGGCCAGCATGGCTCACAGCTCGTGGCCGGCCCAAAGCGTGCCCAGTGAAAAAAGCTGTGGCCACTGCCAGCCAAACCCCACGCAGAGGTCCCCGCCGACCCACTTGCCCCCTCCTGTGGCCCCCACTCGAGGTCCGGAGTGTCAGATGCTTCCAGCCCACCTTTAAGATCGGTAAATCTCCACCTCCGGTTTCAAAAGGAGCGCGCTCCCTCGGACCCGCCCCTCACTTCCGTCCTGAAAACCCTTTCATCCCACCAGGTCTCGCGATATCACGACTTCTCGCCTGTCCCGGCTAACCCCGGAGAGCAGCCCCCGCGGGACTCTTGGTGGTGACTTTCCCTGGTGGTGACTTTCTTGGGAAGTGTTTGGGATGAGAGCTCTTCACCTGGCACGTTTTCTAGCAGCATGGACCGGGCTGTTAAGGCGCACTTAGGTCCATCAGGCCCGAGGTTCGGATCAGGAGCGGAGGGGTGGGGATCCGCCTTCAACCTGACCCTGGTCCGGTTCTGTCGTATATGGGTGATAAGGACTCAAAAATATTAATGACTGCCGGACACTGGGCTCTATACACGTCATGTCTTTTAATTCCCACAATAACCCCAAGAGAAAGGCGTGGTTTTTACCCTGGTTGTACAGATGGGGAAACAGGCTCAAAAATGGAGGAGTCTGTTGAAAGTGGGAAAGGATGTGACCAGTCTGACTGTAAGGCCTCATTACGTGGTAAAGCAATTTGTCAGCAGACTCCTAGATACCTAGAGGACACTGTAGCTCAATGAAAAGTATTCCATCTTTGGGTTCACAAGACTCATGTTCATATGCAAATCCAGACACTTTCTATGCTGTGTGACCTTGAACAACTTGCTTAACCTTTCTGAGACTCAACTGATAGATAAGGATATTAATACTTTCACAGGATTATGAGGATTGGGTGTATATTCAGTGCCTACTCCAAAATAAGCATTCAATAAATGGAAGTTATAGCTATTAATAATTTTTTAACCCCTTATATGTTGTGCGGTGTTCAGTGTGTAGGAGGTACTTAATTTAATAAACCATAACTGAGTGAGTGAATGAATGGAGGGAGAAATGAAATAAGTCTGGCCAGATACCAGGTGGTCCCTGCCTCCAATCCCCTAATCTCTTACCCCACTTCCCTGATATGGCTACACCTCAGAGGGCTTGAAGTGGAAAATGACTGTTCATCCTCCTTTTCCCAAACAGTTGTGTGTATGTTAACTTGTTACCAAAGTAGCATACAGAAAAGTGCACAAATCTTAAGTGCACTTAAGTTCTTATGAAATGAACACACTGACTGTATAACCAGCTCCATGATGAAGAAGCAAAACATTACCAGCCCCCAGAATGCCCTTCATGTCTCTTTCTAATCATACTCCCACTATGGGATAACCACTATCTTGCCTTCTAATAGCTGAAATTAATTTTGCTTGCTTGCTTTTGCACAGGATGCACCTGGAATCACACAGTATGTGCTAATCTGTAACTTCCTGGATTTCCCTGTCTCCTTGATTCTAGTGGGAATCCAAGAAGAAGCCCAGTGGGGTTGCCTCCCAGGTGGTCAGGGCTACTCCCCAATGCCACCCACCTCAACATCATGGCTAGCCTGTCTACATGCTCACTGGCCCAGGGATTCCTGTGCCCATGGACTCCTGGCACACCTCTCCCTTTCTGAGGTAAGAAAGAATCTTCTGCTGCTTCTTCTCAGCTTTTCATAAGGGTTCCCATGATAGAGGTGTATGTCCCTGGTGACCCCTGCCTGTGCTCTTATACCCCAGATCTTTCCTTCTCCACCAGGAAGGCCCTGGGAGAGTAGAGGATGGGGATGTGCTGATTCACAAGGTGGTCATGCCCAGCTTCACACCATTCCAAGTAACACCTCTCCCCCTGCTTTGTTCAGTGTGCCCCTTCCCGCTCCATCGAAAACTCTTTCTCTCTCTGGGTGATGAACTCTCGGGGCCTCTGCTGTTCCTCCGAGCAGCCTAGCATCTGCCACATTCTCTCTCCCCACTAGACATGTTTGTTCATTCCTGAACCCCAATTGCGGGCATAGTTTTTGTCTTCTTCCAGAGGATTCCTGATGCCTTGCAGATTGAGGGATGTGGCTTAAGGGTCTTGGGCGTTCTGCCTCGAGGGGGCAGTGTCTCCTCACACCACAAGACAGCCTAGGCTTTAGCCCCGTCAAGAAGCCCCATTATACAGATATTATCATCAAACCCATGTTACATGTGAGGAGGGTAAGGCTCAGAGAAGTTTAAGGGATTTGTCCAAAACTATTTAGTTCATAAGTGACAACAGGTAGACCTCAGGAATGCCAGTGATGCAGGCCTAGAAGGCTTGGTATCTGCTAAAGGCTACCGTTCACTGAAACTAAAATGAGACACATGGATATTTTACAGATTTCATATCTTGTCCTCAAACAAATCCAGGAGAAAGGTTTTCTAATTTCCAGATGGCAGATACAGAAACTGAGGTCCAGAGAAATTAATTATTCTGCCTGAGGTCACAGGGATAGAGAAAGGCTAAACTAGATTCAGCCCCTCCCATCCCACACATGGACCTGAAAGCCTGGCTCTTTCCTCTGTGCTCTGGCACACTCATCAAAAGGATTCTGACAAGTGCAGATATGAGTGGCTACATGGGTAATATAGGACAGTGGGGACTAGGCATTTACCCAAAGAATACAAAAATGCTAATTCAAAGGGATACACGCACCCTGATGTTTATAACAGCATTATCGACAATAGCCCAACTATGAAAATAGCCCACGTGTTCATTGACTGATGAATGGATAAAGAAGATGGCGTGTATATACACAACAGAATATTACTGAGCTATAAAAAGGAATGAAATCTTGCCATTTGGAACAACATGGAAGGGGCTGGAGAGTTATTACGCTAAGTGAAATAAGTCAGTCAGAGAAAGACAAATACCATACGGTTTCACTCATATGTGGAATTTAAGGAAAAAAATGAGCAAAGGGGAAAAAAAGAAAGAGAGGGGCAAACCAAGAAACAGGCTCTTAACTGTAGGGAGCAAACTGATGGTTACCAAAGGGGAGGTGGGGGAGAGGGTGGGGGAAATTGGTGGGGATTAAGGAGTGCACTTGCTGTGGTGAAACTAATATTACGCTGTATGTTACCTAACTGGAATTTAAATAAAAATAAAAATAAAAAAAAGACAGTGGGGAAGCATTCCAGAGAGAGCAGAACACGGACCACCAAGGGACAAGTTTTGGTTCTCTATTAATGTGTAACAAACAGCCCGCCCCCAATTTAGTGGCTTAAAATAAAATTTTATTTTTATCTTTCACAGTCCTATGGGTTGACTCCACTCAGCTGGGCACTTCTCACTGGGGTCTGTCATGCATTTGCAGTCAGATTGAAGCTGGGGCTGGAGTCATCGGAAGGCTCATCTGGGCTGGATGTCCAAGACGGCTTTTTATTTTATTTATTTTTTTCTTTTCAAATTTGTTGCAATTCTAGTTAGTTAACATATAGTGCCATATTGGTTTCAAGAGTAGAATTCAGTGATTCATCCCTTACATACAATACCCAGGGTTCATCACAGCAAGTGCCCTCCTTAGTACCCATCACCCATCTAGCCCATCCCCCACCCACCTCCCTCCATCAACCCTCTGTTTGTTCTCTATTTTTAAGAGTCTCTTATGATTTGTTTCCCTGAAGCCCTCCATGATATGCCACAAGCCATCACCTCCAGTTTTTCTCCTTTGCACACCATGTTACACTGAAACAGCAGAGTCCCCTAATCAAGTTGATCCTAAGGCAAGACCTGACTGAGTTCTGGTTCCTTAGCCTGTCTTGGTTCCTGACTGTTTCCCGAGTCTGATTCTGGAGGCTTCATGTCAATTTTGTGTGTTTCCGGATATCATTCCAGGAAATTTATCTTCTACTTAAGTGAACCAGAGTCCATTTCTGTTGTCTGCAATTAAGAACCCTAGTCGGCACAAAGACCCATTGAAATCTTCAGCCAGAGGAAGTGACATGATCAGAGCAATTTATGGGCGAGAAAAATAGAAAAATCTGATAAAGATAGATTGAAGAGAGAAAAACAGGAATGAGAGAGGCCAGTTGGGAGGTCTTCATGACGTTTGGGGTGTATGATGAAGCACAATATTGCCAGTGCCAAAGAAGTGGGAGAAACAGCAGCTTTTGGCCACTGACTGAATATGGAAAAAAGAAGAGAAGGGAAAGTCCACGTTGACAGAGTTTTGAGTCTTAGCAACTAGGAAAACAATAATGTTACAAAGAGAAACAAGCAAGTCAGGGAAAACAGTTTGGAGGGGGAAATCTTCCATTCATTTATTCAACAACTATTAATTGCCTCCTCTATGCCAGGCACTGTTCTAGGCATTGGGAAGACAGCAGTGGGGAAAACAAAGTCTCAGTTCTAAATTAATAAATACATACATGAGATAATGAACCTGCTTTAATAAAGCTTCAGTTTGTGGTGCCACAGACCCACATCAGAACATATCTAACTGGCAGCCAGAACTTCAAGAAAAGTCCTAGGCTGGGCCTGAAGACAAATTGGTAGTCATTGTCATAGACGTTCATTCATTTATTCATTCACTTGTTAGAGTACCTACTATGTTCTCAGTACCATTCTTGCCATAGACATACAACAAAAAAAATAAAAGAGGGGCTCAGCTCTCGTGGAGTTTCCATTATAGAGTACAGAGGCAGACAGTAAACAAATACACAAATATGTCAGATATGTGATGTGTACTATGAAGAGAAATAAAGCAAGGGAAAAGGAAGAGGAAGTTTGCTGTTTTAGATAAGATAGGTTGTTCTGCAAAGTCCCCTCTTGTAAGGAGATATCTGAGTGAAGTCCTGAATGAAGAGAGGCAACATCCACATGGTTACTAGGGGAAACCTATTTCAGGCAGAGGGAATAGTAAGTGCAAAGGCCCTGAGGCAGGACAATTTGGTTTCCGCAAAGAACAGCCAGGAAAACAGTGTGGCTAAAGTAAATGGGTAAGGGCAAGAGTAGGAAAAGAGGTAAAGGTGGGAGTGGGAGTGGGAGCCAGATCCTGTAGGGCCTTGCAAGTCATTGCAAGTACTTTGGCTCTTGTTCTGAATGAGATAGAAAGACTTTGGAGAATTTTGAGCAGAGGAAGCACACGACATGACTAACACTTTAAAAGGATTGTTCTGGCTGCTATATATAGAGTAGACTGGGGGTGTGCAAGGGCAGAAGCAGGGAGACCAACTAGCAGACAACTGCAGTCATTCAAGGCAAGAGACCCGGGGTGGCTTGGACCAGGATGGTGATGAGGGAGGACATGACATGTGATCAGACTCTAGAAATAAACAGAAGGAGAACCGACAGGATTTTCTGATAGATTGCATGTGAGGTGTCAGAGAAATAAAGGAGTCCAATGTCTCCAGAGCTTTTAATAGGAGCAGCTAGGAGAGCAGTTGCCATTTACTGAATAGAGAGAATTGAGAATTATATCCAGAGCTTCAAGAAAGAGTAAAACTGTCCCCAGCTTTCCTGCCTGGAAGGAATAATTTGGCTCCCAAGCCATGATGGGGGCCCAAAGTAAAGCACTCCTGTGGGGGCAAGGGGCAGGGGTGCATTAGCCTAGCATAGGCTATCAAGGCTGAGATGGGAGAAGCTGAAGTCTGCAAGGGGAGTGGAGGGAGCAGCAGTAATGGCAGCGATTTACAAAGGGATTAAATAACCCTTCTAACAAGGGAGGAGGACATCACAGAAATAGGGAGAAAATGAAAATATTTAAATGTTTGTTTATTTTTGAGAGAGAGAGAGAGTAAGGGAGGGGCAGAGACAGAGGGAGACATAGAATTTGAAGCAGGCTCCAGGCTCTGAGCTGTCAGCACAGAGCCCGATGTGGGGCTTGAACCCATGAGACATGAGATCATGACCTGGGCCGAAGTCAGATAACCAACCGAGCCACCCAGGCACCCCAAAAAGGGAGAAAATTAGAATAAACCTTGTGGTGTTGGACTGGAATTGAAGGTATGGTGTGCACTCTTGGCTTTCTTCATAGAGAGATTGATTGATCTATCAATAAATAGAAGTGTGTGTGTGTGTGTGTGTGTGTGTGTGTGTGTGTATATATATTTCCTAGCACTGTCCACTGAGAGGCCCAAAAGCAGTGACACTCCAAGAACAATGAACACACCTAGCACCCAGATCTTGATTTCTAAATATCACTCTCCATTAAAAAGGAACAAAGGTGCCTTGGATAAATGGCTGGTTGCAGGGCTGGAGCAGAGAAAGTACAAGATGAGCCTGGAAGTAAGGAAGTGCTCAAAGAATTATGATAGAAGCCAGCTTGGCAGGTGGCCAAATCTGGGAAATTTTTGAGCATCAAAATAAATAACGATTCAACAAGTAGAACACTCACGCCTATAATAATGGGGCCAAAGATGCATACCCCTGATGTAATCATGAGGAAACAACAGATAAACCCAAATTGAGAGACATTCTGCAATATAATAGGTCTGCAGTCTTTTGAATTGTCCTGATCATGAAAGCAAAAGAAACCTTAGACACTGTCTCAGACTGAAGGAGTCTGGAAAGACATGATAACTGAACGTAATGAATAATTCTGGACCTGGATCCTTTCATCATTAGGCCAATTGATGAAAGTGCAATAAGGTCTGGGTATTAGACAATATGAATGTATCAATGTTAATTTCCTGATCATGAGCATTGCATTGTTATGTAGGAGAATGTCCTTTAAAAAAATCTATTCATTTTTTGAGAGAGAGAGCGTGGGTGGGCAAGGGACAGAGAGAGAGGGAGACACAGAATCTGAAGCAGATTCCATGCTCTGAGCTGTCAGCACAGAGCCCTACGGGAGGTGTGAATTCATGAACCTGTGAGATCATGACCTGAGCTGAAGTCAGACACTCAACCACTCAACCGACTGAGCCACCCAGGTGCCCCAAGAATGTCCTTTTTTTGTGAGACATATACACCAAGGTATATGGAGTGATGGGACATCATGTAAGCAACTTACTCCCAAGTGGTTCAAGGAAGGGGAAAGTTCTTTGTATATTGTAATTTTTCTTTTACATCAAATAAAAAGAAAAAAGACAAGGAAGGAGTGAATGAAATCCCTGAGGCAGTGGGGAGTGAGGGGGCGTGGTCAGCCAGTGCACAAAATAGAATATTTCTAAGGAGAGGGCAGTTAAAGATGTGTCATGTTGCAAAGAGATGGAAGAGGAGCAAGACTGAGAAAAAAAAAGTATTAAACTTACAAAATTGTTTCTATGTTATCAATCAGGGCAACAGCTGTTTACATATGCGGCATAATGGGAGCTAAATCAGTTATTCACGAGAATGCTGGCTGTGCCTATGGATTTCTACAACTTCTTGGCATCCTGGGCCTTGGGATTCAGAGGCTGGAAACCTGCTTTCACTACAAACCATCATGATTTTAAGAAGAAAATCCTAATGACATAATCATATTAGCTCTTGTCAGGAGAGCAGATCTCCCTAATTCCTAGTTTTAGAAGGTTCCTTTCTTAAGTTTAGTACATTCTCATTATATGCAATGCTCACATTTGGGGCCAAAAATATTCTGAATCTGGAATTATTATTGTGCCCAAGTAATACATGTTCATTATAAACAAAAATGTAGATAGAACAAATTTTAAACCACCTATAATCCCATCATCCAGAAATAGTTTCCATTAGCAATTTGCTGCTTATTTTAGACTTTTAAAATTCAAATCACATCTATAAATTTTTGTTGCACTAAAGGAAGGATCCTGCCCTGTGCTATTTTGTATCTTGCGCGCGCGCGCGCGCGCGCACACACACACACACACACACACACCATATAGAGCAAACATTGTCTCAGTCACTAAATATGCTTCAACCACCTCACTTTTAAGGACGCTGTGAAGAATTCCATTGAGCAGATGGGCGTTGATTTATGTAATCATGTTCCTATTTGAGGACTTTTGCATTGGGCGCAGAGAGACCGCGCCTCAGAACTTGCCCACGAAGCAGGGACGACTAGGGAGGATGAGAGGTTGGGGGATAGCTAAGTCACAGGGAACAAGGTTTCAAGTACACAGAGGAAAGGTCATCGAGGCCACGGCCGGCAGAATTCGAAGAGCTGAAGGAGTCAGGTTGTACCCCAGGACAAGGGTCGCCGAATGGGTGGACCTCGAGACCCGAAGAACTGAAGCGAGACCCGTGGTGGTGGCGGCGGCTGCGGGCGGCCCAGGCTCGAAAGCTAGTGCACCGCCGCTCCTCACCAACAGAGGGCGCTGGGGCCACAGCAGTACGCAGTGGGCGGGTGCCAGCTGCCGGCCAGATGTGGGGAGCTGGACCGCGGGAGACGCTAGCTCAACCCCAGCCCCTCCAGGCCTGCAGGCAGGGAGAGAGCGAAGACGAGATGCAGGGGGCGAGGGTGATGGCAGAATACGCCACCATCGCTGCTCTGCAGGGTCCTAGTTTGCCTTCCCTTGTAGGGCAGAAGTGAGGAGAGAGAAGCCTCCTGCTCAGAAGGGACTCTGATTCGCACAAAAGCAAAGTATGGGCTGGCAGCCACCCTGAGGCTGGCTCAGCAAAACAGAGCCAGGTCCACCGGGTGGGGCTCCGGGCCAGGGGAGACCCACGCGACTGTCTGCGGCGGGAAAGAGAGCCGGCCTTGAGGGCTTTGAGCTTCTGGAGTACCCAGCCCTCGAGTCCAGACGTCCAACACACACACCACACCACACCACACACAACCTCCCTGCACTCTTTCTGCCCGGGTGCGGTGTGCATTCAAGAAGAGAGAAATTGAGGCACAGCCGGACAGAGCACTAACTAGACCTGTCCCCCCCATGTTGCCTGCAGGGGAGAAGTTGGGCTAGAGGGCCACAGTTCGAAGTTCCAATTAAGGATCCTGGGCCGGGGACAACCCCAGGGACCCCGCCCCCTTGGCCTGCCAGCTGTCCCCACCCCGGCTGCTTCCCTGACTCCGGAGTAATCAGCTGCTGCGCACGGCTGTAATTGACGGTGCAGGCCCGGTCTGGCAGAGGGCCGGCGGGCGGCGCAGGGGCGGGCGAGGGGCTTAATTGCAGGGCTTCAGGTCGCAGTCTGGGCTGCAGCTTCGCTTGGGGTGGGGGGAGGAAAGGGACAAACACTAAGCTCGCAGAGCCTGGTCTCAGGGGGAAGCTAAAAGACCTTCCATTCGGTAGTAGGGGATCCCTTCCCCGGAAAGTGGGGATGGAGGGGCTTGAACCCTAGCGAGAGTTTCGGAGGAGGAGCTGGACGTCTCTGGAGAGCTAGGCAGAGGGGGGTAGATTCCAAACTCCCCACCCCAACCCCAAGGAGCCCTGGTTCATCCTGTCCGAGACTCCTCCCCTCGTTATGACCCTCCCTCCACCACCACACGCCGCTTCCCTTTCTGCCGCCCCCGTCACCCCCCCTTCTCGTATCCCCAGGGCGCTCCCACCCTGGGGAAGAATGTGCCCTCCTAGCGCACCCTTGCCATGGTAACGGCACACCCCCACCCCCGCGCACCGCAGCGGCCGGGCCTGGCCCGAAGGGCGGCGAGAAAAGGGGGAGTGGGCGCCTCCCAGCCCCGCGGACACACCTCGACTGCCCTGGTTGCCACAGTAACCGGGGAAGTTTCGAAGTGCGCAGGCGCAAAGTGGCACAGGGTTCTACTCCTGATCCTTCACCCCTCTAATCCACCAGCAGAGAACCCTGGCTCCTAGGAGAGACTGCCACTCATCCCCCTCCACCCCCGCGCAACTTCAAGGACAAAGTCTGGAGAGGGGTCATGGGGCGTCCCAGCTTCCACGCACTTCAAGCCTAGGGAGCAAACGTGGCCAGAGGGCCCAAAGAGTCTGAAACCTGAAAAGGGATCCCCCTGTCCCCAGCCCGTCCACCTCCCCAACAGAGCCTGAGGGGGGCGCTGGCAGCAGGAAGCCCGGAATGGCCCCGGAGGCGCACAGGCCCCACAGTGGAGCGGTGATTACAGGGACCTGTCCCTCCCGCCCCCGGCTCCCACTCTCATTAAGTCATTTTTTCCCCTGTTGGAAAGTCCCCGTGCCTTGAGCGCAGGGGTTGGGGCGACCGCAGGCAGCTGCCGGCAACCACATGAGAAGGGGGGGTGGTGGAGGGGAGGAAGGGGGCCGCGACTAGAGCCTGGCCAAACTCCAACGTGGAAGGCCCCCTGCCGGGGGCTAGCTGGGGGCGCATTGATCTGGGAGGAGGAGGGCTTGGAGAAGCTGACCTAGCTTCTCATCCTGGGTCTTCCTAGAGTTGTTAGGGCCTCTACCTCTGCCTCTTTCCTCTTATTTCAGCCCTGGGACCTTGGGTGACTGGAAAGCAGGATGCCTGGGTTCTGATCCCCACCCCGGTCTGGCTGCCTCTCCCTGACCCTTAGCCTGACCACTGCCTGCTGATCTGTTCACCACCCTCATTCTCTGTTAGTTCTCCCCCTCCCTCCAGCTGGGGCCATCCAGGCTCTATTAAACCATACTAGTTTTTCCTCCTGCAAGGAGGTGACCCAGGGTCCATCAAGGTGAAAGGTATTGGGGACCAGGACAGTTCCCTTCCCCTCTAATCTATGGTCCACCATCTGTTCTTATTCCAAAATTGCAACCCTGGTCCTCCCCCCCAAGCTATTTGGCAAATTCTTCCTCCCATCTACCTCCATCACCCCCGATTTCCAGTCAGCACATTGATTTCTGTCTCGCCCTTCAGCCAGGATGCCTAAGCCCCGTGCCCCTTGGGCCCTATTTTCCTGCCCTTCATCACCTCCACATCTCCCTTTAGGACCATTGCCAGATCCTACATCCCCCTTTTCAGTTGTGGGGTCCAGCTTTTGCCCTGAGACCCTAGCCAGCTTCTGGCCCAGAGGGACGATATGGAGTGGGTAACACCTTGTTTGTTCCTTCCCCAACTTTCACTCTCTTCCTTTACAGATCCTGCCAGCATATATCAGCTCACCAGGACTTGACTGAAACATGTCCTTCCCCCCACAACGTGGTGTCCAGCCCCTGCCCCACCCCACCACTCACTCCTCTCTGGAAGCAGCAGGCTCTGCAGTATTCCTGCTCCTACCTCATTACCCCAGCCCTGATCCTGTATCTCTCCAGTCTCTCCTCCCCCTGGCTCTGTGCTCCTTAAGCCTGGAAGGCACCGGAGGGTGAGGTCAAAGCTAATACGCAGTGGACACTGCTGGGGGTGGGAGTGCTCCCCACTCAGGCCTCTCTTCCTCACCCCCCTACCTCTTTTCTCCTCCTCCCTGGGATGGGAGGGAGCAAGGGGGCGGGGAACCCAGCCCCCACAGCTCCCTCCTGGGTGAACAAGAGGAAAGGAATGAGGCAGGTGTGTCGGGCTGCTCCCGCTTACCCCTCCTCTCCGGGGGACTCTAACCCGCCTGCCTGTGGGGCTGTCTTTTGGGGGTTGGGGAGAGAAACTCTGTCCTCCCCAGAAGCAGCGGAGCTGAGCATGTGTAAGGCCTGGCTGTCGTGGGCATGTCCAGGAGCTGCCGGGATGCAGGCAGTTGGAGGAGAGGAAGCTGAAGGCAAGCTAGTTGGGGCAAAACTCTCAACAGGGATACACCACCATGAGAGCGTCCTTTCCTTCTCACCCCTACCCTGAGGTAGGGAGACATGGGCTAAGGAAATATGGGGATTCGTGTAGGCTGGCAATCGGGAAAAGGAACAAGACTTCATCCTTGTCTGGTTCATCCAGAAGGGTGCCATTCTGGGTAAAATGAGGCAGGAAGCAGGATCCTCAACTTGGAGCAGCAGGAGGTCTGGATGAAGTAGGTGAAGTGTTCTTTCTCTGAGATCCCGACCACTCTGCCTCCATCTCTCCTTGAGGGTTTGGGACAAAGGAGGCCAAGGAAGGATGTCTCTTCGCCTCTGGCCTTACTTACATACCCCATCTCCCCTGCATGCACTCAGAGAGACCAGCATCCAGACAGTGAGTCTCCTGGCCCTCCCCCACCACCCTCCTCCCTGCCGCACCTTCTAGCCCCACCTGCTCCCTGGGGCGCTGGGCTGGCTGGGTTGAGCTGGGTCTTGCCCAGGATTACTCCTCGCAGAGTGCCTGTCTCTGCCGAAGGGTGCTGCTGGGCACCGCCACTCGTCCTGGCTTGTGGCAGAGGGCTCAGGCACAAGGTGGACAGCTAGAGCTCTGGAATTAAGAGCTCTGGAATTAAGAGCTCCGGATCCAGCTTCTTGTGAACATCCCCCTGGCCTCCATTCAGGCAGGTCCCATCTGGTTTGGAAGATGGCTGTAGTTTCCTAACTGGCCCCCTGTTGTTAACTCCTCCCCTCTTCATTCAGTTCCCCAGCACAGTGAGCCATGTGGGAATCAGACCATGACACTCACCTGTTCAAGACCCTCTGAAAGTTTCTCATTCCTCTGAAAATCCCAACTCCTTACGATGGCCCAGAGGGACATGTGATGTGACTCTTGCCTGCCCTCCCAACTCCTCTCCTGCTAACCTGCCCTTGATTGCTTCATCCGATCACACTGGCCTCTTGGCTGTTCCTCCTGAGGAGATCTCTCTCACCACCGACCTTTGGCATTCACATGGCCTCGGCCTGGAAAGCCCTTTCCCTCAATCTGTGCGGGGCTATCTTCGGCACACAGGTCTCAGCATGAGTAACATAACTCAGGGAGGCCTTCTCAGACCAATGACTTTATCTAAAGAGGCCACACTCCTACCTATGTGTCTTATTCATCAATACCTTGTACCTTATTCATCAATAAATGAATCAATGAAAAAGATGTGGGGTGTGAGTGTGTGTATACATGCAGCCATAACGAAGGAGGAGATCTTGCCATGTGCAACCATATGGATGGACCTTGTGGGTATTATGCTAAGTGTAATAAGTCTGACTAGAAAGACAAATACCCCATGAGTTCACTCTTATGCGGACTCTAAAACACAAAACGAATGAACGAACAAAAAGCAGGATCAGACCTATAAACACAGAGAACAAACTGATGGTTGCCTGAGGGGAGGTGGGTGAGGGGATGAACAAAACGGGTGAAGGGGAGTGGGAGATAATGGGCTTCCAGTTAATGAATGAATTACAGCACAGTCACAGCACTACAGTCACAGCACTACAAGGCACGGCATAGGGAATAGAGTCAATGGTATTGTAATAGCATTATATGGTGACAGATGTATAGAGATGTTGAATCACTAACGTTGTACACCTGAAAAGAACGTAACATTGCGTGTCAACTGTACTCAAATAGAAACAGGCTTTTAAAATGCAAACATAAAAAATAAAAACTAAAGGGACCCCACTCCCCACACATCACTCTACATCCAGCACCGTGCTTTATTTGCTTCGTGGTACAGAGCATTGTCTGAGATGACCTGGTTTGTATATTTACTTGTTTATTGTCCCTCTCTCCCAACCAGAATGTAAACTCCAAGAGGCCGGGTGCTGTGTCTCTCTTATTCACATCTGTCTCCCCCGCACCCATCATCCCCTGCAGAGTGCCAGGCCACAAAGAGTGCAAAATAAATATTTGTTAAATGAATGATGAGGGACAGAGGCCCTTGGGGGAGGGCATCCTAGGTCTCTACAGAATCACTTCAGCTCAGTTACGTCCATTTCTTCTTTTCTAATCATCTTTCCCCTGCCCTTCAGCTTCCAGGGTTAGAGGTGAAGGCACGAAAGGAGACAGGCCCAGAGGCTGCCTGGCTGACACTTGCCCTCCGGTGTGGGTGTCGGGCAATCCCCAGCCCAGCTGAGCCGTCTAAGCTTAGGGCAAGAAGGAGGGAGGCAAATCTGTCCTGGAGCCCCCAGAAGTGAGTGGTGGGGTCCAGGCAGGCCTGGACTCTCCCCTGATTGCAGACTTGACCCTCAGAGCCGGGAGGTTCCTATCGGATCAGATGGTCCAAACTCCTCTCCCAGGAGCCAGGGCGACGCTGCTGCCAGGCCAAGACAGCAAGCCACAGAGGGCCGGGCTCAGGCAGGGGAAGGAAGCCTTCCGCTCACTTGCAGACGCTGACCCACTCGGTGATGCGGCACTCCTCGCAGACCACGAAGCAGCACCAGTGGAAGCGGCAGTGGCAGCGCTCGCTGCGCGTCTGGCGCAGGATGTTGTGGCCGCGGCCGCAGCACATGCTACCGCAGCCGTCGGGGCCCGCGCTGCTCTTGTTGCACAGGCGGCCCACGGTGCCCGCCGAGTCCAGGCGCGGCTCGCGCTCGCAGAAGTCGGGCGACTTCTCGAAGTAGACCAGGTCGGCGGGGCTGGCGCGGCGCCGCGGCCCCGGGACGCCCGGGGCTGGCGAGGGGGCCCCCGCGGGGCCGGGCTCCAGCTGGCCACCGTTGCGGTTGTGCGGCCGGATGAGCGTGGCGCGGTGGAAGCGGCTGCGCAGCAGCGCCCCCACGGCGCGGAACTCCGGCGTCACCTGCCAGCACGTCTTGAGCTGGCAGCTGCCTGACGTGCCGTGGCACTTGCACTTCCGCCGCATGTTCTCCATCACCGCCTGCAGAGGGAGGCACGGCGAGGGGTGACGCCCGCGGTCGGCCCCACGGCCCTCCTCCCAGCGCAGGCACTGGCCTGCGAGAATCTCCTCGGAGACTTCTGAAACCGACTCCCATTGAACAGATGCAAAAGCTGAGGCCCCGAAGCGGGGCAGAGTGGGGAGGCGGGCGCACAGCTCCTGAGCCAGGCAGTCGGGAGAAGAACTCCGCCTGCTCTTCTCTGTTCTCCCATCCGCCTCCCACAAGGCCAGGTCCTGGGGGAATTCCCTCCTTCCTCCCCTCTTCTCCTTTCCCACCAGCTGCAGGGGGCCCTTGGGGCTGGAGGCTCTTGCTTCCTGAGGGGGGATCCCAGATCCTCAGGGAAATTCCCTCTCCTTCCATCCCTCAGGTGGGGGCCAGAAGCAGGGGGTTGCTGGCCCCACTGTATCCTATCCCCAAAGCCTCTGGCCTCGATCCAGGCTGTGAGTGGGGGCTGCGGGGAGGCTGAGAAAGCCCCTTTCCTTCTCTGGGCCCTGCAGCCCTTTGCAGGGAGCCTAAGGAGGGGACAGGAGCTGAGGAGTCTCCCCTTCATCCCATTATACCGGCTGGAGCTTATTCTGCCCACCGCTGAATGTCACAGTTCCTCCTAGGGAACAGTGAGCACCAACCGGGGCCAAAAGCTCTACCTGAATACAGAATGGGAGCAGCCCCCAGAGAGCCAGACCCTCAGCCCAATGAAAGCGAGAAGTTCCCAAGCATCCAAGGGAGGTAGTTACAGGGGTGTGGTATACCAACCCCCTGCCCAACTCTCAACCTGCCCTAGAATCTCCTCCCAAAGGACCCCTTGACATTATCCTCATTAGAGACACTGGAGACATCTTCCTTTCCCGGGACTCCATTCCAAAACACAGCTGCAGACAGGGAGACCAGTGATCTGGGGCCCTCACACCTGGGCGGTTAGGGCCAGAAGAGAGAGACCCTGCCCTCTGAGTGTTAAAGGGCTCCGCAGCTTGTAGGTGCAGCCTGTGGTGGCAGCACCATGGAGGAACGAGCCCAGGGCCTCGGCTGGCCAATGGCTCCAGAACATTCGCTTCCCACAGACAGCAGCCATTAATTAACCAGTTTAACGAGGAGTAGGAGGCACTGTTGGTATGGGCTGGGATAGCATGGGAGCTTGGGAAAAGAGCTGCACTAATAGGGCAGGGCTGGGTGGAAGCTGGATGTGACCTGAGGGTGGATATGCCTCAGTTTACTTCACCTCTAAGTCAGGATGGGAAGAGCTGAATCAGCTCCGAGTCTTTGTGGAAGGAGCTGGTGAAGCACAGGGCTGAGACGACAGGAGAAAGGGGAGTCAGGAGGCGCAGGTGCCGGGCCGGGTGAGGGGAAGCCAGAAACGAGGCCTGAGCAGGCCAGGCAGAACCGAGAGAAGGCATAGGGGCTGAACAGCCAGAAAAGGAGGGTGCTGGGCTACCACGAAGGCTAAGGAGGCATCTTAGTGGAGGCACGCACCCAGCACAGACGACCCTGCGGAGCAAAAGGCTCAGCTGCCTGGTGATGAATCCGCCTCTATCCCTTCCTTACCAGCTGCACCACCTTGGGCAAGCTTCTTCATCTCTCTGTACCTCACTTCCCATATCTGAACACAAGGCTGCTACTAGCACCCTCATAGGTAGTTGTAAAGATTAAAAAGGCTAATATGTGGTGTGGTGCTCCAGACGGTACCTAACACATAGTAAGCACTCAATAAATGCAAGCGATTGATTATTCCTTTCTTTCCTTTCTTCTTCTTCTTCTTCTTCTTCTTCTTCTTCTTCTTCTTCTTCTTCTTCTTTTTCTTTTTTTTTAATTTATGACCTTTGAGGGAGTACGAATATTCAAGGATAGGGAGAAAAAGGAGGAAGGTAACCATAACACAGGACCTCAGTGGCCCAGAGGAACCTCCCCTTGCAGGAATCCCTCATTCTGCACAGAAAGGCTGGGAGAACAGGTAGAGGGTCACAGCATAGGATAGCACAGAATCATGGAACATTAGAGCTGGGCCAGGGCAGGGGAGACTAGGGAGCTGGATGACCCAGTTCAACCTTCTTGCTTTATAGGGGAGGCCACAGAGAGGCAGAGCAAGGCCAAGGCCCCAGAGGCCCTGTCTGCAGCCCTGTCCCCCCCTCCATCCAGTGCTCACCACAAAAAAAAAAAAAAAAAAAAAAAAAAAAAAAAAAGGGAGCAGGCTGATCCAGGACAGGGTTTTTCTCATCCCTGGATCCCAGACTAGTCCAGTGCCTGGCACACAATAGGTATCCAATGCATGTTTGATGACTGGATTAGGCAGGGACAATGAGAGAGTTGCTGAGTAAGGGGGGAGCTCTGGGTCCCAGAGCAAGGCCTGGGGGGAAGGGAGGAGCCCTAGGCAGAGGGATCTGGAGCAGGCCCAGGCGGATGTGGGGCTCTCACCTGCCTCCCAACTCGGTTGTTGTGGAGCCTCATGCGCGCGTGGATGTCTCTGTGAGGCTCCCGGGAGTCCAGAAAGTCCTTGGAGAAGCGCTCCCCGAAGCCCACGTCGGGGCTACAGCCGCCCCACTCCCAGGAGTCCTGCAGGCCCGGGCTGGCAGGGGGCAGGGCTGGGTGTTCCGGGACCCCGTGGCTCAGGCCCTTACCGCGCTGCAGCGCGTCCAGCTGCAAGCGGTGCAGCTTCCGACGGAAGGCCTCCTCGTCCCCGCGCCGAGAGGCGTCGCAGCCGCAGGCCCTCAGTTTGCCCAGGGCGCAGGCATTGGACACCGCGTGCACTACGCCCGCTGCAGCGATGGCGTAGGCGAAGGCACTCTCTCGGAAACCTGAGGGTGGAGATCCAGGGAAAGGACTCTCAGGGGCCTCCACATTCATCCCTCTGCCCTCCCTGCCCAACCTTCTTACCACACAAAGGGGAAATGGAGGCGCAGTGTTGGGGGAAGGTCTGGGACAAGGACACAGATTCAAAGAGGGGCAGAAATCACATCAGAAGTTCTCCATGCAGGGTGGAGTGTGGGAGGTCTCCCCAGAGTCCTCTTTTGTACTTCACTCCCTGTTCCACTAACATCACCCTTAGCAAGCTCAGAATTCGTGTCTACCTCTCTCCTGTTGGGCATAAAGTATCTGGGAAACATTTCTTTTTCAGATCAGGGACTTCATCTGTTACCTCTCATGTGATATTTGCAATTTAAAAATAAGCCTGCGGAAAGAAGGCAAAATTTAAGCTAAAAAATAAATGACTAGAGATAGAATTCCAGGCCCCAGAAGATGTTCGTGGGCAGAAGGGTAACTAAGAGGAGGGTGTCCTCTGACAGCTCCCGGCCCCAAGATTGCCTGCCTGGTGCCACCCCCTTAGGCTGACTGCCAGATTCAAGAGGCAGAGGAAAGAGCCAGCAGAGTTTCCCCTTTTCCTGTCCACAGGACATCCCAGAAAATCTGCTCGGAGACGGGCGTTGCCCAGCCACGCTGCCTGCAGTGGGTCTAGGTCATCTGAAGAGGTTGTTTGAGGAATGCTGGAAATAAGCCCATTGCCCTGCAGGAGTGTTGAAAATTGAGAGGGAAGGGTGAGTTAAGGCAGACACCTTCTTTTTGGTGCTCTGGGGCACAAAGCCCCTGACGACCACTTGCAGGGGCCCAGGACTTGTCTACACTACTTTTCTCCTCGGTGTTCTCAGCCTGAGCCATCCTCTGGGAAGGTCTGGGCCTGTGGCAGGGGGAGGCCTACTTACAGAGGACGGTCTGCCTCCTGGCCCCACAGGCTGCTTCTTCCTTATTCTGCATCTGAGAGGGGACCAGCTAGCAGCATTTTACAAGTTTCTGACCAGCCTCTGGAACCCAGAGAATGTGGGCAGTGGGAGAAGAAGCCAAGAGCAATGAGAGCCTCCATATGAAGAGGAGAACTCACCTGTGCCATAGGCACCTGTTGTGGAAGCCCAGACCTGGCTGGAGATTGATGGCTTGCGGGAGGCCAGAGATTCAGAGGAAAAAAACTCTGGATCCTTCCACCCTAGTGCTGAAGCCTGGAAGGACATGATCTGGGAGTTCCCGTAGTCCTCAGAGAGCCAACCAGGACTGAACAGAGACCCTAGCCCAAACCTGCCCCTCACACTCACCCTCTGCATCATAGGGTCCTGTCCTCCTTGTCTAGCCAAAACAACGAAGACGACGACGACGACAACAACAACAACAACAACAAAACTTGACAAAACGTGTAGTAGTTAAAAGTATGAACTCTCAAGCAGCCAGATTGTCTGGGTTCAAATCCTGGCTCTTCCACTTACTAAACTGTTAATAGCTACCCAACTTTGACCAAGTGACTTGACCTCTGTGCTTCGGTTTTCTCATCTGCAAGACAAGATTGTTTTTATCTGCTTCATTTTTGTCCCAAGGATTAAATTAGTTAGTAAATTTAAAGTACTTAGAAGAGCACCTTATTCATAGTAAGTACTGCACAAACATTAGCCATTATTGAGAAGTTCTTCCTGTTGTCTGACTTCACTCACTACTGCCGTAATTTTAGGCCATTGCTTCTTGTTTTCCCCAGTCGGGACAGAGCCCAGAAGCTCAAGACCCATTTTAGAATAAATCACATGGGCCACTAGAAGCCCATGAAGCAGGCTGTCCCTGTCTATCTTCTCTCTCCAGCTTGTGGCATCTCCAGACCTTTTCCGTAAGGAGCCCAGCTATGAACAGACAGGAGGGGATGGGGATTGGGCTGGAGCCTTTTAAAGGGATGTTGGGAATTGGTGGGAGCCAAAGAGGAGTAGACACTGACATGGGATGTAGGGCCCAAGAGAAATGGCAGACCTAAGTCCCTGGGGAGCACACTCTGTGTTTATCCCTTGCCTTGTAGCTGTGGAACTCTGAGCGCTTCCCTTATTGCTAGGGGAGTCATTAGCCCACTCCTAGGACAAATGGCAATACTCAGACTTCCAGAAGCAGCCCAAGCCTCAGAAATCATCTCCCCCTCCAACACACACACACACACACACACACACACACACACACACACACACTGTGCAAAAGGGGGATGCCCAAGGTCACAGGAGTTACAGAGCAGAACCAGAGCAGGACCCAGGCCCAGCTCTCTCAGCTCCCAGGCCTGGGAACTGGCTGCTAAAGGACATTTGGCTCTAGGGAAGACATGTTCCTGAGTAAGAAACCCAGCCAGCCCAATTTCCAGTTTCCATGGCCCTATCTATGCACAGCACCAAGAAAGAGCAAGAAGCTGGTCTAGGGGGATGTGCTGGGCCAACCACCATCTTCCAGGCTCTTTACATTCAGAGGCAGGCCTGGAGGAATCTGGAAAAATGTAGTCTACAGTCTACATAGAACACCCCTACCTACTCAAGGCAGCTAAAGACACCATCCCATGGCCTCTGGCAGCTGTCACAGCCACGTTTAGTGGTGACCAAGCAGGGCTTGTGTGACCACCCTCTGCTCCAACATCCAAGATTCAGAGAAGTCCAGACTGTTGGGCCTCTGCCCCCAGCTCCCACTCAGGGCCCCAGTTTCGGTCCTGGCCCTGGCTGTCTGGGGCAGACGCAGGCACTGTGCCATCTGGCCAGCTGGAGGGGGAGAGGGGTGGGGCCATGGCCAGCTGGGCTGCCTGGAGCATGGAGGGAGGGGGGGGGGGTGCTTGTTAAGACGCACAATTAGCCATCCTGCCTTTGATCTGGGACAGGGACTGCCAGCATCTAAGTGGAGTCAGCTGCTCCTTCAGGCTGCAGCCAACGGCCAGGAAGGGGCTGGGGGAGGAGGTCTGGAGGGCAGGGGAGCATGGAGGAGAGAGGATTCAGGAGCCAGTGGGAACCAGGAGGGGTCAGAGAAGCTTGAGCCCCGCCTATTTGAGTCAAAGAGGGAGGGAAGGGGAGAGATCTGGTCACCATTCCCTCCATGCATATAATCTGTGCATGCTCATGTGCCTGGCCTGAGAGAGAGGAAGAGGTTGTGTGCATGTGGGAACACTTAGGGGTGACACTGAATGTGGCTACACGTTTGTACAAACAAAGGTAGGTATCTGTGTGTGTGTGTGTGTGTGTGTGTGTGTGTACATGTGAGTTTCATTTCTTGGACTACTCCATTGTGCCACTCACCTCTGGACACATGGTGGGAGCTTGGGAGGCAGTATGGTAGGGGGTTGAGTGCAATCTCTAAAGACAGCTGGCCTGCGTTTGAGTCCTGGCTCTATAGATCACTTACAAGCTGTGTGACTAATGGCAAGCTACCCAACCTCTCTTAGCTTCATTTGTAAAATGAAGATACTAATAAGACCTATCGCATGGGGATTGTTCGAGGATGTTAAAGTACAGATAAAGTGCTTTAGAACAGTGCCAGACAAACAGCAAGTACTTAATAAGTATTAGCGAATTCACTGGGTGCTATTAGAATAATGGAACTTTAGGTGATCCTGGGATATAATTGCCTGTGCCTCTTCTCCTCATCTGAGTGCCACCACGCACCCCACGCCTGGAGGCCTAGCCATAAAACCAAGACTCCTCAAGGATGAATGTAAAAGAGAGGTGGGAGAAGAAAGAACCAAAGCCTTGGAGAACAGAGGCCAGACTCTCAAACTGTGGGCTTCCATTGGGCTGAGAACCCTGCTTGCTATAGAGCCTCATGCCCCCTTTTTCCATCCATTCCAGATGGGTCTGGGCCCTGCCTTCCCAAGCTTGTCCACTCCAGGTGCTCAAGCACTCTTCTCTCCTTCACTGGAATTCCATCCCTTCAGCCCAACCCATTTTCAGGGAGATGTCAGGACAATTAGATGGCAGTAACAGTATTAAGGTGGCAGGTCCCAGGGACCACCTCCTCCCTGCAGTCTCTGAATTTTAAACATGGCAGAGTGCGCCTTGAAGAGAATCCCACTGGCAGTCTGGGTTGGAAGAGCGGTCAGCAACCAGTACTCCACTTGGGGGAAACAGGTCACCTGACCCCACATGGGACAATTCATAACTTGAAAAGAAGGGGAACTGGGGGAAGGACCCCATCCAGGGGAATGGCTGCCACCAAGAGTGGCCCCGTGGAATTCAAATTTAGGTAGTCCTCGAAATGATGGGCCAAGATGGACAGCGACATAACCCCAGAGGAGGGTGAACACAGATACCGAGAGAGGGCTGTAATGGTGGCCCCTGGAAAGAGAAAGTGGCAATTTCTTCCAGAAGCCTAGAGTCCCTTCCGAGGAGGGACAGGTAGAAAATGGGATGTCTCAATGCAGGAGCAAAAGCCACATAGGCAGGACCGTGTTCCAAGGCCAAAGGAAAGAGCCCAGCCCCCCTGCCAGAGCCGGCCGGCCGCAGCTGTCCCGCCCCTCACCACGCGCTGGGCGCTGCCCCGCCCTGGCTAGCCCCGGCAAGTCTCCCCCCCTCCACCCCTAACCTCTCCCCCTACCAGTCCCCCCAGCTCACCTCCCGCTTATTAAACTACAGGTGAACCCGGGAGCGCCTGGCACCGCGCCAACCCCGCTTGCTTCCACGGCTCTGAACTCACCCTTGAGCTTCAAAGACCCCACGTCCTCCACCAGGCCACACGGGCCTCAAGCGGGCGAAGTAATCAGGACGCGTGGGCGCGCTCTATCTAGAGGGGGCAGGAGGCCCAGAGGGGAACTGGGGACACCGTGGCCGGGAAGAGGGATGAAGAGCTTGTCTTGCCTTGCCTCATCTGGAGCGGCAGGGGTGAGAACCTCAGCGCCTATTCAAACCCCCGCGAGCAAAACCCAAAGCAAGGCCTCCGGTGTCCTCACCTCCCGGGCCAGGGTGCTGGAGGGAAAACGGGGCGTCGGGGAGCGCACGGGTGACCTAGAAACCCGGAGTGGGAGCAGGCGCGCGGCGGCGGCGAGCGCCGGCCGGGCCCAGCCCGGGCAGGAGAGAGGCACGGGCCTGTCACTTGGCGTGGGCGAGCGCGGGCCGACCGGGGAGGGGCGCCCCGCCGGGGGTCCCGGGCAGCCGCAGACTGACGGCTGGCGGGGCTCGGGTGCGGCAGGGCGGGCGGGGCGGGAGCGCGGGGCAGGGGCGGGCGGGGGTGCCCCTTGGAGAGCCGCGCGGCCCGGGCCGGGAGCCGTCTGCCGCGGCCCGCGGGGATTAGTTCGCGGCTGCATGCCGCCACACGCGTCGGGCTGGGCTCGGCCGGGTAGAAACAGCGCCCCGGGCGCGCGGGGGAGGGAGGTGGGGAGGGCGCGCGGGGGCGGGGCGGGCGGCCTGGGGCTGGGCTGGAGGAGGCGGCGGTGGCCCCTGACTTGGGGGCCCAGGGGATGCAAGTAGGGGTCCTGGTGAAAAGGGAAAGGCCCCGGCTTGCCGAGTTCTTTCCGGAATAGGGTGCTTTAGAGTCTGACTCTCCTAGAAGCCTCTGGACCCCAAGGGCACAGAATATAGGGGTACAACTCCTCCTCCACTGGGCAAGAAAATTGGGCAAGTCTCACAGTGCCAGGTCCCTACACTGTCCCACTCAAGCAGCTGAGAGGAGAGATGGATAACGCCTGTCTTCCCCCAAAAGGCCTGAGGCAAGGCCTAAGGTACCAGGGCAGGAGACGGGTGGGAACAGAAATGAGTGACAAGGCCTCCTGCCATCTCCAACCCTAAGGGTTGTCAGGGTAGGCCCTGGGTCACTCAGAAGTCACAGAGGGAGGACAGGGAGAAGCTGTGGCTTCTCTGGGCTGTGAGAGGAAGAGGGATTGGCAGGGCGGTCGGGCCTGCTGGGCAGGAGGCGGGCACACACCCAGTGCCTCTGATTCAGAGAAGGTTTTCGGGGGCGGTGAGAATGACACAGAGGCTGGTGGTGTACCTTGCCGGGAAGAGCTTCTGCAGAAGTACAGACATTTTACCTGCCCCAGCTTCCCTCACCTACCCCATTTGGCAAAAGTCCTCCGTACTGACTCTGGGTACTTTATCACGGGCTCTCCATCCCAAGTGCTGTTTACTAGAGGGTAGAGGGTAAACTGAGGAAGGTGACAGATACGGATATTTCCCAGGCTTGAGATATACAGTGTCAATGACCAGGCAGGATAACCCAGGAGTCAACTCTTGGGCACGGAACCTGCTACGGTCAGCCCACCCAGTGCAGGCTGGAGACACATCTTCCCCGTTTGGCTGGCCCCCATGGACTGTCCAAGACCAGAAAGAAGCAGAAGAGCAGCATGGTTGGTAGATGGGCACCTGGGGAGGTTGCCAGCTTGAGGCAGTGGGGATGGTTGGCAGATAGCTTTGGGGGTGGGGTGCTGAATGGGGTGGGCAGAAGGGCAAGGGCGAGGGGCAGCTACCTCTGCTGAAGATGGGACTCTCATAGGGGATCTTGTTTCGAGTCTCGAGACTAGAGCAGTTCCAGCGCTGGTCCCGGAACTGGTGCTGGCACTCGTGGATGGCGATCTGGATGCCCTGGATGGCTGAGGCGGCCACGTCGGGGTGCCGCACACACACTTCCATCTGCCGCCTACTCAGGCCCGGCAACGTTAGGCACACCGTGTTGGCATTGAGCACAGGCTCCGGGGGGAGGCGGAGGCCCAGAATGTCGTTGGGTGCAGACCTGCAGGTGTGGGGGTTGGGTGTGGGTGAGTGTTTTGGGGAGCTAGGAGGGCCCCATTCAACAAGTTACACTCAGTCCCAAAGGCCACAGTTCCTCTTCTCCAACGCCTGCTTCTGAAGGTTTGGCCCATCATGTATATTCCTAAAGCACTGTCCTGTCCTTGATCCTCTCATTTCCTCCAACGCCACCCAGCCAACCGCACACCCACACAGGTTCACGTGTAAATGGACACACATCCGAAATGCCTGCGTACACGGTATTTCATAAGTACATCCCCAGGCATAGATGCTCACATATGTAGCGATCCCCAGGAGACCACTCCCAAGACATGTTTCAGACAGTCACATTCACACAGACACACTGCTGCACACATGGAGATGGCCACCCAGACCCAGGAACACTTCCACGCATGCACGCTTCAGTCAGGCATAGTTATACACACGTACACAAAGACACTCACAAGCATACACACGTGTTCATCTTAACATACACTGATCCAGAAGCTCGCACATTCACACATATGTGGACACACAGACTGCTATTTAACAACATAGCTTGCAGGGCTCACAATATCACACACACACACACACACACACACACACACACACACACACACACTGAGAACCCTTCCAGCTGCAGTGTCACAGTGACCCCCACCTGAACTACTCCCTTCCAGCCCCCAACCCATGCCCCTGTCTGGGAGCGATCTCCAAGGAGGAGCAACGGCAGTCTGAGCTTACTCCTGGGGTAGGGGTGCATTCCCCTGGCGGCACTTGCTCCCCTCCACACACACACACCTCCTCTTCCAGTAGCCATCACTTTCCTGGGCACTGCCTTGCCTCCCTGGACTGCCCATACTCTGTCACCAGTTCAGCCCCCTCCTGTGAGGGAACTGTCTTTCATTGGGCACCAGCTTTTTCCTGAGACACTGTCCCTCCCTCCTTCCAGGGTCCCCTGCCCCAGCGGGAACGCCGGAGGCCCCCGTGGCTGGGGGTCCCAGCTCTCCAGGAGGGCGGGGCGTAAGGTGAGGGCTCACCTGGGCACGGCGGCAGCCAGCAGCAGTAAGAACAGGAGCGCGCAGAGCGCGGGCCGCGGCTGGGGCCGAGGTCGGAGCCGCAGCCAGGGGCAAGGGTGGGTGCTGCCCATGGCGCGCGGGCCGTGACGGGCCAGGAGTGGGGGGCTCACAGCCCGGCGGGACCGGCGAGCCAGGGGCGACGGCGCATGATCCGCGGGGGTCGGGGCGGCTGCGACACGGAGCTCCGACTCGGGTCACGGCTCCGAGAGCAGACGGCGCCCGCCTCCCCGCTCCATGGGGCAGCGCCCCCGGGCACCGCCCTCGGGGTGGGGGGGCGGGCGGGCGCACCGGGCACCTCCTGGCACAGGGGTCCGGGGAATTTCCCGAGGCCCCCCTGCGACAACTCCCGGTGCCTCTCGAGGGTAAGGGGGGCCCGGAGGTGCTGCGGGCTGGGGATGAGAGGCTGGGTGCCGGGGAGCCCCCCAGAGCAGCGCCACGAGCCTGTGCTTCCGAGGGCGTGCGAGAAGGGCGGGGGGGGGGGGGGGGCGGGTGGTGTTGAAGGGGGGACGGCGCTGTTTGTGCCCGGCCCCACCGCCCAGAGAGTGAGTGACTGTCCCGGCTCAGGGAACTCTACCGCCTCCCCTTTCCTCCCCCCCCCCCCCCCCCCCCCCCGCAGAGTGTCTCAGGGCTCTACCCCAGGTGACGTCACTACGGGGGGTGGAGGCGTGTATGGGTCCTGAGGCCACAGCGCCCTTCGGCTCCGGACTCGGGGTGGAAGCGGCGGGTGCAGAGGGCTGGGGAAGGAGAGGTGTTGGGGTCTGTGCGCGCGTGCATGTGGAGATGCCAGTGCCGGGCGCGCTGGTTTGTGTGAGAAGGTGTGTGTTACTGCGAAGTGTGTGTGTCTGGCTGAGACACAGCTGTCGGGGAGCGGTCCTCCCCAATATACACACCTGCAGGGACTGGAGGGGAGGGGCTGCCCCCCCCCCGCCCGCCTCTCCCACCTCAGGAGGGACTTCCCAGGCTTGGCTGGTGTAGCAGGTGGGGGGGGGGGTGTCCTGTAAAGGGGTTTGGCAGCCTCCGGATTTTGCTCTTCTTCCTTGTGTGACCTTAAACAGGTGCCTCGTGCTCACTGAGCCACCCTCTGCCCTTTCGTGAAATGAGGTTACTGAGGCTCACCTCATCTGATCAGTGAGCCAATGAAGGTCAAAGTGCTGGGACTCCAGTAAATGTCTGGGAGCAGAACTCCCTGGGGTGACACACCCTGGGAGAGGTATTAGAGAGCCTTCTAATCCCAAAAGTGTGTATTTTGTCCCCTTTTATTTCTTAAGAAAATGAGGCTCAGAGAGGGCCATGACTTACTCAAGGTCACACAGCAAATGAAGAGCTGGAATCCAACCCAGTCCTCTTGACTCTGAGCACAGCAGCAGTGGCCCCAACACTGAGCGCTGCTTGCCTGGGCCTTCCTGCAGATGCTCCAGATCTTGCCTGGCCCTTGCTACCTGTACTTGGTTCTCTGGGAGCCACCCAAAACCAGATTCCTGACTCAGGCCCACTCCTCTCTGGGATTCCTTCATGTCCTCTCGCTCCGGCTGAACACTACAGCCAGGCAAGGACCTGAGGAAACATCAGGCTGGGGACAGAGGCTCCAGCTTCTGTTTCTGGTTCTGACCTGGGCCCCGATAGTGAATCCTATTCCCACTGTGGCCTTAGCATCCTCCTCTGTACAATGGGCACAAGCCTCTCACTCTACTACACACATACCTCCCTCCCAACCTCATTGCCCTCTCCTGGTTTAAGGACAAACTACCGGGAGACTCTGGGCTCTGAGACCAAAGGGGCCCCGTTCCTGGAATTGCCCATCCCTGGGGAATTGGAGGAGAGGGGTGGGGCTTTCCCTGTCCCCAGACTGTCAGGTGGTGGGGGCAGCCAGAGCAACAGCAGGCTGACGGCATCCTCCCCCCTCCTTTCCCCCCATCTCTGCCGGCAGCCACCGCAGCTGTCAGGAATTAAGGGCTTGAGGCTGCTGGGGGTGGGGGTGGGGCAATGGGGGGAGCAGTCTGGCTGGACAGCAGGAAAACAGCCGGGGGCAGGAAGCAGTCTGCGTCAGCCAGAGCCTTGTTTGACCCCAGCCGCCCCCTGCCCTCCCCACTCTCCTTCACCATGCTGCAGGACAGGGACAGCTTGGGACTAGAGTTTGGGGAGGGTTTGGGGTATGGGGAACGATAGGGCAGGACCAGACTTGGCACTGGAAGGTAGGCAGGAGCCTGAGGTGGGAGAGGGCACCACAGGGACAAGCCAGGCTGTTGGGGAAACTGAGACCCAGAAACGATTAGGAAGAGGCCCAACCTGGGACAGGGAATGGCTTCATAATCCAGCTTGCAGACCTCCTTACTCCCCAGATACAGCTCACACTAGCCTTTCCAGGCTTGATGCCTCATCATAGGTATCCTCTGGGGTACGCCATTGTGGGGAATACTGATTCCCGGTCCAATGCAGCTGAATCAGCCTGTCGGGGGGAAGGCCTGGGGGTCTGCATTTCTAGCAGTATCCCAAGTGATTTTCATGAGGACCACATTTGGGAAATTCTGCTGACCTGCTTGAGGGGCTGATTTCTTTTTCCTTTGACCTGCCTCTGCCAAGGGGAGGTCTCTTTGCTCCCCCACCCTCTAACAGCTCAAGAAATACAGAGGTGTAAAAGAGAGGGAGAAGTCCCTTTCTTTGAAAATCCCAGGAGGCAAGTAATGATTCTCAAGCCTTGTTTGCACTGGGACGTAGTTCTGGCCTGATGTCATGAGTGTCTAAAAGTGCCCAAGCCTGGGGCACTTCTCAGTGCAGAGAGGAGAGGGCATATGTAGGCACAGGGGCCTTGGCATATGTGGAGATGAGGCCCAGAAAGAGTGTGTGACTGGAGCCCCAGTCCCAAATGACCCCTGCCATGGGCGAGCCCCTATCAGCAACCCCCAGACCCCACCCTGGCCCTGCCCTTGGCTCTGGCCCTCAGCCCAGCCCCAGCCCCCGCAGCCGCCAGCTGAGACCACAATTACAGGGGCCACTGGGGGTGGGGGGGGGCACCAGAGATGAAAGGCAGCTCAGAGAATGGTTCCAGCTGTGGCAACCCTGGAGGAGGTTACAGGGAAGGGAGGGCTAGAGGAGGCACCAGGGTGAGAACAGGTGGGACTCTCACAGCCCCAACCCGGACCAGGCCAAGCTCAGTCCTGATGTTCTGCAAGAGAACATCTTGGTGAAGAGGAGGGGAAAGCAGCCCCAGACGGAGAAGAGAGCTTTTTATCCCATCCTTCAGGCCTCAGGGACCAGTGCCCCTCAGCAAGATAAGGGGGGGATAACTGGCTGCTTTAGTCCCCCAAACTCCTAGTGTATTTGGTCATTGGAAGGAAGGGGAAATGAGCCCTTGGCCTTAGGCTGATCCTGGGCCTTCCAGCAGCTTCCCCACCCATCTGCCTGCATTCTCACTGTCCCTGATGTGGTCATGCACACATCTGGGGCGCCTCTGTGCTCTTCCCCCATGTCCCTGGTACCACATGTCCCCCACCACTCAGCCAGCAGGGAACCTTCATGGCTCAGACTGTGCCTGGGGCTGAGCAGCTGGGTAAGCAAGGGGGTTGGGGGGGGGGCGTATTTCTGAGCTCTGCTTCCAGCCTTCTTCCCAGGCAGCAGTGCAAGAGCACAGAGCCATCTCTGAGCTTAAAGATGACCAAAATAATGTTCAAAATGGTGCCTCTCAGGCCAAGGCTCTCACCCTTCACAGAAGGCGGTTCCCAGACTCCTGCTGAGCTTGGTCAGGGAAAATGGACCACCAACATGAGACCATCGGCTTGAAGATTGCAGTGCTCTCTTCCAGTGTACTAAAAAGCTATCAGGCACCCCCATTCCATGACGGGAGAACTGAGGCTTGGAGAAATTAATTGACTTGATCAAGGTCAAGCTGGCAAACTAGGCCTTTCCTCACTGTTATCATGTTACTTCCTCTGAATTCCTTTTCACCTGCTTGGGGTGGTGTCAGTTCATGCCACTGTCTTAGTTTCCTTCTCTGGCTCATGGGGGAGTCTAGCATCACCTACTCCACACCACGCACCAAGACCTGGCAATAGACACTGGGACGCAGGCGTCCGCCCCTAGGTCTGGGTCAGCCCAGAGGTCTGAGACAGTCTGGAACCCTAGAAGCTTGGCCCAAGCTGGTCTGTGGGTCTCCTTGCTTCCTTTCATCCTACCCTCTCCTGTCCAAGGCTCTCTGAGTTCCCCAGATGCTTGCAGGTCCTGTCTTTTGGTCCCTGTTAATAGGGAAGCTGGGCTCTGTGCACCCTCTTGTGGTCCCTGAGAGAAGTGCAGGAGATTTTTTTTTTTTTTTTTTTTAAGTATTGAACCCAGCTCTGGGGAAGGCAGAGCCCTGAAGATAACTGTAATTTAGGAAGCTTCATTTCTCCTCCATGCTGCCCATGATGCCAGTTTCACTCTCACCCTTGGTAAGTTGTCAAACCCCCTTGAGTAGAAGAGGTTCTGAGTCCAGATTCTCTGAAGTTCGGGCATTTGAAGGTTCCGAGTCCAACTTCCCTGAAGCTCGGGCGTTTGACCTAAAGGAGTCAGGATGAGGCAGGAAGGAAAATTCAGATGCCCTTTCCTTCCCACTGCAGCCTGATACCCCTCTCCATATATGCCTCACTCTGGGATCCCAAACGTGATTCTTGAGGGCTGAACCAGGCTAGGTCAAGAGGCAGATGCAGAGGCATTGTGGGGAGGGAGGACAGATACACTGAAAGCCATGATTAAGGTCTGTTACATCCAGGGTGAGTTCCCCTTCCTTCTGTTTCACTGAAAAACTCTCCTCTCCTCCCTGTGCCCCCAATACCTGTGGTCTTAGCTCAGGCTGCCAGTCCCAATCACGGTAGTACATCTTCCTGGACAGTTATTGCTTTGGGGGTGGGCAAGTGACCCCAGCTGACCAAATCAGGGTCTTCCTTAGGACTTTGGCTGGGAAAGCCATTCTTTTTTAGATCACCAGCTCTAAGAATGTGGGCATAGGGCTGACATATAGAGAAGGTCTATCTGCAGCAGGAGATAATGAAGGCAGTGTGAAAAGAAGGGCAGAGATAAGCTAGAAACCATAGATGTTGGGGGGCGGGTAGTGAGGGAAGAAGACAAGGGAGAAAGACCTATGACATCGTCTGGCCCTCTGGGTTCAGTTGTGCTTGAATTCAGTCTCACCCCTGCACTTCCCAGGTAATTAATTCCCTTTTAATTGTTTTTCATAGTTAATTCTCTTGACCTAAGCTAGTTTGAGTTGAGTATCTTCATTTGCAATCAAGGTCTGCCCAATACCTGCAAGGCATCAGTTCTCTATTCCCACTCTCACAGAAACTACCATTTATT
Source organism: Neofelis nebulosa (assembly GCF_028018385.1). Lineage (NCBI taxonomy): Eukaryota > Metazoa > Chordata > Mammalia > Carnivora > Felidae > Neofelis > Neofelis nebulosa. The sequence goes on from NC_080783.1 coordinate 18,890,526, forward strand.
AAATATAAGCCTGACATAAACTATTGTGCTACATGCTATGCTAAGTGCTTTTCATGTCTCAGAAGAATCCTCCCCATGGTTCTATGAGGATGTGAATGGTCCTGATAATGGTGCCACTCTCCCAGTGAGAGATGGTGTCCCTTTCCCCTTCCCTTGAATTTTCACTGGTTCTATGACTTGTGTCAACCAACAGGGAGTGACAGCAATGCTGTGTGACTTCCAAGGCTGGACTGTAAGGAGCTTCTGCCTTCACACTCAGCATGTCCATTTTGAAAGCCAGCCTAGGTAAGAAGTGTAACTAAACCAAGGCCCCCATGCTGTAAGGAAGCCCAAGCTAGCCACATGGAGAAGAGGAGACCCTGGAGGAGCTCTGAGGCACTACTTAGACATATGAGTCAAGCCTCTTAGACTGTTCAGCCTGGCCCAGCCACTGCAGAAGGCAGCCAGGTGACTGACCACAACCATTGGTCCCCGCCATAAGGAGCAGAGCCACCAAGCTGAACTCTGAAAAAAATCCTAACCTAAAGGATCAGGAGAAGTAATTATTTGGGGGTCCTTTGTTATGCAGCAATGGATAACTGAAACATGATGGTATTCCATTATATAGGCAAAGAAACTGAGGCTAACATGCCTATATTGCAAACTTCTTAACAGCAGCAGCAGCTTCAAACACAGAGTGCCTGAATCCAAAGCTCATGCTTTGCCTACACACCTAGGCAGTCATTCTCTCCTGCAGTATTTGGACTGTGGGAAAATTGGGGCTCTGAATCCTAGCCATTTGCCTATGCCCCCGCCCCATTCTCTCTGCGGGAAGATGGAGGCATGAGATCCAGCTCTGGAGAACCCAGAACCTCCAACCTTTCCTCCCTGTCCCTGCAGCCTCAACATCAGCTTTCTGAGAAAGAACCAGAAGGGAGGAAATGTGGTTGGGTGCCCGGAGAAACTTGGGACAACTTTGCATCCTCCCCCACTGAGTGTGATTAGAAATGCTGATCGGGGCAGTCTTTTCAATGAAGTTAGTTTTGGTGGTTAAAAAGCCTGATGTTACTAATAACATAATCTCATCACATTCTACAGTTTACAAAGTGCTTTAATCCTATGGGCTTGGGTGGCCCTAGAAGTCTACCCTCAAAGTCCCCAAGAATCACAGAAACAGAAGGGCAGATAAGGGTGTCACCCTCCCCAGAGAAGATGAGGGCTGGACTGAGAGCTGAGTACACTACCAGAGGCTTTGGTCTTCTTTTCCTAGACCTTTTCAGTCTGTCCCTTTAAAGAAGGACAGCTAGGTTTTTCTCAGCTTGCAGATCCAGGCCAGAGATGTTTGACAAGGGTGAACCAGAAGAATCGGCACTCTTCTCCACAGTTGCCAGGAGAACCTAATTCAGTAGGGGAGATAGGGACCTAAGGTGATAACCCCTGAGATGCTAGTTCTATCAAAACCATCTTCCTTTACACACTCCTTCGGAAGCCTGGCCCCATGGTGGCCCCCAGGAGGCCAGCTCCCTCCCAAACTGTGGGCCCAGTCCTATTGGTTTAAATATTTTTATTGATACTAAACTCACCCACCCACCCCATAGCCAGCAGTTCTAAGGCGTCCTGCGTCCAGAGGCCTCGAGTTTGGCTCCCCCATATGGGGGCCAAGAGCGAGAGGGACTACATAGCCTCCCCCGGGGGCCCTCCAGAGCGCTCCCCCGGGGTGGATGGCCTTCAGCGCCCCTCGCTTTCGTGGGCGGGCGTGTATCTCAAGCCCCGCCGCCTCACAGTTGGCGGAGGCCTGGGAGATGGACCTTCGCTGCGAGCAGCGGGGCAGCGCCCCCGCCGGAGTCCAGAGGTCCCGCAGATGCCGAGGGGCGCGCGGTTTGGAGAGCCGGACGGTGCGTCAGAGGCAGAGGCTGAGCTCCTTGCGCACGCGGCAGCGGTGGCACTGCACCACGCAGCACCAGTGGAAGCGACACAGGCAGTTCTCCTCGAGCTGCACGCTCTCCTGGCGGTGCCCGCGGCCGCAGCACAGCAGGTCACAGCCGCTGAGGTCCAGGGCACTGCTGTTGCAGGCGCGGCCGCGCGTGCCCGGCGAGCCGGTGCGCCGGTTGGGAGCGCAGAAGTCGGGCGAGTCCGCGGCGTAGAGCAGGTCGGCGCGGCCCGGCGGCTTAAGAGTGCGGACCGCGGGCAGCAGAGCCTTGCCGTCATTGGTTCCCATGACACGCGAGGCGCCGTGGAAGCGCTCGAGCAGCCGCGCGCCCACCTCCCGGAACGGGGGCAGCTTCTGCCAGCAGGTTCGCAGCGCGCACGAGCCCGACAGCCCATGGCACTTGCACTCGGTGCGCGTGTGGCTCCGTACGGCCTGCAGGGAGCAAAGGAGCCGGCGGATGCGGACAGATTGGGGGTACGGGGTGGGGGAAAGGCCCAGAGGACCGACAAAAAATTAGATGGGGAGGGTGAGGTGGCCGGAAGAGAGAAAAGAGCAGACCAAAACCAAAAAGGAGAGCGCAAGGTGGAGAGGAGGAAACCCAGGGAGCAACAGCTCCGAGAGAAGGAAAAATTACAAAGTTGGAAGAGTGAGAGGAGTTGGGGGGAGTGGGGCGCAGTGTGCAGCAGAGATCTCAGGACGCAAAGTCAGGGAATGGGAGAGAGAGAAAGCAGAACTGACGGCTGGGGTGAGAGTCTCCCTAGAGGCAGGGAGGGGTTGCAGCTGTCGTGCTCTATTCCTCCTGCCAACCTCCTTCTGCCAACAGGGCCCCCTCGTTGCTGCCCCTCTCGGCCCCAGACAGGGCTGAGCAGAGCCAGCCTCCTGGGCGTCTGACAGGTATGTGGGCCTGTCTGGACATTCCTCTCTGGGCCCCCTCTTACTCCCTGCCTGATGCCTCAGGGCTGAACCCTAGAGGACACAGGATGTGTGTGTGTGTGTGGGGGGGGGGTCTCTAGAGCATCTTAGAACTAAGGCATAGGTTTCAGGATGGCCGACGGTGAATGCATTACTGAGAACCAGAATCCAGAACCCCTGCCCCTTATTTGCAATTTGTGCCTGAAGCTGGGGTCTAAGAGTCACAACCCCACTAAGATTTATGGTGTCAGATGACTCAGCAATATCATCTGTGGAAGCTCAGAGTCCAGAGGCCAACCTGAAATGCAGACTTGTGCGCCCCCCTCCCCTTCCCAGGTTTCTTTCCTTCCTCACCCTCCCTCCTGGAAACATCTGGTGGAGAGCTAGGGGGCGGGGTGGGGTGGGGGGTGGGGACTCCTCGTTGAAGAGGGAAGAGGAGAGGCAGGGCCCAGTCTGGAGTTGATGGGCAGCCAGTTGGCAAATGCCCAGACTCAGTCACAGCTTTCCTGGCCTTTAGCTGACTCCCTCCTACCTTCACCAGCCTTGTCTTTCACACCTTTCCAAGTCTTCCTTGGCCACGTTCTGGCCCTTTTCCCTGGCCTCCCTCACTTCTCCCAACTCCTCCACCTCCAGACCTTTGCCCCAGCTTCTATCTTCTCTTTCATCCCCAGCTTTTGTCACCCTCCTCTGTCCCTGTGCTGGTAGCCAGATCTCTACCTATCCCAGCCTTTGCCTCACCTGTCGGGTCTCAGAGGTTTGTCTTCCCTACCTGAGGTCCTGAGTCCTCTTCTCTGGGTGTCCCCTCCCCATCCTGCCCACTAGACCACCAGCTCTAGGCCTTCCTAGGCCTCCCAAGGGACTCCCTCTTCTAGGCTGGCCACCTTGCCTCCCACATGCCCATCCACATGCCCCCAGCCAATCTTCCCAAGTGCGCCCTTTCTGCCCCACTGGCTCCCACACACATTAACATACTCCTGCACATACACGCCCTCATTCGCACCCCCATTTCCTCACACGTCTACAAACACGCTCCCGCACACCCCACCGTCACCCACGTCCACTCACACCTACCCACACCCACACATTCATACCCACACACTCTCTTACACACCCCTGCCCATACTCACCAGCCGGCCGGCCTCGTTGTTGTGCAGTTGCACCAACGCACGGATGTCTCCGCGTCCCCGCTTGTGCCGCGCGTCCATAAAGAGCCTCGACTTCTCGTCCCCGAAGTCCACGTCGTCGCCGCAGCCCCCCCACTCCCAGGCGGCGCTGCCGTCGGGGGAGCCGGCGGGGCCGGGGGGCCCAGGGGTGCCGGGCAGGCCCGGGGGACGCGGCGGGGCCCGCCCTCGGGGCGCCTGGCAGCCGCACTGCAGCAGCTCGCCCATGGAGCAGGCCTGCGTGACGGCGTGGCTGGCGCCCGCGGCCGTTATAGCGAACACGAAGGCCGTCTCCCGGATGTCTGCGGACCGGGCGCAGGGTGGGGGAAGTCAGCCGGCAGGACCGAGGCTGGGTCCCCGGGGGTGGCGGGGAGGGGGGAGGCGCTACGGTGGGCGAGGCAGCATGGCTGGGAGGCAGGGTCGGGACAGGGTACCCACAGACAGGCGGGAGAGGTGGGGCTCCCGCAGCCGCCCCCCCCAACCCCCCCTCTCCTCTGATCCCCGAAAAGAAAAAGCAGCCCCCCAGGTGCTCTTCCCACACTGACCCTGCTGCAGGATGCGCCCGAAGGCCTTGCTGTGGCTGGAGCAGTTCCAGCGGCGGAATCGGAACTGGAACTGGCACTCCCGCACCCCCAGCCGGGCGCCCCGGGCTAGCTCTGCCACCACCTCTGGCTCGGCCTGGCACAACTCAGCCTGCCGCCCTGCCAGCCGCCGCGCTTTCCTGCAGATGCTGGTAGGATCCATGACCAAGGGGCTGCCCACCGCCCTAGAAAGCAAAGAACAGCACGTCCAAGATATGACTCAAAGGGCTGGAGCGGGGGCGGGGAGGGAGGCCAGTCCCGCTCAGCCCACAGCTAGGCGCTGGGACGCGCCTCTTCTCTCCCCCAACCCCAACTGAGTGTGAGATTGTCCCATCTGGTTCTCTTACTGTCCCATGTCCCCTTTCACTAGAGTTGGGACCGAAATTGCTATAGAGCAAGGATTCAGCCTTATCCTTCTGTGCACATCTTCATTAATAAGTCCTTCTAGGAATTTGACTCAAGATGAGGGCACCCAGCACCAGGTGAGCCAAAAGAGAGACAAAGAACAGGCCTGACCCCAAAGGGTGACCCCCTCTCTAGCTCAGTTTCTCCTTCTGTAAAATGGGAAGGTTGGGCTTTGATCCCTAAGGTGGGCCCTTGCACGAGGATATCCTCTATCTCTCTGAACTGGAGAGTAGGAGGCAGTAGCTGGGGGACTGAGTCTCTGAAGCATTATGGTGAAGTAAGTGACACTACCCTTCTGTTCCAGGGTCTGTGACTTTTTCAGAGCAGGATGGCCGGGCAAGGCAGGCCAGGCCCTGACGTCACCGGTTGTGACCTAACTGGTTTGGGGAAGGGGAATGCCTGTTTGGCTTGGTGTGGGTAAAGACCGAATGGGAAGTTCCACACACTTCCAGAAATCCTTCCGTTCCCAGGCTTCATTCCACCTAAGGAGAGAGCTGTTATTTGGTTTCCATAGACCAGACCCCTGAAGGTTAAGGTTACTCGCAGATGAGTGGAACTCCTTGAATCAGATCGCTCTTATTTGATGACCGCTTAGCTGTGGTCCCTGTGCTGCAGGAATGAGTGGGCGGAGCACTTGGACCTGAGAGTAATTTGAGATCACACAAAAACCCTTCAGCAGAGGACAGAAAAAGACGCCGGGTGGGGAGAAGTAGCACCAGGAGATAGAAAATGTCGAGGAAAATGGTGGGAGATAGGTGCCAAAGGTCAAGGTGGCCTACTTTTCATTTTAGCCTTCATGCCCATCAGCCCCCCTGTCCCCATTTGCTCCACAAGAACAGGCTGCCCAAGCATGTTCTGGCCCCACAACAATGAGATGTAATGGGCTTGAACAGCAGCAAGAAGAATTTAGGTCTTAAGGTAGAACTTCTCAACTCTGGGGAGCGAGATGCTTAAAGAGGCCGTTGTAAGAAGATGTGTAAGTTCAGTTCTTTCTAAGGTAACCTACTCCCCCCCCCCCAACACACACACCCCACCCCATCAGATCATTGTCAGCCTCCCCACCCAAGTAGTCCTGGAGCCAAGATTCTTTTCTCAGTGAAGAGTTATAGTTCAGACTCCTTCCTCCATGCTTAGGACCTGACCATCACTGCATTCCAACTGCAGCCTGGAAAGGTCCAGCCCCAGCCCATTCCCAATCCTAGAAAAGTGGTGGATGGAGCAGTGGATAGTGTGTGCCATGGATAGGGCAGCACAAGGTGGTTCCCAGTGGCCCAGTGACCACCAAGAGTTTATCAGTCTCTTTCTCTCTCTCCGTGTATCATCGATCCTCCCCTCCCCCCATCCACTTATCCACCTCATTACAAAAAGGATTTGAGATGGCTTCCAGCCTGGTTATATAGGGTCAGTAGATAAGACTATGAGCACCTTGGGAGTTAGAACCGACGTTTTCTTTTGTTTCCGGTGGCAGATTTTTAGGTGCTTAATTCGTATTTCCCCCAATTTTTGTTATGAAAATGTGCAAATGATTACTATAATACTACAATATTACAAATGATTATTCTAATACTACAACGAACACCATTTAATCCATGTTTTTGAATGAATGAATGAATGAATGAATGAGGCTTCTAAGGAGAATGTCCTCATTTGAGTCCAGGCCCTTGTCCACATGAGATTCCATGACTGCTAATCAGCTTCCTCTCTCTCCACCCCTCCTCTGCCCACCCCCCACTGGATGCAGAGGCAGGGAAGCAGGCCTCCCCATGACTGTCCAGCTCCTTTCCTGCCACCTGATTGTCCAGGCCTCCACCTGGGAGTCTGGGGCTCTGCAAACTCTTCTTCCCCAAATCACCCCACCCCCCATGCCACTAAGCTCCCCAGTCTCTCTTCCCAGCCTTGCCCTCTGCTAACTCCCTAATTTCCCAAGGTTGACTGGTTTTATCCTCTCAAGGTTACTCTGACCCCATCCCTCTCCTCTCCCTCCTCCTGCCCTAGGGAAGCAAGAGAGGGTGGGGGTATGCAGGGAGAAAAGCAAAAACCTCCTGACCTTGTCTGCTTGCCAGGGGCTAGAGATAGGAGAGAAATCGGGAGGAGCAGGAAGGGTAGGGCCCTCCCCGAGGTGGGGCCAGCCCTTTGCAGGGTTGAGGGGCTGCCCCAGAGTCAGTTGCTGGTCCGGGTCTGGCTCCCCAGGCTGGCTTGCTGCCTGGGAACAAGGCTTGTTTACAAGCTGGTCAGGAGGAGGGATGGGCAGTAGTAGCAGCTAGAATCCCAAGGGACCAGCTTGCTCCCTGCCCTCCTGTCCTCGCTCCCATCCCCAAGTCACAGGAAAGGAAAGTCCAGAAGAGGAGTGGGGGGGGGGCAGGGCATCGGGCAAAACATCAAGCGTCACTTCTGCACCCTGGTCTCTGTCAACTCTGGGTGAGCTGAGCCACTGTGGGCAAGTCAGCTCTCTCTCCGCGCTTCAGAAACAGGAGAAGTTGCCCGAGAAGCTCCCTTGTCCCCTCCAAGTTAACACTGGACATAACATCAAGAAATAACTCCCCCATCTCCCCTCTTTCTTTACCCTCCTTTCTTCCCTTCTGCTTCCTTAGGGAATCAACTCTGCTTTTTTGGCCTCTGAGTCAGCATTGGCCTGGGGTCAGCCCAGAGAAGATGTACCCTTTTGGGAGCATCTGCTTGTTTGGGGGGCTAAGCACAGTGGTGTAGGAGTTATATAATACATAGCAGGTAGGATCTGAGATCCTAATCAAATAGCCATTCCTGGGCATAGAAAAAATGAGGCTAGTCCTAAAGGAAATCTTGCAGACAAGAAGGGACAGGCCTAAGGTTGGCCATTCTAACTGGCTTGGCAGATGCCAAAATCTCCCTCCCAGGGACCTTGGTTGGTAGAATCGATAGCCAAGTGGGGTGGCGTTAGGGACAGCCAGCTCCTACTGGCAACAACTGTAGCTCTAAGCCCTGGGGGCCCCAGGTTCTGGCCTAACCTACCTTTCCATCTCCAGATTCAGAGGGCCAAAGGGAATGCCAGAAACCATCTACTCCTACTCTACCCACTTCACCCCCGTTATACAGACGAAATCTGAGGAAAGAGGTGGCTGACCTTGGCCACTCAATGGAGGAATCCGTTCTTCAAGAAGTTTAGGTGAATGTTATTTTTTAAGTTTATTTGTTTATTTTGAGAAAGAGAGGGAGCATGTGGGTGTGCGGGGGAGGGGCTCTCAGCTCAGGGCCCCACAGAGGACTCGAACTCATGAACCAAACCTTGTGATCATGACCAGAGCCGAAATCGAGAATCAGACGCTCAACCAACTGAGCCACCCAGGCGCCTCTGGGTGAATCTCTTTAAAACCAAAGGGACAGGAGGGAATGACCACGTGGGGTTTCGGAAGAGCTGAGATGCCCTCGCATACCATCCTCCACACAGCCCTTCTGCCAAGCAGGGTTGGCTCACTGCATCCATCCCAGATTACACCTCCAGCTTTCTGGGCTCAGAGCTACCCCCTCCCAATTCTTAAGTCATCAAAATCACACCCGGCATCTTTCCGAGCTCACCTCAGATCCCTGTCGCCCCTGAGCCCAGCCCTCACTGACCACCCCTCCCCCCCATCACCTCAGGTGTCGCTCATCTGGGGGTGCTCATTATCCTGCCAGTGGCATAACTATTTTGTCGTGTCGCCCTGTCTTCTCTCTCCACTTAGGTGAAAGACACACTAAAGACAAAGATCTCACGCGGAAGCACGATGTCATTTGCGGCACACATGCAGAGTCTGGGGAGTCTGTGACTTGGGTTTCGATCTGGGATCCGCCATTTGCTTCTCCTAAGACATCAGCAAGTCCCTTGCATGTGAAGTGGGCACTTAATATTTGTTGAATGAATGAGACCTGACTTTCGCAACCTCAGTGTCCATGACTGTCAAATGGGAATCATGATACCTGACAACTTCCCTGGTACACATGAGAAGAGCCTGCCCAGACGGTGAGCTCTAGCAAAGTGCTTTTTGTCCTCCCATTCACACCCCCATTCATGTCTTGGGCCTGCACAGAGCAGGGCAAATGGTAGGAGTGCAGGCAGCTGTTTGTGGATTCACGAGAACACCCTTTCCTCCAGCTGTCTGCCCTGACTTCTCAGCTGGGATCTCTGTGTTCCTTCCTCCCTCACCGGCCCTGCCTGTGAACCAGAAGCACCCTCCGGGACCCTCCCCTTCCCCAGAGAGCACTCCTGAGTGGATTATCGAGGCCAAGGAGATCACAGACCCTTTTGGTGCCCAACTTCCTCTGAAGGGCCTCCTGGCCAGCCACCCTCTATTTCCTCACACTCCCCACCCCCAGGGTCCTTAGTCTGACCCCCACCTCCTAGGAGCCAGCAGAGGGAGCCCTGAGCCCTGGGGCTGTGGGTGGGGGCTGTATGGGGGTGGGGAGGTGGGTGGTGGAGAAGGGGCAGAAAAATGTTGCCTGACGGCTGCTGAGGCGGCTGGGCCCGGGCCTGTGCCCGCCCGCCTGTCCTGTCCTGCTCTGTCTAACTCGATAATTACTGCTCCCCATCCCCCAGCCACTACCCCCACCCCAAACACCACATCAAAGCCAGTGATGCCCCAGCTCCATTAACCCCTGCCTCCCCACCGCCCACCAGATACCCCATTCCACCCCTCTCCCACGCTGGCCCAATTTGGTTCCCTCTGCCCCGTCCTGGACACTGTCCTTCCCACCTCCTCACGCTGCTCTCCTTCTCATGGCTCTTGGAAGAGGCAGGAGCTTTCCCTTCCCTGATGAACGTCACCAGTCAAGAGGGCTTCCTACTGGTCAGGGCTGTGGGAGGCAAAGGAGTGGACACATTGACTGACCCCCCCCCCCCCAAACACACACTGGATTCTCTGAGGAGAATCTGTCATGTGTCTTCTGCTCTCCCATAGTGAGGTGGGGAGCACCCATGTGAAGGTGGGGGTGGGGGGCAGAAAGGGCCTGTGGAAGGCCCTGTACCCCTTTCCTGACCGCACCCCCCCACCCCTCACTGCACTCAGGGATGAGGTACTCGGCAGGAGGTAGACTCCCAGCCCTAGTGCTCACTGCCTGCATTCTGGATGGCCCGAGGCAAGTCCCCTCCAGTTCCTGGACTTTGCTGGACTTCTAACCATAAGTGAAATGATTGGCCTAGATGATCTCCAAGTCCTTTCTAGATCTAATTTCTAATTTCTGGCTTAAATGGAGGGCTTGGAGCTGGAGGAACCAGCTTTGGAGGCCAGGTGGAAAACCGGAGCTCCCTCCCAGCGACCTTTTCCCTCCCTCAGCTCCTCCTCAGGTGGATCAGGGGAAGCACCCAAGGTCTCGCCCCACCCCGCCTCCGGCAGGAAGGAGGACATAGGCTAGAGGGCGCTCTGCCCAGTCCCTAGGGACAGGCTTCTGTGTTCCCCAGCGCCTCCGGCTCCGGCTGGCCAGGCGCCCTGCTGCTGCCAGCCTGACCCCGGCCCTGGCTTCCCCACCCCGCCCTCGCCTGCCTCATCCCCTCCACAGCTGCATTTCTCCATCAAAGTACACATTCTGGAATCCCCCTCGCTGGGCCCTGGTGATCAAACTTCCCACTGACCTCCCCCCACCAACTCCTGGCTTCCGATGAGAACAGGGCAGGAGGGGGCTGCCCCCCCCCCCCAGGAAATGTCACAGTGCCAGGGCTCTGGTGGGCTTGGGGCATGCTCTGGCCCAGATAGAGCCAGCCTCCTTTTGCCCCTGCCCTTTTCTGCTCACAGCCCCATTGTCTCCCTCCAGGGGAAGCTGCCAAGGCGGGAGGCCTGGAGGGGGGTACTGGGTGGCCACCCCACCCCAGTCCCCACCCCGCCGGGAGCTTGGTGGGGGCCAGGAACAGGACTGCCCACAAAGGGTCAGATAAAGACAGGATGGAGGAGGATGGCCAAGCCCAGCCTGGGGTGGAGGGGGGATTCCAGCTGGAAAACCTGGGTGTCATGAAGAAGCCTGGGTCCTTTCCCTGACTCCCTGTGGGGCCAGAGATGAGGTTGTCCTAGGCCTCTGGTTCCTGTTTCCTTTCCATAATGGGTGAGGGGGAGCGGGGGTGGGGGTGGGGGGGGCGGAGAAAGGCAAGATGAGATGGGGGAAGGGAGTGAGACTGGGTGGTATTTTTGCTAGTGGAACAAGGGGGGAGGGTTGGTTTCTTTCATAGAAAATATAAAACAGAAAGAGGAAAGAGGAAGAGAGAAGGGAGATTGATTTGATCTATTCTGTGAGAGTGAGCTATTTTCCACATGCACTGATTGAGAGCATAAATAAAGATGGGTCAGACATTGAGGAGAACTTCCTGGGGGAGGGTGGGAGGGGCTCGGAGAGCAGGCTGGTGGGGTGGGTGCTGGTGACCAGGAAGCCACAGACTTTCTCTCTCTGCCTCGGTCTCAAAATGGGATCTGTCGGGGCCAGGGCACATGCTGGATGGCCTGCAGGCAGTGGGCTGGACAAGATGACCTCAAGAGAGCCTGGCCAATGTCCTAGAATCTGGGATTCTGTGATTTACAAAGATATGGTTACAGATGGGAGAGAGACAGACAGAGAGGCCGGAGGCAGAGTTTAGAAAGCATGCATTGCATGGAGGGGGAATGAGGGGGAGGGGGAAAGGAAGTGGAAGGGAGACTTTTCTGGAACCTGGAGCCAGGTACCTGAGCCTATTCCAGGCCCTGGATCATTCCCCTACAGGAGCCTCCTTTCCTAATCAGGACCATCCAGTCACTCAGCGTTCCTGGGGTCCTCTCTGTTCCCACCCTGGAGGCTATTAGCATGTCGGGGATGGCGTGCAGGGCTGCTGCTTCCCTGCCTACTGCTAGAGCTCCAGCCCGGCTAGCATTCTCTGAGAAGCAGGGAAAAGAGGGCCAGCAAGCAGGTCAAAGAACAACCTGGAAGCCCCTAGCCTGATAAAGTTACTAGCCTAAGTGAAGCTGGGGTAAAGGGCAGTGTGGGGGTGGGGGGTGGGCAAAGAGTGACGGGAGCCTTAGGCCACCAGGGATGCTGGGTCCAGCCCACCAGCCCAAGCCTGATCTCAGAGAGCAATGGTAGGATGGGGTGGGGACAAGAGTGTCAGCAAGTAGAGTCAAAGATCCCAAGAAAGGAATCTGGACTCAGACCAAAGGAATGAAGTGTCGGAAACAGACAGAGGAGAGTGAGGGGGCCGGTGCAGGTGGGAGAGGCAGGTTCTCTGTGGGAAGCATCTGAGCGAGGCAGTTGCTGGACACCTTATCACCCCAGCCTCTCACTCTTCACCCAGCTTGCTCTGCAGCTGCAGCCATGAAGGCCCCTGTGTTCTCCTACACCTGCCCTCCTCACCTCCTCCCCCACTCCCTGCTTCCCAGCTTCAGGGTCAGTCTCCAAGGGACCAGACTCTCTCTCCCTCTGGCTTGTCACCCACCCACCAACCCCTCTTGAACAAAAGAACCCCCACAATACAAGCCCCAGGAAGGTGAATCAACCAATTCAGCAACATTCCACAATACTTCCCCAGCACCTTTAGCCTCCAGGGCCCAAAGACAAAGGCTCTGACTTCCTGGAGCAGGGAAGAGAGACCACAGAGGGGATGGTTGTCAGTAAAACGCAGTAACTGGCATGGTTGTCCCATGCATGGGGTGCAGTAGGAACACACAGAAGGCAAGGGAGGAAAGACAAAAAGACAGTGTCATGGAAGATGTGCTGTTCTAACTGGAAGGATGAGAATGAGCTGGATAAATGGAAAAGGAGAGGAGGGAGGGTGGCTACCATCTGGGAGAGACCTCTGACCCCATACCTTGAGAAAGGGCAAAATTAGAAATGTGTGTCTGGGAAACAAGACAGAGATTCTTTTACAAAGTTTTGCTTGGGACTCTTGGAATTTTAAATTTAAATTAATCCTTTTCACCCCTACAAACTCTAGCCTGGAAAACCCGCAGCGTGGAGGAGGAGACTTACACTTATGGATGGAGCACCTCCCAGTGTCAGATCATTTTGTAGATCCTCCCATCTAATCCTCCTATCTAGCTTACCAGGTAGGGGGACTGTTTCCCAGTTTTAAAGTTGAGACGTTGAGGCGCGGGGAGAAGTGAGTTGCCCAAGGTCACAGACTTATTGTCGGCCGAGATTAGATCTCAGGTCTGTCTATTTCAAAACTGACACAGCATTATACCAAGCCAGGATCGAAGGACGCATGTTCCCTGGCCGGGACCTGGGTCATCCTCGATTTGCTCCCTCACTGACACCCCCAAGGGACATCTCTCCCGCATCACGAAAGAGGGATAGCAGCCAGCAGCTCCCTGTGTGGGCATCCAGCTCTCTATCTCCAGGGGGGAGAAGGATCTGCCTGCCCCGCCCCTCCATCCAAATGCGGGGGGGGAGGGTGGAAGAGGAGCGGAGGATAGGGAATCCAGCCAATAACATGGCCCTATGCAAATAGACCAGACCCTGCTTTCTTAGGATTGGCTGACGCATCAGCGGTATTGTCCAAGTCCCTCCTCTTTAAACTCTGATCTATTCCAGGCGGGTCTTTGCAGCTCCAGAGAGACTAGGAAGGAAAAGAAAGTCTCCGGGATCTGGATCTCTGAGAGGTCTCGACCCGGCACCCACCTTTCCAGTTGCTGTCCATCCCCAAGGCTCAAAGTTCCCGCGACCTTAGCTGCGTAGGTGTCTGCTCTAGCTAGGGCCCGGTCTGGAGGCCAGGTCTGGGAAGACGTCCCCATCTCCTGGCTGGCCAGGCCTCCCTCTCTTCCACCACGACCCTTCACGATTCTCAGTACCTCCCGAGCTGCATTTTTTTCATTTCTGACCCCCCACATCTGGAAGGGTCGGAGCCTAGGTCCCTTTCCTGTCTTTCCTCCTCTTCTTTGCTCTGGGGGAAGGATGTAGAGAAAACCGCGGTCCTGACTCAGTTTCCCTTTACGTTTTTTCCCCGCCACTACCATCCACTTTGAAGTAGCACTCAGCTTCTCAGCGAGAAGCTGGTGGGTTGTTGAGCAAAGTAAGGCGGGGAAGAGACAGCTGTTGGACCTTCCCTGCTTTGTGGCTTACCACCTTGTTCTTCTCTTTCCCACAAATCCAGTCCTCCTCCCCTAAATCCAGGGCCCTCCTCACACACTCTTTTCTTTGGATCTCTCACTGCAGATCCTCCCGCTGTCTACCCGGTAGCTCTTTCCTACTCGCGTGCCAGTTCCTTGAGGACCTGGATTGAGCGCATAACCGGAGGGGGTTGAAAGAGAGTGGGGAGGGTGTGTAGCACAAGGTAGGAGGAAATACAATAGAATGTGCGGGGTGTGGGTTTAGGAACATCTGAATGGCAGTTTAGAAGTGGCCCAGGCGGTGTCTGGCAGGAGAGCGGCACGCACCTCCCGGCACCTCCCCAGCTGCCCTAGGGCTGGGTTCCCGCTCGCTCGCAGGTACTGCCCAGAGGCAGCGGGACCGCGTTTCTGAGCCACCCGCCACCCCTCCCCGCCAGTCAGTCCCGAAGTCCCCACCCTTGAGCTTCAGGAGCCACACGGGGACAGCCAGCCCGACACAGCACTCACCACCACAGTCCGCCGACGTGCGCGGGACACAGGAGCAGCAGCAGCAGCAGCCCGAGGAGGGAGGGCGCGGGCGGCAGCATCGTGAGCGCTCTACCGCGGGCCGGTGCGGTCAGCGGGCGAGGCTGCGGGGCCAGCCGGTGCGCGCGGCGGCGCGGGCTTCAGGGCGAGCGCGGCTACGGCGGCGGCGGCGGCCGGGAGGCGATGGCTCCGGCGGCGGCGGGGGGGCCCATCGCGGGCGAGGAGGGCGCGGCGGAGGCGGAGAGCGGACGGGGCAGCCAGCGCCTGTGTCTCCCGCCGAGCTCGCTCGGGAGAAGAAATCAGAGCCGGGGGCGGGGGTGGGAGGGGAGCTGGGCCCGGGCGGGGGCGGGGGCCAGGGGGGCCGTGGGGTGGCAGTTGCGACAGTCAGGCGGCGGGACTCTCGGGAGGGAGCCGTGCGCCCCGGGGCTGGAGGCGCGGAGCTCCGCGGAGGGCGGGTGCGAGGTCCCGGGGCGGGGCCCGAGCGCGCCGGTGGCTGCGGGACCCGCCTGCCTCGCCCCTTCGCTTTGCCTCTCTCGGACTGGGAGACCCCTCCGCCTCCCAGAGTCGGGGGCAACGAGGGGCGGGGAAGTAGGGTGGAGAGGGGTAAGGGGGGGGTGAAGAGGAGCTGGGGAATGGGGGACGGGCTGGAAGGGAGACGTTTGACAGGTTTGTTGACTGTAAAGAGAGAAAACTTCCCAGGAATGAGGGAGTTGGGGGGGTGGGGGCGGTGGTTCGGAGGGAGATGCTGGTGAGGGGGCCGGGAGAGGAAGTCTGCCTGGGGCGCTGGGTGCTCCGGGAAGGGGTGTCGAACTCTACCGTCTGTCGGGCGGACTCTGGAGGGGTCACCCCTTACCGGCCCCACCTCCGCGCCGTACGCCCTTTTCTCAGCCTTTCCCCAGGAAAGGAGGAAGCCCCAGGCCTCCGCTCTCGCTCCCCCAGCCACCCCGCCTCTTCGAGCCCGCGTTCGGGGAGGGGGGTGGAGGGCTGCGAAGGGGAGATTAGACAGCAAGAGGAACCTCTTGATGGCCTGCGCTCAAGCGCTCGCACGTGTAAGCGAGCGATAGAGCTGAGGTTGCAGTCTTGCGAGAGATTCGTGGAGGCAGAACTCGGGGCAGCCGGGCCTCGCGTGTCCGCGGGTGCCTGCCTCTCGTGGCTTCCCCAACTTGGCCCGGGCCAGAAGGGGTGGAAGAGCCAGCTGCAGGTGAGATGGCGTTTATCTGATTCTCTAATGCCACAAAAATGTCTTTGATGCCCCTGCCACCCCCCAGGTGTGTGTGTGGGGGGAGATCAAAGGCTCCGTGGGGAGGAGGGACAGCTCCATTCATCAAGCCTAGGGTACTGGCTGTGGCTGCAGTCCCTGCTCCGCCCCCGCGTGCCCCAGGAGTGCCGAAGGACAGGTGGTGCAGGACATTCCTCAGCAAGGGCCAGTCTCCCTGTCACCACCAGCTAGAGTGGCATCAACCGTTGGGGGGGGGGGGTGTCTCCCTAGTGGTAGAAACTTCAGGCACTCAGAGGAAAGCTCCTGGTCTTTTAGGATGGAGATAGCACCTGAACTCTGGGAGGGAGGGAAGCCACTGCCTAAAGAGATAAACATCCTTGGTGAGCAGAGACAAGGCAAGATTGAGTCCCCAAGAGAGTGAGGACAAGTGGATAGAGACGAGCTGAGGGACTAAGGGGATGCGACAGAAGACCATAGATGCCTAACCCCGGAGAGGAGGCAGATCTGGGGAAGGCCAGAGGAGCCAGTGGAGAACCGAAATGGAGAAACATTGCCCTAGGCGCAAAGGGAAGTTTTGCTTCCTTAGGTTTGCTGTGAACCCAACTCCATGGCTGTGGTGTCCAAGCTGTGTCAATCTAATTCCCTGTACTGGGTACAGAGAATTTTGGTGGTGGTGGTGGTGGGGGTGGTGGTGGCTGGGGCACTCTAGAGAAGAGGTAGGGCCCCTAGTGGCTGAGGGAGAGTGAGGGGCACAAGGCCCAAATGTTGCCCCCTCCCATTTTAGCCTTTAATAGCATCCAGCTGCCGCCCATGGTCCCTGCACCTATTAATTTTGTACACAGTTGCTGTTTTTCCAGGGCAATGCCAACTGTGGACACTATACACTCAAAGACATACCCAGATTGGGCACACACTCAGGCCAGATGGTGCTAAACAGGCATCTGGAGAGCTTTGAGGGTTCCTAAAGGCTGCAGGTGGCCAGTGACCAGACCCCTGGGAATCACTGCCTGGGTTCTAAATCCCCTACCCACCCCTGCCCCCACCCAGCTACTGTTATTGCAGATTATGAAATGCTCTCCCTATCCTGCATTCTTCTCCGAGGCAAGAATTTTAATGTATTTGTCTTTGTCATCAGGGGACCAGGGCTCTGGGACCGCCCTGCCTCTGCCTGAGGAGGGAGCGCCCCAAATCTAGTCCCTGCTGTCTCCAGACCCCAGCCTCTTTCCATTACCACCCCCTCATGTCCTAGCCCTGCCCCTCGCCTCCCTCTCCTAAGACACAGTCTCTCTGTGGGGTGGATAAAAATGATGTTATTGAAACAACAGAATTGGGAGCAGTGGCAGGGAGCAGGGATCAGCGCAGGAAACTGGGGCGTTTGCCAAGAAGCCTTCTCCCCCGCAGGCGGCCTTTCTGCCCCCACCCCCCACCTTTCCTACAAACACACACAGACCGCCCCACCCCTCCTGCAGCACTCTCTCTGGCCAGATCGTACAGAATATTTGGCCATCCCTGGATTCCCTAAGCCCTCATCTCCCCGCAACCCCCCCACCCAGAGTCCCATTGCAGAATCTATTGGCCCAGTAGTGCCTGCAAAAGCACTGGGGCAGAGAAGGGGTCTGCTGGAGTCTGTGATGGGCAGTCCTCGGCTCCCAGGGCAACTGTGTCTCTGCTCACTCTCTTTTGCCTTCTCTGCACCCCCCTCTAGGGGTTGGCTGGGATACGGGCAGAACCAGAGCAAATGCCCTTATGGCCTCCGAACCTTTAGAGAGATGAGTTCAGGTGCTCCTGAGGCTTCAGTCCCCCACTATTAGCTTAGAAAACTTTTCATGGAGCAGGGCTGGGGATAGAGACGGAAGTACACAAAGACAGATCAAGATGCATGCACACACACGTGCACACTCGCACATACCCACAGCTGGGCACAGGCGTCCAGATAACCCACAGACACCACAGGACACCCTTGCCTCCCTTCGACAGTGTTGGGTAACTTTCACTTACAGGTACAGATGGACACACAGATGGGCTGACTCAGACTGAGACACATGCCTGCCTCTCTGGAGATTACGTGCACATGCAACCCCATCTCCCCCCCTCCCCCCTCCCCCACCTCTGCACACGCATGAATGTGGAGGAACGTTCACAGGAGACTGGAATGGGAACACAGCAGCCCAGAAGGGGGCAGCATGGTGGGGGGTGGTGCCTCTCTGATCCCCCTCTGCCTGTCCTCTGGGCACTGGGCCCCCTCCACCTCTTCCTCCGTGGCTCTGCCTTCAGTCCTGAAAACCTTTTAACTCTACATCTAGGCCCTGATGCAAAAGAGAGAGGCGGAAGGAGCACAAGGATGTCTGGCTGCGGAGTGGGAGCGGGAGGAGGGGCAGAGGTGGGGACTGGGGAGGGGGAGAGCGGCAGCTGGAGACAGATAACATCAGAGTCGCTGCAGGGAAAGCAGAGCTCTCTGTCTGTTAGATCCTCTCTCCCCATCTTTCCGTGTGTCTTTTCCGTGTGTCTCTCCCATCTCCAGAATTTGGTTTCCATTTGTGTCTGTCTCTAAATCACTTTCTCTGCCCCTTTGTTTCTCAGAATGACTGAAGCTGCAGGAGCCCAGGAATTTGGGCCTGTGACCCTTCCCCTCCCAGGGACCTCCCTCTCTCCCTCCCTCTGCATTGCCCTCCCTCTTCCCCAGCAAGGGGACCCAACTGCCATTCCTTTAGGGTGGTGACAGGACTTGAGAATTCCTAAGGGCCCTGGGTGTCTAGGTCCCTGGAGAACAGAGAGGAAAGGCTAGCCCTCCATCTCTCAAGGAGAAATAAAAAGGGTCACTTTCTTCTCCCTTCCAAACCCCCACATGGCCCTACCCCAGCTTTCCCAGCCCACCTGAAGTTAGGATGGTGCGACTTTCCAGACCAGGGTGGGAGCTTGGATCCCTGATTCCCAGCATTAGCTCTTTGAATCCCTGCCTTGCAGACCTAGTTTCCTGAGACCCCCTCTGGGCCTTTGTCCAAGGTGACCCCAGGCTCCAGTTCCCCACAGGGCCCACCTGCCCCCACATCTTCCGTATCTCTCACCCTTACCTATGCCCCAACCTTTCAATCACCCCATCAGTCAAAGGGAGAAGGAACTGGAGGGGGTTGGGAAGGGGCTCTGAGGAGGGGAAGGGGGGCAGGGGCTGAGAGGGAGGGGCTGCTTGCCCACCAGGACTGGGCTAGGAAAAGCCAGGGAACATTTGTTTCCACTTAGCTCAGCCCCAGTGGCCCCGGGTGGGAGTGGTCAGACCCAGGAGCCTCTCCGGCCATCCCAGTCCAGACCTGGCTCCTGCATTAGGGCCTGGGGGTGGGCAGAAGGACCCTGGCATGGCCTCAGGTATTCTGAGGAGAGCCTCCACCCTCCTCTCCATTCTTCTCCAGGAGACACCCCCTCTCCACACTGCTTCAGGTCCCACCTCTGAGGAAATCAGGACGTTTCAGTCTCGGTGTCTCTCCTAATCGTCCTGGTATCTGCTGGCTATCCCTGGGCAGTAGCCAGCACATTTTTAATTGAACACCTACTAGGTGCCAGGCACCCAGCTACGTAGCGGAGAAACAATGGTGAAGAAAAGCAGACCTCAAGGAACTCGTGGTGATTAATCATATCATCTTACAAACAAATGGAAAAACGCAACCTTGACCTGTGTTGTTGAGGAGTAGGGAAGGGCTGTGAGGCTCTGGTGGTGGTGATTGGCCAAGTCATAAGGAGAGAATGCTCCCACTGAGATACAAAAATAAGGTGGGGTTAACCGGGAGACACAAGAGAAGGAAGAGCATTTCAAGCTGAAGGAACAGCCTTGGTAAAGGCCCTGCAGGGGGATGGAGAAGGCGTGGGGGCACTGAATCAAGGTTGGCATGGGTTGAAAGAGACTGAAAAGCAGCCTGGTGGGAGATGAGGCTAGAGAGATTTAGGGGGATCAAACCAAGTAAAGCCTTACAAGCATGGAAGGGAATGTTTTTCTAATTTTAAACGCAATGGGAATTCTACAAGACAAATACATTGCAAGAGGGAATAAAAAGAGATTGGGGGAGGGGTAGTCTCTAGATTAAAGGAGAACTAACATATAAACAAAAAGCCAAACAGGCAAAGTTGAACTACAGTAGTTAGTGACATGTGGTCAGATGACAGAAATAAGTAAATGCTTACCATAGAAGTCAGGCTAGGTAGTTGCTCAGGGGTGGGGGGAGGTGGTCGTTCTACTTTGAGGAGCACACGGAATGGGATGTCTGGCAACGTTCTGTCTCCCTTCATGGCAGTTGGTTTCAGGGTGTTCAATTGTACATTTGTTCTATGCTCTTTTCTGTATCCACGATCTTAACAGGGTTAAGGGCTTAAGAAAAGAAAGGGCGAAGAAGAAAACCACTCCCTTGGGCCTTTGCAGGAAGCCACTGTAGAGATTTCCCCGGGACAGTGAGTGGCATGGTCAGTTCTACATTTTGAAGAGATGGTCGTGGTGTGGAGGGGGGTTGGCAGGGGAGCCCGAGCAGAAGTCAGAAGGCCAGCTCGGGGGCCCTGCAGTGGCCCGGGGAAAAAGCCAGGGTAAATGGCAGGGGTGATAAAAAAGAGTGGACAGTTCTGGTCAGTGTCAAGAAAGTAGGGTCAAGTGGGCTTGGGGAGAGGCTGGAAAAGGGGACGAGGAAGAGGGAGGCGTCAAGGGTGCCTCTGAGATGTTTCCCTGGCCTGGCCGGATGAATGGTGGTAGGTCCACTCAGCTAAGGAACACCGGAAGAAGGCCAGCATTAGGCAAGGTTGGGTGGGAGTTTGGGACCTGGGTTAAAGACGCTTCCAAAACATTCCCTATCGGGAGTAGGCAGTTGGATATATGGCTCTGGAGCTCAGAGGGGAGGCCTGGGCTGAGTCATCCTGGTGCAGGGTGTAATTAAGCCAAGCACAGGGCCAGGATCTCCCAGGAGACAATACAGAGGGAGAGGAGCCCCCGTGAGTATTTAACGGCCAGATGAAGGGGGAAGAGGCTGCAGAGGAGAATGAGGAGGGCCTCCAGAATGTAAAAGGAAAAAGCATCGTGGTTTCATGGAAGCCGAGGAAAGAGCACCACCGGATGAGGGAAGGGGACAATGGTTGCAACCATTTCTGAGCTGTCAGTGAGATGAGGAGGAAAATGTGTCCATAGAACACGGAAGGAAAACCACTGAATCAGCTCAACCTCAGGCTGATTTTGCCAAAGCACAAATACGACCTTGCCATTTTCTTGCTGTAAAAACGTGCATAACTTTACCTCCGGAATCAAGTCCGGACTCCTTAGCTTGGCATTCAGGTCCCACCACGGTTTGTCTCTTTGCGGGCTCCCCGCCTCACCTTCCTTTTCGTCTCCACCAGAGCTCCAGGCTTACTGTGGCTCTTGGTCAGGCCCCAAACCCCGGCCTCCTCCACACTCCGCTCCCCCGCCTCCCCGCCCCAGCAGGCCCAGCTGTGCCTTTCCTCCCGGATCCCACACACCTATCCACACACTGTGGAAGGTGGCCTCTCCAATTCTCATTAACTCATAGCACTTTGAACCTTTTTTATAGGAAGCACAGCACTTAGAGTTGATTTTGTCTGTATATTTTTCCTCCACTTGCTTATGAGGTGTTTTTTGTTTTGATTTGTTTTTGTTTGGTTTTGCAGGGTGTGAACTATCTGGCCTGCAGTGAGCCCTTCATAAACTTGGGTTCTTTTGAACTTTGAAAGCACGGAAGGTACACTGCAGGGCCGGGCATAGCAGCCCCAGCACGTGTGGTGTCACCGCCTCACCAAAAACCAGGTCTCTGAACTCAGGTGGGGAACTGGGGCTCCAGGGGAGACCAGGGGATTTCTTAACATCCTCTCTGCTGATGCATGCCCACGGCCCACTCCCCGGCCGACCACTAATACCACGGTGCCTAAGGACAGGGTCACAGCGCCACCTCCTGGCAAGATAACACACTGTCCCTCAGGAGCAAATGCTTTCTGGAAGGTCTGTGTAGTAGAGACATGCAGATTAAAAATGCGAACCAGAGGGGCGCCTGGGTGGCTCAGTCGGTTGGGCTTCCGACTTCGGCCCAGGTCATGATCTCGTGGTCCGTGAGTTCGAGCCCCGCGTCAGGCTATGTGCCGGCAGCTCAGAGCCTGCTTTGGATTCTGTGTCTCCCTCTCTCTCTGCCCCTCCCCTGTTCATGCTCTGTCTCTCTCTCTCTGTCTCAAAAATAAATAAAAATACTAAAAGAAAATAAAAACGCAAACCAGGATGAACACCAACCTGTTAAGTTAACAATAAAATTTTCGAAGATATAATTTCCGAGTTTTCTGGAGAGCATGCTTCAACACTGATCATATCCCTTGTGTGATGTCACTGTGGACTAATACCCAGTGTAGTTTACTTAAGAGAAAAACAAAGAAACTATGCATGCAAAAACAGCTGCCTTTTCCATGTTAGTGGAGACCCCAAGGCTTATGCAATGCCTAGCTAGCTGTGGGGTATGTTGGCCACACTATAAATATTGTTCAGGCATTAAACTGACAAAAATGTTCGTGTCATTGACACAAGAAACAGTCTCTACAAAATAATGCTGAATTACAAAAAGAGCACCCGAACTGTTATTTTCATTTACAAAGACTACAAAGTAGAAACAGTTCACGCAGCTATAAGGATCAGAAGAGAATTAAAAGTCTTATGATTAGTTGATTTTATTCAACGGCGAAGAAGCATTTTGAGTTATTTCGCTTATGTATTGGCTCTCTGGTGGAAGTTTGTTTTCAGTTTTTGTTTTTGTCGTTGTTTTAAGTTTATTTTGAGAGATTGCATGAGTGGGGGAGGGGCAGGGGGGGAGAGAGAGAGAGAGAGAGAGAGAGAGAGAGAGAGAGAGAGAGAGAATCCCAGGCAGGCTCCGCGCTGTCAGCTCAGAGCCCAACGTGGGGCTTGAACTCATGAAACCATGAGGTCATGACCTGAACCAAAACCAAGAGTTGGATACTTAACTGACTGGGCCATGCCAGGCACCACAGAAACTTTTTTTTTTCTTATAGAGACTTCAGCTATTCAATGAAAAGAAATCAAATAAGGAGGGAACTGGTTAGGAAGATGTCCAAAGCTCATGGGGCTGGGGAATGCCCCTTGGGACAATCAAGGTCAGAGACCTTCCCTGAAGCTTTCCCCCCAAATTTTCCACCTGCTAGCACAGGATCTTGTATATAATATATGTTCAGTAAATGTCTGTGAAGCCACTAAACGAAAATGATGTCATGCTTGAAATACCAGCCATTTCCTCAGTGCCATTCTTTCAAGAAGCTTCCCTCGATTGCCCTTCAGCCCTTATGTCTTTAAGTCATTTGCCCTGATTCCATAAGGGCCAGATCATGCCTTGAGGCTGGCACTGAACCCCACAGCCTGACCTTCCTACTGCCTTCCATGCCTCTACCCAAAATGGATCTAGGACTGGCCAGGAAGGATTCATATCTAGGACTGGCCTGGATTTGGATTCATATCTAGCATCATTTCATCAAGCCTAGCATCATGGCTCCTTTGTCCTGGGCATATAAAATAGGTATGTCACAAATTGGGTCCTCCAGATGCCAAGATGGCTTTTGGGATGCAAAGGGTGTTTTTGAAAAGGAAGGAGGCTGAAGCAGGATTGGGCAGAGGGAGAAGTGGGGCTGTGATGAGGCTCAGCTAAGCCTCCATCAGCACAGGCACTGCCTGCTCTGGGGGGAGTTTTGCCACTAGAGTGTCCCTCGTGGCTTGAAATGGCCAGGCCCTGATACCCCTATCTCACTCGGTCACCAGATATGCGTGCAGCCCCGGGAAAGGAAGAGTACGTTCTCTGCAGCTGACCCTGAAGGAGCTGACAGCCAGACACTGTCTGTTGACCTCACTCCTCATGGGTGGGCAGCAGCTCCTTCTGTGAAAGGAAACCTGGGTGGTGCATCTCTGTGTTTACTAGGGGGACATTCGGCAGATGGTGAAACTGAGGCCGAGATCATAGCCATCGAGTGGTAGAGGTGGGAGTCCAGATTGTGCTTCTGCTGCACCTTACCGCCGCCTGTTTCCACCCAGCCCACCGCGGCCCAGCACCGTTGCCCATTGAAAGGGGTTCCCATGGAGAAAATGTTACTGAACGACCATTGATCTGAAGGGGCCAAGTGATCAGAAGGGGCCACAGGATATCTAACAGTGTCAATGGCATTCCCTAGGACATCAGGAAGATAGAACCTGGAATGCCCCTCTTAGCTACTTGCATCTCCTCCCTCTGCCCCCACCCCCTTGGATTTACACCACACAGGTCCTCTGATGCCCCCTATGCCTATAAGCCAGGATACCATACTTTGCCCCGTCACAACATGGCCCCGCCCACTGCCCTCTCATGTCCTCTGTCTGCCTCCCCTGCATTCGGAGTCCATCCTGTCATCATCTCTTCCCTATAGCTTTGCATCATTTTACTTTTAATTTCAAAAGACAACAAGGTCACATCGGTTGGCTTTAGAAAGAGTGTGACCAAATTCAGCTCAGCCATCTGCCAGCTGTTGGGCAACTAATGATCCTGCCTGTGCCTCACCTTCCCCTGAGATAAGAATACCCACTGGAGCACATGGGTGGCTCAGTCGGTTAAGCGTCTGACCTCGGCTGAGGTTGTGATCTCACGGTCTGTGAGTTCGAGCCCTGCATGGGGTTCTGTGTTCAGAGCCTGGAGCTTGCTTTGGGTTCTGTCTCTCTCCCTCTCTCTCTCTCTCTCTGCCCCTCCCCTGCTCTCTCTCTCTCTTTCAAAAATAAAAAATAAACATCAAAAAGTTTTCTTAAAAAGAATACCCACCCCATAGAGATGTAATGAGGATTCAATAATATAGTGAAGACACAGAAGTCAGTACCTGGAATAAACCGAGCTCTCATTCACTCGCTAGTAATGGTTTTTATTTTTATTTTTAATTCTTTAAAACTAACTTGTTTATTTATTTATTTATTTATTTATTTATTTATTTATTTATTTTTGGGAAAGAGAGAGCGTGCAAGCACGGGAGGAGCAGAGAGAGACTGAGGATCCGAAGCAGGCTCCGCGCTGACGGCAGAGAGCCCGATGCAGGGCTCGAACTCACAAACAGTGAGATCGTGACCTGAGCCGAAGCCGGACACTCAACCGACTGAGCCACCCAGGTGCCCCTAATGGTTACTTTCTAAATACAGAATTCAGGTTGAAGATCAGGCCTGCTTGCAGTCAATGAAGACAGCAAAGACTCGAAGACAATTCCTAGGGAACCAGAGGTATCTATGGATCGTCATCCGCAGGAAGGGTGATGTATGTCCTTTTAAGTTTAAGATGAGGCAATTCAAAGAAAAGTATTAAGTAAAAGTATAATCTAGGTGATCTGTGGATATGGCAAAATCCACGAAAGGGCCTACAAATAATGGTGTACGGGGAAGCACAGTCTATACTTTGGGCTTTATTAAATCTACTCCGTGCTTTGAGGGGGAATAATGACATGTCCCAGAGAGGGCAGGAGGGTCACTGCCTCAGAACACAGCGGAGGGCAGGCTGAGCAGAGGGTTCCCTCCCCTGATGAGAGTTCCTTAGAGCTGCCAGGGATGTGTGGCCGGTGGACTCTCCCAGTCTTGGAGTCCAGTCTGGCATCTCCTATGTCTTCATTCCTTCCAACAACGGTGTGCTGTAAACAGTGCTGGAAGATGGGTCAGGAGGCATAAGTTCTGGTCCTAGGAGCTGGTTTGCTTTGTGTCCTTGAGCCAATCGCCTCCCCACTTGCTGCTTCGGTTTCCCCATATGACAGTGGGGGCTGGGAATGAATGAGCTCTAAGCCAAGGTGCACGTTTGACCGTCCTTTGCCAATTGTGGTGAATGCTCTATGCCAGCAGAGGGCGCCAGACCCTGAGGCGCAGATTCGAGGCTCCCTTCGCACCATCCAGTAGAGGGCCGAAAGAGCCATAGTGAGACGGGAAAAGTGCAAGCTTCGATCGGGAGTTGGGGTACCCAGGAGACTGACTAGAGGGCAAGCTCCTCAGAAGAAAGAGCTCCAGGGGCGCCTGGGTGGCGCAGTCGGTTAAGCGTCCGACTTCAGCCAGGTCACGATCTCGCGGTCCGTGAGTTCGAGCCCCGCGTCAGGCTCTGGGCTGATGGCTCGGAGCCTGGAGCCTGTTTCTGATTCTGTGTCTCCCTCTCTCTGACCCTCCCCCGTTCATGCTCTGTCTCTCTCTGTCCCAAAAATAAATAAAAAAAAAAAAAAAAAAAAAAAAAAAGAAAGAGCTCTGGGTAAGGACAGGGAGAGTGGTCTCCCAGTCTGGTTCTGGACTAACGGCAATTAGAGACCAGCCGGCATTCAAAAGCAACTTTCCTGGGCGCCTGGGTGGCTCAGCTGAGTGGGTTAAGCCTCTGACTCTTGATTTCCGTTCAAGTCCTGATCTCCAGGTTCCTGGGCTCAAGCCCCGCATCCGGCACTCTGTGCTGACAGCTGGGAGCCTGCTTGGGATTCTCTCTCTCCCTCTCTCTCTGCCCCACCCCCGCTCGCACTGGTGCTCTCTCCCTCCCTCTCTCAAAATAAATAAATAAGTAACTTAAAAAAAAAAAAAAGGCAACTTTCCATTCCAGCACAACCCTCCCTTGACGGCCTCTGTTGTTGGGTGGGGTTTGGAGATCTCTCCCCAATCCCTCTCCTGACACAAATATTGTTAAATATTTGGAGAAAAGTAATGCAGCATCATGGGAAAGTATTGTATTCTACAGAAGATTCAAAATTCATCATTCTTACTTCATCTAAGTTCAAAATGTATTTGCCATCTCAGGATTTTTGTTTTGTTTTAGAGAGAGAAAGAGCATGCAAGCAGGGGAGGGGGCAGAGGAAGAGAGAGAGAGAGAATCTTACGCAGGCTCCATGCTCTGCTCAGTGCAGAACCAGACTCGGGGATGGATCCCATAATCCTGGGATCATCACCTGAGCGGAAATCAAGGGTTTGTGCTCAACCAACTGAGCCATTGAGGCACCCTCAAGATGTTTAAACAAGACAGCTCATTAGCACATTACTGGTAATGGGGGGGGGGGGGAGGGAGGGGGGAGAAGCAACTAGAAACAACCTAAAATGTCCATCAGTAGGAAAATAATTATCTATATTACAGCAAATACCATAAAATACAAGCTCTGTGCATGTACTGACAGGGTCAAGACATACGGTTCACGAAGCAGACAAGAAACAGTATGCCAGGATAAATTCTATAAATGGGTAAACTTCTGGAAAGAAACCCAAGGAACTGTTCACAGGGGTACCTTTGGGAAAACAGAAAAAGGGAGATTTACTTTTCAATTTTATACCTCTGTATATAAAACTGGGAATTCTCAAACATCGTGGATTGTGTGTATTGTTGTTTTTGTTTTGTTTTTTAACGTCAACAGAGATTCTCTGATGGTAACATTATGGGCCAACTGTGTATCTTTTTATTTTTATGCTTTCCATTTTTTAAGACAAAAATGTTTTGCTGAAACTAATATTACACTGTATGTTAACTAACAGGAATTTAAACAAAAATTTGAAAAGAAAAAAAATTTGTTATTTTGAATGGGTGACATAAGGTTCAAAAAACCAGGACAATATAACAAAGTATGCATGGAGAAATCTTATTCCCACCCTGTTCTCATCTACCCCATCCCCCTGCCCATCTTCTGCCAAATCCCATAGGCAACCACTTTTCTTTTTTACCTTTTGACCCCCTTCACCCATTTGTCCCACCCCAGCCCCGTCTCTGGCAGGCACCGATCTGTTCTCTGTATCTATGAATTTGGTTCTGGTTTGTTTTAGTTTCCACATACAAAAGAGGTTATATGGTATTTGTTTTTTCTCTGTCTGACTTATGTCACGTAGCACAGTGCCCTCAGAGTCCATCCATATTGTTGTAAATGGCAAGAATTCATTTTTCAAAGACCGAATAATATTCCATTTACGTATATACCACATTTCTTTATCTGTTTATCCATCGACAGACACTTGTTTCCACATCTTGGCCATTGTGAGTAATGTTGCATTGAACATGGGGATACATCTATCTTTTTTGAGTGAGTGTTTTTGTTTTCTTCAGATAAATATCGAGAAGTGTGATTGCTGGATCATAGGGTAATTCCATTAAAACATTTTTTTTAATGTCTTATTGTTTATTTTTGAGAAAGAGAGACAGGGAGTGAGTGGGGGAGGGGAAGAGAGAGAGACACACACAGAATACAAAGCATAGAGCCTGATGCTGGGCTTGAACCCATGAACCATGAGATCATAACCAGAGCCGAAGTCAGATGCTTGACCGACTGAGCCACCCAGGCGGCCTGGGTAATTTCACTTTTGACTCCATAGTGTTGTCCATAGTGACAGCACCAATTTACATTCCCACCAACAGTGCACAAAGGTTCTTTTTCTCCACAACCTCACCAACACCTGTTATTTCTTGTGTTTTTGATGATAGGTATTCTAACAGGTGTGAGGTGATCTCTCAATGTGGTTTCGATTTGCATTTCTCTGATGATTAGTGATATTGAGCATCTTTTCATGTTGGGCATCTGTATATCTTCTTTGGAAAAATGTCCATTCAGATCTCCCGCCCACTTTTAAAAATTTGATTGTATTTTTGCTATTGAGTTGCGTGAATTCTTTATATATTTTAGACATCAGCACCTTATTGGATATATAGTTTGCAAATATTTTCTCCCATTTGTTAGGTTGCCTTTTATTTTGTTGATGGTTTCCTTTGCTGCACAGAAGAGTTTGAATTTACTTTAGTCCCACTTACTTATTTTTGCTTTTGCTTTTGATGTCAGGATAAAAAAATCACCAATGAAAACGAATGAAATCTTGCCATTTGCGACGATGTGGATGGAACTGGAGGGTATTATGCTAAGTGAAGTAAGTCAGAGAAAGACAGATATCATATGTTTTCACTCATCTGTGGAACTCGAGAAACTTAACAGATGACCACAGGGGAAGGGAAGGAAAAATAAGATACAAACAGAAAGGGAGGAAAACCATAAGAGACTCTTAAATACAGAGAACAAGCTGAGGATTGATGGGGTGGGGAGTTAGAGGGTGGGTTAAATGGGTGATAGGCATTGAGGAGGGCACTTTTTGGGATGAGCACTGGGTGTTGTAAGTGATGAATCACGGGAATCTACTCCTGAAGCCAAGACTATACTCTATGTTAGCTAACTTGACAGAAAAAAAAAAAAAATCATCACCAAGACCCATGTCAAAGAGCTTACCACCTGTTTTCTTCTAGGATCTTTATGATTTCAGGTCTAACATTCAAATCTGTAATCCACTTTAATTTCTATGTATGGTGTGAAACAGGGGTCCATTTTCATTCTTTTGCATGTGGCTCTCCACTTTTCCCTACACCGTTTGTTGTTGAAGACACTGTTCTTTCTCCATTGTACATTCTTGGCTCCTTTTTTGTAAATGTGTTGACCCTATATATGTGAGTTTATTTCTGGGCTTTCTGGTTTGTTCCATAGATATACATGTCTGTTTTTATACCAATACCAAACTGATTTAGTTACTGTAGTTTTGTAATATTGTTTGGAATCAGGTAGTGTGTTGCCTCCAGCTTTACTTCTCAATTGCTTTGGCTGTTTAGGATCTTTTGCGATTTCATACAAAATTTAAGGTTATTTGTTCTATTTCTGTAAGAAAGGCCATTAGGGTTTTGGTAGAGATTTCATTGAATCTGTAGACTGTTTTTGAGTGGTATAGACAATTTAGCAATATTGATTCTCCCAATCCATGAATATGGATATCTTTCTACTTATATATGTCTCTTCAATTTCTTTCATTAATATCATTAGTTTTCAGTATACAGGTCCTTCACCTTCTTGGTTTAAATTTATTTCTAAGTATTTTATTCTTTTGTATGCAATTGTAAATGAGATTGTTTTCTTAATCTCTCTTTCTGATAGCTTATTATTAGTGTATAGAAATACAACAGATTTTTGTGTATTGATTCGGTATACTGCAATGTTACTGAATCCATTTATTAGTTCTAATGGTTTTTTGATGATGTCTTTAGGGTCTTCTCTATATAGTATCATGTCATCTGCAAATAGTGGCAGTTATACTTCTTCCTTTCCAGTTTGGAAGCCTTTTATTCCTTCTTCTTGTCTAATTGCTCTGGCAAGACTTCCAATACTATGTTGAGTAAAGCAAGTGAGAGAGGCATCCTTGTCTTGTTCCTGACCTTTGAAGAAAAGGGTTTTTTTTTAGCTTTTCACTACTGAGTATGTTTGTTGTGGACTTGTCACATATGGCCTCTATTATGTTAATGTATGCTCTCTCCATACCAGCTTTGTTGAGAATTTTTATCATAAATGGATGTTGAATTTTGTCAAGTGGTTTTTCTGCATCTACTAAAATGATCATGCTATTTCTATCCTTCATTTTGTTAATGTGATTTATATCATTGCCTGATTTGTGGATGTTGAACCATCCTTGCATCCTTGGGATAAATTCCACTTGATCATGATGTGTGATCCATTTAATGTATTATTTTTGGATGATCACTTTTGTTGTTTCATGTAATCCTACTAGTGTTTCTTTGTGCAGAATCAAGCACATAAATGTATAGTCTAATCCCTCTTTCATATACAAAAGGTATACATATTATTATGTACATGATTGCATCTTGCTTTTTCCATTTAGCAATGTGTCCCGGATATCTTTCTATTACTAAAATATGTTTCCCATCTTTCTCCTTCCCCCTTTTCTGCAAAAATACTCTGCAAAATACTTTTGCAGAGTATTTAGTGCTATATATTCCCCTTTCAGCCCTGCTTTAGTCATTACAGGGATGTGGAAATCAAGCCTCAAAGAAAGCAAGTGATTTGCTGATAGTCACACGGCTAGTGTGGTAACATTTCTTGGCTGGGCAGAGCAGGAGCTCTGTTGAGACCCAGACTCTTCTCAAAGGTTCTCTGTGGCCTCTAGGTAAACCAGGGCATTTTAGGAAAGATACCCACTCAAGTGTGCATACTACTCAGGGGCTATGTAGGAGAGGACTTGAACCTGGCTTATTATTGTTATTTAAACATGTACAGTTGTTGGACTGGGATTTTATGAAGAACATAACACTGAGGGAGGAAACGAAAGAGAGAATGAGATCATTAATAGGTCCCCAAGATAAATTACTGTGTGAAAGAAATCTGGGAGAGGGCAATAGGGTCAAGATGTTGGAGGATGCTGTGAATCCAGGCGGGAAGTGAGGCTACACATGACCATCATCCATATCCCCCTCCACACTCTGAGATTCTGAAAATGGGGAAGCTGTGGTGCAAGGGAATGAAGGGTATTACTTGAGGCCAGCAGCTTGGGTTTTGAAATAGCTAATCTGAAGAAGTAGATGGAAAGTTTCTGTTGGCCAAAGAGAGGGACAGAAGCCACAGAGGTCTGTGGTCAGAGGAATAAGGAAATGGCACAGGCAGTGTGTGGACAGTAGGGTGGCCTCAGTCAACAAAGAGAAGGATGGCAAGTGCAGAGGGCAGCATGGCAGTGAGACTGCAGCCCAGCATAATGGATCTCACAATGTGCAGAACGTGTTCAACCTCCTAGAAGGAATTGGTAAGGAAGAGGGTTAGTCCCAGGGGAAAAGAGCAGAGATTTTTTTTTTTTTTTTTTTTTTTTTTTTTTTTTTTTTGCTAATCAAAAGGGGATCACTTTGAGCTGCAGAACTTTGGCACATTAGCTGCAAACGTGACACCTTTATTATGGATCAGCAGCTGGGATATAAATATACACAGCTCTCCTTGGTTTATTTTTGTCACGATTTCAATTTAAACCAGCCTTACAACCTGCATAGCAGACATTATTATTCTCATTTAATACATGAGGGCACCAGAGTCAGAGTTTTCCAAGCTCACACAACCAGAAGTGGTCACTTCATCCCCCTACCCATTTTCTTTTACATCTAGGTGCACATTACTGATGTGATGGAGGTCTGCACGTCTCCCAGAGATCCTGGATTTGCCACCGGATACATAACTAGATGAAATGTAGGTGGTACTATTTCAGAAGGGCACGAGTGCATGTCATTTAGACACAGGGATGTCTGAAGTGGTCTGTAACGTGGCATGAAGTATGTATATGCTTATTGGGCAGCTGCAGGGGAAGACTGTGGTTCTGGTGGTTCTGTAATAGCCATTCTATTCCTCCTCGTTTGGGCTAGCCATGCAACTGGGAGAATTGACTTCAGTTGAGGATGACCCCTGATTAATCTCAGTCAAATCTATTCTCTCAATGATGGAGACTGGTTCTGGAATGCGCACATGGCTCAGCTTGGGCTAATGAGAAACAAACAGGGGCACCTGGGTGGGTCCGTTGGTTAAGCGTCCTATTCTTGATTTCAGCTCAGGTCATGATCTCACAGTTTGTGAGTTCGAGCCCCACAGGGGGTTCTGTGCTGACAGAGCAGAGCCTGCTTGGGATACTCTGTCTCCCTCTCTCTCTCTGCCCCCCAACTCTCTCTCAAAGATAAATATATAAATAAACATTAAAAAAAAGAAACAAGTTTTCCAAGGGCTTTTGGAAGATGTTTCCATCTCTTAGAAGAAAGGACAGGAAAAAATGAAAAATGTTGTCTTTTCTTCTGGATGTTGTCGGCCATAGATAAGGGACCCAGAATTGCTTCCACTCTCTTAGTACCTGCAGCTGGCACCAGAGGAAGGAAGAGGTGAGAGAATCAAAAGAAAAATATTTCAGAGCCATTGGATTAAATCAACCAGAATCAATCAACTTGTTAAGTGAATCAATAAGTCTCCATCTTGTTTAAACCAACTTGAATTGAGTTTTCTATTACTTGTGTCTGAAACCATCCCGACTGATACAGCTTACCCTCTGAGACATTTAATCTCAATTAATTCAGAGTCTCCTCAGCTCCCCTGGGGTTGTGTCTAAATTCCCATGCACTTCTGTAAAGGCTGAGCTTTGGGGTGTGAGAATAGGTACTTGGTCCCCAGACATCATCTTTCCACCCAGCATCCACTGAGGCACCCATCAAAGCCATCTGGTCCTTAGTTGGTGGGGTGTACAGGTCACTGTTGTGCTGTCCCTCATTCCCAACAGCAATCTCTCTCTCTCTCTCTCTCTCTCTCTCTCTCTCTCTCTCTCAACTTCTGTCCCACTCTTGGGCACACAATAAACATTCTTGCTGTGTGGATGCTATGCTGGGTCATAGGAAACGTTATATAATTTTCAAAAGCTTGGTCCCCTCCTGCATTGCTCTTGGGTGCTAGGATCATTTTGCTGCCCCTTTACTGTGCTGGGTCTGGGGGAGCACTGTAAGGTCCTGTGTCCCCACATACACCATGCATCCCTTTCTACTCTGGATTCTGTCAGGAGGCACAGACCACATCTGCTCTCAGATCCCAAAAAACCAAATGGGGGTGAGGGTATAGAGGGCAGAGCTCTCCTTCCTTAAGAGCCCACCTCTGCTCACCCTTGTTTACCATATGATTCTTGTCTTCCTGCCAAATCAAGACATCTCTGTCTCCTCTTGGGGCCAGGAAAGTCTCACTCTTATTTATATTTATTCTCCTAAATGTTTTGTGCTTTCTGTTTGTCCTGCCTGTTCTGTTGTTTCTTTTCTCTCCCTCTCCCCCTCTCTCTCTCTCTCCCAATCTTCCAGTTTCTTCTTCTTTTACTTATTAATCCTATTTGTATTCTTTTTCTAGACATTAAAACATTCATGATTAATATATCAAAATCTAAAGCTAATAAAAACCCAAAACATTTCCTCTTCCCAGATAATACAAGGATTTTCAAATGCTTCAGGTACTCCATTTTTCACCACTTTTAATTCTAACCCCACAGGACATTATAATCCTTATCCCTCTCTCTCTCTTCTTTTTTTGCAGTTATGATTAATTTACATTTATCTACATTTTTACCACTTTCCTTAATGTTTATACCTTCTGAAGTCTCAGATCTACTCTGTAGGATCATTTTCTTTCTGACGCATGTTCCCTAAAAATTTCCTTTACTGAGGTGATGAGCCCCCTGTTTCTGTCCGTCATACAAGACATTTTTCATTTTCTTTGTAAATTTTCTTTTTGTGTAACATTGTAAGTTGGAAGTTTCTTTCAGCACACTGAAGATATTCTACCGTCCTCTGGGTTTCCATTTTCTATTGAGAAGTTAGGTATTAGACTGTTATTTCTTTGAAAGTATATTTGTGGGAATGCAAGCTGGTGCAGCCACTCTGGAAAACACTAGGGAGGTTCCTCAAAAAACTAAAAATAGGACTACCCTACGACCCAGCAATTGCACTACTAGGCATTTATCCAAGGGATACAGGTGTGCTGTTTCGAAGGGACACATGCACCCCCATGTTTATAGCAGCACTATCAACAATAGCCAAAGTATGGCAAGAGCCCAAATGTCCATCAATGGATGAATGGGTAAAGAAGATGTGGTATGTATATACAATGGAATATTACTCAGCAATCAAAAAGAATGAAATCTTGCCATTTGTAACTGCGTGGGTGGAACTGGAGGGTATTATGCTCAGTGAAATTAGTCGGAGAAAGACAAATATCATATGACTTCACTCATATGAGGACGTTAAGAGACAAAACAGATGAACATAGGGAAGGGAAACAAAAATAATATAAAAACTGGGAGGGGGACAAAACATAAGAGACTCTTAAATATGGAGAACAAACAGGATTACTGGAGGGGTTGTGGGAGGGGAATGGGCTAAATGGATAAGGGGCACTAAGGAATCTATTGCTGAAATCATTGTTGCACTATATGCTAACTAATTTGGATGTAAATTTTTAAAAAATAAAAAATAAAACAAGTTAAAAAAAAAAGAAAGTATATTTGACCCTTGAACAACATAGGTTTGAACTGTGTGGATTTGATTATTTGTGAATTTTTTTCAATAGATATATTGGAAAATTTTTTGGAGATTTATGCAATTTGAAAAAAACTCACAAACCACATACCATAGAAATATTGAAAAAATTAAGAAAATGTGGGTATTATTGTAAGGATACAGTATATATTTAGGGGCGCCCAGGTGGCTCAGTCAGTTGAGCATCCAACTTCAGCTCAGGTCATGATCTCACAGTTCATGAGTTCAAGCCCGGCGTCAGGCTCTGCACTGACAAGTCAGAGCCTGGAGCCTGCTTTGGATTCTGTGTCTCCCTCTCTCTCTGCCCCTTCCTCTCTCACACTCTGTCTCTCTCAAAAATAAATAAACATTTTAAAAAACTATATAATAAAAATAACATACAAAATATGTGTTAATTGACTGTTTGTGTTATTGGTAAGGCTTCCAGTCAACAGGAGGGTATTAGTAAACTTTTGGAGCAGTCAAAAGTTACACTCGGATTTTCAACTGCACAGGAAGTCAAAGCCCCTTGCCCCATGTGTTCAAGGCTCAATTGTAATCTTTTTTTTTTTCTTTTTGTCTTTGGTTTTCTGCGATTTTCACTATGATGTTTCTATGTGTGAGTTTCTTTCATGTATCCTCCTGGGGATGCATAGGCTTCTTGAATCTGGGGGTTGTTATTATGTATCAGTTCCAGAACACATCAAGCAATCTCTTCAAATAGCACTTGTACCCCATTCTCTCTCCTCTCTCCTTCCGAGACTCCATTTAAATGTAATTTTCTGCTTTAACCTCTATGTTTCTTACTCTCTTTCATATGCACTTTAGTTTTTTTTACTTTCTGTATTATTATACTCTAGGCAACGTCTTTTGATCTTACATTCAGTTTTCTCTTCAGCTGCACTTAATCTGTTGTTAAGTTCATTTATTTTTTACTTTCACTTATGTCTTTTTCGTTTCCAGAAGTTCTGTTTGCTTTTTCAAAAAGTCTGGGAGCACCTGGCTGGCTCAGCTGATAGAGCATGTGACTTTTGATCTCAGGGTTGTGAGTTCGAGCCCCATGTTGGGTGCAGAGATTACTTAAAAATCAAATCTTAAAAAAAATGAGGGGTGCCTGGGTGGCTCAGTGGGTTGGGTGCCTGGCTCTTGATTTCAGCTCAGGTCATAATCTCACAGTTCGTGAGTTTGAGCCCCACATGGGGCTCTGTGCTGATGGTGTTGAGCCTACTTGGGATTCTCTCTCTCCTTCTCTCTCTGACCCTCCCTCCCTCTCTCTCTCTCAAAATAAATAAGCATTTTTTGAATGAAAAAAAAACGCAAAAACAAAAGAATCCATTATGCTGTTTTTCTTAGTTTCCTATTTGCTCTGTACTTTTTCAAACTGTCTCATATTTCATTAAACGTAATAAGCATGTTGTCAAAATATGATGTGTCTGATAATTCCAGTTTCTGAAATTTTTATGGGTTTATTCCTGCTCTGTCTTTTCTGCTGGCTCTTACTCACAATTCTTACGGTATCTCGTTATTTTCAACTATGTGCTGGATATTGTTGGAATAATTTGTTGCTTTGAAGAAGCTTTGTCCACAGGGCATTTGTGTTTGCTTCCTCCAGGCAACTGGAGTCATGACTGATTTAGTACCACCTTAAACCAAGTTCAAGGTTTGACACTCTCTGAACCACTCAGATGAGGAAACCCTTGTCTGTATATTTCTGTAAGAGCTAGTTTCCTTCTGGATTACACTTACTCTGAGGGTGTGGTCCTTTGAGATCCCAGTTTTTTTATAGATCCCAATTTTTCATACTCCCAGCTTGTGTGCGTCCTGGGCCCCCATTACATGGATGGCTCTTGCTAGAATCGTCAGATGCCCTAGAGCAGAGCCACGTCTCTTTTCACTAACTCTGTTGTGTGCTCATTTTCCTTTCAGTTGAGCCTAGGAAGTTCTTTTCTATCTTGTCTTTTCAGGGCTTTTAGGAAGATGCCCTTTATATTTTATCCAGCAATTTTAGTTGCTTTTAGTGGGATATATTTTCTGAATAAGTTAGCCTGCCAAAATTCCCAAATCTTTTGTTTAAGCCAACGGTATTCCCTTTCCTCCCAGAAGACTTCACTTTTGAAACTTAAAAGCCAGAGGATGCTTTTCTTTGCACTGTATCATTTATTCCCTGAAGCAATAAATAAGGAAACTCCGTGTTTGAGGGAGAAAAGGGCTACAGAGTAGAAGAAAGTACCCCTCGACTGGGCTACTATTTCAACATATTGTTCTGCCACATATGTAAACTGCTTAGCCTGGTGTCAAACACATAGGGCTCAGTAAATAGTTGCTGTTATCATTATTATTTCTGTATCCAAACTCACCTTCTTTAGGAAACCTTCTTTCACTAATCATTAACCTGTCCCATTCCAATTCTTCCTTTACTGTATTTTCTCCAAGTACCTTTTTACCCTATTGATTTGCTCTAATAGCTTTTTCAAATGTGCAGTTTTTCTTGGGAAAGTTCAGTGACTGAAGATCATCCCCAGAAGCCTTTGAAAGTATAGAGATATTGTTTCTTTGTTAACTCTTGTATCAGAAATCTTTCAGCTACAGGTAACAGAAGGCTCAATTTAAACTGCCTTAAAAAAAAGATTCTACTGGTTAACGTAACTGAAAAACCCAGTGGTAGGTCGTCAGGTATAGCTTGATCCAGGGGTTCAGTAATTATCGGGAGGACTTGGTCTTTCTCATCATGTCACGGTTCTTTCGCCCTTCATTTTCCCTTCATTCTCAGGCAGTTATAGTCTGCGTGGTAGCAAAATCTTCACATTCACATCCTCACAGCTCCAAATCCAGTGGGAAAGTGCTCCTATTCACTCTAACAAAAGTCCCAAGATTCACCCGTATCGGAACTAGTTCGGTCAACACTTCTTTCGCTATGGCTAGGGGAATGTGATGTGCTGGTTGGCCAAGTTTGAATCAGAGGTATACCTCCTGGAGCTCACAGTTAAGCCCCTCTGCAAACCATGTGTTTTGAGATCGGAGAAATTGTGGTTCCCTGA
The DNA here is from genome assembly GCF_028018385.1 of Neofelis nebulosa. NCBI lineage: Eukaryota > Metazoa > Chordata > Mammalia > Carnivora > Felidae > Neofelis > Neofelis nebulosa. Next base: position 18,928,137 of record NC_080783.1, read on the forward strand.
AGGAGAACTTGGGGGGTTGCCAAAAGAGGGGTAAGTGGATACTGAGTGGACAAAAGCACCATCTGTCCACTTCAGTCTCCAACAGCTCACAGAAAAAAAGCTCAGCAATGAGGCCTTTGAGGCAGAATAAAGTGCATTAACTAGGTGCTGGTTCTCACTAGGTCTCTGGAACATTGACATAGATTTCAGCCACATACAGATAGGACGAGAGCCGGAACACTTGGATGACGGACATGAAGGGGGCTCTCACAGCCTCCCAACCACTCTGGCACAGTAGACCCCATTTGTAATTCATCAGGCTACTCCCCTTGGCCTCCTCAAGCTGTTTTTCTCCCTCTGATATAAAAATAACGCTTAAACAGGATCCCGACCCCATGTCCCAGGCAAATCAGCTATCCAGATATGGCAGCCAAATTCACCCTAGGGTCAGGGTGCAAGTCCTTATTACACCCAGTTTTGAGAGCGAACCAAGAAATAGGGTTTCAAGAAATATGATACCATGACCAGAGACTAAAAGCAAACATCCAAGGAGTATTTATTTCCCAGCCAAAGCCAGTATCTTCTGCTGATTCGTCCTGCCGATAATGTGTAGGGCTCGCCTGGCCACAGGAGCAGGTGTGGGAGCTCTGAGAGGCAAAGGGCAGGGGCAGGGCAAGGCAGGGCAGGGAGCTCTTTTTTTTTTTTCCAACTGGAAGATCGCTACGGTTGTAGTGTTGAGCAGTGCTGGGTCTGCCCCAGCTGAAGCCCTCCTCCTTGATCAAGCCATCCTTGATGACACCATCCCATGGTGATGGTCAGAGCGCCCCGTGCCTGCCTGCCTTCAGAGCCTTGTAGCTGAAGGTCTAGGGGGACAGAAAGCAGGTGGCGAGGCAATAATTATAGTAACTACTTACTGAGCATCTATTACATGACAGGCCTGTGCTTTATTTACAGTAAGCTTGGTGCTTAAGAGTGTGGGGCCAGAGCCCAGAAACGCTGGTTTTGACTTTGACTCTCAGCTCCATCTCACCTGCTTTGAGGTTTCGGTCAAGTTAACCTCCTTATGTCTCAATTCTCCCCATCTGTAAATTTTTTTGTAAAAACTTTCTTTTTTTTAGTGTTTATTTATTTTTGAGAGAGAGAGAGAGACAGAGACAGAGCATGAGCAGGGGAGGAAGAGAGAGACAGAGAGAGGGAGACAGAGGATCTGAAGCGGGCTCCGTGCCGACAGCAGAGAGCCTGACACAGGAGCTCGAACCCACGAACCATGAGATCACGACCTGAGCCAAATTTGGATGCTCAACCGGCTGAGCCACCCAGGAGCCCCTCTCATCTGTAGAATTTTAATAAGTAGTATATAACAACATTCATAGATATTAAATATTTACCACTTAAGTAAAAATACATAATAATATTTACCACACAGGGTTGCGAGCGATTACAAGAGATACTGCGCCCAACGTGGTTTGCTGCGTAATTGTGAAGGATCATTATTTATATTGGAATTTCTAACCCTACCCTGATCCTGCAGTGTAATGCATTAGTTAGGGAGAGGCTTGGTTGCTCTCCCTAGCTAAGAGAGCAAAGGTTTGACATGTCAGTGGTTTAAGCAAGACGGAAGTTAATTTCTCTTTATAACATAACAGTCCAGAGGAAGGTCTCATGGGGATGGGAGAGGTTCTACCATTTCCAACCTGCATCTTTCACCATGGGGTTCAAATAGCTGCTCCAGCTCTGACCTTCTTATCAGAATTCCAGTCAATAGGAAGAAGAAAATCTGCCCCTTCCTTCTAAGGTCATTCTGAAAGTTTGCATACAATGCTGATGCTCAGATCCCATAGCCAAGCTTTGTAGTGTGGCCATACTATCTGCAAAGGAAGCTGGGAAATATAACGTTACACTTAGCTAAAATTGTGGGGATCACTCATAGAGGAAAAAGAAGGAGAGAATAGATATTGCTCTGCCAGAGCCCACCATCTGGCCACCCTGAGCAGAGAACACATTCAGCAGCCTTCAAAAGGAGGCATCCGGGCACCACACCAGCTCTGAAAAATGAGGCGTGGATGGGATCCCATGGTCCCGTGACTTGTAAACTAAAAGGCAAATAATCTGCTCCTCCCACTCCCCACAGACAACTGCGGAGGAGGAACAGGATAAACCCAATTAAAACATCCCCTCAGAACAGGAGTCCCCGGATCTTATCAATTACCAAATCTAGTTGGGCTGGAATTGCAAAGCGGCTCCCCCACAGAGGAGTAAGTTCTTGGGCAATGCAACTGGCTGCCACTCGTTCTGCTCTCTGAGAAGACCTCCCCTTTCTCTTGTCCTGTGTGGCCTCCGGTGTTGCATCCTGGGAAGTTCTCCCTTACACAGTACCCTCCACGGCTGCACTGGAAAACATGTCTCTGCAGACCTTACAGCTTCCACAGACCTCTTCCTGCTGGCACAGGTCTGAGGGGGGCTGGGGGTCACCGGAGGGGGGTCAAACCAGCTTTTGGTGACCAGGCTTATCGTTTCTCGGCCAATGCAACACCCTCGAAATCTTAAAAGCTTTCTGACTGGTTCCATATTTGAGTAACCACAGCCAATGCTCTCATAGAGACACAATTTCTGTGGTATACTTTCTATTCTCTCTCAAACTGCTGGTGGCTATCTTGAGGTCATCTGAAAAAAAGATGTCTGGCTGTAAAGAGAGCCTCCCTTGTTCTGCCTACGAGGCCAGCTCCCCCTGTTTGCTGAACAGAGTGCTCGAGAGAGGTTTGGAACTCCCGGCACAACCTTTGTTAAGTCTGCCTCCTCCCAACCACCTCTTACAACCAGCCTGAGCTCATCCCTCTTGTAGGTCTTCACTGACAACAGCCAACAACAGCCAATACTCACCAGCAGTCTGTTTCCATCCAGTTTCTGTGACTTATAGGCTCTGTTAGCACGTGATTGACCTTCCAAAGCATTATAGATGACTGCCACACCACAGGGTTTGCTGTCACATAACAATTGTCACCACCTTACCGGCAAACAATACTTTTCTTTGCTATCTGCTCCCCAGTCTTGAAACCAACGCCACTTGCTTTAGACTGTTAGAGCAGTGCCACTTACAGACGTCAAATTCTGCATTCCTTAGGATGCCTGTTTGGTTGCTTTACCAAAGACACGATTTAAGAATGACTTAAATAGGAAATTTTATTTCTCTCTCATATCATAGTCTGTAAGATGGTCTACAGCTGGTAGGGTGACTTTGAAACCCTTAACAAGCATTTTCCATTTTGGGTGCAAGATAGCTGCTCTAGCTCCTGCCATCGCAGGAGCATTCCAGCCAGCAGAAGGGGAAAAGGAAAAGGAGAACCCACCCCTCTTTTGTTGAAGGCCTGACCTGGAAGTTGCCCACATCCCCTCTGCTCACATCCCTTTGGTCAAATTTAGTCACAAGGCCTTATTTGGCTTCGATTAGAAGATTGGGAATCTGAGTATTTATTATATGCAGCCGCTTCAGCTGAAATTCAAGTGATTCTACTACTAAAATAAGAAGAGAAAAATAGATATTGGGAGGCGACTGGCAGTTTGCCCCAGAATGTTTTCATCCTTATTTTACATCGGTAGAAATCAGCTTCGGAGAAAACAAGCAGTGCTTTTTAAGGTCATGTGGCAAACTAACAGCAGAGTGTGAATTTTAATCAGGTCCGTCTGACCATAAAACACGCCTTCCATGACACGCAGCCAACATATTTTGGTCATCAAAGTGCCCACTGTTTACTTGGAGATAAAGGATATTCACACATGAATAGTTAGGTAAATGTCCGCTCTGTGCACACTGAGATATGCACACAGATCCTGAGCTATAAGGACACCAGTGCAAGGGACAATGATGCCATCAGGGAAGACTTTTCTTTTTTTAACCATTTTTAAGCTTATTTATTTATTTTGAGGTGGGGGCAGAAAAGGGGAGGGGAGAGGGAGAATCCCAAGTAGGCTCCTCACTGTCAGCGGGGAGCCTTATGCAGAGCTTGAACTAACAAACCATGAGATCATGACCTGAGCAGAAATCAAGAGTCAGATACTTAACCAACCGAGCCCCTCAGACCCCCCAGGGAAGACTTTCTTGAAGAAGAGGCCCTCCTACTGGCCCTGTAGGTGGAACAGGCCTGAGGTAGAGGGGAGAATGGAGTATGGCAGGAGAAGGCAATGGTGTGAGCTGCACCTGTTCTGTATCTGGCCTGCTTGTGAAGGTGGCCCAGAGCTTAAGGGTGGGGGAGGTAGACACATCACATATCTCCAAAGATGGTCCACTTGACCTTTCCACCAGGTGAAGTGTCCCACTAGCTGTACCTTAGACGTTCCATCAGCTGGGACAAGACAAGAACATCCCACTGAAGAAGAGCTGTGCTCACCCCTGGTACTACGCAAGACACATGGAAAGGCAGAGTCTCTTTCCCGATCTGTTCTCTTCCACCCTCCCTGTAGGCAGTGCAGGGGCTTTGAGGGGTGATGAGAAATGTGTTCAATACATTCAGCAAAAAATCCAGTAACCTATTACTGAGTGTCCGTCCACTCCAGGGCCAGAGACTGGGATGGAAGAGGCTGGAAGGAGGGGCAGAGAGAGGGGAGCTAGAGCAGCTGGGTCAGCATTCCCGATTTGGACACTGACTCAGGCCCCAGGAATGCCAAGGAAGGGGGGTGGGCAGCCACCAGAGCCGGGCTGGGATCCTGTTGGCACCGGGAGATGTAGGGACAGCGGGCACAGAGGGATGTTGGGACGGGGGCTCCCACACACTGGGACCCACCTCCAAACCACTGGTAGAAACAGAGGTCTCTCACTCTGGGCCCTCCAGCCCACCGCACACCTTCACGGTGATTCTAGCTCCCCACCTGCCCCGCCCATCCCACTCCAGCTCCCCCAGCAGAGAGAGGGACAGGCTCCTGGGACTCAGATGAGGACATTTGGGCATACAATGCCGGCTCTCCCGCGACCGCCCACAAACCCCTTGTCCCCAGCCTCCCTGCTGGCTCCAATTTGCCCTTTCTAACTTCAGCACCTCCCACGACTGAAGTGTGTACGAGGAAGACAGTCAAGCTCTACCTGCGTCCATTTTCCCTCCTTTGGCGCCTGACAACGATGAGAAGGAACCCAGGACTCTGAGAGCCCACTTCCTCCCACCTGGCGCCCCCGCAGCGCTCCAAGCCACCTCCCTCCATCGCAAAGTCCTTGGAGCTTGTCCTTGGAGACCCAGCAGGGAGCCCGGGCCCAGGCCTCCAAATTCCAGGTGAGCCCCTTCCCTCCCCACCCTGCCCCAGGCGGCTGGGCGAGAGCAGCTGAGCCCGAGGAGCCCTCCCTCCCGCTGCCTGACACCCAGAGAGAAACCGATCCCGGGAGGGCAGGGCGCCAGGGGCCGGGCCCAGAATAGTGCTGCCCAGCCTGTGTTGCGCACTTGCTCTGGGTTGGTCCGGGGTTGGCCGCATGGAGCACGCACTGCGCCGGGTACAGGGGTCCCGGGGGACGGGAGCTGGGGCAGCCGAGGCCAGGGGATTGCGAGCACACCACACCCTGTGAACGAGTGTGAATGAGTGTGTGTGCGTGTGCGCATGAGCCTGTGGGTGCCTGTGAACTCGTGTGCGCGCGCGTGTGTGTGTTCTTTGTGTCAGCGACGTATGTGGTGCCCTGCATGTCTGGGAATGGTTGGATGTGTTTTTCCGAGTGTGTCTAAGTGTTGGTGTATGGGTGTGTTTGCGGGGGTGCACTTGTGCGTGCATGCGTGTGCGTGCTTGCACGCGCACACGTGGTGGGAAAGGAAGCTACCCGTGGGTTCGGGGATGCAGGGCGTTTCCCCACCCCTTCAGACATTCTTCTCCTCACAGAACCCATCCTGGAGCAGCCTTGGGGGACCTGAGCGTCAAGGTAGGCGGGGCTGCCTTCTCAAGGGCGTAGCCTCTCCTCCTACTTCGTTTGTCTCCCACCTCTCTGGGCCCCCCAGTCTCCACTCTGCTAGCCTGGCTTTTCTGTCTCTCCTTTTTCCTTCTTTGTTCCTCTGTTTCTTTTTTCCCCTCACACCCTCTTTCCTCTTTCAGAGGAAGTAGGGGGAATCTAGAGTCGGAAGACTCCGAACCTAGTCCTGTTAGCACTTAGGAAATAGCTGTGTGAATTGTGGTGAATTGCCCCACCTCTCTGATCTCAGGTCCCGCTTTAGTAAAATGAGGATGATGATAACATCTCCCTCATAAGATTGCTATGAGGTTTGAGTGAGAAATATATTGGAGGAGAACCCTTGGGAAGCTTGCAAATGTGAAATATTATTATTAATAACATTTTAATTGATTTTGTTGTGTTACTCCCCATTAACCAAACAGGCCCCATTCCCCCTTCCAGAGATGAGCTGTCTAGAACAAGGAGAGAACACTTCATGGCCATCGCCGGCCATGACCGCAGGCTCAGAACGAAGCCGTGAGAAACAGGGGGCCAAGTCCTCGAGGTGGACAAGGCAGGAGGCTGTGGCGGAAGGGGAGCTACCGGGTCTGGGGGAAGGTGAGGCCAAGGCCAGTTCTGGGGAGATGGGAGCGGGGGCAGTGGGACATCCCGGAGCCTGGGGCTGGGGCTCTGCTCTGGATCCTTCCAGAGCACAGAGTTGGCCCCACCCTCATCTTGTAGTCTGTCTCTCCACATGGGAAAAGTCACCTGCACAGCAGAGCCAGGGGCCTGACGCGGCCAACTCAGGACAGAGCCACTGTCTTGTGTGACTCTGAGACTCAGCTTTCTCACCTGCAAAATGGGGCCACAGCACCCAGGCTTCCCAAGGCTGCTGTGAGGATGAACAGAGCCAGCAGATGAGAAAGGTCTCTAGAAGACGGACTTACTGTCCTCTCCCCACCAACAGATCCCCAGGCCAAGCCACCTGCTGAGTACGCCGGGCTGGAGGCCACGTTCCCCAAGGCCACACACTTGTCCCAGGCTGCTCCTTTGGCCAAAGTGGGCGCCCCACCAACAGAGTGGGACATCTTCCCCCCTAACCACGAAGCCTCGGCCGCTGGCTCCAGCACAGACGAGCTGGAGCTGGACATAGGGTTCCCAGCCACAGCATCGTGGGGGTATGAGCTCGGCCTGGTGGAAGAGAGGCCTGCCCTGTGCCCATCCCCACGGGCCCTGTTACCCAGGCTGGGCTGGGACGACGAACTGCAGAAGCCGGGGGCCCAGGTCTACATGCACTTCATGCAGGAGCACACCTGCTACGACGCCATGGCAACCAGTTCCAAGCTGGTCATCTTCGACACCACGCTGGAGGTGAGGCTGTGGCTCTGCCCCACCTCCGTTCTCATGGGGCTGCAGCCTCCACTCACCCGCTCCAGGGCCCCCCGCGAGTCCCTTTCCAGAGCTCCTTCTTAGCACCACGGAGACCAGTGCTGGGGAGGACCCCTACTCCCCAGTTGTCATCCCAGCTCTGCCATTGAGTATGTGTAGGCTTTGGCATCAGTCACCGCTCTCATCTCTAAAATGGGAATGGGGGCCCCTGGCTGGTTCAGTCAGATGAGCATACAGCTCTTGATCTTGGGGTCATAAGTTTGAGCCCCGTGTTCGGTGTAGAGATTACTAAAAAAAAAAAAAAGTAAAAAATGACATAAAATGGGGACAGGAAATGCCTGCTTTGCCCTCCAAGTTTCGGAGGACTCCTGGAATAACCCGGGTCAAGTGGGAGCACTTTGTGAACCCCTAAGTATGGGGAAGACCTTGCAGGCTGGCTTAGGACAAACAGCAGGGAGCTCTCAGTAAGAGAAAAATAGGATGGGTTCTAGCCCCCGCTCTTCCCTTCGGCTAAGCTATAGAACGCCCGCTTCCATTTTTACCATCACGTATAGCGGGGCAGTGTTTCCAGAAGCACGGCGATAGTATTACTTAGGGTGAAGCCAAATGAGTCAACGTCAGATTTATTTAGAGAAATCTATTTTGCAGATGCAACGCGAATAAGCGTACCTCCAGCACGTAGATTAGCGAAAACTATAGTGTGTGTGACTGTACGCACGTAGCACCCGAGTAGAAACCCCGAGTGAGTTCGTCACACCCTGATGTGCCAGGTGAAGGCGTCACCACAGTGCCTCCGGCCACCAGCAGCCTCATCTCCGTAGCAAGTGTGCCTGGCAAAGAGCGTGCCAGTGTGTGCCATGGCCTAGGACGGGCAGTCAAGCTCATGCAGAGGAGATCTCGGGAGAAGGCCCCGGGGGAGGACCCTGGTTGGGACAGGGTGCCACTGAGGGGCAGTGAGAGACTCACCCCTCAGTGTTCTCTCTGGCCCTCAGATCAAGAAGGCCTTCTTTGCCCTAGTGGCCAACGGCATCCGGGCGGCACCGCTGTGGGACAGCAAGAAGCAGAGCTTCGTGGGTGAGGAGGGGCTGGGAGGCAGAGGGAAGAGAGAGATCTTCGAGGGGATTCTGGGGCTGAGCTCCGACACGCCACGGGTTCGGGCAGACCCTTGGTGTGAGCCAAGCCGGGGGCTGGCGTGGGGGAACATCCGATCCCGGCCTCGTGGTGGCCAGCTGGGAGACCCCATGAGTGGAGGAGGTGTGACCAGCTGACCACTCCAGCTCTACTCACCCATGGGCCCGTGTCATAGGTGCTAGATAGGAAAAGAGGAAAGGGAGAGGAAGGAATTAGGAGAATAGAAAAGGGTGCAGCGGGGGGCGGGGAGAGAAATTACAGGGGAGGCACAAAAGGCGGGGGAGGGGCTGCCCTGCTTCCCTCTGTCCACAGTTCCCACAGCTGTCTCAGACCTAGGACTCTGGCAGATCCCGGAAGGGGGTCTGACCCCTCAACCTGCCTCCCACCACGGGGCCCCAGGCTGACCTCCTGCCCTTCCCTCCTAACCCCGCAGGGATGCTGACCATCACAGACTTCATCTTGGTGCTGCATCGCTATTACAGGTCCCCGCTGGTGAGGAGTGGGCTGGGGACCCCAGGGGCTCCCATCTGGGCTGGGGCGGAGGGTGGCTCAGGGAGCCTGGTGCCCGAGGGGCCCGTGTCCGACTTCCGGAGTCCTGTCAACGTCTCTAGGTCCAGATCTATGAGATTGAAGAACATAAGATTGAGACCTGGAGAGGTGAGCTGGCGGAAGGGACCTGGAAGGGGCTGAGGGTGTGTGGGTGAGCATGGGGCCAAGGACCCGAGGCGGAGGATGGGCGGTGGGGATTTCTTGGAGGGCGCAGGGAAAGGGTGAGAGGGAGCCCAGAGGGCCTGAGGGAGGAAGACAGAGGGGCTGCCCAGTGAGGCAGGGTGGCCAGCTCCTCAGGCCTGACTCTGGCTTTTTCCTACAGAGATCTACCTTCAAGGCTGCTTCAAGCCTCTGGTCTCCATTTCTCCCAGCAGCAGGTAAGCGTCCCCAGCCACCCACCTGAGCCTCCTTGCCTGAGCAGTCCCCTTCCGGGTCAGCCCCTCAGTTCTGACCTCAGGGGCCCATCCCGTGGCAGACAAGGCAGCCTGGTCACCCTGTCCTTCTGCAGGGGCTGGGGTGGGGGTTGTGTCTCCCCCAGACCCACTGCTCCCACCTCTGCAGCCTGTTTGAAGCCGTCTACACCCTCATCAAGAACCGGATCCACCGTCTGCCGGTCCTGGACCCGGTCTCAGGCGCCGTGCTCCACATCCTCACACACAAGCGACTGCTCAAGTTCCTGCACATCTTTGTGAGCCTGGGCACAGCCTCAGGGTGACCCGAGGGGCTGAGAAGTCATTGGCCCAGCAGACCGGGGAGGGAGCCGCTGGGAGCACTCTGGGGGCTGCTCCACCTTGACTGCCACCTGTCCCCAACCCACCCAGGGCTCCCTGCTGCCCCAGCCCTCCTTCCTCTCCCGCACCATCCAAGATCTGGGCATCGGCACATTCCGAGACTTGGCCGTGGTGCTGGACACGGCGCCCATCCTGACGGCCCTGGACATCTTTGTGGACCGGCGCGTGTCTGCGCTGCCTGTGGTCAACGAAGCTGGTACCTGCACCCAGAAGTGGGGCTGGCTGGGGTGGGGCCGTGGCAGGCAGGGGTCTGTGGGCATCTGCTCGGGACCCAGGGTGGAGTTAGAAGTCTGCCTGCTTAAATCTTGGACCCTTACTTAGCCTCTCTGTGCCTCAGTTTCCTCATTTGTGAAATGGGAATCTTAATAACACCCATCCTCTGACTTCACGGGATGATTTGAAAAGATTATGTGCAGTTAAGAAGCATGGTAAGAGGAGGGGCGCCTGGGTGGCGCAGTCGGTTAAGCGTCCGACTTCAGCCAGGTCACGATCTCACGGTCCGTGAGTTCGAGCCCCGCGTCAGGCTCTGGGCTGATGGCTCAGAGCCTGGAGCCTGTTTCCAATTCTGTGTCTCCCTCTCTCTCTGTCCCTCCCCCGTTCATGCTCTGTCTCTCTCTGTCCCAAAAAATAAAATAAACGTTGAAAAAAAAAATTTTTAAAAAAGAAGCATGGTAAGAGGAAACCGAAGATGAGGTTTTTAATGGGAATTCACCCTAAAATGGGCCATGGGATCCAGCCAGACCTCACCTTCTTGCCTTGAAGAGAGGGATTAGAGGGACTACATGATCATTTCTTTGGTTGAACTGTGGCTGTAAACTGTTTCAAAGTCAAAATTGCTGTAATGAAGCTAGATATCAAAAAATGTTTTTTTATTTGTTTTTGTGTTTTGAATGTTTATTCGTTTTTTGAGAGACAGAGACAGAGCACAAGCAGGGGAGGGGCAGAGAGAGAGAGAGGGAGACACAGACTCCGAAGCAGGCTCCAGGCTCTGAGCTGTCAGCCCAGAACCCAACGCGGGGCTCGAACCCACGAACGGCGAGATCGTGCTCTGAGCCAAAGTCGGACGCTTAACTGACTGAGCCACCCAGGTGCCCCAAGAAATGTTTTGATTTATTTTTCATTATGAAGAATTGCAAATGTATGAAAATGGTAGGACAAACTGTATAATGAAAGCCACATATCCGTCACCTGGATTAACTATTGTTAACACGTTGCCATAACCAGGGTTTTTTTCCCCCCTATTTTTTGCTAAAGTGATTTAAATTACAGAGATCATGTTGTTTTATCCTTAACCCTTTAGTCTGCATCTCTTAAAATCAGTATATGTCCTATATCACCTAACAAAACCAGAATAACTTACTAATATCATCGAATATCTGAATCTAATTCTCATTTCCTCGCCTTCCTCGAGAATATCTTTTTTACAGGTGGTTTGTACAAACCAGGATCCAGTTAAGGTCCATGCTTTGCAATGCTTCTTTTGTCTTTAGTTTCTTTAATCCAGAACAGTTCCTTCCTCACTTAATTTTCATAGCACTGTAATGACATTCCTGGGTCAGTTGTCCTATAGAATGATGTCCCCCCATCCAGATTTGTCTCTTTGCTTTCTACGGACGGCCTCAGTGTTGTTCCTCTATTCCTGAGTTTCCTGTAAACTGGAAATTAGATCTGAAGGCTTGATCAGATTCAGGCTATCCATTTGAGGCTAGGATATTTCAGAGGTGACACTGTGTAGTCGAATTGCATCACATGGGGAGGCATGATTTCAGGCGTCTCCTCTCTGGCTGTGATGCTGTGTGATCTGTGGGTTTAGGTAGTGGCCCCTTGATGCCTGTTTTAAAGCCAGTAGCCTGGGGGCGCCTGGGTGCCTCCACCGGTTAAGCTGACTTCGGCTCGGGTCATGATCTCCCAGGTTCATGGGTTTGAGCCCCGTGTCAGGCCCTCTGCTGTCAGCACAGAGCTCGCATCAGATCCTCTGTCCCCCTCTCTCTCTGCCCCTCCCCTGCTTGCACTCCCTCTCTGTCTCTCTCAAAATAAATAAATAACTTAAAAAAAAAAAAAAAAGCCTGCAGCCTGGGGAGGACATGGAGATGTCCAGTAACTCTTTCTGAAAGGCTGCCTCGGGCCCTTGCACAGCATGCTGGTTCTGACGTGAACCTCTTCCTTTTCTCTCACCACCTGGCCCCCCACCACCCCTGCAGGACAAGTCGTGGGCCTCTACTCCCGCTTCGATGTGATTGTAAGTGTCTGCGGGAATAGGGAACTGGGGTGCCACCGGGAGGCTGTGGGTGTGAGAACCAATGGAAGGGTATCTGTAGCCCGGAAAGACCTTTAGAGGTGTGTAGAGGGCAAGTGGATAGGTGGAGCCTGGTTAAGGGGCTGACTGACATGGCACTTGCCTCCCCGCCCCAGCACCTGGCTGCCCAGCAAACCTACAACCACCTGGACATGAGTGTGGGCGAAGCCCTGAAGCAGAGGACACTGTGTCTGGAAGGAGTCCTTTCCTGCCAGCCCCATGAGAGCTTGGGGGAAGTCATCGACCGGATTGCCCGGGAGCAGGTACCTCGTGCCCCTTCATACATGCCCCCAGCACGTATGGCCCAGTCCCCATGAGCAGCTCCAGCTGTCCTTGGACACCGGACACCTGCCCTGTCCTCCCATTTTATGGCCATTTCAAGCTCTCAGTGTCCACACTGGTCTGCAACTGATCCTGCGACTGGAGATCTGTCCACACCGGTCTGCAACTGGTCCTGCTAAGGGCCACAGACAGCCGATCACCCCAGCGTGGTCAGAGCTACTTCTAACTGGTTTCTAGGAGATACTTTTCGGCTCCCCCACTTATGTCATTGCCCCTGAGTCTTGGTGACAATCTCGTTGGTTACCATAGCTGCATGGCTCAAACCTCTCACTGATCCTCTGTGGACCCGCAGGTACACCGGCTGGTGCTAGTGGACGAGACCCAGCATCTCCTGGGCGTGGTGTCCCTCTCCGACATCCTTCAGGCACTGGTGCTCAGCCCTGCTGGCATCGATGCCCTCGGTGCCTGAGAATATCTGAGTCCTCACTCCCAGGCCGTCTTCCACACGCAGAAGCCAACGAAGGGAGCAGGGAACACGGTCTCCATCTTTCCCCACCCCAGTTTGCTGGTTTGGCTGTGGTTCAGGTAGGCTCTGCCCTGGGCCATCGGCCTTAGCACCAGCCCATTGGTCTTCCTAGGCTCTCAGATCTCAGCCTGAGGCCCCCTGAGGATGGGGGTGCCCAGCTCACTGCTGAGCAGCCCCATGAAAACTACAAGTATCAGGACTCCCCGTGGGGCCCCCACTCTGTCCCATTCTCCACTGAGGTCATGAGGGTCATCACAAGAGGGGTGGACAGGGGCTGGGGTCAAGGCAAGGGCGGTGATGTGATTTCAGATGCTCTGGGGAGTTTGACCTGCCTTCTCGCAACTCAGCTCCCACCTGCTGGGAATCCCACCGGAAGGAAGCAAGTTAATAAACCTTTGTTGAATGGAATTTCCATGCTCAGTCAGAACTACAGCTGAAAGGAGGGGTTTCTATCTAAGTAATCATCTCAGTAAATCCGACATGATCTCAGACTCTTTCCTGGTACCGTGTTGGCTAGGAGCTGGCTCAGATTCCACCTGCTTGGCAGTGGATGGCAAGACGAGGTTCCCCTACTGGAAACGCAACCTCTCCTGCCCACGTAGTCACTGTCTTGTCTTCTCTTTTCCTCACAGGCTTCACCAGCCCTCTGTCATTGCCCTTGCCCTGCCTGTGCTCCCAGAAGCCCTCAGGAATTCCCAGTCCTCCATGGGATGATGAAATTAAGAACAGCTGAGTCGAGCCTGGAGATCTATGAACCAGAGGCACTGAGATTACCCCAGGGCTGCTTGCTCCATGCCTACCCATATCACTTTCCCCCCCACTGGCCCCAGTGGAGCAGCGAGCCTTCAGCCAGTTGGGTGTATTCAGGGGCTCTGGATTCCTCAGCTTCTGGACTACCTGGGAGGCCCTGCTATTCTTCCACACTACTAAGGGTGGCTCCCCACAACTTGGCCACTGCCCTTCTTCCCTCCCAGCATTGAAACAGCAGCCATGTGGAGAGCCTGTTGAGTGGGGTCCTCCCTCCATTCTCATCCCGAGCACCAGCAGACGGTGTTCTCAGTCCCCAGTGACAGCCTGTGTTTGGATCACTGAGGATGAACACTGAGAAAACAAAAAGAAAAAGAACAACCAACCTGTGCACTTAAATTGTATAAGCTTCACTCCGAAAACGCTAGTCATTTGGCCTGAACTTGCAGCAAGAGCCCTGTGCTTTCTGAATTCAAAGACGCGAGGGAGAATCTGTAATTGACAAACGCTACCACTGGCCTTGCTTTTGTGCATAGAGTGTTAGTTTCTTTTTTCATTTTTTATTTATAACAAAACCATAAAGAAGATGTTAATTAGTTAATGACAGAGTAAGTGCAACTCAGTCCACAAACTCTAATCTGCTAGAGACAACTTTTTTTTTTTAAACACTGAATGTAATTCCTATTATGGACCCCATTTCACCAGGTGGTAGAAATTAATCTCCATTTGGGGTTCACCCACCACCTTTTCCTGGGGTTAAATTCGGTGAGAAGGGGAGGCTTTGAGTAGTGGAAGACTTTGTTCCTCACTTATCAACCACACTTGTCAGCACCTGCTAAAATATTCCCATTCCCATCTCTCTGTCACTTGGTCGGTCACTGGTGGGCATGGCCCCTGCTAGGTGCTCCCTCAGTCCCTACCACAAAGCCTCCTTGGGCCTGCCTTCTCTTGGGGCATGAAGACATTCTAGCTCCTGGACCTGCACCCCTCTGGGCTTCAGGATGCTGTGTGGTCCCAAGCACATCTGCTCAGGCGGACAGCAAGTGATCTGTTCTGCGCTGAGTTTTGCTCTGTGTGTGTGTGTGTGTGTGTGTGTGTGTGTTTAGCCCCTACCCTGGAAACATAGGGCACAGGGCTCTTCTTATCATCTCCTTATCATTTCCAAACCTCTCTGGGGTATTTATCATATTCACCTCCTCCCTTCAGACACAGCTCCCTTCTCAGGGGCCCCAGAAATGTCTACAGTCTCTTTGCCTCCCCACCCCCTACCAACCTATGGAATCTTCACCAGCGGGGCCTTTTTCTCTAACCCGTCATCCATTCTTCCAAGTCCACTGCATGTGTCTTGAGTTCTTGCCACCTGCCTTGAGGGTCAGGCTTTGGAAATTCCAAAGCCAAGGCCAGGCTTCAGTTATGTCATCCCTCCCCTGTGGCAGTGGACGCTGTCTGCTATCCAGTGGAGAGAGGAGAGGTTAATATTTCTAAAATATGATCCCACCACATTTACCTCACAGAGCAACAGAGTGGAGACATTTGTGCTTGATGAGTCAGGCAGTAAATGAAGGCATTTTCTCACAGACACGCAGCTTCTGTTTCCGACTTTGCCATAACCCATGGGTCAGTGCTGGTTCTGCTCTGGCCCTGCCTGGGAAGGTCCTGGGCCTTGGGCTCAAGTGGGAGGATGGGGGTGCTTCTCTGGGCCTGTCTCAAGCGACAACCTTGGGGAGCCTGGGGCAGGCTGCCTCCTGCTGCAGCTGACTGTAGGGAATGTGTAGCAGGGTCAGTCCTTTGAGGTGGTGTCCCAGGTTGCTCTGCGTGAGCAGACCGTCAGGTCAGCCCAGGCGTTCAGTGGAAAGGGCAGCCCTGAGGAAATCACTCTCTCCCCCTCCTGCTCCCCCCCACCCAAGAGTAGATAGGTCTCCAGCCTCCTGGGCCCACCATCCTGAGGACCCAACAGTTACCCCTTGGGCCCTTCTCCCCAACCCTCAGTTTCTGACAGCCCTCCCACATCATGGCTGCTAGAAAAGAGGCAAAGGGTTGCCATGGGGACTACTCCCGCCCCAACTCTGAATAAAAGTATGAAGGCCAGCCACTCTGCTGGCTCCTCTGTTCATACCTATGAACCCGGGGCTGGCCAAATGGTGCAGGCATCATTGCCTCCATGCCCCCGACTCCTGCCCTGACCCCCGAGGCCCCTCCGAGTTTCTGTGACCTCCAGGCCGGACTCTCATCCACCTCTCTCATCATCTCACATCACCTCAGCAGTTATCAACCCTGGCTGTGCCACAGGATCCCCAGGGGAGCTTTATAAGATGGTAATTCCAGGGCTCCGTTCCTAGAGAGATGTTAATTTCCTGACTTGGGGGGTGCGACCAGGGCAACTGTATTTTTTTGTAGAAACTAGAGGCTTGCGATGCATAACACATGATGGGCACGATAGCTTGCTGAGAAATACAGGCGCCTCATTTCCATAATTAGGAAAATCGTCTGTCGCCCTATGGCATCTATATTATTTGTTATGACCAAGATCTACAAGAAGAGCTGGCTGAAAGCAGGGGCACAAGGTAGAAGATACACGATTTGCTGGCATTCTCACTAGCCTTACAAACATGTGCAAATACAGAAGAATTCAGCACAGGGTTACATTATGTCCATCCCCTGACGACAACTGTCAGAATTTGTATTGGACGTGCACCTTACATCTGGAATCACAAATAATGAGCTAGAACTGAACGAACATTAATGAGCCAAGATACAAGAGCTAAAACATCTGTAGAACACGAGCATGTAGACAGCCAGAAAATATTGGGTACTCGGTCTATTTTTACTCCTGGGAGTGCTGCATAAATGTTTAAGAAGACAAGCTGATGTCAAGGAGCACCTACATGGCTCAGCCAGTTAAGCACCTGACTCGATTTCAGCTCAAGTCACGATCTCATGATCCATGAGATCTGTGCTTACGGCATGGAGCCTGCTTGGGATTCATTCCCTCTCTGTCTCTCTCTCTCTGTCTCTCTCTCTCAAAAATAAATAAATAAACATTAAAAAGAAGAAGAAGAAGAAGAAGAAGAAGAAGACAAGCTGATTCCTTAAAGTCTTACCCAAAAATATGGATTCTAATTGGATCCAACAAGTTCAAATTAGCTGGAAAGGGAGTAATGAGATGTGCACATTGTTTTCGGTCAAGAGCGTATCTCCTGTGCTGAATTAATGTCCACTTATCCGTAATTATCCTAATTCCTATTGTTCTTTCCTCGCAGTCAGGTCAGGGTGGATAATCGGGGAGCCTCACTGTGACAACACTTCCCTGTGACTTATGTGGGCAGCTCAGAGTCCTCGAGACCCCAGCCCCACCGTGGTCTGAAGGAGCAGACACTGGAAAAGGCAGAAGTTGCTGAGTGACTTGGTGACAGAAATCTCGCACCCCACCCCCTGCCCCGAGCCCGGCCCCCATTCTCTGCATTTAAAGGGACCACTCACAGGTGGATCCCTGCACAGGTGGGGGACAGCTATGCCCTCAGAGTCAGGAATTCCTCCCAGTTCTCTCCAGATTGCTCCATACAGAAAGCTCTGTATCCTCCCCTCTTCTTCCTTCCCTTGCCTACCATCCCAGCCTCTTCTCATTTAACAAACATTTTTTAATCGCCTCCTAAGTGCTAGACACAGAGTTGCTCACTGGGCTCCAAACTGAAAGGAACTTGGTTTGTGCCCTCTGGTGGGTGCACAGCTGGTGGGGGAGACCGTGGGGTCTCCAACAAGGTGAACAGGTTGAGCGCTCAGTTCTCTCATGTGGGTGGGGAGGTGGGGAGAGCACAGAGGAAGTGCTTGTGCTCCCCCCCGGAGAGGTCAGGGGAGGCTTTTCAAAGGCAGTGACATTTGAGCTGAGCCCTAAGGAAGGGCAAGTTCTCTGGGATGACGTGGCAGTTGGTGAAGAGACGGTTCCAAGAAGAGGGGACACGAAGAACCAAATATTGAGGCCAGAAAGAGCATAACGTGCTCAGGCAAATACAAGGAGTTGGGGTTCAGCTGTGGAAAGGGTGTCTGGGCAGGGAGTGGGGGTGGCGGGCAGGGTGCCAGAGTCTTCTAAGCCATGATAAGGACTTTGGACTTTGCTTCATGCCTGAGGGAAGCCTCTGAAGGACTTTAATAAGGGCAATGATATGATTTTCTTTATCCTCACAAACAGAAGAAATTTGATTTTAGTTTTCTATGACCCAGCAGGAATTTACAACTGGGGCTGGGCCTCACTGCCTTCTCCGGCCCCCGGTACACCGAGTCTCCGTGCCAACCTGCTTTCCCTCTGGTTGGCTTCCTGTACGGAAGAGGCTGGAAAACTAAAAACTACCATCCCCATGTTCTCTTGCAGCTCAAGCTCCAGCCTCTCAGTTGTGTGTGAGGCACACGGAAGGTGGGAGGGAGGCGGCGGTCATGGGGGCCAGGAGTGGGGGGCGGGGAAGCTACTGCCCACCTCCCCGTCCCCCACCCACCCCCACCAGCCCTGACCTGGGAGACGCGGAGTAGCATAGGGCCCGCAGTTGTAGCGATAGCTTCCCAGCACTCGTCCTCCCGAGGGCAGGGCGGCCAGTGTGAAGCATCCCAGGCTGAGTGCCCCAGGGGCGTCCCAGGAGTCATTCCTGGAGGTCCAGCCTAGCGCGCCTTCACCCATGTTTGTAGCACCTCATTACCCCTATCAAAGCACTTCTGTTCAAAAGACGGTGCCCCTCTTGGTGCCCGGAGGATTGTTCTGCGGATCCTTCTCGGGCAGGGCCTTGGCCAACAGCGCGTGAAGCCAAGGCCTCTGTGCGAGGTCCAGGAAAACACAGGTGTTCTCATTTTCCATGGAGGGAGATGGCTCCACCTCCCACAAGATCCTTAAGTGGGGACACGGTGTTCCCCAAACACAGAAAGGGGGTCAGATGCTGGGTCATCAAAAAGAATGACAAAGGTCTCCAATTATCAATAAAAGTCCTTTATTCTATATTTTTCCCAAAGATAGCCATGTGACTGCCGGGGGGGGGTGGGGGGCGGGGGGGAGAAGTGGCCTTTTATCTGAGAAGGAAACGTTCAAAATTATAAAAGTGGCCAAAGCTCAGGGTTCTACAGAAAGTACACTGTCTTGGACCGCTGGCGTCTGGGAGCCTCTCGTCTGAGACACAGCAGTGGCCAGAAATTACTGTGCCAGAGAGAGAGAGAGAGAGAGAGAGAGAGAGAGAAGGGGGCTGCTCCAGGAAGGCCCGGGCCCAGCTCAGCACTGTCTCTGCAGGAAACGCAGGCCCACCTTCTTATTGGGAACCAGGACGATGCGGGCCACGCTCCTCACCTCCCCCGTCTCGGGGGCCAGGACCACCTCATACTTCTGGATCAGCTGGGAGGTAAAACACACATGGGCCTTAGAATCCGCGATCTCCGTCCCCTGCCCTCCGCTACACGCTCCCTCCCTGTGCTGCCCTTCCGCTCCTCCCCACGGCCTCCATCAGCCCTCCCTGGCCCACTCGGCCCTCCAGCCTCTCCCCCGCTCACCCTTGACAGCAGCAGCTGCATCTCCAGTTCCGCAATCCTGCGACCCAGGCAAGCCCGGACCCCATAGCCAAAGGGCACAGAGCCAAATGGATGCTGGACCCCAGGGGTAGCAGGCTGGCTCTTCTTCAGCCAGCGGTAGGGCCAGAAGCTCTCTGGCTCAGGGAAGATGTCAGGGTCACGGGACACCACATAGTGACAGAACACAAACTGGGTCTGCGGAGCGAGAAGGGGCAGCCCATCAGCTTAGGGCCGCAGGGCACCCCGGGAGCCCCAGCTCTTCAGCCCCACTCACGTTCTTGGGGAAGAGGAAGCCACCGACTTCGATTTCCTTTTCCGTGATGACCCGGGAGTTCGTGGGGACCACGGGGTAAAGGCTGCAGGGAAAAGAAAGCACAGGTTCGCCTCTGGTGCCCCAGGCCCTTCTTCCCATCTCACCCCTGGCCCTGGCGCCAGCCCAGCAGCCCCCACTTCCGACTCCTGTCTGAGTCCTCCTCTGCACAGACCCTGTGCTCCTGGGAACCGCAACCTACCGCAGGGTCTCCTTAAGCACAGCTTTGAGCAGGGGCATGTGTGCTAAGTCCTTGTACTTGGGCACGTGCCCGGGGGGTACCACGCCCACCACTTCCTTATGCAAGGCAGCCTGGATCTCTGGGTTCTTTGAAAGATGGTACAGGGCCCACGTCATTGTGTTGGATGTCTGGGAGGCAGAGGGAGAGATAAAGTGAGGAGGGATTTCTAGGAAAAAGGCTAGTTAGGTAGTGGGCGGAGTGTGAGTGAGCGTGCGTGGAGAAATGAATTTGCCGCGAGCATGGCAGAAACAGACACAGGGGCTCATGGGGACCCTTCATGTGACTCCACGGCAGGATGAGGACCCATACGATGGAGAATCACGTTCTAACAACAAGGAAACCGTAACAGAAGGAAACCCCATGTGACAAAAGGAATGCAGAGTCTGACCAAGAAGGCGCTTGTGGTCGAGCTCTCTGCTTAAATTGCATCTCAAATAGATGTGAGATGTGACTTCCTAGCTGGCCAAGAGAGGCTCCAGGAGGCGATGGGATCCCTCTTACAAAAGAACCATTCCCAGAGCACCTGGATCGCTCAGTCGAGTTGGGCGTCCGACTCTTGATTTCTGCTCAGGTTATGATCCCAGAGTTGCGGGATCAAGCCCCACATCAGGCTCTGTGCTGTGTGTGGAGCCTGCTTAAGATTCTCTCTCTCTCTGTCTCCCTCTCTCCCTCTCCACTGCTCACATGCAGGCTCTCTCTCTCTCAGATAAAAATAATAAATAAAAAACAAACGAAAAAGAACCATTTCCTGCCCACCTCTGCCGAGTTGAAGGACCTCCCTGTTTTCCTTCTAGCTCTACATCTGTGACACAGAAAGAGAAGCAGGTACCTGGAGGAACGAAGGTCAGGCTCAGATGAGGGTAATGGGGAATTGGTTCAGGACAGGAGCTGGGAGCCCCCGGTCTCCTTGCTGGCCCCCCTCACGCACCGTGTCTACGCCAGCCAGGAGCAGCTCGGGCAGGCTGCCCATGACCTCATGAGCACTGAGCTGTCCTCTGGTGAGCAGGAAGTGCAGGTAGCCAGATATCTGCACTTCATCTGGCCCACTTTTCTGCAGCTGGGTCTCTATCTCCTTGAGTTTCTGATCAATCAGCTTCTTCCCTAAAGAGACAATGGAGAACAGAGGAGGACAAGGTCAAAAGCCATGATCTCCCAGGACCAAGAGCCACTCTGACGGCTGGAAGCATGAGGTAGGGAGTCCTGGGACAGACTGCTGACGCACGGACCCTAGAACCCACCCCACAACCTCCCTCCCTGGTTTCCTCACCGAAAGAGAAGATGGTGTTCCAGCCATCCAGATATCGCTTCCAGAAAGGCAGCAAGGAACGGCTCCACTTGGGGAGGAAGGTGACATAGAGTGAGTTCTGGAACATGAGCCCGACAGACCTGACGAAGGCCACGGTGTCCTGGGGGATGGGTCGCTCCAGGCAGCCAATACGTTTCTCAAACAGGATGTAGCAAATAGCTGGCAATGCGCAAAGGCCATCACAAGAGGTAGTGTCATGGCACCCAGAATCCAGGGGGCTTGAGGAGGGGGAACACAACCTGCCTTTGGCCCCTGCCCGCCCCAGCCCCTGTCCCCACAAGGGTACCTTCCAAGGCAAAGTAGTAGAAATGGTGAGCCATGTCAGACACGTGGTCCCCTGAGGCACTCTCTGCCAAAAGATGGTTCAGGTGGGCCAGGAAGTCGTCAATCACCTCATTCAGAGCATCGGTGTAGAGCGCAGCCTCACTGGGCTTCAGCATCCGCTGGTTCAGAGCTTGGCGTAGCTGGTACCAGTGGTGTCCTTCCCTGTGGAGGATGGAGGAACCGCACACTTGTAAGCAGCTGATGGAGGTTAGATTAGATGGGGTCTTCCCCCTGCCCCGAGACCTCAACAGGGTCTAGGAAAATCTCAGACTCCTAGACTTAGAATTACAGAATCACCGAATTTCAAATGACAGAATCTTGGAATCACAAAACTTCAGAATCTCACTATACCATCGTGGGAGTAGTCAAGATGGGCATCTGGAACCAGACTCCCTGGGGTCAAGTCACAGGTCTGATGATTACTGGCTGAGTGACCTTAGGCAGGTGACTTAACGCCTCTGTGCCTCAGTTTCCCCTTCCATAAAAAGGGAATAATAAGCGTGCCTATCTTAGTAGGGTTGTTTGGACAACTACAGTGCTTAGATCAGAGCCTGGCACATGGCGAATGCTTAAGGAATGTCGACTCTGATTATCTTAGGATGCTACAACTCCAGAATCTTCTGTATGTGAAATGAGGAGGAACTACGATGGTTCCAGTCCTCTGTGTGGTGGATGAGGAAGAAAGGAGGAACAAATGAGGGTTCCTGGGATGCTCAGATTCTGGACCTTCATGCTCTGCTTGACTTAGTGGGTCTAAGGGACAGGGAGACCCACCAGGCGGGTGCCCCAGCCCCTCTTGCTACGGGCATCCAGTAGGGGGTTGTGTCCCCATCCTGGTTAGACAGGGATGTTCACAAGGGTGGGACCATGCTTCCCACAGCGGGGCTTCATGTTCAGGAACTGTCCCCACCCACAGCTGTCCCCCAAACCTGTTACCTCTCCTAAGCAAGCTGGGTATGGGCCAAGTTTTTAAAAGCTAGTTGCAGACTAATAAGTACAATATGGTCAATTTTACGAGGAGGAAAGGAAATCCTAAATATCCGTATGTGTATCCACATGTTTCCACATAGAGTAGAGAAGAAGGACCCACCAAACTGTCAGGATTACTTGGAAGAATGGGATGGGAGTGGGCGGTAGGCAGACAATATTTCATCATTGGAAATTTTACAGTAAGTATTACTTTTGAATTTTAAAAACCAAGATGGTATTTTAAAAAGATAGACGCTAAAAAGGCTTATGGCAAGAATTGGGGTTTATTTTTTTAATTTTAGAAAATTATTTATTTAAATGAACCTGAAACCCCAGGAGTTTTCTTTATTATGTTGGGAAACCCTGCAAAAAGATCAACGAAAAGTGTTGCTGACAAAGAAATGAAAGCCAGAATAGACTCATGTATTGGAACTTCAGGCTGTAGGGTTTCTCTGAGAGTAAAAAATTCTCCCAATAGTAGCGATCAGATTTGCGGAACTTAAATGAGAACATTTTTGCGGTTGTTAAAATATTTCTTGGGAAGACAATGTTTCATAGAATGAGATGTAAAAATACATATATTTATGTACTTATGCACATATATACGCTAAAACAAAAAAGAACTTATCGTTGGTTAGTAAAATAGCTTTAAAATACATGTATATGGTACAATATAACTAGGAAACTGGCTTTAGAGTAAAAAATTAAAAACAGGTGACAAAGGGGTGCACATAATATCCGGCTCCAATTCTAGATCCTGAGCCACCAATTCCAGTGGTGGCCTGACCTGGCAAAAACTTAAGACCCAAATCTTGCCCTTGGGGTCAGACATCAAGTTAAAGAGCTCTTGAAACACAGGCATTCTCTGTTCTCTTCCCAGAACTTCGAGCAAAGGGCTCAGTAATTGTTGAAGTTCTAAAACTGTCTACCTGTGAAGGAACCAGGAAAAAGGGGTGGAAAAAAACCACATGTGATGGGAGAATGGACGTATGGGCATCAAAGGCAGATGAAATGCACCCTCTCACCAGTTCGCTTCCTTTCCAAAAGTATCAAGGCATTAATTTCTTGAATTCCAGAATCGGAGAGATCTCGTTCGCTAGTGGCAAGTGATGTAAAACCTCTCTAGGCTTCAGTTTCTTCATCTGTAAAATGGGGATTATAATACTATCTACTTCATGGGCTTGTTGTGAGGATAAGGCGAGATAATAAATGTAAAGAGACTAGCCTGATACCTGGCATGTCACAAACACATAGTTAGCTACTATCCTTGGTGCCATTACCACAACCACCGCCAGGATCAACTCTCGTCTCTTAAGAAATGTCGAAAGCATGAGATGTCAAGCAACTAGGGAAAATAAAAGTCGTTCATTACTTTGGAGCTCTGTTAACATACCATAGCAAAAAGAAACCCGTCACAGGGTGAAAGAGGTGATGGGGATTAAAGACTACATTTATCATGGTGAGCACTGAGTAATGTATAGAATTGTAGAAGCACTATTTGTACCCCTGAAACTAATATAACACTGTATGTTAACTGTACTGGAATTAAAATAAAAAACGATTTTAAAAAACCCTGTAATATACCCAGTTACAACCTGTGACACTGGGAATGGTTCATCGCCAATGATTCTCGATTGTTTACTTCAATTGGCACATGCGTATATAACATGTTCAGCCCGTCCTCGAATTTGTCACTGCCAAAATAATCTTAACTTTTCTGGGTGTAATTTCAAGGCTGAAACCCACATCTGTTTCTACGTATGGAGAGCACCTGTGAAAGTTATATGCAACAACAAACCTATAATACATAATTTAGGAAATATTTTTAAAGTCAAATTCAGCCTTCCTAATTAATATGGTGACAATGTTTTTTCAACTACACATAGATTATGGTTCACGTTGCGATATCTTCAACCATAATGTAGAATAATGGGGCTGGAAAGGTCCTAGAGAGAGCTTGGAGGCATTCTACCCCAAACTTCCCATTTTACATATGAGAAACATATGGCCAAGGAAGGAGAAATTATTCATTTGTCCAAAGTCATAAAATACATTAGTGGAAAAGACAATGAATGGCCGCTGGGCTTCAGCCCATCCCAACCACTGCTTTCTAGACTGAGTATCAGGCTCAGAGGATGAAGGGAGAGCCTACCCTGCCCATCATCCCCTGGCTTCCCAATGCCATTGCCCTTGGGCCTGGCCCTCTGAGGCCTTGTACCAGTCCCTTTAGGCCCCAGCTCACGTGGTGAAGGGCCCATAAGCCAGGCCCTGTTGGTCCCGGTGCTCCTTCCATAGTTCCATGTCGTTCCGTACTGGGTACTTGCTCTCTTGCCGCATCACTTGCTCCAGGAGTGGGGCACTGGCCAGGTTCACATGCATCTGAGGCCCTAGGCGGGTTACCCACATTGGACCATACTTGGTCTTGTTCAGCATCTGTGGGGGTCAATGAAAGCTGAATAACCATGGCCCATCCATGTAGGCATTTACTAGAGAGGAGATGGGATGGGGGAGTATCTGATAATCACACCAGAGCAAGTGGGATGGGCGAAAGCAAATTTTAAAGGAGGTAGGCACTAGGATGGCCTGTGGTTCTGAAAGAACACTGGGGGGAAAAAATGAGCACACAGGAGTTAGAATATTCAGAGCAATGAGTATCTGGCAGAACTGGGAGAATTGAGGTCCTTGGAGAAGCGAGATTTTAGAAAAATGGGATGTGGTAAACGGGGGTATGTTTTGAGGTATAAACATATGGGGTCCAAGGTTTTAGAGAAACTGAACCCTTTAGTGAGGTATAATAGAACACCTATGGCTTCTTCAAAGAAGCATTTAAATCTACTGCAGCTTGCTTTCAATGAGATAAAGATAAATACCTCATGTATTCAGTGAGAAAAAAGAAACACAGTAGAAACTCCAGGAAAAACAAGAAGCTGAGAAAGAAAGTCAAGATTAAATATGAAGTAAGGTATGTGGTATGAATTTATTTTTAACAAAAAAGTTATTAGCTGCTCAGTAAAATAATGATCAACTATTTTATCTTAGAATTTCTAAAGCACTTGACAATCGGTACCCATTGCATCTGTGAAACTGGCATTGGTGTAATGTTTTTATAGGTGCTGGAAATGAGGGGGAAAATAAGTATACTTTGAGTTTTGGAGGTAAAACTTAAAAAGAATCCACAAACACTGAGACTAAATTTACTGGCTAAGTTAACACCCACAAACTTAAAGAATTTGAAACATAGTGGTTTCTTACTGTGTTTTACTATTGGTGTTAAAAACTAAGATTCTCCTAGGACCAATGCGACCTAATTGCCCTCAATATATTACCCAGTTGCCCAGAATCCACCCGGAACGAACAGCCGATTCTGTCAGTACCTAGGAAAACAGCCTTGACACCCCCCACCCCGACATCTATTTAGTTTTGTTTCCACTTTCACCTCCCAGTAATGCCTACCAGCATGGTATGATTTTGAACAGATGATTGTGTGTAAACTACAGGGATTCCTGGAGAGAAACAGGCATATTTGTACATTGCTGGTGGGAGTCTAAAATTACACAAACCTACATGGAGGACAATTTGCTAACATTTATAGAAATTACAAATACATTTATAAACAAAGTATGGGAAGTCTACATAATGGAATACTATGTCACCTTAAAAAAGGATGAATCAGCTCCTTGTGTAGTAATATGAAAAGTTGGATTGTAATACAGAAATATACATAACCAAAGTAGATTGTTAAATGGAAAAGAAATATACATAACCAAAGTAGATTGTTAAATGGAAAAGTATGATATCTTCTGTCTAAGAAAGGGGGGCTAAATTAGAATATACAGCATTTGCACGTGCTTTTATAAAGAAATATTGGGTCACATCAGAAGCTAATTAAAGTGACTACCGATGGGGCAGGTGGAGGGGACAGCAGTGAGAGGCAAGATTGCACAATGTATATCCTGTCATATCGTTTTGAGCTTTGAACTATGAGAATGAATTCAAATTTTTGATTTTTTTTTTTTATTTTAGAGACAGAAAGACAGAAAGCGTGAGTGGGGGAGAGAGGCAGAGGGAGAGAGAGAATCTTGAGCAGGCTCCACAGTGTGGGGCCTGACTCGGGGCTCAAACACATGACTCTGGTATCATGACCTGAGCTGAAATCAAGAGTTGGACGCTCAACCAACTGAGCCACCCAGGTACCCTATGGATTCAAGTATTTTTAATCTAAAGGGAAAAAAAGAAAGTGTCTTGCAAAACAATGAGTCATCTGCCACTGATCAGGTAATTCCAGAAAGCAGGAAAGGCTGGTCAAACCTCTCAATTCATGTATATATTCCTTAGATTTATAAGGTTCCATTTTGTAAAAGTACTTATATGTCTGTTTTTCTCTACTGAATTCTTTAGGAGAATTATCTTAAACGTAAGTTTTAATTTGTGATTCCAGTTGGTTTATTTAAGATATTAATGACAGGGGTGCCTGGGTGGCTCAGTCGGTTCAGCATCCAATTCTTGATCTTGGCTCAGGTCATGATCTCATGGTTCGTGAGATCGAGCCCCGTGACGGGGCTCCGCACTGACAGCACGGAGACTGCTTGGGATTCTCACTCTCCCTCTTTCTCTGCCCTTCCCCCACTTGTGCACACACTTTCTCTCTCTCTCTCTCACAAATAAACTTAAAAAAATATATTAATCACATAATAATAATGATAATAATAGTAAATATTTCCAAGGAGCTTAGCATAAAACAGACGCTATTCCAAACACTTAAGTTAGAAATTCAGTCCTCACTACCGCTGTATGAGGGGGATGTAAAATTACCACAATTTCATAAAAGAGGAAACTTAGGCCCAAAGAGGTTGCCCAAGGTCACTTTACTGGGAAGTAGAAGAGTCTGAATTCAAACTCAGACCACCTGGATGGTTCTCAACCACCTGCTCCATCGAACTACAAACAAACTTAGGCCCTTTAAAAATACATATTATTGGGGCACCTGGGTGGCGCAGTCAGTTAAGCATTCGATTTTGGCTCAGGTCATGATTTCATAGTTTGTGGGTTCGAGACCTGTGTGCTGACAGCTCAGAGCCTGGCACCTGCTTCGGATTCTGTGTCTCCCTCTCTCTCTGCTGCTCCACCTGTGTGCGCGCTCTCTCTCTCTCTCTCAAATAAATAAATAAATAAACAAACATTGAAAATTTTTAATAAAAAATAATAAGTAAAAATATATACTATTTAAAACCAACGTAACTATGCAATAAACCAGGGTTCCTCACGGCACTATTGACATTTGGGGCTGGATGATTCTTTGTTGTGGTGGACTGTCCTGTGCATTTTAGGATGTTTAGCAGTATCCTTGGCTTTCACCCACTAGCATCTCCCTGCCCTCAAAGCTGTACAACCAAAAACATCTCCAGACATTGCCAAAATGTCCCGAGGGAGGCAAAATCACCCCAGGTCGAGAACCTCCACAACAACCCCAACTTTTTTGTTGTTGTTGTTTTTGTTGTTGTTTTGTTTTGTTTTGTAACCCCAACCTTTTAATATGAGTCTTAATGCTTAAATTTTAGAGGACTCTTCTTAAGAAACAATACCTCATTTTGAAGAAATACTTATCTACAGTTTGGGTTTTTTCTCTTTGTGTTAAGTTCAAATGCAATTACATGTTACAGTTTTATAAAAATGCAAAAAGAGGTGGGGCGCCTGGATGGCTCAGTCAGTTAAGCATCCAACTCTTAGTTTTGGCTCAGGTCACGATCTCCCCAGTTTTTGAGTTCAAGCCCCACATCGGGCTCTGCAGTGACAGTGTGGAGCCTGTCTGGGATTTTCTCTCTCTCCCTCTTTCTTTGTCCTTCCTCTGTGCTCTTTCTCTCTCTCTCTCAAAATAAATAAATAAATAAATAAATAAATAAATAAATAAATAAACTTTTTTTAAAATGCAGATACTGGTAACCTCTGAGTTATGGTTTATAGATAGGTTACTTTCTTCTTTATACTGTGATTTTTTTTTTTTTTCAGATTTTCTACCATGATCTTAGAATCAGAAAAAAAAAAAAAAGTCATGTTTTAAAAGACTAGATCAACAACCATTTACTTGGGGACCAGCTTCTTCTCTGGAATCCAAAGCCTCTGGCACCTCTTCCTGGCTGTCAGCTTGGAAGTTTCTGAGGCATTTCCCCCTTTGCATAGGCCATGCTTTCTTTCCTCTTCCTTCATATTCCTCTTCTCAGTTTACTCGGTGGAACTGAACAAGGATCTATTTATGTAGGAACTTATTTTAGAAAGACACCATAATACTTGCTGAAAGAGTGTGCTATGTCTGTGAACCTACCATTAGGCCGTAACCTGAGCCAGTTAGAGAGCCCCAACGTTCTCAGATAGATCCTGTCCAAGTGCCACTTTGCAGAACAGAGTCCCCTAGGGATCATCTTCCAGGATGAATGGGAGGGGTAGCTTCCACCAAGTGAGACTCCAAAGGGGGAGAGTGATGAATTCACTCAACATTTATTTATTGAGCTCATATCCTGTTCCTCCTATACTTATCTAGGGCCTGGGGATACAGCTGTGTGCACAGCAGGAACAGCTACCCTTAGAGAGTTTACATCTCAGTGTATGAGCCACACAGTTGAGAATTTGATTACATATGCTTATAAGTTGCTCCCTAGTTAAGTCTTGTCTCTTCAACTAGATTGAAAATCTTCTAGGTCAGGAATGATGTCATACTTCTTATAATTGCAGTCTTTTTTTTTTTTTAACATCTATTCATTTTTGAAAACAGAGAGAGACAGAGCATAAACGGGGGAGGGCTAGAGAGAGAGGGAGACACAGAATCCGAAGCAGGCTCCAGGCTCTGAGCTGTCAGCACAGAGCCTGATGCGGGGCTCGAACTCATGGACCGTGAGATCGTGACCTGAGCTGAAGTCAGCCGCTTAACAGACTGAGCCACCCAGGTGCCCCCATACTTCTTAACTACCTCCCATGTTGCTTGACATGCCACTACACACATTTTAGACAATATTTAGCAGATGTCAATGAATCAGGTGGAGAAAAAAGTTGCAGACAACACGAAGAATATGAGAGACAAACAGTGACAGACAGAGAAGCGAGGCGGAGAAGGAGATTCACACGAAACCAGTAACAGTGGCTCCAAAGGAGTGGGAATTAGTTGTAAAAGCCTGGAAAAATAATCCAAAAAGGAAATTAAGAAAATAATCCCATTTAGAATTGGATCTGTTTTGGACTGAATGTTTGTGTTTCCCCAAAATTCATACGAAGCCCTAGTCCCCCAGTGTGGCTGTATTTAGAGATGGGGCGTCTAAGGAAGTAAGTAAGACTAAATAAGTAATTAAGATTAAATAAGAGTGAGTCCCTGATCCAATAGGATTAATGTCCTCATAAGAAGAGACATCAGAGAGCATTCTCTCTCTCTCTCTCTCTGCAAGTACACACCAAGAAAAGGCCATGCGAGGACACAGGGAAAAGATGGCTGTCTACAAGCCAGGAAGAAAGCTGTCACCAGAAATCAACCTACTGGCACCCTGATCTCAGACTTCCAGCCTCCAGAAGTTAAAGAAAATAAATTTACATTGTTTAAGACAGCCAGTCTGTCATATTTTGTTACAGTAGCCAGAGAAAACTAATACAAGCATCCAAAAGAATAGAATACTCAAAAATAAATTTAGCCAAGGAAGTGAAACACTTGTACATTGAAAACTACAAAACATTGCTGAAGGAAACCAAAGAACTAAATAAATGGAAAGATAGCCCATGTTCATGGATATGGAGACTTAATATTGTTAAGATGGCAGTAATCCCCAAAGTGGTCTACAGATGCAATCCAATCTTCACCAAAATGCCAATGACCTTTTCTGCAGAAATGGAAAAAATCAATCTTCAAATTCATACGGAACTGCAAAAGGCCCTGAATAGCCAAAAATATTGAAAAAGAAAAACAAAGTTGGAAGAGTTATACTTCCTAATTTTGAAACTTACTACAAAACTACAATAATCAAAACACTGTGGCAGTAGCATAAGGATACATATATAGGCCAACGGACAAGAATTGAGAGTCCACCATCTATGGTGAATTGATTTTTGTAAAGAGTGCCAAGACCATTCAATGTGGGGAAAGAACAGTCTCATCAACAAATGATGCTGGAACGACTAGATAACCAAGTGCAAAAGAATTATGTTGGACTCCTACCTCACTCCATATACAAAAATTAACTCAAAATGGATCAGCAACCTAAATACAAGACCTAAAGCCATAAAACTCTGAGAACAAAACATAGAGGCAAATCTTCATGACCTTGGACTTGGCAATGGATTCTTAAATTTGACACTAAAAGCATGAACAATAAAAGAAAAAAATAGATAAATAAGACTTCATAAAAAATTTAAAATCTTGTACATCATAGGATATTACCAAGAACGTGAAAAGACAATCTATAGAATGGGAGAAAATATTTGCAAATCATACATCTGATGAGAGTTTAATATTCAGAATATACAAGAGGTCTTAAAAAACTCAACAACAAGAAGGCAGCTCAGTTTTAAAATGGTCAAAGGACTTAACATTTCTCCAAAGGAGAATACAAGTGGCCAATAAGCACATGAAAAGATGTTCAACATCATTGGTCATCAAGGAAATGCAAATCAACACCACAATAAGATACCATTTCATACCCAGTAGGATGGCTTTAATCCAAAAAACAGAAAATAACAAGTTGTTGGTAAGCATGTGGAGAAACTGAAACCCTTGTACATTGCTGATGGAATTATAAAAATAGTACAGATGCTACAGAAAACCATTTGGCAGATCCCCAAAAAATTAAACACTGAATTACCATATGATTCAGCAATTCCACTACTAAGTGTATGCCCAAGAGAAATGAAAACATGCCACACAGAAATTTTTACACCAATATTTATAGCAGCATTATTCATAATAACTGAAAGGTGCAAACGACCCAAATGTCATCAATTGATGAACAGATAAACAAATTGTGGTCTACACATGAAATGGAATATTATTCATCCATACAAAGGAACAAAGTATGATACATGCTATAACTTGGATGAACCTTAAAAACATGTGCTAAGACAAAGAAGCCAGACACAAAAGGTCATATACTGTATGATCCTTTTTATATGATTTACCTGGATAGGCAAATCCATAGAGACAGAAAGCAGATTAACAATTATTGAGGGGCAGCAGGACAGAGCAAAAAGGAGAGATTAATTGGTGACAGGGTGTTTTTCTAGGGTATTGAAAAAGTTTTGAAATTAGAATTAGTGATTTCATAACATTCAAAATACACTAAATGCCACTGAATGGTACACTTTAAAATGATGAATTGTATTATGTGAATTCCCTCCCCCCACCAAAAAAAAAAGCCTAGAAGTTTCTGGCATTTAAAACCTCCAGAGCCTCAGCGAGAACCTGATGTGAACAAAAAATAGCCCCTCAGAAAAGAAAGAACGGAAAGAGGCTGAGGAATGTCCAGTTGAGTCAGTTCTTTGGTTCCAAAATTTTTCTCAACTGTAGATCAAGGAGGAAAGAGAACCAGACCAACCTTTGCTTTCCACTGTTAACTCCTAACCCAGGACTAGGGATCAAGCTTTGAGGGGTATTTGCTGGTCTGTTTAACTGTTCAGGGAAGAACACAGGGGCAGTCTCTGAGAATGCCCTCTGTTATGCAAAACTACTGTGTTTACAACTTTCTTAGAGGGCAATTTGGCAGGCAATACATGTCAAAGCCCAGAACAAAATCTTTTACCCAATAATTCCATTTTAGGGGTTTATTCTAAAGATGGGCATGATATTTAGTGATAGATATATCAAAGCTTTTACACACAAAAAAAATCTAAATATATAACAATAAAGTTCAGCAAATTCTGGTGAAGCCATACAAAAGAACACTAGTCAGCCATTTAAAACTGCTATAGGTGTACTTGTTGATATAGAAAGGTATGCGTATTTATTAATTATTTTCAAATACTTGAGTGGTTTTTTGCTTAATGTTCATTTATTTTTGAGAGAGACAGAGAGACAGAGCTCAAGCAGGGGAGGGGCAGAGGGAGAGGGAGACACAGAATCTGAAGCAGGCTCCAGGTTCTGAGCTGTCAGCACTGAGCCCGACGCGGAGCTCGAACTCACGAACCACGAGATCATGACCTGAGCAGAAGTTAGACGCTTAACTGACTGAGCCACCCGGGCACCCCCATTTGTCTTTTTTTTAAAGTTTATTTATTTATTTTATTTTTGAGAGAGAGAAAGAGAGAGAGAAGTTGGTTCTCATGAACTGTGAGATCATGACCTGAGCCAAAATCAAGAGTCGGACACTTAACTGACTGAGCCACCCAGGGACCCCAAAAGGTATGCACATTTATTTTTAATAAAGGGCAGCTACAAAAGAGTATATGGTATAGTTTCATTAAAAAGTATATATATACACACATATATATGCATATATATATACGTATACATACATACATACATACACTGATGACACATGGAGGAAAATGTAGAAACCTATTCACCAAGGATTAGCAAACAAGGATAATGCTTACTTACCACTAAGATTATGTGTGTATTTATGTACTTGTTTCACAAATGTTTATGAAGCTCCTATGTGTACAAGGCACTGTGACATGTGCAGGGTTTGGGAATTATGGGAGATTTGGATTTTCTTCTTTTTGTGTCTGTATACTTTCTGATTTCTCTACAACAAACACATATTTATATATGCAGAATAATGTTTAATATTCTGCAAATTACTTCCGCCACACTGAAATGACATTTTCTCTTACAGGTGGTACGTAGTCAAAAACTATTAGCACATAACTCATATTTATGTGATTTTTTTCAAAAAACAAGAGAAATTTTTGCAGGAAAAAAGTGCCTGTTCATTGTCATGTGTTTTTATCTCATCCACAGCTGGCAGTATCAGTTGAAGGGTCAGGGACTGCTTGGCAGGAGATTTTGTTCTAGTTCCAGCCCCAACACTAATGGGCTTTGTCACTTTGTTGGGGGATAGCTCCACCATGGCACCCTCCCGACTGAGACTCTGCCTGTACTCAGATACACGGAAGCTTGAACCCAGCCTTCCCTGAGTCTTGAGAGTTCAATGCCCTGTGACACCACCCACCCCAGGACACGAGAGAACAGAAATCCTACAAGGAGCCACCACAAAGCTGCCCAGCACTTGACTCCCTGTTTCCCCCAGGAGGCTGTCAGGAGACCAACAGATTCTCCTCTGGGTTTAGATGAGGTGTGTGCTTTCTGCCCTATCCCCCTCAGAAAAGAGCTGCAGAATATAAAACCACCTAGCTGCAGTCTAGAAGGGGCACCTCAACATATCCCACAACTCACACTGCAATCATCCGGCCCCTTTTGTTTCGGGGCTGTCCTTTTGCATGTGTGGGACAGGGATCTCGGCGAGCTGGCACCTTTGGCTGATTCTTCTTTTCACTGTCTCTCTCTCTTTTTTTTAATGTTTGTTTATTTTAGAGAGAGAGAGAGAGAGAGAGAGAGAGAGACAGAGTGTGAGGGTGGAGGACAGAGAGAGACAGAGACACAGAATCCAAAGCGGGCTCCAGGCTCTGAGCTGTTAGCACAGAGCCCAACACGGGGCTTGAACTCACGAGCCATGAGATCATGACCCGAGCTGAAGTCCAACGTTTATCCAACTGAGCCACCCAGGCACCCTGTACCTCTCTATGTAAGTAATAAACTGTCTAAATCTAAATGTGGCCCACTGTATCTTTTCCAGAAAAATCTGTTATGTCTTGGCTTTGCCTTGTCTAACATGTGAACTCGATACTTTTGGTTCCCAATTTGGTGCTGGTAAAGTTATAATGGCCTTTTAGAGAACTGGGACCACATGGTCAGGTTCAGAGATAAAGTAGAACCCATGATCTAGTAGCACGTGCTCTGACCTAAGTGTGTGTTGGGGGGCAGAGAAGGGTCCTCCCACCAGCAGATGGCATGGACCAAGCAGGGTAGGAGAGGTAAGGCAGGCAGTGCCAAGGAGCAGCGGTCTTCACACAGTCCTATATCCATTCTGTCAGTAAATGGCCACTGAAAATTGGAGGTAAATGCAAAGCTGTCTTTCCAGTGGAGCTGCCCCCCACCCCCATGCCGCCCCTTGTCCCCCATCCCCTGGAATCCCTGACCTTCCAGCCGCTACCCACCTCTGAAGTGCCTGTATTAAACCCTTTGGTCTGTGTTTCTGTAAAGTGTGGGACAGCAAAGACAAAACAAAAGGGAAAGTGATTCTTTGATTCTGAGTGAGAGACCCATGAGCCAACTCCTCCTACATACAAAATGTATGATGGGTTTCAAAATGTTTCACTGACAGGGTTCCTAGACTGTTAGGAAAATTCCTCTGAGGTCCAAACTTTTCATTGTATAACCACGTCTTGGTTGGCAAGTTGAAGGTCCCAGTAGGAGTGATGAGTAAGATTCAGAGTCAGCTTGCCAAGTAGTTTTGGAAACAACGTTGGTAGAGTGACAGGGTGTAATCCCCCTGGCAGTCAAAGAAAAAACTGCTGTCTTTTACCACCTAAAAAGCAGTATATTCCTGATATGAAAGTTGCACCTACAGAAGGAACCATACTATCAAGGGTGTCACCCCACTGCTCCTGACAGATTGACTACATGGGGTTTTTTAACTCTCTTCACCAAAGCTGATAAGGTCATGGCATCCTTTTAGGAAAAAGACCGTGAGACCCCACGGGCCAACTAGCAAAGTGTGCAATAGGATCCTGGCAGGCAGTAACAAGCCTGGTTGATGTGTTTAGTGACAAGGGGACAGGAGTCCTTGGCCATGGTCCCCGAGAGCCCTGATGAGTTGTGTTGGTTTTTTTAAAATTTAATTGAATTTTACTTTATATTTTATTTTATTATTTTTACTTTATTTTATTTTATTATTTTTTAAGTGTTTGTTTATTTTTGAGAGAGAGCATGCACAAGCAGGGGAGGGGCAGAGAGAGAGGGAGACACAGAATTTGAGATCATGACCAGAGCCAAAGTTGGATGCTTAACCGACTGAACCATCCAGGTGCCCCAAGTTGTGTTGGTTTTTAGACAAAAAAGGGAGAGGGTCCCATAAAATGTTTAAAAACATTCCATGGTTGTTCCTTACCCGTCTGTATTACTAAGGAAAGGAAAACTGTTTCCATTAGACAGGTGGCTGTGGCTACAGATAAAATACTCCCTGGTCATCAGTTCGTCAAAGATATACTGAATGTATTGTGGGAATAAATGTGTTAAATACATGTAATATTTCTCTAAACTGTAAGGGATGTTTTCGGTGGGGAAACGCCATGATTAGAGCAGTGGTAGTGGGTTGAGTGGACCACCAGGAGTCCACCTTGTTCTCTCGGGTCAGTCATCCGGTATCAGTAAAGTAGTATGGGATTCCAAGGAAAGGGAAGGGGTGGAAAGGAAGATCACTGTCTTGATCAAAGAACTAGTACAGACAAACATGCTTAAGGAAACAATCCAGGGGTGTCTGGCTGGTTCAGTTGGAAGAGGTGCAACTTTGGGCGTAGAGATTACTAAGATAGATAGATAGATCGATAGATCGATAGATAGACAATCCAACAGTACAAACTGCTCTTCCACTGTGGCCAGTCAGTCCTCATGAGACATGTGAGCTACACGTGTCAGTGACTGACATTACACAGACTGAGACCAGTGGTAAAATCATGTGGCCACTAGGCAGTGGTTCCTTAGGGTTTTGGACATGGCACTTGCCTGACCTCACCACCCAGAATACCCCAACTGAGAGACAATTACTGGCTTGATATTGAGCACTAATGCACACCGAGACGGACACGGCAAAGTGCCGTTCTACCTGATGTCCCGTGGGAAACGAGAACATCAAGTGGGTACTGCCTGACAAGCATCCCTGATTATGTGGCTGCAGTACATCCAGAAAATAGCACACCAGCCATTAAGTGGTTAGTCGCCCTCTAGATGTGTTGACTCAGATGCAGGGTCTATGCCAACACCTCAGATTTCTTGGGGGCTTACCTTCACTGAAGTTACTGACAATGCCTAGGCCTGGTTCATGGAGAGATCAGCTCAGTTGGGGGCCATGGGGTGTCCTGGGGTGATGCTGCCATGTACCCCCCCAAAGAAAATAGTCTAAAACTATGCACGGAAAGGAGAACGCTCGCTGTTGTGAGCTGTGCTACTTGCTCTGGAAAAGACCTCCCCAAATACACCCTGTTACATTTTCACTGACTCATGAGCGTGTGGGCTGATGCCTGGCAGTGGAATGCCTGGATGAACAAGTCTCAGCCTCTTTGGCAATGATCATCATGGCAGCAGATCACACAAGACCCATACCCTCTGTTCATGACCCGGAGGGACGCCCGTGGCAAAGGCTTCCTTGGATCAACATGGGTGAAATCAGCAAGCTGAGGAGACCTGTGATACAAAGGTAAGGACCGTAGCCATCCAGACAGACTGCTGCACAGGGCATGGTACTCCATCCACGGGAGCCCCCAAACAAGGCATAGTGACCGCAGTATGTGAAGCCAAAGAAGGTGGCAGATATGCCCAGACCGCCAGCTAGACATTCCAGTGGTAAAAGAAATTTGGGGGCTCATAGTGAGGGGTACTGGACCTGGCCTGTCCTACCAAACAGACTGTACAGGTCCCCTACCATCCTCTTGAGGGTACCATCGGACATCGATTGTAGCAGACACCTCTTCAAGGTATGACACTATCGTCTCCATCTGCACAGCACGAGGGGCACACTATTCAAAGACCCTTCGATGGACAGTGCTATACATTTGGTTTCCCAAGGGCATCCATTCAAACAACGGTTCCCACTTGAAGTAAAAAGGACCCAGCAGTGGCAGCTGCGTGGAACATTCACTGAACCTTCCATGCCTCGTATCATCCCCAGGAAGCCAGTGCCACTGAAACATGGAGTGGACTCTTAAAGAAACTGAAAAAGATAACTGGATAACCCAGCCTCAGCTCCCAGTGGATGACACACCTAAGAAAGTCAGTTTGGAATATCTATGTGACAATTCACCAGGAGGGTATCTGCCATTTCAACAGAATTCTTCATTGTGAGATTGGAGAGCCAGGAAGAGGCCCGAGAGAGGCTGTAAGAGACCCGAGCCACATAATTAACTCTTCTCATTCCCCCATTTTTCTTCCCACACCTACCCCCTTGGAAAACTAACAGCTACTTTGCGAGTAGCGAGAAGAGTCATGGAGTAAGCTATCCTAACCTGGTGCTTCTTTCGCCATCAGTTCTGCTTGCCGTTCTTGGGCAGTAATAGATATGGACGGTAATGGCCATGAATATGAGGTTTCAGCCCCAAGATGGCCCCGATGTGGGGATGGGAGATGTTCTAGAATGGTAGAAGTATACAAGGAAGAAATCACTGAGGCACCTCCGCAGGGCTCATGTGAGGGTTAGGACACACAGGAGGATTGGGACAAAAAAGTGAAGGGACTGCTAGGAGGTTGTCACATTGTACACATGGCTGTGGGGAGAGGAATACCTCTGGCTTGTGGGAGATAAGGGGTCATCCCCGGGAGGTTGGAGGTGCAGGGAGGGACTATTAATCTCTCTCTCTCTCTCTCTCTCTCTCTCTCTCAGCCCCTATCTACAGACAAGGTGGCATCTAACTGACATGTGGCCAAGTTAACTCAGACCACCACCGCCCTCAACTTGACCACTGGCCAAATAGAATCTCAATCTAAAAACTCTTAGAAACCTCCCAAGGGCCAGTGATTTCAGAAATGGTCAGCCTCCAATAAAGACAACAGGACAAGATTAACCTTCTGGACACTGATCTGGTCTCTTTAGCTTCATCCTGTTACTGTTGGCCTCTTGTTCATTTGTCACAGGCTGCTCCAAACCCTTCAGCACGGGTGGTAATAGGCAACCGTAGTGCCCGGCACTTCCGCGGGGTTGGCTGAGGTGGGGTGTGCGTGGTTGCAACTCCGGTTGCCCTTGGATGGGGCGCCTGGCTGCAGTATATACTCCAAACAGGCCTAATCAACGTACAGGGAGTCACGGTTGTGGTGACTCATCCAATATTGCCAAAGACAGATTTGGTAGGCGCTCCCGTCAGTAGAACTGGAATATTTATCTGATGGGGTATTTACATCCCTGCAAATTCTGGGATATGTGAAGGGTCGGGGTCGAACGGTGGAGCAGACCAGTACCTATCTATGCACACAGAGACTTGAGCCATAGCTTATGAGTTTTGGCAGAACACTTTGCCATCTTCCTGGGACATGGAAGAACGTCTGTGAGGAGTTGCAATAAGGCCCGCACCCACTCACCTCCTTATCTCACTAGGGAGGTTGTCATGAAACAGTTTCTCATCACCTCCCAGGTTCCGATGAAGTGTGGGGTTTCTGGCCACCCCCACTCAGACAAGAGCTGCAGAACATAAAACCCTTTGGCTGCAGTCTAGAAGGAATGCCTCAGCAACGGGATACCCCATAACTCACGCTGCACTCATCTGGTGGGAAAAGTTTCAGTGTCGTCTTTTTGAATGTGCGGGACAAGGTTCATGGGGAGCCGGCACCTTTGCCTTACTCTTCCTTTCACTATTTGGCAATAAAATGTCTAAATCTAACAGTGGCTTGTTGTATCTTTGCTGATGAAATCAGTCCGGCCTTGGCTTTGCCTTTTCTTGCTTGACATTTCCTCATCAGTCAAATAAGAGAATTCTATTAGTAGTTGATCTCAAAGAGGTGCCCTGTGGCTACACACGTTAAGGTGAATAACCCAAGGCAGGCCATAATGGCAATTACCAATTCACAGATACAATGCCTAAAATGTACTAACCCACCTCAAGGCAAAGGCTGGTAACCTGGGGTGTGCAGACAGGCTCAGGGGTGGGGGATGGAAAACTGAAATTCTATGCAATACGTGGTAAACAGACTCGTTTTTTGTTGTTGCAAAGTGCCATAGCTTTCAGATGTTTAAAAGGTTGTGATAGAGATTCTCTCCTTACCAGATTCTGCTCAGGCTCTTCCCAGCCCTCTTCTTAACTGGGCCTCGGCTGGGGCCTAGAAAGACTTGAACTCACGGACATAGTTTCTAACAGCTCAGAGTAGCCTCCATAGGATGACCCTCATTCGGAGGATAAAGGCCCCTTAAAGTGCCGCCCTGAGGGGTGCCTGAGTGGCTCAGTCGGTGAAGCGTCTGCTTTTGGCTCAGGTCACGATCTCACAGTTTGTGAGTTCCAGCCCTGCATCGGGCTCTGTACTGACAGCCCAGAGCTTGAAGCCTGCTCGGATTCTGTGTCTCCCTCTCTCTCTGTCCCTCCCCTGCTTGCACTCTAAAGAACTTCCTGTTTGTTCCGGCTGACACCTAAAGATAAGGCCCCTGTCCAGTCTCTGAGGAAGTATAGGAGTCCTGCTGAGAAGCACCAGTTAACTAACCATATGAGCTTCACATGGACCAGCTGCCCCCCTTCCTGCCTTTTGTAATTTTTCATTTCCCTGACTCTGCTCAAGGGCCTGCCATCCTGCTCCCCACTCTCTCCCTCTTTTAAAAGACATAGTCACCCCTGCCCACACCAGAATGGAGTTTATCTCCTTCCCCTCCTGACAGCCACTACTGAATAAAACCTGTTTTCACCACTCTAACTCATGTCCGCTATGCCTACCTTTGACAGCTGTGGGCACCTTGAAAACTCGAAAGCAACACTGAGCCGAAAAGCGGAAACTACACAAACCTCCCTCAACCGAAGAGTGGAGGAACACATTGTGGCATATCCCCACCGTGGAATATTAGTCAGCCATAAAAAGGAACAAAGTACTGATGCTCACGTGCTACAACATGGATGAACCGTGAAGACGTCACGCTAACTGGAGGAAGCTTTTCACAGTAGAGCACGTATTCAATGAGCCCATTTATACGAAGTATCCAGAACAGGCAAATCCACAGAGGCAGAGGATAGATTAATGGTTGCCAGGGGCTGATGAGGGAATGAGGCCCCGGCGGTGCTAAAGAGCACGAGGTTTCCTTCCGGGGCAACGGAAACATTTGAAAATTGATGTGGTAATGGTTGCACAAGTCTGCGAATATACTAAAAGCCGTTTAGTTGTTCATCAGGGTGGATTCTATGGCATGCGATTATATCTCAAAAAAGCTGTTACAAGAAAAAAACAAAACAAAACACTAAAATCTCCCCTGGAAAAAAGTGATACCGCATTGCAAGGTTCTATTTTCCTACTTAGTGGCCTGTTTAGTTTAGTGACTGGTAGACTCCTTAGGGAGGCTCTCAGCACGGCAAAAACTAAAAACAAAACACAAAACAAGCAAACCAAAAACACAACAAACACTCAAACAGCAAGTAAATAGCGCCAAGGACAAAAGTAAACTCACAAACCTCACGTACTGTTTTGCCAGCGTCACTAAACCTGCCCCTAAAAGTTGGCGGGCCATCAGTTGGATAAACAGAGGGAGAGAGGTAACTCTAGGCACGGGCCACTCCTTTGCCTACACTGGCAGATGGTCAGAAAGAAGGCCCACTCAGAGTCAAAGGTGAAGAGGAACCCCGCTGGGACCGTCATGTCTCAGTGCTGTCAAAGCGTCATGGAGAATTTAGCCCCAACCCCCTCACACAAGTGGAATTCACATTTCCGGGAGACAGAAGGTGCTAAATAATTAACAGCATTCCCAGGTTCTCCTAGCTCTCAACCTTGCCTTGAATGATCTCCTCCAAGATCAGACCAGCCCAGGGGCACTATTTGGACTTAGGATGAGCAGGATTACTTTATTTGTTATTATGAATATTTTAATGTGGAGAGTTAAAGAAAATAACATTATAAATGCACATGCACCCACGCACTCAAAT
Source organism: Neofelis nebulosa (assembly GCF_028018385.1). Taxonomy (NCBI): domain Eukaryota; kingdom Metazoa; phylum Chordata; class Mammalia; order Carnivora; family Felidae; genus Neofelis; species Neofelis nebulosa. The sequence continues at coordinate 18,969,254 of NC_080783.1, forward strand.
GAAGAGAACTGTTAATATTTGTCATATTTGTTTCAAATCTTTTTCCAAAAGGAAAATATTTCCAAGTTCCTTTCTTGTCCTTCCCTTTGCCCTCCCTCCCCAGGACAACCACTATCCTGAATCAGAAGTGTATCCTTTCTGTCAATGTTTATATAATTTTATTGTATATATAGGTGTCCAATGACAGCTTATAGTATTTTTGGTGTGGTTTTTAATTTACAGAAATAGTATTCTACTGTACCTATCATTCTATACTCAACCTTGCTGTTTTGAGACTTTTGGGTTTTTGTTTGTTTTTTAAGTAGGCTTCATGCCCAGTGCAGAGCCCAAGGCGGGGCTCGAACTCACGATCCTGAGATCAAGATCTGAGCTGAGATTAAGAATCGGACGCTTAACTGACTGAGCCACCCAGGTGTCCTTCAACCTTGTTTTTGAGTTCTTTATTGATACATTAAGAGCTTGTGCATTTATTATGACTGTTGTATATTGTTCCATTGTATGACTATATCACAATTTATTTATCCTGCTTATGGGTATTTAACAGGTTTCTGAATTTTTGATTTTACAAACAAAGCCACAAAAAAAATGTTGTGCATGCGTGTAGCCCTTACTTCAATCATCATAAAAATGTCTGGTTTTATGTAAGAAGACAGAACTGTCATAAGTTACTAAAACATGTACCAGACCATAGGACAGTAAGAATTTCCCTCTGATTTTGCACTCGTAGAGAAACAATGGGCTGAGGATACAGGGTGATCCATGAAAAAGCATTGCCTGGGACACCCTCAGAGAGGCCGTCAGGGAAACAGAAACACTGCCCACCCCCCACTTACACCCCTCACACACCCAGAGGAAAACCGTAGTATGTTGAGGGCACTCTGCCCACAAAATGGACGAGTCTCAGGTGAAACAATGAGGGCATTCAAAGAACAAGGACTGCACGATCAGCAGGTGACGCAGAACTAGAAAGAAGATGTAGGCACACAGGTGGAAATCGAAAGTAAGGACCCAGAGCCAAACAAGGGTACAAGGGAAAAGGCCATCGGAAGACCTCAAAATATCATGCGAGACCAGGAAGCACTTGGTCAGCCTTGCATTTACCTCCTGCTTTCCATTCTTTGGCTCTCGTGGTTTTTTTAAAAAAAATTAATAGGTAATACATACATGCACACTGTTAAAATTCAAAACAGTGAAAAAGTAAACAAAAGGACCCAAAAGTTGGCAAACTGTGCCTGGGCAGGGTGATGCCAGAGAAAACCTGGTGGAGGTCCAGAGCAGTCCTGCAATAAAAGATAAGACTTCCTCCTAACTCTCATCTTCAGACTCCAAGAAACCATCACACAGAGGCAATCATTATTGCCGATTCCTTGTGTGTCCTCCCAGAGCTATTTCATGTACCTACTAAACATATATATGCATGTATATCTCACATTCCCCCTTCATCCACAAATGATGGCATATAATACCATTTTGGGTCTCACTTTCTTCCCATCTCTTAGCAAGCAATTATATTAATACCCATAGAGCTGCCCCTGTTCTTTTTGGTGGTTGCATAAATTCCACCAGATGAAGACACTATAATCAATTAGACCCTTAATGGGACATGTAAGTCATTCTAATCTTTCCCAATCAGAGATCCTGCTACTTTGAATATTCGGTATTCTCTTTGACCACAGAATTTTATCTGTAAGATAAAAATTCTAACAGTGCAGTTGCTAAGGTGGTATGATTCACACTTTTGACCTTAATACCCGGTTTCAGTTCCCAACCCTGAGGCTTAAAGGCAGTACATCCAATTTTGTCATAGTCTCAAGGACTACCATAATGTCTTCCAGATGAGACTGAAAGCCAAAAAAAGGTAACTAGAGGACAATCTCCGAAGGGCTGGATGGTAACATGAGTACTGGGGCAGAAAATCCATCTAATCAATGGTATTAGCCAAACTGAAGAAAGAATGTGTTAACAGAATGGGAGGGGTTGTTACAAAACCCAGAAGAGGGAAGTCAAACAGCGAGAATTTGGCAGCATTTATCTTTCAAGAGAGAGATACTTAATCTAATGGACAGGCACCAGAGAAGCACATTCAACCAGGTTTCTCCAAGGCCTAGATGAAATTTCCTTCCGTACAATTCCACTCTTTCAGTTCTGGGGTCTCTGCATACTAAGCAGTCCACTAATGCAGGTACTACTTTTTCTCCCTAGGTACCTGGATCCTAGGAAGAGCGGGCAGTGGATTAAAGACGGCCACAGATTCTTTGACATCCTTCCCATTAAGAGGTGAGGTCTACATCTTCTCCTCTAGAATCTAGGTGGGCTCTGTACCTGCTCTGATGGGTAGAATACAGTAGAAATGATGCTGTGCCAGTTTTCGGGCCGAGGCCTTAAGAAACTGGCAACTTGCACTTTCTTTCCCTTGGAACATTCACTTTGGGGAAAGCCAGGACCCCATAAGAAGTCTGATCATCCAGAGACCACCATGGTGTAAGGAAGCCCAAACTAGCCACATGGAAAGAGAGAGAGATGCTTAGCTGATCTGGTCAAACCAGGCCAGGCACCAAACATGCAACTGAAGAAGCCATCTTGGAAATTCCAGTCCCAGGAGATGTGACATGGGGAAACACTGAGGAAGCCATGGAAACAAATTTAGTTTCTGAACAGAAACATGGCCCCACTCGAGCCATCCCAGCCATATCCAGCCATTCAAACTGAAGCCCTGCTCCCTTGGGAAGCTGAGATAAGTCACTTCTGATGTGCACTGCCCAAATTCCTGACCCATAAAATCATGAGTGTACCAAAATGTTGTTTTAAGCCATTATATTTTGGGATAGCTTGTTATGCAGCAATAGATCATTAGAATAGGGGGTTTCTATGTGATGGAGTATTATGATTCCCGAGAGGGCTGACTTCTTCAGTAAATAAACCGTGGGCACTCCAGTCCACAATTTGTTTCTGTGGGTTTGGCCAATGTTGGTCAGTCCCTAATAGTCTGCCCATGTTCAATTTGCTGATAAAATATAGTTTCTGAACTCGAAAAGTTGAGACCTGAATAGTGAGGCTGACTCAGTCGGCCCACCGCCCTTACTGTCTTTTCACTCGATCTTATGTCAAACAACCCAGACCAAAGAGCTAAGGAGAGTCTCACAAAGTTTATCACCTGATGGAATCACTGCTTGGTACCACTCACAGCCCTTTGGCCGGTACATGACATTTATTTATTTATTTATTTATTTATTTATTTATTTATTTTATCAAACATTAGTAAGAACCTTCCCTGTACCGAGGACTGTATCTGGCACTGGAGGGCACAGAGGTGGGAAAGACACAGGCCCAGCCCTCAGAACTTACCAGCCCAGCCTCTAAGCCATATAAACAGGTGATGGCATGAAACATGTGCCATCTAAATATGTAAAGCAAATATTAACAGATCTAAAGGGAGAAACAGGGAGCAACACAGTAACAGTAGTGGAAATTGATACCCCACTTTCATCAGTGGACAGACCACCGAGACAGAAAATCAATAAGGAAATATTGGCCTTAAGTGACACAATAGACCGGATGGACTTAAGAGACATATACAGAACATTCCATCCAAATGCAGCAGGATACACATTCTTCTCAAGTGAACATGAAACATTCTCCAGGCTAGATCACATGATAGGCCACAAAACAAGTCTTAACAAATTTAAGAAGAGTAAAATCGTATGGAGGATCTTTTCTCACCACAGTGGTATGAAACTAGAAATCAATTACAAAAAAAGAAAAACCTGGAAAATTCATAAATATGTGGAGATTAAACAACATGCTACTGAATAATCGTGGGGTCAAAGAAGAGATCAGAAGAGAAAATCAAAAAAATATCTAAAGACAAATGAAAATGGAAAATACAGCATATCAAAATGGAAAGGGAGAAGGGGTGCCTGGGAAAAGGAGGCTGGGGCCTTGAACATCCCTGTGAGGAGTTCAATGCTGATTCCCCAGGTCCTGTGGAGATTCCTGAGCAGGGGAACCAAACATGCTTTAGGGACACTGATGCAGCAGCGGTACACGCATAAGACTGAGCTGAAAAAACACCAAGCAGGAGGGGGCGCCCAGACACCATCCCTTCCCACAGTCACCATGGGGCTGTTCATGCTGCCAGCCAAGCCACAGCCAAGCAGGGAGGCTGACCTGGTGCTGGAGCTGCCAGAGCTGGAAACGATATGTCTTCTGCATTGGGCAGAACAAAGCCTGCCACGTTCAGAAGGTCCCAGGTCATCTGGCCTTTGATGCTGATATCAGTGGAGAGCGGGATTGCAGGCTTCAGGGAAAGGGCGGGGGGGGGGGGGGTGTGGGAAGAGTGGTAAAAGCCATAATTTATGGAGTGCAGCAAAAGTAATTCTAAGAGAGAAGTTCGGAGTGATAAATGCCTACATTATGAAACAAGAAAGATCTCAGATAAGCAACCTAACTTTACACCTCAAGAAACTAGGAAAGGAATAACAAACTAACCCCAAAGTTAGTAGAAAGGAGAAAAATAACAAACATCAGGGTGGAAATAAATAGAAACTAAAAAGACAGTAGAAAATATCCATGAAAACAATCTGACTAAAAAATGGGCAGAAAATCCATATAGATATTTTTCCACAGAAAACATACAAGTGGCCAACACGTACGTGAAAAGATGCCCAACGTCAAAAATCATCAGGGAAATGCAAATCAAAACCACAATGAGATATCACCTCATACCTGTTAAGATGGACATCAAAAGAATAAGAAACAACAAGTGTTGGTGAGGATGTGGAGAAAAGGGAACCTTTGTGCACTCTCAGTGGGAATGCAAACTGGTGCAGCCACTGTGGGAAACAGTGTGGAGGTTCCTCAAAAAATTACAAATAAAACTACTCTTGGGGCAGCTGCGTGGCTCAGTCGATTGAACATCTGACTTTGGCCCACGTCATGATCTCACCGTTCACGAGTTCGAGCCCCACGTTGGGCTCTGTGCTGACAGCTCAGAGCCTGGAGCCTGCTTCCGATTCTGTGTCTTCCTCTCCCTGCCCCTCCCCTGCTTGCTCTCTATCTCTCTCTCTCTCTCAAAAATAAATAAAAATATTTTTTAAAAAACAAAAGAACAAACAAACAAAAACAAAACTACCCTATGATCCAGCAATTCTACTGTGGGTATTTATTTAAAGAAAACAAAAACACTAACTCAAAAAGATATAAGCACCCCCAAGTTCGCTGCAGCATTATTTACAATAGCCAAGACCTGGAATCAACCTAAGTGTCCACTGATGAATGAATTGATAAATTGTACTATAGGGGCGCCTGGGTGGCTCAGTGGGTTAAGTGTCGGACCTTGGCTCAGGTCATGGGTTCGTGGGTTCGAGCCCCACATTGGGCTCTGTACTGACAGCTCAGAGCCTGGAGCCTGCTTTGGATTTTGTGTCTCCCTCTCTCTCTGCCCCTCTCTCTCTCAGGCTGTCTGTCTGTCTCTCTCTCAAAAATAAACATTAAAAAAAATTTTAATTAAAAAAAAAAGAAATTGTGGTATATATACAGTGGAACATTATTCAGCCACACAAAAGAAGGAAATCTTGCCACTTAGGACAACATGGATTGACCCTGAGGGCATTATGTTAAGTGAAATAAATCAGAGAGAGACAAATTTTGACTGATCCTTCTCTTCCATGTGAAATCTAAAAACAAAACAAACCAAAACCGAACTCATAGATATAGAGAACAGATTGGTGGTTGCCAGAGGAGGCGGGTGGGAGTAAGGAAAATGGGTGAAGGGGGTCAAAAGACAAAAAAGTGCAGACAGAAAATAAGTGAGTCCCGGGGATGTAATGTTCAGCATGGTGGCTATAATTATTAGTACGGTATTGTATATTTAAAAGTTCCTAAGAGAGTAGATCTCTTTTTTATGTTTTTAAAATTTATTTTTGAGGGTGGGGGAGGGGCAGAGAGAATGGGAGAGAGAGAGGATCCGGAGTGGGTTCTGCACTGGTAGCAGCAAGATCATGACCTGAGCTGAAGTTGGATGCTTGACTGAGCCACCCAGGCACCCCTCTTCTGGTTATTATTTGCATCCCTCTAGTGGCTAATGATATAGATCATTTTTCCATGTGCTTTTAAGCCATTTATATACCTTCTTTGGAGAAATGCCTATTCCAATACTGCTTTCATTTAAAAAATTGAATTAGTTATTTTATTATTGAACTGTATAAGTTCTTATATATTCTGGACCCAAGTTCTTTATCAGATACATGATTTGCAAATATTTCCTCCCATTCTATGGACTGTCTTTTCACTTTCTTTTTTTTTTATTATTAATTTAATTTAAATTTAGTTAACATACAGTGTCGTTTTGGCTTCAGGAGTAGAATCCAGTCATTCGTCTCTTACATATGACACCCAGTGCTCATCCTGAAAAATACTCACCTTAATTCCCATCCCCCATTTAATCCACCCCCCACCCCCTCCTTCAGCAACCCTCAGTTTGTCCTCTGTATTTAAGAGTCTCTAAGAGAGATCTTAAGAGTTACCACAAGAGGGGTACCTGGGTGGCTCAGTCGGTTAAGCGTCTGACTCCTGATCTCAGCTCAGGTCATGATCTCACAGTTCATGGATTAGAGCCCCTCATTGGACTCCGAGTTGACAGTGTGGAGCCTGCTTGGGATTCTCTCTCTCCCTCTCTCTCTGCCCCTCCGCCGCTCATGCTCTCTAAATTAATTAATTAAAATAAATAAACTTTTTTAAAAAAGACATCACAAGAAAAAAATTGTAACTATAAAAAAAGAGAGGGGCACCTGAGTGGCTCAGTCAGTTAAGCATCTGACTCTTGATTTCAGCTCAGGTCATGATCCCACATTTCATGAGTTTGAACCTCACGTCAGGTTCTGGGCTGAGAGTGTGGAGCCTGCTTGCGTTTCTCTCTCTCCTTTTCTCTCTGCCCCTACTCCGCTCACTCTCTCTATCTCAAAAATAAATAAATAAACATTAAAAAGAGAGAGAGAAAGAAACATGACACATGAAATGACAATTATGGGCACATGAAGGCAGTCTGCAATAAGAGCTACAGAATAGATGACTGATCTCACCAGTCTCTGGGTCCCCATCTTTGAAAGACATCAACTTAACATAAGTTTACATATAAATTTAACATATGTTCACATTTCATTTTGCTAGCACTCTTGATATTATTTTCTTTAAGAAAGAGAAGGGAACTGCATTTATGGACTAGCACGATTTTCACATGTCCCAGTCCCTACTCCACTCCCTTAAGTCCTACAATGCTCTCCTGAGCTGACTTTATTATTTTTGTGTGTGATATGCAGTTTCGACCCGACAGTCGAGAGTGCCGAGGGGATATTATGGTCAGCTGCCTTTATATCAACTTCAACTGCTCTGCTTTGTGCAGCGCTCACCTGGTTGAGGTGGGAGGGACCCCAACCCCAGCTTTAGAGGTGAGCCTACATGTGTCTAAGCTAATTAGAGTATGTCAATGGCCACTATGATGGGTTCAGAGACAGGCAATTAACCCAGGCCAGTCAACTAACTTTTGCAAGGCAGCAGAGCCAAGAGAACTGCAGAAAAGCAAAACTATAGCTTTGATGATCTCATCAATCTCTAGACCAGGCTATATAGCTGTAGGGCATCCAACTATTAGACTTTTTGGTTATATGAACCAATAAAGCTACTTTATCGTTTAAGCCACTGTGATAGGCAACCAAACAAATCTGAACTGATACAAAATGGGTCACTGAAATGTATCCTCCTTCTCAATAGGGGTATTAACAGGGTTTTATAGATGCGCAGGCTTTCACTCTTTATTAACTCACACCAGTCACATGTAATGGGAAGGGCTAGTATAATTTCCACCAGTGCCCTGGGAAGGTTCATGTGACTCCAGATCTCTGGGATACAGGGCAGGACCCAGGGGACTCTCCAAAATCCTAGCCCTGGCTGCTCCTTTAAAAGGCTACACATTCCTGGGGCGCCTGGATGGCTTAGTCAGTTAAGCATCCTACTTCTGGCTCAGGTCATGATCTCTCAGTTTGTGAGTTAGAGCCCTGGGAGAATCCTCCCTTCAGATTCTGTGTCTCTCCCGCGCGCGCTCTCTCTCTCTCTCAAAAATAAATAAACATTAAAAAATAATAATAATAAAAGGCTACACATTCCTGGCTTTCTCCTCTTCCTCCTCCACCTCCTAGGGTGGTCTAGAATTTCTTTGGTAGTTACTGCTCTAGAGATAATCCTCAGCAAAACCTTCCAGTAAACTCTCCCTATGAAATGAGGAGGAATCCTTAGTCGCCACCCTTAGGGCATTCACTGGGCCTCTCCTATTTCTAGAGGTTAAATCAAGCAGGAAAAGTTTACAGAACTCTGGTTTCTCAGCTTACTTGGTATCTTAAGGCTGAGCCCAGAAGGAATGATTTTTTAACCAGCTCTATGAGTCTTGTGACCTGCCCACCAAATCTAAGAAACAAGAGCTAAGCACTGCAAGCACATCAAGCCCTCATAGCCATTTTCACCCTCATCCTCAACTCCCTGTCCAGCTTTGTCTGGAGGGTGCCTCAGATACCGCCACACCCGATCCTTTGTCCCCAGAGGCCCTCTCTACCAATCCTGTCTAATCCATCCTACTGCACACACCATAACCTCGACAGTGCCCCCTAGAGGCCATCTTCACCCCGTGCCTGCTCAAGAGCCCACCATGGCCCCTCCGAGGAACCAGGGCCCTTTGTCTGACCTTCATGGCCCTCCTCAAAGACCTGTCCTATCCCCAGTGCCCAGAGCTCTTCTGAGTTTCTGACTACTGCCCAGCACAGGGACATGGTAACCAGCCTGTTCACCAGCCCGGCCAAAGGCCTGCCCACTCGTCCTGCCAATCACTGATGACCACACATGTGCCTGGAGAGCAAATAAATGAATCAAAGGTGCCACCCAATCACCAACCCTGGGCAGGCTTCTCCTCTCAGGGCACTCAAGTTCTCTGCCTCAAATTAGCTGTTTATTGATCTGTTCACTTCCCTCTCTCCCTCTTCCCCCAAAGGAGCACATAAACCCTAGGGTATAAGCTTCCAGCTCAGCACTGAGGGCACTGGTCACCTCTCAATGAATCCCAGCACTTGGAAACATGCCTGGAGCAGAGTGGACATGTTTATATTTTTTCATAGTCATTAGGAAGACAGATCTGAGGTGAATCTCTTCAGTTCATTTCCTAAAACTCTTCCAACTTAGCCAACATCGGGTTTTCCCATCTCTGTCCATCCAGAGTGGGTTATCTGCCTCCACATGTGCATTTCACTGAATAAACTCTTCTTACTGGATTCCTTAATTTAAACAAATGTTCCTTTTCCTTAATGTCTATGATTTTGCTTTCACTCGAGAAGTGACATTTTTCTCTCTGTGGAAAAATCTATCCTGCGAATTGCTTGACGACCATAATCCTCCAGAATCCATTTCCTTTGGAAGAAGTCTGTGGTCGCCAACATCACCACACAAGTAAACAGTCATTGTGCCACCACATCTGGCAGCTTATACCCTTACATTACCAAGTAATGTTACCAAGACAGTTCTCTCCTCTCTCAACCCCTGTTCATTTTATTTAAAAAAAAAAAAAATTTAATGTTTATTTTTAAGAGAGAGAGAGAGGCAGAGTGAAAGCAGGGGAGGGGCAGAGAGAGAGGGAGACACTGAATCCAAAGCAGTCTCCAGGCTCCCAGCTGTCAGTACAAAGCCCAGCAAGGGATTCACACCCACGAACCCAGAGGTCATGACCTGAGCTGAAGTCAGGTGCTTAACTCTCTGAGCCACCCAGGCACCCCTACCCCTGTTCATTCCAAACCTGGCCTCCCAAGTCCCCTCCTCCCTGGTGCCCTCCTGATTCATACCACTCAGAGACTTATTCATTTCGGTTCACAGGGTTCTGTCTACCCTTCGCACATAATCCCTACAGATTTCCAGTCTATGACCATAGCTCCAGTCGGTCCTGAGCTAAATTCTCGTGTCCTTCACTTTTGGTCCAACGTGTCCCCATCTCCAGCTTCTTTATCCTTGTGCTCACCCCCACCCCCCAGTCGCGAGCCCCCACCCTCTCCCCCGCCCCGCCCCCGCCCCCGCTCGGTTACCTGGAGCTTGTGTAAGTGCAGAACGTAGCCTTGCACTAACAGCTGGAAGAAACTGCGCAGCTGCCCCGGCCCCGGAATCTCCTCCAGGGTCCGCAGCCTCCGGTCGCCAGGCCCGTTTCCAGGAGTCTCGGCGGTGGCCGAGACGGCGGCGGGGATCGCGGCCTTGGCTCTGGCCCCGTGCGGGCAAAGGCCAGGGAGAGCCACCCGCGTCCCCAGCAGCGCCCACCGCAGCCTCGCGCCCCTCAACGCAGCCACGCGATCCATGGCCCGCGCCGCCCGCGTCTTTGGACCGCGAGTGAAGAGCGCCTGGAACCCGCTCAGAGATCAATCCCAAGGGGGCGGGGTCAAGGCGCCAGCCGCCGGGTAGGCAGGACGCAGGCTGGCCAGGCCCCTTACCACTCACTTTCCCTCGCGGTCCTGAGTCTCTCCAACAGGACCTAACAGACGCACAGAAGCCACCTCCTCCAGCCGTGAGCCTGAGGCCCAGGGGAGGGGCCGGCCCACGCCGCCGCGGAGGCTGTCCCGGGGGATATACGGAGACCGCCCGAGCCCCGACCGTGGCCGCCAATGCCGCGACTCCCCACCTTGCTCTCTCGCGGACTCTCAGCGAGAACTTGAAGTTCTCTGGACCGTACTTTGGTTCGCAGTAGAACAAAGTTCTCGGAAGCCCCACCCAGTGAGTGAGACTGGCCGTCGTCTGACCTGCGGGTTGGCCACCCCAGGGCGCCATCGCCCCAGCTGTCCTCCCTTCCCCGGGAGCTGGAACAGGCTGCTGAGATTAAACCGGCCACTGGCTTTTCCTATGCGCCCGCTGGTTGTCCGAGCGCCCAGCCACTAGAGAAAAGAGAAGAAAAGAAAGAAAGAAAAGAAATCCCGTCCCAAATCCAAGGTCATCTGATTCCTGGAGGGTGAAAGCCAAACTGGCAAACAAATTTAAATATTAAGGGGTTGTTAATGCAATTCTACCCCCGCCCCCAACCCCCAACGCGCACACTCCTAAATCTGCCAAGGCAGGGTTTTTCAAAGTGCAGGTTGAGCCCAGATTTAGTGACTGCAACCAGAATTATTTTTTAATAAGGTAAAAAAGAATAAAGCAGTATAGAAAATACTGCCAATAAGAAAGATTGTTTCACATATATTCAAAGTATATTGAAAAGTTATTTCTATTTCAAAACGTTAAAAACATGGTTCGTACAAATATAAAATAAACACAGGTCAAAGATTATGCAACCCATTAGTGAGAGAACCAGCAGGATGGTAAGGCTTGTTCTAAGAACACTGGAAGAATTGGGTGTGTTTTTTTTTTTATAAAGAGCCAGAAGGAGAAAGGGCACATTAGGTTCAAAGGGGCAACAATTAGAGGGTCAGCTAAGGTGGCTACATGGGGATTTATTTTTATTTATCCCTTTAGGGGACATAGAGTTTCTTCAATCTGCGACTGAAAATCTTTCATCAGTTTGGGAGTTTTTCTGACATTATCTGTTCAAACATTTCTTCTACCCTAATCTGTTTTTCCATCTCTCTCCTAGGACTTCAGATTATACATATGTTAGACCTTCTGACTGATCCTTCCTGTCTTTCACCCACTTTTCTGCATTTTTTAAATCCTTTTTTCTCTTCTCTATTCAGCTGTGTCTAACCTACCGTTAAATCTGCCCATTGAATTCTTTTTAATGTTTATTTATTTTTGAGGGATTGAGAGAGAGAGAGAGAGACATAGCACGAGCTGGGGAGGGCAGAGAAAGGGAGACACAGAATCCAAAGCAGGCTCCAGGCTCTGATTTGTCAGCACAGAGCCCAACTCAGGCACCTCACCACTGATTCTTGATTTCGGCTTAGGTCATGATCTCAAGGTATGTGAGATTGAGCCCCATGCAGGGCTCCACGGTGAGGGTGGAGCCTGCCTGGGATTCTCTCTCTGTGTCTCTCTTTCTGTCCCTCTGCTCCTCAATAAATAAATAAACTTTTAAAAATGTTATTTATTTATTTATTTATTTATTTATTTATTTATTTATTTATTATTTTTTTAGTGTTTTATTTTGAGAGAGAGCAAGAGAACAAGTAGAAGAGATGTCAGCACAGAGCCTGACTTGGGGCTTGATCCCATGAACTGTGAGATCATGGCCTGAGCCAAAATCAAGAATCGGTGGTGGGGTATCTTAATGGACTGAGCCACCAGGCACCCCTTAAAATTTTTTTTACTTTATTTCATTTCATTTCATTTCATTTCATTTCATTTCATTTTTTATAATTTACTTATTTATTTTTAAATTTCATCCAAGTTAGCATATAGTGCAACAATGATTTCAGGAGTAGATTCCTTAATGCCCTTTACCCATTTAACCCATCTCTCCCTCCCACAACCCCTCCAGCAACCCTCTGTTTGTTCTCCATATTTAAGAGTCTCTTATGTTTTGTCCCCCTCCCTGTTTTTATATTATTTTTGCTTCCCTTCCCTTATGTTCATCTGTTTTGTATCTTAAAGTACTCATATGAGTGGAGTCATAAGATATTTGTCTTTCTCTGACTAATTTCTCTTAGCATAATACCTTCTAGTTCCATCCACATAGTTGCAAATGATAAGATTTCATTCTTTTTGATTGCCAAGTAATGCTCCATTGTATATATATATACCACATCTTTATTCATTTGTTGATGGGCATTTGGGCTCTTTCCATACTTTGGATATTGTTGATAGGGCTGCTATAAACACTGGGGTGCATGTGCCCCTTTGAAACAGCACACCTGTATCCCTTGGATAAATACCTAATAATGCAATTGCTGGATCGTAGGGTAGTTCTATTTTTGATTTTTTGAGGACCCTCCATACTGGTTTCCAGAGTGGCTGCACCAGTTTGTATTCCCACCAACAACGCAAAAGAGATCCTCTTTCTCCGCATCCTCGCCAACATCTGTTGTTGCCTGAGTTGTTCATGTTAGCCATTGTGACAAGTGTGAGGTGGTACCTCACTGTGGTTTTGATTTGTATTTCCCTGATGATGAGAGATGTTGAGCATTTTTTCATGTGTCGGCTGACCATCTTGATGTCTTCTTTGGAGAAGTGTCTATTCATGTCTTTTGTCCATTTCTTCACTAGATTATTTGTTTTTTGGGTGTTGAGTTTCCTAAGTTCTTTATAGATTTTGGATACTAACCCTTTATCTGTTATGTCGTTTGCAAATATCTTTTCCCGTTCCATCGGTTGCCTTTTAGTTTTGCTGATTGTTTCCTTCACTGCGCAGAATATTTTTATTTATTTTTATTTATTTTTTAATGTTTATTTATTTTTGAGACAGAGACAGGATGCGATGGGTTAGGAGCAGAGAGAGAGGGAGACACAGAATCCAAATCAGGCTCCAGGCTCCAAGCTGTCAGCACAGAGCCCGACATGGGGCTCGAACTCACGAGCTGTGAGATCATGACCTGAGCCGAAGTCAGACGCTCAACCGACTGAGCCACCCAAGCACCCCAGAAGCTTTTTATTTTGATGAAGTCCCAATAGTTCATTTTTGCTTTTGTGTCCCTTGCCTCTGGAGACATGTTAAGTAAGAAGTTGCTGCGGCCGAGGTAAAAGAGGTTTTTGCCCGCTTTCTACTTGAGGATTTTGATGGCTTCCTGTCTTACGTTTAAGTTTTTCATCCATTTTGAGTTTATTTTTGTGTATGGTGTAAGAAAGTGGTCCAGGTTCATTTTGCTGCATGTCGCTGTCCAGTTTTCCCAGCACCACTTGCTGAAGAGACTGTCTTTATTCCATTGGATATTCTTTCCTGCTTTGTCAAAGATTAGTTGGCCATATGTTCATGGGTCCATTTCTGGGTTTTCTATTCTGTTCCATTGATCTGAGTGTCTGTTCTTGTGCCAGTACCATACTGTCTTGATGATTACAGCTTTGTAATACAGCTTGAAGTCCGGGATTGTTTTTTTTTTTTTTTATTTTTTTTATTTTTTTTATTTTTTTTTTTATTTTTGGACAGAGAGAGACAGAGCATGAATGGGGGAGGGGCAGAGAGAGAGGGAGACACAGAATCGGAAACAGGCTCCAGGCTCCGAGCCATCAGCCCAGAGCCTGACGCGGGGCTCGAACTCACAGACCGCGAGATCGTGACCTGGCTGAAGTCGGACGCTTAACCGACTGCGCCACCCAGGCGCCCCTGAAGTCCGGGATTGTGATGCCTCCAGCTTTGGTTTTCTTTTTCAAGGTTGCATCAGCCATTTGGGGTCTTTTCTGGTTCCATACAAATTTTAAGATTGTTTGTTCTAGCTCTGTGAAGAATGCTGGTGTTATTTTGATAGGTATTGCATTGAATATATAGATTGCTTTGGGCAGTATTGACATAAAAATGCATATTCTTATGGACCCGTTCTATTTCTTCTATGAAGACTTTAATTATATCCTTTCATCTTTTTCCTGTTGTTGTTGTTTTTTCTTTCTTATTAGTTTGTTGGTCTTCTTTTCCTATTTTGGGAGATTAACCTTTCTCTGTTATATATACTACAAGTATTTTCTCCTGGTCATCTGTTCCCTATATCTTGGCTGTATTTAAGATATCTTTTGTTCATTTCTGTGTGGTCCAGTCTGGCAATTTTTCCTTTAATGACTTTTTGGTGTCAAATCTTGCTTGGGACTATCCCAAGATTGTTAGGGGGAAAAACTTTCATATACTTTACCTTATATTTAACAGCTTTGTTTTTTACATGCTGTATTTTTTTTTTTTCACAATTAGCAAGTCAATCCATCTGAAATTAATTTTTGTTTCCGGTTTGACCTGGGGTGTTAACATATCTAATTATCCCACTGTTATTAAATTAAATAACATCTAATTATTCCAACATCATTTATTAAATAATAGCTCAGGAATTTGCTGGGGGTGCCCCCATCTCCTATCTGGGGGGAGCAGCATCCTTTAAATTATAAGACTTAGCAGATTTGATCTTCCATTTCACTCCAGAACATTCCTTTGGTGCCATGTAGCTTTCAGGAGCTGTCTCTGGATCATCCTCTGATATTACAATTACCACCTGCAGCTCAGAGGTACAGTTTACCCAAGGTTACTCTCCATCCTCACTGGAGGCCAGGAGGATATGGGAAGGGACATACCCATTCATATCACGCCACTCTGCCTCTTTAGTGTTCCCAACACCATACAGCACATGTTTCCAAACTTTTTAGCAACAAGTTTGGACATTTTCAGAGGGGAATCCCTACATAGGAGAATCCAATGTTCTCCTTCAAGTTGCCCGAAGGTAGGCAGCTGGTGCCCTAGACCTTCATGACCCCGTGCTTCAGATGCTTCTTCCACAGCTTTCTAACTGGGTTCTGCAGCTCTGGGTTTGTTCATTGTCCCTCTTGCATTCTCTTCTTCAAGTGTTGAAGTGGAGAAACTCTACTTTCCCTTCCTTGGGAAAACCCCACCTCTTCCCCAAGGAGCCTGGATTCTTTTCTTCAGAAAAGGTTCTGAGTCTTAGTTTGGTACTTTCATCCAACCCTGAGTTTCAGCCAATGGTCCCAGAGGCACAGGGTGGGTGGGCACCCAGCTCTTGGCCGATGATGAAGGAAGAACCTCCAGTTCCTATTTTATTCACAATATTCCCACCAGCGAACATGGCGCCAGGGTTGCTGACATGGTTCCTCTACCAGCTGACCTGTAAAAGTAAGCATCTCACTCTAGACAAATTACTTTTGTAATTTGTGCAGCCTAAACCGTATTGAAGCAAAAATATTTCCTTTTAAATTAAATAGAATGAGTGAGCATCAATTATTCTGCTGAAGAACAAAGCAACTGGTTTCTCTCCTGCCTTTCTTGGGGTCTGGGAGAACTACTGGCATCACAGAAGGTCTACACTAGCTCTTAATGACTGCACTCTCTGACACCTGGTGAAAAGCACTTGCCTTAAACTCAAGTCAACAATTGTCCTCCAAATGGGGCGCCTGGGTGTCTCAGTCGGTTGAGCATCCAGCTTCAGCTCAGGTCATGATCTCATGGTCTGTGTGTTCAAGCCCCACATCAGGCTCTGTGCTGACAGCTCAGAGCCTGGAACTCTCTTCGGATTCTGTGTTTCCCTCTCTCTCTGTCCCTCCCCCACTCATGCTCTGTATCTCTCTCTCTCTCTCTCTCTCTCTCTCTCTCAAAATAAATAAACATTAAAAAATTGTCCTCCGATTGGGGATGGGATGGCATGGTCAATTCTTCCACACAATGTATCCCCATAGGTTTGAAATATCACATACATTTTTTCTTCATTTCTAGTATGCATTTGAATCTATTTCTGTTTCTCTGTTCTTCATCCCAGAGGCCAAAAGCCATAACAACTTTAGGTGAAACAGACCAGGCTGGGGATCAGAATAGGCAATGAGGGGGTGGGGGGTGTGCTGGGAATTGGGGCAACTACAGGATTCAGCCCCAGGGCAGCTACCACCCAGCTTCAGCCAAGTGTTGCCATGTGGGAATACAGGCCTGGTGTGGCTAGAACTCTTAGATTTTATTTTGTTTTTTATTTTTTATATTTTTTTTAATGTTTATTTTTGAGAGAGAGAGACAGAGAGACAGAGAGACAGAGTGTGAGCAGGGGAGGGGCACAGAGAGAGGAAGACACAGAATCTGAAGCAGGCTCCGGCCTCCCAGCTCTCAGCACAGAGCTCAACACGGAGCTGGAACTCATGAACCGTGAGCTCATGACCTGAGCCTAGTCAGACGCTTAACCAACTGAGCCACCCAAGTGCCCCTGGAACTCTTAGATTTTAGAAGAGAAGCCCCCAAAATCTGAATTTTTATATGAAAACCTCCTACAGCTTTAATAAACAGATTAATCAGTGCAAACAAAATCTGTGTGTGTGCTGGTTTTCACCCCCTGCTTTATGCCGCACTCTTCTCTCTGCCTGTTCCTGAGCTAATGCAGTCCCATTTGAAATACTGCTTGTGATGGACTGAATCATCGAACCCCCAAATCCACGTGCTGAAGTCTTAACCCCCAGCACCTCAGAATGTGACTATATTTGGAGATAGGGCCTTTGAAGAGGTGATCGAGGTGAGACGAGGTTGAATGGCCCCTAAACTCACAGGACCTTATGGGGAGATTTGGACACAGACACACACACAGAGGAAACCAAGTGAAGACACCTGAGGAGGATGTCTACGAGCCAAAAAGTGAGAGGTCTTAGGAAAACACCAACCCCGCAGACACCTTAATCTCAGACTTCTGGCCTCCAGAACTGTGAGAAAATAAATGTCTGCTGGTCAAGCCACCCTGTCTGTGGTACTTTATAATAGCAGCCTGAGACAACTGATATACTGCCTCTTTTTAAAAAGTATTTATTTTTGAGAGAGAGAGAGAGAGAGAGAGGGAAAGAGGTAGAATGAGCGGGGGAGAGGCAGAGAGAGAGAGGGAGACACAGAATCCGAAGCAGGCTCCAGGCTCTGAGCTGTCAGCCTAACGCTGGGCTTGAACTTGCCAACTGTGAGATCCTGACCTGAGCTGAAGTCAAACGCTTAACCGACTCAGCCACCCAGGCATCCATAGACTGCCTCTTTTTATTTTATTCTTTTTTTCTTTTTTATTTTTTTAAATTTCCATCCAAATTAGTTAGCATATAGTGCAACACTGATTTCAGGAGTAGATTCCTTAAAGCCCCTTATCTATTTAGCCCATCCCTCCTCCCACAACCCTTCCAGTAACCCTCAGTTTGTTCTCCATATTTATGAGTCTCTTATGTTTTGTCCCCCTCCCTGTTTTTATATTATGAGTGAAGTCATATGAGTGAAGTCATATGATTTTTGTCTTTCTCTGACCGACTAATTTCACTTAGCATAATACCCTCCAGTTCCATCCACGTCGTTGCAAATGGCAAGATTGCATTCTTTTTGATTGCCAAGTAATACTCCATTGTATATATATACCACATCTTCTTTATCCATTCATCCAGCGATGGGTATTTCGGCTCTTTCCATACTTTGGCTATTGTCGACAGTGCTGCTATAAACATGGGGGTGCATGTGTCCCTTCGAAACAACGTACCTGTATCCCTTGGATAAATGCCTACTAGTGCAATTGCTGGGTCGTAGGGTGGTTCTACTTTTAGTTTTTTGAGGAACCTCCCTAGTGTTTTCCAGAGTGGCTGAACCATCTTGCATTCCCACATACTGCCTCTTTTTAAAAAGACTACTGACATGGGACACCTGGGTGGCTCAGTTGGTTAAGTGTCCGACTCTTGGTTTTGACCCAGGTCAGGATCTCACCATTTGTGAGTTCAAGCCTCACATTGGGCTCTGTGCTGACACTGCGAGGCCTACTTGGGATTCATTCTCTCTCTCTCTCTCTCTCTCTCTCTCTCTCTCTCTCTCTCTCTCTCAAAATAAATAAATAAACTTAAAAAAGAAAAAAAACCTGCCTACTCACAGCTGTTTATTTGAATACCACAGTCTCCTTGAATAGTTAGAGGTCCTTATTCTCCTTCTCCAGGGAAGAAAAACTAAAGTTCAGGGGCACCTGGGTGGCTCAGTCCATTGAAAGTCAGGCTTCAGCTTAGGTCATGATCTCATGGTTTGTGAGTTCAAGCCCCATGTCTGGCTCTGTGCTGACAGCTCAGAACCTGGAGCCTGCTTCTGATCCTGTGTCTCCCTCTTTCTCTGCCCCTCCCCTGCTCGCACTCTTCCTCTCTCTCTCAAAATAAATAAGTAAACATTAAAAAAAAAAAAAAAAGGAAAACTAAAGTTCAGAGAGGTAAAGAAAGGTCAGTGGCAGAACTGGACTTTGAACCCAGGAATTGGGCACTGAGTTCAATGTTCTTTCCACTAGATGTGAGGGGAGAGAGGAAGGACGAAGTTGTATGAACATTTCTACTGCAGAAATGGGAGATGGAGAGGAGCTCACTATGATCCTGATAACCAGAGGCTGGGTGATGGCCCATAGGAAGGTAGGACCCCTTGCCTGGCCCCACATAATTATCTGCCTGGAGCAAACAGTGTCCTCCAGTCCTTGTGACTCGAGCCTTTGTGGGGGGAGCAGCTCACCATTATCCCAACCGGCGCTGCCTCCTGAGGTCTCTAGAAATTGCCCCAAGGATATGTGCTGGCCTTCTGAGGCTGACATGCTCTTATTTGGAATTCCATTTTGTATCAGAAAGTTATCTTGCGCAAATTTAGGGATGCTTGCTGCTGTGTAATACAGAATTTGTCTGGTCTTTGTCCCCGGGTCCCGAGCTGGAACCCCCAAGCTGTTGGAATTACATGAGGGATAGGAGTGTGGCAGCAGATCCCTAGATAGTTTCAGGATGGGGGGTAGTCATGCCAGAGAGCTTGCCCATATGTTAGATCCTGCCTATGTAACGAAACGCCAATAAAAACCCCAGATGCCAAAACCCAGTTGAGTTTCCTGGTTGTCAAATGCAGGAATATTCTAGAACGGTGACACCTCCTGATTCCAAGAAGAGAGGACATGGAAGCTCCATTGCTCAAGATCCTCCTATTGGTCTCTTCTTTTGTCTGGTCCTCTTTCAGATGCTTTTTAATAAAACTGTAATTTTAAGGATAGAACTTTCCCAAGTTCTGTAAGTCATCCTTGTGAATTATCAAGCCTCATAGGGGTGTGGGAATCCCTGAAACTGCAGCCAGTTGGTCAAAAGCATAGGTGGCTTGGGGACCCCCCCAATTGCAGGTGGCATCTGAAGTGAGGGCAGTCTTGTTGGGGACTGTTCCCTTAACCTGTAAAGGCAACACTAACTCCCGCTAGTTTGTGTCAGAATTGCAGGTGCAATACTGTGGTTGGGTCTAATTTTAGGGAATTACATTGTGCCCAATACCTGTGAGGGTTCCAACCTGGTCTTCAGTTGCTATTGGCTCATACTGAAATGCCCTCATTTCTGCCTGACTGCACACTCCAACCCTATTCGTGACCAAAGGGTCTCACCCTCCCCCCGCCCCCCACCCATCACCGCACACACACAACTCTCTCCTGCCTCTGCAGCCTTCATGGGCTCCTGGAAGCATCTGACTCTTCCTGAACTCAGGGCACGAACTTTGAGGTCATCTCAGGCCCATCTGCCTACATATCTCAGATGTCCTCATATTGGGCAAGAGGGAATCTCTGGGACTTCCCTTCTGGAAGCTGGTACAGGTCTTTTCTGATCTCTGATTCTCAAAATCATTGGCAGAGGAGAAGTACAGGACACAGAGACACACATTAGCCTAGAAGAAGGAGGAAGAAGAGAGGAAGAAGGGAAAGGGAGGAGGGAGAATTAACATTTGAGGGCTTATTCTGTGCCAAGCACTCTTCTGAGACTTTCCTAATATTAATTCATTTGATTCCTGCATCAACACTGAGGTTTATATTATTCTCCTAGTATTTGAGAAAGCAGAGGGGTGAGATTAAAAATAATTAGCCCAAGTCACAGAGCTAGTAAAAATCAGAGTCCGGAATTCCAAAGCTGGGAGCCACAGTGATTGTGAATGCTTGTCGTGAGCACACTGTGAAGTTGTGTCTTTCCACAGGCCCATTTCACTCAGCCATAAAGCAGGGTTAGTGTCACTATAAAGCAGATTCGGGATTCCAAACACAATGACATTTCACATGTTTAACGTGGCTTCCTAGAAGTCACACAGAGCAGGGCACCTCCTACAAGTCACACAACAAACAAGATCGAACAGGGGTAGGAAGCGAACGAACCAAAAGTGAAGGCAGTCTGATCCCCAGCTGGGATAAGGCCTCAGTCCGCTCCTGGTCAGCTCCTGGCACTAGTAAGTGCTTATGCTGTTCAAGCAGTGAAGGGTCTCTGTTCTGTTGGGGATCCACTGGCCAAAGCCTTCAGTGGCAGCTGCCTTTTTGAAGTGGTCAGACACAGAGGAGTCAGTGTCCAGATTCTGATAGTTTGCTTCAAACATCCTCCCTTTCTAAAGGGATTTCATCTGTCTCGGGCCTTTGCAGACCTCCTCTGTTCCTGCTGGTTGTCAGTTCTGAGCGTGGCATCCCCCTGGTGCTGGTCTTTGCTGTGATGCTCTTAGCTGCTTGCATCATTGCTTGACACAGGCCACTGTTTGACATGAGTGACTCCATCTTGCTCTCTGCAATGCTCTCGACTGACTTCCTTTTGCTAAATCTCCTCGTCATTGTCTCCCCATCTGCCACCTAAGGTACATCTTAGGCTCTTCAGAGCAGGAAATTCCGGCTGGCGGTCAGTAAGCAAATACGTTTTTCGTAAATATTTCATATGTCTGACCTTGAAATTTCGCAAACAAATAAATGACGATTTTCTTCTCTGCTGTGTGGGTCTTTCCCTAAAAAGAATGAGATAAAACACGCCAGCCACTGCTTCCTTGATGGGAGAGGGCTCCTCGATGAAAAGGGAGTGACCAGGAGTGCTGCTGTTCTCCGACACATGAATGCAGCTCCCTATCCTGACACAAAAGAACTTATTGAAACAAGAGGCAGCCAGATATAGTGAAAAGAGCAAGGGTGGTATTAAGATGCTCACGATGTTTCATTAAGAAACAACAAGTCACAAAACCATTTCAACAATTCATCTGTCTCTCTCTCTCTCTCTCTCTCTCTCTCACAAACACACACAATTGGAAAGATGCATACCAAAATTAATAACCGTGGTGAATTACGTGTGACTTTCATTCTTTATACTTTTTCTGTATGTTGTCTTAACTTTTTAAATCAATTTCTTGATAATTATAAACATAATTATAATATAATACATATAATATAATACAACTCCAGAAATTAATTTCTTTATAATTTCTTTACAATTATGTTACTTACTAGCTATGAGACTTTGAGCTAATTATATATAACCGCTTGAGTAAGCCTCAGTTCTCCACAATTAAATAAGAATAAAACCTACCCGGGGTGCCGGGGTGGTTCGGTTGGTTAGGTGTCCAACTCTTGAGTCCAGCTCAGGTCATGATCCCACAGTTCGCGAGTTCAACCCTGGCATCATGCTCCTCGCTGATGATGCAGAGCCTGCTTGGGATTCTCTCTCTCTCTCACTCTCTCTCTCTCTGCCCTTCCCTTGCTCACACTCTCTCTCTCTCAAAAAAATTTTTTTTCTAAAATTCTTTAATAAAAAGAATAAAACATACCTAATTTACAGGGCTGTTGTAAGAATGCAAGATAATATAAGTCAAGTTCATCACTCAATTATCATTATTATAATATAGCAGAGTGTCCTGTTTAATCTCTAACCAAAGCTTCGTTTACTTCTTTTAACAAATGGAGAGAAAGTATTGATTCAGGAGGCCTGGGATAGGGCTTGAATTCTCCATTTCTAACAAGCTCCTGGCCCACAGACCACATTTTGAGTAGCAGGTCGAGAGGGATGAAGACATTGAGGAAGAAGAATGTGTAGCTGATCACTACAGGTATTTTTGTACTGGGAGCATTTGGAAATTCTGGAAACAGGCAGGATGTTGAAAGTCCAGGCTTTCATTTCAAGAAGAACCACTCATAGGGGAGAGAAACTAGAAAAAAAATGTTGGCAGAACTCATGGGAGATTTCCAGCACACAGCATTACTCTCTCAGGACATTTGTCAAAGCCTAGGGCTGCAAAGTGAGAGACTGAAAATCTAAGAAGGAAAGCCTCCAGAAAGCCAAGTGTTGCTTTCAGGAGTCTTGCAATATATAGTAGAATTAAAATGTAACTTTAAATAAGGGGTTCTGCTCACGCAATTCCAACGTGTCTGTTGGGGTGGAGAGGCCACACTACCAAGTGATGCTTGGACACCAGCTGGGTGTCCTACAATTCAACTCAGTTCTGACACTGTTCACATCCACATCAGATTCCACAGGTTATGTGCCCAGTCCCACAAGAGTGCCCCCCACCCCTACAGATGCCAATTGCAAGCCCAGGTTGTTACCTGTGCTTCTGACCACCCAGCTACAGATTGGAGGTTCCCATGACTGGTCTTCAGATGCCAGTCACAACAAGTGCAGGCTGTTATCTGTACTTCTGACCAATTAGCTATAATGCAGACGGTCCTAGGTTTTGGGCTTTAATTTGCTAGAGCAGTTCACAAAACTCAGGAAACCCAATTACTCACTGAATTATTAGTTTATTAAAAATAATTTTAAAAAGGGGCGCCTGGGTGGCTGTCGGTTGAGCGTCCGACTTCGGCTCAGGTCATGATCTCACAGTTTGTGGGTTCAAGCCCTGCATCGGGCTCTGTGCTGACAGCTCAGAGCCTAGAGCCCGCTTCGGATTCTGTGTCTCCCCCTCTCTTTGCCCCTCCCCGCTCATGCTCTGTCTCTCTCTGTCTCAAAAATAAATAGAAACATTAAAAAAAAATTTTTTTTAAGAAAGAAAAAAGAAAAAAAAACAATTACAATAATATACCGTAATAAAAAAAGAAAAAATAATAATTTAAAAGAAGATAAATCAACAGCCAGATGAAGAGAAACATAGGGCAATACCCAGAACAAAAGCACTTCTGTCCCCAGAAGTTTGGAGTTTGGGCCCAGCACTGTGACATGTGGAAGTGTTCTGGCTCCCCAAACTGGAAGCTTTCCAAACCCTATCCTTTGGGTTTTTTATCGGAGGCTTCATTACAGAGGCATGTTGATTAGATCATTAGCTGTTGGTGATTGATCCAACCTCCAGTCCCTTTCCCCTCCCTGGAAATCAGGGGGAGGGACTGAAAGTTCCATCCCTCTGCTCACTGTTGGTTCCCCTGGCAACCAGCCCACATTCTTAGGTGCTTTCCAAAAGTCACCTTATAGGGGCACCTGGGTGGCTCAGTCAGTTAAGCATCTGACTTTGGCTCAGGTCATGATCTCACTGTTCACGAGTTTGAGCCCTGCATGGGGCTCTGTGCTGACAGCTTAGAGCCTGGAGCCTGCTTCAGATTCTGTGTCTCTCTCCCTCTCTGCTCCTCCCCCATTCATTCTGTCTCTTTCAGGAAATTCCAAGGGTCTTGAAAGCTGTGAGCCACAAACCACGGATGAAGATCAAATTTATATGAGAAATATATTTTGGCCATCTGCATGACTGGCTATACGTAATCTTCTAAATCACAACAATAATGCAAAAAGAAGGAAGGAGTGAATGGAGCTAACGTGTTCTAATTATGCATTAAAACCAATAATTTGTATTAGACTTCTGCTATGGCTGCATAACAAACTGTCCAAAGAATTAGCAACTTAAAACAACCTTCACTGCATTATGCGTACAGATTCTGTGAGCCAGGAATCTGGAGCAGGCACAGTGGGAATGACTTGTTTCTGTTCATCTATGATGTCCGAAACCTCAGTCTGAAAGATTCAAAGGCCGAGGGACTGGAAGAATCTGGAAGTGCCTGATGGCTCAGAGACAAGCGCTGTTGTCCAGAGCGTCCTCACATGGCTTTTCTGTGTGGCTTGGCTTCTGCAAAGTACAGCAGCTTCGAGGGAGTAGGATTTACTACATGACAGCTCAGCGCTGCAAGCATGAATGTTCCAAAGAAGAAGGCAGAAGCTGCGTCATCTTTTATTACCCAGCTTCAAAAGGGACACAGCATCCCTTCTGCCATACTCTTCAGCCAGAGCAGTAACATGCTCTCCTAGATCCAAGAGGCGGGAAATCAGACCCTGATTCCTAACAGAAGAATGGTGAGACCAGTTGTAGATTACACGTGTTTTCAGAGATATTGTTGCAGTAGCTTTGGAAAAAACAGCCTCCCACACTAGCCATCTGTTTGGGGTGATGAAATATTTGGAGTAGGCAGTGATAATGGTTGTGTAACAATGCGCGTGTAATTAATGCTACTGGGTTGTACATTTAAAATGACTAAAATGGCAAATTTTATGTTACATATATTTTACCACCATAAAAAATTAGAGAGGGAGGAAGAGAAGGAGAGAAAGAAGGAAAGGAAAAAGAGACAGATAGCAGGAGACCCAGACCAGCCCAGGGCTGAAATAGGTAGGAGTTAGGTGGGAAATTAGGCATGGCATTCCAGAGAGGAAAGCTGGATTCTGTGTCCATGCCCCTAACTGTGCATATAATTTGTACCCTGCCCCCTCCAAGATTCCTCAATCTAGAAGCTTGTTAGAGGGTTTGTAGAGAGTTTGAAGGATAGTAGAAGGTTTGGCTGGACCCATGACAAAGTGTACTCACTAGAGTAAATGAGAGGTTAAGAATAAAACCAAAGGGGACGACTGGGTGGCTCAGTCAGTTAAGTGTCTGACTCTTGATTTTGGCTCAGGTCATGATCTCACAGTTCATGAGTTCAAGACTCGCATCAAGCTCAGCACTGACAGTATGGAGCCTGCTTGGGATTCTCTTTCCCTCTCTCTTGCCTCTTCTCTCTTTCTCTCTCTCAGTAAACAAAGTTAAAAAAAAAAGAAGAAGAAGAAGAAGAAGAAAACCAAAGGACCAACTTCCATTTTCAAACCCACAAACCCACAATTTCAACAAAAGGCTTATGGGACCAACCTTGGAAGACTAACTTACAATTCTAACAACATTACTGAGTTTC
Organism: Neofelis nebulosa; assembly: GCF_028018385.1. NCBI lineage: Eukaryota > Metazoa > Chordata > Mammalia > Carnivora > Felidae > Neofelis > Neofelis nebulosa. Next base: position 18,994,813 of record NC_080783.1, read on the forward strand.
TCGGAACCAAGCTTCAGAGAATAGTGCCATTTTGCTGGGGAGCGAATGTCTTGGGTGGCAGAATCACCAGCATAGTCCCTGGAGAGGTGCGATGCCTGAATGATATTGTGTGGATGGATAATTGTATAACAAGGATGTGTAAGGGTTAAATTGTAGTGTAGGGCTAACGCTCAGCTTGAAAAATAACAACTTTGTTCTGACACTGAAGATCAAAAGATAACAGCCTTGCTTTTACTCTTGTAAATCATACTTCATACTCTTGTGAATCAGGCTTTACCAATGAAGGAAACAAAAGCTCAAAAAAAGAGCATCAGAGACAAGGTCAAGGAGACCCACTGGTTGCAACTTAGCTGCAGAAAGTCTAAAATAATCACCTCATTTGATAACTGTTTCTGACTCATCTGGCAACTGTTTCTAACTCATCTGGGAACTGTTTCTCTGTTCTGTTCCCAGGTAATGATAAAACGATGTGATCGGCTTTAAAAACTCTGTACCCTGGCTGTTCGGAGCCACACTCTTATCAAGAGTGTTGGTCCGGATCGGTCGGCCTTGCCTCTCATTGTAATAAACTTTGTTGTGACTGTCACTGTTGCCTGTAGCATTCTGTTTCAGGAGTCGTGTGGATGCAACAAATGCAGTAATGCTACCAAACAACAGGTACATTGTCTGTTCAAAATGAGGGGCTAAACAGTTTCCAGTATTGCTAGCACGTGCTCTTTTTTTTTTTTTTTTTGAGATTTGATGTCTGATCTTATTTATTTGTTACTCTTAGAAAACCTCATTTTTTTTTTAATGTTTATTTATTTTTGAGAGAGAGAGGGAGACAGCGCATGAGCAAGGCAGGATGGGGAGGGGGAGGCAGGCAGAAAGAGAAGGAGACACAGAATCCAAAGCAGGCTTCAGGCTCTGAGCTGTCAGTACAGAGCCTGACATGGGACTTGAACTCGTGAACTGCGAGATCATGACCTGAGCCAAAGTCGGACACCCAACCAACTACACCACCCAGGCATCCCAGAAAATCTCTTTTTTTTAATTTTGTTTTTTGTATTTTGAGAGAGAGAGAGAGCTGGGGAGAGGGGGAGAGGGAGAGAAAGAATCCCAAGCAGACTCCACACTCAGCATGGAGCCCAAGTGGGCCTAGATGCCATGACTCTGGGATCATGACGTGAGCCGAAATCAAGAGTCAGATGCTCAACCGACTGAGCCACCAAGGCACCCAGAAAATCTCATTGTTGCCTGGACTCAGAGGTAGAAGCTCTCAGAAAGGGCAGCCTCTGTCTCTTGGCAACCTGTTCCTGGCACTTTCCTTTGACCTCCTTCATTCTCTTGGCCAAAAGTTTAGTGTCTTCTTGCAGCCTCTTCCTTATTTTTCTTAGAACTCTGTGTCTTCTGAGCAATACGCCGACATTTGCCTTGGAGGTTACGTGGAGTAACAAGACGCTGAATCTTGGGCGCCTTGGTTCTAGGTTTCTTACCTTCTTTGTTTAAGAGCCCCATCACAACACACTGGCGGACATCATCTTCTTTAAAGAGACTGAGAAGTTTGCGGATTCTCCTAGCTCTTTTGAGCCCCAGGCAACAAGGCACAGGAGCATCCGTGAGTCCAGGAATATCCTTCTCCCCATTTTTCACGATGACCAAGTTGAGAACACTGAGGTTGGCATCCACAGCGTAGCCCTGAACAGATCTGCACTTTCTTTCTCCAGTCCTCCTAGGTCTGTAGCAGGAATGTCCCTTACTCAGCAGCAGGCGGACGCGGCCATGGGTCAAGACACCATGCTTCATGGGGAAGTCTTGTTTGTCATTGCCACCACAGCTGCGGACTACATAACACTTCCATTCCTCACCCGGAGCATCAGCATCGACTTCTGTGGCCGTACACTTCTCGTAAGAGGTATAAAGTTTCCGGTCATCATCCACGTCAATGAGTCTCTGGCAGCTAGCAGCTTGGAAGGACGTGTTCAGTTTCATCCTAAAGCTGCTTACCACCTCCAAGGCACTATGAAAAAGAGTTTTGTCATCACATGTTCTAAGCACTGATGGGGACATTAGATTTTATAGTTTTACCCAGAGAGTTGGATTCACCTGCTGCTAAATGGGACACGAGCAAGACAGAGGAGAAAATATAGAAATGGAATGTGTAGGGGCCCAGGGCAGGCTGCCCCAAGACGGGCCACTTTGGCATGAAGATGATTTCAAGCTGAGGGCAATTAAAGCCCTGTGGGCTCAATAAAAGTTTTGCCCCTCCCTTAACTACTTAGAAGAATTTAAATTGGGGATCTCTCCCAAAACAATGGTTATTACCAGATAAATTCTATCTGAGTGACCCATCTGTATGGCAGGGAAAACAGCTACCAAACACCTGCTCTTGTTATCACCCTGTGATGTGCATTCCTTCCCTCTGAAGTCCCAGATCCCTGTCCGCTTCTCCTTAGTTCAGGATGACATATATCCCTCATTTTGCCTGACGTCAGAATTTCCATGTCTGTTTGGATTGCTTGTACATATACTCTTAAATTTTATTTTCTCTGTTAATTTGTCTCATGTCAATTTTTTTTCTTTTTTTAAAATGTTTATTTATTTTTGAGAGACAGCGAGAGACAGAGAGACAGAGCATGAGCAGGGGAGGGGCAGAGAAAGAGAGAGGGAAACACAGAATCGGAAGCAGGCTCCAGGCTCTGAGCTGTCAGCACAGAGCCCGACACAGGGCTTAAACTCACGAACCGTGAGATCATGACCTGAGCCAAAGTTGGATGCTTAACTGACTGAGCCACCCCGGCGCTCCTCAATTTTTTCTTAGTCCAGCTAGAAGGACCTTGAAGGGGACAGGATATTCTGACCCCTCGATACATTTATTGATACACCTCATTTTACTTCTGTGATGTTCTCACCCATGTCTTCCCTTTGCACTTAGTTTAACTGGGGAGTCGGATGCTGAAATCTGGACAAAGTAAAAATCTCTATTCAACTTTACAAAATATTTATTGAGGGGCCAGATGGAAAGACAACCGTCTCCAAAGATGGGAAATAAATTATTTCAACCATGTGGATTTTAAATTCTGTTAGGCCTGAGTGGCTCAGTCGGTTAAGCGTCCGACTTTCGCTCAGGTCATGATCTTACGGTTTATGGGTTCAAGCCCTGCATCAGACTCTGTGCTGAAAGCTCAGGGCCTGGAGCCTGTTTAGGATTCTGTGTTTTTCTCTCTGTCCCTCCTCCGCTCACACTCTCTGTCTCTCTCAAAATAAAGAAATAAACATTAAAAAAATATTTTTTAAAGATTTAAATTCTGTTAGGTGGGATTAGAACAGACTTTATTTAGTCTGGGACTAATTTTTCCCCATTATTGAGGCTATATACCTCTGAATGTTCAATCTGATGTCCCGTGAATTATTGGGGGAACCAATCTATTTGGGGGGGGCATAATCTATTCCTGTCCCTATATGAGTTCTGAGGACTGTTCCCTTAGGTGGGTTTCCCCTCAGGTGTGGGTGGTGTTTTCTTAAGCATGCGCTGGTCAGAATTCAGCTGAAGACAGAAAAGTTTCCTCTGTAGATCTCCTGAACACTTTCCCTGTCCCTTCTCTGGGTGTAGCTCTCTTCTTTGAGAATCTGCCTATGAATTCCTGGTCTCCCCAACTCCTAGTTCCCCTTCTTCAACTCAGGGGCTCTAAGAAGCTCCCCCTGGCCTCCAACTCCCTGAGCTTTGGCCTAGAAACTCTCTCCAGGCAGTAAGCTGGGGCAACCACAAGGTCACATGCTTTGTTTCCCATCTCTCAGGTTTGCTGCCTGTTGTCCAGGGTCCGAAACTCATTGTTTCATATTTTGTCCAATTTTTTTAGCTGTTTCCTGGGAGAAGTATAAATCCAATCCCTTTTACTTCATCTTGTCTCGAAACAATCATGTAGATTTTAAATTAGAAAATGTTATTGCTGTCTCTCTTAAAAACTGTTCATGACTCCAAACATATGTTTTCTTTCATACTGAGGAGTTGGTTTACCATCTGCAATATTAGGGGAGGGTTTTTGTCAAGAAAGGTGACAGATGGCAGTGGGGGAGGCGCCTGGGTGGCTCAGTCAGTTAAGTGTCTGACTCTTGGTTTCAGCTCAGGTCATGATCTCATGGTTCAGGAGTTCAAGTCCCACATCAGGCTCTGTGCTGATGGCTGGGGATTCTCTCTCTGCCCCTGCCCTGTTCATGCTCTCTCAGATTAAATAAATAAACTTAAAAAAAAAAAAGATAGGTGACAGGTGAGAGTTGGCAAAACTCTTTAATGACACTACAAGTGTCTCTGTAGAATTAATTAGCTGCCGGTTGTTCGCTATGATGGATATAGCACTGGTCTTGAATTTGACTTCTCATAGAAATAAAATACAATGTAATTTGCAGTTTGAACTTCTCGATTCCATTTTATGAGGTCTTTTTTTTTTTTTTTTTTTTTTTTTTTTTTACAGCTGCATCTCTGAGGTATACAGTGAGGTAACGTTTAGGGTATGTAATCACTAGGAGATCTGTGAGTGTAAATGCAGGTCATTTTATTCTAGAGTCAACACAGGCCACTTAATTTAGAGTAGTATGAGTAAAGTAAATCTTGAGACAAAAGAAAAGAAAAGGTAAAGAAGAAAACCAAACCTCCATTTCCAAACCCACAGTTTGGGAATGTGCCATAGATATTAGAATAATGGTGCTGGAAACTCCTTTTGACAACTGGCAGAAGTTTTTATATGGCCATATACTGTCTATTTCATCATTTTCAGTAGATGAAAATGTATAAGAAACACTATATGGGGCAAAAACACACTAAACATCATTTATAAATCATTTAATTATTACTTTTTGAACAGTTAGGGCACCTTTGATCGTATGATTAATTCACTGTCACATTTGTCAATCTTCTAACATTTTTTGACTCTTTTTTGGCTTCACAGGCCATCCTTCCTTCAGCCTAGATCTTCCCATTGATTTCTGAGGTTGGTAACTGCTACAAAGTACTAGGAAACTGGGTGGTACATACATTCACTAATTCATTCAATAACCTTGGCCAAGTCATCTAAACTCTCTGAACCTCATTCTTCTTATCTAAAAAAGAGATAATATCAATATTGAAAGAAGTTTTTAATGTGTGTGTGTGTATGTGTGTGTACGCACATGTGTGTCTACACCAAGAACAATGCCTGAATCATAAGGGAAACTCACTAATTTGTTTGGCTTAAGCATCCATTATAAGGAGAGAAGTACACAAATTAACAAAATGTCTAGAATACCTCCTCCAGGAACTATGATTTACTTCCCTTCTGAAATACATCATGATGAGATTTTCAATGTCAAAGACTTCATCTTTTAATATCACAACCCATAAGAAGGGCAATTTGTCTAGGCTAGAGAGGGAATGCAAAAAAAAAATTCTTTCATCTCTAGGGATTTGAGACTTTTCCTGTCTGACAGAGGCAACAGAATCAGTGATATTTGTATCAGCTATAGTCTCAGATATGATTGCTGAGATGTCTGTACTTACCAAGCCCATGGATCCTGGTTTTGAATTAGTTTCCCAACAAGAGAGATGTCTAAAATTTGTATTCTTCTGCCAAAGAACATTCAGATTTGGGATGTCTGGTTTCAATTGGACTATCTTTCAAATTTTAAATATATCATGCACTCAAGGACTATCATAATTATTCTAGAGAGCTGCATACCGAGACTGATCCTGTCATTGTCACAGCATTATCAGTAGCTGATCTGAGCCAGGAACTCCACTCCCAGGTATATACTTCTGATGCATTGAATTGTGTGCCCCCAGATTAATATATTGAAGTCCTGACCCTCAGTGCCTCATACTGTGATCTTATTTGGGGATAGGGTCATTGAAGGATGTAACTCGTTGAGGTTATACTAGAATAGGGTGAGCCCCTATTTCAATCTGGTGTCCTTATGGAAAGGAAAAATTTAGACACAGATATGCACACAGGGATAATGCCATGTGGACATGAGGGCAGAGATTGGGGTGATATGTCTACAAGCCAAGGAATGCCAAAGATTGTCAGCAAACCACCAGAAGCTAGGAGAGAGGCATGGAACACATTTTCCCTCACATCCTCAGAAAGAACAAACTCTACAGACAGCTTGATCTCAGGCTTCAATCCTCCAGAACCATGAGACAATGTATTTCTATTGTTCTAGCAACCCAAGTTGTGGTGCTTTGTCACAGCAGCCCTAGCAAACTAATACGATATCCAAAAGAATTGAAAACAGGCAAACAAATACATATACACACATGTTCACAATCGCACTATTCACAATAGCCCAGAAATAGAAACCATCCAATGCCCATCAACGGATGAATGGATAAATAAATTGTGGTATATATTGCTGGAGGACTGATTAAAAAAAAGACAGGACCACTCACTGACCTGTGAGCTGGACCCAGGCCCTTGAAAGCTCTTCCCTCCCTCCCCAGTCCCTTGCCTTCCTGCTCCCAGAGACTGTTCCAAGGACAGAACCTTGAGATGGTGATGTGATGCTGAAAACACCTGCCTGGTATATGTGGCTGAGCCCAGTTAGGGCCTCTTTATAAGCTTTTAAGATTTGGCGGGGCAGGTGTGGGGATCCATTCATCTTGCAGCCAACCAAGATAAGCCTTGTATTTAAGTTCCCTTTGCTATTATTAAAATTGCCACCTACCAACACAGAGCGGCCTGCCTCTTTCCTCAGTCTGTCCCTGCCCACTGCCTATGGGGAGTGGTTTCAGACTACACCAGGAACTCCCGAGAGGGTTGTGACCCTACATATACATGCACTGGAATATTATTAAGCCATAAAAAGGAATGATATATTGATACATGCTACAAAGTGGATGAACCTTGAACATATACAAAGTGAAAGCAGACACAAAAGGTCACAAATTGTATGATTCCATTTATATTAAATATCCACAATAGATAAACTATAAAACTAGCAAGCAGAAAGTGGGGGTTGGAGGTAGGGGTGCTGGGGTTTCCTCTTAGTTTGAGGAAAATGTTTTGGAACTAGATAGTGGTGGTCGTTACACAACATTGTGAATATATTAAATGCTACTGAATTGTTCATTTTAAAATGCTTAATTTTATGTCATTTCAGTGTCACCTCAATTTCTTAAAAGTGCTGTCTTAAAATTAACGCACAGGGTAGGGGCACCTGGGTGGCTCAGTCAGTTAAGCAACTGACTTGGGCTCAGGTCATGATCTCGCGGTTTGTGGGTTCCAGCCCCCACATCAGGCTCTGCACTGACAGTGTGGCGCCTGCTTGGGATTTTCTCTCTCTCTCTCTGCTGCTCCCAGACTCGTGCTTTCTCTTTCTCTGAAAATAAGTAAACTAAAAAAAATTAACGCACAGGTCTTAAGTGCACAACTTGACATTACCTATGTAAACAACACCCCCCTCAAGAATAGAGCATTACTATCACTCCAGAAAGTTCCCTAGTGCCCCTTACTACACCATTGACTCCCAGAAGGAAACATTGTTCAGATTTTTTTTTTCCAAAAAAAATTTTTTTTTAAGTAGGCTCCATGCTGGGCATGAAGCCCAATGTGGGGGTCAAACTCACAATCCTGAGATCAAGACCTGAGCTGAGATCAAAGTCAGATGCTTAACTGACTGAGCCACCCAGGCACCCCAACATTGTTCAGATTTTAATCCCCAGAGGTTATTTTCCTCTGTTGTTGAACTCCACCAAAGTAGAGTTATACATCATGTCCTCTTGCATCGCCTTCTTTTACTCAACATAATTTGTTTGAGATTCATCCATGTTGTTGAATAGATTAGTAGTTTTGTTTCTTTTGATTGCTGAGTAGTAGTATTTCAGACCATTTTATCTGATCTTCTATGGAGTTGGGTTGTTTCCAACTCTGTTATTATGAATGAGGCTGCAATAAACATTTTTGGTGGGCAGGGTGCCTGGGTGGCTCAGTCAGTTAAGCATCCGTCTTTGGCTCAGGTCTTGAGCTCACGGTTCATGAGTTCCAGTCCCACGTCGGGCTCTGGCAGCTCTGAGCCTGGAGACTGCTTCAGATTCTGTGTCTCCCTCTCTGCCTCTCCCCTGCTCATGCTCTGTCTCTCAAAAATAAATAAAATATTCTAAAAAGTTAAAAACAAAAACCATTTTTGTTGGGCATCTTATTTTATTGGGAGGAGGGCTATCTAGGGGTGGGATTGCAGACTCATAAATAGATAAATGTTAACTCACAAGTAACTCCTGGTGTTCCAACATGGTCGCGCCATTTTACACTCCGTATGTGAAAGCCCCAGTTGTAGCACCTCTCCAACATTTGTTCTTGATTGCCTTTTAATTTTTTTAACATTTATTTATTATTTTTTTTTTTTTTAATTTTTTTTTTTTTATTTTTTGGGACAGAGAGAGACAGAGCATGAACGGGGGAGGGGCAGAGAGAGAGGGAGACACAGAATCGGAAACAGGCTCCAGGCTCTGAGCCATCAGCCCAGAGCCTGACGCGGGGCTCGAACTCACGGACCGCGAGATCGTGACCTGGCTGAAGTCGGACGCTTAACCGACTGCGCCACCCAGGCGCCCCAACATTTATTTTTGAAAGACAGAGAGAGAACACTAGTGGAGGAGGGGCAGAGAGAGAGGGAGACACAGAACCGGAAGCAGGCTCCAGACTCTGAGTTGTCAGCACAGAGCCTGAGGCGGGGCTTGAACCCATGAACCATGAGATCATGACCTAAGCCAAAGTCAGAACCTTAACGGACTAAGCCACCCAGGTGCCCCTTGATTGCCTTTTAAATTTTAATTATTCTAGTTTTATCTCATTGTCCCTTTAATTTGCATATGCATCAGGAAATGGTATCTTTGCCTTGTTCTTTTTAAAAAGTTAGCTTTATTTACTTACATACTACACAGCTCACCCATCTGAAGTGTAGAATTTGACTACTTTCAACAAATGTACAGTCATGTAACCACTACCACAATCAAGATACAGAATATTTCCAACGTGCCCCTAAACAGTCAATCCCCTCCCTCATCTACAGCCTCTGGCAACCACTGATATGCTGTTACTGCAATTTGCCTTTTCTAGAATGTTTTCTAGAATGTTATGTAAGTGGAATCACAAAGTATGTAGTCCTTTGTTTTTGGCTTGAGTACAAGGCTCTCGTGATTCATCCACATTGGTGCATGTATCAGTTTATCCTTAAGTCGTATTGAGTAGATACATCACAGTTTGTTCTTTCAGTAGTTGTTGGATATTTGGGTTGTTTCCAAGTGTTTGCTATTACGAATAAAGCTGCTATGAACATTTGCATGCAGGAGTGAATTGCTGGGTGGTATGTTAGGGGTACGTTTCATTTTACAAGAAACTACCTAGCTGGTTTCTAATGGACCATTCTGCACTCCCACCAGCAATGCATGTTCCACCTGCTGCGCATCCTCACTGACACGTGGGATTTGCAAGCTTTTTCCTTTGAGCCATCCTGCTTTGAAAGTGGGCATCCTTGTAGTTGTCTCTTATTTTGGTTTTCTTTTGTTTTGCCCCCTCCCCCCCGCCCCAACCCCTTAGACCCCAGTGAGGGAACTGCTCTGCTATGCAGCAACCCAGACCCAGAAGCGAGTGCTCTACAAACAGCTTAACACCAGGTTCTCCATAAATGTGCCTTGCGTGCTAGGACTCGGCTCCCTTTCCAGACGCATCCGTGTCTCAGGAGGAGCGGCTCTCGCTCAGGATGCAGCCCGGTGTGCCCCTGTAGCAGGCACCTGGGAGAATGGGTGAATGGAGGCCCAGCCACACTGCCCTATCATTCGGCCTTGACAGAATTCTGACTTAGAGATTCAGTCATAATCTACAGATGGTAGCTTCGCCCTCATTCAAGCATATACACAAATCTGAATCTGCATCATTCTAGTTTTAAATGTACTTCCCTGACAACTAATGTTAGGGGGTCCAATCTTTCCAAGCTAATTATCTTGATTAAATAATCAGGTTTGGTATCCCACGGATAGAATCAAAGTATATTTTAATCAGTTTTGTAATAGACACACACTATTGTAATAGTATTGTAAAATATTGAAATAGTAACATGCTAGATTACTATTACTTTATGGAAGGAATTTTTTTGGTGGTGTTATTTTAGAATCCATTTTATTACTTTTTAATGTTTATATTTGAGAGAGAGAGTGCAAGCAGGGAAGGGACAGAGATCCAGGCTCTCCACTGAGAGCAGCAAGCCTGATGTGGGGCCCGAACTCATGAATAGCGAGATCATGACCTGAGCCAAAGTCAGACACTCAACTGAGCTACCCAGGTGCCCCTAGAATCCATTTGAAATCTGCACTATATATGTTATCACTTTGCCAAGTGTTTTACATACATTTTCCCCTCATTTAAACCTCGTAACTACTATATGAGGTATGCTTTGGTCTCCTCACTTCACTGACTGAAACTTGTATCTTTTCAAAATTAGTCCCTAGCATTGTGTCCTAGTCCATTACAATAAAGGCACAAATGGGCTTTAGAAAATAACTACTGATCCTTCTTGTATTCTTTCATTTACGTGAGAAATCTGTCAAGAGCAATGTAAGACCGCTTGCAGCCTTCATTGTTCCAAAACTGATGAAAGGTCATGTCAAAAGAGCATCTATCGGGGTGCTTGGGTGGCTCAGACGGTTGAGCGTCTGGCTTCAGCTCAGGTCATGATCTCAGTTTGTGGGTTCAAGCCCCCCATCGGGCTCTGTGCTGACAGCTTAGAGCCTGGAGCCTGCTTCGAATTCTGTGTCTCCCTCTCTCTCTGCTCCTCCCCCACTCATGCTCTCTCTCTCCTTCAAAAGTAAATAAGAACATTAAAAAAAATTTTTAAAAAGAGCATCTGTTGATCCCTGGACATTAATGAAGGTGCAAACTCTGTGGTGGAGAGGGTTGTCTAAAAGGCCAAGGCTTGAGAGGCTGGATCAGAATCACAAGTGGCATGAAATGGGGTCCTTCAGCTATATATCTCTGAAACTGCCAATGTTTCTAAGTCTCAAAACAGTTGGGGGATTCACCCAGTAAGTACACAGCTAAAACTTAAAACTCTTAAAGGACAATTCTAAAGAAAACAAGGAGGGGAGGTCCCCCAGTTGTCTGTGGTGCCCACCTTTGTTGTACAACTAATTCAGCTGAGAGGGGCATGGCAATACCATGTGCCGGATTATCCCCTGCCTCCACTGGCCCAGTGGTTGGATGGCCCCAGAGGGCAACTGAGTGTGTTGTTAGGCTATCATGACAGGGACAATCACCATCAACAAGTAAATAGCATAAAACCAGAAGAATGCACCTGTAACAACAGTCTCTTGGCACAGCTGTTGGGTTGGTGCACCTGCTCTTTGGCTCCAGTTCAAGGTCTCCTACTCTCTGTACCCTGCTCCTCCCCCTTTCCATCCACCAGGTCCCCATTGCTCCCTTGCTCTTTTTAAAAATAGGCTTCATGCCCAGGGCAAAGCCCAACGTGGGGCTTTGAACTCATGATGCTGAGATCAAGACCTGAGCTGAGATCAAGAGATGGACGCTTAACCAACTGAGCCACCCAGGCACCCTTTGCTGTCCCTTTTTAATTAGTTTCTCTTGGGATAGGACTGAATACTTCACATATTTGTAATGCTTAATGTAGGTATTATTTTCATATTATTTATTTTCTAATGTTTATTTTTGAGAGACAGAACGTGAGTGGGGAGGGGCAGAGAGAGGGAGACAGAATCTGAAGTGGGCTGAAGTGAAGCATCTGGCTTCGGCTCAGGTCATGATCTCATGGTTTGTGGGTTCGAGCCCCGCACTGGGCTCTGTGCTGACAGATCAGAACCTGAAGCCTGCTTAGGATTGTCTCCCTCTCTGCCCCTCCCCCACTTGTGCTCCCTCTCTCAAAAATAAATGTAAAAAAAATAAACATTAAAAAAATTATTAAAAAAACCCTGACTTTAAAAAGTTAGATGACATGCCCAAGGTCACACAGCAGAACTGAAATTAGAACCCAACGTCAGGGGTGCCTGGATAGCTCAGTTAGTTAAGTGTCCAACTCAATTTCAGCTCAGGTCATGATCTCACAGTTCATGAGTTTGAGCCCTGCAATGGGCTCCGTGCTGACAGTGCATAGCCTGCTTGGTATTCTCTCTCTGCCCCTCCCCTGCTCATGCTCCCTCTCAAAAATAAACTTAAGAAAAAAAAAAAAAAAAGAACCCAAGGTCGGATTACAAGGTCCATGCTCTCTTCCTATCACAACACCACTATTCTTCATTGGTATTCATTCTAAATCAGTTTCTGATCAATCCTGAGTGAATCTGAAGTAAACAGGAATAGTGACTACCTTCTATGCCCCCACCCCAAATCCCTACTCCACTGATCCAGAAATATCTTGTACTTCATTTCTTGACTCCGGAACATTCCATTCCGTCTCCAAACAGGGACTGTTATCAATTTAAAAAAAACAGCGGACATGTTCTGACATTTATCCTACTACACCTCCAGATGTAAGCTTTCAACAAATCTTACTTCTCCCAAAGTCCTTATTGAGCTGAATACCTTAACACAGGTGTTCATTGCTAAACATGATTGCTGAATGCTTAAGCAAGATTTTTTTCTCTCAAGGGTGAAGGGGGATTATAATCCCCATTCCTTTGTCCCATGTGGCAAAACACACCTTCAGAGATTGTAATAGGATGGAAACTAAAAATAATGTATGTATAAGGGTGCCTGTGTGGCTCAGTCAGTTAAGCATCTGACTTTGGTTCGGTCATGATCTTACTGTTCATGAGTTGGAGCTCTGCGTTGGGCTCCGTGCTGACAGCTTAGAGCCGGGAGCCGGCTTCAGATTCTGTGTCTCCCTCTCTCTTGGCCTCTCCCCCACTCATGCTTTCTCTCTCTCCCTCAAAAGTAAAAACATTAAAAAAAAAAATAATGTATGCATAAACACGTTTTAAACTATTACGGACACTTATTTTCATTATCTATTTAACTTAGTAAGCTCCCCTCCCACTCCTTATCCCATGATGCTGCAATGCTGGTCCCCTCTCCAGTTACAGGGATGTCAGTGCACTGGTTATGCCTTCTGGGGATTCTCAGCTGGCAGGCCACAGAACTGAAGCTAGTTTCCAAAGAATAAACCAGCTCAGCCAGGCCTCCACAGCCAAGCCCTTGCACCAGACCAGCCACCACAAAAGTACTTACGCAGGTGGCCAGTTTTCTTAGGAAGGCCGCTGACTGCCCTCATCACAAGGTTTTGACACTGCAGTGGAGTACTGCACTAAGGTGGCACAGGACAGAGCTGGCTTCAATTCTATCAGAACAGATTTAAGGACCGCCAGGGCCTCTCCTGCTGGGCCTGACTTTGAAGTCCTTGCTACTGAGCAGCAGGTAATATCTCAGGACTTTGTCACAAAGCTTCACAATTGTCAACATGGCCTTCAGACTGACCAGCACAGCCATCTATTGCATGGCCTTGAACCCAGTCAGGCCTATCAGTGACTTTTCCATGGCTCCATCCCAACTCACCACTTAGAACTCCATAAGCCACGAAGCAGGGTAATCATCCTTATGAAATTCAGAGAGAATAAAGGCAAACAGCCTGGGGCCAGGCGGATTCATGTTGGGCACAGCTGCTAGACAACTGAAGTGAAGAGACCACAGGGCCCAGGAAGGAGTGAGCAGCTACCAGTAAGTGCTGGGTTGAGTTGAGGAGAAACCATAGTTCAAGTGAAAACCACCTTTCTGATCCACTATCCCACCGCGTGCTTCCCCTGGGCATCACTGGGCCCCAGCACAGAGAGGAGAACTTCTGGTTCAGGTGTTCGTGTTCTTTGTACTCACAGTTCGCTCAGTCAACGTTTATTGAACACTCGCTGTTTACAGAGTCTTGGGGAGGGAGGTAGATTCAGTGAAGAGTACAAGAGTTTCGTCAGCGGTCTGACTAGAAGGCCATTCTACAATGGTGACTGCTCCTGCAACCCACTGGCCATGCCCCCAGACTCTGCTTGCCTGGTGGCCTGTGAGCTAGACCCCGCTAATCAGTGAAGGATGTAAGAACCCACAACTTCCTGTGTGTTGTGGGGAAATCACAGCTCCTTCCGCCCGGCCCCTGGGTTGTGTCTTTTGATGTGTAGACACAGACAACAGCAACTGGGATTACCTGGGCTCCTTCACTGGGGCCACAGGAAATTCACAAAGCTCAAGACCTCTCACCTCACAGATAGCGAAGAGCTAACATTCATGAGAAAGAAGTCTAGAAGGTTGAACAGGTACTGATGTGAGGTCAGAACAGACTTGGGGCTATTGGCTGGTGGGTATATGAAAGGAAATATGAAGCCCCTAAAGACTAGGATGACAGGAAATGGGTTCATCACGTATGGCCTCTCCCTGCCTGTCTACTGAGGAGGTCAGAAGGTTTCTCAAAGTGGCTCCTCGGGGCACAGTGTGGGGAAGAGGGTGGTGGGGAGACCTGAGGAGATAAGGACCTTCGGAGGGACCTCCTCAATTACAGGCAAAGGACTTCAGGCCCAAATATGTTCGATGTGTTTTTTCCTCCAGAGCTGTAACTCATTCACAGCACCAAGGCCTCACACAAACCACACGTGGCTCTCTGAAGTTAGAAACCAAACCCTGCTTTATAAGGCTGAGTGGCCATCAGTGGCTTCTCTGCTGGGATATGAGGTACCAGCCAGTGAACCTTCCTCACCTTCTCCCCATTCCCACCACCCCTCCAGCCCTTCAGAAACCCATCTCTGCAATTCAACCACTTCAAAAAAATACTTTGAGGAAGGGGCCGGGGCTCAGGCTGGCTGGCCAGCCAGCCAATTCCCATGAGGTAGCTAACACCGGTGCTCCTAGGCAGGGGCTAATGGAGAGAGGCCAGTCATGGGCTCACAGCAGCCAGGAGTGAGTCACCGGTTGACTGGGAGGTGGGGGAAGCAGAGAGTCTCAAAGTCTGCCCAGAGTACTTGATCAGAGGCAACATCTGGGTGGAGAGGCTGGGCTCTTTGCTGGTATCCTCACTGTCCCTGGAAGAACTGGGTTTTCTGGGAAGAGAAGAATGGCCAGCTTGGGTCTTCTTGGGCTTGGGCATGGTCCCATCTTCAGAGAGTGGTATGCTTCCCTCAGAGAAGCTGTGTTTTCTGAAGAAGCAGGTGGGAAAAGAAAGAGATGGCTATGTGGCTGAGACTTCAGCCTACGATTTGTCTTTAGAGTCTGGACCAGACATTCACAACACTATGGCGCTACAGACCCATGATTATACGAAGATACAAATAATGGTAAAATACACCTTCTTTATCTGAAGGCTAGAGAGCTTGGTGCAAACATGAATGTGTGAGAGAAGGAAGGTTCAAGGAGCCCACAGCTAGTGAGCAAGGCTAAGAGGGGCTGTGTCTGCAGGTAACCCCATGCTCCAGCTCAGCTTTGCTGGGCAGAAGGGGAGTCACCAGGCAGAGGACACTGGCTGCCTATTGTGATACGCATATCCCATATGTGGCTGCATATCCCACCAACCCCCAGTTGGAGAATGCTGATCTTCTCATAATCTGGGAAGGGAGGAAGAAGAAAACTCCTTGAACTCACATCCAACACCGTTCCCTTGCTCAGACAGCACTCACCCCAGCTTGCCAGTCTCTGATTTGTTGAAAGCACTGAGCGCCACATCACCCTTTGGGACAGTCAGAAGTGATGTTGGGAGAGACCACTAAAAGCAAAGGAAGCAGTGAGGTCAAAAGGGCTAGGCAGAAGTCAGGAGGGAGTGTTTGGGGTCTTAGGACTCTTTCCCAGCTCTATGGAGCACTGAGTGACCATGGGGCTCTCCTCTTCCCTACCCTTCAAGCATGGGCCCATCTGGGACAAAAATCTCTGTTCTTTCCAGATTCAGGCAAGAAGTTGACGCTACAAAGCACTCTTGGCCCTTGAAAGAAAGGCATCCAGGGAGTCCCGGAGGCCATTACTCCCTTGGAAGGGAAGAGTCATGAGACACAGAGACAAGGCCTAGGGGAGAAGTGAGAAGGTCTAGATCTCCATCCAACTCTCGCTGCACTCTTCAGGTGGAGTGAGGGACTGACTGAATTTGTCTCCTCCCCCACAACGGTGTCACTCACCATTGGAGCAGAATCAGAGACAACTCCTGTGTGGAACCCTTTGTAGCACCAACTCCGAAGCAGATCTACTCCTAGGACAAGATTAGCAGGGGTGGGACTTAAGAGGGTGGAATCAACTGGTCAATTCTTGCCAGGGAGGCCCATTTCTTGGTCTACTGAGATTTAATCACTCACTAAACATGGCCTCCTGTGGGTAGGGAGGACACATCACCTTTGAGCTTGTTGCCATGGTACTTCTGTTCCCACTGGGTGGTGAGAATGTTGAAATATCGTGGCTGCTCAAAAAAGCGGAGATAGCGAGAGGAGATTCGAGAAGGAAAAATTCGTTCAAATTGACCGCGGCGAGAAAACTCATCTTCCATCTCAACCAGAACCCGAACATCATCTGGTGTCAGGACATCCAGCACAGACGCATAAAAGTCCTAAGGCCCAAAGAACAGAGAGGAAGAGGGCGTGACAGAGAGTGTGAGCTGGAGGCAAAGAATCCAGAAGCTGGGGACAGTGAGCACAGTTCTGAGGTCCTAGGCTCCAGGACTCCCAAGGCAGCACCAAGACCGACTAGTGGGTCATCTCTGGAACTCGTCTATTCCCAAGCCTACTGAGCTTTGCTGTCTGGGGAAGACGCCATTGGTCCAGGTAGGGGAGCCTCTGGGACACAGAGATTTTAAGAGGTTTGCTGGCTGGAGTCAGGAGCAGAATCCAACAACTCTGATTTGGTAGCAGCCTTTTGTCTGCTACTGTCATATTTGGCTCCCTTATCTGCTCTGAGAAGATGTCAACCCTCCTAGGGGCTCAACGCACCTCAAGGAAAGAAACCCAAAGGATCTATGGCTCTGACAACAAGGGATGGCTAGTATAGCATTTTGCTAAGAGCAGTGGTTCTTGACCATGTGATAGAGGCCATCAACTCTCTCCTGGAACGACACATAAGCCAGCAGATCTCTGCACACCAAGGGATCATGGACCAGGGTTAGGAAACCCTGTCCTAGGGAAAGGGAAAACCGGTCGCCTTAGGGTCCCAAATATTTGACTGAGGAAACTTTCTGTTGGCACTCGGTGTGTGTGTGTGTGTGTGTGTGTGTGTGTGTGTGTGTGTGTGTAATCTCCTACCTGATCAGGAATTTTCTGGGTCAGATAATAGGCTTTCTTCATCTTCTGTGCAGTGAAATGTTCTGGGGTCATTCGACATTTGTCCCTGGGGGAGCTGGGCAGGCTAAGGCAATGGATGGAAAAGAAGCAAAGGGTAAGGTCAGCAGCTTCACATCCTGAAGACATGAGGAGAGAGGGTCCATCCCAGGACCCTTAGCTTAACTGGAGAAGGAAGATACTCTTGGTCAGGGTCAGGGGACTCACTAGGGCACCAAGGTTAAGTGGTTTGTTGGATGGAGTCACACCCTCCTCAAGAGAAGACAAAGAAGTTTAGAGAAATATTTGTTACTTGAATAGATCACACCACAATGCCCTGTCTGGGCGTCCAAAGATCGATTACCATGGAAAACTGAAAGAGTATATAAGGTACCTCATTAGGTTGCATTTCAGTAGTTAAACAAAAAAAAAAAAAAAAAAAAAGAGGACCCCCCCCCCCCCACCCACCACCAAATAATTGTTGGATACTTCAGTTTCATTTGGTGGACACTTCCTAAGTACCCAGCTCAGCCCTACTGGCTGTGTTATCCTGGGCAAATCACATGACCTCCCTGTACCACAGTTTCCTCATCCACATTACTATGATTACTGCTGAGAGACACAAAGATAGCCTCCAAAATACTCACAAGACGGCAGGTGTCAAATGACAACCACAGCACAGAGCCAAACAGGAGTCTGCAAGGCATGGTGGGGAAAGCAAGTTTTGTTCCTAGCAAATCAGGATTGGAATCCCAGCTCTACCACTTTGTAGCTGAATAACCATGGGTGGGCTACTTAACCCCAGTGATTTTCAGTTTCCTCATCTGTAAACTGAGGATACTTAATACCAACCTCATGGGGTTGTTGTGGAGATAAGTTACAGGATTCTCCTTACACACAGCAGGTACCAACTAAATACTAGCTCCCTTTCCTCAAGAGTGGTTCCAAGTGGTGTGGGGCTATGGTGGAGAAAGCCCATGTAGGGCTGGCTTCATGAAGATTCTGTCTTCAGCTAGGCTCTCATGGATGGCTGAGGTCACAACAGGGAGGTCTGACTGAGGGGAACTTCAGGAGGAAGAATCCCAATGAGCGGAGGAGGGGATACTATGGGAGGACAGCGAGAAGCCATATACATTGCAGGGGGGAGACTCAATTCACTGATCCTTAAGGATCCTTCCAACTTTGAGGTCCTATGAGCGACTGATTTGTCAGAGCACAGGAGCCAGGGGGAGGAGTAGAGGGAGGGGCACCTGGGAAAAGGAGGCTGTGGCCTCCAATGTGCCTGTGAGGAGTTCAAAGCTGACTCCCCACACCCTGTTGGAGATTCCTGAGCTGGGAACAAGATAACCAGACATGCTTTTGAGGGGCACTGACGTGGGAAAGGTGTGTGGATAGACTGTGGGGGCAGACTGAGTCGCAAAGGAGACCATCAGGAGGGGGCGCCCAGACATCATCCCTTCCCACAGTCACCATGGGGCTGTTCATGCTGCCAGGCAAGCCACAGCCAAGCAGGGAGGCTGACCTGGTGCTGGAGCTGCTGGAGCTGCTAGAGCTGCTGGAGCTGGAAACCATATCCTCTGTGTTGGGCAGAACAAAGCCTGCCAGGTTCAGAAGGTCACGGATCATCTGGCCTTTGATGCTGATGTCCAATGGAGAGTTGGAGTGGAGGCTTTGGGAAAGGGTACAAAGAGCAGTAAAACTGTTTCTGGTTATGCACCCAAGTTAGGGCTAGCCCCATTTACTCACTGCCTCCCCCAACTCATGTGCATCATCATGGGGGACTTCTTGCCCCACAGATAGTGAATAACCTCACTCAGGGGGGGTTCCTGGCCATGACCTTCATCCGCTAGGGCAAAAGCATGCAGTAGGGATCAAGTTGAAAAGAGTAACTTTTAACAATCTCTCTCCATCCTCAAAGACTCTTGAGATAATGGCAAAGAATGAGTGAATGAGAAAAACAGACCATGAAGGGAAAACACAAATTCTAGTGAAGGAGAGGTCTTCCCAAAGTCAGCAAGGCATGGGGGGCAAAGGGGTAGAGGATCACGGAGCTACAGAAGAGTTCTACTCAGGGCCCTGAGAATCCCACTTACCTTGGGGAAATGTTGACCTCTAGGACCCAGGGCTTGAGGTTCTCATCCAGCATGATGTCAAAACCAAAGAGCTCGTGGCAGCTATAGGGCCGCCGCACGTACATCTTCAGCAGGCTGGTCACATAGGGTTCTGACCTGGTCACAGGGAAGACCAAGTATTCAGCCCAGCTCTTCCCAGAGGGCCCTACACAGGCCGCCCTGCCAGGGGAGTTGCCCAGAGATGGGAAAACAGAAGTAACCCAGGAAAAGCAGCTCCCAAGAGACGCCTCTGATCCAGAGCCAGCTTCTGGAGAGGAAGTTCAGTAGAAGAGCAGAACTCTATCCACTCCCTCCTACTGCCCGTCCTCAGAAACTGACACACAGCGTGGTCAATGTCTAGGACACAGCAGCGTGGAGGCCCATAAGAAAAGGGGATCCAGTGGCAGGCCTCGCACCCAGGGTGGCAGTGTGACTCACGAGATGATGGTTTTGACAACAACATCCTTTATCTTCTCCCAGATGGCATCGCTATTGATTCCCTTCTGGCTCAGGTAGTTCCATAAGGCCTTCAGTGCCCTGCAAGGGTGGGACGGGGGTAGTATTTGGGGTTATATTCGATGAAAGAGTGATCAAGGAAAGAGAAAGAAAAAGGAGTAAGAGGTCCAAAGGTGTTTTCTCCACATCTCTTCTTTTGAGGTTTTCAATTAAGAAAGAAAGGAGCGTAGATGCAAACAGACCAATTCTGAACTGCCCAGTGTTTAAGTAACCTTTGGGCTTTACATCAATACTCCGCTCACCATCCCCTTGAACCTCCCCAAAGGCTAGAACCTTGTGCCCCTCTAGGCCTCCACTTCATGGGGGCCCAGCCTGGGTACCATTTGTGGCCCTGGCAGGCTGTTTCATCTGCATTGGCCTGGTACTCGGCATTCTTCTTATTGACACTGTAGTTGGTCAGGTGCATGAACTTGTTGCCAAGGCTCTTCATGGAAGGGGAATACCTGGGAGTGAGGAAAAAGGCAGAGGTAAGATAGAGAGATGGCAGGCAGACAAGGGTCCAAACATTTCCCAAATCCTGAGGAGGTAAAGGACAAGTGGACAGATCTTTTCAGATGCACGAGAGTCTGAGAAGTATATCTGTCAGTAAGGTTTCTAAAATACCACAGCTCTTTTATCATGAGCAGCTCACAAAACTCAGGAAAACTTTTACTTATGTTGACTAGTTTCTTATAAAAGGAGATGACAAGGGATACAGATGAACAGCCAAGTGGAAGAGAAGTATAGGGCAAGGGATGTGGGACTCCTCTCCTTCATCCCCACCTTGGTCCTGCAGGAAGACCCAACCCACATTCAATGAGGTAGAGAACTTTCTCATTTCCTAGTCCCCAAGTGACAACACGATTTATAAGAAACTGACCTCTGTGTCCCTGCCCCTGGTTCCTGGCACAGAGCTACCAAAACCCTTAAGAATTCCTCAGTAATAAGAGCACTAGAAGCATCTTTTGTTCTCATATATGGTCTTTGACCCCAGTTCCTGACACATACCTCCTGAAACCCTTGTAATTTCCTAGGCGACAAAAGGGTCTTTTGTTCTAATGAGGTGACTTTGGGTGGGTTCCTGGATAGGGTCTGATCACCACACAGACCAAAGCTTGAAATCTTCGACCCCGCCCCCCATTCTCTTAAGAGGGAGAAAGGCTAAAAACAGAACTGATGATCAATCGTGTATGTGATGAAGCCCCCATAAAAACTCTAAAAGTAAGGGGTTCAGGTTCTGGGTGGGTAAGCACGTGGGGCGTGCTGGGAGATTGGTATCCAGAGAGGCAGGGAAGCTCTGTGCCTTGTCTCCTCTGACACCTTGCTTTGTCTGGATATTAATCTATAATTAAACTTTACCATCTCCTTTTATGGTAAGCTTCTCTGGCAAATTAATGGAACCTGAGAAGGGGGTCCCAGGAACCTCTAATAGCACACCGGTTGTCAGATGCATAGGTGGCACATGGACTTATGACTGGTGTCTGAAGCAGGAGGAAGAGGCAACCTTGTGAGAATGAGCCCCAACCTGGAGGACTGGATGCTCTGGGGACTGGATGCTCTGGGGGCTGGACAGTGGCAAGAGTTAAATTGCAGGTACCCAGCCAGTGTCTCAGAGAACTGCCTCATGTGGTTTAGAAAAAGCCCCAGTGCATTTCGTGACCACAAGTGTCAGAAATGAAGCATTCCATGGGGCGCCTGGGTGGCTCCATCGGTAAAGCATCTGACTTCAGCTCAGATCATGATCTCACAGTTTGTGAGTTCAAGCCCCATGTTGGGCTCTGTGCTGACCGCTCGGAGCCTGGAGCCTGCTTCAGATTCTGTGTCCCCTCTCTCTGCCTGCCCCTCCCCTGCTCATGCTCTCTCTCTCTCCCTCTCTTGAAAATAAACATTAAAATTTAAAAAAAAAGAAAAAAGAAAAAAAGAAATGAAGCATTCCATGTAAAAGGAGACACAAGGAAGGAAAAGAAGACTGGGTTTTCCAAATACCCTCCTCCTTCTCTCTTGTTAACCCAAACTACCAAAGTGTGTTTTTTCTGCTCAGCATCCTCCAGTTTTTCCTCTCTTTCAGGAAAACAAACCCCCCAGAGGAGTCAGGATGCGGCCTCACCACTACCACATACTTGCAACTGGCGAAGCGGACGAGTCCATCTGAAAAGAGGTAAATCCGCAGAGGATCGTAGGAGGTGACGTAAACATAGATTCGCAGATCAAACTTGCTGCCACTGATGAGGTAGGGTTTGTGTAGATACCTACATGAAGAAAGGCCAGCTTCAGGGACATGACCAATGAGACAGGGCTCAGGATAAAATGGCAAAAGCCAGCGAATAGTCCCTCGGATAAAGACCTTAAAACATTTGGCGAAGGAGGTCTTTGGCTGGGAGGACACAGGACAGAAGAACACTATAAACAGGGAATCTCCAGGATGAGGAGATGGGAGAATGGGGAGCCAGATGTGAGCTAGAGACAGGCTCACCTCTGTACCAGGAGAGGCCTTCGCTTGGGGAGCTGACTCCACTTGTGAATGACCTGGATGCCGATGCCTCGAGCTGACGCTGGCTAGAAATCAAGTGGAAAGGAGACGAGATGTGCTCCCGGCCCAATACACCACTGTTCCCCATTTTTTCCTACCACCCACTGTGATCCACTCACCGGCTTAACAATCCACTTTTGGCGGCTGCTGCTCTCCCAAGCTTTGCGCAGGAGCTTGGCATCCTGAGGCAGGATGAAGGACTGGGGGAAGAAGCTGAATTCCTTCTTGCCAAAGCGGCTCTGCATGCGAGACAGGTTCCGCCACAGTCGGTCCTTTCGCCCAATCTGGAATGAACCTGGGAAGTGGTTTAGCTACAGAAGGGACAAAGGGTGAGAGCAGGGGGATGGCCCTGGTGAGGCCACGAGGAAGAGAGCAAGACTCATGGTACCGTTCCAATTTCCTTAAATGACAGCATGAGCCCTTGATCCATCTTACCATCACCATCTAATGGTAAGTACTCAGTTACATAAGTACCAAAAGATGACGAGAGCACACACAAAACACACCAAAATGTACTGCTCTCAAGGAGTTGATAGTTCACGAACAGCCGCACAATAGTGATTAAGTCAGATAAGTGCAAAGAAAAAGGTGTTTTAAGTCTTTTGCCATGACAGCCTGTAGGACAAAGACAGGAAAGCACATGGCCTTCATTAAGTCTGGGGGCAAGGGACTCCTTTGTTTCAACATTAGACCAGCACCCTCTTTATGCATATTCAGCTTGGGGGAGTGGAGGTGATGCGCAGCAGTTACAGGAGAAACATGATCAATGGAAACAGGTGCTGCACCTCCAGACACATTAGAGGGAAAAGTGTCTCAGGCAGTCTAAAACTGCCCGGAACACTGCCCCCGCACCGCTAGAGGTGCGCGGTCTGTGAGGGTCCCACCGCACCCTCCTCCAGCACTGCCTCTGCTCCTCTAGACACCTTCCTGGCTTCTCCACGGCCACCCCCCTTTTTCCTTGTTCCCAACACTGACCTCCTCCCGCCTGCTCCCCAGAAAGGACCCCTACCTTCTGATGCTCCCGAATGGATCGGAAACTAGGAGACTTCATGTGATGACCCCAGCAGCCCAGCCAGTCATCGTTTCCTACAGAGGGCACATCAGGGAGTCAGTTCTGTTAGCAGCTCAGTCCTTGGGATGGAGAGGCTCAGAGGCCCCAGAAATACCACTGGGCCTGGGCACAGCTCCCAGACCCAGTTTTCTGAGAGTCGCCATGGAGCTGTCCTACACGAGGCTCTGGGGTCAGGAATAGAACAACGGCTCCTTGTCTTCTAATTTTGAGGAACAGGCTCCAGCCCAGAAGGAGTTCAGAGCTAGGTCTTCCTCTGAGGTTGGAAACTTCAGGACAGGGTCCCCACATATCAGGAGGTAACTAGGGCTCTCTTCCTACCTAAGACCATCTGTTGGGGCAAAGAACAGGCTTGCATTAAGGCAGGTGACTCACTTTTGCTGATTTTGAAGTGGGACCGTCCAATGGTCTGCTTGACAATGTTGGGGGTCACTGTGCTCATCTTCCACCGGAGCAGCTTCCTCTGCTCCCAGGGAAGTTTCTCCACTGGGGAAAAGGGATGGGGGTGAAGAAGAACACGAGTCAGGATGAGAAGAGGAAAAAGGTGGCACTGTTGCTCAATTTCACCTAGGTAGACAAGCCACTAAGTATTGTTCCAGGCCAAAGTTTCAAAGGAGAAGTCCTTTGTGGAGTAAGGGGGGCTGCACAGGGTTGAGGAACACAGAAAGGAGGGAGATTGCAAGGGAGAAGAAACAAGGTAGAGGGCAAGAATGGGGCATGAGATTATGGGGCTGACAAGGGTCAGCTCAGGACAGACAAGGAAAAGTTCCCCATATCAGACTGGTGAACCAGGTGAGGTACCGAGCGCCAAAAAAAGCCACTCTGGAAAACCCTTGCTACCTTATTGCCACCTCCTAACTTTGCTAGCATCCTTCTCCTGGGGGTACTTATGGACTTAGCCACTTGGCCAGGTTTACCTCTCTCATCCCGGGTGCCAAAATAGATGGTAGGGGGCACATTGGGAAAGAGACTGTAGATGAGAGCTGGTCGGACAACTTTCTCATTGGAAAGGGGTTTG
The DNA here is from genome assembly GCF_028018385.1 of Neofelis nebulosa. Taxonomy (NCBI): domain Eukaryota; kingdom Metazoa; phylum Chordata; class Mammalia; order Carnivora; family Felidae; genus Neofelis; species Neofelis nebulosa. The sequence continues at coordinate 19,019,245 of NC_080783.1, forward strand.
GTCAGAATCTCTGCACAGCTCCTAGGATGAAAAACAGACACATGGTAGAGAAAGGGAAGTCCACAACCGTGGAGTGCTGTTACGATGACATATACTTTCTTTCGGGGTGCTGTCTTTATTAATTTTGAGAGAGTGAGAGAGTGCACAGGCAGAGGAGGGGCAGAGAGAGAGAGAGAATCCCAAGCAGACTCTGTGCTTGAGGCATGCAGCCCAATGCAGGTCTCGTTCTCACCAACTGTGAGATCATGACCTGAGCCAAAATCAAGAGTCAGATGCTTAACCAACTGAGCCACCCAGGAGCCCTAGGGATGCTGTCTTTTAAATTGTGATTCTACAAAGACAAGTGCTCAGTAATTATTTTGCAAATAGTAATCCATAAAGTGCTAGGGCTAACCCATAAGCCATACTACTAAATGTCACCTAAAGACCAAATTTTCTAATACTTCCTTCTGTGATTCAGCTCCAAAATTTCTAGTGACAGGTCACAGGCAGGGGAAGCCCCTGAAGAGTGGCTCTGCAAGTGGGTAATGGGTCTGGGTGTGTGCAAGAGGAATATGCTACACAGAGACAAAGAAGAGAGAAAAAAATTGATAAGAATAATTAAAAAGGAGGAAGAGCAGAAAAGACCTAAGAGGAACAGAGTTTTAAAAAGAAAAAGGAGGGGCGCCTGGGTGGCGCAGTCGGTTAAGCGTCCGACTTCAGCCAGGTCACGATCTCGCGGTCCGTGAGTTCGAGCCCCGAGTCAGGCTCTGGGCTGATGGCTCGGAGCCTGGAGCCTGTTTCCGATTCTGTGTCTCCCTCTCTCTCTGCCCCTCCCCCGTTCATGCTCTGTCTCTCTCTGTCCCCAAAATAAATAAAAAACGTTGAAAAAAAAAAAATTAAAAAGAAAAAGGAAAAAAAAAGCGAAAGAAAAGAGTGATACTTCTAGCACATTTTATATGTAGGTTAAATCTGAAGATACACAGATAATTAATGCTTTTCTCCATTTTGGGAATGATTTGTGGTATCAGATTTTTATGTAACAGTATGGTAACACAGGTCTGGGAATCTGGGGCAGTGGGCTATTGAGTCCCTACTGTTGTTCCAACAGTGGCTAGCCAAGATAGCCAAGGCTATCTCAAGGGATCTCAAATAAATGAACACCTCAACTATGTATTGGGTACAAGCTGACACATGCAGACCATTTCTTTAAATAGCATTGGGGGTGGAAAAAATAGTTATTACTCTCTCTGCTGAGTTGGTATGATCCACAAACATTACTATTTAAGATTAACCTTTAGATTCTAAACAGCCATTCTATCTGTTATTTTACAGCACACCGGAAATCGGCACTATATGTAAAACACTTCAGCGTTTTAAATCAAGAATTTTTAAAGAATGTTATTGGGTCACGTTAAATACTAATTCTCAAGGAAATAATGTCACTGAACTCAACTCTTAATTCCCCATTTCCAAAACAGTCTACTTGAAAGGCTTTGAATTTACTGAGTATCAGAATTTAGGATTGTTGAAAACCCAGGTGCCCCAACAAATAAACGTTTTTAAAATAAATAAATAATTTAAAAAATAGATGTATGTGATGGTCTACAGAAGCTTTATTCCCAATAGCCCAAACTGGAAATAACCCAAGTACAAATATCCTTCAGCAGGTAAATGTACTGTGGCATATCCTCACCATGGAACACTACTCAGCAATAAAAAGGAATGAACAACCTCGATGCATGCAACAACCTGGATAAATCTGCAGAGTATGCGGAGTTAAAAAAAAAAAAAAAAAAGCCCATCCTAAAAAGTTACATATGGCAATCATCTTATTTTTATGATACTCTTGATGAAATCAAGATGAAATCAACTTGTGAAAAAGTTATAGAACAAATTCGTGGTTGCCAAGCATTAAGGAGGAAACAGGCACAGGAGGGAGGGAGGTTTGGCTATTAGGGCAACAGGAGGGATTTCTGCAGTGATGGAAATACTTGTATCTTCACTAAGGTTAATATCTTGATTGTACTCTATGGTACTAGCTTTGCCAAATATTACCACTGGGGAAAACTGAGTAAAGAGTTCAGGGGATCTCTCTGTATTATTTCTTACAACTGCATGTGCATCTATAATTGTCCCCAAATCAAAAGTTTAATTAAAAAAAAAAAAAGGTAGAAAATCTTTGTTAGCTGCCTCCTCAAGAGGCCTGGCTTCTGAGCTAGCAGTAAACTATGCCGCTGCAACAGTTACTTCTCTGTCCTCAATATTCACATCTGAAAAAAAAACCGGAGGGGTTCAGTAGGTTAAGCATCCGACTTCGGCTCAGGTTATGATCTCACACTTTGCGGGTTCGAGCCCTGTGTCGGGCTCTGTGCTGACAGCTCAGAGCCTGGAGCCTGCTTCAGATTCTGTGTCTCCCCCTTTCTGCTCCTCTCCTGCTTCCACTGTCTCTCCCTCTCTCAAAAATAAATAAACATTAAAAAGAGAGAGAGACACACACACACACTGGACTCTTAATGACCTCCAGCTCTAAAATTAAGTGATTCTTGGAGAGCCTGGGTGGCTCAATCAGTTAAGCATCCGTCTTCGGCTCAGGTCATGATCTTGCAGTTTGTGGGTTCGAGCCCCACATCAGGCTCTGTGCTGACAGCTCAGAGCCTGAAGCCTGCTTCCGATTGTGTCTTTCCCTTTCTGCTCCTCCCCCATTTGCAGTCTGCCTCTCTCTCTCAAAAATAAATACATGTTAAAAAAACAAATTAAAAAAAAATTTTTTTTTAACATGTATTCATTTTTTTGAAAGAGAGAGCGAGCTAGCAAGTGAGCTCTCAGCACAGAGCCTGACGTGGGGCTCAAACTCACTAGCTGTGGATCATGACCTGAGCTGAAGTTGGATACTTAACCGACTGAGCCACCCGGGTGCCCCCCCAATTTTTTTTTTTTTTTTTTTAATTAAGTGATTCTTGTGGCACCTGAGTGGCTCAGTCAGTTGGGTATCTGTCTCTTGATTACAGCTCAGGTCATGGTCTTGTAGTTTGTGGGATTGGGCCCCATGTTGGGCTCTACACTGAGAGTGCAAAGCCTGCTTGGGATTCTCTCTTTCTCCTCTCTCTGCTCTTCCCCCCACTCACGCTCTCTTGCTCTCAAAATAAATAAATGGACATTAAAAAAATATTAAATTAAGTGATTCTTCAAAAAAGAATATGAAACAGAAAAGGCAATAAACTAACTATTGCTAGGTAGAGAAACAGAGACAGCGTCTTCAATGACCTTTCTATGACTGTCAACTTTTCTATAAGATAAAATATATAAATCTCTCACAATTCAGAAAAAATGATTTTAGCTAGTCCCAAAGTATTTCTGATTTTAGTCATCCTTAAAATGCAAAGTGGTTTGGAATTCATCAACCTCCATGCGTTTGAAAATCTATGTTTTAAGCCTGTATAGATAAGAAGGTCTGTACATCTTGTAGAAGTTAAATTAACCAGTGAACAAATTATGAGCAAACTGTTTTTGTGAATTTTACAGTATATGATTCAGAAAGGTTAAGTAAAGGGCTGTGCAGCTGTCTCAAAGTAGGCCTGAAGACAAACCCAGGTCACCCTTAAGTATGGAAAAGGTGGGACTCCAAGTCAATTATCCTCCTCTTATGGAGAGCAGAGGTCCTCAAGTCAACATCCAGATGTGGCTTTGTTTTTCTGGAAGGAGGACCAGTTAGGCTTTGAGTAACACTAGACTCAGGGTTACCTAGGACAGGATTTCTATCCATCTTCACAGAAAGTTCTAGTTCTGTGTCTTCTCTTTCCAAACAGTTCTCTCCCCTTGCTAGTTTGGGGCTTCAAAACTGGTGCTGGCGTTGCCACCATCGCACTCACAGAGCTGCAGCCTGCCTGGTCTGCACCAACCAAGGCATGGAAGGCTCCTTGTCCTCTTTGCTTCATTTGAGGCACAGCTGACACAGACAAAAGCAAGCTGAGTGTGGGCGCTCTGTACGGTAGGTATATGTTAGCCTTGACACGTGGCTTGATTTTCATTAAAATTAGCAGAGAAATTTTACACAAAAAACAAAACACCAACTGTCAATACTTGTATTTTGTTCCTTTTACATTTTCAGTAGAAGTTATTTTTCTAAAAAAATTTTTTTAATGTTTGTTTATTTTTGGGAGAGAGAGAGAGAGAGAGTGCATGAGCAGGGGAGGGGCAGAGAGAGCGGAAGACAGAATCCGGAGCAGACTCAGGCTCTGAACTGTCAGCGCAGAGCCGGATGCGGGACTCGAACTCCTGAACTGCAAGATCACAACCCGAGGCGAAGTCAGATGCTTAACCAGCTGAGCCACCCAGGCACCCGAGAAGTTATTTTTAAAAAGAAAAACACTCTAGGGGCGCCTGGGTGGCTCGATCAGTTAAGTGTCCGACTTTGGCTAAGGTCACAATCTTCCATTTAGTGAGTTTGAGCCCTGCACTGGGCTCTGTGTTGACAGAGCCTGGAGCCTGCTTTGGATTGTGTCTCCCTCTTTCTCTGCCCCTCCCCCTCTCGCACTCTGTCTCTCTCAAAAATAAACATTAAAAAAAAAAAAAGAAATTAGTACTTTGGGGCGGGGGGGTTCTTTATAATATTTTTTTAATAATACTTAATAAAACAATGTAATAAGGCAAAGTTGTAAGTGGTGAGGGGAACAAGTAAGGTTATGTTGAAGGTGTTAACTTTCTACCCAGAAAGGCAGCATATGTGACCCTTCAGCAAGTCCTTGAAAGACCTTCAGCAGAATGACTGCCCTCATTTATAATAACTTCCTCACAGTCCTGCGTTCCTTCCTTCCCCTGGGTTCCCCATCTCAGTTACGCAGCATCCTCCAACAACCTGTTTTGTAAAAGAAGAGCCTACATGAAGAGACTGACTTTTTGGTTCCCTGGTTAGACATGGATATTTCTCAGACTCTACCAAGGGTAGTCAATAAAATAACCTAGATTTAAGCTAGATTTTTTTCCTTTTCGGGGGGTGGGGGGGGGGAAGAGAGCATGCGCATATGCAAGTGGGGGAGGGGCAGAGGGAGAAAGAGAATCTTAAGCAGGCTCCATGAGCCAAACTTGGGGCTTGATCCCACGACCATCAGATCATGACCTGAGCTGAAATCAAGAGTCAGACACTTGACTAAGACACCCAGGTAGCCCAATTTTCTAAGCACTTCTTGAAATCATTTTTTTACTTGAACAATTTCTTGGAAATTAAGACCAAACTGTAGGCTAAGAAACATGGTACTATTTTTAAGCCTAAATGATACAATATGCTTCTGGTCCTTGTTTGAAAACTAAAATCGCAAATGTAAAACTCTGGTAAAAATGAGTTACAGTTAACGGGGCCATTAATGATGTAGGTAATTAATCTCCTTATAATCTTAAAGAGACAGCAAATGAGCCTCTGCCAATGATCAACATAATACTCACCTAGAGATCACTGCTACCGACTCGCTGGTGGAGACAGCACTGAATGAGGAGCACTCTGAGTCTCCTGGGGGGGGGGGGGGCAAAGAGAGAAGTTCCACTAGGAGAGGCTGCTACACAAACTCACCAAGCCTAGGCAGCTCTTCCTTGGACATGTTGGCTCAGCCTTCCCGCAGAGCCACGAACACCACCCTGCTGCCTTGCACGGCCTTTTGTGAGCTGGGCAGCAGCACAGAGAAAGCAAGACTGGTGGGATGGGAGGGCTAGGAAACCCATTCCCCAGAAGCCACTACCACCCTTAGACCCACGAAGCAAATGATTAATGTAGGTGATAAAGGGAGTCAAGGAGCCAGCATACAGCTGTCAGCCCCCTTCCCTTGCAGGTGGTGACCACTTCCCAGTGGGAGGTAAGAGGGTCCTTTACCCTCCTCTTCTTCATTCTCATCATGGCTGCAGCAGTCTTCCAAACCATCTACCAGCTCTTCTTCTAGATCTTCAGCCTCACCCAGGTCTACCTGGAGGTGTGTAACTGAACTGTAAGAAAGAATCATGCCCCAGCCCAGTCAGTAAGACAGATCACAGTTAGATTCTCATTCCTTGATCATGTCCCAGTGTTTCTCTCCACTCACCAACCTGCTGTCTCTTGCTCATTTCTCTTGCCCTCAGAGCTTAGGTCTAGCCACAGTTCCTCAAGCCCACAGCCCCTGTGGTGTAGAGAGCTACCCTGTCTCCTATCTTCTCTGAAGTCCCTCATAGCACGTAAGTACACAATTCTGCACACAAAAACACCATCAACGAATGCCTGGTGACTGACTTCAAAGGTCGCTAGACTTCTGGGAATTCAGAACAAGGACTTGGTAGACCAAGATTCCAGAGAGGTAACAAAGCACAAGAGAAGAAGCCAAGCATGTGTATACCCTAACTCTAAAATGGCTGCATTGGGGCGCGTGGGTGGCTCAGTTGGTTGAGCGTCTGACTTCGGCTCAGGTCATGATCTCACGGTTTGTGAGTTCGAGCCCCACATCAGGCTATGTGCCAACAGCTCAGAGCCTGGAGCCTGTTTCTGATTCTGTGTCTCCCTCTCTCTCTGTCCCTCCCCCACACATGCTCTGTCTCTCTCTGTCTCAGAAATAAACAAACATTAAAAAAATTTTTTTTAATGGCTATCATACCAGGAATGGCAAAGAGCCTGATCTGGTTTGAAATTAAGTAGAAAAGTTACAGGCCCCAACACAAGATGTTTGGTATTATTCTCCCTGGTTTTAATCTAAAACAAACGCTTCCTCTAAAGGACCAGAGAGTAAATCTTTTCAGTTTTGTGGGCCATACAGTTTGTTGCAACTACTCAAACCTACCATTGTAACAGGAAAGCAGCCATACACAGCAGTTAATGAATGGGGAAGGCTGTGTTTCAATAAAGCTTTATTTATAAAAGCAGACAGTGGGCAAGATTTGGCCCACCTACTGGTCTAGTTTGCCAACCTCTGCCCTAAAGTGAAAACCAAAATTCTGGGGCAGCCAAAAAATAAAACCACCTTCAAAGACATAAGGTCAGTGTCATTAAATTATGCTGTATACATTCTCCTGCTCTAAATCAATCAAAAACGTCCCCCAACTTACCCGATATCCCTAGCAGGTGAGTCCAGCTCCCTGGCTTCCTTAGGCCCCTCCGTCCCAAGCTGGCCCAGATGGATGGAAGAGAGACGGGTGGCCACAGCAGCTACGCCAAGGGGCTGAGAGGGAGAAGGCAGAATGGGAGTTTTGTCTTCTCCCGGTGGTGGGGAGTCGATCGTAGACCCACAGGCAGGGCTGTGGCTGAGCGTATTGGCATGTGAGGCAAGGAGGTGAATGCTGATGCGTTTGGTACAGAAGACTGTGCTGTCCAACTCCAACGTGTCCCGGGCTCTAGGGAGGATCCTGCTGTTTGCTCCAGCATCCTCCTGAGGGAACTGCTGGCCTACTGAGGGAGGTTTCCACAGCCTGTTCTTGTTGAGGAGATCGCACTGCAAGCTGGAGTTCATGAAACAAGACTGTTCAAACCGGCAGCCTTGCCTTGGCTTCTTCTCAAAGCCTCTTGCAGTCAACTTCCTCACGGCCTCAGTGAACCGAACCTCCTTAGTCAGAGCCTGAGAAACAAAGTCGCCATCCAGGCCACAGGGATGTGGCTCTGCTCTTGTGGTTAAGTTACTCCGGTTATACTGGGGAGAGGCAACACTGGTGGTGGACATGTCTAAGGAGCTGGGGGCAGACAGGGTGCTAGAGGCAGGGGCATCATCTAGGACAGTGCCGGTACTCTTGGGGACCTTGTGTTCAATAGGCTGCACTGCACAGTCTCCAGTACCCCCCGAATGATGCCAGGAGACAAGATGGATCTTGGGTGAGGATACTGGCTTCAGGCCCTCTGTGGCCTGCGATAAAGGCACTTTAGTGCTATTTGGCCGCATGAAGGAGTTGTTATTCAGCGTGGGCTTGGAGGGGGAAGAGGGGGAGGAGGGGGAGGAGGGGGAGGAGGGGGAGGGGGAGGGGGAGGAGAATGGAGAGGGGATCTTCCCTGAGATGGCAGAGGCCAGGCTCTCCCCCGAAGGATTTTCCCCAGCCGCTCCCAGTGAGAGGTATGGATCTGTAGATGAGGATGCCATGGGCTGAGCCATGGGGGAGACTGTGTAAGAAGGGGCCTTGTTGGCAGTGAGTCTGACAGGGAGGCTCTTCTGAGGGAGAGAAAGAGGTGTTTTTCCGGGCAGGCTCGAGCGCAAGCAGAAAGACTCCAGTTGCTGGTACGGTTTGTGCCTGCAGCCGGAGCGGCGGTACAGGAGGGTGCCGCCGAACAGGTCTGGGAGGGTGTGCAGGTAACAGGAGGTGCTGTGGCCTGCAATGACGGCCGTGCGCCCTGAGCTACATAAAGTGCTGGGGCAAAAGAAGTATGCTGGCGGGGGTGGGACCCCCAAGAGGCCTGGGCCCAACCCTGCTGAAAGTGTCCCCACGTGCTTCCTCTCCAGTTTCCAGATTGGCTTCACCTGCTGATGGGCCTGAGCCCAGGCTTTGCCCTCGGAGGGTTTCTCCGGTGGCGGGGCGGGCACCGTGCCTGAGGGGCCACTCTGCTTGAAGCTGTTTCTCTGGCGGAGGCCAATGCTGTAGTGCTCTGTTCCTGCTGAGGCCATGAGGGGCCCACATCATGGCCACGTGGCCTCATGGCCCAACTCGGAAAAGGTGCCACACACCTCCAGGAGTAGTGGCTGCATCCTTGAAGTCCGTCAGCCTGAAGGGGAGAGAAGCCATAGGGAACGTCACAGTCCCAGAAGGACAGACCCCGGGCAACAGAGCCCCCCTTCGGTTCTTCCTGGGCACCCGGCCGTGGCTGTCATTTAGAACCCCGAGAGAAGAGCACGAGAGTCCTAGGGTGCTTCCAGTGGTCTTCCTGCTACCCTCATGCAATCAAAGCCGGCTTCATCAAGGACACGGACTTTAAGACTCCACCAGTGAGTCTGCTCACGTGTTCCCACACCCTCAGGGAGATCTTTCCTCTCTCTCCAAAGCAAAATACATCTCTCTGTGTCACCATCCACTTCACTGAGTGGCTTCCTTCCCTCGCCTAACCCCCAGTGTGGCAAGGAATAAGGCAAGTCTGGGGGTGGCAGAGAAACCAGCCAATATCTTCCTCTTCACCAACCAATTCTGAAAGATCAAAGGTCACTTGAGAAACAGATTTTACATCTAGGAGTCCCTGACCAACGTTCAGTCACCCCTGGCGTGGCCTGCATTTTATAGTTAAGTGTGACAAGTTGAGATATAAGCAGAGAATTCCCGGGCTGACCTCTGCAGTTCGCTCAGAAGCTGAGACAGTGATTTCATCTCTTCGAGCGTCTTGCCAACTATATAGACTTAAATCCCATGCCAGCTGTTGGTGGGAAAAAGTAGAAACAAAATGGAACTGGACACCAACGGTATTTTTACTTCAAGTGACCTCATTTCCAGCAGCCACAGTGGGACAGGAGAGTTCAGGGGGCAGAATATAGAGGAAGAAGTAGGAGAGCTTTCCTTACATCAAACCCCAGGTATCAGCTGGGGATTGATCTCAGGGAGGGAGGGCCTGTCTCAGACGTTCCCTCATTCAATGTTTCCTCTAAGGCAAAACCTCTGAACCAGCCAGTAATTCTCAGTTCCAAACAGTCTGTTAAGCATGGTCACTTACTTTCTAAATCAAAGTCACAAAATAATCTCCAATTTTCACAAATGACAGCATCCAAAGGGGAAAAAAATAAGACCCTTCTATAAGAAGTCATTCATCTGGGATAATTCTGAGTGGAATCCTGGCATCCTTACCAAGGAAGTGTTTTTGCAATGGCAAGAGGGAAAGAATGAGCAGAGAATTTTTTGGCTCAAGTTACTTCTAAAACACAAACTTCAACGGGGAGAGGTCCTTGTATTTTGATAAGAGACTAATGGCCAAGGAAGACCCACTATTCCTATCTACATCTATAGGAACTGTTGGTGTTGTCTAACAACAGAAAGCCTGCAGAAGCCACATGGCATCGCCCTCTTTTCCTGCAAAGGCTGACCTATGTGAATTCTTCCTCAAGGAGAGAGAGTACAAAAACCACAACTCATTACTGCCAACATTCAAAATGGCAGTGGGCTAAAAACAGCCTAAGTTCTAAAACTAGATTTTGATGCCAGTAGCCTCATATTAAGGAGACAGAAAATGGACCTCCACCAAGTCCAAACTATGGAAATACTGCCGGGGACAATCACACAGTATGCACTTATGGTAGAGAAGCAGACAGGAGGGAATATCAAAGCCTGCCGTGGACTTTACAAGACCACACACGTGTGCGTTGTGTACACTCAACAGATTCACAGTCCCAACTCATGTAGTCCTCACGTCTTGCCCTACCAATGCAACCCGACAGACACACCAAAGTGACTGGAGAAAAGGGCTAAGGAAATGAAATGTCACTGCTATGCCTGAAAAATGCCCCACTTGTGGCTCCTCGTGGGCACTGCACTATCTCAGACCTTCACGGCTTTCCAAGTGCCACTCCCTGGAGCCTTTTCCTTCTTTTCACCAGACTGAAAAGTAATCAGCTCGAATATCCCCTTCTCCTGGGAGCCTTCCTGGACTCTCCACTTTGCAAAGGATGCCTCATCTGTGTGCATGCCACCGTCACTGTTTCTATTATGCTGAACTTTAATGACGGTCTACTGGACCACTCATCTGACCAGAAGCGACAAGCATGTTTTCCTTTAGCCCATGTCCTCAGTTGTGTCTGGAACATAGTTAAGTGCTGAATATTCTGCTGAATGAATGAATACACTGAAAAAGTTCAGTAAATGAAGGGGAACACGTTAGCTGTGATGAAGACTAATTTGGGCATCTAACAAATGCCAGGTAGTGTGCTAGGCATTTTACCTCTATTATCTTATCTAATCCTCACAAAAACCTTATATTCAATTTACTGGTGATGAATCTGAAAATCAGAAAAGCTAAGTAACTCTTCTATAATTAAACAACCGATAATGAGTGGTGCCTAGATTAAAACTAGAGTTTGTCTGACTCTAAATGGCTCTTAAACAGGAATGAAACACACACTCATTCCCTGTCCCCTCAATTATCCTTAAGCTTCAGGTTCAAGAGAAAACCCAGGTTGGAAACACTCTCCCACCGTTTATATTGAGTCCGTTCGTGGACGAAGCTTGTAAAAGCATGTGCTCGTCTCAGAACCGCGGCCAATCCCACTTTCCCCCTGTAGCCATGGATGCCCACTGCCTGCTGCCTCAGGGCTGGGTGAAGAGAGCCCTTCTTCCTCCCTTCTGCACACACCACGCAATGTCTGCCTCTCTGCATCGTGTCACATGAGTCCTCAGTGCCAGGAATACTGAACCAAGTGGCCTGGCATCTGGCTGACTTGACTTCGAATCCGAATGAGGAAGAAGGAGCAAAGAATATACTTCTGCCCTCTTCAGAGGCTGCGGGTGGCCTGCTCCCAGGCACAGTGTGAAGCAGGCCAGCTGGGCATGCGCCAGAGTAAAGTGGGTTCTCCTCTAACAGGATTCCAGATCTCCTATGTTTTTGCAATGGCTGTTTCCCACTCCTTGTTTCCTCTCGTAGTCCCCATGATGTGTAGGATGGCAACTTAGAAACGAGCCACCTGTCTTTGTAAGGACACATTATCCGGACACAGGGGTCAAACAGATGAGAAGATGGTTCCGCACATCCCTTCCTGGGAAACAGCTCCAGAGCTAGTAAGAGATAACCAGGGTTGGCGAAGATGACGGTGTCAGGAACTGCCAAGCAAAACCGATCTGGCATGTCAGATAACCTACACAGAGTAGCTTCAAGAACATGAAGTGAACAGTATCACTCATAACAGTACCACGTACAAATGTTCTGACCTGGTATCATAGTTTTTGGTTCAGAAGTAGTGTCTGGTTTAGACCAGGAAATAATGGTTGCTAAAAGCAACCTTCTTCTTTCTCTTTAGAGATCATTAATGAAATCAAAACCCCATGTGATGGGGAATAGAGACCTAGCTAGAAAATTCAGGCAACCTGGGTCCCAGGGACCTTTGACTCCTGGCCATGGGTCACCTTTTCCATATGCTACCCTCAGTAGCACTGCCACTCTAGTACCAAAGAATGACTTCATCTGACTATAGGAATGAGAAGTGACAAACTTTAAAAAACCTTCCAGGGGCTTCAGGGTAGCTCAGTCAGTTAAATGGCCAACTTTAGCTCAGGTCATGATATCGCAGTTTGTGAGTTTAAGTCCCGCATTAGGCTCTGTGCTGACGGCTCCTGGAGCCTGGTTCAGATTCTGTGTCTCCCTCTCTCTCTGCCCCTTCTCCACTCTGTCTCTCAAAATAAATAAACATAAAACAAACAAAAAATAGAAAAACGCCTTTGAAGGCTTAAATATAAGTACAGGAAGTGAGGGGCTCCTGGGTGGCTCAGTCGGTTGAGCGTCCGACTTCGGCTCAAGTCACGGATCTTGTGGCTCATGAGTTCAAGCCCCGCGTCGGGCTCTGTGCTGACAGCTCAGAGCCTGGAGCCTGCTTCGGATTCTGTGTCTCCCTCTCTCTCTCTGCCCCTCCCCTGCTTGTTCTCTCTCTCCCTCTCTCTCAAAAATAAATAAAAACATTAAAAAAAAAAAAAAAGTAGAGGAAGTGAGGAAATAGTTTCAAAATCTAACACATTGCAATAGTGGTTTCTGCCATAAAGTCAAAGCCTAGATGGACAAATAATGTCTGGTACCCAGACCCCAGAGAAAGCATATACTCAGAAGGCCATTTCCCACGAGGTCATAAAACCTGTCCCTTGTAGTATCCTGGGCTCCTGACACAATGTACACCACCCACCCCGCCCCAACTCCCTCAGATTCCCAAGCACACTGTGATGATACACACTGGTGTGTCTATGTGTGTCTTTAGAATCTCAGAAACAGGCTGCCCATCTCCCAGGAAACGTTATAGGATGAGACATCGAAGGCAAGAATAAGAAGGAAAGGTATTTATATACGTAGGAAGCCTCACAAAGGCTACTGATGAAAGCCTTGTTTCAAAAATGCCCAACTGGTGGCGCCTGGGTGGCTCAGTCGGCTAAGCATCCGACTCTTGCTTTCGGCTCAGGTCATGATCTCACAGTTCCTGAGATGAAACAACCCCCCCCACCCCCCACCCGCAGCATCAGAGCCTGCTTGGGATTCTCTCTCCCTCTCTCTCTGTCCCTCGTGTGCTCTCGTGTGTGTGCTCTCTCTCAGAATAAACAAACATTAAAAGAAAAAGAGTCTGTTTCTACAACAACAACAAAACACAAGAACACCCAACCCAAGCAAGTCTAAACTTAGAGTAATTGGTGATTATATAAATTAAAAGGATTCACAAGTCCCATTATTTTCATTCAATTTACATACATTTTTTTAGCCACATATATATCCACTACTTAAAGACAAGTAAAGGCACTCATACTTACTCTCTCTCAAGGGTCCGCCATTAGTTGACCCTCCAACCAAGAGCTTGTGAGGAACTTACTTTAGGAACCAATAAACTGACCTCATCTGTTAGATTTTGAACAATCTAACACATTTCACAGACCTACTAATCTTACACCTTTCTTGCTCCTACAGATTATCCCTGGGGAATAGGAGAACTCAAGGGGTGAACAGGGGATACAAACACTATGCTATTGCCAGAAGCGTTCAAGTTTAGAAGCAAACAAGCCTGTTTCTGATTAAGTTCCTCAGTCAAGATCCAAACAGGAACACGCCCAGCTGAAAAGAAAGATTAGTTTAGGGCAGATCAGCTGAGGAGCGTGTTCTTGGGAATAAAAGCCCCTTTGAAACAGCTCTCAGGACATTTGAATGTGTTTAAGCAAAAACAAAGGGCTGGAAGAATATACACTAAACTATCATGGTAAGTATCTTGGGGAGAAGAGTGGAATGAAGGATGGGGCAAGGGAGGGGAAGGGAGGGGGATATTTTTCCAGTTTACTTCATGGGCATCTGTATTGTCTAATCCTTCAAAACAACAACAACCAACCACATGTTACTTGTGGGAAGTATTCCAAGAGTCTCCAGGGCACTATGATCCCTCACAGACATGCTGGGTCAGCAGTTACCATCCCTTCATAACTCACATCAAACAGAGCTCTGATGAATAGTGAATTCATTCAATGCTGAAACCACACAGCTGGAATGTTTGAGAAAAGACAAGAGAAGAAGTATCATAACCCCCACTGGGTAGCAGTGAGATCAAATTGGAAAATTCACATAAAGCACAGTCCACACTAAACATTCAAGGGGTGGGTGGCAGTTATCATGCTCATTACTGGCACCGTATGGTCAAACCTTCTTCCCTCAGCTCTTTTCTCAAGTATCAATGAAGGAGGGGGGGAGGGGTCGGAAGGGGGAAACACACATGGAGAAGGCAGCACAGCAAGTATTCCGCTGCAAAATTTCAGCTAGTACAAATAATGTTTGTATAAAAAGACATAGTAGTCTGGTCATTTGGGAAACTTCTGTGCAATTTATTATATTACTGGTAACTAGGTTCTTCACCAGCAGGTGTGACTTGGCACTAAAAAACAATTGAAAAGTGCTTTTGTGGGGGGGAGGGCGGTGCCTGGGTGGCTCAGCCAGTTAAGCTTCTGACTCTCGATTTTGTCTCTGGTCATGATCTCATAGTTCGTGAGTTTGACCCGTGTCGGACTCCACACTCAGTGTGGAGCCTGCTTAGGATTCTCTCTCTCCTCTCTCTCTCAAAATAAATAAATAAGCTTAAAAAAAAAAAAAATGCTTTGGGATATACCCTTACAGTTTTTATATAACTAGATGGTTGGGATTTCTGAAAACACTGGGTGAAGAGTTAAAAAGTGATTGTTAGTCACTTAGTGCCCAGACCCTGATCACTACATACCATTTGTCAATAAAAAGAACGAAGGAACTAGAGCTCCTTGGAAAATAGTTGGGACAGGAAAAGCATCAGACGAGCCCAGACTATCTCTTATGCTGCAAAAACTAAGGAAACATTCAAAATTTGACAGAGGCATCGTAAGATCACAGAAACAGCTCATATCACACTTAATAGTAAAACACTAGATGCTTTCCCTCTAAGATTGAGAATAAGACAAGGATGTCTACTTTCCTCATTTCTAGTCAACACTGCATTGGAAATTCTAACCAGTGCAATAAGGCAAGAAAAAAAAAATTAAGCGTATGTAGATTGCAAAGGAAGAAATAAAACTATACTTATGTGCAGGGGACATAATCTTGTACATTGAAAATGCTAAGAAATCTACAAAAAAAACTTCTAAATAAGCAAATTTAGTAAGATAATAGGATACAAGATCAAATACAACAATTGATTTACTTCTATATACTAACAAGTAAAAAATGAAATAAAAGAAATACATCCATTCACAATAGCATTAGAAAAAATAAAATCCTTAAGAATAAACTTAACAACAGGTGCCTGGGTGGCTCACTCAGTTAAGCATCCAGCTCTTGATTTCGGTTCAGGTCACGATCTCAGTCATGAGATCCAGCCCCACATTGTGCTCTGTGCTGAACGTGGAGCATGCTTGGTATTCACTCTCCCTCTCTCTCTGCCCCTCCCCAACTTGTGCATGCACATGTGTGTGCTCTCTCTCTCAACATAAATGAATATTAAAAAAAATAATAATAAACTTAGGACACCTGGGTGGCTCAGTCAGTTAAATGTCCGACTTCAGCTCAGGTCTTAAGCTCACAGTTCATGAGTTCTGGCCCACGTCAGACTCTGTGCTGACAGCTCAGAGCCTGAACCTGTTTCGGATTCTTTGTCTCCCTCTTTCTCTGCCCCTCCCCTGCTCATGGTGTCTCTCTCCCTCTCAAAAATAAACATTAAAAAAAAAATTTTTTTTAAATAAACTTAACAAAAGAAGTACATTGAAAACTACAAAACACTGCCAAGAGATATTTAAAATTAAATAAATGGAGACATATAACATGTTCATAAACTGGAAGACTCAGCATTGTTAAGATGGCGATTCTTCCCAAACTGATCTATGGAGTAAACGCAATTCCTATCAAAATCCCAGCAGGCTTTCCTGGAGAAACTGACAAGCTGATCCTAAAATTTATACAGAAATGAAAAAGACCCAGAACAGCCAAAAACAATTAAAAGAGGGGAAAAAAAAAAAGTTGAACTTACACTACCTGATTTAGAAACTTAGTATAAAATTACAGTAATCAAGGCAATGTAAGTATTGGCATAATAAACATACAGATGAATGGAACCAAACAGAGTCCAGACATAAACCCTTACATTTACGGTCAATTAATTTTCAATAAGGTTGCCTATGCAACTTAATGAGGAAAAGGATAATCTTTAACAAATGACTTTGGAACAGTGGGTATCCATGTACAAAACATGAACTCAGACTCTTACTTTAGACCATAATTGACTCAAAATGGATCATAGAGCTAAATGTAAGAACCAAAACTATAACACTTCCGGTAAAAAAAAAAAGGAGAAAATGTTTATGACCTTGGGCAAGGCAAAGATTTATTAGATATGATACAAAAATCGTGACTGAAAAATTTTAAAGGAAAGTATGGTTAACAGTCCAGCTGTTAGCTGGATTATATCATAATTAAGAACGTAGAAAGGGGCACCTGGGTGGCTCAGTTAAGTGTCCAACTCTTGGTTTTGACTCAGGTCATGATCTCACAATTTGTGAGATCGAGCCCCGTGTCGGGCTGTGTGCTGACAGCACAGAGCCTGCCTGGGATTCTCTCTCTCCCTTTCTCAGTCACCCACACTCTCTCTCAAAATAAACACATAAAGTCAAAAAAAAAAAAAAAAAAAGCTACACACACATATATAAAAAAAGAACTTAGACAAACACTACTGAGAGAATGAAAAATAAAAATCTATGAACAGGGAGGAAATAGCTGCAATTATAAAGGACTTGTATTCAGAATATACTAAGAATTCTCACAAGATGAAGGGCACCTGGGTGGCTCAGTTGGTTAAGCTTCCGACTCTTGATTTCAGCTCAGATCATGATCTCACAGTTTATAGGATAAAGTCCTGAGTGGGGCTCTGAGCTGACAGGATGGAACCTGTTTGGGATTCTCCCTGTCCCTCCGCCCCTGCTTTGCTCGCTCATGCGTGTGTGCATATGCACTCTTCCTTCCCCTCTCTCAAAATAAATAATAAAAAAAAGGATGAAAACGAACCCAATTAAAAATTTTTTAAATAGGCAATTTTAAAAATAGGCAAAACATCTGGGGGCACCTGGGTAGCTCAACTGGTTGAGTGTCTGGCTCTTTTTTTTTTTTTTTAATTCTTTTAATGTTTATTTTTGAGACAGAGACAGAGCACGAGTGGGGGAGGGGCGGAGACAGAGAGGGAGACACAGAATCTGAAACAGGCTCCAGGCTCTGAGCTGTCAGCACAGAGCCAAACGCGGGGCTTGGAGCCACGAACTGTGAGATCATGACCTGAGCCGAAGTCGGACGCTCAACCGACTGAGCCACCCAGGTGCCCCTAGTGTCTGACTCTTGATTTCAACTCAGGTCATGATCTCACGGCAAGTTCAAACCCCACATTACACATCAGACTCCAAGCTGAGAGCACGGAGCTTGCTTAGGATTCTCTCTCTCCCCTTCTCTCTGCCCCTGCTTGCACACACGCGCACGCGCGCGCGCGCACACACAACACACACACACACACACACACACACTCTCTCTCTCTCTCTCTGTGTCTCTCAAAATAAATAAACTTAAAAAAAAAAAAGGTTATTACTACTTAAAGGGAAGCTTGGTTGTCCTCAGACCAGGAGGTAGGCAGTGCACAATCAACTTCAATTTTTGTTTGAAATTAGACTGGCAGGAATGAATTTTACCAGTGAATGATTCCAGCCAATGAAGTAAGACTCACTCATTGCTCCATTACCTGAAGCAGGCTTGACTGGGGATCCATCACTAAGGTGCAAGAACTGAGGTCACATGCCTTAAAGAAGGGCCTCCCCAGTATATAAGTCTTTTCAGTGTAGCCACTGGTAGCCACCTTAATATAAACTAGTCATCCAGCATACTCTGCTCTAACCTGCCAGGGAATTTGCCAACCCTGGCTTAAAGGGGAGTAAGAGGAAGAAGGCAAACACAGGAGCCTGGCAGATAAAGTTCAACAGCACTTTCTCTGGGGCCCATCAACACACCATGTAGGGGGAGGTCTCTGATTTTTAGGGGAGAAATGCTGTTTAAACCTGATTCTAAGCAAAACCTCATTGTCCAACAAAACACAAGGCCTGGTCCCGACTTCAACTGAAAAGCAGCTGCTGTCAGCACCAGTTGAGAAACAAGAACCTAGAGGCTGAGATAAGGGCTGGCTAGGGTCGAAGGACCACGGGGACAATGGGAAGCTTAAGGTTTTTTGTTTTTGTTTTTTCCTATAACCACTGTTACTCAAGAAGGGAACATGTTTTCTGTTAATCTTCTTGAAACTAGATGGGAATGTCAGATTTCAGTAAAGTCGTGCTAAGGACAATGGGAGCGGGGCTGAGATAAGAATGTATCAATCAGGGGTGCCTGGGTGGCTCAGTCTGCTAAGCATCCAACATCGGCTCAGGTCAGGATCTTGCAGTTGTGAGTTCCAGCACCAGGCGGTGTCGGGCTCTATGCTGACAGCTCAGAGCCTGGAGCCTGCTTTGGATTCTTTGTCTCCCTCTCTCTCTGCCCCGCCCCTGCTCATGATGCCCTCTCTCTCTCTCTCTCTCAAAAATAAACATTCAAAAAAAAAAAAAACAAAACAAAAAACCAGAATGCCATCAATCATTTCAATCCTATTCCTCACTTAACCGACTCACCTTTAGAGACCTTGCAGAATCAGAGGCAGTAAATAAGCTTCAAATGCACAAAAAGACTTCAGTAAAAAAAACATCCAGGCAGAAGGGGCTAAGTCCCTTTGGTATTCATGCAACACCAACACTCCCAACATGCCCTGTGGCAATGATTTCACCCTGACCTCAGATCTTCACTCCCACTCACTCAATCCACCATTAAGTCTTTCCAGCTTCAAATGTATGCCCTTGGAGCCATCTATTCTCCAATTCTACCATTACCTTAGTCCACACCACTATCACTTCTCACCTGCTGGTTTTCCTGCTTCTAACTCTTATGCCTTCTTTATAATCAATTCTCCAGACTGTGGTCATGGTGCCCTTTTTAAAATGTAGTTTAGGGGCGCCTGTGTGGCTCGGTCGGTTAAGCGTCCGACCTTGGCTCAGGTCATGATCTCACGGTCCGTGAGTTCCAGCCCCGCGTCAGGCTCTGTGCTGACCGCTCAGAGCCTGGAGCCTGTTTCAGATTCTGTGTCTCCCTCTCTCTCTGCCCCTCCCCTGTTCATGCTCTGTCTCTCTCTGTCTCAAAAATAAATAAACATTAAAAAAAATTTTTTTAAATAAAAATAAAAAAATAAAATGTAGCTTAAAGCCATCTGGTGGTTCCAAGGCCTACATGATCTGACTCCTGTATCTATGACCCTATGAGAGCCATTCTTCCTCCTCACTAGGTGTGTTCCCACCTGTGTTCCCAGAGGCTCCACTGTTCTCTCTGAAACACTCAGATCTTTAGAGTTCAGCAAATATCACCACCTCAAAAAGCCTGTCTACGCTGATGCAGTACCCCCGATCCTTCCCTATCACACTACCTCGTTTTAGTCTCACTCCTCCACTAACTGAAATAATTGGATGTTAATATTTCCTTGTAACTGCCTAAAGAAATAGTGGAAAAATAAATAGGAACTGATTTCTTTTTTTTAAAGTTTACCAATGGGGTGTGAGACTTACCTATCTTTTCCATCATTTTAATTTCTGGCCATAAAAATGAATCACGTAGTCAAAAACCATATTCCTTATTTTTAAAACAAAAACTTCAATTATTTATGCATTCCTTTGTTGTCTATTTTCCCTTCCAGAATGAAAGCTCTTT
Source organism: Neofelis nebulosa (assembly GCF_028018385.1). Classification (NCBI taxonomy): domain Eukaryota; kingdom Metazoa; phylum Chordata; class Mammalia; order Carnivora; family Felidae; genus Neofelis; species Neofelis nebulosa. The sequence continues at coordinate 19,039,130 of NC_080783.1, forward strand.
GAGAACTGGGACCTTGTTTACATAGTGTTATGATGAGCCCTGGAAATGTAATCGGGGCTCATTAAATATTTGCTGAATATTCAAATGTATCTACAACAGCTAAAACCAGCACAGCCACGAGTGTACGCTCTTCAGGTCACACAGGTGCTCCTACCACCATCTCCTTGTTGCTACTTCTTTACTCAGTGCAGGAACCAGGCCACAGCCACACCTAACTCCTCCCCAGTGCCTTTTCTCCCCATGAAGCCCCCTCCAAAGTCCTCCAAGTTCCTCTTTTATCCCCTCCCTCATATCCAACCAATCTGCTCTTGCAATTTCAACTATTAGTTACAGAAGAGCCACTCTTCAGACCTGACCTCTCTCAAGCTTCATGTCCTCGTCACCAACTGTCTGTTCTACCTTTTCATCATGCGTCTCCACTTCAATCCAGCTTGTTAAGCCAGCCCTGCTCACTTGTCCTTCAATTTCTTTCAGTGGAACTTTCTTTCTCTCAGTCACCTAAGAATATGTCAGTCACCTCGGACTTCATCCTTTCCCTTATACTCCATGGCCAAACCAGTGATAAAATTTAAGAGATTCTCTTCCTTAGCAGGCTTCATTTCCCCACCCCTACCCCAGTTCTGGACCATTGCAATAACATCCAGACTGAAGTCTGTGTTTCCAGGGCCTGCCCTTCTGAATTCCATCCTCCAGGCAGCCTCCAGATTCACTTTGCTTGATTTTACTTCAATGGGTTACTCCTGATTCAAACATTTTCTAGGAGTCCTCATTAAATACCACAGTAGCCCAACAACCATCCGCATCAGAATAACATGGGGTGCAGATTCCCGAATCCCATCTTCAGAGAGGATTCGGTAGGACCAGGAATCTGTGTTTTTTTTGTTGTTTTTTTTTTAAAGTAGGCTTCACATCCAGCCCAACACAGGGCTTGAACTCACGACCCCGAGATCAAATCCTTGAGCTGAGAGCACAAGTCAGAGGCTTAACCAACTGAGCCACCCAGGAATCTGCATTTTTAATATTCCAGATGATTCTCACATGAGTCAATAAATAAAATCCAGATTTCTCAGCTTGGGTTTGAAAGGCTTATTTCCATTTCCTTCTACCTTGAACTGCCGTATGAACTGTGCCGGTCTTAACACTAAACTCCTGGAATAAACCTTCCAAACTTGTCTGCAGGCCTTTACTCCACTAAGCCTCTTCCTTCTGAATCCTTATATTTTATTTACCTTTTCCAGGCACAACTCAAGCCCCACTCTCTCCATAAATATCTCTTGCGTATTTATTCCTCTAATGTGATACTTTGCAAAGGCTACTCTCAACACTATTCTCTTTTCACCTGGATATACCTCACAAGCTCCATGATGGTCTTCATAGGGAATCCCGGTGTACCTATAACAGACAAATGCAAAGCTAATCTGGCAGAAGGGGGCAGATCACTGCCCTAGTTTGACCTCCTCCTCAGCAATGCCTCCCATGTCTCCTCCCCAAACAACCTCACCGGCACCAGGCTCCCTAGAACAAGGTTTCGAAAACCATGGACTTGGGGGTGATGGGTACATTCAATGTCACTCATACATCCACAAAGCTGTTAAAAATAGGTGAGCCTCAGGGGCGCCTGGGTGGCTCAGTCGGTTGAGCAGCCAGCTTCGGCTCAGGTCATGATCTCGCAGTCCGTATGTTCGAGCCCCGCGTCGGGGCTGGACAGCTCAGAGCCTGGAGCCTGCTTCGGATTCTGTGTCTCCCTCTCTCTCTGCCCCTCCCCCACTCATGCTCTGTCTCTCAGAAATAAATAAACATTAAAAAAATTAAAAAAAAAATAGGTGAGCCTCAGTGGCTCAGTAGGTTAAGCATCCAGCTCTTGATTTTGGCTCAGTTCATGATCTCACAGTTGATGTCCCCAGCCTGTCTGGGATTCTTTCTCTCCCTCCCTCTCTGCCCTTCCCCTGCACTCTCTCAAAATAAATAAACAAACATTAAAAAAAAAAAAAGCTGTTAAAAATAAAACAAAAAAACTTGACTAAACGGATAAGAAAGGAGGATAGGGGGCGCCTGCATGGCTCAGCCGGTTAAGCAACCGACTTCGGCTCAGATCATGATCTCATAGCTAGTGAGTTCCAGCCCCACGTCAGGCCCTGTGCTGACAGCTCAGAGCCTGGAGCCTGCTTCGGATTCTGCGTCTCCCTCTCTCTCCGCCCCTCCCCTGATCACACTCTGTCTCTCTCTCTCAAAAATAAATAAAAACATTAATTTAAAAAATAAAAAGGATAAAGAACTGCAAAACATTCTTAAACAAAATGACTTCAAACATCCCTTTCTTTCTGTTTACAGAGCTAGCTTAGCCCAATATCTACCCCCTCCACCCACCCACCCACCTCACCAAACGCAGGGCTCTTGCAGTAGATCCCCAACTGCCGTCCGGGGCTGCAGCCTCTGCTCTTCTAGAGCAAGCAGTCTCAGGAAGCACACCAATCTGCTTTGTCATCTTTATCCGGCATCCACAAACTGCCCGTTTCATTCCGCCTTCCACGCTTTGAGATGTAATTTTGCCTCAAGTTTTCTCCTTAGTTGAGAGTGAGTGATGAGCAACCTATGCTAGAAAATCTATGGCTGTTGTTTCAAACCATCAAGTCTCCAGGGGCCAGGGCCAGACCAACTTGGACAAGGTATCAATTTCTACAGAAAGCAATTATTCATTACCCACTGATCAAATCACTCTCCTATATTACAGAAGTGGGTGTGGCCCTTGGGACCTGCACTTCCCCTTTCCTCCTCCACCTAGGTTGTCTCTCACCGTCACCAGGGGGAACTCAGGACATCAGAAATGGCTCAGAGTCTACAATTCGAAAGCTCTCTAATGAGACTGCTTTAATCGCTCAGTAGATATGTTAGAAGATAGAACTGTCTTATCTGGAACCAAGCTGAATGGGGAGGAATATAGGAATCAGACTCAATTTCTCTTATGAGATAAATCCCAAGCTATGTCTCCCTCAAAAAATGTGGAGGAGCAATGAACTTCTTGAAGGCCTCCTGAGAAAGGAAGGTCAATACCGTAGCCCTATGAGAAGGGAGGGTCAATACCACAAGTTAAGAAAGCCAGCTTTTACAGAACACAGTTCAGTAATGCAAAAGGAGTTGGCCAACCTGAGAGAAAAATCTAGCTTACAGCACCTAGAGCTGAGGGAGGTAAATCTACAAATTACTGAAGAGTGAAAACTGCTGGAGGCTTAACATAATTGGGTGACTAGCTCTCCTAAAGCCTTCGCTTTTATCACCAGAAAGCAACCTCTTTCCTCCTCCTGAGGGTGGACGGTGGTCCTCTGGGAATAGTCCACAGGTTCTGCTGCTGAAACTATTTTCCTAACAAAACTAAGATGGGATTCGCCTTTTTAACTGTGCTGGCCTTCCCACCGACGGTACAAAAGCAATGGTGGGTCAACACTTGGTGCCGGAGCAAGAAGTGAGACAATGGCACGCCAAATTAGATCCTTCGCCACCACACGCTTCCTCACCACACAGTGAAAGAATGCCAGCTTTACCCAAGAATGTCCTTGATGGCAGAGTAAAAATTCTATTAAAGCTCAATTCTGGAGGGCATCTTTTTAATATTCTGTGTGACAAAACAAGAAGCACATAGAAAACACCTATGTGGCATACAGAAGGTGATGGCTACCTCTAAGGAAAGCACTGTGCGTATGAATTGCAAAATTTTTCTGTGGAACATCATGCTCACTTGGAAGAATAAATGACACGAAAGCGATGGGTTATTCAGACTTTGGCATTTGGCAAACATTTTCTAGAAAATAAAACAAAGTGAGACTGGCAACTCAAGAAAAAAACAACTGACAGTATTTGTTGCCAATGATAAAATTTGAGCTTCCGAGAGAAAATTAGAATTTTGGCAAAACTGTATCTGCCGCCATGAGCTTGACAGCTTCCCAACACTTAACCCTTTTTCTGATGAGAGTGTGGTGATATGATTTTTCTGACACTGTTAATAAAATGTGTCAACATTTGGAAGAGCCACGTAACTCAGTGAAACCAGTATTTTCCAGATACCTATCACACAATGCTACAGAATCCTCTCTGGGTAAAAGACGCAGTCAAAATGAGAGACCAATGGATTTTAATGTAACAAAGTATGAAAAGTTCACTGGTATCATTTCAGATACCACACTGTAATAACTTTCATAAAACCATCCCTAGTTAACTTGTGTGTAACACCAAAGAAGAATATCCACAATTATCTGAAAAGGCTATTAAAAATACTCTTCCTTTTCCAACTAAATGTCCGTGTGAGGCTGGATTTTCTTAATAATTCAACCAAAACAACAAATCTGACTGAACACAGAAAGAGATATGAAAATCCAGCTGTCTTCTATTAAGCCAGACATTAAAGAGATTTGAAAAAATGTCACTCTTCTAATCTTTTTGAAACAATATCATTTTTCATTTTAAAAATTCTACATTAACTTGTAATGGCTTTTTTATTTCTAAATGAATTAATATATATTTCAATTTCTAATACGGTAACTATCAAGATTATGTATCCCAATTAAAAAATATATTGAAGATCCCAAAGAGCTTTTGAAGTGTATAAAGAAGTCCTAAGAGTAGTAAGTCTGAGCACTCTGGTCTAGAATACCACTGTCTGTCCAGAATACCCCTGAGGGCTCCTAAGGACAAAGTTCTTTGTGGCACCTGGGTGGCTCAGTCGGTTAAGCATTCATTTCAGCTGAGGTCATGAACTCACGGCTGTGAGTTTAAGCCCCACATCGGGCTCAGGGCTGACAGCTCAGAACCCGGAGCCTGCTTTGGATTCTGTCTCCCTCTTCTTCCCCTCCCCTGCTCGTGCTCTGTCTCTCTCAAAAATACATAAATAGGGGTGCCTTGGGTGGCTCAGTCGGTTGAGCGGCCGACTTCAGCTCGGGTCATGATCTCGCGGTCCGTGAGTTCGAGCCCCGCGTCGGGCTCTGTGCTGACCGCTCGGAGTCTGGAGCCTGTTTCAGATTCTGTGTCTCCCTCTCTCTAACCCTCCCCTGTTCATGCTCTGTCTCTCCCTGTCTCAAAAATTAATTAAAAAAAAAAAAGGTTAAAAAAAAAAAACCATAAATAAACATTTAAAAAATAAATAAAGTTTAATTCTAAAATTTTTCATCACAAGTTTAAACAAGTTTATTCTTCTGTTAAAAGGAGACAGAGGGGCACCTGGGTGGCTCAGTAGGTTAGCCTTCCAATTCTTGGCATAGCCTCGGGTCATGACCTCGCAGTTCATGGAATAGAGCTGGGTGCATCGGGCTCTGCGCTGACAGTAAGAAGACTGCTTGGGATTCTCTCTCAAAATAAATAACTAAACTTAAAAAAAAAAAAGGAGGTAGAAACTACTAAACATTTTATAAAAAGAACTAAGTTAACCGTAATTGGAATAAGCATTTCATGATTTAATAAAATAATTTTTAGCTATCTTATTGAATAACACACACCTAAATTAAAAGAAATCTCTTTAAAAGCTTTTCATCCAAGTTTGATCCTATAGCTTGAAAAACCCGTGGTCCCAAAAAACATTCTAATCACATTTAACTGTGGGGTTCTTCTGAATTCAGCATATCACAGACTTCACCCTAACACAAATCTGTATTAGGGGGAGAGGAAGCCTTCTGGGTTTTCAAAGTAATTTAATCACCAAAGGAGGCCTTCCTGAAATCAGTATTTCCAAATGCTTTGTTTGGCAACCCGAGGTTTTTACACATGGGATAATACAGGGAAGTGTGAAGGATATAACATCCCTCCCCAGGCCCCCCTCCACCTGCCTTTTCTTGTAAAGTCAGTTTCAGAAGAGTTCATTTGAAAGCTGAGGATCTGGAAATGGAGCCTTCTAAAGCTATATACGCAGGTGTATCCCTTGGTAGTCTTGGGCCCCAATTACCCTGCTTGAAAAACCACTGCTCTTGAGGATACTGTTCTCTTTAACAAAACATCCAAGGCCCTTTGTGATCTAACCCCTATTAGTTTTCCTTTTCCTATTTGTCACTGGATAGCTACCTCCAAATGCACCTCAGGCGTGTCAAACTGCTTCCAGTTCTCTTTTTAGGCCTTGCTGTATTTTCTCTAAAGTTACTTTGTACCTGGAATGTGTTCTCACTTCTTTATTCCCAGAAAACACTTGATAACTTTTCAAGGTTCCATTCCACCAATCAATAAGCAGCTGGTTGCCTTCCGGGCACTAAGGGGGTGGGTTTTATGCAAACAGTGGCTCAATATTTACTGCAAGAAATGAAGGACGGGGGGAACACTGTCCCAAAGGGTCCCCCAGCTATTTGTTGATTAGCTAAACCAACAGATGATGAAGTTGAGGAAGATGTGATCTGCAGTATCTGGGGCAGCAAGGATTACTCAATAAAGGAGGAAGGATTCAAACATTTCCAACATCCAGAAAGAGAATGTGAAGACCAGGGAACGGGGATGGTATAATTTTCCGAGCAAGGCTGGGTTAAATATCTAACGTTCTATCGGAGCACACACCACACAGCATGGCAAATGCTAGTTTACTTGATGAAAATCTCTAGACTACAAGCTCCGCGAAGACATGCCTGCCTTGTTCACCATTCCCCCTTCCAGCGCCTTCCACAGTCCCTGGCTCATTAAATCTTTGTCGATATTTGTAAAACACCGTTGAATGAATGATTAAATAAAGGGATGGACAAATGAAGAGTTAACGTTTACAGGATCTCAAACCCTATTTGAAACTCTACAGTTTGGGAATAGTATCTCTCTACACCTACTGAAGGTGGGGAACTAAAAAAGTGGATATCCGTGTTCACTTCACCTATGAAGCCTGAGAGGTAGCTTGGGCTCACACACAGGCGAGGAGAATTTAAACCGCAGCGCGGCGGGAAAGAGGAGGCACGGAGGCCCAGGGTGAGGGGATGCTGCAGGGTCCGGGCGCCCAGAGGCGGGGCTGACTAAGTTCACGGGGCGTGGCGGAGGGGGAGAAGGGTCCCCAGGACGCGCGAAGACCCGGCCCGGTGGAAGGCCGCAGCCCCCTCGCCTACCCGGAGATGGAGAGCTGGCGGGCAGGAAGCAGGGCTGGGGCGGGAGCCGCCGGAGAGCTTGGGGACCCGCGCGAAAGAACCGGGGCAGAGGGAGGGGCAAGAGAGTCGGGCCGGCGGCGGGTCGTTCCCCCAGCTTCACCGCCACACTCACCTAGCGGACCGAGCTTCGCCCCGGCTCGGCGCCGGCTCCGCGCTGCTTCCTCCCTCGGCCTGCTGGGGCGAGCGGGCGGCCTCGGACGCCCCTAGCAACCACACACCACCACCACGCGACCCGCGCTCCCAGCCGCCGGCGCCGCGGCCGCCTGCTACGCACTGCGCGCGCCCCCAGCGGACGGACAGAGGGCCTGGAAGGGGCTATCTCGGCAGGGAAGGAGGAGGGCTGGCGCGCGGAATCTCGGGGGTTGTGGGACCTGGGAAGGCCGGCCGTCCCCAGCCTCGCGCAAGCGCAGTCGCCTCAGTGCGCGTGAGACCCGGAGAGCAGAATTCTGGGAGTTGTAGTCCCGAGATTGAGTCCCTGAAAGACTATATTCTGGGATTCCAGGATTCTCTCCTTTTCTGGGCCCTGATTCCACCTTACCTCTATGGACTCACTTGGGCCGTGCCTTAATTCGCTCCTCTAAAATCAAGGAATTAAGGCTTTATTGAAGAATTTTCTTATTTCTCAGCAAAAGCCTTTTGAGTTTGACTCCAGTAAAGGACACGCGGCCACATCCCTTGTTTCCCTCCAACCCACTTTCCCCTAACTCCAGTCCACTCGGAGTACTATTACAACCTCCTGCTTTATGAGCTTCAGGTATGAACTTTAGGAAACACTGACTCCAATTCATTATCTCCCTAGGCAAGACAGACGGTGCCCGAGATGTCCTCAGTCCCAGATGACCGTAGACTTAATGGATTTGAAAATCGAAAGAGAGCTGGAGGGTGAAAAGATCTTTTCTAAACAGTAGGCTACAGAAATAAAGGGAACAATAAAAGGTGAGACTAACCTAATGAAAACAACCTGGACCAGAGCAAGGATGCGTAGTAAATCATTGATTTCAGCAACAGTATGACAGATGCTAAAACCATTAGAGGACTGATTGGGGGATCCCCTATAGATTTTAACCAATCTTAGATCATGTATTGTGGGACAGCTATAATTATGTTTCCTAATGTGATGCAATTTAAACTACACAGTATTTAGGAAGTAGTGAATTTTTGTCAAAAAATTGTTGAATCTGGGGTGCCTGGGTGGCTCAGTCGGTTGAGCATCAGACTCTCAATTTTGGCTCAGGTCATGATCTCATGTGTCATGAGATCAAGCCCAAGTCAGCATGGAGCCCACTTGGGATTCTCTTTCTCTGCCCCTCCCCTGCTCATGCTCTCTCTCTCAAAATAAATAAACATTTTTTAAAAAGTTGAATCTGAATCTAATCAAGCTTTTGTCTCCAACTTCCAGTAAAGAGAAATAATGACACTGCAAGAAAGCAATCCGACAAATCCAGAAGGTGGGCCAATGTACAGACAAATGACCTCATTTCTTCAACGACTTCAGAGTATTAAAAAAAGGTGTTCTAGATTGTAGGAGACTTAAGAGACATTATCAAATGCAATGAGTGGACCTTGTTTGGATCCTGAGTCAAACAAACCAACTGTAAAAGATATTTTTGAGACAGTGGAGAAATCTGAATATGGGCTGAGGACATTAAGAACAAAGACAGATGTTAGGAAACCATTATTGGGGTGCCTGGGTGGCTCTGTTGGTTAAGTGTCCTGCTTCGGATTCTGTGTCTCTCTCTCTCTCTCTCTGCCCCTCCCTGGCTTGTGCTTTCTCTCACTCTCTCTCTAAATAAACGTTAAAAAAAATTTTTTTTAATGGAATGGGTAGAACCAGTGTGGCAAAATGTTTATAATAGCTGAATCTGTGAGATCAGAGTTTGGGAGCTTATTATGCTATTCTATTTTTATGTTTGAAAACGTTAACTTGCCTCTCCCACCAAAAGAGTTAAAGCAGACATGCACTCATACATACGCAAAATGAAACATGGGCACAAGCGCTCAAACCTTCCAGACGTTCTGTGAATTCCAGACACTTCTCACAGCACTCACTTCTAATCCTCTCAGCACTTTGTGCAATGATATAAAATGGTGTAAGATTGTTTATAGATTTTTAATCCCCTAGATTGTATGCTCACAAGGATGGAAATATGTTTTCTTATTATGCTTCCTCATAAAATGATTAACTATTGCTTTATGTGATAACCTAAAAAGTCTGTGTATTTAATTTCTCTACATCAAGTGTTTTATATGCCAGACAGGCATGATATCTCTAGCTAGTATTTAATGAATTATTTGGGGGGGGGGAAGGAATAATTGTTTCCTAAAGAATACTTCTTTCCTGGGCGCCTGGGTGGCTCAGTCGGTTAAGCGTCCGACTTCAGTTTAGGTCATGATCTTACGGTTTATGAGTTTGAGCTCTGTGTTGGGCTCTGTGCTAACAACTCAGAGCCTGGAACCTGCTTTTGATTCTGTGTCTCCCTCTTTCTCTGACCCTTCTCTGCTAGCACTCTGTGTGTGTCTCTCTCTCAAAAATAAATAAACATTAAAAAAATAAAAAGAATAATTCTTTCCCAAGGTAATTCTTCCTAGTTTATCTTTTAGGGGGGAAAATCTAGATTTTAAAACACAATACTTATTTGTCTAAATCCAGACAAGTCTTAGTGAAGTACTGTGGCTTTGTGGGTTTCTGTTTTTGTTTTTTAATTTTTTTTTCTTTTTTTTTTTTTTGGAGAGAGCTCAAGTTGGGGAGAGAGGCAGAAGGAGAGAGAATCTCTCCCGCTCAGCACGGAGCCTGACAAGGGGCTCCATCCCATGACCCTGGGATCATGACCTAAGCCGAAATCAGGTGCCCCAGCTGTGGCTTTGTTAAAAACAGAAACAGAAGTTCTGATCTGTTAAAGATAAACACCAAGGTAATATGGGTTACATTATATATTTCCCAAGATGTGTTTTAAAATACTTGAATAGAAAAAGAATAGATATGGTAGCTATTGGAACAGTAATGGAATTCACTGAACTAACCACTCCACTAATAGCCTCCCCCATTTGAGTTAATGGCAATTCCATTCTTCCAATTGCTTAGGCCAAAAACCTTGGAGTAATATCTTTGTCTGCTTTCCTTCGTTCACACCCTCACATCCAATCAGGTAAGAAATGTTATTTGCTTCATGTGCAAAATATATTCAGAATCTGACTACTTTTCACCATTCCATTGGTACCACCACAGCCTCCTAAGCCCTCACCCTGCTTCCCAGCCTCCCCCACTCCTCACAGTCCATGCACAACACCAGAATGGAGAGTAATCTTTCAGAACATAAGTAGATTACATCACTTCTCTGTCAAAACTCTCCAATATATCCCTACTTTACTCGAAGTACAAGGTCTACTACAGGCTTACATCTGGTCCTCACTACCTTCCTGTCCTCATTTCCTACTATTCTCCCCCTTCTTCACTTCTGCCATCCAAACTGGCCTCATCATAGCTCCTCAAGCTCACCAGGCAAGTTTCCATCTCCGGACCTTTGAAGTGATTATTCTCTCTGCCTCACTTTGCCCTCAGATAGCTACACTGCTCATTTCCCTCATCTCCATCAAGTCTTTGCTTGAAGGTCATCCCAGTGAGGCCTACCTTAACCATCCAACTCAGCACTCTTCGTCCTCTTTCTCCGCTTCATTGTTCTCCAGAGCTTTATCACCTCTCTACATCTTGTACAGAATTCACTTATTTTGGTAAGTTCATTTAATCCACAGCTAGAATGGAAACTCTACGACAAACAAGCACTGCTTTATCTCCAGTGCCTAAAAGTACCTCGCACAGAGAAACAACTCAATGTTGAACTGAACTGCCATAATCTGGACAGGAGGAAATTCCAGTGGTCTCTAGAAAAAAATGTTATTTTTGCTAAAATATAAACACAGACAATGAAGATGAATGCTAAATAAAATTCCTTATAAAACTAAGGCATTTTATTCATCTTTCATTTCAAAAAACAATTGGAATTTAAGGAAGGACAAAAAGTAATACCCCCATTTTATGGATAGAGAAACCAAGGAAGGCTCCGGGAAGCTTGTCGCAAGCCATCCGGTGAGTCAGGGTTGAAACTTTGTAGTATGTTTCCAGCTGGATCTCAACTCTAATGGGTCTGCCAAACATCTCTTTCTGGTGAAATGCACGATGTCCTAAACAGCTGCCCTTCTCAAGCAATTGGGCTTCCCTATACATTGAAACTCCATCAAACATCAAAACTCATCACTAAGCCTGAGATCACAAAGCAATCCAATGTACGGCTCTGTTTAATCCTATCTCTCCCTATTTCAGCTCCACTGGTCTTGGCTTGGAAGTAGGTGACCACATGTAGCTCAGCTGAGATGCAGGAAGCTGGAAGGCAGGAACAGATATAAATAAATAAGGTCCCAAACCATGGTCTTGTGTGAACGGGACACAAGAGCTGCAGCACCAACCAGCAGCCAAGAGAGGAGCTGACTCCCCACCCAAGCTCTTACCCTGGCATCTCCAAGTAAGGTGAGGTATACCTTTTACTACAGGAGTTTACATAGAAAAGATGGGTGGATGGGAGGAAGGAAGGAAGGAAGGAAGGAAGGAAGGAAGGAAGGAAGGAAGGAAAGAAAAGAAAGAAAGGAAAAACAAGAAAGAAAGAAAGAAAGAAAGAAAGAAAGAAAGAAAGAAAGAAAGAGAAAGAAAGAAAGAAAGAAAGAAAGAAAGAAAGAAAAAGAAAAAAGAAAGGAGAAAGTTAAAGAAATAAAGGAAAGGAGAGGAAAGGGGAGGGGAGAAAGGGGAAAGGAAAAAGAAAAAAGAAAAGACTCTCTACCATAACCCATGGATGGGAACGTGGGCTATGGGTCAGGAAACCATCCACAGCAGCATTTATCCCCATAGCCTAGAGCTGAGATGGTCTCAGTCTTCATCACTGTCCTAGGGCCAGTGCACAAAAGCAAGAACCTGTTGGGAGGATTATACAAACTCTGGAAAGGAAGTGGCCTCTCAGGTAGAAGGTACCTCCCTAAGGTCTGGGAGGCATGCTCCTGGGGTTAAAGGCACATTATTGGAGAAAGACCCCTGCATGTAGAAAAGGAAGGAATCTTCTCTGGCACCAACAGCAATGAAGTTTACTGATTGAAATCATCCTGAATCTGGGGAAAGGAGGGAGCTTTATACATAAATCTCTTCTAGTTTCTTGTTCTTAAATCATTTAACTTGTAGCTTATCTCTTTTTTAGTCTCTTTTTAGTTCTTGGTTGAGCTGGTGGCTTGAATAGTAGAAAAAGGTTGGCAATAGAGGGGTAACGAAAGTGGGTGGATGGACCGTAGGAATCTGAGATCACGTGCTGTGGGTTGGCCTCAGGAGGTGAATGAGTTTCCTGCAGTGTTTGGCAGAGGCAGGCCTGGGGCTGCTGTGCGGCAGGAGCTGATTCCCCAGAGATAGCATGGCTAATCGCTCACTGGCCCCCAGGGACACCAGCACCTGTGAGACAGAGAGCAGATGACAGAATAGGACATGCAGAGGACTCTCATTTGGCCCGGCAATTCCCACTCTAGTAAAGAAAGAAAAAGACAATGGGCCCCTGGGGAATCAATATACATTCTACGGGGAAAGAGAAACTTTGGAGAGAGGGCTCATCGAGACCGGAGGTCTACTGCCATTCTCTTCGGTTACACACCATGAAACTGAGGCACCGAGGGATCCATGCATTTGTCCCAGGAAGGGGTCATAAATGCAGCAGTGACAGTAAGTCAAAAAGTGTGATTCCTAGTCATGAATCTTGACCAATGGGTCTTAACCTCAGTACCACCAAGAGTCTCTTATATTATTTCCCCATATGGATTGCCAGAAAATCCCATAATTTACATCATCACCATCCCGTCAAAATTTCTGTTCTGCATGAACCAGCCAATGTTCCCACACTGCTTTATTATAATTTGGAGGTTTAGCCTTATCATAGGTAGATGTGTGATTCCCATTAGGCTACTTATGTCACAAGCAGAAAAAACAGAATAAAGCAGTGGTTAAGGTATGGGCTCAGGACTCAGACCCTTGAACTCAGAAGTCCAGGCCCCCAAACTAGCTTTGTAACTTGGGCACGTTATTAAATCCTTAGTGCCTCAGTTTCCTCACCTGCAAAATGAGGAATATAATAGCTTAAACCAGGTAATAAAGGTAAAATGCTTAGCATGGTGCTTTTCACGCGGTAAGTGCTAAAAAAAAAAGAAAGAAAAAAGATAGCCCCTTCCCAGCCCCCAGAATGAAATCCCTCTAGACCTCAACATCACCTCATCTGGCCTCACCTCCTTCCCACATAGCCTCAAGAAGAGAGAACCCCTGGGCTTGGAGATCCTGGGAATTTGCCACTCATCAGAGCCCTCTCCCACATTCCTTCCCTTTTCCAGGGTGGGAGATGGTAGATGGCACACCCATCTCCAAGACACCGCCCATGGGTTTCGCAGCATCCCAATTCCTTAAAGCTATCTCAGAAAAATGTCATGAAATACAACCCCATCGTCATGGTCCGGAAGTCCCCAGGGGTGTACCTGATGGATGCAGGGCTCCTGTCGAAGGCTCCGGAGGGCAATGAGGGCGGCCTCCTTCACGTTTAGCTGGGGGTCTCCACAGGCCATCTCTAGGAGCCGCTGGGGTACTTGGCACTGTAACAGCTCCTCCCCCAACCCCTCAGGGCCCAAGTTGCCCAGAGCTGACGCGGCATTGCGCCGGACACCAGCCTGAGGATCTCCAAGTAGCTGGGTCACACTGGGTATCGCGGCTGCCAAGGCAGGTCCCAGGGGACCAGCTTGGTAGGCTGCGTTGCCCACAGCAAAGCTGGCACCGCGCCGCACGGCAGGGTCCTTGTCTCTAAGCCCCAGCAGCAGAAGGTTGAGCAGCCCAGCCTGGCTCTGCAGTGCCCCACGCACAGCCATGCTGTATTGCAGCAGGTGGCCCAGGAGCCCGTAAGTGCGGGCCCGCACAGAATTCTCTGGGTGGCCCAGGAGGCTGCGCAGGGGCCGATAGGATTCATCAGAGCCAGCCAGGAGTTCTTGGATGAAGGACAAGTGGCTGGGGGACAGTACTCGGGCTGTGTGGGCCAGCAAGGAGAGAATGTCAGAGGTCAGCAGCGGCTGGTCACCCAAGAGGGCAACTGAGAGGAAGGAGATGATGGTTCTAGGAGAGGCAGCCACTGTGTTCACAAACTGGTTGAGAGAGGTGGAATCCGTGAGGGCCAGGTGTGTGAGCAGGCTGACAGGCAACTCAACTTGCGTCAACGGAAGATGGTGGCAGCAGACCTGGGAGAAGGGATAGAGGAGCAGGCAAAGTGGTTCAGGGAGAGGAAGAATTCACCGCAGCGAGGTAGCTAAAAGGGGCCCAAGCTCTGGCCAAGAGAAAAGCCAAGCTATGCTGAGAAATAACCACAGAGAGCTGGAAGACCCGACCCGAGCCCTCCACGTGAGACTGTGGAGCCCAAGAGAACAGGTGCAGGATCATTCCTTGCTCTGCAAGGACTCAGGCTCTCTGCCTTCAAAAACCCACTGCTGAATGCCAAGGATTGCACAGAAGTGACTCCTGGCTGAGGAGCTGAGTCTCCCTGCCCAGACTGGGATGTCCTCCCCGCAGAGCTTCAACAGATCCAGATGAGGGACAGATGGAGACGGGAGGCGCCAGCCCCAGCTCCAACCAGTGCTTCTGCCCAGGCCTGAATGCTTTCTCCACTCCAACGCTTACATCAAGCCAGATGCTCCACTCTTCCAGGGGCTCAGGGGAGCCCTGGAGCTGTTGGGAAGTGAATTACAATACACGAGGTCGGCCATCTTCCTCCTCCACCTTCACGCCTGGTGGCTTTCCCAAATACCTGCAGCAGGCGGGCTGTGACTTCTGAGTCCACGAAGTCAGCTAACACACCTCCAAGGAGGTCGGCATCCACATCCAGGGCGAAGGGGAAGCAGAGGAGCTGGCAGACAGAGAGCACCACGACGGGCAGAAACCCAGACCCGTGAGGCCTAAGGAGGGCAGCGTGGAAGGATTTACTCGGTTTTACTCACCCACCCTTTATTATTCTCTGCCCCCTTCTCAAATCCTCGAGTCCAGCGCCCCTTCTCCAACCTCACCAGTCCTATTTCTGGCCTCATAGCTCAAGCTGTCAGCTACGGCTCTCCTGCCCACCCCTCCCCACCGCCACACTGTCTGGACAGTCTGGTCTCCCTCCTCTAGCTCGAACTCACGCCCGGCCCAGCTGACGCAGGAAGCTGGGGGAAAGCAGGTGCTTCAGGGTGGTCATGAGGATACTTCCACGCTGAGACAGGTGGCTCAGGCATAACTGGGGCTCCTGGGTGAAGGTGGCCACGGCCAGGCTCAGCAGGGCTGCCATGCCTGGAAACACCGAGAATGGAGACCCAGTGGTGCAGGAAGGGCCCCGGATGCTCCAGCTTCTCCAGGGCCCCCACCTATTTAGTCCCCTTCCCATCCAGTCTGTGCCATCCTCTCCCCAGGGGGCAGCGGCTGCAATCTCTGTGGGCTAACCCAGTTCTAGGCTGCCTCCTCTTGAAAAGGATCAAAGGAGGCCATGCTTATGGAAAGATACCTTGGGGTGAGATCAGCGTCCAGTCTGGCTCTGGGCTTTGTGATGGCTGTGATTCCTGTGGAGACACCTCCTCGGGGAGCCTTAGAGCCATGGAGAAGCGGTGCCATAGAATGGTCCACATTTCTGAGCTAGCCATGTCCCTTATCAGGCTACCCTTCCCTGGCTGGAGATGAAATTGAAGGAGGGTGGGTAGGGAGTCAAAGTCAGGTATCAAAATGCCTTTTTCTTTTCTTTTCTTTTTTTTCACTCTTATCCCTGACCTCTAAGGAAAGGGAGTCCCAGAAATAATTCCTCCATTTTCCCAACAATGTGGGATTTCCCTGTTGTCCTAGTTGCCTTTCTTATCACATCTTAACCCAAGTGTCTGCTAGAAACCAGGGAATTACAGCTCTCCTCCCCACTGAATCCTGGGATGCAGCTGGGATTCCCCAGAAAGGGTCCACGATGAGGGCAGGGGGGGGCCCTTTTGAAGGTAATCACGGCCACCATATTTGACAGAAGAGGCAAGTGTGGGTTGCTTCTTCATTCCTATCATCTAGCGGTTCATCAAAATGCCTAGTTTGTCTCTCCTGCCTTCCCATCCAACCTAGGATGCACCTGTACCTGGGTGAGAAGCTGCAGCAGCAGGATGAGGAGGCCGTCATAGAATCCACAGCCACCTGGTGGAGTCAGCCGGACCTGACAGAGAGAGGCAGGAAGAATGCAGATCCCCAAGAGAGATGAAGGGGCCTCACAAACCCATGCCTGCAACTCCTGGTCAGGCAGAAAGAGCTTGTCCTCTGCCTGGTGTAGTGGGGAAAGCTCTCCTGGACTTACACAAGTCCTGGCTCCTGACTATTCATTCAATGACTACCTCTGCTCTAAAGACACATCATCTGGTAGGGTCGGAAGACACTTGCCACACAAGAGGCTGGGGTTGGGGTGGGGGTGGAGACACAGTTGAGAGTGCCTAACTCTGCCTTCTGGAGGTAGAACACCGATGAATTAAAAGTTCAAAAAGCAGTCAAGAGAAGGAGGTGGTAGGAAGGGACAGCATTCCTTGTAGCATAAATGAAGGCAGGTCATGAAAAATGATAGTGAATTTTGGAAGTGGTAACTCCTGGTATAGCAGGATTATAGAGCCCAGAGGTAACAGATGAGCTTTGAGGAGAAGGTAAAGGAGTCTGGACTTTATCCCGGAAGCAATGGGAAGCCACTGAGCTCCACAAGCTCCACGTGGGCAAGATTTTCGTCTCTGTTATTCACTGCTATAGTCTCAGAACCCAGAATAGTGTTCGGTACTCAATAGATACTTCTGTGCTAAATACTTGAACAAATGACTAGACTTTTAAGAAAGCTCACCCTGGTGGCAGTGAAGAGAATAGACTGGAGAGGAGAGAGCCTAGAATAGAGATCCTTCAGCAGGCAAGCGCCACAGTGCAAGATAGATGGTGTGCATACAAACTAAGGCGGGGCAGTGATGGTGCCAGGTAAAAAAAGATCTGAGACAACAGGAAGGCGGAACACATGGGACCTGGGGGAACCATCTAGATGGGGGAATAATGGAGCAGAGAACACAGTCTATGATGACTCCCAGATTTCTGACTGGGGCTCCTGGATGAATGTGAGTGTCATCACTACTGGTACCACCTCTCTGAAGTTCAACTTTATCTAGAAAAAGCAGGTGAGTCTCATTACATTTCATGCGTCTCTCTTTCAAGTGTGTTGTAAGATAAGATGTGAGGTGCTTTCCAAATTATAAAGAATTCTGCATCTATAAGGATGATGATCATTTGAATATGAAGTCTATCCTTATTACAAAATGAAAGAAATAGGGGTTCCAAAGTACCTAAAAAGGAGAGGGGGGGCGGTGGGGGGAAGGCCCGGAAAAGGAGAAAGCAGAAAGGAGGCTACCCAATGGACTGGATTCCTCAAGAGTTCTCAGGATGCCAGCCACCTTTTCCATTTCAGTTAAGGAGAAGGAGGGGGGACAGGGAAGCCAAACTGTAGTCAGAGGGGAAGAGATTAAGCTTTTGAAATGACCCTAACAACAGGAGCAGGAGCTTCTGCGGGAGGAGACTAAAATAGGCAGGAAGATCTCATCCTCCAGTAGGTAACTCGGGTCCCCCCTCCCTCTGTCCCTCTTTGGAAGTGCCAGCCCAGTCTGGGCTCAGAGAAGCTGTCATCTGGGGGCAGACAGGGAGGAAAGGAACGACTGCTTAGTTTGCCCCAGCCATGCTGGCGCTTCAGTCTTGCCCCCAAGTGGAGTCCTGGGTCTGACTCAGTGAAAATGTTGTCTGTGCCCTCTCCGGTATACCTCACCTCTGCAGGGGCAGACAGAGCGTGTGAGGCTGCGGCAATCCACTCCACAGGCTGGAGGTCAAAGGTCACCCCTTGCTGACCAAGTTGACCCAACAGGCAGGCTGCCGCACTCTGGGGAATTAGAGGAAGAGAAGGAATGTCTGAATCTGCACAGTAGTCACGACAGGCAGAGAAGATTTATGTCTCTGGCCCAGAAGAATGCCTCATAACTACCTCTTGATGAGAGTGATGCCCGTGCACCCCGCAGGCCTGGGTGGCAGGGTGAAAAGGGGAAGAAGGGGAAAACTGAAAACTCACCACGAGAGAGACAACGTGTGAATGGGTAAAGAGAGTAGCAATCTCATTGCCTAGCTTCTCCATTCTGGAAAAAGAAGATTCATCAAAGGATGCACCAAATGAAAGGAGGCTAGGGAGTGGCCTCCCTCCCCGCTGGATGGCACTCTCTACGCGGCTGCATGACCTTGCCCCAAGGCACAAAGTTGGTAGGAATCTAGGTCTGTTCTGTTCTGTGTAGAGAACATCCCCATCCCTTCTATCCCCATCCCTTCTTAGGATAGGCTGTAAGGTGCCATTCCCCATATTCTACGTCAGGGTGAGCTATCGGGAGGGAAGATTCCAGTGGAGAGACCCTACTTCAGGCTTACCCAGAAGGCAGATCTTGCAGCCGAAGGACAAGAAGGGAGAGGAGGTAGAGTGCCACCTCAGTAGACTCTTCCCAATCTACTACCTTTACCTACAAAGGAAACCAAAGATATCAGAGCAACTTCTGATTGAGACAGTAGGGCCACCACGATATACCTGCCTGTGTTCCTGGCCTACCTTGCCCTGGACCAGCATCAACAGTGACTCCAAGGCCAGGGACTCTTGCCCTAGCAGATGGCACAGGCGCTCACTGACATGGCAGCATGAGTAGAGAACCTAAAGGAGTGGGAAGCAGTCTGTCAGTGAAGCCGAGCAGCCCCTGGGTTCCTGGATCAGAAGGCTCAGCTGAGAAGCAGGCTAGCCTCTCCGCAGATCTAGTGTCCACACCAGGGCAATTCGAGAAGTTCAGGCCAACTTCCACCTCTTCTTGCTATAAGACGGTGAGATAGGGCTACTGCTCTATTCTAGTGAGGACTGGCTAACAGTGGGGCCATCTCAGGTTGAACAGACTGAAAAGCGGAAAGGGACCCTCTGGGGTCTCTTGTCTCTCTCAGTGTCTTTCTCTCTTGGTCTTGGGGGTTAAAAAGAAATCTGAAGTCCCAAGAGTTCTGGACAGGCAGTACCTTGAGAAGGTGTAGGCACAGGATGGGATGCCGCAAGCCAGAGATAAGGGACGGTCTCAGTTGGTTGTTGTCCTCGGTGAGCTGATTCGCCAAATGCTGAGAGATCTGTAGGGACATACTTGAAGCCTCAACCCCATTCCCTCTCATATCCTGTTCCTCTCATATCTCCAACTACTCAGGGTTCTCAACCCCTTGCTAGCCACTCTTCCTCAGGTTCACCAGGAACCTCAGATCCCATTCTATTCCCAGTCTTCATGGCCAAAGAAGAACCAAAAGTCATGGCCTAGTTTAGCCCTAGTAGAGACAGGTATAGAGGAAAGTGTTGCTGGCCAAAAGGGAGCAGGAAATCTAAATCCTGAGCCCTTGAGGCAGCATCACAGGTGGCTTCGGGTCAGCTACCCTACCACATGGGCAGTTTGTCAATGAGCTCTCTAGCCAGCTGGCCAAGGGTTTTGGGATTTTGGTGACATTGTATTCAACAAGTGGCCAGATTATCAGACCCAGGTGGAAGCATCTGTTTCTGGAAGTACAGAGTAAGGGGAAGCAAAAATGCTTGTTTTTCTGCCTTTCTGAGAAGCTGAGGCCAGCCTCATCTCCAGCAACATGGATGAGAGGAAATCAGAAACTGCAGCTCAGACCTGCTCCTTGGCTTCCCAGCAGCTGGGCAGCCCCACAGGAGCAGTGCATATGGCTGCCAGTGCAGAGGACATGGCTCCAGGCAGGTCCTCACTCTGCTCCCGTAGTGGCTGGCTCACTTGGGGGGCTCCTATGGAGAAAAGCAAAGAACGCAGGGTGGGGTCTGATTGTTTGTCTCGAATCCCCATTCATTCTTTCAGTGAACAGTTAGTTGCTGAGCCCTCACTAAATGCCAGGCACTCTTCGAGGCAATGGCAGTCGGGAGGGCACAGCCGGAGTTACTCAGAAGGCAAGAGAACCTCCACTCCCTACTCTGGTTACCTGGGGGTGTGTGGAAGGGGAGCTGGGGAACTGTCAGGCCATGAAGGAGCCCATCCAGCACAGCCCGCTGGGTAGTCAGCAGGCTGGAGTAAAAGGCTTTGGAGATGGTCCAGCTGTTCCCATCCATGGCTTCACACAGAACAGTAAAGCACTAAGGGAGACAAGGGCAGCATTAACATTAGGGCAGCAGAAAACTGACTGGGTTTAGGGTAAGGAGCAAGAATCCCCCCAGAAAACCTGAGAATAAAGGAGAAAACCCAGGGGGACCAGCTGTGGCATTCTAAGTATTCCTCACACAGAAAATGCATTATAATTAATTGCCTTCACATTTCAAGGATGGCAATTTTAGGTTATCAATCCTATTCTCTGATCAGCTGCTTCCTAGATGATGTTTCTCAAAGTGTTATCTGTAGTCCATGAGTATGAGAATTCCTGGGGATTCCTGGGTCCCTTCCAACCCAGTCTTACTGATTCAGAATTTCAGGAGGTGGGGTGTTTATTCCAAACTTCCTATGCACTCACTGTGCAGTGACATATGACAAATGCTGGTCAATAATGTGAGTCACTGATGGCCAAAGTTTAGGTTAGACGCTGAAAGCTTCCTGACTTGAAAGGATGAGGGAGGTTAAAATAGGCTCTCAGACTAGAAGAGTTCGAATGGACTGCTCACTGGAGGCAGAAATGCAGCCCAGATCTGTGTTCCCAATTGCCAGTCTGAACAATGGCTAGGCAACTGTTTATTTCCTTGCTCATGTTCCTCCCTAAGTGTCTCCTTGGAGATCAGTCAGAACTCCGCTATCTTCTCATTCAATCTTCTATTCTCCTGTCCCTCATTTCCAGAGTCCAGGGGTGAGAACACACTAGCTTGCTAGTCGTAGGGCAAATACATTTGGGAAATACTAGTCCATCTGCAAGTCTCTTCAAAAAGAAATACTTCTAGGGGCGCCTGGGTGGCTCAGTCACTTAAGCATCCAACTTTGACTCAGGTCATGATCTCACAGTCGGTGGGTTCAAGCCCCTCATTGGGCTCTGCGCTGACAGCTCAGAGCTTGGAGCCTGCTTGAGATTCTGTGTCTCCCTCTCTCTCTCTGTGCCTCCCCCACTCATGCTCTGTCTCTCTCTGTCTCTCAAAAATGAATTTAAAAAGCATTAAAAAAATTTAAAAAAAAAAAGAAGAAATACTTCTATTTGTGGTTCCCTGAAACAGGCCACAGTCCTTAATGCCTCTGGGCCTTTGTAAATGCTGCTCTTTCTGCTTAGAATGTCCTCCCTACTTTCTGCCTCACCCACCCGGCAAACTTCTATGCATTCTTCGAATCCTAGCAAAGATGATTTCCTTTGAGATTTCTTCTATGACTCCCCAAGTAATATTAATCATATCTTCTTCAGTGGTGCTTCTGTACTTTATACAAGTTCTAATGTACTTTTCATGCTGTTGTCCTTGATCATTTTTCATCTCTCCTACTAGACTACTAGTCCCTTGACAATGGGGACCTTCTCGTACTCAAGTGGCATAAGGCACACAGTCGGTATTCAATAAATGTTTGTTCTATTACTTTG
Source organism: Neofelis nebulosa (assembly GCF_028018385.1). NCBI lineage: Eukaryota > Metazoa > Chordata > Mammalia > Carnivora > Felidae > Neofelis > Neofelis nebulosa. The sequence goes on from NC_080783.1 coordinate 19,060,889, forward strand.
ATCTAACCCTCTATAGTTATAAGAAAGGGAAAGGGAGAAACATGGAAAGATATCAGAGACAGAAATCTGGACAAGGGAGCAGATTACCATAAGGCTATCCCTCCTTAGAGTCTGCTCAGAGTCATCTGGTTGGGCCAGCAGTTTCCCCAACAGGTCCAAAAAGAGGTTGGCGGCCTCCTGAAACACCTGTAGGCTGGGAAAAAATAGCCCATCTCTCTAAAAGCCCACGTGTGGTAAACGTCAGTTCTGCAGGTAGGAGAATCTGTGCAAAGGAATATATCAGAATGCTCCTTCCCCTCCCCCCACTAAACACACACAGAGTCTTACATACCCTCCAAGACCTTTCTTTGCCATTTTCTCTACGTTATTTAAATTGTGACCCTTCCATTTAGTGTATGGTGACCCTTAGAACCTCAAAGTCTTGGGGTGAACTTAGAGTGGTCTCGGTCCTTAAGAGAATCAGGGGATCCCTAACCTGTTGCTTTCTCCTTACTTAGCCTCTTCCTAATAGAGGAAGGAAGAATTGGGGGTAGAAATTGAAGCCAAAGTGGCCAACAGAGCAAAGCTGGCTCTCATCCCACCTGTCACCTGTCTGGCTCCTCTCCAGATTGAAGGTGCAGGCAAAATAGGCCTGAATCACAGCCATCAGGTGCCGTAAGAAGGTCCCATACCAACATTGCTGCCAGGGAAGAGGACGGAGAATAAGGGCAATGTAGATGAAGAGAAAAGGCAGTGAAAAAGGTGTCAGATATCCAGTCAGGCTGACCAAACAGGGAGGCTTCTGGACAGAAAGAAGAAATCTAGAGGTAACAAAGGGGCAGCCAGGGGGCTGTAAACAGCCTGTATCTTGCTTGGCCAGAATAGCATTTAGGAGTTCAGGAGGCTCTATTTTTCAAATAGCTCAAATTCCTTTCTAAATTCCTTAGAAACATTCAAGGTTAACACTCACCAGCAGGATGCAGCTTCCCGTTAAACATTTCAGTGTTCTGTCCTCTCAGCTCAGCCACAGCAGAATGCAGCATGGGATAGCACAGATCTGGCCTCAGACACCCTGAGCCTCATGCCTACCTCCTCTGTTTATCCTACCTCCTCCATTTATTGTCCCTGTGGCCATTTACAAGCTAATGCTGGTGTATAAATTGATTAATCCCTGAATTTCAGTACTCTGTTCTATAAAAGCAGGTCAATTAAAACCTAGGATTTAATATTCCAAACCACAGTGCTCTAAATATTGGGAAATTGAGCATAAAAATCTGGATTTCTAGCTTCTCTTAGAAAACTGGAAGATCTGGCAACACGGGGCCCGTGTTCTCATGTGGCAACAGTGAGCTGAAGCTGAGGGCATGTCCCATTCAGACTGGGCACGAGATCTCCGGTCTGTCGTCTTCCCCACTACTCTCATACAGTCACACAGAGTCTACCTCCCTGGCTGACGGGATCTGCCTGGCATCAGAAGGCAGTGGGGTATGCAACTCGTGGTCTACTAACCAGAGAGGAGGAAAGAAAAGAAAAGGCAGTGGGCCGAATAGATATGGCACTTTGAAGAAGAGAAATCCAAGGAGCAGAAAGTCCTGGAAGTCTTTCAAGGCTCCTGGCCTACTGCTTACCTGCTGGATACTGTTGCTGTCCTGGCTGTGTCTGAGCAGGCTGAGCAGCAGCCCGGGGAGCCCTGCCTCACGACAGAAGGAGTACAAGAGAACAGAGTCGCTGCAGCTGGACAGAAGACTGCTCAAGACCCGGAGTGCAGGAAGGATGTGGGAAGCACCCTCCAGCATGCCTTTCAGGATCTGGGCGACACGAGGGAAAGAGACAGTAATCGATCTTATCAGAGGGAAAAGGAGTCACAAATACTAATTGTCCCCAAGGAGTTGGCAAAGCAGACCAATGTTCTCATTCCTTTCTTTGGGACTCTAAAACCCAAAGAAGGAGAAGAGAAAAAAAGGGAAGCAGTAACAAGGAAGAAGAATATAGATATAGATGGTCAGGTCACTTGACTTACAACAGTGGTGACTAAGGGACAGGGGACCTCCCTCAGAATCTCCGTCAGGCCCAGTGCCATTCCTACCTCCTCCCTCCCTTCTCCAGCCTTTAACTTTAAAAAACATATGTACGTGCCCACACGCACTTCCAAAGATTAAAAACAATGGACGCAAAACAGTGTCATTCAACTCCAGACAGATAAAGCAATATCATCCAACTCTAGATCAGGACTTGACTAACTACGTATGACCTACAGGCCAAATCTAGCCTGCCACTTATTTTCATATAGCCTACAAAGTAGGGTCAGTATGATACTTTGAAATGGCTATTCTTTAAAAGGTTACTCTTTAGGGGCACCTGGGTGGCTCGTCAGTTAAGCATCCGATTCTTGATTTCGGCTCAGGGCATGCATGATCTCAGTTTCGTGAGATTGAGCCCCATGTCGGGTTCTGTGCTGACAGCACGGAGCTTGCTTGGGATTCTCTCTCTCTCTCGTCTCTCTGTCCCCCCACCTCAAAAATAAATTAAAAATTTCTAAAAAATAAAAGGATACTCTTCAAAAGAGAGTATTGTTTACATCAAGTGCTTTATCATATGCCATTCGGTGTTTCTAAATCTTTTCACTTATTTGCTCACTTACTCTTTACAATAACCCTGTGCAGGAAATGCAATTAACCATTTTGCACTAAAGCTTCTAGATAGGTTAAGTAAGGAGTCAATAATCACACAGCTAAAGAGTAGTTCAGATGGGGGCGCCTGGCGCAGTCGGTTAAGCGTCCGACTTCGGCCAGGTCATGATCTCGCAGTCCGTGGGTTCGAGCCCCGCGTCAGGCTCTGGGCTGATGGCTCGGAGCCTGGAGCCTGCTTCCGATTCTGTGTCTCCCTCTCTCTCTGCCCCTCCCCCGTTCATGCTCTGTCTCTCTCTGTCCCAAAAATAAATTAAAAAAAAAAAAAAAAAAAAAAAAAAAAAAACGTTGAAAAAAAAATTAAAAAAAACAAAAAAAACAAAACAAAAAAAAAAAAAAAAAAAAAAAAAAGAGTAGTTCAGATGGGGGCGCCTGGGTGGCTCAGCCGGTTGAGTGTCTGACTCTCAATTTTGGCTCAGGTCATGATCTCACAGTTTGTGGGATGGAGCCCCGTATCTGCCTCCGTGCTGACAGCACAGCGCAGAGGCTGCTTGGGATTCTCTCTCTCTCCATCTCTCTGCCCCTCCCCCCACTAGTGCTTTCCCTCTCTCTCTCTCTTTCAAAATAAATAAATAAGCATTAAAAAAAAACTTTTAGAAAAAACATAGGAGGAAATCTTTCTGACTCTGGGTTTGGAAAAGATGTCTTCCACATAACACCAAAAGCATAATACACAAAAAGAAAAAATGGTAATTGAATGTCATCAAAATTCAAAACCTTTGTGCTTCAAAAGACACTCTTATGAAAATAAAAAGACAAATCATAGACTGGAAAAAATTTTTGCAAATCACATATCTGATAAGGGTCTCTTATCCAGAATATACAAAGAATTCTTATAACTCAAGAAGACAGAACCCAATTTAAAAATGAGCGAAAGTACTGAAGAGCTATTTCACCAAAGAAGATACACAAATGGCTAATAAGCACATGAAAAGACACTCCACATTAGTCATTAGCAAAGTGCAAATTAAAATGACAATAAGCCATTATTTCACACTCACTAGAGTGGCAGTGATAAAAAGACAATAATACAAGCTGGCAAGAATGTGGAGAAATGGGGCCCCTCATACATTTGCTGGCAGGAATGTTAAATGATGCAGCCACTTTGGAAAATAGTTTAGTAGTTTCTTAAAATGTTGAATATAAACTACCATCCAACCCGGCAATCCTAGGTATCCACAGAAGAAAAATGAAAACATATATCCACAAAAATACTTCCATATGAATGTTCATTGCATTATTATTCATAAAAGCCAAAAAGTGGAGACAATTCAAATGCCCATCAACTGATGAATGAAGAAACGAAATGTGATATAGCCATATGACAGAATTCTAATGAGAATGAGCAATAAAAAGGAATGAAGTATTGATACGTCACAAGAAGGAACCTCAAAAATGTTCCGCTAAGTGGAAGGAACCAGATGTAAAAATTGGGTATTGGGGTGCCTGAGTGGCTCAGTCAGTTGAGTGTGCAACTTTGGCCCAGGTTGTGATCTTGTGGTTCCGTGAGTTTGGGCCCCACATTGGGCTCTCTGCAGTCAGTGTGGAGCCCACTTTGGATTCTCTGTCTCCCTCTCCCTGCCCTTCCCCCGCTGGTGCGTGCATGTGCTCTCTCACTCTCTCTCTCTCAGAAATAAACATTAAAAAAACAACAAAGAAAAAACCAAACTGTGTACTGTATGATTACATTTATGTGAACTACCTGGAACAGGCAAATCTATGAGACAGAAAGTAGATTAGGGGTTGCCTGGGACCAGGGCTTTGGGAATGATAATGACTTGTAAATGGGTATGAGGGATCTTACTGGGGAGATAAAAATGTTCTAAAACTAGATTATAGTGATGGTTTCACAACTTGGTAAATTTCCTAAAAATCATTAAAAAAAAAAAAAAAAAAAAACGGCGCCTGGGTGGCTCAGTCAGTTGAGCGTCCGACTTCAGCTCAGGTCATGATCTCACAGTTTGTGAGTTCGAGCCCCACGTCGGGCTCTGTGCTGATGGCTCAGAGCCTGGAACCTGCTTCAGATTCTGTGTCTCCCTCTATCTCTGCCCCTCCCCCACTCATGCTCTGTCTTAAAAATAAATTAAAAAAAAAACAACATTAAAAAAAAACTTTAAAGAAAATAAAAGGAAAGAAATGCAGGCAACATTCTGGCGAGTTCCCAGGAAGGAAGATCATGGTGTTTCAGAAAACGAGAGGCTTAAATTATGGAAAAAGCCTAAATGTCCATCAACTGATGAATGGATAAAGAAATTGTGGTTTATATACACAATGGAATACTACGTGGCAATGAGAAAGAATGAAATATGGCCTTTTGTAGCCACGTGGATGGAACTGGAGAGTGTTATGCTAAGTGAAATAGGTCATACAGAGAAAGACAGATACCATATGTTTTCACTCCTATGTGGATCCTGAGAAACTTAACAGAAGACCATGGAGGAGGGGAAGGAAAAAAAAAAGGTTAGAGAGGGAGGGAGCCAAAACATAAGAGACTCTTAAAAAACTGAGAACAAACTGAGGGTTGATGGGGGGGTGGGAGGGAAGGGAAAGCGGGGGATGGGCATTGAGGAGGGCACCTGTTGGGATGAGCACTGGGTGTTGTATGGAAACCAATGTGACAATAAATTTCATATTAAAAAAATTAAAATTAAAATTAAAAAAAAGGAAAGGCTTTGTAAGAGAGAACACTATGAATACCAATTAAGCAAAATATTATTCCTTAAAAAAGAATCTCATTCTTCTCATTAGTATACCTATATTAGAAAATATTGTATACTTATTTTTGACTTATTTAAAATTTTTAAAAATTTCTGATTTAATTAAGATTTTAAATTTAATCAAGAAAGATTTCATGGAAAAGCGCTTTCTCTCACTATGGAAGTACTAAATAATACCCTCCATTTTTGCCTCTTGCTCTTCAATGCCTAAAACGTTTACCATCAGTCTGCCGACCCCTGCTCTAGGTGAATGCTCTTCCCTTCCAAAAGAGAACCCAATGGGGCACCTGGGTGGCTCAGCTGGTTAAGCATCTGACTTCGGCTCAGGTCATGACCTCACAGTTCGTGAGTTTGAGCCCCACGTCAGGCTCTGTGTTGATAGCTCAGAGCCTAGAGCCTGCTTCGAGTTCTATATCTCCCTTTCTCTGCCCCTCCCCCACTTGCACTCTCTCTCTCAAAAATAAATAAACATTAAAAAAAAAAGAAAGAAAGAGAAACCTAAGGCCAGTTCTTTCTGTGTCACTAAAGGAGGTTAGCAAATCTTGAATTAAATAGATGGATGATTGCAAGAGAATTGGAAAGGGACAAGCTTTCTTTTTCTCCTTATGTTTTTTAATACCTCATCTGTGATTAAAACAGTCTAATCCCATCCACAGTATCCTTCTGCCCGTTACCTGCCCTCCTGCCTCGCGCAGCTGACCCTGAATGCGCTGGCAGAAGTCAGGATTGCACAGCAGAGTGAGGGGGGCCTTCAGCTGGACAGGCACAGGGTCAGCGGTCTCTAGCAGGTGCTGCCACTCATCATCGCTGTCGGGCTCCTGAGGCATAGGGGAACGAACAAGGTCAGAAGTGTGTAAGGTTCAAGGGTAGTAGCCTTCAACCTGCAGAATCATGGAGTAAATGCAAGAACCAGGGAATCCTTCAACACAGATGTATTTGCTTCAACCACCAGTTTAAAAAGGTATAGTTTGGCAGTATGTGAGGGGTCTTGAAAAGTCTCTTGGAGAACACTGGCATGTGTTCATAAAGAGGTACCTACAATACGTCCATTTATAATTTTAAAAAATTGGCAATATCATAAAGACAATCAGTAAGGGAATAATAAATCATGGCACATCCATATTAAGAAATATGATGAAGTTATTAAAAAGATTATAGTACTGGGGCGCCTGGGTGGCTCAGTCGGTTAACTATCCAAGCGTCCGACTTCGGCTCAGGTCATGACCTTATGGTTTGTGGGTTCAAGCCCCATGTCAGGCTCTGTGCTGACAGCTCAGAGCCTGGAGCCTGCTTCGGATTCTGTCTCTGTCTCTCTGCCTCTCCCCTCCTCATGCTCTGTCTGTCTCTCTCTCTCAAATACAAAATTAAAAAAAAAAAAAAAAGAAAAAAAAGAAAAAAAAAGATTATAGTACTGAGGACACATCACTAATGTAGTATTCTGACCAAAACTGCATAAATGAATTTAATCATGAGAAAGTATCAATTTGAGGAACATTCTCCAAAATTACTGGCCTGTGTACCCCAAAACTGTCAGTCATGAAAGACAAAGAAAGACTAGGAACTATTCCAGATTAAAGGAAACTAATGAGATATAACAATGAAAGCAATGCATAACCCTGGATTGGATCATGGACCAGGAAAAATTTTTTTTTGCTATAAGGAATAGTACTGGACCAATTGGCAAACTTTGAATATGGATTATAGATCAAGTAGCAGAATTATATCAATGTTAAATTTCTGGCTTCTGTAATTGTACTGTAGTAGTGTAGGTCAAGGATCTTGTTCTTAACAAATGTGCACTAAAGTGCTTAGGGGTAAAGGGACATGATTGCATCTTACCCTAAAAGGACTCAAGAAAGAGGATACACCCTTATATAAGCAGACATATACAGAGAGAAAATCATAAAGCCACTGTGGCAGAATTTGAAGAGTTGGTGAATCTGGATGAAGGGCATACAGGAATTCTTTGTGGTAGCCTCACAATTATTCTTGAAGCTTGAAACTATTTCAAAATAAAAAGTTAACTACCCCCCCCCAAAAAAAAGCCAGAAAAGATTAAGGTAGAATTATATGTTCAGATGTAGAAAGATCTCCAAAATGGATCATCTGGTAAGAGAGGCATGATGCAAAACGGTACATGTAGTGTGAACTCAGTAACATTAAAATAGTCAAACTACAGATTTCTACGTATGCGTATACATACATGTAGAAGAGCAAACGTTTGGAAAAAGAAAGACTAAACTAATAATGGCAGACACCTCTGGAACTGGGGTAAGACGCAAGAAGGACTTTCATTTCTACCCATGTGTTCCAATTTTTGATAATTACATGTTTATACCGTGCAATTAAAAATCTACAAATTAATAGTAAGAAAGCTATTTTTAACACCAGGGGAGCTTGTTCTTGGATGGTTGGGAATCACTGTTCTAGAAAAACATGTACCCAGACCCAACATCTGATGGCAAGGTCAAGGCCAAGAGGGGCCCCCCACAGCTCACCTCATTTTCTAGGTCCACTGCATCAATGCTCCGCTGGCTCACCACCTCTGGCCTCAGCTCTAGGAGAGCTGGTTCAGAATCTTGGCTAATCTGGTTTTCCCTGCCAGAGGAACAGGGAACAGGAAGAGTTCCAGACCTGTGAGGCTTAGGGTTCATCTACATATTCCTCTCTCTAGGCCCAAGATACGAATGAAAAACGAGCCACATAGGACTGGATAGAAGAGAGCTTTCTTCTAGGATATGGCAGGACAGGATGTTGACCACTACACATATCCTTGACTGACTGCCCTTCCACTTTGAACCTTACTCTCAAGCCTACCTTGGCAGTTTTCACCTGTAGTTCTCAACTCAAATATCTTCCCTTTTACATGGAGACAATTCTTTCCTTCTCAGTTAATGTACAACTGAGGCATAAAGAAAGGAAAATTCCCGGGGAGCCTGGGTGGCTCAGTCGGTTAAGCGTCCGACTTCGGCTCAGGTCATGATCTCGCGGTTCGTGAGTTCAAGCCCCACGTCGGGCTCTGTGCTGACAGCTCAGACCCTGGAGCCTGTTTCAGATTCTGTGTCTCCCTCTCTCTCTCTGACCCTCCCCCATTCATGCTCTGTCTCTCTCTGTCTCAAAAATAAATAAACGTTAAAAAAAAAAAAAAATTAAAAGAAAAAAAAAAAAAAAGAAAGGAAAATTCCCATTACCACTGATGAATCAGGAAAGTATCCAGAATCGGAATTCAAGAACACAGGACCTGGATTCCGAGGGCCTTGTCCATACTTAGGTGGTGGCTAGTGATAGGCACCATTTTGTATTTGTTTTGACTAAAACCAAAGATCTTCAAGGGACCTCCATCTATAAACCCCTGGCTAGCCCCTCCTCACCGAGGTACAGGGGGGGCCTCTCCAGGCCCCCACTCAGCCCAGCTGTTCTTCATTTCTGAGGCCAAGATCCCAGCCAAGAGGCCTGGTTCCTGAGGAGTGGCTCTTGGTCTGGGCAGAGGGGCTGTGCCAGAAGCCATCTTGCTGGTCCTGTCCTCCTGCTCAAGGGCAGGTCCTGTGTTCTGGTGTTTCTGTGGGAAATGGGCAGGAGACACACTGAATCAAAACTATTTGGTTGTGGGGTGGGCTGCCTGGGTGGCTCAGTGGGTTAAGCATCTGACTCTTGCTTTTGGCTCAGGTCATGATCTTGTGGTTCCTGAGTTCGAGCCCTGCATCAGGCTCTGAGCTGACAGTGTGGAGCCGGCTTGGGATTCTCTCTCTCTCTCTCTCTCTCTCTCTCTCTCTCTCTTTCTCTCTGCCCCTCCCCTGCGCATGCCCTTTCTCAAAATGAATAAATTTAAAAACAAAACAAAATCATTCATAGGTATGAATGGTACCTACTCAGAGGGCAGAATGAAACCTATTCATGGCCCTTTCTCAACCTTCCTTCTCCAATTCTCTCAGTCACTAGGCTGGTCATGTCACATATTCCCTTCTGTCCACATACCTTCTGCTTGGCCTCCTCAGCCATGCGTTTACAGGCTTGTTGCAAGATTCGAGAACGATTGCCCTTGGGGGCCAGCTGGTGTGCCTGTTGGTCCTTTAGGACCTGAAGTTCTGGGGGTAGGCGACTGGTGAATGGGGTACCCAAATCTGGGCCTGCTGGTTCAGTTATTACTGTAGGGAAGAAGAGGGAGAATATGTGATCTCACTGGGGCTGCACCACCATCTCTCTCCACTTGGCCAGAGACAACTTCAGTGTCCTCAGGCTTCTGTGGAAGGAGGCCATTTTGACAATGTGACAAAGAGGGAGTGGGGTTGCAAGAGAAGTGCCAAAGGTTAGGCAAAAGGTGAGGAGGAAAGTTCCAGCTGGTAGGGTAAATCAGACATGTTACATCCAGACACTGGGGGAAGGGGGTAGATTGGAAAGAGCACCAGGGAAGTATAAAAGCCCTGGGAATCCCAATGACTCACTGGTGACGCGACCAGCTATAAAGGGGTGATGTAAGAGATCTGGCCAGGACAGACGCTGCCTAGGGTCCTTAGTGAGCAGTCCCTGCAGGAAGTTCTGTGGAGAGAAAAATACCCCATGGGTCATCGCTTTCCTACAGACTCCCTCTAACTCACCAGCAGAACTAGGAAACCAAGACTCCTGAGTCCGTTCCATGAGCAAACTAGCTGGTCTTGATCATGCCCTCTCTAATCCTATCCTTAGGCCTCATTTAGCTGGCTTCAGAGACAGACTTCTCTGCCTCACCTCCTGCAGAGCCCCAATTCCTGTCCAGAGACTTACTGTCACCTTCACAATCATCTTCAGAAAGCAAACATTCAAAAGAGTCCGAATTGCTCACTTTGCCCTCCCTTTGATTGTGGGTTTGTTTGCAGCTGGGTAGGACCGGAAGCATTGGTGGTTAAAAGCACACTCACACACAAGTCATTGTGTAAAGATGTGTTTGGGAACACAGAAAAACAGAAATCTTTCAGCAAGTCTTGAGATGGTAGAAGGGAAGGGAGACTGCCTCTGAAAAGGGTGTATCTGTTATGGTGTATCCTTGGGAAAATCCCCAGTTGGGCCTAAAATAGGGATAGAAGGTACTGGTCGATTATGACCACGGTTCTAAAACAAGGTGGTTAGTATATTGTGGCTCTTGCTGAAGATGCCTGTCTGTCTGCTCTAAGGGAGAATGAATATCCTATGTAGATCACCCACTTAAATTTCTTTTGCTTAGATTCTTTTTGATAATTATTTGAGACTCCCCAACTAAATAGGTTAGGGAGAAACTTGTCCCTTTTCATCTTAGGCCAAGGGAAAGTTATAATGAGACTGCACTCTGGGAAAAGGTTGCACTTAAATTCCATTGAGGGCCCAAATTTTGCCCTAGATAAGAAATAAAAAGGGTCAACTTTTTATTCTCCCTCCCTCCCTCACCTCCTGAGACTTAGCTGCAATCAACAGATATCACTTCTATCATCTGCCCCTAATCGCTGATCTAGCCCCACTAGCTCTGGCCATTTGGATTTCTGAAGATTCCTTCTTTCAGGAAGAAGACTAAGAAGTCTGTGGGCAAATCTAGATATCATGAGGACTTTGCATCTGATAGGAAGTAAGTGGAAGAGAGGATGTGTAAAAGGACAGTTTCTGTCTCTGGTGGCTTGAAACTACCTTACCATTGTGATAAAGAATAGCCTGCCCCGGGGGCACCTGGGTGGCTCGGTCGGGTAAGCATCTAACTCTTGATTTCAGCTCAGGTCATGATCTCACAGGTTCGTGAGTTCAAGCCCCACATTGGGCTCTGCACTAGAGCAGAGCCTGCTTGGGATTCTCTCTCTCCCCTCTCTCTCTGTCCCTCCCCACCGCGCATACGTGCTTTCTCTTAAAACAAATAAATAGACTTAAAAAAACACACACATATATACACACATACATACATATGAATACATATACACATATATACACACATACACATACATATGAATAGCCCACTATGTATATGAATAGCCCGCCCCAAGGAGGGGCTGGCTGGTATTTCCAAATTCTGCAGAGTTTAGAACAGCCTCCCAGAATAAGCCCCTGCAGCAGAAAAGTAACGCAGCTTGGCCCAGCTCCCACATTAGTTCAGTAACTGCAGAGTCTTGCCCCAGATTTTGGAAAAGGGAACCAGGGCAGAGGAAGACAGGTTTCTAATGCAAAAGTAATCTCCCTTTCGACGTTCATTACCTTGAAGCAAGGACTAATGGTGGTCGGCCAGCGCACAGGGTCCTTGAGAATGAGGCTGACCAACTGAAAGATGCTGGTAGTGTAGAAGGGAGGGGTGCCCACAGCCAGCTCATACAGTATGCAGCCCACAGACCAGAGGTCTGCAGTGTGGTCGTACGGTCGCTCTTCCACCAGCTCTGGAGACATATAAAGTGGTGTGCCTTTGATGGATGTCAGCACCATTGTGTTGGTGCTCATTGCCCGGGCAAATCTGCAGGAGATGAGGGGACAGAGTTGGGAAGAGAAAAAACATATTCAATAAAAACAAGGCCTATCATGGTGTGAGATATCCCAAACTCAAACAGAGAACACCTTCCAAAGACCCAACAGGAACCCCCAGTCTTTTAGCTCGTGTTGTAAAATGAGGTCCAGGTAAGTTAGGCATATGGTCGAAGACTCCTTGCAGAACTGGAAGCTGAGACAGAAGGTCAGGGTCCTCACCCAAAGTCACAGAGCTTGATGCCACCACCCTTGGCAAGGAGGATGTTCTGAGGTTTCATGTCACGGTGGAGAATGCGGTGGGAATGCAGATAGTACAGAGCGGACACCAACTGGGCAGCAATGGCCTGAACCTAGGGGTCAAACAGGCAGGGGAAGGAAAGGAGAGGCCAGAGGAAGGAGCCTACTGACGAGCCCAAAGACATTTCCCTAAATTACTGATGAGATCTTCTCTTCTTGCTCTTTCTTCCAGAGCTTCCCACATCTTCCTTAGCTCTTGACTCCCATTCACTCATTCTTTCATTTGTTCATTCACTCGTTCAAGGAAAATGTATCGAGTCTCACTAGCTGTGACCTGGGATGAGCAAATTATCTCGTGCCTCTCATATGCATCATCTGTAAGCTCATGATAATAATACCACCTCCTTTATAGGATTATTGTGAGGATTAAACAAGTCAAAGCATGCCATGCTCAGAATGGTGCCTGGCATTCAGTAAGCCTTCAATATACATTAGCTGTTACTAAAAAAAAAAAAATTTTTTTGTTGTTTATTTGGTTTTTGAGAGAGACAGACGGAGCACAAGTGGTGGAGGGGCAGAGAGAGGGGGAGACACAGAATCATAAACAGACTCCAGGCTGTGAGCCATCAGCACAGATCCTGACGTAGGGCTCGAACTCACAGACCGGGAGATCATGACCTGAGCCGAAGTCGGATGCTCAACTGACTGAGCCACCCAGGTGCCTCTACATTAGCTGTTATTAAACAAGACAAAGTCTTTTTTCTCAAGACAAGTAATCAGACAACAAATAAGACAGACAAAATAAGTACGATGATGACTTACAAATGACAATGCTTAGAAAGAAATGGATTGCTACAACAGGAAGTCCTGGGGAGGGGGGCTACTTGTTAGAGTACAGAGAAATCCCTAGAATGAGTGTGGCTGGAGAATGTGTTCCACCAAATCCCACTGCCAACCAGCAGATCTTGGTGGTGAATCCTGCCTTAACAACAACTCTTATTCCCTTCCTGCCCTCTCTGGTACCACCACACATGCTATCTGGTGACAGCAAAAGCATTGATAACAGCAATGTTGAATACTGTGCATCAGGCACTCTTTTAAACGCTTTATATGAGGGGTGCCTGGGTGTTTCAGTCAGTTAAGCATCCAAGTTTGGCTCAGGGCATGATCTCACAGTTCATGGGTTTGAGCCCCACATCGGGGTCCATGCTGATGGTGCAGAGCCTACTTGGGATTCTCTCTCTCTCCTTCTCTCTCTGCCTCTCCCATGCTCAAGCTTTCTCTCTCTCTCAAAAAAAAAAAAAAATTTTTAAAGATTTAAATGCTTTACATGAGTTCATTAATCTTCACAATAGTCTCATGAGACAGACATTAAAATGACATCCATTTTTATTTTATTTTTTTTTAATTTTTTTTATTTTTTAAATTTTTTTTAACGTTTATTTATTTTTAAAAAAAATTTTTTTTTTCAACGTTTTTTATTTATTTTTGGGACAGAGAGAGACAGAGCATGAACGGGGGAGGGGCAGAGAGGGAGACACAGAATCGGAAACAGGCTCCAGGCTCCGAGCCATCAGCCCAGAGCCTGACGCGGGGCTCGAACTCACAGACCGCGAGATCGTGACCTGGCTGAAGTCGGACGCTCAACCGACTGCGCCACCCAGGCGCCCCATAACGTTTATTTATTTTTGAGACAGAGAGAGACAGAGCATGAACGGGGGAGGGGCAGAGAGAGAGGGAGACACAGAATGGGAAGCAGGCTCCAGGCTCTGAGCCGTCAGCCCAGAGCCCGACGCGGGGCTCGAACTCACGGACCACGAGATCGTGAGCTGAGCTGAAGTCGGACGCTTAACCGACTGAGCCACCCAGGTGCCCCGATGACATCCATTTTTAAATGAGGAAACTGAGTGCTAAGAAGTTAAGGTAACTCGCCCAAAAGGATCCAGCTAGAAAGTGGCAGAGACAACTTTGTACTCAGAGATTTTGGCTCCAGTGTTCACCTACTTTACTGACATGACACACTGTCTCTATATATACCTAGACTCATAGTTTCCTCAGGAGTTTTCAAAATGGAGAATCTCAGTGCCCTCAGCTTTTGCTACCAGTCCTTAATCTAAAAAGAGGTCAGGGTAGGGGACAAGTTTGAGCCAGGAAACATACCTGGTCTTCTGGAAGTTTTCCATCATCTTCCAAGATCTGAAAGAGCTCTCCCTCAGCATAGTCTGTCACCACCACCACCTGCAGGGAGAAGGCAATGGTACTGATGGCTCCAGATTTATGCATTCTGAGGCTGGGAAATTTGGGGGACCTTTCTTCCTGGGGAGAAGTGACCCAAAACTGAAGTGCACCTCTTTGTCAGTTTCAAAGCTGTCAAGCATATGCACAATGTTGGGATGCCGCAGACCCCGCATGATTTCAATCTCTCGTTGCAGATTCCTCAGCTCCTTCTCTGAACGTCCCAGTTTTGGAATGAACTTCAGGGCCACCACCTGTCAGTGGTAAGAAGAAGAGTCAAGGCCTAACCATGCTATTGAAACATTCACCTCAGAGCTCCAGAACTCAGGCTTCAGATTGTTTGGGCAAATTCTCATTACCTGCTAGTCTCCTACTCCTCTTCCTTACAGTACCCTGGCCTTATCCAGACTCCCCCCACCTCTTGCCCTAGGAGAAAACAGCCTCTGCCAGACAGATCCCTTTGGTGGAATCTGGGAGAGGTATTCTGATCTGGGTAAAGAACTCTGGGTAAAAATTTAAGAGATTTAGGGGAAAGAGAAGGAAGAAAAAATGAGGAAGGAAGATTAAAGTTAAGGTGGTTTATCCCTTCCTGCGTGGTATGATAGACAATAACAATAATAAAAATAAAATTTATTGTTTACTAGGTGCCAGACACTATACTAATGTAGTGATTCAGCATGAATCATATTTAATCCTCAAGCCCCATCAATCAGATACTGTTCTTATCTTCATTCTACAGATGAGGAAACTGAGACATTGAGAGTTTAAGTAACTTATCCACAGTTCTAAGGCTAGAAATGGTGGATCTAGGGTCTGAACCTAGTAATCCAATATTAGAGCACACACTCCACAAGAGGAATGACCGAG
The DNA here is from genome assembly GCF_028018385.1 of Neofelis nebulosa. Taxonomy (NCBI): domain Eukaryota; kingdom Metazoa; phylum Chordata; class Mammalia; order Carnivora; family Felidae; genus Neofelis; species Neofelis nebulosa. The sequence continues at coordinate 19,076,058 of NC_080783.1, forward strand.
TCAGTGCCTTTGGAATACAGGTCCGTATTCCGGTCCCTGTAGAATCCCACCCAAGAGATATCCTTCCTTGTTCACCACCTGAGCACTGTATTTTCTTCGACCCTTGTACACCCTCCCAAAAGAGCCTTCTCCGATCATCTCCAACACGTGGTACTTCTCCATGACAGAGGTTTCAGGATCCTTCAGATGGAAGGAGGTAGAGATGGTGGTGAAGGGCTACAGCTCCAGGGACAGCTCCACACATCTAGGAGGCCTAGGTTGGGCATAAAAGAAAGGTTTATGTTAGCCACCTTGCCTTTTCCTTTTTCATAATAATCCAGGCCTCAAAAACATGGTAGGGTGGAGTGGATGGAAAGATGAGATCTTGGGAGCAAACAGAGCGCCTCTTGTTCTCCCTCCTTTTCAACCTCCTCCTGGCCCCCAACCCAACCTCGTTCCCACCGAAACCCGTGCCCCACGCCCCTCTCCACGCAGCTCCGCCCACTCGACCGCTCCCCCTCTTCTTCAATCCAGCTTCTCCCCTCGGCCCCGCCCCCTCCGTCCCGCCTCGCCCACCCGACCCCGCCCCTTCCATCCAGCCTCGCCTACCGACCCCGCCCGTTCCAGTCTCCCCAGGTTCCTGCCACCGCCAACCTCCTCAATACCCCCGCCAGTGCCACCTGCCCGCGCGCTTCGCAGACCGGAGCCCCACTCTCACCCCCAGCCTAGGAGCTTCAAGCTCCTCAGGCCGAGGGATGCAGGCCCTGGCCTTCAGCCCCGCCCCTTCCGGCTGCCTGTGGATTTTGCCTGACTTATAATTCTTCTCCACCCCCGCTGCCTTTCTCTTTAGACTCCCATTGTTACCACATGTGCTCGCTGGAACTGGTCAGAGAGGTTCAGAGGACAAAGGCGTTCAGAAGTATTGGAGAGTCGTCGGACCACCCATAGGCACTTTCTAGGGCACTTCCGATCCCTCTCTTGGCCATCAGGACCCACTAAGGACCTGGAGTCTATGGTTGCCTAGAAACGGCCCGTAGCCACCCTCCCTCGTTCCCTCCCTTAACTTGCCGCCTCCGACTTCCCAGAGAGTATTTCCGGTTCCGGCTGTGGGCCGGAGAAGACATGGCGGCGTCTGCGTCGGCAGCTGCCGGGGAGGAGGACTGGTAACTTTGGGGGCATGGGCTTTGGCTGGCCGCCTGGATCCGGTCCGGGGGACTGGCAGTGGCCGCGGACGGTCCGTATGGCGGGCGCGTGGGGCGGAGCGAGGGATAAGGGATGGCAGAGACGCTGACATGTCTCAGAGAGCTTCTGCACTGGGGAGCGGGAGGGTGGAGGGGCGCTGATCTGATGGAGAGGAGACAGGATCTGCGCCGCCCAGGCCAGCTCGGGCTGCGCCTTGTCTGGCTCGATCCCCTCTTCTCCCCTGAAGTGGATTTGCCCAGGGTCCCGGAGGATGCCTGTTTATCAGCGCACACACACACACACACACACACACCCCGCCGCTTTTTACTTCCCAGAATGATGTCCTCCAGCTCACGTCCCTCTTTCCCCTTGGATCAGCCTAGTTCCGCCGAGGCTTTCCTCGACCTTCTCCCTCCCCGCCAGCTCTAATGAGGACTATTGTCTGAATAAAGCTTTACACCTCACAAAATGCTCTCCTAGTCCTTCTCTCTCTCAAACGTTCTCAACAAGAGACCAAAACCTGGAAGGACTCTGGGATTTGGAAATAAGATAAATGTGAGTTCACTCCACATTTTATTAGCTGGGTGATGCTAACCAGGCCACCTAGCTTCTGTGAGTCAGTGTCCTCAGATGTAAAAAAGTGGGTGTGGCATCTACCTCATAGAATAGTTGAGAGGATCACGATGGATTTGTAACCTATATAAAAGCCTTCTTTTCATTAATAACTGAGGTGTGGGCACTAGATGGGGCATCTAGTGGGACTAGATGAGGCCTGAAGAGGCAAATCGATTTGCTAAAAAGGTACATAGTTATGACTAGGAATTCAAGTTATCTGACTCCAAATCTTATGTTTTTAGGACTAGCACTCTTATAATCTCCCTGCCCTTTTTTTGGCCACCACCTTACCACCATCCCATCCCATCCCTCACATCCAGGGCAAGTCACAGCTATGGTGGGGTGAAGTATTATTGAAGGGCCTCTTAATGGAGGTTACACATCAGTGTTTCATTGGTTCAGGGAGCCCAGCCTGTGTTGGCCTTTATTGAGACCATTTAGGCTCATGGTTTTTCAACCCTCTTCAGGAGAACTTTAAGATTTGGAGGAGACACTTTGAGCCATGGAAAGGGTAGCAGTGGTTGCACAGCTGGCTTGTGATGCTCTGAGACTCCCACACTCATGTCAACCAAAGTACTCCACTGTTACCTATTTTGTATTTTGAGGCCTCTAAGACTTAAAAAGAAAGTTTGAGAGCCAGTAATATATAGGTCATGCTAGGGCAGACCTGCTCTTGATGAAGAGGGAACAATAACTATAGAAAGGAAACCAAGAATGCGTTTTTACATGCATTGCCTGGGTAGAGCTACGGACTCAACCCAGCCACTCATCTTCAATGGCATTTCAACTGCTGTTTCTAGGATTAAATATGTATGTCCTCTCATTTACATTTGACCACCAGATCCTGACCTAAACAGGTTGATCTAGATCAGCCAAACAACAGGGTCATGAATACATTGAATATTAACTACATCCTTCCTTCTTTCCTTTTAAGGGAGAAAGTTATATACCAATAGGAGAAAAGAGGACATAGACTAGCTACTGTGGCCAAGATATTATTACATACTTTATATAAATAACCTTTTATTCTCTAACCCTAGAGAGTAGGTGGTATTATATACGGTAGGTTGACTCAAGCTTACAGAGATAATTACTCAGATCATGTAACTGGTAAGTGACTGGTACCTGTTACTCCAAAGTTGGTGGCTCTTTTGTATCATGGCCTTTATCTCTTTTTCTTGGTATCTCTTTTTGAATAGGCTTAGGGTGACTGATACTGGCAGTATGTGTAGACACTGGGACCCATGTGAACAGTGGTGTAGGGAAATCCAGGAGCGGTATTGGTAATCAATGGATGTGATATTTCTGGGTCAGATAGATGGCCAATCAACAGTGCGATGGAACTTAAAAAGGAGGTCAGGGAACCTGGCTCTGGTTCTAGTTCTGCCCCTGTTAAACTTTGATATTTGAGCTAGTTATTTCACCTTCCTGGGAATCCATTTCCTCAACTGTTGACAGGATAACTTCCATGCTTCCTTTCTGGCCACTTGACAGCTTAAAACATATTTCCCCCATTTTTATGGAGGTTAGCAAGAGAATGCACTCAGGTAGAGTGCCAGTTTTCTACAAAGCCAGCCTTCATTGGCTTTAGCAGGCTTTAACAGGGAGAGCTGTAATGGTGAGTCAATCTCCCCCTGTCTCTCTAGGGTACTTCCCTCTGAAGTCGAGGTGTTAGAGTCTATCTATCTGGATGAACTACAGGTGGTTAAAGGAAATGGAAGGTACGTATTCAACTAGAGGTGGGCAGGAGTCCCCTTAGTAGTGAGAGGATTCCATGGAGAATCCGTGAGCCTTGATCCAGAGAAAATGTTGCTCTCCTGGAGACAAAGACTATTCCTTTAATCTCCAAAAGAAAGAGCCCAGTGCTCACTTCCTCCACCCACTTTACTGTCTCACCTCCATTTTCCCCAGTCCTCAAACTCCTGCCTAGTCACATCCCAGGTCCCCACTTTATCCATTTGCAGATCTTCACCATGGGAAATCTACATTACCCTGCACCCTGCCACGGCAGAAGATCAGGATTCACAGTATGTCTGCTTCACTCTGGTGCTTCAGGTCCCAGCACAGGTGAGGCCCCTACTTTATGGTAGCAAAGAGAGGAAGGGGAGAGACCCTGAGGTGGAGTGCTTTAGCAGTAACTTGTTATTCTCTCCCACTAGTACCCCAATGAGGTGCCACAGATCTCTATCCGTAACCCCCGAGGACTCTCAGATGAACAGATCCACAAGTAAGTTGGACAGTTCAGAGGAGGGAAAAGGAGATACAGCTCAGTCTGGTGAGGGGAAGGGGCAGGCCTAATGTTTGCTTTGCCCTTTTTAGGATTTCGCAGGCACTGAGCCATGTGGCCAATGCTGGGCTGGGTACTGCTATGCTGTATGAACTCATCGAGGTAAGAGGTGTGCTGGCTTGGGAAACTGCTAGAGCAGTTTCTCACAAGGGAGGTAATGGGCCTAGAATCTTAAATATGTCTGGAGTCATTAATTTAGTCCTTGTTTAGGTAAGGCCTAAATCCAGAAAAATAAGGTTTTCTTCTGTTTCTGAGAATACCCCCCCCCAAAAAAAAAGACAGTTCTGTAGCTTCCCCAAGTTGCCTATGCCAGTATCTTGAAAATTACTTTTTCTCTTTAACTTGGATTTTTTTATTCCATTTCAGTGCATTCGCTTGGCATTGGTGGCTGAAAGTAGCAAGAGATAGGGGCCTTGCTTAGAGGATCTAGCCACAAATGAACATTTGAAGGCTCACCTACCCTTGGAACTGACTGAGTAAATCATGGTTCAGAGTTTCTACCCCGATGAAATTAACAACACACAGGGAACACATAGAGCTACACGTTCACATACACAGATAATTTCTGTTGCTTGAGATTAAAAACACACAATAAGTACAGTCTTGTTTTCCTTAACTTCGAGTTTTGAGAAAAAATGTTTAGAAGAGAATGAAGGTGGGCGGCCCAGAGTCAGAGAGTGGGCTTAGACCATTGTAGCGCTCCTGAGCCCGGCCTCCACAATGCCACTTTGAACTTTGCAGAATTCCAGAGTATTAGCTATTCAGACAGCAGTGCAGATGTGTTAGTTCATTGCCTAACTTGATGCCTGAGTTCTCTGTCTGTTTGGGTTGTCCATGCTTTGACTTTCTTTCCGAAGGCTGACTCCAGAACAGACTTTTGGGTGGGAGTGATACTCAGAGGGGTTTAACCTAGGAACACCTCCCAGAAGATACGTTTTAGTTGAACATTTTGTTCTCTGAAGGTGTATTACTTTCATCCCCGAGACATATTAAAAGTGATTTAACGAGTGGAAAAATGATGAAATTGGATTTTGCAGCTGGGTAGATTCTGGGGGATGGGCGGGGCCACGGAGGATTGATTCCTCCCTTGGTGAATCCTCCCTTCCTCACCAAGACAGAAACGCATGAACACAAAGTAACATTGACTTGGTAGGAGACAGTCCCTCCAGTCACTCCTGGGAATAATAGACAGGCTTTGTTCACAGTTCTTGCCCCTGCCTCCCTGTTTGAACAGTGTCTTCTCTCCTTTCAGAAAGGGAAGGAAATTCTCACAGATAACAACATCCCCCATGGCCAGTGTGTCATCTGCCTGTACGGTTTCCAGGTGGGTTTCTCTCTTGGGACCTGGGGTCTGCTTGGGACGGGCAGTGGAGGGCTCATGAGAGCTCTGATGTCATGCTGGATGTCTGTCCTGCCTTCAGGAGAAGGAGGCCTTTACCAAAACCCCCTGTTACCACTACTTCCACTGCCACTGCCTTGCTCGGTATATCCAGCACATGGAGCATGAGCTCCAGGCACAAGGACAAGAGCAGGAACGACAGCATGCCGCAACCAAGCAGGTCAGCTCCCCAGCCCCTGCTCCCGCCTAACCCCCCACATCACACCCTTTCTGTCTCTCCACTCCAGGGGCTCTTCACCTTTTTAGGGTCACAGATACCTTTGAGATTAATGAAAGCTCACCTCTGTCCAGAAAAAAAGGGCATTCTTTTAAACATATCTATGTACTGCTATAGTTTCAGAGAGTTCCCACATCTCCATCTGGGGAGACGACTCCTGTCCTATCCTTCTCTACTGAACGGTGTACCTCTGCCCTTGGTCCCAGCCCCGTGTGGATTAGGCTGGCTGACTGGGTTAGGCAGCTGGCGAGCACCATGGGCTGTGAAGCAGGGCTCTGATTGCTCCTCTGTTTTCAGAAGGCAGTCGGTGTGCAGTGTCCAGTGTGCAGAGAGCCCCTCGTGTATGATCTTGCCTCACTGAAAGCAGCCCCTGAACCTCAACAGCCCATGGTAAGGGAACCCCCTTCTTATCTGAGCCAGAAATAATGGCATTCTCCAAGGAGGGAGGGATGGCATCTTGTCTGCTTCGAATGGGATCTTGGGAATTGGGCTTGACCAGCCTGGGACCTCTCTGCAGAGCCGTAGCCCCCACTAGGCTAAGACTTTGGGAGCCCCATCTGAGCGACAAGCCCAAGAACCTTCTACAGGGGGTGCAACAGGCTCGGCAACAGGCTCAGCCGGTTGAGCACCTGGCTCCTGATTTCAGCTCAGGTCATGGTCCCAGGGTCATGGGATTGAGCCCTTAATCAGGGCACTGCATTGAGTGTGGAGCCTGCTTGGGATCCTCTCTGCCTCTCTCTAGCTCGCATCCCCTCTATCTCTCAGAGAAAAAAGGAACCTTGTGCAGATTTCCTAAGGCAATCCTGAAAGAGCAGGGGTTCAAGTCTGCCTTCTACTGTTTATTTTTTCCTCCTTGTCATTCTGCTCGCTTCCATCTAGGAGCTGTACCAGCCTAACGCAGAGAGCTTGCGCCAGCAAGAAGAGCGCAAGCGGCTCTACCAAAGGCAGCAGGAGCGGGGGGGTATCATTGACCTTGAGGCTGAGCGTAATCGGTACTTCATCAGCCTCCAGCAGGTGAGGAAAGGCTTTCTCATTCCTCACTTAATGCCACCTACCTTCCCACCAGCACGCGTCTGCCACAGTGGCCCTGAGGGTGAGCTCTCTTCTACCTGATGGTGGTCAGCTCCAGTAGTGAGCAAGGGGCCTGCAGTTCCCTTCTTTGGGGAACTGCATCTCCCTCACTGTATCTGCTCACTTCTTTCTAGCCTCCTGCCCCTTTGGAACCAGAGTCAGCTGTAGATGCCTCCAGAGGATCCCACCCACCCAGTGCCCTTGACACAGAACTGTCCACCTCATCAACTGCCCAACCCAACCTATCAGCTCCTCTGCCTGTGGCCTCCCAGCACACGTGTGAGAAGATTCCAGGGGCTGGGCCAAATCAGCAAAGGTTGGGCGAGACCCCGAAAACTATGCTAGATCCTCCCCGGGCCGGTCGAGGCCCCTGGAGACAGCCTGAACGGAGGCACCTAAAGGGAGGGGAGTGCAATGCCCACAAAGGTACCAATGACACCCAGGAACTGCCACCTCCCGAGGGGCCCCTCAAGGAGCCCATGGACCTAAAGCCAGAACCCTGTAGCCAAGGGGTTGAAGGTCCTCCCCAAGAGAAGGGGCCTGGCACTTGGCAGGGTCCCCCACCCCGCAGGACTCGGGACTGTGCTCGCTGGGAGCGCTCCAAGGGTCGGACTCCGGGCTCTTCCTACCCCCGCCTGCCTCGGGGTCGGGGAGCCTATCGTCCTGGTACTCGAAGGGAGCCCCTGAGCCTGGAGTCTGAGGATGGTTCCTAGCAGTACTGTGGGGGGACAGGGATTTGGGGCGGCAGGGGGCAATAAAGAGATCTGGCCTTGTTTGGCTTCTTTGTTTAGTAGCGCCTAGCTTGTGCAGTATGGCTTTTTCTGACTTCCTGGCAAGACTGGAGTGTGGCAGAATAGCCCTAACTTTGCTCTAAAGTCTGTTTTCCCAAGAGATCAGGGTCTGAGTAAAGGCAGGTCTGACGTCTCCGCTAGTGTGAGCTTCAGGAAAACTAGTAGAGGCCAGCCAGCATTTAAGCAGAATATATGGGAACATAACATATGTATACTACGTACACACACACACACACACACACACACACACATTTTTATGCATATGCATTCTTTTTAATTGAATGCCTTTTAAATGGAAGACTCTACTTCCCTGATTGCCATAGTATCTTTTCTTTCTGCTTTGCTCTAGCTTATGCCCCAACACTTGTGTATGCTGGATGCCTGAAGGTCCTTGCTTTTTATTCAAGTACCAATACAGGGAGGTAGGAAGGGGGTCAGAGACCAGAGCAGTGTGGCAGGTGTTTATTGAGCTAGAGAAGAGCTGAGCATGGCCAGCCTGTCACGTCCTCAGAGACTCGGCATTATGAACTGCCCCTGCAGGGTCATTTTTATACAGCATGAAGTAGCCCTGGACCTGGGCAGGACTGATGTGAGTTGTAACTTGAAGGACGCGTTCTGCAAACGCCTCGGCCAGGGAAGGTGCTTGCCCTGGATAGAACCTCTGGAACATCTGAGTCAGCTGCCAGTGTGAGCAGTAGCCCACGTACTCCTTCATGTCTACTCGTCCAGGGCGGATCAGTGCAGGGTCCAGCCTAAGAGCAGCAAAAGCAGGATCACAGGCACAAGTACCACTGCTACCCCCTAAAATGATGGTTTCTCCGAACCTCCTGATCTCCCAAGGCACCGAGGGGGCAGGGAGTCCTGCCTCACAGTCTCAGATTGCCTCATCCCTTCTTACCTGTCAACATGGTTGGTGGTCATGAACACAATGCGTGCCTCAGTGGAAGCCACACCATCCAAGGCATTGAGTAGTCCACTGAAGGTGAGACGACCTAGACCTTGGTACTTGACTGGGTCTAGAGGAAGGCAGAGATAAAGAGGCGTGGATGATCATAACCCTACTTAAACCTTCTACTCCCCACCACGTTCTCCTACTTATCAGTGACTCTGGTGAACTCATTGCCAACTCAGGCGTCCTCCATCAGCCCTCTGGATTTCCACTTTCTTCCACTGCTCCTCACTCCTGTACCTCATTTACCGTCCCTTAGAAATGCTCCCCATTTCCTCAGCTCCCCTCACTTACTCTCTGCAGCTAGGTCCCGGCTAAGAAAGGCTGCATCCACATCTTCCAGGAGCACCAGGCTCTGCTGCGGGGCCACGCTCAGCAGGTGGTTGAGCCGGTCATCAGAGAGGCTGGAGTCCGTGAGACTCAGCAGGCAGATGCTGTGCTCCAGTTCCCCGGCCAGGGCTGTGCTATGGAGGACAGGATGACAGCAGGCAGGCAACCTGGAATCAGTCCTTGGGCCCAAATACTTGTCCTCCCCATAACGGGTGGGGTCTCAGAGACCTAACCCTTCTATCACCCCATCTTAAGGCATCTCATGTCCCACGTGTATCATATTCCCGGGTCTCCACATTTAATTCCCTTTCCAACCCCACAGCTCAGTTTTTCTCCAGTTTAAGGATTAAGAGAAAATGTGACCCTACTCACATAAAACTGCTTTTTCCACAACCAGGGGGCCCATAAAGCAGGTAGCCACGTCTGTAGGGAATGCCTAGGAATACAGCCAAGATGATCAGGACCTAAAATGAATTCAAGTACTCTACTTCAAATGTCCACATTCATTACCAACCCTGCCCCCTAGTGGCCTGATGACCTCAGTACTGGAAGAAATTAACCCTAGGGGCCAACTTTCATCTCTGGGAATTAAGCTAGAGCTTCATAGTCACCCCATATGACCACAGAGACCAGCCTGTTTTCCCTTACTATAGCACCACATCAAAAACAGCCTGGCCAAGACCCCAGCGGCTTCTCACCTCTGTCAGTGTACCACTTGGGGTTATCGATGAATTCCCGGATGTCTCGGACAATTCGGTTAGCCAGACCCTGTTCTAGAACCACAGAACTCAGTGGCCGCCGTCGGCGTGGATAGCCAAAAGGGCGCCATTCGGAGCCCATGGCTGTGTACATCACCGTCTTCCCTTCCTCCTGCTGCAAGGCTAGCTCTCGAGCTAAGAGGGGGAAATAAGACGAAGCCAGTAATTCGTCTTTGCCATGCTATTAGGCAGACCTGTGCCAAAACAGCTTCCCTCTGGTCCCGTGGGCTAAGATCCTCCTCTCCAAGCTTCTCTTCCTCTGACGTCATATGCCCCTATTCTTGCAACTTGCCCCCCCACCCCCCTCACCATAAAGGCAGCCCGTGCTATCCCACACCTTCCTCCAGGATGTTGAAGAAAACCTTTCGGTCAGTGCCCAGAGCCGTGAAGGTGACAGATTCCCAAGGAGTCCCTGTCTGCAGGTCTATCATCTGCATCTCTCGGCTTCGTTCCACTCGGATCCATTTCCCTTGGTACCTGAATAAAAATGGTCACAATGAGGTGAATGAATGGGGGGTCAAATCCAGCTCCCCTCATTCTCCTTTTCTACTCTTAGAGCCCTCCCTGGCTCCCAACCTTACCAGATAAAGTGGTTTCCAGGGCTGGGGACAAATTCAAACTTAGTGGAGATGCGCCCACTCTCATGCTGAAGGTATGAAGTCTCAACACTGAGATGCTGAGTACGGGTACTGTGGCGGGTGAGCCAGCTAAGCAACCAGGCATAGCTTCGGTCTCGAGCAGGGACTTCCAGTGTGATCATGTAATGGCGCCGGAATGCCACCAAGCCCAGCTGGGCACCCTTCCGGGCCAGGGCCAGGGCTGTGCCCACACCCACAAGCCCAAATCCAGCCCCAAAGTAGGGATTGTCCTTCAGGGCCAGAATAAAGTCTGAAAGGGGCATCTTGAGAGGGAAACACTGAACCTTACAGGCTCTGACGCATTTTCAAACCTGGGGGTGGAGAGCAGTGGAGATGGGACAAAGCAGATTAGTTTAGAAAGGACTCTGCAATTCCTCGTCACCCTCATCCCTTCTTCCCACAGAGGCCAGGTGCAGGAAGGACAGGTCAGTTCTACTGTGTGTTTCCATATCCTCCCTTTGTGGGATGGAGGTCCTGCTGGAATGCAAGGGCTGAGACTTCAGGCCCCTCTTCCCATTTTGCCCTTCATTATCCTGTTCATAGTTCAATTTCCTGCCAGAGGACGAGGTCTAAAGATTCCTTAAACATGAGAGAACAATGTAACCATCTTCTCATCAGGATAATGGGCAGAATTTTTGTGGTCCCTGGGACTAGCTGAGATAGAAAGGGGCCCACTGCCCAGAGTTAACAGAGGATGAAGCTACTCTCTTCCACTGACCTGTCAGTAACCCCATGCCTTACCACCATGAGTAATACCCTTCAAATATCCTCTCCTTTACACGCTCAGTTCCTAATGTCCTGTTTAGTTAGCCTTTATTACCTCACGACTAAACTGTCTCTTTAAAATTAATTTTAGTTCTTAAAACGTCATCTTAATGGGCCTCCACCTCTGGCTTTGGCGTACCAAATTGCTACACAGGGATCCAGATCTTTCTTCATACAGTCTGCTTCAATCCAATGGCTTGTTCTGAACAGATCTCTGAATTAGGTAAAAACTCCTCTGCCTGGTACTCAAAACCCTTCACAACACAGGGCCTACCTATCTTTCATTGCTTAGCGCCTAATAATCTCTGTTGTATAATTCTGCTCAGGCAGGTCTTCTCTACTCGGAATGCCCATTCTAATTGACTCTTCCTTCTCCCCCAATTTAACACCTGTCCATTTGCTGCTTCCTCCACGGACATTTTCCCCGAATTCTCCCCCAATAAAACGTGACCCAGTCTAATTTTAGATTGTAAGGTCCCGAGGGATTGGAAGTCACATCGTTTCTAGCACACCTTCCCGACCCCTGCCACTTTGCTGTGCGCGAGGCACGCGGGACGGTGAACTGACAGCCGAGACCACGGCTGAGGCTCAGAGTAGAATCCAGAATGCCAAAATACTTATGCGTGGAAGGCCACAGACAAAGCCCTTCCCCCTCCCGGCCCTTGTCTGATGCCCAGAAGCCCCTTCCCGAACCCTTTCCACACCCCAGCTCGCGCCTCCAGCAGCGTGGCTCGGAGTAACCCCTCCCTCCGCCCCCTTACCGCCATGACTCTCTGGCCCTCCCTCTCGATGGTTTCAGCCCCCGGCACTCCAGGGACGAGCCGCTCGGCCCCGCCCCGGCGTTCCTTCACCTACTTCCCGCCACACCCACCTAGCAGGCCGTGCCACTCTGCCCCACAACTCTCGATGGTACTCCTTGGGCCGCTCGGCTGGGAAAAGGGGCAAAGGGAAAACGCCGGAGAAAACCATAGAGTACACCGCCAGCCGACGAGAGGAAGAGAGAGCGGCCTCCATCGGCCCGAAGTCCTAGAGGCGGCTGGGCCGGAGGCGGTCGCACAAAAGGAGTCCCGGGAGGCCGCTCCAGCAGCTGGTGGACCATAGAGAGACACAGCTCCTGCCGGCCTTGGCCCGGGAGGTGAGTTAGTGGCTGCAGGGCGGAAACTAGTAGGGAGTGTTTGTGGAGCGGGCCGGAGGCAAAAGTTTCTCGAACCCCAGGATGAGGGTGGGCCTGGGCGGTGGGAATCCCCTGGAGGAGGTGCTGAAAGAAGCACGCCGACGGTCGGGGCCCCGGCGCATCACAGCAGCCGTCCCGGTGCCTCAGCCGCGTCACTGCTTTGGATCCCACCCGGTTGCCCGCTGCCTCTCCTCAGGACCATAATCATGACGATGCTCCATCCCAAGCTTTGCAGGTCACAAAACGGCTTTCCCATTTGCTGGCTCTTGTGATTGCCGCTCCCGCCCAACGATGTGGACGCTGTCATCACCTCCACTTTACAGATAGGAAAGCTGAGGCCCTGGGAAGCGAGGTGACTGTATCTGTCAGAGGCCACGCGGTGAGTCAGAGCCCAAAGACACATGGAAACCCGGGTGCCTTTGTCCCCACGCCGGGTCACATTCTTTCCCCAGCCCTTCTCTCTGCATTAATTTGTCCCTTTTCTTGCTCAGTGCCTCTGCCCCAAAGATGTGCTCATTTCTCCTCTTGTGCCCGCCTCTCTCCCACCTCACCCGCTTTCCAGCCGCTGAAGGTTCAGGTTTTCAGGTTCTTGATCTAGAAGGCACTGTGTCCTCCTTGGCTCCCCGCAGAGCAGCGATAAAATTGTGTGAGCGGAGGCTGTGGTTTCCAGAGAATCCTCTGACCGTGGAAATGCACTTCCCAGCTACCTTCCGAATCCCCCGATCTGAGGTTTTGAGTTGCAGGATTCACACCTGCAACCTGATTTCCTATCCCTAAGGCCCTTACTTGACCTCCATGACTCAATTTCATGGAGTAATTACTGTCATACATTACTTATTCTTCAGCTTATGCTAATTTTAGCCATGTGTAACAGGATATGCAATTTAGTTGGTATTCATTTCTCAGTTGTGTTCTAGTGTTTTCAATATGAGGCCATAGTCAATGAGTTTGAAATTTCTCCAGGTGTGTTCCTTCATATGTAAGGAACCACTGGTTTATCTTTGTAGGAGACCTAGCTTCCCTCTGATGCATCTCCATGTCTGCGGTTCTCCACTAGAATCTCATTTGTCTTACTTGCATAGATTGTTGTGGTTTGTGTTCAGTGAAGTGATAAGTCAGTCAGTTGCACTCAGAAAGCTCTAAGTCTACGGAGGGAGACTGATAGCTAAACAACAGTGCAGTGTGACAGTTTCTGATAAAGTTAGGTACAAGGTACAAGGCCCTGAGGACCCCAGAGAGAGTAACTTACATAAACAGTGTCAAGAAGTCTTCACAGCAGAAGTGACATTTGTGCAGATTCTTAAGGACAGTGAAGAGTTGGTTAGCCAGACAAGAGATGGAGAAGGGGAAATGGCCCGTCAAGCCCAGAGAGAGAGAGAGAGGCATGTGTGAAGGTATGGAAGCAAAAGAGAAGTTGGTGAGCCTGGAGAATGGCAACTCATTGGTATGACTGGATCAGAGATCTGTTGAGGGGGGAGGTGGTAGATGAGTCTGGAGAGGTCAGCACGGGCCAGGTCATGAAGGAAGGGCCTTATACCCATACAGAGGAGTAGTGAGATCATAACATGTTAAGCGGGGAAGGGACATCTGAGATCCCTTGGCCCAAGTTTTGTTGCAGATAAGAAAACTGGGACTCAGACTGCTTTATGATTTCACCAGGGTTACTTAGATCCAAGAAACTTAACCTTCAGTCTTTAGAATATTGGCCAAAACTTGTTGGCTCTCTTCTAATATTGATCCCTATTAACATTTGTATACTTCTCGTTCTGAGCATTGTTGTAAAAACTTCTAGGTTAACTAGGTGTGACATGCTGCCATGCAAGGAAATGCCTAAGTGGGCAGGCACTGGGCTGTGCACCCACATCAGCTGGGAAGAAAGTGAGTGAGATCTCTAACTATATTTTGTTTGGGTTCTCTTCTGATTGGCTTATCAGCACATAAAAACCACAGAACACCGGTCAGTGGTGATGACAGACCCCGTGTTGGACCCACAGCCAACCGACAGCACTGGGGAGATGGATGGACTGTGCCCTGAGCTATTGCTGATCCCCCCATCTCTGTCTAACCGTGGAATCCTGGAGCCTGTCCAGAGCCCCTGTCCTGCTGGGAATCCCGCACCTTTGCCTGCTGACCCAGGCTGCCTGCTGGTAGAGTCCACGGCAACTGAAGAGGACACAGGGAACATGGAGATCATTGTGGAAGCAGTAGCTGGAAACCTGTCCCCAGGTGCTCCTGGAGAGCCCCCAGGTACAAACATAGTTGCTACCAGGCCAGTGGGACAGTCAGCCCTGAGGTTTTGTCTGTGCTATTTTTGACCCTTCTATATAAATGTGATGAGAACACAAGGTAACATTTTTATTCTTAGAGATGTTGTAATTTGATTTGCAGTTGGTGAATGTTGATTGAAGGCTGGCAAGGTGGTTCACAACCTGGTACCGAGCTCTTGGCAGAGTCTATCCCTGTGAGGGCTTCAAGTCTGCTAGGCAGCAATCCAGAAGGGAAGACCTTTCTGACACCTCTGCCCAATCCTTACTCCTATAGCCCTCGGGGAGTTTTTCCCCCATATTGACCCTCCCACTCGGGAACTGCAGCCAGGGATTAGGCAACAGGCCCAGCGCCTCCACCACCCTGGGCTTGGCAGGGCTTCCCAGAGGTAATCTGGTATTTCCTTGCCCTAGTTTCTTGTGTATAACATACTTAACTCATCCGAGGCATGTTGTCAAGAGTGGGAGTTGAACATTTATATTTATTCTAGAAAAAAGACTCTCCCCTCTATTCTTCCCATATCTACAACTTCTTATTTTTAGGTAACTTCCCTGCTGTTAACTGCCATCCTCCAGCTATGGCTGTCACAACTTCCCTTGGCAGTGTAGTATAGTGACAGCAACCACTGGGAAAGATTAGCTAATTTGATCGTAGAGTATTTCTAACCTTCTGTGTAATGAAACAAGTAATAGGCAAAGAACAAACCTGGGAAAACATTTGCAATACATGAGGAAGAGTTAATATCTTTAAAATTCAAAGAGCTGGGGCGCCTGGGTGGCGCAGTCGGTTAAGCGTCCGACTTCAGCCAGGTCACGATCTCGCGGTCCGTGAGTTCGAGCCCCGCGTCAGGCTCTGGGCTGATGGCTCGGAGCCTGGAGCCTGTTTCCGATTCTGTGTCTCCCTCTCTCTCTGCCCCTCCCCCGTTCATGCTCTGTCTCTCTCTGTCCCAAAAATAAATAAAAAACGTTGAAAAAAAAAAAAAATAAATAAATAAATAAATAAAATTCAAAGAGCTATGAAATAAGAAAAAGAAACGGTGTTTTTTGGGGGTTTTGTTTTTTTTTTTAGAAAGGGAAAAAGAAACCTACAGGCACTTCAATAAGGAAGAGTAAAAATAGTCAATAACCATAAGGATGCATAATCTCACTAACACACAAATAAGTTCCGGTTAAAAATAATTATGAGGGGTGCCTGGCTGGCTCAGTCAGAAGAGCAGATGACTTTTTTTTTTTCTTTTTAAGTGTATTTATTTATTGAGAGGGAGAGAGCGATCCTATGGGGGGAAGGGCAGACAGGGAGGGAAAGAATCCCAAGCAGGCTCTGTGCAGAGCCTGATGTGGGGTTTGAACCCACAAACAGTGAGATCATGACCTGAGCCTAAATCAAGAATCAGACGTTCAACTGATTGAGCCACCCGGTGCCCCCAGAGCATGTGACTCTTGATATCGGGGTCATGAGTTTGAGCCCCACGTCGGGAATAGAAATTACTAAAAAAAAATAATAATAAACTTAAAAAAAAATAATAAGTTATGAAATGCCCATATTGCTTCTCAACTATGGCAAAAATTAAACGTTTTTTATAATACTTAGTGTTGGTAGAAAAACAGGTAACTGCCTTATAGCTTATGGAGTGTATAAATTAGCATAATCTTTTGAAGGTCATTTTATGTAATGAACTTTAATTTTTTTTAATGTGTATTTACTTTAAATAAATGTTATTTAAAGATGCTTAACCGACTGAGCCACCCAGGCACCCCTATATAACAAACTTTAAACTGACCCAGTCATTCCATTTCTAGGCCTCTGTCCTATAGAAAACTCACACACATGCACAAGGAGACAGGGGTAAAAGGATGTCCTGAGCAGCTTTATTTATAATGATTGCAAATAACCCAAATGTGCATCAGTAAGGGCAAGACTTCATTTTGACTTGTTCACGCCAGGAAGTACTCTGGACTGGACAAAAAAAAAAATACAAGGTAGAGCTAAAGGTACTCAGGAAAAAAAGTATCTGATATATATAGCAAGCGGGGGGAGGGGGGGGCGGGGGCGGGGAGGGAAGCAAATTGCAGAGAAATGACTGAAAAAGGCCTGAAAGAATAAGAATATACACCAAATTTTGTGTGAGAGTGTGGGGGGGGTTATTTTTTCTTTATATACATCTATGTTATTTGAGTTGTCATACTGAACTTTTATTTAAACAAAGAAATGATAAAAAAAAAAAAAAAAAAAAAAGGATTCCCAGGGTAGACGTGGCACAGACCTGGGCTTGAGTCCTGGTTCCACCATTAACAGGCACCATGGCCTTAACCTTAGAACTCCAGGCCCCTCTTCTCGTAGGGCAACTGGAGCACCAAGTGAGTGTTTCCTACACCTTTGTCAAGGTCCTGCCCGTTGCTTAAGAAATGGCAGTGATTACTGTGAACGTGATTTGGGTCTTTTGGAAACGGATATTTTCCATTTTGTAAATTACTGTGCCTTTGAAAAATCTCTTTACAGAATGTGAAAGTAATACTTTGTCATTTATACTGTAGATGTTTTCCGCAGATTGTCGTTTACTTCTCTTGGAAGTTCGTAATTTTTCATTTGGGCAAAATGTATTGCCTTTTCCTATGCTTTCCTGATTGGTTAATGCTTGTTGTATTTATTTAGCAAATATTAAATACCTATTTTGTGCCAAATATTGGGCCAGATACTCGGAATCCAACTTTAGTATATGTGCTGCCGAAGCGAGCACTTGATAGTGGGAATCCAAATGTATGTGCAAATAAATAGACTGTCCCTGACCTTATGGAGCTTACTGTCCAGGGATAGAACCAGACTTAAGGTCCATCTCCACTCTACTAATATTAAAAGATTCACCTACATTTTCTACTAGTAGCTAACTCCTGTGAGTCTCATTCCATCTGATTCTGTGCCTTTCTCTGTCGGTCCTCTGCCTGCAGGTGTCCTGGTAAAGGTGGTGGAGGTGTACTTCTGTGAGCGCTGTGAGCAGAGCTTCGCAGAGCCCACTCTGCTGGCCCTGCACCAGTGTACTGAGACCCTTATACAGCCTATGCAGGGCCTCTCTAGCCTTCCATGCTCTGTAGAGCTGACCCCCAGCAACCTCATTCTCTCTGGCCCTCTGCAGGGCCAGGGCCCACCAGATAGCCCCCTGCCATGCCCTGTGTGTAGACAGGAGTTTGTCCAACCCCAGGCCCTGAAGAGCCACTTCAAGATTCACCGGGCCACTCCCGACATCTTCTCCTGCCCAGAGTCTGGCTGTGTGTTCTCCGCTGAAGATCGCAAGGGTCTGCAGCACCACCTGAGGCAGGCCCACGCCACGGTTCCCGTGCCCTGTTCTTTCCGGGGCTGCCCCCTGCTCTTTGGGAGCCAGCAGGGCATGGAGCTGCACCGGCAGGCCCACTACCCTTTCCACTGCAACCATTGCAGCTTCGTGGGCTCCAACGTCAAACTCTTCCGGCAGCATCAGCGGAGCCATGGGGCCGGGACACAGGGAGAACTGTCTGCCCTTCAGGCTCTTCCATCCCAGGAGCTGCTGCCAGGTATGAGGCCAAAGGCCCAGCAGTGCCTTGCCTGGAATGCAGCCACGGTCAGTCTTACAGGACAGGCCGTTGATTCCAGTGCCATGAATGTATATGTGAATGCAAGGGAACGTGGAGCAGTGGCTCAGGAGGCCAGTATTACTGACTGACAGTGGAAGGCATCTAGAAACCCTGGACCAGTCAGAATATATAAGACAAGGAGCAAGTCTTTGTCCATGACAGTGAGTGATATTTGGCTTTAGCTGTGCTGTGGCCTTGAAGTTACTTAACCAGTATCCTTTTTTTGATCCATTTCAGAGCTTTCTGAGGGCAGAAGCTAAAATGTTCATCCGTGGCCGTAGCCACTGGTAGAATACCTGTAGACTTCTTTTTAGAGCACGTGGGATTGGGCCAGAGAAGCCGGGATTCTTTTAAAAAGAAACCTTCTAGGGGCGCCTGGGTGGCGCAGTCGGTTAAGCGTCCGACTTCAGCCAGGTCACGATCTCGCGGTCCGTGAGTTCGAGCCCCGCGTCAGGCTCTGGGCTGATGGCTCGGAGCCTGGAGCCTGTTTCCGATTCTGTGTCTCCCTCTCTCTCTGCCCCTCCCCCGTTCATGCTCTGTCTCTCTCTGTCCCAAAAATAAATAAAAAAAAAAAAAAAAAAAAAAAAAAAAAAAAAAGAAACCTTCTAGGAGGGTGGAACCTCACTGATCCTTACTCCTCTCAGTCTCAACAAAAACAAACAAACAAAAAACCAACAACAACAAAAAAAACAGGCATGGGGTGGATAGAAGAGCAGGAGAAAATAGAGAAACCAGGCCTGGAAGGTCAGGATTCTGCTGAGAGACTTAGGCTTGCTAAGACTTGTTGGTGCTTTGTTCCCAAAGAGAAGACCCCTTTTTCCTGGGAAATAGTCTTGTATCTTTGCCTTCCTGAGGCATCTCCCTTTGTTGAGGGATAGAAGGGCTGGATTGGTGTGACCCTGTCTTGCTGATTAGGCTTCTCAGTAGAGCAGTTAAGAGGACAGACTATGTTACCCTGCGTTGAGCCACCAGCCGTTAGCCCTGGGAACCCAAGCCAGGGAAGGGCTCTGTACCCATTCTGTCCCTCTCAATCCCCTACCCCCACTGCAGTGATCTCAAAGCTCTTACCTTTCAGGGGTCTGAGGATGGTGTTATCTGAGGTTTGATTTACTCTAGGTTGGAGCATTAATGACAGCTTAGCTCTTGGTCTTCCTATCCTTGTCTTGAGTGATAATAAATGTATAGACTTAGAATCCGAGATTCTCTTACACTAAATGGGGAGGGGGTGATTCTGCCAGCCAGTAAGAGGAGCAGTCCAAGCCTTCACTGCTGGCATTGGCTTCAATAGACATCATCGAATGTTATGTGTCTCCAGCTCCGAAACTGCCCAGTAGAGAGGGAGAGCCTTCAGAACAAGCAGATACACCCTTGCCCAGGCGAGAGTCAGCTGACGAGGAGGACGTAGAGGAAGAAGAGGGGAATGGCACCTTAAAGGACTCCCAGAAAGCCCCAGAGAAAGCCCAGGGGGCTCAGCAGTTAGAAGGTAATGACATGGTTAGGCTTGAACCTCCTGGTGGTGGGGCGGAATGGATTGAGGGGAGCCTGGCATTGAGGCTCTGGGGTTTGGTTTCCTGGGCTTTGACTCATATCCCTTTGTTCCTACCCTTCCACTTTGACATGTCTAGTGGGAAAATGATAAATGAGTAAAGACTGTAGAAACAGAGCTTGGGGTAAATAGAGTTTGCTCTCCTGGGCTGGTTTTCCTTGGGCAGAAAGCTTTTTTGCAGGGAAGGAGAGGGTGATATTCATCATACAAAGATGCTAGAGGTTATTGATCAGCAGCCTGACATGTCTGGCATTGGGCCCACTGAGATTTTGTTTCCGAAACCCTGCTTCCCAGTTTTCTAACTCACTAGAACATTTGAAACCCATCCAGCCCACAGGGAGCACATTTATTGTCAAGGGAATAGAAAAGATCTGGTTGTATTTATGACCAGTTCTCTATGATCTAGAACTCAGTGAACCAGTGTTAGGAAGTGGGAGTACTTTACCTTCTTCACTTCCCTTCTCCACACTCCATGGGGTTTTTTTCCTTCCAACCAACCCTGCTGATCCCACTGCCTACCTCCATGAACGAGAACAAGGAAGAACAAGAATGGTCCATCCGGATTGTTTTCTCGAGCAGCTCTAGACAAAGGCTTAGGAACAGTAGGTGGCTGGGTGAAGCACTTCAAATAGGTTTGCCACGAGGCTTGAGAAATCCTTGTGATATTGCTTCTTTCAATACTTGAATTTCTCGTCTCTTCTTTGAGACTACAGTGTTTGAAGTGCTACTGTTTCGGTTTCCTGGAGAGAAATGGGAAAGGCCACACGATGTTTGTGTCTGGGCAGATTGTGGTTCTCCCATTATCTGGCCAGCCGCTGAGCTACCTTCTGTGCCTTTCCCTCTCCCAGGGGATGTGGCTTCTGGCACCGAGTCCCTCTTCAAGACCCACATGTGTCCAGAATGCAAGCGCTGCTTTAAGAAGCGGACCCATCTGGTGGAGCACCTGCATCTCCACTTCCCGGACCCCAGCCTCCAGTGCCCCAACTGCCAGAAGTTCTTCACCAGCAAGAGCAAGCTCAAGACCCATCTGCTGCGGGAGCTGGGCCAGAAGGCCCACCGCTGCCCGCTGTGCCACTACAGTGCGGTGGAGAGGAACGCGCTCAACCGCCACATGGCCAGCATGCACGAGGACATCTCCAACTTCTACTCAGACACCTACACCTGTCCCGTGTGCCGCGAGGAGTTCCGCCTCAGCCAGGCCCTCAAGGAGCACCTCAAGAGCCACACGGCGGCGGCGGCGGCAGAGCCGCTGCCCCTCCGCTGCTTTCAGGAAGGCTGCGGCTACACGGCCCCCGACCGCAAGGCCTTCATAAAGCACCTGAAGGAGACCCATGGTGTGCGGGCCGTGGAGTGCCGCCATCACTCTTGTCCCATGCTCTTCGCCACGGCCGAAGCCATGGAGGCCCATCACAAAAGCCACTACGCCTTCCACTGCCCACACTGCGACTTTGCCTGCTCCAATAAGCACCTGTTCCGCAAACACAAGAAGCAGGGCCACCCCGGCAGTGAAGAGCTGCGCTGCACCTTCTGCCCCTTTGCCACCTTCAACCCGGTGGCCTACCAGGACCACGTGGGCAAGATGCACGCCCACGAGAAGATCCACCAGTGCCCTGAGTGCAGCTTTGCCACCGCCCACAAGAGGGTGCTCATCCGCCACATGCTGCTGCACACCGGTGAGCTGGCTTCCCTGCTTCCCATAACGTAAGGGTGGCGATGAGGAGGGGGCAGCAGGAGTGAGTTTTTACTGTGTACCAGACACAGGAAGGGCCTTGCGTGTATTGTCTTGTTGGACCCAGTCTTCCTAGATATAAATCAAGCCTTAAGCCGAGTGTCACTCAGCTAGTACGGTGGTTAAGCCACTGAGCCAAAGACTGTGCTCTCACTGCTGTGCTGCTGTGTCTCACCGTTAAGGCCCCGTCCAGTTCTGCTTGCCCTTCGTCAGGCTTGCCTGGGTCAGTACCCAGCCTATTAGAGCGAAGAAACCCAGACGGGGGGAGATACCTTCCTTTGCAATTTGAGTTTTGAGGTGTGCTATGAGAGATGGGGCGAGGGGACTGAACCATCTACATATGTTGTAGCCTTGGCAGCCGACTCAGAGTCTAAATTGGTTACCAGCATTGCTGATGCTTTGAGTGACACAGCCACATCAGGCTTCCTCCTACAGCATCACCCCATTTGTGCTCTCTAGGCAAGCATCAGTGGGTTGACAAGATATTAAAAAAATCTCATCAAAGATTTTTGGGAGGCCAGGTTTTAGGTAGCTTGGGGTAAAGCCATTGTTTCCCTGGAACAGGTCATTTCTACCCATGCTTTGGTCACCAAGCCTCGTTTTTCTGCGGCCTTTCCTAAAATCTTCATCTCTACGGTGCTTTATAGTTTAGAGTTCTTTTAGATAGATTACTTCATTTAACTCATAATAACAATCTTGTAAGGAAGACAGGTGAAAAAGAGAAACTGAACACTTAAATGGCCTGTTTCAGGATCACACAGCTAGTATCAGAACCAGAGCCAGACCACCACGTTGCTTGCTTTTGACCACGGGGAAATGGGCTGAGCGGGTAGGCAGGGATCGCAGGGAAGGGTCCTGAAGGACCTGGTCTTGACCAACTACACAGACAGCTCTTCCTTGAGTCCTTGCTGGGCACTGCTGAGGACTTTGGGACATCTCATTTAATCTTCTGTCAACCATGAGCAGTCAGTATTTTTTTTTTTTTTTTAATTTTTTTTTCAACGTTTTTTATTTATTTTTGGGACAGAGAGAGACAGAGCATGAACGGGGAAGGGGCAGAGAGAGAGGGAGACACACAGAATTGGAAACAGGCTCCAGGCTCCGAGCCATCAGCCCAGAGCCTGACGCGGGGCTCGAACTCACAGACCGCGAGATCGTGACCTGGCTGAAGTTGGACGCTTAACCGACTGCGCCACCCAGGCGCCCCTAGCAGTCAGTATTTTTGTTGCTCCCTCTTTGGAGCCAAGGAAACTGAGACTTGGAGGGGTTAAATGACCTCTCCAAAGCCATACAGTAGTAAGCTGGGATCTGAACCACCACTTGATAGCTCTGTGGTTTCTCTCTGCCTTGGCTTCTTTTTCTCTAAAATGGGGCAGTCCTCCTCCGGGGGCTGTTGGGAGGAGTCAGTACGAGGGGACCTGGTACATAATGAGCATTCTATACATGTTGGCTATTGACGTCTTTGTTACCGTGTCGGATTTCAGAGTTCAAATTCTTCACTACTTCTTGTATTGCCTGAGTTTTTTCTCCTCTTCCACAAAACTGGAAGGAACTAGGGTAAGTGGAGCCAGTGCCAACAAGCTCCACAACAAATCAAGGGTAGACTTCCAAGCTGGTTTTGGAAAGCATGGTCTTCACTTTCCTCCGGGGCTTGCTCCGTGTCAGAGTGGAGAAATCGTCTGCGAGGGCTGGGGAGCAGCACTGACTTGTGAGCCTCGCCGCGGGCCGCGCGTGAAGTTTTCGTTCTGCTTGGCATCAGGGCAAGCTTGCTGGGGAAGATGGTCTGTGCTCGCTCGGTCCATGTCTGACCTGTGTCCTCTCTCCTCTCCCACCCCCACTCCCCCATAAGGCGAGAAACCTCACAAGTGTGAGCTGTGTGACTTCACGTGCCGAGACGTGAGCTACCTGTCCAAGCACATGCTGACCCACTCCAACACCAAGGATTATATGTGCACCGAGTGTGGCTATGTCACCAAGTGGAAGCACTACCTCAGTGTGCACATGCGGAAACATGCAGGGGACCTCAGGTATGAGCACACGCATGCCTCCGTCCCTGTTCCCAAGGACCTTATGCCAGGCTAGCCTCCTCTTGAACTCACCTTGCTCTCCTGGCCCCAGAGCGACTCCTCCTATTGTCCCTCTCTGCTCCTCTCGCCTCAGCTCCATTGCCTGTAGCTGGCCTCTGTGCCTGTGGCCCAGTGTGCATGGTGAGAGCTGTCTGGGCTCAGGGGAGGGAGCGCAGGCCTACACATGAAGGTGTCCCTTGGGTTCTGAGTCCGGTCCTGGGAAAGTAGGGAGGCTGCACCTGTGACCCCAACCCAGGCATGTTTCCCGCTGAGCTGTGGCACAGATGGCCAGGGGGTTTCTCCTAGCTTCCATGCCTCCACGGGAGAATGGGACCTAGGCACAGAAACCTGCCCCATGAGGCTGTAGCCCTGTCAGCTCCTTCGGAGTCCACGGCGGGTTGCTGATTTATGCTCTCTTCCCTTTGGGAAGCGATACAGAGGAGGGGTCGGAACACAGGCCCTGAAGCTAGGCTGTCCCTGCCCTTCACTTCCTTTTTAACCTTAGGCAAGTTATTAATTTCCGTGCTTTAGTGACCTCACTTGCAAATAGATACCTACATCACAGGGCAGTGGAAAAAAAGAATAGATGATGCGTGTACAGTACCGAGTGTAGAGCCTTGTCCATAGTAAGTGCTCGTTTACCTGTCAAGGGAGATCGATAATTGTGGTTTTGCCCCCCACCCCCACCCCTGTCCTCCTCGCCAGATACCAGTGCAACCAGTGCTCGTACCGCTGCCACCGGGCTGACCAGCTGAGCAGCCACAAGCTGCGCCACCAGGGCAAGTCCCTGATGTGTGAGGTGTGTGCTTTCGCTTGCAAGCGGAAGTATGAGCTGCAGAAGCACATGGCCTCCCAGCACCACCCGGGCGCGCCGGCCCCGCTCTATCCCTGCCGCTACTGCAGCTACCAGAGCCGCCACAAGCAGGCCCTGCTGAGCCACGAGAACTGCAAGCACACCCGCCTCCGGGAGTTCCGCTGTGCCCTCTGCGACTACCGCACCTTCAGCAACACCACCCTCTTCTTCCACAAGCGCAAGGCCCACGGCTACGTGCCCGGGGACCAGGTGTGGCAGCTCCGCTCTGCCAGCCAGGAGCCGGAGGGGGCCAGGCAGTGCCCGACACCCCCGCCAGACTCAGAGCCCTCGAGCCAGCTGTCTGCCCAGCCTGAGGCGCCAGACCGTGATCCCGGGACTGTGGTGGACCCCAACGTGGACCGGGCCCCGCCGGAGCCCGGTGAGGAGGACCGCGCCGGGAGACCGGCTGGCGGCGAGGTTCCGCGGGGGGACGGCCTGGGTAGCAGCCCCAGTCCGGCCGAGGCAGATGAAGGTGGCTGCACGCTGCACCTCGAGGCCCTGGGGGTAGAGCTGGAGCCCGTGGCTGAGCCGCCCCTTGAGGAGATCACTGAACCCGCCCCTGCGGAGTTCAGGCCCCTGGACCCCTCGGGGCCCCTGAGACTGGAAGGGCCAGGTGCAACTTTGACAGAGCTGTCTACCTTTGAAGGTGCTGGGACGTCTGGTTTGGATGCTGAAGAAGAGCCCGTTCTGGAAAAGCCAGCCCCTGAAAGCCCCAGAAACCCCCCTTCCTCAGAGGAGCCCCCTGACAGCTGGGTGGGAACCTTCAAGGCAGCTCTGCCTGCTGAGACCGCTCCCCTCCCCCAGTTCCCGGAGTCAGAGTCCTTACTCAAGGCCCTGCGGAGACAGGACAAAGAGCAAGCAGAAGCTCTGGTGCTGGAGGGGCGGGTTCAGATGGTTGTGATACAGGGAGAGGGGCGGGCCTTCCGCTGCCCGCACTGCCCTTTTATCACCCGCCGGGAGAAGGCCCTGAGTGTGCACTCCAGGACTGGGTGCCAGGGCCGCCGAGAGCCCCTGCTGTGCCCTGAGTGTGGGGCTAGCTTCAAGCAACAGCGTGGCCTCAGCACCCACCTGCTGAAGAAGTGCCCTGTTCTGCTCAGAAAGAACAAGGGCTTACCCAGACCAAGTTCACCCGTCCCTCTGCGTCCTCCGCCCCCGGGCACCCAGGACTCAGGGGATGCGGAAGGTGGGAAGCCCCCACCTGCGCCATTAGAAGTAGAGCTGGTGCTCCCAAAAGATGCTCCCTCTGTGCCTCCCAGGGAGCCGGAAGTAGAGGAGCCTCCTGGCACACTGTGTGTCCCTGCAGTCCCTCCTGCAGGAAACCCCTCACCCGCAGAGACGCCTGAGAAGTTCCACTTCGAGCAGGGCAAGTTTCACTGCAACTCCTGCACGTTCCTCTGTTCTCGGCTCTCCTCCATTACCTCTCACGTGGCCGAAGGCTGCCGGGGGGGACGTGGCGGGGGAGGAAAGCGGGGGGCCGCCCAGACCCAGCCCGTTGCATCCCTCCTGAGCGATGGAGGCTCCGCTCCCCTAAACAGCGGCAGCACAGAGCGCAGCCCTGGGAATGGGGACACGACTGCGGTGCCAAAGCAGAAGGGGGCGCGCTTCTCCTGCCCCACGTGTCCCTTCAGCTGCCAGCAGGAGCGGGCTCTGAGGACTCACCAGACCCGGGGCTGCCCCCTCGAGGGGTCCGGCGAGCTGCACTGCGGCCTCTGCACGTTCACCACTGCCGCCGCTGCCGCCCTGAGGCTACACCAGAAGCGGAGGCACCCTAGCACGGCTCCCGCCCGCGGGCCCCGGCCCCCTCTGCAGTGCGGGGACTGTGGCTTCACCTGTAAGCAGGGCCGGTGCCTACAGCAGCACCGGCGGCTCAAGCACGAGGGAGTGAAGCCGCACCAGTGCCCCTTCTGTGACTTTTCCACCACCAGACGGTACCGGTTGGAGGCGCACCAGTCGCGACACACAGGTGTTGGCCGCATCCCCTGCAGCTCCTGTCCCCAGACATTTGGTACCAACTCAAAACTGCGCTTGCACCGGCTAAGGGTACATGACAAAACACCCACCCACTTCTGTCCCCTCTGTGACTACAGTGGCTACCTTCGCCATGATATCACTCGCCACGTCAACAGTTGCCACCGGGGCACTCCTGCCTTTGCCTGCCCCCGGTGTGAGGCCCAGTTCAGTTCCGAGACGGCACTCAAGCAGCATGCCCTGCGCCGACATCCTGAACCTGCGCCCCCCGCCCCTGGCTCTCCTGCGGAGGCCACCGAGGGCCCCCTGCACTGCTCCCGCTGTGGGTTGCTGTGCCCCAGCCCCGCCAGCCTGCGAGGACACACCCGGAAACAGCATCCGCGGCTGGAGTGCGGGGCCTGCCAGGAGGCCTTCCCCAGCCGGCCGGCACTGGATGAGCACCGGAGACAGCAGCATTTCAGCCACCGCTGCCAGCTCTGTGACTTCGCTGCCCGGGAGCGGGCGGGCCTGGTGAAGCACTACTTGGAACAGCATGAGGCGGCAGCGGCCTCGGAGGGCGGTGCAGGTGCCAGCCAGCCCCCGCTGCGCTGCCCCTTTTGTGACTTTACGTGCCGCCATCAGCTCGTGCTAGACCACCACGTGAAAGGCCACGGGGGTACCCGGCTCTACAAGTGCACCGACTGTGCTTACAGCACCAAGAACCGGCAGAAGATCACCTGGCACAGCCGCATCCATACCGGGGAAAAGCCCTACCGCTGTCACCTCTGTCCCTATGCCTGTGCTGACCCTTCTCGACTCAAGGTAAGGTTGGGGCCCTGGGGACTTCCCTGATCCCAGCTCGCAGCTATGAGCTCTGGGACTTTCGTGAAGCCCCCTAACTTCTCCAAGCCTGAGATTCCTCGGGTGTAAAAGGAAGAGAATACTTCACAGAGTTGTTACAGAGATAAAATTCCGTCACACGTGCTTGGTATGTGATGAAGGCAGGTAATAGTTGGGTGGTAATCTCCGTGATAATGGCTAACATTTATTGAGCACTTATTGTATGCTGGATACTAATTTTAGTCCTTCCAAAACACAAGATAGAGTTGCTTTTGCTATTTCTTCTGCAGTTTATCTCACAGGTTAATAAACTGTGAGGTAGAGGTTAAGCCCCCAAAGACACAGGTAGCAAGTGGCAGAGCTGAGATAGGGCAGACCAAGAGGTAGGCCCAGTGGGTTAGGTTGGTGTCCACGTGGCCAGACTGGGGAGCCTGCTTGGTAACAGAAGTATGGCCGGGATGGGAGCACATCCTTTGAGTGTCAAGGGTACACATTTTCTGGGCATACTCTGCTCTTCCCTCCTCCAGTACCATATGCGGATCCACAAGGAAGAACGCAAGTATCTGTGCCCTGACTGTGGCTACAAGTGCAAGTGGGTCAACCAGCTCAAGTACCACATGACCAAGCACACAGGTGAGTCTGTGCGGTTTCCACAGGCCCAAGGGGTTCCCCCATTCTCTGGCACACCCAGCCTCCTTGAGGTTGTGGGTGTCCTTAGTCAGGTTCAGGGCGCACATCAGTTTTTCACATTGGTGGTAGGAGGGAGGGAGGCTGAATGGCCGGAATAGCTTCCCTGCCCACTGAAGACCTATCAGAATCAGAAGAGAGGTGAACCTGGGAGCCTATGCGTCTGCACTGTGTAAAAGCTTCATGGCCCTAGGTTACCCACCTCCCATTGAGAACTCAAACATGTGACTGAAGGAGGTCTCCTTGGTTCCTGCATACACGATGGGCTGTCCTGGGTAACAAAGAGAATGTGAAGGGTTCACTTGTTTTAACTTCTTTTTTTTCTTCTGGGTACGGAGTCCATGAACTGTGGCTTCTCAGGAAAGACTTAATGATGCCGTGCTTGTGATTACTGTGTATGATCCCCTCATGTAAAGGAAGTAACCAGATGCATTTCAAGGCACTCTGCATCTATGAATGACACTTCTTTTGCCTCTAGCTCTTCCTTCTTAAACATTTTATTTTCCTGTTTGGGTTGGACAAGGAGTTGTATTTAAATGGATTTCCAAGTTGCATGAGGACCCATGATCAAAAGGGGGTTAGAATCTCCCATTTGGAAACCCTGTCATATTTGAGTGAATATTCGTTGCTGTCAGGTGGCTACTTGGGAATCAGTTATCAGCATCCATTGAGCACCCGCTGTATACAAGGGGCTGTTTTGGGAGAAGGGCATAGAAATGTCAGAGGAGACTGGAACATTCCAAAGATGCAGTCGTTAGTCACCATGCTGCTTGTGTTCTTTGTGTCCCGGGATCACGGCGACTCTTCCGGTGCACTGAGCATTGTTCGACTCCCTTCAGCAGTAATTTGTTCCTTGTCCTCACCCTGTCCCCCAGGACTGAAGCCATACCAGTGTCCCGAGTGTGAATACTGTACCAACCGGGCTGATGCGCTGCGTGTGCACCAGGAGACGCGACACCGGGAAGCCCGGGCCTTCATGTGTGAGCAGTGTGGCAAGGCCTTCAAGACCCGCTTCCTACTGCGCACCCACCTCCGCAAGCACAGCGAGGCCAAACCCTATGTGTGCAACGTGTGCCACCGTGCTTTCCGCTGGGCTGCCGGCCTGCGCCATCACGCCCTCACCCACACCGACCGCCACCCCTTCTTCTGCCGCCTCTGCAGCTACAAGGCCAAGCAGAAGTTCCAGGTGGTTAAGCATGTGCGCAGGCACCACCCCGACCAGGCCGACCCAAACCAAGGAGTGGGCAAAGACCCCACCACCCCCACAGTGCACCTGCATGACGTACAGTTGGAGGACCCCAGCCCCCCTGCTCCTGCTGCTCCTCCAACTGGACCAGAGGGCTGAGAGCCTACCTCACCTCTTGGAGGGTGTGGTCCAAGACGTGCAGTGCAGACTGACTGGAGGCAGAGCGAGCCTGGAGCTCAGGGCCAGAGGAGGGCCTAGCTTCGAGGTGCCCGGGGAGGGGGCTGCAGGCCTCCTGGGACTCAGGCTCTAATACTTTGAAGTTGATGGCCATATATATAAAAGAGCAACATGGACCACAGATTGATTTCCTGTTGCGGCACACTGTGTTTTTAACCCATGAGTTCCTGCTTTCTTCACCATCCCTCCCGCAAAGTCCCTGGCTCTAAGATGCTGGTTTTACCCATTCTGTCATCCCCTTTCTTCTTGCTGTCAAGTCTGTTTTCTTTCAATGCCCTCAAAACAGTTGTATCTACCTGCATGTGCTGTTGTGCCTGATGCTCTCTAAAGCATGTTAAACAGAGTGATTACTAGCTTATAGACTCGTCCACGTCCCTGACTTACCATTTCCAGGTTGTCCTCTTGATCTGCCCTGTTCCCTCTCAGACCTCTGCCTCTCCTTTGTCTCCTTCCATTTTCACTGCGTGATTCTGAAATGGGCCAGGTCTGTTTTCTCTCTGTCCTTGAACCTGTCTTGGCCTCTACCTTGCTCCTTCTTGCCAAGTCCCTTGGTCTACCTATAGAGGGAGGACTGCCCCCCACTAAGCCTGTTCCTAGAAGCAGGTTTATTTCAGCATCTGTCCTCAGCCTGGCTCAGCAGCGACACTAGAGTTAAAGTACAAGGTAGTGTGAAATGCAGATGACTTGGGGGAATGGGGGCTGGTGTGAATCTCTAATCCAAACCTTACAATGACTGGATGATTAATCATCACACACTGGGAAAATGAAAGAGGGTACTTTTAGTAATTATGCTGGGACAACAGATGTAAACCAGGATGATTCCAGTTATAAACCTCAGCAGGGTTGGGATTACATACCCTTTGTCTCCTCCTTTTGCCCTTAGAAGCTATACTAATGAACCTTTCTACATTGTGTAGCACATGCAGGGGCCCCTGGAAATTTCTTATTTTCCTACCCTTTCCCTAGCCCACCTGTCTACCTGAATGTCTCCCAACCTTCATACTTCCTCTTGCCCGACAGTGACAGACCATACTCAAGCACAACTGGGGAGAAAAGCTCTGTTTATACAAGTGGGACTAGGGAAGAGCAGTCCAGTGGGGACTCGGCTGTGCAGTGTTCTCTTAAGAGTCCGTGTAGTCTTGGGGTCAGGTCTCCTTCCCCAGCCTTTGCCTGGGGAACCTGGAGGATTGGTCTATCCTTTCCTTGGCTCTGAGCTTTAAGGAAGTTAGTGTGGAGGGGATAATGCCTCTTGGTGTTTCTCTGCTCCAAGCCCCTCTCTGGGTTTCTGGTGGCAACCATCGTTTGAGCCAGGGTTGATGAAAGAGATTCATCCTTTGGGACTGAGGTATGGGATTGAGGCTGTGGCAAGAGGAAGGAAGTCCAGCAGAGAGTATGCGAAGAAAGGGGCAGAAAAGATACCACAGGTGGAAAAACGAAGAAAGGGAAGAGAGAGAGAGTGAAAGATCAGGTCCTAGATTTGCTTGTTAGGAAAGGTGAGGTAATTTTGTGCTTAGGAATGCACAACCCAAAACCTGGTTTTTACCACCTCTGTTTGCCTTCTGGAGCATCCTTCCAGGTTTTTCTTACCGTCTCAAGCCAGCGCACCCACCCTTCCCAAGAAGTGCCCGCCTTAGGATTCATCCCCCTCTAGTCCTTCCCGGATGCAGATATGCACAAAGATGGAGGCTGGATGGAGGCTGGTGCCGTCCTTGGAGAGTAGGTGTATGTGGCGGTAGCCTGGAAAGGGGCAGGAGGACAGCATTAGGAAGGGAGCCGGAGCTGGACCGCTGGCCAGGGTTTGGGGGACCAGCCCACCTTGTTGCATGCAGCTCCAAGGAAGTGTGTACTGCCCAATAAAGTCGTGTCGGGTTTTCCAGTTGTAATCATTTACCACAAAACGCAGCAGGGCCAGTTCAGGCACCAGGACCCGGAAGCATAGTGTCTGCCCCCAGTATGGATTAAAACCTGAAGAGGGGGTGAAAGACGGTGGGAGTGAAGGGACAGATCATTGGCGGTTTTCTTTAAGCCCATCCTGGGCCACCGTGATTTTCAGAGCAATCCGTGTGAGGGAGTCGAGGTGAGGCAATGGAGGCCCAGAGTGGGTGAGCAATTTGCCCACACTGTTGGAGCTTATAAGTAAGGGGCCAGGACTCAGACCCAAGATGTCCGAGCCCTTCTTTGTCCCGTTCTACACTGCTCCTCTTGGGGGTGGGAGAGGGGTGGTGACCAGGACTGTGCTTCATGGAGGGCAGCATGGTAGGAAAACGGCCATGTTCCTCCTCTCCCCCCAGCACTGCCCAGTCTCACCATTGTTCTCCACATAGCTCGTCTCTTGCCGGGTTGTGTCTGGGCGGACACCGAAGATTTCAACTCTCACCAGTGGATCCACAATGGACCTCTCTTTAGTCATGTCCTCCTTGGGGAGTTGCTGACCACTGATCACCTGTAAGCAGGACTTGGAACCTCAATAGTTCCTGTTCCCAGCCCCGCTCCAGCTCACTCTTACACCCAGGGGAGGGGGGCGGGGATTCACAGGACCTTGCGCTACGGCTTCTGGATTTGGGTAATATATTCTCTTCTAGTAATCTACCTGCAATTTAAAATGCATCCAAGTAGAAATTTAACAAGGTTTGGAAGCAGGTATGTTAACGTCAGCAACCCCTTGCCTGCATTTACTCTGCACCAGACATTGTTGTAGGCACTTTATGTTAATCACAACAACCCTGTGAGGTGGGTGGTATCATACCCCCATTCTGCAGGTGAGGAGCCAGAGGTTAAGGAACGTGCCCAGAGGTACACAGCCCGTGAAAGGACTTGAACCGAGGCAACTGGCCCCAAAGACCACACTGTTCACAGTTGGGCTGTGCTGCCTCGTGAGGAATTCACCCATCACGCTCCCACCAGGCCCAGCCGTCTCCTCCCCCTGCTTCTATCCCAGCTACCCTAGGCTCTGCCTGACAGTTTCTCCTCTCCAAGGTACCTGGATTAGGAGGGTCTGGGCTTTGAAAGGGCTGATGGGCCTCTCTGGGTGGAAGGAACTCTGGATGTCACGCAGGAAGTCTGGCTTCAGCACATAGCCACAGCCACCGTTCTGGCGGAAGAGCCCATCACAGATGTCCATCTCCAGCCCCGCAGTCTGCACATTCATAGCCACTGAGAGCCCCAGGAGAATAGGAAGGAAGGATGTATCTCAGGAACCACCTAGGCCCTCTTTCAGGGGAGTAAGGAAATGTGTTGGGTAGAAGAGGGCCTGCTGGGAACACCCCCTTAGCATCTTTCTCAGCCTAGCACACTTCAAGCATTCCCCGGCCCTCTTGCCACCTGTGGCCCTTCCCCTCCCTCCTCCTTGTCCCTGCTGCCCCCTCACCCATCTGGCAACCCGCATTCCAGAGTTCCTGGGGGTTGTAGTTGGACGAATCTGTCCTCAGGCCACTGGGATACACACGGCTTAACTGCCAGGCGTTGTGCTGCACAAACGCATTGCCTGCAAAAGGGATACAGTAGGGAGATGGCAATGGAGTGGATTCCACCACTTCCCTGGCCCCAGGTACTTCACTCTTGTGCCCAGCACCTCGCAAGGCCAGCTCCGGAAGGCTTCACCATGCCTCTCTGTTCCATCCTGACCCGTCTCCCCAGCTTCCCTATCCCTGGAGCCATGAGCCCACTACTCATAACTCCTGTCCCTGTGCCTACTCTGAGGAGTTTCGTAGCTCCCTCGTCTCTCCTTAGTCCCTTTGTCCTCTTTCTTGGGACTCATCTGCCTGCCCAGCAGCCTGACCCTACTCATCCCAATTCCCTCCCTGGCCCTCCCTTTCGGTCCTGACCAGCCTCTTTGATGAGGCTCTTGGCCTTGGTTTCAGAGAAAGACGATGTCTCATAGAAGCGGTAGTGCTCCCTCGAGTGAGTGAAGCTGTGGAATGAGACGGCCTTCAAGTAGACAACCAGGGCAGAGAGGGATGGACACATGATGGGTTTGGATTTCTGGAAAAGGAGAAAATAGGAAGATGAAATTGAACCCTCAGCGATCTGAGAGGAAGGGGCCGGTGGCCAGGATCTGAATTTCCCCACCCAGCCTGAGCCTCTGCCCACTGCCTCCCCATTGCATTCCCCCTCCTGCCTCACCTGCTTGGGAAAGAGAAGGGACTCAGGCTTGGAACTAGGAGCCTGAACCATAATCTGACAACAGATAGGCGTACAAAACGGCGGACACATCACAACCTGGGGATGGGAATGGGAATAAAGGCAGTCTACATACACTGATGGGACTGGTTTCAGCTTCTGGGCTTAAAGGGTCTGCTCTACTGTTACTTTCTGGGCAACAGGTTTGTAATGATTTTTAAGCAGAGGGGTGTCATCCTCCCTACCTCTCATCTTTTAAAACAATAGTGAATTTTGGTCAAACCCAAACAGATGCAAGGTATGCAAATGGGCATGGAAGTCACACCTGGAAGGATGTGAGGGTCCCAGAGTAATAGCGTTACATTTGTCTCCTGAATTCCCATTTCCTTCCCTGGACATGGTAGCAGGTTAGACACCACAGCCCCAGAGAGGACAGGGTAAGCCAGCAGTTAGTCAGCTAAGTCAAGGAAGCGCATGAGAAGGAAATGCAGACTTCAAACCAGGATCTTGGCGGACCCACCAATGGCACCCCTTCCCCAC
This sequence comes from Neofelis nebulosa, assembly GCF_028018385.1. Lineage (NCBI taxonomy): Eukaryota > Metazoa > Chordata > Mammalia > Carnivora > Felidae > Neofelis > Neofelis nebulosa. Next base: position 19,109,833 of record NC_080783.1, read on the forward strand.
AGGGAGTTGGACCACCTTGGCACAGCCTTCTTGAAGCCTTCGCCTTCCCTGACTTTCTGTTCCTTCTTTTTGGTCATTTCCGGCCCCTTCTCAGAGTCACCTTTTCCAAGAAGCTTTCTCTAAGCTCATTTTAGATGAGGCCACAGGCGTCCCTCCACTAAGCCCTACTTACCCAATACAGTAGAGTGTGTTTTTGTCCTCTTTCTCTCCCTCCCTCCCTCCTTTCCTCCCTCCCTCCCTCTCCTCTCCCTGCTCTCCCCACACCAGTGGTTTTCAATCTGGCCTTTAAGAAGATTGAGAATTAGTACAAAGATGTCTCAGGAGGGGCGCCTGGATGACTCGGTCAAGCATCTGACTTCAGCTCAAGTCATGATTTCTTGGTTCGTGGGGTCAAGCCCCACGTCAGGCTCTGTTCTGATGGCTCAAAGCCTGAAGCCTGCTTTGGATTCTGTGTCTTTCTCTTTTGCCCCTCCCCCACCTGAGCTTGCTTGCTCTCAAAAAATGAACATTAAAAAATGGTTATTTTAAAAAGATATCTCAGGAGTCAGCGGGGGGACCCAGGAGAGAGCCAAATAGGTGCTCCACCTAGGACAGCTCCACATTTATCTCTTTTGTATACAGAGCACCCGTATAAGATTTCATTCGAAAAAGATTTCATGGCCCAAAGAAGTTGGAAAGCCACTGCAATCTCTCTCTCTCTCTCTCTCTCTCTCTCTCTGACCATATATAGTGGTGCCATCCCTATACCTCGTTTACTGGGGGTAAGGGGCGTTTTGCTCCTTGGCTCTCCACCTTGCTTGGCTCTAGTCTCTCCACACACGAACTCAGCTTATGGTACAGACCGACCCAGTGCTAGAGCGGAAAGACCACCCTCCTGGCCCACCTTGTCCTTCTTTTTGTCCTTACTGCGGGGGCTCAGCTCCTGGGGCTCAGACTCAGACTGGGCCTCCAGCTCTGGCTTAGCCTCCTGCTCTCCCTCCAGTTGAGACTCCAGCACTTCCTCCTCTTCCTCTTCCTCGAGGTCCTCCTCAAGGGTCTGTAGCTTCTTCCCCTTCACCAGGATCTTCCTCCTAAGTTCCTGGGAGTGGAAATGAAGGGACTTGTTTACTTGTCTGCTCTGGGCCCCTCCTGGGGACCATGCAGTGCCCACTGCTCTGATGGGACCACCTCAAAGACAGGGGAAGTGGGTGGTCAGGAGTGCCCATGGTGGGGGGTGGGGCGCTGCATGATACATACAGTAGGGATTCCCTATCCTTAAGCCAACTTGTAACATCCCTATCCATTTGGAAAACAATACATGGGACCCCTACCTCACATTTGAAGATTTCTCCCAGATTAAAGATTTAAATGTAAAGAACTAAGAGTATCAGAAAAAAATAGAGAATCTTTTTGAATAATCTTTCAGTGGGAAAGCCTTTAGAAACAGGAGGTGGAAAAAAGAAGAAAAAAAAACAGGAGATGAAAACTCAGAAGACATAAAAAAGACTGGCAGATTTGACTACATAAAGCTTCAAATCCCCAATAGGGCATGGGGCGCCTGGGTGGCTCAGTTGGTTGAGCGTCCGACTTCGGCTCAGGTCATGATCTCGCGGTCCAGTGAGTTCGAGCCCTGCGTCGGACTGACAGCTCCGAGCCTGGAGCCTGCTTCCGATTCTGTGTCTCCCTCTCTCTCTGCCCCTCCCCCACTTGTGCTCTGTCTCTCTCTCTCTCTCTGTCAAAAATAAATAAACATTAAAAACAAAATCCCCAATAAGGCAGAAGATGCAATAGTCCAAAAGCAAAGACTGCAAAAACAGATATTTTCCAAAGCATTTATATCTTTAACATTTAAAAACTTGTTATAGGGGCACCTGACCGGCTCTGTTGGGAGAGCAGGGGACTCTTCATCTCAGGGTCGTGAGTTCAAGCCCCACATTGGGCGTGGAGCCTACTTAAAAATAATCAAACAAACAAACAAACAAACAGGGACGCCTGGGCGGCTCAGTCAGTTAAGCATCAGACTTTGGCTCAGGTCATGATCTCACGGTTCAAGTGTTCGAGCCCCACATTGGGCTCTGTGCTGACAGCTCAGAGCCTGCAGCTCACTTTGGATTCTGTGACTCCCTCTCTCTCTGCCCCTCCCCTGCTGACGCTCTCTCTCCCTCTGTTTCTCCTAAATAAATAAATAAATAAATAGTAAGTAAATAAATAAAATAAAACCGCAACTACAGTTTCTTGCTTAGGAATCATCTCTGTAAAACAAACAAATTTGTTATGTATCAACAAAGATTACAAACCCAGGGTGACCTGGGGTTCCTGGGTAGCTCAGTCAGTTGAGTGTCTAACTCTTGGTTTTGGCTTGGGTCATGGGATTGAGCCCCAAGTCAGACTCCATGCTGAGCATGAGTCTGCTTAAGATTCTCTCTCTCTCTCTCTCTCTCTCTCTCTCCCTCTGCCCCTCCCTACCCTGTATGAGCTCTAAAATAAAATGTAAAAAAAGATTATAAACCCCAATAAAAGTGGGTAAATAATATAAATTAATCCAAAAGAAGAAAATATAGACCTTTCTTTTTTAAAAACTTGAACTTTTCTTTCTTTCTTTTTTTTTTTTTTTTTTTCCATATTTGCCACTCTGAATCATCTCACTACTGGAGTTGTTTGTAGTCATTCTCTTACACTGTTGGTTGGAATGCAATTTGGTTTTTTTCCTCCGGGGGCAACTTGGTAATAATTACCAAAATATCAACATGCAAACTCTCCAACCCAGCAATTTTACTTCTAGAAACCCATCTCACAGAAAGAATAAATGGACAAAGCTGTATGTAAAAATGAAAACTTAGCAACAACCTGAATGATTACCATTTACTGGTTGAATAAACGATGGTTCATAACAGAAAATAGAATACCACAGAGGAAATAGAATAGCTATTAGAAGGAGCAAAATTATACATGAAAAGACATCCATGATATATACGGTATGTGAAATATAAAAGGGATATAGAAAAGGACCCCATGCACGTTTTTAAAAACATAAATATATATACACACACATGTTTATATAAGCATTTAAAAAAAAACTATTGACAGGGCACCTGGGTGGCTTAGTCGGCTAAGCTTTCCAGCTCTTGATTTCAGCTCAGGTCATGATCTCAGGGTCGTGAGATCGACCTCGGATCAGGCTTACTGTGGAGCGTAGAGTCTGCTTGGGATTTTCTCTCCCTCTTTCTCTATCCCTCCTCCACTCATATTCTCTCTCTCTCTCTCTCTCTCAAAATAAATGAACCTTAAAAATCTATTGACAGCTGTTTTGGGAGAGGCTGAGATTATGGTGGGGGACTTCCCTTTCTGTATATTATTTGTATAGTCTACAATAATTATGAACTATCAGGAAAAAAAAGATATTTCCATTGAAAAAAGAAATAAGTAAATAATTGATTTAAAATTTAGAGAACTATAAACAATTCTGTATTCAATTGTATTTTTTAAAAATTAAAATTGTTGGGACATCGGGTCATGGTATTGAGCCCCACACTGGGCTCCACGTGAGCGTGGAGACTGCTTGGGATTCTCTCTCTCTCTCTCTCTCTCTCTCTCTCTCTCTCTCTCTCTCCTTCTGTCCCTCTCCCCTGCTCATGTTCTTTCCCTCTCTAAAATAAAAATTTTTTAATTAAAAAAAAGTTGTCTCCAAGATATTAAAGAGAAGGATAATCCATCTGAGGGTGAGGAGAAGGGAAAGGAGGGGCATGGAGGAAGGAGCCGAGATGGGGAGGGTATGGAAGCCACGGTAGAGCCCGGGCTCGGGAAACAGGGTGCCTACCTCAGGCGAGGGCAGTTGAGTGGGCAGCAGCCCGTCCAAGGTTGTGCTCAGCAATTGCTCCCCCAAGATCTCGGTCAGATGAAGCGCCATGACCTGCTGCTGCTCCCACGTGCAGTGGTTCTCCAGGGACAAGATGACTGGGTAGTCTGATGTCTGATAGGGAAGGGAGGGGATGCTGGAGCCAGAGTTCTATAGCCTGTAACTTCCTTGCATCTCCAGGCCTCCCCTGGTGACTCACTCAGCGGAGTACCCTGATGGCTAAACTCCTCTGACCCGATTCCAGGTGTCAAGGAGGTCTTTCTGGGTCTGGGGCCCACCCCATGTTTAAAAGTCACTGTTGGGGGAGCGCCTGGGTGGCAGAGTCGGTTAAGTGCCCGACTCTTAATTTCGGCTCAGGTCATGATCTCACGGTTGGTGAGTTCAAGCCCAGTGTCAGGCTCCAGGCTAATAGTCTGGAACCTGCTTGGAATTCTCTCCCCGCCCCTCTTCTGCCTCCCTGCTACTTGTGCATGCTCTTTCTCTCTCTCAAAAAAAATAAAAAATAAAAATAAAAATAAATAAATAAATAAATAAATAAGAAGAAAAATTAAAAAGTCATTCTTGGGATCCCAAATCTGAGACTTGTACCAGGTCTGACCCAGGTCCCTCTGGGACCTTTGAGTGTTTAGCCTCAGAGTGGGAAGGCTAGGCCATTCCCCTAACTATGTGCTCATGTTACACTCTCATCTCCCGATTCCTCTTGTCCCCCAGCCCTACCCACCATCTTCTCGGCTTCCTTATCCACCCTCTCCCAAATAGGTGACAGTTATTCAAGGTACTAGTTACTAATCTCTAGCAATAGCCTCTCTGACTACTAATTACTGGTGACATACCCAACCCTTATTCATAATCCCTTAATATTCGCCTGATGTTTCAGTTACACATATATGCTATTTGATATGACCTCCCCTGGATCCCTCTACCCTCTGCAGATCCGGAGCCAGCCGCTCCTCCCTCAGATCATCTTCCCTCACCAGTGTGCTCATCCCGGGGCTCCTACCTGGAAGGCGTACTGTGCTACAGTGGCCACGACATCTTTGAACGGGATGCGGGAGGTCAGGGTGTGTCCATGGTAAACGATAGGCTCCCCACTAGGTCCGTCCCATATATCCACCTCCACACAGCGGCACCCCCTCTTCAGGGCCCTGCAAAAAACCCCAAACACCAAGAGACAGAGAGGTCAAGGTCTCCTTTTCCGTCTAGGGACCCTTACCCACTCTGGAGAGAACAGTGCTCGGTGGCACTTATCTGTTAAGACCCTTTCATGCTACATCTCCGTGGGCCTTTCTCTGTCCACTGGAACACTGTTACAGCTCTCACCACCTCCACCACCCCCCCCCCCAGCCCACCTAACTCACAGGCTGCCTTCAGCAAGTCATCACATATTGCCTCATGATGCTTCTGGTGTTCTGGTTGTGTACCGTTCTGCAGCCCCTGAGTTATTTAAACTCTTAGGAAATTTGTTTGTTTGTTTTTACATTTATTTATTTTTGAGAGACAGAGAGAGACAGAGCACAGGTGGGGGAGGGGCAGAGAGAGAAGGAGACACAGAATCCGAAGCAGGCTCCAGGCTCTGAGCTGTCAGCACAGAGCCTGACGTGGGGCTGGAACTCACAAACTGCGAGATCATGACGTGAGCCAAAGTCGGATGTTTAACCCAACTGAGCCACCCAGGCACCCCTATTTGTTTGTTTTTAAAGTAAGCTCTATGCCCAACATAGGGCTTGAACTCACGACCCCAAGATCAAGAGTTGCATGTTCTACCAACTGTGCCAGCCAAGCACCCCTCAAACTCTCAGTAAATTTATACTTTATTTTCTCTACTGAATGTCCTGGGGCAGAAACAATATATTTCACTAATCTTTGTATACCCTGAAGCTGCTAGTTCAGTTGCTGGCACTGTAAGTCAAGATATCTTGACTATTCAATCTAACCACAGATAATCACAATAAAAGCAGATACCACTTATTAGCTATTAACACATGGATTATCTCATTTAATCCTCACAACTCAGGGGGAGCCGGGGTGGCTCAGTCGGTTAAGTGTCCGACTCTTGATTTCAGCTCAGGTCATGCATGATCTGAGGTTCGTGAGATCGAGCCCCACATCGGGCTCTGTGCTGACAACGTGGAGCATGCTTGGGATTCTCTGTCTTCTTCTCTCTGCCCTGCCCCTGCCCCATTCAAAAATAAATAAATAAACATTTTAAAAAGTCCTCACAACTCAGAATAGGCATTGTTATCATCCCTATTTCATAGAAGGGGAAACTGAAGTACAGAGGGGTTAAGTACTTAGAATCAGAGTACCAAGCTCTGAGAGAGCTAGGATTTGACCTCAAATGGTCCGACTCCAGAACATACGTTTCTAACTTCTATGCACTACTGCTTTTGTGTAACATTTACTTTATTTGTTCAAAATAAACCTGTCAGGACCTCTGGGTTCCAGGAGCATTTCACAGCCTATGAAAGAGAAAGCAGCTCTATATACCCATAGAGTTTCAATACTAGTCTCCTGTCAGTCTTCGACATGTCCTTCAAGTCTCCCAGGGATCCATGGATCCTCAGCCCCCAGCCCACCCCCCGCCCCCAGGACATCTTCTCAATCACTGTTAGCTACTGAGAGCACAGATGGCCCCTTTTCATGAGCTGGAGCCCTTCCCGCTGCACCGTATATATCCTTCGACGCTGCTCTGGCCACAAAGCTGGTCCCCCACTAGGTAGGTGTTGTGAGAGGAGTTGATATAATAGTGGTTCAGGGGTTGAGTCATATCCTGGTAGATGGGGAGGCAGGCTGGGTTGAAGACATCGCCATCCTTCGAGCAGAGGTAGCTGAGGAAGCCATCCAAGCTCAGCACATGTCGCACTTTGCCTAAGGTGGGGAGCAGGGGAATGCCAGAGTGAGAAGCTCTGAGTGAGAGCATCCCAGCACATCCCCAGCCCGTCTTTCACCCCACCCCCTCTTCCAGAGTCCTGACTTATAGATGGTGTCCACTCCCAGCCTCTAGATCCCAAAATGTGCCCCACCCACTGTCACTTCGATCATCGCCACCCTCAGAGAAAGTTAAAGCTACAAGGAGAAACATTAAGATCATTCTAGTCCAGCGGTGCCTGGGTGGCTCAGGTGGTTGAGCATCCAACTCCTAATTTCGGCTCCGATCACAATCTCACAGTTGTGGGATTGAGCCCCACGTCGGGCTCTGTGCTGAGCTGGGAGCCTGCTTGGGATTCTCTCTCCTTCTCTCTCTGCCCCTCCCCCACTCATGGTCTCTCTGTCTCTCTCAAAAATATATAAGCTTAAAAAAAAAGTATTAGTTAAAAACAAATCATTTTAATCATTCTAATCCAGTGCTATCCAATAGAACTTTCTGCAATGATGGAAATGTTCTATTCTGTGCCATCCAGTATGGTAGCCTCTAAACACATATGGCTACCGAGCACCTGAAATGTGGTTGTGTGACTGAAGACCTTGATTTTAGCTAATTATTATTTTTTAAGTTTTAATTTATTTATTCTTTTAAGTAATGTCTACACTCAGTGTGGGGCTTGAACTCATGACCCCGAGATTAAGAGTCCCATGCTCTTCCAACTGAGCCAGCCAGGCACCCTGATTTTAGTTAATCTAAATGTAAATAGTCACACAGAGCTCATGGTTACCATAATGGACAGCATAGTATTCAGTGCAAAGGGTTAATTTTATAGATGGGGAAGCTGAGGACCAGAGAGAAACAAAGTCAAAGACTCAGTGGCATGACCGAGGAACCTGTGGTTTATTCCCTGGGCTGCGTAGCTGCTGCCGACCATGACCTGAGGGTTTCTTCCTATCATCAATTCTTAGATGGTATTTTGAAAAGTATTTGTCCAATATCACCTTACACTACACTTTCTTTGATGGTAGGGTCCTGTCACTCCTTCCATAGCCCTCACCCATCTCAGCATGGGCTTCATACAATACCAACAATGACAACTAATACTGAGCACTTATACCTGGGACGTTCCATGCAGCATCTCAATGCTCTCACCGACATAATGAGGCAGATATAATATAACCCGCCCTGAGAGGTTAGGTAACATAACTAGTAAGTGAAGGAGCTGGGATTTGAACCCAGGCAGCCAGGTGTCTGAGCCACACCCATATCACTGGGCTGTGCCATCTCACTGAGGTTAACAACACTGCAGGGGGGGTTCTCTTGGGAGGCCAAACAACTTGACTCTAATGCCCAGCTTCCTTGCTCCAGCTTTGACAAGGCCTAGAGATGGAGAAAAGCAGTGGCAGGAAGTCAGGCAGGAAGTTTTCTTCTTGACAGTAATAACTTAAATCACGAGGGTAAATCCACAGTTGCCAGATACTTCTCATGTTCATCATTTCATTCGGTAACCAATTATTTTACAAATGAGCAAACCATGTCTCACTTTGCCCAGGGCTACTCAGTTAGTAAGAAGTACGGTGGGGAAGAGGAGAAAGCAGGCAAAAACCTCTCTGACCTCGGCTGCAGCAACTTCTAACTCAACATGTCTCTGGAGGCAAGGGAAACAAAAGCAAAAATGAACTATTGGGACCTCATTAAGATAAAAAGCTTCTACATGGTGAGAGAAACAATCAGCAAAACTCAAAGGCAACTGACAGAATGGGAGAAGATATTTGCTAACAACATATCAGATAAAGGGTTAGTATCCAAAATCTATAAAGAACTTATCAAACAATCCAGTGAAGAAATGGGCAAAAGACATGAATAGACACTTGTCCAAAGAAGACATCCAGATGGCCAACTGACACATGAAAAATGCTCCACATCACTCATCATCAGGGAAATACAAATCAAAACCACAATGAGATACCACCTCACACCTGTCAGAATGGCTAAAATTAACTCAGATGATGACAGATATTGGCGAGGATGTGGATCTCTTTTGCATTGTTGGTGGGAATGCAAGCTGGTGCAGCCACTCTGGAAAACAGTATGGAGGTTCCTCAAAAAACTAAAAATAGAACTACCCCACAACCCAGCAATTGCACTACTAGGCATTTATCCAAGGGATACAGGTGTGCTGTTTCGAAGGGACACATGCACCCCCATGTTTATAGCAGCAGTATCGACAATAGCCAAAGTATGGCAAGAGCCCAAATGTCCATCGATGGATGAATGGATAAAGAAGATGTGGTTTATATATCCAATGGAGTATTACTCAGCAATCAAAAAGAATGCAATCTTGCCATTTGTAACAACGTGGATGGAACCAGAGGGTACTATGCTAAGTGAAACAAGTCAGTCAGAGAAAGACAAATATCATATCACTCATATGTAGAATTTAAGATACAAAACAGATGAACATAAGGGAAGGAAAGCAAAAATAATATAAAAACAGGGAGGGGGACAAAACATAAGAGGTTCTTAAATATAGAGAACAAACTGAGGGTTGCTGGAGGGGCTGTGGGTGGGGGCATGGGCTAAACGGGCAAGGGGCATTAAGGAGGACACTTGTTGGGATGAGCACTGGATGTTATATGTAGGGGATGAATCACTGGATTCTACTCCTGAAATTATTATTGTACTATCTGCTAACTAACTTGAACGTAAATTTAAAAATAAATAAATAATTTTTAAAAAGGAAAAAGAAAAAAAAAAAGAAGTACAGTGGGGAATTGAGCCCAGGTCTCCTGGCTGATACGATGCTCTGCAGCCAGAGTATAGTAACTGCCAGGTGAATGCAGGGGAGGGAACATCCAGAAGGACCGGCAGTAGAATAAATGTAACTGATGTCTACCAGATCCTGCACTGGAAAGGGAAGATCCCACTTCTAAAGCCTCGGCATTCTTCTTCTATTTAGTTTTCTGAAATGATTTCTTTTTTTTTTTTTTTTCAACGTTTTTTATTTATTTTTGGGACAGAGAGAGACAGAGCATGAATGGGGGAGGGGCAGAGAGAGAGGGAGACACAGAATCGGAAACAGGCTCCAGGCTCCGAGCCATCAGCCCAGAGCCTGACGCGGGGCTCGAACTCACGGACCGCGAGATCGTGACCTGGCTGAAGTCGGACGCTTAACCGACTGCGCCACCCAGGCGCCCCTGAAATGATTTCTTTATAGCCCCCTTTCTTCTCTGAGCATGAACAGGTATCTGGAATCAGCAATTCCAGCCCTTTCTGTTTGACTCTAAGTTCCATGAGGGCAGTGTCCCTGTCCAACCTCCTCCTGCTGTATTTCTGGTCCTGAGCCTAGGTCCTGGCCCATGACAGGTGCTCAATAAGCATTGGCTGACGTAGTGAGTGAACGAATGAATGAAAGGGCGTTGGGAGTTGAGACCTGGAAATGTGGGTCCCTTGTCCAGCTCTCATTCATCTCGTCTCTAATCCTCATGTTCCACAGAGGTATGAGGAAAGGGTCAAGTGACTCGGGTTTGAATCCTGATTCTTCCTCTCATTAGCTGTTGGCTTTGAGCAGCTCATTTGATCTTTCTAAACTCTAGTTCTCTTCTTTCGCACAACTGACTTAGAAACAGAACCCACTTCAACAGGCCATTGGAAGGATGAGGAGAGAAAAGGCATGTAGCAATGTTGGCACATGACGGGATACTTAGCAGAAGCTGAATAAAGATTATGCTTTTGATTTACAAGGTTGTAGGGAGGACTAAATGAAGCAAGTGATGTGAAAGTGCCTTGTAAATCACCTATTATTAATGTCAGTTCCTGCTATTCTGAAGGGCATGGAGGGCAGGGAGATGTCCACTGAAGGGGCAGGGAGAAATGTCTGAAGGCAGAGAGGGCTTATGTTAGTGGTGCTTACTAAAAGCTAGGTGACTGGCCTCCTCATCACGCCCCCTCAGCCAGGGACTGACTAGCTTCCTTCCCCAGGGGCTTAGCGACTCAAGAACCACTCGGAGAATTTGGAGAGCTCAGGAAAGGGCAGAGACCCAGCACTTAAAGAAACAACAAACAGGGACCATGAAGGAGCTAGAGGAAGAGGAATCATATGTGCTAGAGGAGAAGCCAAGGCAAGAGGACCAAGGATCTCCCTTTTCCCCTGGGGACAAACGTTGATACCAGGAAGAACTTATTCTGAAAGTGAAGCAGGAGCAGAGTGGAAGAGAGGGGACTTAAGGAAGGGTCTTCCTCTGGAGAGATCCAGCACGATGGGAGACTCCTGTCTTACTTGGGAAGGAAATCGCTGCTCTCCTTCCCAGGGAGTGGTTGAATGAGAGGAAAATGATAGCACAGGGACTGGCATATGGGTAGACTCAGCCTTCCCTGAGCTAGGCAGAAGGCAGCTTGGCTCTGGACCTTTGTAATCCTGGTCCCCCTCCCCGCCCCGTGACCGGTGCCTCTCCACCCTCTGGCCCTCTTACCGCTATCTGAAGGCTCATAGCGGTCGATGAGTTCCAGAGCAAGGTCTGAAGCTCTTTCTCCTTCTTTCTGCTCCTCTCGGAGGAAATCCACAAATTCCAGCAGGGTCAGCTTCTGCCCATCAGCTGAAAAGTTTTCAAACACTTCCTGCACCTCAGGGCGCTTAGTCAACGCCTTATAGAACTCTACAAATTCTTCTCCTTCCAGAGTCCCGGACTGGGATGTGTCTGCTGCCTGCAAGAGAGGGTTTAGAGGACTGTGGACAAATCCTTTTAAGAGCAAATTTTATGGCTTCAACTTGCCTTGTAAGGGCAATCTTACTGACAGATGGATACAAACACATTTCCACAGTATGCCCACAGAACTCCTGACATTTAGTGTTCATAGAAGACACTTTGGTAAGTAAAAAGCAAAATGGCAGCCACACCATTTGCTACTAGAGAAAAACTTCAATTAGAAAGAGTGAAATGCCCCCCAACAAGGTCAAAAGATCCCTCCTCCTGTTTGCTCACATTCCAGTTGGAGTTTTCCATTGATACCAGGCACCTGTGAAATTCTGGCTATGGACAGAGAGGTCCTTGAGCTACGACATAGTAATGTATTGTTTGCCTTTCATAAGATTATGAATCATCTTTCCTTTTTTAAATTAATTTATTAAAAAAGATTTTTTAAGTTTATTTATTGTGAGAGACAGAGTGTGAGCAGGGAAAGGGCAGAGAGAGAGAGAGAGAGAGAGGGAGAGAGAGAATCCCAAGCAGGCTCTACACTGTCAGTGTGGAGCCCGATGCAGGCCTCGAACTCACAAACTGTGAGATCATGACCTGAGCTGAAACCAAGAGACAGATGCTTAACTGACTGAGCCACCCAGGTGCCCCATGAATCATCTTTCTAAGAAGACCAAAGGGTAAGAAGCATGCCCGACACTTTCCATCGAGCCTGGCATAGTGGTAGGGTGCATAGGAGAGATTCAACAAAGAGCGATGCTGGATGGGGCCAGAGTACTTCTGGCCAACTGAGAATGTGGCCTTTCCTGGCTTCTGAAAACCCTTCCCCAAAAGACTTACTTGGAAAAGCTGCAAGGCATATTCCTGGTCCATTTCCACATTCATCAGGTGTAGTAACCGCTGGACCTCTGGGAAACTCATGCGACCATCCTGGTTCTTGTCTCCACGCTGGAACCAGTCACTCAGCCACCCAGGTGTGAGTCAAGGCAAAAGCACCATGTGTGTGTCTGTGTGTGCAGATGAGTGTGCATGTTCATCCAGTGACACCTTCTCCCCTATCATCTTCCCAGTCTCTCCTCCATGGCCAATGTATTTTCCACATTAGCTGCCAGAATAATCTCCCCAGAGATCTATCTTGTCCTTGCATGGCTTAGATGCCTGCAGGGGCCTCCCTGTTGCCTGCAGAAAGGAGTCCAAGTTTCTTAACATAGATGAAGGTCTTCACCCCCATGAGCTGGCCCCCACCCATCTTCTCGCCACACCTCTATTCTCCCTGTACTTTGGCCAGACTTAGCAACCCCCCCACTCTCTGATGTCCCACTCTCCCTCCTGCTCTTCAATGTTCTATGTCTGGGCCTTTACTCATGCTATTCCCTCAGGCAGGAGAGCCTTTCCCTCCTTCTTTATGTTCAAATTCTACTCCTTTTCAAGGCTCGGCTCAAATGCAACTTCCTGCCTAACGTTTTCTTAGAACTCTCTTAGCTAGAATTAAGTATTTCTCCTTCCTTTGAACACCCACAAATAATCTAAGTCCCCTAACACTTCTAAGATACTTAGGTTACTTACACAATTCCATTTTTTTCCAACGACCAAAACAATGCCTGAGTCTCACTGATCTTTGTACTTCTAAAGTGTGGTATAGTGACTGACACCTTCTGCTTAATAAATGGCAAATGAATGAATGAATGAATGAGCAAATGAATGAACGAACTGGCATGGAAGGTGAATACAATCTAGGAAACCTGAATCAGCCAACACCACTAAAGCTGCTTCCCAGTCCTATGCCAGCTAATGCCACTGGGATCTTCTGTTCAGCTCTCAAGATCAGTACCTTGTTTGGCCTTTTGCCTCTCACTGTCCCAATCCTGAAGGGCCTAACTTCTGCCCACTCTCTGCCTGGCTGTTTTTTGCTGTCCCAAGCCTCCATTACTCCTCCAATATCCTCTGCCTCATATTGGCCTGAGCTGCCCTTGCCCACCCCAACTGGACTCTTAGACCCCCCTATCCCTACATGCCCCGCATCCACCCCCCCATCCTTAGCCCTGCAGCTCCTTCAGTGACCCCTGGTCCCCACTCTGACTCCATCCTGCTGATACTGGTCCAGCCGCTCCTTTTGGTCCATGCTGGTGACAAAGTCCACCAAATGCTGGAGCCCCTGCATCCATATCTGGGCCTCCTCAACGCTGTTGGCCACCAGGTCCAGGTTGGAACGGCGGCCATGGAAGACGATGGTGAAGCCCTGCTCCAGGGGGAACTCCTCTGCCAGGCTGCGCAACAGCTCAGACTCATGGCCCTCACGCACTGTCTCCACATCAGAGATTGAGACTGCCGGAGAAGAAACAAGTGGGGCACTGAGAAAGAGAATCCACCAAATTGCAGGGGCTAAGGGTCAAGGACCAGTACTCCCTTCCTCTCTGTGAAGCCATAGGGAAGAGGAACTCCAACCTCCACAGGATGAAACCCCTGAATCCTTAGTACAGGGAGATGCAGACCCCTGGGATTCAAGATTCCCCATGAGTCACGGCCATTTTCATAGGCAGCATGGTAAGGGGCCTGTGTTGGGAGTGGCAAGACCTGGCTTTTGGCCACCAGCTGGCAGTGTGACACAGACCAAAATGACTTAACCCCTCTGTGCTCTCATCTGAAATAAGGGGTGGTCCCTTCCGTGGCCCGGCTACAGAATGTCTCAGGTCCTTAGACTCTAGGGGACAGGGCTCTAAACCCCCTTTACCAACATCCTGCCTTATCTCCTCTCTGAATTTCAGCTCCCATGTAGAGGCATCACAGGAGGACTGTCAGGGCTGACAGAAGGAAACACTCTTGAAGTATACATAGTAGCAGTTACACTGAATCGTGATGTGCCCAAATTCAATTCCCCTGTTCCAGGTTTGAGGGCTTCCTCTTTCCAGATGTCTAGGGGAGAGCCAGAGAAATTCTTCCACCCCCTTTCCTCAGCTGGAGGTGGTGTGGCTGGTGAATTTTGATTATATCTCTAAAGTAGACTCTCTTAGATGTGTCCTGTGATCAGATTTTTAGAGGGTTCATAAGGCATCTCTGGCCAATAGGATGCACACTGCTATGTTGCATTTATGATTTTTAAAAATATTCATCATTGTGGCTAATGCATTAAATGCATCCTGGCTTTAGGTCCCATGCTAAGTGCTTTATACATGAACTCATTTAGTCCCTGTAACCATCTAGGCAGGTAGTGTTTAATCCCTATTTTGCAGATGAGGAAACTGAAGCTTAATTTAAGTAACTTGTCCACTCAGCTAGAAAGCTGCAGAGCAAGGGTTTTAATCCAAGCAGCCCGATGCCTGAGATCATGCCTTAATTTAATAGTAATAAAATATAACCTGTGATTTATTGAGCCTTATTATATGCTAGGGCTCTCCTAAGCCCTTTACATGCAATAACTGGTTGAATCCTCATAAATAGCCTTACGAGGCAAGTGCTGTTATAATTTCCACTTTGCAGGCTAGGAGAGAGACACAAGAGGGACAGCACAAGGACACATTGTAGGATCCCGGTCCCTCCCCTGCTCTCTAGCTGCTGGCCTCTTCAGAGTCCTGTCTACCCAGCACGCCCACCCCTAGCTATCCACGTGACTCACAGCTGGGCTTGGCCTTGCCTCCTGCCTGCCGGGCATGCCAGACTGTCATGCCATCATCCTGAAGTCTGAAGTATCTTAGTTTCTTCCAGCTTTTGGACCTCACCTTGCGCGCCAGCATGCCTTTCTGCATCAGCAGCACATCTTGATTGATGGGCAGCCCTGGGCCAGGAGAAGAAGGGGCTGGGTGGGTAGCTGGCAGGGAGGGTGGAGGGCCCAGGGGGAGCTCTTGGGACAGGGGTCCAGACTCCTCCCCTTCCCTGGGCTGTGTCCCCAAGCCCTCCTCTCCTGCTGGGGTACTCACGGCCTTGCATCAAGGACACCATCGCCTACTGCTCCACAAGCTGGTGCCAGTCACCTAAAGGAGCAAGGAGGAACAAAAAGCTTTGGGTTAATACTGGTGGTCTTAGAATAATAGATCAAAGGAGGAAGAGAAGGAAACCAGTGTGCCCTGACTGGCCACTATGTGCTAGGTACCTCGTCTACAGACCCTTCAGCTCTTTTTACTTCCAGTTCAAGTTTGTTAGACTCTGAGGCTTAGAGAGGCTAAGAAACCTGCATCAGATCACATAAGATTCAGAATTTAAAGCCAAATATGTCTGATTCCAAAGCCTCTGCTGTTTCCCATAGCCAGCTCCAGAGAGGGCTACACCAGAGCTTTCTGCCCAATACCCCACATTCCGCTGGGTAACCTGCATCATCCTTCTTAGCTCCTGATTATTAGGGACTACCATCAAGCTGGCTGCCCCCTTTAAGAACCTGGAATCTCTCTAGATCCTAGTCTTCTCTTCTCCAGATGGAATCACCCCAGCTTCTCTATCTTGGGAGCCCTCTCCACGCTCCTGTACAGATCAACCAGCTCCTGGGGACCGGGGCAGAGCATCTCTTTTGTCTCTTCTGTGACACTTAGTGCCATACTTGCAAAATAAGCCATCTCCTTCTGCCTTCACACAGTAAAGCATATTTTATACTCCTTGGCCTAACAGTTATTCTCAGTTTAATGGACCAGGTAAGTTATGTAGTCTCAGAACTGCATTTTGTTACATTTTTTTAATGTTTATTTATTTTTGAGAGAGAGAGAGACAGACAGACAGACAGACAGAACATGAGTGGGGAAGGGGCAAAGAGAGACAGATAGAATCTGAAGCAGGCTCCGGGCTCTGAGCTGTTGGCACAAATCCCGACATGGGGTTCGAACTCACGGACTGTGAGATCATGACCTGAGCTGAAGTCAGACGCCTAACTGACTGAGCCACCCAGGTGTCCTAGAACTGCGTTTTCAAGTCCTCTCTACCTACTAAAAAAGATAACCTTCTTTAAGATCTATGCTAATTTAGGACCTGGGTAGGGAACAACAAACTTCCCTTGAAAAGAACTAGAAGACTTGATACGTAGCCCCTATAAGAAATTATCAACTCTTGATGAAATCTTTCTGGAACTGGCAAAGTTCATGAAGCATAAAGTTCTATGCTTTGTATATGCAAAGGAGCTGCACTTGAATAGAATTGTTGTGTTTTTTAATTGATAAGTTAAAAATTTTGACAATGGTGAGTATCTAAAACCTGAAAAGCATCTCTAAAATCAGTCAGGTAGTGCTCCATTAAAACATCGTGAAGTTCAACTCCCTATATTTCATAAATGAAAAGCAGAAGTCCAGAAATGTGATGTGACTTGTCTCAGGTCACATGGCCTATCAGTGCCGTATCTGTTTAGTTGGAAGAGCCTATAAATCTTTAGGGAAAACGTGGGGGGTCACTGAAAATACAGCTTCCCTGACTGTAGGACCCAAAGCTGAAGTCCAGGAATGTGATAGACCCAATGAAGGCTTCTTTCCTTCCTTCCTTTCTAAAAAAATTTTTTTTAATGTTTATTTATTTTTGAGAGTGACAGAGAGAGCACGAGCTGGGGAGGGACAGAGAGAGGGAGACACAGAATCCGAAGCAGGCTCCAGCCTCTGAGCTGTCAGCACAGAGCCCGACACGGGTCTGGAACTCACGAACTGCAAGATCATGATCTGAGCCAAAGTTGGACACTCAACAGACTGAGCCACCCACGAGCCCCTCTTTCTTTTTTAAAGTAGACTCCACACCCAGTGTGGAGCCCAACATGGGGCTTGAACTCACAACCATAAGACCAAGACCTGAGCTGAGATCAAGAGTCCGATGCTTAACCGACTGAGCCACCCAGGCGCCCCTACAGAAGACTTTCTAAAGGACTAGCGAACATGCAGGGGCCCAGAGGGAGAGGAGAAGGTTGGCAACCAATCCATATCTAAGTGGGAAGGACAACTTGAGGCAGCTCTCAGGAGAGACAGAACCCTGAGACAGTTCCAAAAAGCAAAGGTTTTGCTGGCTGAAGCTGAATATGTGAGCCTGGATGAGACCAGAAGAAGCCTCTGGATGGACAAAGGGGCCCAGAGTGCTTCACGAGAGGCAGAAAAACAGCTCTGCTCTTTTGGGTGGTGATGCAGTCTGGAATCTGAGGCTTGCAAAAGCCGAACGAAGACTGAAGTAATAGGTGCTCTCCTAAATGTCTCAGGTCCTCCCTCAGACTCTAGGGGACAGGGATCTAATTCCCCTTTGCCAACATCTTGCCTTCTCTCCTCACTGAATTTCAGCTTCCATGTCTGGGGCATAGGGACTCTGGGATGGGGTGGGTCTCAGCCCTGGGAAAAGACAGAATTACCTTCCCTTACACCTGTGTCCAGAAGCCTCACCAGAATGTCCTGAAACATGGGAAGCCCACAGGAAGCCTAAGCTCCAGTGCTGGGACACTCCTAGTTTTGAGCCTATCTCCTCTCAAATGAGCCTTAGGGGAAAAAAAAAAAAAAATTCTTTTTAAGTAGTCCAACACAAGGCTCGAACTCACAACCCTGAAATCAAGACCTGAGCTGAGATCAAGAGTCAGAAGCTTAACTGACTGAGCCATCCAGGTGTCCCTCTTTGGAAATTTATCCAAGGCTTTTTGTCAGACTCCTCCAACCCCAGGGCTTGCCTTGCTCTTCCATTCTGCTCCCGTTCCTGACTCGCTATTTGAAACCTAGATCCAGGCAACATGTGGCCATACGAGGGCCAATTCCAACTCAGGGAGCCCCAGGATATCAGAACTGGGCTTCATTTTATAGAGAAGGGGACTGAGGACTGGAAAGATTAACTGAACTGCCAGAGTCATCGAATGAATTAACTAAATAGCATAAGTGGGACTAGAACCATGGTTCCATATGTCCAGCTTGGAGATTTCACCAAGGCTCTGCCCTTAAGGAAGGGTTTTGTCTCAGAAGCAGGTTAGGGCAGGGCTACGAATCCATGGGGGACATGGGCGTTTTGTCTTTCCTCTCTGTCATCTTCTGCCCCCACCATGTCCCACTTAGTAGCCTTTCTTTTCTTTCTTCCAGTTTCTCTCCTCCCCCATCCTGACACCTTCATTTTCCCTTCCCTCAGCTCACCCTTCTCTCCTGTTCCTGTCTGCCTCCCTACTTGCCTCCTTGTCAGCCTCTCTGTGCTCTCCTTTCCTCCTCCTTCTCCCCGCCTCCCCCCTGCGTCCCCCCTCCCCCCAGGCTCATCTCTTCCTCTCTTTCTTTCTCTTCTAATTCCCAATACCTCTGGTTCTTGTCCCCTGTGGAGATTTTGAGACTGGGGTCCAGGAGGGAGGAGGACACTCAGGAGTGCACCCCCTCCACTCAGGCTCACTATCTCCGTATCCTAGGAGACGGACTGAACACACGGCCCAGAGAACGCGACTTAGAACCCAGGTGTTCTAGGTGTTGCTGCTTCCTCTGGTGTTTGAAGGTAGGATGGGAAGGAAGGTCACAGCTGATGCAGGTGCAGTGAGGAAAGAAGGGACAAAGGATCGGAAGTGGGAGCAAGAGCAAGGTAAGGAACAGTGGAGGAAGCCCGAGAGGAGAGTAGGTCTTGACTGTTCACTCCTAGAGGTGAATGTAGAGATCCTCGAGGCTGCAGATAATTACCTCTACAATACAGAGGAGAGAGCGGAGATGCAAAATAAGGTCGGAAGTGGCCAGGGCTACAGAGTAAGATTTGGTCCTCAACCTACAGGTGGCTTATGTCACCTAGAGATGGACTTTGCCAGGGTTGCCGATAGTGCCAAAGGCATGCCAGTGAAATTCAGGGTGTCTCAGGGCCCTCTGAGGGGCAGGAAGGAAGAGAATCATTTGTCCACTCTCTTGCTTCTAAGCAGAACTATTGCCTGAACTCATTCATATAAAGAGGACAGAATGGCTCTGGTCATAGGTCATAGCTCGCAGAATGTTAGAGCTCGAAGAATTTCATAACTCATCTAACCCACAGGTTCCTGGCTATATCACTATCCCTAGGAGTGTCTTAAAATAGAGACTCCTGAGCCCCACCCCAAATCGGCCAGATCAGAATTCGAAAGGATGGGGCTCAGGAATATTTATTGTTAAAAAGAACCCCCAATACACAAGCAAGTCTGGGAAACCCTGAATTCCTATCCCAGCTCAGGAAGCTGCTGTCCAAAGTCACAGAGCTAGTTAAAGGCAGAGTTGGGACTAGAAGCAGGTGCGTTTCCTAGCACAGCACTTGGGCATGCCAACAAACTGCCCTGGCCCAGGCTAAGGACAGGTACGGACTCAAACCTGGGTTCTTTCTAAGGAAATCTCCTAACTCTATAGTTTCTATACTCTTCCCTGGGTCTTTGGTAATCCTCAACATTCTGTTAATGCATATATGCTAAAGCATGGTTACTCCAGTTCTCTCTTCCCTTACAAGGGTGGGGCTCAACCCTGAGTGTCAGCCCTGGGTGGCTAAGAGGTCCCCATATAAAGGGCTGACTGCCACAGCCAAGGAGGAAAATTGTAAATCAAAGGGGATGAGCTAGGGAGAACCAGGAGGTGGGAGCCTTGGAGATTTGTTTGGGCTAAGGAGTCCGGGGTACAATTTAATCAGGGTGGATAAGCATGTGGGGGCAGAGGCTGGGACTCAGGCAGCGCACAGCTTGGAGCAGAGGCTGGTTAGAGCCTTGGGGCCCTTACCGCGAGCAGGAGAGCAGTCCTGTCTGTGAGCTCTGCGACGCCCTCTCCTGTGGGACGAGGAAACCCAGCTGGGTTCTTGTGCTCCTCTCGCTGCTCCGCTGGCTTCCTCCCCTTTTCTACTGCAGTTTGCTGTTGTGACTGGCAGACTTGCAGCCAAAGAGAAGGAGTAGGGTGGGGAGAGGTGTGAGCTCTCTCCTTGGTCCAGCCCTTCCAACTCTTAAAGGCCCAGGACACAGGTCATCAGGAGGGAATATTGGGGGAGGGGTGGGTAGAGAGGGATTAAGGGAGGAGGAGCCTGGCTGCCCTTCATCTAGATGCCAGCCCTCACTGACCCCAATCCCGCAGTAGCTCTCAAAGTGAAACCCAAGGAGTGTCTGCGTGGCGGTGCTCCATGAATCGCTGCTTTTCATTCCGCACAGTTTCTCCCTGCATGGTGAACGGCTGTCTCTGCCCTCATTTCATCTGGCTCCTTTCCAGGGTGTCTGCTCCACCGGCCTGCTTCTGTGTCTCTGCATCCCGCCTTGTGGGGCGCGCAGCCTAGCTCTGTGGCACTGGGAAAGGCAAAAAGAAATAGGATGGGAAAGGAGGAAGATGAGGAGAAAGGGAGGAGAGGAAAAGAGTGTCGAGGGACAGGTTAATATCTCTGACTATGTTTAGCCCTTGCTAAACATTGAAGGAATTGCACGCATAAATGCATCGAACAGTTCATTTGTTCTTCCTTTCCATGCTTCCTTTCCGTGCTTTCCATGCTATGAACACTTGTTCAGCGCCTCCAATGTGCAAGGACATGCATGCGCGTTTATAAAGATGTGTGTAGAGATGGCATGGACCTGTGGTACGTACGAATCAAGGGCAAAAAAGTGGAGCACAAGATTGGAGAGACACCCACAGGGAAAAGAAAGGTAATGAGCTTCTTGCAAGGTGAATGACTAGGTGGCTGAAATAGAAACCAACACTGAGGCAAGGGGACCAATTTAGGAATTGTAAAAGGCTTTATTAAAATGCGTTTTAAAAAAAAATTTTTAATGTTTATTTTTGAGAGAGAGAGAGAGAGAGAGAGAGAGAGACGAAGACAGAGCACAAGCGGGGGGAGGGGCAGAGAGAGAGAGTGAGGCACAGAATCTGAAGCAGGCTCCAGGCTCCAAGCTGTCAGCACAGAGACCGACACGGGTCTCGAACCCACACACCACAAGATCATGATCTGAGCCCAACTTGGACACTTAATCGACTGAGCCACCCAGGTGCCCCTAAATTTTAAAAGGTTTTATTATGGCTCCATACTTCACACGGAGAGACTGAGGCCCAGAGAAGTTGAGGCCATGTCCTGGACTCACACATCAGCATCAGAGACAAACAGGTCCTGGCACTCTCCCAAGCACTGTGAGCTGGGACCTACTTCTGCTCTGCCTTGGAAAGACTATGGGATATGGAGTTTTCTGGACCAGTGGATGGGAATCAGGCAGCTAAAGGCACAGGGCACAGCGCTGAACTTAGGCTTCTGGGGATCCTTTGCCAGGGAGGTGTGTTTTAATCATAGGCACAAAGGGAACTAACTGTATGAAATGATGTGATTTTTAAGTGTGCTGAGATCTGGCTACCTCTCATGGCTCCCCTAAACACCCCTCAAGTGCCTAATATTCTACCATTAGTGATTATTTATAGCTAAAACTTTAGTCCCATTAAAATAAAATCCTCCTAAGTGATTACCATAAATGTCAGGATCGTGGTTACTTCTGGGAGGAGGGAGTTGTGATGGGATCATGCTCATAGCTGGCTTCTGAAATGATTGGCCGAGTTCTAGTTCTAGTCCTGGGAGCTAACAACAGTCTTCTCTTTCTAACTTATTCAACTATACATTTTTTTTTTCTTTTCTTTTCTGAGAGAGAGAGAAAGGGCGCAAGTGAGGGAGGGCAGAGAGACAGAGAATGCCAGGAGGGGCAGATAGAGAGAAGCAGGGCTTACCTGATACAGCGCTGGAGCTCACCCAATGTGGGGCTGGAGCTCACCTGATGTGGGACTCAAACTCACGAACCATGAGATCATGACCTGAGCCGAAGTCAGATGCTTAGTACCTGAGTCACCCAGGTACCCTTTTTTCTTTTCTTTTCTTTTCTTTTTTTAAGTAATTTTATTATTAAATTATTATTATTTTTTTAATTTTTTTTCAACGTTTTTTATTTATTTTTGGGACAGAGAGAGACAGAGAATGAACGGGGGAGGGGCAGAGAGAGAGGGAGACACAGAATCGGAAACAGGCTCCAGGCTCCGAGCCATCAGCCCAGAGCCTGACGCGGGGCTCAAACTCACGGACCGCGAGATCGTGACCTGGCTGAAGTCGGACGCTTAACCGACTGCGCCACCCAGGCGCCTGTTTCCGATTCTGTGTCTCCCTCTCTCTCTGTCCCTCCCCCGTTCATGCTCTGTCTCTCTCTGTCCCAAAAATAAATAAATAAACGTTGAAAAAAATTAAAAAAAAAAATGTTTATTTTTGAGAGACAGAGCACGAGCGGGGGAGGGGCAGAGAGAGAGGGAGACACAGAATCTGAAAGCAGGTTCCAGGCTCCGAGCTGTCAGCACAGAGCCCGACGACCACGTAGGGCTCAAACTCACAAACTTCAAGATCATGACCTAAGCTGAAGTCAGATGCTTAACCGACTGAGCCACCCAGGCGCCCCAGTAATTTTATTTTTTTAAAGCAACCTCAGCACCCAATGTGAGGCTCGAACTCACAACCCTGAGATCAAGAGTCACATGCTCTACTGACTGAGCCAGCCAGGCACCCCTAACTATACGTTTTCTTTATGTAGTTTTCTATATCTGTTACAATAACAGGGTTTCCAGTTTGGGCCGGTGTTAATTTCTGACGTTTTATTGTTTTTCCACAATTTATAAGCTGTTTCCATATTCTCCAGTGAGCAGGTTTTTTGTTTTTGATTTTGAAAGTTTGTTTATGTAATTTCTACATCCAGTGTGGGGCTTGAACTCAGGGCCCTGAGATCAAGAGTCACATGCTCTTCCAACTGAGCTAGCCTGGCACCCCTGAGAGCAGGTTTTGATAAAGGAAGAGTATACAGGCTAGGAAGGCTGAAGAGGGAGGCCATTTAAGGGAAACAGAGAGATTAAGAGAGCACCACAAATTAAATGGTGCAGGCTTCAGGTTTTACTTAATAGAGCACCTGTCTTATGTGCTTATCTTCCTCCCCCATTTTTACTCCCCTAACATCATCACGTCCTTAGTTTTCCACACTTCTGCCTCGCATTCCTCACTTCTACACTCCTGGGTTATATATGGTTTGCCTGTTTTTATTTGCCTTACCTAGTTGCTGCCCAATTTCTTCCCTTCTGGGGGTTTGGTCAGGGGTATTATCATTCCTCCTGTATTTTCTGGGAGAGTTCAGATCTCAGATTTTTTTTTTTTTCATGCTAATGTTCCTCAGATCATGTGTTCTCATTTTTGGGACAGGCACATGGGAGACCTTCACAAGGTTAGAATGCTCCAAACAGTGGCTTAGAAGACATGCCCGCTACAGGATGCTCTATATAGACCCAGGGAGGGAGCAGACAGACGGGGCCCTGGTACAGGAACTGTCCCTGTGGTTTGATCGTTCCTATTTCCATAATGATCCTGGCCCTTCCCCCCCTGTTGTCTATTATTAACAGATCCAGAAACTTGATCAGGGCAGCAGCAGCAGAGGGATTTTCTGGGAATCATGCCCAGGAAAGGCCCAGAAGCCCTAAATTGAAATGAAGGGGCAGCTGGCAAAGAGGGAGACGTAAACACTGTCCTCTCCTGCTGCCACACAGACAAATCCAGACCTTTCTAACACACAGGGGAGATGCCCTAAACATCTTGCTTCTCAGGACTAGAGTCAGTTCCCCAGTCCTTCCAGCCTAACTAAAACTTCTGAAATGAAGCCCATCTTCTTCGTGGTCAAAAACGCTTCTCGAAATATTAAATTCCACTTTAAAAATCATCAATATGAGACCACTTAATTAAAAGCCAGGATACATAACGTCAAAAGCTGGAGGATATGTAGCCATTCCTCTATTCTGACACTAAAAACGAAAAACCAAGGGGAAGGGGAACAAGGAGGTATAAAATGAACCAGAGGACAAAATGAGGGAAGTTAGAATAAAAAATACAAATGGTGTCTCCATGACCTGAGCCAAACTTGGACACTTAATTGACTGACTCACCGAGGTGCCCTTTTTAAAAAAATTTTCTTAAATGTTTATTCATTTTGGGCAAGCCCCAAAAGTGTAAGCCGCATGTTGGGTGTAGAGATAACTCAAAAATTAATAAACTTAAAAAGTCACATACTCTTCTGATTGAGCCAGCCAGACACCCCTATTATATTTTTGAAATTCCACTTTTTTCTTATATTTAGAAATATGTAATTGATTTATTTTTATTTTTGCATATTGACTTTGTATTCTAGGACCTTGCTAAATCCATTCAATTCTGAGTTTGGAGATTCTTTTGGGTTATCAATGTATACAGTTGTGCTGTCAGCAGATTTTTTCCACTTTCCTATCCTTTTATTTTCTTGGCTTGGCACACAGGCTTGGGAGGCGTGAGAGTAGATATCTTTGTCTCAATCATGTCAGGAGGAGGACTTCAGTATTTTTTTCATTGAGTAGTTTACTGTAGGATTTTTGTTGATACCTTTTATTAAGTTAAGGATGTTCCCTTCTGTTACTGGTTTTCAGTTTGTTATTTTAACCATGAATAGGTATTGAATTTCATAGTATTCTTTTGTTCATCTGTCTAGACAATTGTGTGGGTTTTCTCCTTATACAGTTGTTGATTATGTGAATTGCATTTAGTTTTCAAGTGTTAAATCAGTCTTCTATAGTAAACCCAGATTAGGTATGGTGCACTATCATTTGTATGCATATATATAGCTAGACCTATTTTTTCCTAGGAATTTTCCTTCTACATTCATAGTAGAGTTCAGTCCCTGGTTTTCCTTTGTGGTATCCTTGATAGATTTTGGTGGCTTCAAAAGTGAATGGGAACCTGTTCCCTTATTCTATAGTCTCTGGAACTTTATGGAAGATTCGTGAGTGTAGATCGGAGTGATGTCCTTTTTCCTTTCTTAAAAGCCAAAATGTAATTTGTAAGTTTTTTTTTTTTTTTTATGTTTACTTTGAGAGAGCGTGTGTACATGAGTTAGGGAGGGATGGAGAGGAAGAATCCCAAGCAGGCTCCACTTGCTCAGTGCAGAGCCTGACTGGGGACTTGACCTCATGACCGCAAGATCATGACCTGAGCCAAAATCAAGTCGGATATTTGAGCCACCCTGGTGCTCCCCCCACCCTGACTTTTTCTAACATTTTTTCCCCCCGATCTAAGGTCTATTAAGGGTTTATCAATTACACTGACGTTTTCAAGGGAATGACTTCCCACTTCATTTTCCTTATTGCACGTTTTCTATTTCATTGACTTTTGCTCTTTGTATCTTACTGTTTTTTGAATTTGCTATCCTTTCCCAGTTTGACATAAAACTTAGATCACTTCATCCTTTCTTTTGGAACATGTGAATTTAAAGTAGTATTTATTTAAGTATTACTTTACCTGCGTGTCACAGGTTTTGATACGGCTATCTTTTTTTCTAATTACGTTTGTGATTTCTTCTGTGCCATTTAGAACTGCACTGCTTGCTTTTTAAAGTTAGGAACTTTCCAGTTTTCTTTTTCCTAATTCCACTGTGTTCAGAGAACATTATTCTAATTTTTTCTTGAAAAACTTTGAGGCTTGGTGGTCTGCTATGACCAGTTTTGGTAAATGCTTCTGGTGTAGTTGAAGAGAGTATGTATAATGTCGGTTTAGAGTGCAGTGTTCTGTATGTCATTAGGTCTGTTAATGTTGTTGTTCAACTTAGCTGTTAGATCAGCTTTGAAATAAATGTATTTAAATAGTTTAAAAATTCCACAGCATTCAGGAATCTCATTTCATTCTATTCTTCCCTATTCCAAATGTTCTACTTGGACTTTTGACAGCAAGAACTTTATCTGCTCCACCTCTCAGCCTTTGAGCAGCAGGGGTAGTGAGCAGGGGAATGCTATGCAGACAGTAAGGAAACAGTGCTCTCAAGGCAGCCAGTGCGTCTCCTTGCCCTGTTCCACCACTCGGTCACAGGTCCCCCAGTGCCTTGGAAAAAAGCTGGAAGCAGAGGCTGGCTCCGTCTCGCTGAGAGCCAGAAACAGGCATGGAAACTAAGGAGATGTGTGCTAAGTCTTGAGCCTCAGAAGGAAATGAATATCAAAGTCTGTGATAAAATGTTTCAAGCACTACCTCTTTACTTATAGAAGTCTCTCCCATATTAAGTTCTGGCCACTACAGGCAGGAGTGAGGTTCTGTTTCAGGAAGATATTTTACCAGATAAAGGGCACGACTCCAGCCTCCCAAACAGCTTTGATACATCCGCAGGACTTTTCCCAAGGGACCTATCCACAAAGGAACCATCAATGCTCTCTTGGCACAACAGTGTGTTTGTGTAGCTGAACAGATGGTAGGGGCAGGGGTGACAAGGATCATGTGACCAGAGTGCCTAGATATCTAGATATTGACAAAATCAAGTCTCCAGTTTAAAGGAAAAATTATTTTTATAAAATCAGAAACAGGTTTTATTTCAATCCTGTTAGAGTGTGAGAGGGATGGAAAACAAAAAATGGAGGGGTCTCTTTATACACATAAGGCATCAGGATCAACTACAAGGAATAATACCCATTTCCACCCCTCCCCCAACTCCTGTGTGCGGTCCAAGACCAGCTGAGAATAGATGGAACAGGAATTAAGACACTGTTGGCACGGTAACATGGCCAACGCACCAAAAGATGGAGAGAGAAGAGAATCTCCCAGGGAGCAAGGCCCTGGGCCTCAGCTGCTTCCTCAGTGGAGGGGGAATGAGAAACTTTGGCTCAGCAGGAAGGCAGTTGGCAAAAATAAGGGATATCTTAGCTGGACTCTCCAGATCACAAACTAAGGGCTGAAGGAGGTCCAGAGGTCTATCTGGTCCATGTTGTTCTCTGCTTTCTCCAAGACCTCTTCTCTTCAGGCTTGAGACGGAGAGCTGACCTGATTCTCCTCTTCATTTTTGGAAGGCAGGGGAATAAGTGCTTATTCTACCCTTTCTACATCTAGGCTACTCAATTACTACTTTCTCGGTTCTAAAGAGACAGAAGCCAACTAACAAGGCCGGCTCTCTTGGTGAAAGTCGGCTTGAAAGAGCCCTCATGTTGGCAAAACTGTCTCTGCAAAGGTTTCTCTGAGCTTGCTGCTTGCAGACAGCCCCCCGCCTCCTGGCCCAACTTGTTTGGAGGCACCTTCATTTGTGTAAGATGTGGACAGAAAATACTTTGTCTCTCTCTAGACTTGACTAGTAATCCCATCTGTGATTGGAGATGGGGATGAGAGAGAGCAAGCAGGTGTTGGCAGGGGGAAGGACTAGAGGAAAGCAAGACAGTTTACACCACGTTACAGATTCAAGCCAATGGAGTGTGAAGAGTTATCTAGAGCTCCAAAGATAGAAGGGGGACTCTCTGACACAATATGAACAAGCTGGAAATATTTTAGTGTCAACCCTGTAATTCCCATAGACCAACAGGGAATGTGTCCAAAAAAAAAAAAAAAAAAAAAAAGGAGACTTAAGTGAAGAAGCAGAGTCCAGTCCTCCATCTTAAATCTGAATAACATGAGTTCATTCAGCCAATACCACTTCAAGTACAATTATGAAGACAGATGGAGCTATAGGAACTCATACTAAAGCAAAGAACGGGATTGAGTAGCCTATCATCTTGATCCCAGGCACCTCCCCTTTAAGTCACCCAGAAAATCTCTCCAAGGACTGGAATTCAAGGTGAGGTCCACTGCTGTCTCTCCTCCCCCAGTACAATACCCTCCCAGGACAGCCTGATGAATTAAGACGTCTGTTAAAGTTTTAATACGAGGGATGTAAAAAAGAGAAAAGCACTGAGATTTGGAAAAGCTAGCAGCTGGAGCCAGAAACAAGGTTAGGGTCCTTGTGGCATCTGGAACTGGGGGTGGAAGAACAGAAAGGGAACAGAAAGAGGAGGTGGGGTCCTGTTGTCCTTTGGCTTTCTCTATCCCCTGCTTCCCATTCCTCCCCACAGTTCATGCAGCTATGGGCCTGCTAGAGGGGATGTAATGCCCAGACCAACTTTTTATTAAGCTTATGCAGCTAACAGACTTGTAAACAGTGCCAATTGACAAAGTTTTGCTGAGTATTACAGCTTGTGTCCACTAAACACACCTCTCTCTGACATTAAAAACAAAAGACCAAAGTAAACAAATACTGAGAGAGAGGATGAAGAGACACATCTTGAGTCTTCCAGGAAGGCAAAATAAAAAACCGCCACCTGGCTTGGTCCCAGGCGCTCAGCATGCCTACAGTGCTGCTGCCACCACCCTGCCTCCCCTCCCCGCCAGTGGCTGGTGGAGGTGGGGGAGAAGGGCCATCTCGGGCATGCTGCAGACACAGCATTTGCTGGTGTGGACACCCTCCTGGAGCTGTGGTGGCAGACTGCTGTGTCAGGAGCCCATCTCCTGGGAGGAGTGGAGGGAGCCCAGGTCCTGGAGGCGGCCTGAGATGGCAGCCCACACTCCTCAAGCGGGGTCACCTTGCCCCTCTTCTCCAGTGCAGTTCAGCGTTGAGGTTGTCTATTCCCGGTCGGCGGTAAAACCTGAGCTGTTTTCCTCGCAGGTTCCCCCTCCTGTCCCCAACTTGGGGGAGCAGTGGAAGGGGGCGGGGGAGGATCACTGAGGGGGCAGGGGGATACCCCGGGGATCGGTGACCTGGCCCTCTTGCAGGTTCTTCACCAGTTGTGCAAGCCAGCGTTTCGTGGTGGTGTCGTCTTTTAGCACCTGGGCGAAGGTCGTGTCCTTCAGCTGGTCAGGGAGGCACTGCCTGAGCGCTTCACGTGCCCTACATCAGAGACAAACAAGCCAACCGGGGAGACCAGCAAATAAACCCACATTTGGGGGACAGAGAAGAAGTTCTGTCTTAGATACACACATAATGAATCCTGGGAATATGCAGTTCAGTCAAGGTATCTTAATCCATTAAAATTCCTTAAAACTTGTATTAGGCATGGGCTCAGAGGTCTCCAGGATCTGTCGTCTGTGAATATTTTCAGAATGATGCCTCAATGTGGAATTTCATGACAAAGCAAAATGGAATGAAGTGGTGCAAGAGTTCACCTGAATTCCAACTGCTTTCGGATTCATTACAGTAAATACTGTCAATACGCTCATGACAGAAATAGATGGGTTATAGTAAATGAAACATTTCTAAAGTCAGTGCATGAACAGGGGAGATGACTTGACTCATTATGATAAATGAATGAACTTTAATTCTGAACAGTATAAACTTGTGTCTTTCCAAAAACTGCTTCAGTTTATTTCCCCCCCCCCCCTTTTTTTTTTTAAAGTAAGCTCTACACCCAATGTGGGGCTTGAATGCAGGACTCTGAGACCGAGAGTTGCATGCTCTACTGACCAAGCCAGCCAGGCGCCCCTGCTTCAGCTTCATAGTTAAAAGGTTTAATAAAAGGTGAGAAGTAAAAACAAAACAATGGTGGCAACATTATCAGATGAACTTTTAAATGTATCATTTTCTTTAAAAGATAATCAGAGAAAAAGCAAATCTGAAAACCTTAAACAGGTAAACGGTAATGATTTATAAAGCTGTTTTAAATAAAGTTACGGCTTTTGTTCAGTCTGGTTTCTTTGTACAAGTAGAATTTTAAATAAACATATTTTCAAACTGATGGGAACAGGAACCACTGAAGAACAGGACAAAATGGTTGAAGAAATAGCTAGGGCTTGAATAACCTCAGTGGGAGAAGGCTGCGTTCACATTAAATCGAGTTATCCCCATTCCTAGGAACACAGAAATTGCCCCATTATGTGGTTTAGCAGAACCTGAGCAAGTGGCTTTCAGCATGAATTATGGATTTACAAAGCAAAAGGTCAAACATTTCTAAAATGCATCATATCTACAATGTATGATTTCTGACAGAAAGATTATGAACACAGGCAGATAAAATAATTAGTTCAAGGACTTTACAGGAATCAAAGAGAAAACTGAAAATGTAATTCAAGAGTCCTCTGGGCTCCATTCCTTTCTTAAGAGATCTTTGAAAATATACTTCTCTTTCTGACCACCTGAAGCAGCAATAGAAAGCTCAAACCACAGGAATAATGTATCATAAGGTTTGCTGGAAACTGACTAGATTCTCTGAAATTTTAGAGGAGGGTACAGAGTTACAGTGGGGAGACAAAACTGAATTTTTTTTTTTCCCAAAGTAAGCTCTACGCCCAACGTGGGGCTTGAACTCGTGACCCTGAGATCAAGAGCTGCATGCTTTACCAACTGAGCCAGCCAAGCACCCCCAAAACTCTGATGAATTTTTAAGTTTTTATTTATTTATTCTGAGAGTGAGCGAGCATACAAGCAGGTGAGAGGCAGAGAGGAGAGACAGAATCTCAAGCAGGCTCCCCACCATCAGCGTAGAGCCTGATGTGAAGCTTGAACTCATGAACTGTGAGATCATGACCTGAGCTGAGATCAAGAGTTGGACGTTTAACCGACTGAGCCACCCAGGCGCCCCTATTTTATTTCAAAGTTTATTTATTTTTATGAGACAGAGAGACAGAGAGAGAGAAAGAGAGAAAGAGAGAAAGAGAGAGAGAGAGAGAGAGAGAGAGAGAGAGAGAGAGAGAGATGGGGGGAGGGGCAGAGAGAGAGAGAGAGAGAGAGAATGAATCCCAATCCCAAGCAGGCTCTGCACAGTCAGTGCTGAGCCTGACGTGGGGCTCAAACTCATGAACCGTGAGATAATGACCTGAGCTGAAACCAAGAATCAGATGCTTAACTGACTTAGTCACCCAGGCACCCCCTCTGACGGATTTTTAAATTCAGCACTTCAGATTTGAAAAGGATTTAATTAAGTTCTGTCTGACTTAAAGTTACAGCCCTTGCCTACCTTAAAGATATTAAGAGCTATGCCATGAGACAGGGCAACCATTCACCAGAGTATTTCCCCAAAGTCCCATAAATCCTGTAAATGTTTAGTTACCTGGGATTATCTGAGAGTCGAAGGTAACATCTCACTACATGCTTCAGCAGACGGGCAGAAGGCTCTTTGGATAGCTGCAGGACCATCTTACCCTATTTTCCCCCAAAATGGTGTGGGGTAGGAAAAAACACACAAAATACAAAATAATTCTAGTTGACATCAGAGATCAGATATTTCAAGAATCATTATATAAGGTTCCAGGATGCTGTTCAATGTCAACTGCAAAAGGGACTAAGCTGTGTAATCAGAAGTAACCGTAAGGAGGATAGAGATAGATGAAAGAACTCACCAAAATCATGGCAACGTGGGAGAAACGCTCATATGTCTGACATATATATGCCAAACCTGTGTCATCTAAAAGGATCTTCTGGAGGATGAACGTGGCAACCTGGAGTAAAACAAAATTAAAGAGTCTAAAACGTTGCTCAGATTTGTCTTCCAAATGTTGATTCATCTCCCGGGAATAATTGTGAATCAGAAAATTAAGCAGAGACCCTGACATTATGTACAACTTACTCCCTAAGATAGGCATAGTTAAAAAGATTCGTAATAAACATTACCATATTGAATACTATGTGCCAGAGTTTGTCCTATAGGCATAACGTGCCTCGTCTTACTTTCACAATAAACCTGTGAGGTAGGTCCTACTGTTATTCACATTTTATATAAAAGGGCAGGTCTGGGTAACTAACAATTTCTTAAAAATATAGATATATGGGGGCACCTGAGTGGCTCAGTCAGTTAAGTATCTGAACTCTTGGTTTGGGCCAAGGTCATGATCTCACAATTTGTGAGTTTGAGCCCTGTATCGGGCTCTGCACTGGCAGTGCAGAGCCTGCGTAGGATCCTCTCTCTCCCTCTCTCTGCCCCTCCCCTGCTCATGCACACTCTCTCTCAAAATAAATAAATTTTTAAAAATGTAGATACTTTTCCAGTTATTTAACATGTACTATGTGCCAGGCATAACTGCTAATCAATAACTTGTCAGGTTAAGGTCCCAAGTGACAAAGCCACTAAGTTGTAGAGTTGAGATCCAAACCTAGTTTGAAAACCTAGTTTTCTTTTTTCCATGGGCCAAGAGGAATTTAGAAATTTAGCTGTGCCTTATCTCTTCTAAATGAGGTAAGTAAAACTTTTCCTACTACTTCTTAAAAAAAGTTTATTTTGAGAGAGAGCGAGAAAGAGCGTGCACACAAAAGGGAAAGGCAGAAAGAGAGGGAAAGAGAGAATCCCAAGTAGGCTCCATGCCTTCAGCACAGAGCCTGACTCGGGGCTCAAACTCACAACTGTTGAGACCATGACATGAACCTAAATCAGATGTTTAATGACTGAGCCATGTAGGCATCCTATTTACTTATTTTTTAAAGTAATCTCTACCCATAATGTGGGGTCTGAACCCATGACCCTGAGATCAAGAGCTGCATGCTCTTCCAACTGAGCCAGCCAAGCGCCCCTGTATTGCATGTTTAAAATAAAAAAAATTTAAAACCATTACATCTGCTTGCATCCAACCCAGCAATAAAATATTCATTGAATTAAATTAATTCGATGTGACTAAGCATACTTTAGGAGCCGAGGTTTGATGTTGCTAAAAATAGCAACATGGAAAAGTAGCCTTGAGAAAAATCACATGACATGAAATTTAAAAAGTAGTACATTATTGGGGTACCTGGGTGGCTCAGTCGGTTAAGCGGCCGACTTCGGCTCAGGTCATGATCTCGCGGTCCGTGAGTTCAAGCCCCGCATCAGGCTCTGTGCTGACAGCTCAGAGCCTGGAGCCTGTTTCAGATTCTGTGTCTCCCTCTCTCTGACCCTCCCCTGTTCATGCTCTGTCTCTCTCTGTGTCAAAAATAAACGTTAAAAAAAAAATTAAAAAAACTAACAAGAAACACGAGGAGTATGTTCTTCCAGAAAAAGATTGATACAAAATCATCAAATGAAGTTAAAAATAATAAAAGAAGCTTACAGACATCCACACAGAAAAGGCAAGTTCACCAACAAAAGGATTAACTTACACTGCTGGCCCAAGATTTCACTGTACATTCAATATCAGAAGACAACAGGGCTATGGCAACATACTTCTGATAGGGAGAGATAAGAATTTTCTACCCAATCGGGGGCTGTCATTCATAGTTAAAGTGCAAAGTAAGCAAAAGCCCAAGGCATATATACACTTGAGTATGCGTAAAAAAATGTGTGGAATATACACTTAAAAAAAATTTTTTTTATGTTTATTTATTTTTGAGGGGTGGGGAGGGGCAGAAAGAGATGGAGACACAGAATCTGAAGCAGGTTCCAGGCTCCGAGCATAGCTCACTCATGAGCCGCAAGATCATGACCTGAACTGAAGCCGAATGCTTAACTGACTGAGCCACCCAGGTGCCCCTGGAATTATATACATTTGTGGTGAGAAGTGGGTTCAGAGAAAACTGAAAAATTCAGTGTTTAACTTTATATTCTTCTGAAGGGCTTGATAAAAAAAAAAATACATATATGTATATATTTATATATATGTATATATATATGGTTTTTTTTGTTTGTTTTGTTTGTTTGTTTTTTTTTGAGAGAGTGCACACACACAAGAGAGCAAGTTGGGGAGAGGGGCAGAGGGAGAGAGGGAGAGAGAAAGAGAGAGAGAATCCTAAACAGGCTCTACGCTGAGCATGGAGCCCAACTTGGGAGCTCGATCCCATGACCCTGGGATCATGACCTGAGCTGAAATCAAGAATCTGATGCTCAATTGGCTGAGCCACCCAGGTGCCCCAGGTCTGGATTTTTAAATGATCATTTTATAACAATTTTTATCCAAAAGAGAAAATATATTCATATAAGTTTCAAAAAGCCTGAAGGGAGGCAGAAAATGATCCCAGAACCATAAAGTAGTCCAAGAGCCAACAAAATATAAAATCTAAGTTGAAAAACACATACCGTTTTAGAAAGTTCACTTCCAGATTCCATAATGCGCAAACACAAAGGGATGATTTCTGTTGTCAATAAAAAGTTGATTACTTCCTGCTCATCTGTTTTCACTAGGGCCCCTAAAGAAAATATGGACAAAATTATTTCAGAGTGAATGTTTTTAATTAAAATTAACTTTGGAGTGAGTGTTCATTCAACTAGTTGTGGAACTTAAATAACAGAGAGAAGATACATTGTGGTTCATTCACGTCAGAGAATCAGATTCATACTGATGTTTAAAAAAAAAAAAGGGAAGAGAAAGCAGAGGTTGACTGTTATCAGGCAGCATCTGAAAGATCAGGTACCAGGTTTGGTCCATCACATAGTGAGCAGCAGTTCAGCCATCTAAATCATTTTTCTATCATTCTTGGCTACACAATGACATTACCATCTACTTTCCATTTATTTTAGGGAGGAGAGAAGAGTTCTGTATCAGTACTAAAGGATATCCCCAGGTAGCAAAGAAATGGTGTCAATTTGAATCCTATTTCACATTGGACATAAACACATTACTTCTTGGTTACTTAATTGTTACTCTTTCCCCAAAGAGCACAATCATGGAAGGGTGTACCCAAACCAGAAACACACACACACCTGAACTTTAATCCTAGTCCCGCAACTAGTTTACCAAAGTTTGGTAGAGTTACCCTCTCTTTAGAGGT
The DNA here is from genome assembly GCF_028018385.1 of Neofelis nebulosa. Taxonomy (NCBI): domain Eukaryota; kingdom Metazoa; phylum Chordata; class Mammalia; order Carnivora; family Felidae; genus Neofelis; species Neofelis nebulosa. Next base: position 19,144,572 of record NC_080783.1, read on the forward strand.
CTGTTTCTTTATCTATAGAAAAAAGAGTCGGAACAAATGATTTTTGAAATTCATCCCAATTAAATTCTGTTGAGTTCTAAACTGACACCACGGACCAGGTAACAGACACAGTTCAGTGATATCTTCTCTATTCTGTACATAGGGAAGCAGAGCCTCATTAAACAAATGACTGGTCCCTGAGCTGTCCAACGCATCAACCAGTTTTTGTATGAAAGGCCTCAGTTAATTAGATCTATAATAACTTAATCACTTTCGATTAGAAAGTAATATCATTTACTTAAATAAGAGCTGGCAATCTACAAATGCTACAATCTCTAAACCCCATACCAAACAGCACATAGAAGAATTTACTAATGTGGCCTATAGCAGATATCAAATTACTATTTAATTTTCACTTTACACGTAGGTTTAAAATCCATTCTGAGTTAATTTTTACATAGAGTACAAGGTATAGATTGTGCTTCATGGTTTTACATATGGATATCTTAATTGTCCTACCACCATTTATTGAAAAGACTATTATCCTTTGTTCATGAAATTATCTTTGCACCTTTGCAAAAATCAATTAACCATATCTGTATGGGTCAATTTCTAGACTCCCCATTTTGCTCCATTGATTTACAAGTCTAGCTTTTCTCCAATACCACACTGTCTTCACAACCACAGTTTTCCAGTAGATCTTGAAATCAGGTAGTGCAGGCCTTCCAACTTTGTCCTTCTTTTTAAAATCTGCATATTCTAGCTCATTTGCCTTTCCATATAAATTTCAGAAACAGCTTGTCATTTCTATATTAAAAAAAAAATCCTGCTGGGATTTTGTTGTAATTGCTCTAAGTCCATATACATCAGTTTGGGGAGAACTCACATCTCAACAACATTGAATCATTTATATACCTATCAATGAACATGGTATATCTCTGCATTTATTTAGGACTTCTTTGATTTCATCATTGTTTTGTAGTTTTTTACCTACAGATCTTGCACATTTTGTAAGACTTACACCCAAATTTTTCATGTTTTGGTGCTATTATAAATGGTAGGTTTTTAAAATTTCAATTTGACTGTTTTTTTCTACCACATAAAATGATTCATTTTCGAATACTGACCTCATATCCTGCAACCTTGCTAAATTCACTAGTTCTAGTAGCTTTTTTGGGGTAGGTTCTTCAAGATTTTTCTATGTAGTTAACCTTGTTGTCTGTGAATAAACAGTCTTACTTTTTTATTTCTAATTTGTATGCCCTTTATTCTTTTCTCTTGCCTTATTGCACCAGGTAGGATTTCCAGAATGATACTGAATAGGAGTGGTGAGAATAAACATCCTTGCCTTGTTCTCAATCTTAGGGGACAATGCCTGGTTTTTCATATTAACTATGATCTTAATGGTAGGATTCTTTTTTTTAACTTTATCAGGTTGAGAAAGTTCTCTCCATTTCTACTTTGCTGGAGTTTTTATCATAAAGGGAGGCTGAATTCTGTCCGCTATTTTTTTTTTTTTTTTAATGAAAGAAACAACCAATATTTCTTCTTTAGTCTGTTGATATGGTCAATTATATTGACCGTTCTTTAAAAAAGATTTGTTTATTTATTTATGAGAGAAAAAGCAACAGCACATGTGAGCAGGGGAGGGGGCAGAGGGGGAGAGAGAGAGAATCCCAAGCAGACCCCAAGCTTAGTGCGGAGCCCCACGTGGGGCTCAACCCCACTACCCTGGGATATGACCTAAGCTGAAATCAAGACTCTGATGCTCAACCGAGCCACCCAGGTGTCCCTAAAATTCTATTTTTAAGTGATCTCTACACCCAATGTGGGACTTGAACTCACAACCCTGAGATCAAGAGTTGCATGCTCTACCAACTGAGCCAGCCAAGCACCCCTATATTGACTGATTTTTGAAAGTTAAACCATCATGCACTCCTGGGATAAACCCACTTGGTCATGATGATCCTTTTTATATATTGTTGGACTTGCTTTGTCAACATTTTGTGGAGAATTTCTTCATCTATGTTCTTGAGGGCTCCTGGCCTAAAGTTTTCTTACAATGTCTTTTTCTGGTTTATTATCAGAGTAATGCTGGCCTTACTAAGATTTAGAAGCCTTCTATATTCTGGAAAAGTTTCATAAAATTTGGCCATTTCACCTAAGTTATCAAATTTATGGGCACAGAGTTACTAGCAGTATTCTCTTATTATTCTTTTAGTGTCTATGGTCTGTTGTAACATACACCCTTTCATTCCTGGTACTTATAATTTGTGTTTTCTCTTTTTCTCCCAGTCTATCCAGTTACAGGCTTATTAATTCCACTGAATTTTTTTCAGTAAAAAATTGGGGGTGGGTGAAATAGGTGAAGGTGGTCAAAAGGTACAAACCTCCAATTATAAGTAAGTACTGGGACTGCAATGTGCAATGACTATAATAACAATATCGTATTGCATATTTCAAAGTTGTTAAGAGAGATCTTAAAGGTTCTCCTCATGAGAAAAATTTTTATAACTGTGTGTGGTGATGGATTTTAACTTATTGTGGTAATCATTCTGCAATATATACATGTATCAAATTGTTATGCTTTACATTTAAAACTAACACAATGTTTGTTATGAGTCAATTATATCTCAAAAAAAGTCAGCTTTTGGTTTCATTGATTTTATCTATTGTTGTCCTGTTCTCATTTTCAATGATGTCTGTTCTTTATTATTTCCTTCCTTCTGTTCAATTTAGCTTAATTTGCTCCTTTTTCTATTTTCTTAAAGTGGAAAGGTTTGAACATTGAAGACCTTTCCTCCTTTCTAGTATTAGCATTTTATGCTACAAATTTCCCTGTAAGCCCTGCTTTAGCTGCACCCTGTAAGCTTTGATATGCTGTTTTTATTTTTATTTTTTTATTTTTTTTTATTTTATTTTATTTTTTTTTTAAATTTTTTTTCAACGTTTTTTTTTTATTTTTATTTTTGGGACAGAGAGAGCATGAACGGGGGAGGGGCAGAGAGAGGGAGACACAGAATCGGAAACAGGCTCCAGGCTCCAAGCCATCAGCCCAGAGCCTGACGCGGGGCTCGAACTCACGGACCGGACCGCGAGATCGTGACCTGGCTGAAGTCGGACGCTTAACCGACTGCGCCACCCAGGCGCCCCAATATGCTGTTTTTATTTTATTCACTTTCAAGTATTTTCTAATTTTTCATGTATCATTTCATTTATATTCAAATTTTTGTGATAACCTTTTTCAACGTTTTTTATTTATTTTTGGGACAGAGAGAGACATAGCATGAACGGGGGAGGGGCAGAGAGAGAGGGAGACACAGAATCGGAAACAGGCTCCAGGCTCTGAGCCATCAGCCCAGAGCCTGACGCGGGGCTTGAACTCACGGACCGCGAGATCGTGACCTGGCTGAAGTCGGACGCCCAACCGACTGCGCCACCTAGGCGCCCCTTGTGATAACCTTTGAACTGTAAGCAAAAAGTCTAGGCCCAACATTTACCTTCTGCTTGTACTCTCAACTGACTTGGAGAAATTAAGTTTCAGAAAATATATGCAAGGGCAAACAACTAGCTTTATACTGTCTGAGTATTTTTTTTTTTATCCCCCTACAGTTAAGTTTATCCCAAGATCCCAAATGCATCATCTAACTGTAGTGGTTTAAAAACCAGCAGAAGTAGGGTATAATTTAAATCAGAATTAAGGATATAAATGTTTTCTTTTGGCTGGTACCTTGTTCATGTTTTAAATCCTTCATGGGAAAGTTTTGTAACTTAAAAGTAGAAAACAATGTATTGGGGGGAAAAGTTTCTAATTAGAGTACCACTTGAGAGGGGATGTAAAAAAGAGTAATATTCACTTGTATATGAGATTAACAGCTACTCCTTAAACGTACAATAAAATGTCTCTGAGAAATATGTCTCAGAAGTACCAAACTTTTTGTTTTTTATCTTTTTACAGTTTATTTATTTGAGAGACAAAGAGAGAAAGCATGAGTTGGGGAGGGGCAGAGAGAGAGGTGGGGAGAGAAAGAATCCCAAGCAGGCTCCGCACTGTCAGTGCAGAGCCTGATGTGCAGGCTTGAACTTAGGAACCATGAGATCGTGACCTGAGCCAAAGTTGGATGCTTAACCAACTGAGCCACCCAGCTGCCTTAAAAGTACCAAACTTTTGAAGTATACTTCCTGTTCCATGGTTTATAATTGTAGGGATATGAACACAAATTGAAGATAAAAACAGTAACAAACAAAACAAAGTCTGTACAACCAATGTTCTTATTGGGGCGCCTGGGTGGCTCAGTCAGTTAAGTGTCTGACTCTCGGTTTCATGAGTTCAAGCCCCTCATTGGGGTCTGTGCTACCAGTGTGGAGCATGCTTGGGGTTGTCTCTCCCTCCCTCTGCCCCTCCCCCCCTCAAAATAAATAAACTTAAAACAAAAAAGTTTATTGGGGCGCCTGGGTGGCGCAGTCGGTTAAGCGTCCGACTTCAGCCAGGTCACGATCTTGCGGTCCGTGAGTTCGAGCCCCGCATCAGGCTCTGGGCTGACGGCTCGGAGCCTGGAGCCTGCTTCCGATTCTGTGTCTCCCTCTCTCTCTGCCCCTCCCCCGTTCATGCTCTGTCTCTCTCTGTCCCAAAAAAAAAAAAAAAAAAAAAAAAAAAAAAAAAAAAAAAAAAAAAAGTTTATTAAAAAAATCAATGTTCTTACTGTTTGGTCAGTACATGAGCAAAAACTATGAGAAAAAGATACTGAAGGGTGAGTTTGGAAAGAAATAATTTTCTTCTTCTTCTTTTATTTTTTTTTTTTTTCCAACATTTTTTTTTTATTTTATTTTTGGGACAGAGAGAGACAGAGCATGAACGGGGGAGGGGCAGAGAGAGAGGGAGACACAGAATCGGAAACAGGCTCCAGGCTCCGAGCCATCAGCCCAGAGCCTGACGCGGGGCTCGAACTCACGGACCGCGAGATCGTGACCTGGCTGAAGTCGGACGCTTAACCGACTGCGCCACCCAGGCGCCCCATCTTCTTCTTCTTTTAGTAGGCTCCATGCCCAACGTGGGGCATGGGGATTGAACTCACGACCCTGAGATCAAGAGTTGCATTCCTTACTGACTGAACCAGCCAGGCACCCCTGGAAAGAAACCTTGAATGTATTTACTTTTCACAAATCCAAAGACAGTTCTTTATTATCTGGGAGTCTGAGATCTGAAACAGCTAATGTATTATTTTCCTGAGCAAAACATATTTTAGACACATCTCCCATAGTAAATATATGTGGAAACATTAACTGTAGCATGCAAAAATTCAACTAGGTGAAGCAGAAGACAAACATCTGCAGTTACGGGAGAACAGCTCAAAAGTTAGAAAAGAGAAACAAACAAAACACAACACCAGCTCAAATTCTTATCCCTGTAATAATACTCTTTGTTGACTGCAATTCTTGTTCTTTACTCTCCCTACAATTCCAATAAATGTTTCTACATATATGCTAAATTTAATCCCAAATGTTGGGCTTCATACCCTTATTAACAACACACAGAATGGTACTTGATAAGAACCATTATATGACTTATTTACTTATTATTTAACAAATATTTATTATTATTTGTTATTATATCCTCATTTATTAGTGAAAACAGACTCAACCTCAAAGACAAAAAACAAACAACTGGTGAACAAAAGTTATAAAAGACAAAACAAAACACCGAAGTTAAGATTGCTATTATGAATGACCATTTCAGGCTTGTAAGACAACCCTAATAACTTACCAATAACTCCAAGACTGGTTAGCCGAAGATACTCAAAGGGACGCGTTTTGCTGACAGTGTGCAAAAAGGGGTACAAAAAAAGTGGGATGTGTGCTGCAAGAAATGCTGACCTGAAAGAAAAAGATAATCACATTCAGAGCCCAGACTCAATTTCTAAGGATTGTGAACATTCAATTTCCAGGCAGTTCATTCTGTAAGGTCTATAACATTGTCTAACCAAGAAACCTCTAGAAAAGGGTCAACGGTCATTAGTCTAGACCAATGGTTCTCAGTTGGGATGATTTTGCCCACCAGAGCACATGCGGCAATGTCTGGAGATAATTTTGGTTGTCACAACTGAGGGGGGTGCTACTGGCATTCAGTGGGCAGAGGCCAGGGATGCTGCCAAACATCCAACAGAGCACAGGACAGCCCCCTTTCACTCCCCTCCTCCCACCACAAAACCTAGCTCAAAATGGCAATGTCAAGGTTAAAAAAAAAAACCTAGTCTAGATCAATGGTTAAGAGAATACACCATTTTCCCTGTAATCAGTATCAAGTACCTGAAAAACTGATAAAATATCCAATTGCAGATTTAAAAAAGTAGGTCATAAAATGCTATTAAGTGCCTGAGAAATTCTCCTAGATGCCTTCCCTCACCTATTCACAGGTACAGTCACACAAAACCTTATAAACCGAGACAGGAAAACAAAGGAGCCATTATCAGGTTTATCTGCTATGTTTAAATGCACACTGTTCTTTTTTTTGTTAGAGCATTTCAGATACACTAGATATTCTAAAAACATTGTAATCTGAAGCTAATATGTCAGGCAACTAATGTGGAACCAATCCATTACTTTGTATTATTTATAGTTACACATTATGGGAGAGCAAACACTCTAAATTTTTAACACAGTACTCTTGCATTTTTCTTAAGTGCTTAAAAATAATTTTCATAGTAACTTCTCTAGAGTTCTAAAACGTCCGTGTCAACCTAGCACTCAGATTTCATAAGGAAACTTGAGAAAAAGAGAAAAGACTTCAATAAGATGTCATTAAGTGCCTCAGAGCCATAAAAGTCACAAAGCAGATACCTGAACAGGATTTTCCTTTTCCTGTCAGATGTAGCAGGCCAACTTGCATGCCAATTCTAATCTTTTACAAGGCTGCCTAGAATCCTTGGTTAAGAAAGATTCTGAAGCCAAATCTAGGTTCAGTGGGGAAAAATGCTGGGTTCAAATATTTACTGAACTCCTGCTAAATGCCATGCACTGTGCCTCATATATGGCACAGTGATGTCTACCATGGGTTAAGGGGGGAGAAGTATCTACATACCTGACTTTTCTTGAGATGTGAACGCCACTCCTTTATTTTTATGTTTTTATTTGGGAGGGAGGGAGAGAGAGAGAGAGAGAGAGCGCGTGCATGCACTCGAGTGGGGGTGAGGGGCAGTGGGAGAGAGAATCTTAAGCAGGCTCCACACTCAGCACAGAGCCTGATGTGGGGCTTGATCCCACAACCTTGGGATCATGACCTTAGCCGAAATCAAGAGTTGGACACTCAACCGACTAAGCCACCCAGGCGCCCCTATTTTATTTTTAAATAAACTTTACCTCTAACGTGGGGTTCAAACTTACGACCCTGAGATCAAGAGCCACATGCTCTACCAGGTGCCCCGTGAATGCCATTCCTTTAAAGTTCAGTGTTATAAATGAGTAAAAAGTAAATGAGACGATTATTCAGCCTTAAAAAGGAAGAAAATTCTGACATATACTACAATGTAGACGTTATGCTAAATGAAGTAAGCCAATTACAAAAAGACTAATACTGAATGATTCCACTTAAATGAGATACTCAGAGTAGTTAAAATCATACAGACAGAAAGTAGAAAGATGGTTCCCAGAGGCTATGGGAATGGGGAGTCATGGTTTAATGGGTAAAGTTTCAGTTTTACAAGATGAAAAGAGTAATGGAGATGGATGGTGGTGGTGGTTGCAAATTATAAAGGTATTCTTATTACTGAACTCTATGCTTATAAATAGTTGAAATGGTAAGCTTATATTATGTATACTTTACTGCAATTTTAAAAAGGCAAAAAAAATTATAAAAGAACATATTAAACAATACTATGCTGTTACTACATGAAAACTTGGTGAATTAGAGACCAGAAATTCTTCAGGAAAAGCAAAGCAAATGCGAATCCTGGAGATCCACACCCACACACATGCACCCCACTGCATGCCTCTTCCTCTCATTCATAAAAAGACCATATTCAATACAACCTCCATCAACAGACGCATCAAAGGACTGACCTGGTTTCTGGGTGTGATGCCACACATTGCAGTAATGCCAGAGCATTGCAAACTCTGTTAGATTGGTGTGCTGTCAAGGTGGGTGGGTTGATGGATGGATAAATATTTACAATTTCCTAAAAAATGGAAACCAGCAGCAGATGAATAAAGAACTTATTACAAAATGAATTCCATGGTATTAAAGCAAAAACCCTAAAAACTCCCACAACTTAAAAAAAAAAATTTTTTTAACATTTATTTATTTTTGAGAGACAGAGCATGAGCGGGAAAGGGGCAGACAGAGAGGGAGACACAGAATCCAAAGCAGGCTCCAGGCTCTCAGCTGCCAGCACAGAGCCCGATGCAGGGCTCGAACTCACGAACTGTGATATCATGACCTGAGCCGAAGTTGGACACTTAACCGACTGAGCCACCCAGGCCCCCCAAAACTCCCACAACTTTTGATTCCACATATCCTATAAGAACTGAACTATCAAAGTGGGAGCAGAAATAAACAATGCTATCTTTTCATCCCAAAGATACCTGAGACTATGAGAAATTTCTACATAGGTTTCTAGAAGATTTGTCTGGAGGCAACTGTGGTCACCTACACTTCCCTCTTTATATCCAGCATCTGTTGAGGCCTTCACTTGAGGGGCTCTTATATTTATAATCCTCCATTTTGTCAGTACCCTGCTTTAAGTTATAGTGATAACTGGCCAGATAGCAAGTGTCAGTAGATCAACCACAGTAACTCATTAAGAAGTCTAAATTTGGTCAGGTAGCAACTGCAAAAAGGGAGAGATAAGAACGTGGGATGGGGCACCTGGGTGGCTCAGTTGGTTAATCGACCAACTTCAGCTCGGGTCATGATCTCGCAGTTTGTGAGTTCGAGCCCCGCATCGGGCTCTGGGCTGACAACTCTGAGCCTGGAGCCTACTTCAGATTCTATGTCTCCCCCTCTCTCTACCCCTCCCCTGCTCATGCTCTGTGTCTCTCTGTCTCTCAGTAATAAATAAACGTTAAAAAAAAAAAAAAAAAAAAAAAAAAAGAACGTGGGTATACACATAGAGATATGTTCAAACAGCAGTGAACATATGTACTCTGTCAAAAGGTGATGATATGCTGTATACAATTCCTTTTTTTTTTTTAATTGTAAAACTTTTATAGGAAAAGTTCCTGAAAGAAAGATTAGTTTTGGGGATTAAGAACACACTTATTGTGGGGCACCTGGGTGGCTCAATTGGTTGAGCATCTGACTTTGGCTCAAGTCATGACATCTTGTGGTTTGTGAGTTCGAGTTCCACGTTCGGCTCTGTGCTGACAGTTCGGAGCCTGGAGCCTGCTTGGAATTCTGTGTGTGTGTCTCTCTCTCTGCCCCTCCCCTGCTTGCAATCTGTCTCTCTCAAAAATGAATAAACATTAAAAAAAAAAAAAAGAATACACTTATTGTGATAAACAATGAGTAATGTACAGAATTGCTGAATCACTGAATTGTAATACCGTATACCCGGAACTAATATAACACTGTATGTATGTTAATTATACATTAAAAAAAGGAAAGATTAGTTTCTTGGTTACATGATATAAGAAATGAATGCAAATTTACTTAACAGGCTTGAAAAACTAATTTAATTATTAGGAATTTTGGACAATACTTTAAAGGATGATTATTCCATTATCTTGGTATTGTAAGATTATACCATATCAATTTATTTCCCACCAATGATCATTATAGTCAGAACCAAATTTTGGTTACTTACCCTTTAATGTACAAGTGTACCTACCTCTAATCCTATAGCTATCATATCTTTATCTTAATATTTCCTTTTGCCAGAATATACCCTGAAGTTCTTATACTTTACTTTCTACCTTTTTTCTTCTGTCATGTAGAAGTGTCTTGTAGTATTCCTAAAGCTGTGTTTTTCAAAGTGTAGTTCTCAGACTACCTGCATCAGAATCACCTGAGAGCAGGGCAGGTGCTTTCTAAAAAAAGATTTTTAATCTGAGACCAAATAAATCTTTTGGGTAAGACCCAAGAATCTACATTTTAACAAGCACCTTAGACTTTTCTAAAACAGATTCTTACAAATGCTAACATTTAAAGAACTATTCTACCAAAGTCTTCGAAATCAATTGAGCAGACAGAGAGAGGCATGATAAACAGGAATGACCTGCAACTCACTGGTATGTACCCACCTGTAAAAGTGCTGCAATAGTACCAAATGAATGCCACAGCATGGGTGCAAGGTCAGGTACAGATTCTCGCTTCTTACTCAGCTCCAGCAAAGCATTTTCCCTTGTCTCAGGACTGGACAGCTCATTGATCCACTGATAGATTTTTTCTCTGTCTACTTGAGCCAGTGCAGTAGGCACAGGCTTCAAGTGGAAAAAAGAAAGTAAACATGTTTTGTTAGAGTCAAACCAAGTTTTACTCTGCTTTAGAGGGAATGTGTTTTTTATAAATACCAGGGGAGCTTTTCTATATCCGTACACTTGATGTAAATAAATTCAATCTCTCAAAATCTAAAACACACACACACCTTTCAATAATTTCATGTTTAGAAATTTATCCAAGAGGTATACCTGGGCTGTACTGAGGACATACAAGGATGTTTACTGTTGCACTGTTATAAAAGCAGAAAACTTGAAACTGTAAAAATCTATCAACTAGGAACTGTTAGCTACCTATGGGTACATCTTCATTTGTAATACTATGTAGGTCTTTAAATAAATAGCTTTACATGTGTTGATACTAAATAAAACCAAAAAACAAAGCGTACAGAATAGTATAGACCCTTCCACTTATATACGTAAATATACTTATATATTTACATACAACATTTCTAGAATGACACATAAGAAACTTAACAGTAACAATAAAAAAAAAAAAAAAAAAAAAGAAGCTTAACAGTAATTACTGCCAAGGTTGGAATCTACATGGGAAATTTACTTTTCCTTGTAAACAATAAAATCTTCTGCATAGTTTACTTTTCTTAAGCATATATCTATAATAGTTTATTTGATTTTATTATTTTGATATATTTTTAAAATGCTGATTCATTTTGAGAGAGAGAGAGAAGGACGAGGAAAGAGAGAATCCCAAGCAGGCTCCACGCTGTCAGTGTAGAGTCTGATGCAGGGCTCAATCTCATGAACCACAAGATCGTGACCTGAGCTGAAATCAAGAGTTGGGACACTTAACCAACTGAGCCACTCAGGGGCCCCTGTAAGTTTTTGAAAGGAAAAAAGTTACACCCTCCCCACCCACTTCTGGTCCTTCCCCCATTAATTCTGGCATCCCCTTCCACGGAGCAGAAAACATATGTAATTTGGAAAAGCCCCCCTTCTAATGATTCTTATACATACTCTACCTCTACCCCTTTGAGAATCATCCATTACTTACTCACATAGGGGCAAGACGGACAACATTCTTTTATTATTGCACTAAAGCATCACAATGTTCAAAAAAATTTGAGCATTTCTATAATTCTCCACACCTGTCAAACAGCCTGTGCCCTCGGTTAACTCCCTTAATTATTCTTCTTTGGAAAATATGATAGAGTAGAAAAATGATTACCATTGCTATTTTTAGCTCTAAAGTCCTAACAGATTCAAGATTTCGATCCCTATGCCCAATATTTTCTCACCTAGTTACCCCAACCAGGGGAATTATTGGGTAGATGGGGGGCAGGAGGGGTAGGCCAAAAAAAAAAAAAGAAAAAGAAGAAGAACTATACTTACAGATGAGATCACTATCACTCAGAGGATTAACCTGCTCAATTCACCCAAGTATGAACTTGCATATTCCAGTGCCTTCCTGAACTGCATTACACAGCTTCCCATGGTATTTATATGTTCCCACTACAGCTTAGTGTGATAGAATGACCTACCCATCGTACAGATGGAAAGATGAGGCACAGAAAGGACAACTGTCTTTGTTGAAGAACAAAAGTCTAAGATAGACTTTGAGGTGCACTCACAATCACTGTACCCAAGCTGAACAGTCTTCTATAAATGGAAGCTTGATTATAAGCTTTTAGCTTAATGTTTATCATTTCACTTGCTTGACAGAATGAACCACAAAGTGTTCTGCTAAATGGACTGAAATACCATGCAGCTTAAGTCTTCTTTAAGTGCCTCAATCTGTTGAAAGGTATTTTGTAACTCCCATCAGTGGTGGTCCTCAAGGAAGCCCAGGCTCCCACAGCAGCAATATGAAGAAGTAACAGGGTAGTCCTACCTCCCCACCCCCCAATAGCAAAAGCAGTATTGTCCAAGCACTTGCCCTTTCCAGGCTACTACAGATAGGCCCTCAACTTAAAAAAAATTATTTTTGGAAATGTAATTCCCACCAGGAAGACAGGATATGTTTATTTATAGAGTATTATATCACCTTAAAAAGCTCTGCAGAAACAAGGGCTAAAATTTTAGCTTTGAGTTTCCTGCCCACAGTCTCCTGGATGACCCACAATCCAATAACTAAAGGGGTCTCAGAGATACTCATTGCTCCATTAATAGAGTATCTATACTGATTAGTCTTTACTCATTCAACTCCCCCTAAAGTCCTGTTGCCCCAAACCACTAAGCTCCATTGCCCCCAGTACAGCCAGTTTGCAACCTGTATCTGGAACTCCTATGCCTCATGCTGCCTCAGGGAGCCCTGGGTGTATAACAGCAGGATGCACTTGTAGCCACCGATCAGCATATCATGGCTTCTGAACACCAGGCCCCACCCCCACATATTCTATTTCCAGAGCTGGCCTAACTTCAGCAAGGAGATGGTGTCCTTGGAGCGATGCTAACACTCTAGAGGGCCTGGTGCCTAGTTGGGTATCTAACGTCATGGCCACCTGCTGCCAGCAATACTCCAACTTTTAAGGCTACTTGTGGGAGCTGCAGCCTCTGTGGGGCTTTGGTTCTAAGAGAGCTAGGGATGTCAGGTGGGTGGTAATGTCCTCTCAGGCACTAGCTTGGACCTATGGGCTCTGTAGCCATTCTAGCAAAGGGAAGGCAGTGAGGGCAGTTTGGTGCCAGGAAATACTTGGGATAAGAACCCTCTTTTTCATCACCCCCAGTGAATTTTGCCTACAATTTAACAGGAGTTAGTTTAACCCTACTGAATATCTATTTGTTATGGGATGAATACAATTATTTCTTTAAAACAAAATTTTTTTTAAACATTTATTTATTATTGAGAGACAGAGAGAGACAGAGCGTGAGCAGGGGAGGGGCAGAGAGAGAGAGAGACACAGAACCTGAAGCAGGCTCCAGGCTCCGAGCTGTCTGCACAGAGCCCGAGGCGGGGCTTGAACTCACAAACTGCGAGATCATGACCTGAGCTGACGTCGGACGCTTAACCAACTGAGCCACCCGGGCGCCCCTGAATACAATTATTTCTTAAAACAAAAATGGGAGCTAACACACATAGTGCTTACTCTGTCAGGCACTGTCCTAAACAAATACTTGTCACTACTCTCATTTTATAGAGGAGGAAACACTGTTATTTCGCCAAAGCCAAAATCTGAATCCAGGCAGCCTGGCAACAGAGTCCATACTCTTTGCTTTGCTAATGCTGTTTCTCACCTGACTGAAAGATTAGGTCTGATCTAAAGATGACGTTCAAAGGGCACCTGAGTGGCTCAGTCGGTTAGGTGTCTGACTTTGGCTCAGGTTATAATCTCACGGCTCCTGAGTTCAAGGCCCGCGTCAGGTTCTATGCTGATACCTCGGAGCCTGGAGCGTACTTCGGATTCCATGTCTCCCTCTCTCTCTGCCCCTCCCCTGCTCGCGCGCGCTCTCTCTCGCTCAAAAATAGATAAACATTAAAAAAATAATAAAGATGATGCTCAAAACAGCTTTGTCCTGTGACCTGGACAATAGAGACAGGGAACATATATATAAAAAGCTCAGACAAAAACTTAAAATGTTACTGCTGTTAGTTCAGCCGAATCTGAAAAACAATCAGCACCATGAACAATACCCAATACTGTCGATGTGAAGGGATATTCTCGACTTAATTGAGACTACAAAGCACATGATAATCATCAACAAAATATTTTTTTTAAATGTTATTTAAGTAAGCTCTATGCCCAATGTGAGGCTTGAACTCACAACCCAGAGGTCAAGAGTCTCATATTCTACCAACTGAGCCAGCCAGGCACCTCAATAATCATCATTTTAATGAGAAAGTCAGTGAGATAGTTGGACCTAATTCCCTATGTCAAATCATGGTTCTCATAGGAATAATCTAGCTAGGGATAGCTACTTCACTCTCACACACACACCTCCACCACACACATCAACAGGTAATTTTATAACACATGCAGAAGTTTAGTTATTGTGGAGAATAAAAGGGAAAATATTTTTACATTTTGATTTACATATTGATATATGTACAGGTGACTTGAATGTGGGTTTGAACTACACAGGTCACTCATACATGGACTCTTTTCAGTAACTACAGTACTGTAAATGTATTTTCCCTTCCTTATGACTGTCTTAACATTTTCTTTTTTCTATTATAAGAATGTAGTATATAATATACATAACATACAAAATATGTGTGGATCAACTTAACAGTAAGGCTAACAGTTAAGAGCAGACTATTAAGAATTCAGGGGCGCCTGGGTGGCGCAGTCGGTTGAGCGTCCGACTTCAGCCAGGTCACGATCTCGCGGTCCGTGAGTTCGAGCCCCGCGTCAGGCTCTGGGCTGACGGCTCGGAGCCTGGAGCCTGTTTCCGATTCTGTGTCTCCCTCTCTCTCTCTGCCCCTCCCCCGTTCATGCTCTGTCTCTCTCTGTCCCAAAAATAAATTTAAAAAGTTGAAAAAAAAAATTTAAAAAAAAAAAAGAATTCAGTTTTGGGGGAATCAAAAGTTTTATGCAGATTTCCAACTGTGCATGGGGGAGGTTGGCACCCCTAACCCCTACCCTGTTCAAGGGTCATCCGTATTAATATTATCAGATGACTGACAAAATCCTCTGGACATTATCCTTGAATAAAACTCCAAACCACAATCCTAGCATTTTAGTAGATCTTGATGGAAATAAAACCCCAATATGTATCTTACCCTCTTTCTAAATCCCAAGGATCATTTAGGCACACCTTTCACAAAAATATTAGAATCTGAAAAGTCATGTCTTCCTAAGAGTGTGGGAAGTGAAAGAGGGGTGGGGTAGATAAGGAAAGAGACAGAACCGTACTGAACATTAAAAAAATTTTTTCAATGTTTATTTTTAAGAGACAGAGTGTGAGTGGGGAAGGGTACAGGGAGACATGGAATCCAAAGCAGTCTCCAGGCTCTGAGCCGTCAGCACAGAGCCCAATGCGGGACTGGAACTCAAGAGCTGTGAGATCATGACCTGAGCCCAAGTCTGATGCTCAACCGACTGAGCCACCCAGGTGCCCCTGTACTGGACATTTTTTAAAACATGGTTTCATTTACTGAACAGAACACGGTTATTATCCTCATTTTACAACTGATGAAAGTATGAGTAAAGGATGGTAGGTTTCCTCTTCCTGCCATTCTCTATTTAAACATCACCACTAAAGATTCCTAAAGCAATTGCTACAATTCTTTTATAATTTACTAATCCATTTCGGAGGCTGTGGATGATATAGAACTCAATCTAGGAGCATACACTGTCCAGTGGTAGATAAGCACATTCATCCATAACTTCTCTACTGTAGACTACTTTAAACACATTAAAAATAATAGCAGAATACTGCCACAAGAATTGAAGTTAACACTTTTTTTTTAAAGTTTATGTATTTTTTGGGGCGCCTGGGTGGCGCAGTCGGTTAAGCGTCCGACTTCAGCCAGGTCACGATCTCGCGGTCCGTGAGTTCGAGCCCCGCGTCAGGCTCTGGGCTGATGGCTCGGAGCCTGGAGCCTGTTTCCGATTCTGTGTCTCCCTCTCTCTCTGCCCCTCCCCCGTTTATGCTCTGTCTCTCTCTGTCCCAAAAATAAATTAAAAAAAAAAATAAAAAAAAAAAAATAAAGTTTATGTATTTTTGAGTGGGGGGAGAGAAAGAGAGAGTGGGGGGCACAGAGGCACAGCATGGGGGGCAGAGGATCAGAAGCAGGCTCTGTGCTGACAGCAGTGAGCCCAATGTGGGCTTGAACTCACAAACCGTGAGATCATGACCTGAGCTGAAGGACCTGAACTGAAGCCAGCTACTTAACCAGGTCAACACTTCTTGGATCACGTGAAATCTATGGATCTTTTCCTCAGGAAAACATGCAATTGCAAATTGTTTTGCACATAATTTCTTCTACACAAAATTTACACACAATTTAAAAGAATTCATAGACCCCATGTAACCTATGCATGGATCCAGAATTAAGAACTTGTTTATCAAGTGAAAGAATAGAAAAGACCCCAATTTACATGTAACTACACAAGCACAATAAGTGGAATGCACACTGCACTGGAAGCCAGAAATGGCTTCAAAATACAGTTTCGCCATTTCTATAATTGTGTGACCTAGTATAAGTCATTTACTTTGGCAAGCCTTAATTTTATCATTGGCAAAATAAGGGAACAATTACCATAAAGTCCCAGGCAGCTCTCAAATCTTGGAAATTACTTTATTTAGCTCTTAGTTATTGCTGAGAGACTAATCTAAGAGCTCTTTTAAAAAGTTAATTTGCATAAAATTTTAAGTGGACCCATTTTAAGTGTATGTTTCAATGACTTTTTTTTTTTTGGGTTTTTTTTTTTAACGTTTATTTATTTTTGAGACAGAGAGAGACAGAGCATGAATGGGGGAGGGTCAGAGAGAGGGAGACACAGAATCTGAAACAGGCTCCAGGCTCCGAGCTGTCAGCACAGAGCCCGACATGGGGCTTGAACCCACGGACCGCGAGACCAGGACCTGAGCCGAAGTCAGCCGCTTAACCGACTGAGCCACCCAGGCACCCCATGTTTCAATGACTTTTGAGAACTTTATATACCTGAGTAACCACCACCACAATCAAGATCTAGACCTCTTCTTTAGGAGTACCTGGGTGGCTCTGACAGCTCAGAGCCTGGAGACTGCTTTAGATTCTGTGTCTCCATCTCTCTCTGCCCTCCCCTGCTCATGCTCTGTCTCAAAAATAAACATTATATATATACATATAGACAGACTTCTTCCACCATCCCCAAAAGTTCTCTGGTACTTCTTTCAGTAAACCACACACCCAGTCTTAGGCAATCACAGATAGGCATTCTGCCACTATAGAATAGGGTTGCCTTTTCTAGAAATTATAGAGGAGGTAACATATATTGAACATAAACATACTTTGTTTTTTTAAAACACGTTTTTTTTAAAGTTTATTTATTTTGAGAGAGAGAGAGAGAAAGAGAGCGCGCGCGCACACACACACACACGAGCAGGGGAGGGGCAGAGAGAGAATCCCAAGCAGGCTCTGCATTGTCAGCACAGAGCCCAACAGGGGCTCGAACTCACAAACGGAGAGATCATGACCTGAGATGAAATCCAGAGTTGGCCGTTTAACTGCCTGAGCCACCCAGGCACCCCAAAACATAGTATGTTTATACCAATGTACCAGTCACTGAGGATTACCTCAGAATTCAAAGAGGAAACAGGTTCAGGGAGGTTTAGCAGACTCAAATTCACACTGTGAGTGTATGCTGGAATTAAACTCAAACTGTAGTCTACTTCTTTATACAATCAGTAAGCCCTACCCTAGTCTGTAGGATTGAAATCACAATGATCCTTCCAAGTTGAAGAAATTATTTTTTAAGCACTCAATACAGAACTTTGAGTTTAACATTCTATTCTAATACAGGTCATTAATAGTTGGACTTTGATAAACAGTGGGTTCAATTACAGAAACCAGAAAGTCATTTATGAGAAGTATGATTTGGACTATTAGTTATCATCCTCAACACTTACTTCCAAGATTAGAAATCATATAGAACTGTACATTTTTAGGTATAACCTCCTTAAAGTTAGTGGTCCTTTCAACAGATTAGTTTTAAAAATATTTATATTACCAAAATTTAGGAGAGAATCACCCTCCTCTCTTCTGTTTAATGGTTTGGATATGAAAAATGTATTTCAAGTAAATTTTTCCTTTCAACAAAGCTTAACAAGGCAAGACACTTACCAAAGTCAGTCATCAAAGGCTAAACTCTTAAGTGTCACACAGGGTACTGATAGTTCGTCATCTATCTCTGAAAGATCTTAACTCCACGTGAAAAGGAGAAAGAGATTTCAGACTTAAAAAAAAAAAAAAAAAAAAAGACCCACGTTATCCTTAAGTGGGAGCAAAATAAGACTTTCCCCCCTCATCAGTTAAAAAATTGGTATTGATGGCTTTTTAAAACAGAAAATAACCAAACCTCTCAATGTAACTTTATATTCAAGAGCCAAAGTACCTGTTGGTTTTGCTACCAATAACTATGGGACAGTGAATAAAGAAAAATGTCACAAGATTGAAAGAGATTACTTTCCTAAATCTGGAGATGACTTAACATGTGGCTTTGGTGTCTGCATAATGATGATACTCCAAGAAAACACACTTTCTAAATAGTGCCAAAGGAAATATTAAATTAGCTTAATTATCTTCATATTTTTAGAAGGGCCAGGATGTTCTTCAAAACACCCCTTTAAAAATTGAAGTGAATAAGCAAAGAGAAGTTAGGCAATTTGCTTAAAACTTCAACAGGAGACATGGGAGGAGACAGCATTTAAATCAGATCCCTCAGAGTGCACAATGTTCCTTTTACTGGCCAAACAGGAGAGCACCTGGGAATCCAGCACAGCTTCAACAAAAAGATGTAAACTGACTGATGATGCTACTGGTTACGTGGAAAGTGAGGGGAAAAACATGGGTTTAAGGATACTAAGACCACCGGTGGAAATTAGTGGAGAAATTTTTAAAAAAATTCATACCCAATGCATCTCTCAAATAAAGGCTTACCTTTGGCTATTTTATTTTAGATCACTAGCGGAACAGTCATCAAAGACCCACAATATGTGAAAATCTGTAGTTCTACTAATCTGAAACAACCTCCAAGGTCCACAACAAGGTGATTTGTTACTTTGCTGAGGCAGGAATTATAGTTCCAAGGCTGAAGTCTGGGAGCAAGTCACTTAACCAATGAGTGTATCTGGCCAACAACTGAGCACTTTGTTATTTGCATTTCATCTTTAGAATAATCCGGTGTGGCATTTCTGTCCCTATTTCACAGATGTGAGAAAGAAATTACATTTTATGGTGGCAATAATGACAATGTTAAAATGTATTCTGTAAAGTATGACAAGAATATACCATACTGTACATCTCTAGCATAATACACTACTGAAGACTCAAAATTTAAGATACTTTCCAAATTATCTCAATTCTTCCCTCTAGTGAATAAAATCCTGCATTCACATGTGATCACATTCTCCTTTGATAGTACTATCTCCCTAGCTGAACTAATGCTTTACCTGTTATTTTAAAAAAGAGATAAAGGCATACACAGGTATAGGTTTTGATCATTCAGCAAAAAAAAATTTCTCAGTGGGCTTAGATTAAAGGTAGTGTTGCATTAAACTCTTCTCAATTTCCAGTAATATACACCATGACTATTCCTTTATGCATATCAGAATAATACAGGCAGTTTAGTCTAATAGAAGGCATGAAAGATTGGGAAAGAGGTGGTTGAACTTTTCTATGCTTCAGTTTCCTCAGTAATCAAACAGTCTAGTGAATGAGTGGTACAAAGCAATTTGTCAGATCTTTTGTGTGATTCCCAATAGCATAACAGATGAAAATGTATCTAAAAGCTCAGATTTTTTTTAATTAAAAAATTTTAAATTAAATTTAAATTTATTAACTTATTTAAAAATTTTATCTTTTGACTGAGCACGAGCAGTGGAGGGGCAGAGAGGGAGACACAGAATCGAAACAGGCTTCAGGCTCCAAGCTGTCAGCACAGAGCCCAATGTGTGGCTCAAACTCACAAAAATATGGGGTTCAGACCCACAAACATGAGATCATGACCTGAGCCGAAGTCGGATGCTCAACCAACTGAGCCACCCAGGAGCCCCTAAAAGCTCAGATTTTAAATCAATGTAAAGCAATGTAACTTATTTGAAGAAACATATATTTAGTGTCTATTATAAGTAATGAATCACAACCTTAATCATTGTTCAAAAGATGCATTAGGGGATAAGTGAAAATAAAAGGAACTGAATAGGTACAGAGTTTGGATAGTCATAGAGAAAAGAGCAGTTTGGTACCAAAGCCTGGAGAAGACACAATCAGATTGTAGGAAATGGACAAGCCAAACTTACAAGAATCCCTTGGGTAACCTGTCCCTCCCCTACTAGCAGCAACCTTATCTTCTGACTTGCTTCTTCCCAAATTACATGTGTAATTTAGGAGAAGAAACAAAAAAGCTGGGGAAATTGCAATCACTTAATAGAAAGATGTAACGCAGAGAGTGGATACTCTGAGTAGTTACAAATGCTTAGAAACACAGTGAGAGGAGGCAGAGATGTCACTGGCCCCAGAAGTGACAATGTTTACTATAGCTGAGTCACATTCAGCATACTTTTTCACTTTTTTTATTTATTTATTAAAAAAATTTTTTTTAATGTTTATTTTTGAGACAGAGCATGAATGGGGGAGGGTCAGAGAGAGGGAGACACAGAATCTGAAACAGGCTCCAGGCTCTGAGCTGTCAGCACAGAGCCCGATGCAGGGCTCGAACTCACGGACCGCGAGATCATGACCTGAGCTGAAGTTGGCCACTCACCCGACTGAGCCACCCAGGCACCCCTCACTTTTTATATTTAAAGTTAAAGCAATTTTTTTTTTTTTGCTCTCTATTTAGTACTTATGTCATTTTGCCTGATAATGCACTTCCAGTGTATTATCATCTTAAGTCACTTCACCCTAGTGGAACAAAAAAAGTACAACTGGTATTCAGAAGAGTGTGCTCAAATCATATGATCTCATTTCCCCATTATGGCTCTGTGCTCTCAGTAGTCACCTCCCTCATCTATACTCTTTCATTCATTTAAGTATTTGAGACCAAACTTTGTGCTAGGAACTGTCTTGGCACTTGGGGTAACCATGTAAACAAGATCCATAGGATCTCTGTCCTTGCCCTCAAGAAGTAGACAGTCAACAAACAGGTAAGTTAATACAAAAATTACAAATTGAGATAAACGCTGAGAAGGATATTTTAAGAGAGAAAAGTTAGGGGTTACAAAACCTTTTTAAAGAGAGTGATCAAGAGAAGGCTACTCTGGGGAGATTTAGGCAGAGACCCAAGGAAGACGAGCCAGTTACACCCACCGGCTGTGTGTGTGTGTGTGTGTGTGTGTGCGCGCGCGCGCAATGGGGGGTGGTACTGGTAAGAGCATCCCAAGAATAGAGAATCAGAAACTGCAAGTGAAGTAGAAAAGCGCAGGTATAAGAAGGGGCAGGCGGCCAACGCAGCTGGAGCCTACGGAGCAAATGACATAAGACCAGACCGCAAACGTAAGGACCGTATCGTATAGGCAGGGCCTCATAGGCCACAGCAAAGAGTCTGGATTTTATCTAAACGCAATGGAAAGTCCAAGAACTACTTCAGACAGGTGAATTACACGATCCGTTTTTCTTATTAAAAGATCGCCCTGGTTAAATGAGATGTGTGAAAAAGGTTTTAAGGGCAGAGAGCCGTAAGTCAGACGTAATAGGTGTTCACTTCTCCCGGTCCCAGATTTTCCACCTGTAAAACAAGTGGTGTGAGCTAGAAGCCATGTCTTTCCCGCTGCGAAGTGCCCAGGCAGCGAGCGAGTTCCGAGAGCAAGGGCCGTGTCAGATTGACCACGGAATTCCCCCTCATCCCCGCCGACGCCCAGCACGCAACCGGCACCCTGAGACTGTTGGTCAGCGCAATGAATCAATGAATGGCCTGCCCCGGCCGCGAGGGAGGCGCTCCGGCGCGGGACCAGGCCCCGGGGCCGGAAAAGAACGCGATACGCGGCGCAGGAGGCTGCGAGAGCCGACCGGAGAGGAAAGTGGGGGCCGGCTCCACCAGAGTGAAGGCGCCAAGAGGGAAGGGCCCGGGCCTCGCAGACTGAGGGCAGGAGGAGCTGGGACACCGGGCCCGACACGGGGACCTGGGAGAGGAGGCCGAAAAGCCGGGCTAAGGACGGGGTCTGGGCCCAGGCCGGAACGCCCAGCCACTCACCGCAGCCGTCGCCAGGCTGTGCATGTTGAGAGCGGCCGCCGCTCTTCTCCCACTGCCGGACGCTCCTGACCCGCGTCCCCGCTTCAGTGACTCTGCCGCCAAAGATGAAGAGCCGCCGCAGCCGCCATCCGCCTCCGGCTCGCTCCGCCCCCTTCGCAGCCCTGTGACCCTTCACCCCTGACCCCGCCCACACACCTCTTCCCGCCTCCTGGCTCTTGGTGGAGTTAATAGTCCCAAAGTCTGTCCTTTGCCCCTTAAGATTCTTGGCCAGAAGGACGTCCGCCACCTACTAGTCCCCGCATCCTCTGGCTTCGAGCAGGTAGCCCCAGAGAGGAGCGTGAACTCTGACTCTCCTCCGGAGGCCAGGGAAGGGCGGGAAAAGCCTGGCCGTCTCGGAGGACAAGCAGTGCGCATGCCCAACTGGGCTGTGTAGGAGGGGAAATGACGGAAAGTCCAAAGTGCTTGAAGTGGAAAGTGCGCACGCGTACTACTTCAGGCGGGGGCGGGACTGTCTCGGCGAGACTTCGCTCCGTGCTAGGGCGGGGCGAAGGCGTAGGGAAGGCGGAGTTTGCAGGGTTGCACGCACGCGCCTCGTCTGGTCGCGTCGAGTGTGCGTGCGTGCGTGCGTGTTTGCGTGTGGTCACAGTTCCCGCCATCAGCGGCTCTCCCTGAGTAGGGGGAGCGAGCGGCCCCTCTCCTTCGTGCCTGGTGTCCCTTCCTTCCTTCCCCCCGGCTCCTCCCCCTCCGCGCGGACTCTGTGCTTCCGGCAGGCTACTGCAGGGCTCCGGACCCGCAAGCACAGGTAAGGCAGGCCCGGCGGCGAGCTTCTCAACTGAGCCGTTTTCCCCAGGTCCCTCCTCCCCCCGCCCCCTGCGGTCCGCCCACTCGGCGTTCACTCTTCTGGAGTTCGCCCCGCTGCTGTGTAGCTCACCCCCACCCCCAGGACGCCCCCTGGGCCTCACAGGTACTCCTCTTGGGTTCCCCCCCAGGCTTTTCCTCTCCTTTGACCTGGTCTTTACTGTCACGCTCTTCCTCCGCAATCCAAACCTGGCCCGTTTTCGCTGGGGGCTGTCGTCCGCCACTCGCCCCTTAGCAGGGCCTGCTGTCTCTTCAGGTGACTTCCGTTGCCGTACACCCATCAGGCCTTGGACGTTCACTCTTGACCATTCTTCATCTTCTCTCTGCTAACCATCTCTCGCTAAAAGACATGAATTGTATTTTTGTCGTGCATTTGGTTGCTCTCCATCTTCTAGCTATCAGATCAGGTTGTCAGGTTTACCTGCTTTAGGTCTTGATCCGTGAAAGGAAATGATCATTGATAACAAAATCCTGTGTTCTGGAGAGTTGGCCTGTAGTGGTTTTGTGGTAATCCTTTTCAAAATGTTGGCTCTGGGTAAATTGCCTTTTTGGGGTGGCAGTATGTGACAAGTCTACAAGTCTCTAACTGTACAAGATGTCTAAGACAGGGTGTCAAGGAGGCAGTTGGATATACTGGGTTGGAGCTCAGAGGAGAGTTCTGGGCAGAATATGTGAATTAATGTATGTATGTCACCTGCCGTGTTGATAGTTAACTGGAGCTATGGATATGGATGAAATTGCCTATGGAGAGTGTAGTACTGGAAAAAAAAAATGCATCTAGGGTAGAGCACTGAGGGATTCTTGGTGTTTAATAACTGTATAGAGGAGGACAAGTCTTTTGTAAACGAGATGAAAGAAGCAATCAGTAGTGTTGAATTCTGTTGAATTCAACAGAATGAGGACTAAAAAGCCTGGTGACATCAGAGTAATCTATGATTAGTGAGAGATGTTCGATGGAGTGAAATGGAATATCTGGGTTTAGTGCTAGGGTCTTATTCACCTCTTCTGCCCTAAGCTTTAAATTCCATCTATATATTGATGATTAAGAATTTTAACTTCTAGGCTTTTCCCTTTATTTTCAGTTCAAGATCTAAATAACCAATTGTCTGCTTGATATCTCCACTGGATTTTTTTCTTAGGAATTTCAAATATAATATATCTAGAACCAAAGTCTTGATCTCCATTCCCCAAATTCTTTGTCTTTCAGTATGCCATTTCATTAACAGCATATTCACTTATTCACTTACATAAGCTGGAAACTTGAGATCCATTCTTGACTTTCATCCCATGAATCTTTAAGTTCTATTTATTCTATATCCAATACAGCTGACCCTTGGACAATGCAAGGGTGGAGGGCACTGACTCCTTCCAGCTGGAAATCCATGTGTAACTTTTGACTTCTCCAAAACCTAACTACTAATAGCTTACTGTTGAGTGGAATGCTAATAGCATAAAGTTAGTTCACATTCTGTATGCTGTGTTTATTACATACTATATTCTTAGAATAAAGTTAGACAAAAGAAATGTTATTAAGAAAATTGTAAGAAAGAGAAAATACACTTACAGTACCGTGCTTATCAAAAAAATCCACGTATACATAGGTCTGTGCATTTCAAACCTATGTTCAAGGGTCATCTGTATGTCCGAATCTATTTCTGTACATCTTCAGTATCACTTTTCCAGTTCAAGGCACGATCTTAAAAATTTTTTTTAACATTTATTATTTTTGAGAGAGAGAGAGAGACAGAGACAGAACATGAGTGGGGGAGGGGCAGAGAGAGAGGGAGACTCAGAACCCAAATCAGGCTCCAGGCTCTGAGCTGTCGGCACAGAGTCCAACACGGGGCTCGAACCCACCAGCTGCAAGATGATGATCTGAGCCAAAGTCATAGGCTCAACCGTCTGAGCCACCCAGGCACCCCTCAAGCCACAATCTTCTTTCACTTGGATTTAATGTCACTGGTTCCCTGTATTCTCATCTGTAAAATAGGAATAATAATCACCTTATTGTATTGTTCTGAAAATTAAATGGCACATGACACACGATAAATAGCTAATAAGTATTGTTATTGTAATTGTCATAAGCTGAATCATTTCAGTATTCTCTTGTCTGCCCTATTTTCTTTCATTCTTCCTTCTTTTGCTCTCCTCTCTGAACCCAAATAAACCATATCACTTCTGCATTCAACAGTGACATGTTGTTTCTCTGCTTAAAACTCTTCTATGGATTTCCTGTCACTAAACGTTTATTAAATTTAGGGTAAAATTAAAAGTCCCTGTGGTCTACAGGATTCTGTATAATTTGATTTTTTCCAGCTTCACCAGCTTCATCTTGCTCTAGCCTCCTCTTTCTCACTAAACTCTAGCTACATTACTTTTCATTTCCTTAGTCACACCAAGTTGTTTTCCACTACAGGGCCCTTGCACATGCTGTTGTAGTTGCCTGGTTTGTTCGAGCATGACCATCCCCAATTAAGTCGTTCTTCAGTATTAGCCTAACTTTTGCTCGATGCTTTCTACCCTCTACCCCCAAGTCTTAAATCAGGTACCCTATTATAATGTCTCATCATGCCTTGTGCTTTATATTTGTATCACTTTTTAGAACTTGTAATTATATATTGTGTGATTATTTAAAGCCTGTCTTTTATTAGAACATATGCTAGGAGGTATTTCATTTCTATTTCTCAAGAATTCGAGTGAATAAGTAAACTGGAGCTTGTTTTAGGAACATCTTGTCTTTCAGAAACACCAGCTTACTTATACCTTGTCATCTGATGACAAGCACCTTTTCACTCTTCAGGCAAATTCAAGGACACAAAAGAAAAAAAAAAACCCAAGAGTTTTCCAGCTGTGGATGATTTTACTCATTCTTAAGTTATAAAATCATTCAGATTTTAGACTCTGAGTTGGAGATAAACTTTAGGTCAACTCCTGTCTTTTAGTCACACATTAATTTTATCTCTGTGCATTTGTTTTATAGATCTTATTAGGAAAGAAAGCTCTTAGAAGTGGTTTATATATTTTAACAGCAGGTTAAACTACGAGACTGGAGGGTATGAGGTTTCCAAAAACTAAAGGAAAATTCCATATTTAAGTAAGTTGGTGGTGGATGTGGGAGAAAATACTAAAATTTAATAATTTGTGTGTGTAGAACAGTATTTGTGTTGAAAAAGAGGAAATAAATACAGGAAGCATATGAGTACCAGATACAGAAAAACATTTGGATTTATTTTATACTTAGTGATGAGCCGTTAATGTTTGGGAGAAAGTTTCAGTTAAGCAGGATGAAGACAAGCCGTTCTAGAGATACGCTGTGCAATGTTGTACCCATAGTTAACAATATCATATTGTACACTTCGTTTTGTTACCATATTAAGTATTCTTACCATGGTAGAATAAAATTTACAAAAAATGTATGATAGGGAATTGGCATCAATAGTAAATATTTAGCACTTACTAAGTGCTTGTATTTGTTCTAGTACAAAAGAAGGTAAGACAGGTTCCTTGCACATCTGCCCCCCCCCCCCCCCCAGCCCCAGGAGAAAGTTAAGGAGACAAATAGTGCATGCTTTACTTGTTAAGAAATAAAGAGTAGTTCTTTACAAAAGGTATTTATAGAGTAGAGGATTCATTGGATGGAGAAATCCTGAGACAATGGAGACTGAAAAGTGATTGTTGCTGCAAATCATTGATGAGGATGCATTGTGATAGTGGTTAAAAACATGGGTTTGGGGACGCCTGGGTGGCTCAGTCGGTTAAGCGTCCGACTTCAGCTCAGGTCATGATCTCATGGTCCGTGGGTTCGAGCCCCGCATCGGGCTCTGTGCTGACAGCTCAGAGCCTGGAGCCTGTTTCGGATTCTGTGTCTCCCTCTCTCTGTGACACTCCCCCGTTCATGCTCTGTCTCTCTCTGTCTCAAAAATAAATAAACGTTAAAAAAAATTAAAAACAAAACAAAACATGGGTTTTGGTGTTAGACTTTGTTTTGTCTCTTAATGAATCTGTATCCTTGGATAAATTCTCTAAGCCTCAGTTTCCTCATCTGTAAAATAGAGATAATAATCCTTGCCTTTAAGATTATTGTGAAAATTAAATAAGATAATTCATGCGTGGCACTTAGCACTATGGTTAGTAAGTGTTGCATAATAAATATTAGGTGAGAGTGATGGCAGAATGAGGAGTTTCTGAATTAGGATAACAGCTATGAAAAGGCTGGGTTTTAGATGAGTGAGATTGAGGGTAAAGC
This sequence comes from Neofelis nebulosa, assembly GCF_028018385.1. Lineage (NCBI taxonomy): Eukaryota > Metazoa > Chordata > Mammalia > Carnivora > Felidae > Neofelis > Neofelis nebulosa. The sequence goes on from NC_080783.1 coordinate 19,171,878, forward strand.
TGATTCTAAATTTTTTTGCCTAAATGACTATAGAAGGAATATGTAGAGAAGTTTGGGAGCCTCTTAATGAGGGCATGAATGGTATCATCTTCATTTTGTATTCTTACCATGGTGCCATCAAATTAAAGTGGCTCAATCATTTTTTAGTAAGGGAACAAATGAATTCACAGTTGGTACTGTAGCTAGCGTTCAAGGAGATCGTGAAAGATGTTTGGGTAGAACTTCAGGGAAAGTTGAGGCTTAGCCTAAATTTGAGAAACAAACCCATGAAGTTAGTTTTGTAAGAAAAGTAAAAACTCCAGATTTACTCACCTTTCAGAATGTGTATCAACACATCATGGAAATGGTATTTTGAGACTTCGGACATCATTATGTAACAATGTTTATAAAGTAAACAAAGAATATACTCTTTTTCACTGCCTTCTTAGTTTCAAAATGTAGCAGAGAGAAATATCCCAAGACACAAATTGATAAGGTGTAGGCCTTGAAGTCCCTCATTTTGATTGTGTGTATATGTGTGTATCTTGAGCGTTACATTTTAAATGTTTTCAGTAAGATACGTTGTGGTTTTTAAATAATCAAAAAGAGTTTATCTTTTTGTATAAATGATTGCTTTCTTTTTTTAATTTTAACTTCGTAAATTGGATTCTTTTAAAAAGGCACACTTATATTTTCTTTAGCTGAGGTGATGGCTTCCGGAGAACGGGCATAGCTGCAGAATATGAGTAGTTCCCCAAGAAGAGTGCATTGCCTTTGGCACAAGGATCAGAATAAAGGTGAATTGTTATTACATAGGGTTTTTCAGTAAAAGTCACTGAAAAGTAAGTAATGTTTTTATTTTGGATGTGTGTTTCCAAGAGTATGCAAATTGGCAGGAATTAACAGTTTTCTTTCTTTTATTTTATAGTAGTGGTTTTATGTTTTAGCATGCTTTCTTTACCACAGAACACCCTCTAGATAAAGATGTTTTTAAAGCAGGGGTGCCTGGGTGGCTCAGTCGGTTAAGCATCCGACTTCAGCTCGGTCATGATCTCACCGTTCGTGGGTTCGAGCCCCACGTTGGGCTCTGTGCTGACGGCTCAGAGCCTAGAACCTCCTTCAGATTCTGTTGTCTCCGCCCCTCCCCTCCCTCACACTCTCTCTCTCTCTCTCTCTCTCTCTCTCTCTCATAAATAAATAAACATTAAAAAAATTTTAAAGAGAAGATGTTTTCAAAGCAGTACCTAAAATATGTGCATGTAAATAAGTGTACAGGGTACAGAAACATTTTTACCAATATTATTGATTGAGTTTCATAGAATTCTCAAAGTTGAACCAGTAATTTTAATAATTGTGAAAAAAGTTAGGGAAAGAGAAATCTCTTTGGACATGCTTAAAGAATAACTTGGTTTTGTTATACCTTGTCTTACCAATATTCCTTTGATAGGGAATTAGCATTATAGAGTTCAAAGAAACCTCATTGTCCTACATTCATAGAAAGTTTAACTGTTACTGATTAGTGCTACATACTGAAAAAGAAACTTAGTTTTTTTCCTCTTAACAGAATAGGGCAAACCTTGATACTATGATGAATGTACAAAAGTAGATATTGTTAATTTGTTTAGTGCAAGACCTGGGAATGGACTAAATTGAGGGATTAAAGAAAAGTTTTGTTGGTTCTGCAAATTTTACATCCTGTACTTTGTCAGGGTGTTGTTGTTTTTTTTTTTTTTTTTCCTTAGAGGAAAGAGAGATGGCTAGTAGAAATGGTTAAGGAAATGTTCAATATCTGAAGTAAAATTTCATGTACTTAATCCAAACTGCATCAAAATGTTTTAGAATTGTATAGGGAGAAATTGTATAGAGAGAAACAGAAATAACACTAAAGGTTTTTTTTTTTTTAATTTTTCATATGCTTTAGTGAACTTTGAAATCTATACTTCCAATTTTTTTTTTTTTTTTTTTTTTTTTTGGGACAGAGAGAGACAGAGCATGAACGGGGGAGGGGCAGAGAGAGAGGGAGACACAGAATCGGAAACAGGCTCCAGGCTCCGAGCCATCAGCCCAGAGCCTGACGCGGGGCTCGAACTCACGGACCGCGAGATCGTGACCTGGCTGAAGTCGGACGCTTAACCGACTGCGCCACCCAGGCGCCCCTATACTTCCAATTTTGTTAAATAATGTTAATTTTTAAAAATTTGTTGGAGGAATTCAGGGTCATTGACCTTACTTTTGGTCTGTGAAGAAAACGCTAAGATAATGGGGTTTTGTATTATTCTCTTTCAATTTAGTATCCTGATCCATAATGACATATAAGGAAAGGTAAGGGAATTTGACAGAACTCTGAAAATGGAGTTTCTCCATTGAGCAATGAACAATATGAATCCTAGTTTAGGCAAGTTTACTAATGTTTTTGTTTTAATGTATTCTGTAATTGCATATTAATTTTGTTCTTCCACAAATGATTTTTTGTCTTTGAATCTTGGTAAGATGTGAGGACAGCTTTGCATTTAGTGAAGTTCAGGTGCCTGTAGAAAAGACTTACATGCAGTGTTCAAAAGATGACTTGTATGTCGTCCACTGCATAGTGATACTTATAAAGAGCTTAGTAAATATAATCCTATATTGGTCACATAAGAGGGATTTATGGTTCCAGTATCTGCTGTTGTGTGTATATATGTATGTACACATATATGTGTATACATATTCTTAATGTTTATTTTTGAGAGAGCACACATGTGTGTGCCAGTAGGGGAGGGGCAGAGAGGAAAACAGAGGATCTGAAGAAGTCTCTGTGCTGAGAGCAGTGAGCCCAGTGTGGGACTTGAACTCACAAAACATGAGATCATGACTTGAGCCAAAGTGGGAAGCTCAACCGACTGAGCCACCTGGGTGTGCCCCCGTTTTTGTATATATTAACAGCAAATCGAATAAAATTGTTAGTGCTGATTTGTTAATTCTTAATCATTTTGTTTCTTGTGTGTCAGACACTGTCAAAATGGGGATGCTGAGATTAAAGAATATATTCCTTATCTTCAAATAGCAAAATCTAGATAGAGACAAAGAAGTGAACAATTTGTGATACAATGTGACAAATGTTACACTAGTGGTAAGCACAACATATGTAACAGGAAAATACAGAAGCATGAAACTGTCTCTGTGGATGTGAGCTGAGAGAAAAAGTGAAAGGTAGCTGGGAAAGGCTTCTTAAACAGGATAACATCTAAGCTAAGCCTTGATTTTATAGCCAAGAGAAATTAAGTGGGGTTGTGGGGGCATGGAGAGAATACATGAAAATCCTCCAGAGATAGACCACAGTGTGTGCAGAAGTATACTGGCATAGTTTTTGGGGGGAAATTATAAATTCAGATGGATGGATTTGGTGGGCTTGTGGGGATAGAGAGGTAAATAGGGCCTGGATCATGAAGAGTGTTTATGTCATGTTAATGAGTCTAGATTTTATTGTGAGGGCAATGGGGAGCTGTTGAATGATATTAAGGAGAAGAGTGATGTGATTTGATCTACAGTTCATCATAAAGATGTCTGGAAGGTGTATGGTGATAGACTTGACAGGACTCTACTGTGATCTTCCATTTCCAATCCCATACCAATAATCATCAAGAGAGAAGTCAAAGATAACTCTCATGTTTCTGGCAAGGGCAACTGGGGTAGGAGAGGGGTCATGTATTCTTGGCAATGTTGAGAGCCTAGTGGAAGAAAGTCTCAAGGACCTGTCCAAACAATGAAGCACCAAATTATTAATTGCAAAAGAAAAAAAAAAGTATTACAAACACACATTGCTGGTCCAAAATTCTGTAGTTACTACTTTGAGCAGTGCCATGTTAACAGGTGTATAAACAGGAGCAGGACTCTGTTACTCTGATGGATTCATGTACCTACCAAATTACACTATCTAAATCTGACCACAGTAGGCATTCAAAAATTTTGATGAGGTGAGTGAATAATAATGGAGGACTTAAAATGCATTACACCTTTTAACTATTCAAAGTGTTTTCACATCTCTTTTGAAATTTTGTTCTGTTATCTGATATATACTACCTAGAAGCCTTAAACTAGAGGCCCTCCAGGGTCTGTCTTGCCTGTATCCTACCTATAGGTGGGTTTTGCTTGATTTGTAGCTTTTAAAAATAAATTTTAATTCATTGCCCACAATTTACAATGGGCAGTTTTACATAAACATTTGGAGCTCGTTTTCTTGAAAAGTTAGATCATCAGGCAAGTAGCTGGGTTCACTAATTGTATATGGTAAAATTGGCTAGATTTCAGTAGCAGTTTTCAGAGTTTGCCTGCCTAAGTCATGTCACCTGCATGACTCCTATAGGCGGTTGACTTTGACCCCTTTTAACAGCTTATTTATCTGAAGTCTTTCAAGAAAGAGGTGTTGTGGGCAAGGAATAAATACAGAAAGTACACACTAATTCCATTCATATTAAAGCTTTTGTCTGTTCAGTGCCTAATGTATGTTATTTCATTTAGTTTTGCAAAGCTATAGCATTTGTATTCCTATTTACAGTTGAGAAAACTAATGGTTAGAAAGGTAAGTTATAAATTAGTGACAGCTGGCTCCTGATATCTAGGCCTCCTGTGTTTTTCCTTTGTATACTACTTTTTTTTTTTTTTTTTAAGCTTTTCCAGTTGAGTTGTTTAGGCAAAGTATGATGATTTTTAATTTCTTAAATTATAAGCAAGAATCTGTATTAGCAATGTTTTTAGAGATTTGAAAACAGTATACAGAAAATTTGTTTTAATTTTAGATGATTGTGTGTGTGTACATACATGTAGATAATACATAACACTAACATTCTTTACTATTACAGTTGTGTTTACTTGCTGACATTTGGTAAGCTAGTTTGAAAATTTTAGATATTCTGTTATTGCTGTAAGCAATTTTTAAGTAGAAGTTCTTTCAGAAATTTGAGTATTTGTCAAAGATAAAATTGGTAAAGATTCTTTCCGCTTTATGGTAATATTAAACAAATGGTAGGTGGTTCTTAGGAAGAGAGGTTTTTAGTGTGTGTTTCTTTTGCCTAAAGAATAAATTATTTTCTCAATATAATTCTGAAGGTTAAACTCATTTGATTATTCTTACAATTTTTTTATTCATCTAATGTCTATACATGTGGATATGCTTAGACTACTGATTGGTAGAAGGAATTGTTTTATGATATGATTTGATATTTTCAGAGGAACTCCATTCTAAGAAATGGAGTCAGCTGACTGAAAATATTTTTTTTACTTACATTTGAAATTCAAGACCCTTTCACATTCATGAAGGATGGTAAAAGTTGGTCATATTGCTGTGAGCAGTCACATTGACAATTTAGTATTCCTGATTGACATGCCTTTAGTGGCAGCAATATGGTTGTTACTGGTGCCAGATGCAAAATTCAGGCACTGCTAGGGCACAGATACCGGACACATGGCAAAGAAGGGAATGTGGTAGAGAAGAAATAAAATGTAGGTAGACTCAGTCACTGAACTCAGTGACTGCTTTAGTTGTCTTTCTTCTGCTTACCAGCTAGCTAATCAAGGCCTTTGAGGTTGCTTAATAAAAAGTGGTTTACTGAAACAGAGAAAAGGACGTACAAGATGGTTTATTAAATGCTCTCTTTTAAGTGACTCTTATTTTAATCACTCTTAATAAATTGTAACTTACTATTTTATTTTTCTTCCTTAGAATCTGTCAGGTGTATTTTTGCTTTTTAATTTGGCTAGAAGCAATTTATTTTTAAAGAAAGTATGTCTCCTCTGAAGATTCACGGTCCTATCAGAATTCGAAGTATGCAGACTGGAATTACAAAATGGAAAGAAGGATCCTTTGAAATTGTGGAAAAAGAGAATAAAGTCAGCCTGGTAGTTCACTACAATACTGGAGGAATTCCAAGGATATTTCAGGTATTACCAGATTTTGATGTGGAATAGATCTTGACTCACACCCTGTAGTGAGTAGCTTCCCTGTACAATAGTAAGTATAGTGGTAGCCCTCCTCCTAGGTTAATATTTCTTTTTTATTTCTAGGACACTGATAGTTCTGTGTATATCTTTTATCAGTTATTCAACAGCATTGTTGATGGTGTAGAATAAGGAGCGGGAAGTAGTCACCATTATTGAAAAGAAAACTGGGAGGAAGCTGAGAGGAACTGGGTTTGGATACTATTTCTAAGCTATTCTGAAAACCACATTAGGATAACTTTAGTTATTCCTTTTTTTTCCTTAGCATAAAATGATAGATTCATCACTATTTAGTATTAGCTTCTAAGAGAACTTATTAGTATCTTCTAAAACCAAATGTCTACTTCCCAAATAGTCTTACCAAAGGTTATAGTATGGACCATTCAAGGATGATTATTCGAAGTCATATTTACAGCTGTTTTCTTCTAGCTGTAAACTTTTGAAGAATTTCATTATTTCATCACCGCAGAAAATAGTAAATTTTGTTTTCACTTCTATACTGTTTATCCTGAATTACTCATCTTGTTATGATTTAAATTTAAAAAAATAATGTCTTAACATTTTCTGCACTTTAAAATTCTGTATTTGTTAATTACATAATACAAAAGTATAATATTCATTTAAGCTGAAGTACTCTATTGAATAATAATTTATGAAATATTATGCTTGAGAACCCTAGACCTGGGATAAAATTTCCATTCCTGTTTGGTTTTGAACTGTGAAAATAAATTGCTTATGATTTAGTGTATTAAAGATATTCTTAAATAGATTGGAGGTGGTAACATGGGTAATAGAAACAGTGGTAGTTTCTCCCACAAATGTATATCTACTAATTGTTCATCTTAATGAAATGATTCCTTTTCAAATGGAGATTCAGTTTTTCAGCCCAAATTAGCAGTGAGTAAATACTTAAATGTTTAAGCAAACTTACGTCTTTAGGAGCATGAAGATTCTGCTTGTTATTCCGGCCTCATCTCAGTTCTAGATCAATTTACATTCAGCATTCATTTGTTAACCACCTACAGATTAATGTGGTGGATACTGTATTAAGGGCTATTAATACAGAGCTGAATGAGTTGTTTTTCTTCTCAAACTTAAGCATAATCAAATGCATTTTCAGATGTAAAAATATTCCAGACACACTGAAGTAACACAAAGAAGAGAATGGTTTGTGCCCTGAGCATTTAGATGGTAAATAGGAGTTTGCCAAACAAGTGGAGGTAGGGCGGAGGTGATTTCTATACATGGACAAACATGCAAATGTGAATCGACACTCAGGGAACCAGAAAAGTATTTTAAAATAAACGGACAGTAAGGAATGAGTAGCAGAAGTAGAGGCTGAAGAGCTAGATAGAAACCAGATCTTGAAGTATCTTGTTTGTCATACTAAGAGGAGCTTAGATTCTAAGAAGCCAAGAATCTCAAGTTCAAATTCATTTAGGGGCTAGGCAGATGAGTTTATTACAAGAGATAGTGGGAGAATAAAGACATATGGGAGGTCATTGTGGGAGTTTAGGTGAGGAATGAAGGTCCTAATCAAAGGAAAAGTCAATAGAAGCAAGAAAAGACCCTGGGGAGATTCCCAGATTTCTGAGTGGATGGTAGTCCCTTTCATGTCTTGGTAGGGAGCAGAGGGGAAGAACTGGGGTGGGGAGGGGAGAGATGAGTTGTTGTAGGCGTCAGACGTTCAGATATTGGTATCTAGTAGGCATTAGGTAAACAGGACTGGAGCTCCAGCAGAGAGGTCTGGAAGGCCTCAATAGAGTACTGGAAGGCTTCAATAGAGTACTTCAGCTTAAAGCTGGAAGGCCTCACCATATGGGTAATAACGAAAATTGCAGGCTAATAGGATTTTCACTTGTTAGAGACATCAAATTCAGATTATTCTCATCCTGTTTGTTAGTGAACAAACTTTTCCCTTTTGTAGTTAACTTTGATTTTTAAAAAGTAGTATGTGGACTGAAATAATGGTTTTAAGTGATCTCTTTTTTTGCACGTTAAACTCCTTGTTTAAATATTTCAGAGTTAAAGCCTCTGAAACTGTTTATTGTGTTCTATGATAGAATTGTTTTTATTTATTTTGAGAGAGAGAGGGTGTGCGAGTGTGAACGGGTGGGGGGTGGGCAGAGAGTGAGAGAGAGAGAGAGAGAGAGAGAGAGAGAGAGAGAATGAATATCCCAAGCAGGCTATGCGTTGTTAACAAGGAGTCTGATGCAGGGCTCGATGCCACGAACCCTGAGATGATGACCTGAGCTGAAATCAAGAGTCGGACACTAACCGACTGATCCACTTAGGTGCCCCTTATGATAGGATTTTTACTGAAGGACATGAGTTTAAGACCTATTAGGAAGCTTTTATGTATATATATTTGTGTGTGTGTGTGTGTGTGTGTATGTATTATTTAAAATTTGAATATAAATGAAGTCTGGTAAAATTATATTTTTAATCTTATGTAAAAATTGACAAAGATCAATTCTAGTTTTAAAAAATTATGAAATACTATTACATTTTTCTGCTATTCAAAGGGTATATCTTCAGCAAAAGGCAGCTTTTGAAACCTTTGTATGTGCCTGCTGAAGGAGAACATTAGAGAATAAGGATGCCTATTTGGCAAGAATTACTTAGGTAATAAACTGGAAGACTTATTAATTTAGTCTTGGAAAAATTTCAGCCAAGAGAAAATAAATGTTATCACTTCATAGCACATATCCAGAGTCTGGAAAATTATAGGACAAATTACTGGACCATTCTGGGGAGTGGAAGAAGTAAGCTACGAGGGTTTCCAGAGTACTCATGATCTTCATGATTGAAAGAAAGTTAAATGAACCTGCTTAGATAATTAGAAAAGAAAGATGGGGGTGTCTGGCTGGTTCAGTAGTAGAGCATGCAACTCTTGATCTTAGGATTGTAAGTTTGAGCCCCATGTTGGTGTAGAGATTACTTAAAAATAAAATCTTAAAATATATATTTGAAAGAAAAAAAAGACGTCTCAAATTGGTAAATTTTATTTTGCCATGTTTTTGAGAGGTGGAATTCTTTTGAAGATTATAGTTTGGATTAATGTATCCTTTTACATTACAGCTACCTAAACCAATTGTCAGATATTTTATAAGCTTTTATTTAAGAAAAGGAAGAGAGAAAAAGAAAGCCTCTAACATAATGTGACTTTCTAGAGTAGTGCTGGTATATCCACCTAGGCTCTGTTAATTGTTAACTCACTAGCTTTTATAGCTTTATAACTATATGTAAAAATATTCAATTCCCTGTCATAAAATCAAGAATGCTAGGATTACTTTGTAAAATAAGTTTTAATAGTAGGTGTTTGCCTCTCCTGAAAGTGAAATCTTTAAGTGTATCAAGAAATGGGAACTCTTTTCGGTTGGTGGGAAAAAAACCCTAAAATTAATATGGGAAAGACTTGAGAAATCTAACTTAGAAAGTATGAAGTAAAGTGCTCCTTATACAATTTATTTTACTTTATTGTGCATTTTTAATAATAATGTAATTTTCCTTTTGTGTTGGTTAGCTAAGTCATAACATTAAAAATGTGGTGCTTCGACCAAGTGGAGCGAAACAAAGCCGCTTAATGTTAACTCTACAAGATAATAGCTTCTTGTCTATTGACAAAGTACCAAGTAAGGATGCAGAGGAAATGAGGTTGTTTCTAGATGCAGTCCATCAAAACAGACTTCATACAGGTGAGCACTAAATCTTCCCAGGGTTTGCCATTAACAATTAAAAAAGAATATTACTAAATGGTATACTAGTATCTCTGATGAATATTGATATAAAAATCCCCAGCAGAATACTGCCAGACTGAATTTTACAGCACAATAAAAGGGTTATATACCATGACCAAGTGGGATTTATTTCTGGAATGCAAGGATGGTTTGGGATATGAAAAATCAATGTAATACACCGAGAGTGAATGAAGGAAAAAAAAACACATCTTTTCCATGCAGAAAAAGGCTTTGATAAAATTCAAAACCCTTTCATGACAAAAACACTCAACAAACTAAGAGTAGAAACTACGTCAACCTAAAAGGCCATGTATGAAAAACACACAATTCACATACTCAGCAGTGAGAAACTGAAAGGTTTTCCTTTAAGATAAGGAACAAGGCAAGGATGCCTTCTCTCACCACTTCTGCCCAACATAATACTAGAAGTTCTAGCAAAAGAACTTGGGCAAGAAAAAGAAATGAAATGCATGCAAATTAGAAAGGAAGAAGTAGGGGTGCCTGGCTGGCTCAGACTGTAGCGTGTATGAGTCTTGATCTCTGGGTCATGAGTTCCAAGCCCCATGTTGGGTGTAGAAAAAAAAGTTTTTTTAAAAAGAAAAGAAAATTATATCTGTTCTCAGATGATATGAAGCTATATGTAGAAAACCTTAAAGATTCTACCAAAGACTATGGCTAGCAAAGGAGGAGAGAAACTATTGGGAAGAGTTACCTTGTCATTTAAATCTTAGGTATTTGTGTTTCTCTACATGAGACTTATTCTGAGGTTTTACTCTTGCTATGAAGATAGCAAGTACTATACAAAAATCATACAATATGATTAGGTTCCCCTGCCCTTTCCTAATCCCTTTCATTTAAAATATTTTGATTTAAAAAATGTATTTATACACATTTTTAAAGGAATAATCTAGTGCTTAAAATGAGTTTTCCACTATTACAATTAGTGTTCAGCTATATTCTCATCAAAACTTCATTAGTAATATTTTATAGTTGACAAATTTTGGGGTTTTTTAACTCAAATATGACACATAAAAATGTTAGAAGGTGAAGATGTAGGAGTGCTACTTTGCTTGTGTTTAATTAATATCTATTTGATACACTATATTCCTTGTAAAATTAAAAAATTGATTGCTATGTAGTACCTACTCATATGTTCATGTTACCAAATCTGAGCTATGTCAATTTACTAAATAACTGTTGAATTTTAGAATCAAGGAATTGAATACTGTTTAAAATTTTTAGAATATGTCAGGGACTATGTCTATATACCTTTCTGTTTTTGTTTTATTTCATTGTACCCATCATGTTAATTGACCCACTGTTTTAAAAGTTGACACGTGTAAGAAAAGCATGTCTCTAAATAAATTGGAATGGAAAGCACAATAGACTCTCTGGAAATCCATATTTAAATCTGAACAACATGATATAGTGGAGAAATGTGAATTTTGGACCTAAACAGATTTGGGTTTGAATCCTACCTCTGTTTACTTCCTGTGTGGTTTTCAATATGTCACTTAACGACTGAGTTTCAGTTTCTCATCTCTAAAATGAAGGTTATATTACCTTAAGTTCAGGTCTTAAAGAATAAAATCTCATAAATAGAAAGCATGACTGGTATAAGAGAGACACTTAGTAATTAGGTCAAAAGGAGCAGGCTGTGGAGTTGAATTGTCTTGTGCTGCTCTTGGACAAGTTATTTTAATCTTTTGACTTTAGTTGCCTTTGCTGCCCAAAAGTAATATGTACTTTACAGAGACTAGAGTAGGATAATGAGTGTAAAGATACTTTGAAAAGTATAGCACATTTAATATATAATGTGTGGCAATTCAGATCAGTGGAAAAAAGACTAAATTTGATAGACGTGTTATCTATAAATGAGATAACTAACCATTTAAGAAGAATAAAGCTGGCTCCCTATCTCACTTCATTCATCTAAATAGATTTTACATTGATCAAGGATTTGAATATAAAGTAAAATGATAAAAGTGTTATTAAAGGGGAACACTGGATTTTAACATAATATCTAGATGGAAAAGACCTTTCTGACTATGATATAAAAACAGAATCAGTAAAGGAAAAGATTAATAATGGACTGTAAAAAACTTAAATGATCTCTGAGGCAAGAGTAAAAAAAAAACAAAACAATGAAAATATTAGCCACAGTGACAGAGTTAATGTTGCTAATAAACAAAGACCTATTTTCCAAATCAGTATGAGAGGGACAATTCAGTAGAGTAGTAGAAACTGCATATAGGAAATTCAGGAAGATAAACAGATGGCTCTTATACATGAAAAAATCTCAACTTCACCAATAATTGAATTCAAGTTCTTAGTATCACATCAGCAATAGTATGAGGAGAACAAGATAGTTTCATATATTTGGTAGGAACTTAGAGATATTTTTTGGAGGAATAACTGGTAATACCAATTTAGTTTAAAACCACTTCCCTGGGGCCCCTAGGTAGCTCAGTTGGTTACATGTCCAACTCTTTTTTTGTTTGTTTTTTAATATTTTTTTTTTGACGTTTATTTACTTTTGAGAGCGAGAGAGAGAGACAGAGAGAGTACAAGCGAGGGAGGGGCGGAGAGAGAGAGAGACAGAATCCGAAACAGGCTCCAGGCTCTGAGCTGTCAGCACAGAGCCGTGTGTGGGATTCAAACCCATGAGCCGTGAGATCATGACCTGAGCCAAAGTCAGATACTTAACTGACTGAGCCACCCAATGCCCCATTAAGGGTCTGACTCTTGATTTCAGCTCAGGTCATGATACCAGGGTTGTGGGATCGAGCCCCACGTTGGGCTCTGTGCTAAGGAAAGAGCCTGCTTGGGATTTTCTCTCTCTCTCTCTCTCTCTCTCTCTCTCTCCCTCTCTCTCTCTCCCCCTCTCCCCCTCTCCCTCTCTCCCTCTCCCTCTCTCCCTCTCCCTCTCCCCCTCTCCCCCTCTCCCTCTCTCCCTCTCTCCCTCTCTCCCTCTCTCCCTCTCTCCCTCTCTCCCTCTCCCTCTCTCCCCCTTTCCCCCCTCTCCCCCTCTCCCCCCTCTCCCCCCTCTCCCTCTCTCCCTCTCTCCCTCTCTCCCTCTCTTCCTCTCTTCCTCTCTTCCTCTCTTCCTCTCTCTCCCTCTTTCTCTTTCCCTCTCACAAAAAATAACAAAACAAAAACTGTACATCCTTTACTCCAGCAATTCTTATTCTAACAAGTTCTTAGAATTCCTTTTCTACAAAAACAATTTTATTCATGCAAGAAGATATGCAAATGCTCAGTATTTGCATTTTTTAAAAGTTAAAACATTTCAAAGGATTGTCTGTGGGAAATTGAAGTATAAAATACTTCTAAAGTATATACAAATTCACACTTCTGCAGTACCTTCATGTTTTTTTTTTTTTTTAAGTTTGTTTTGAGAGAGAGCAAGCACAAGTGGGGAGGGGCAGAGAGAGAGAGGGAGAGAGAGAGAATCCCAAGCAGGCTCCACACTGCCAGGGCAGAGCCCAGAGCAGGGCTCAAACTCACAAGCTGTGAGATCATGACCTGAGCCAAAGTCAGATGCTTAACCAGCTGAGCCACCCAGGTGCCCCAGTACCATATGTATTTTAAGCTAGCACTGATTTCTTTGGAGTAGAAACCATTTATGCTGCTTGCTGAACTTAATAGAGTATATAGGTTATTGGAAGTATATCTGTCACTGGTTCTAACATGTTTCCTTAGCATCCAGTGTCAGTGTTCATGCTATTGACACATAGTGACTAATTTTTCTGTAGTGTTAATTACCAAATATTTATAGAGGAGACTTTATAGCACTTTGATTTTGCATTTAAAATTTTATTTTTTGGGGCACCTGGGTAGCTCAGTCAGAAAACATCCGACTGTCGCTCAGGTCATGATCTCATGGTTCGTGAGTTCAAGCCCCATGTCAGGCTGTATGCAGACAGCTCAGAGCCGGGAGCCTGTTTCAGATTCTGTGTCTCCCTCTCTCTCTGCCTTCCCCCACTCACACTCTGTCTTTCTCTCTCTCTCAAAAATAAACGTTAAAAAAGATTTTTTTAAAATTATTTTTCTATTACATCTTCCCGGATTTTTGCATGTTATTTCATTTTTTGCTTGAGACTCTAGCTTGGAATTTCAATTACTATATATAGCAGATATATTTTCAGAAAGAATCGGTTGATAAGCTCTTTGATTTTTTTTTTTTAAGTTTATTTGAGAGAGAAAAAGTATGCTGAAGGGGCAGAGAGAGAGGGGGAGAGACAGAGAAAATCCCAAGTAGGCCCCACACTCTCAGTGGGCAGAGCCTGTATTGGGGCTCAAACCCACAAACTCATGAGATCATGACCTGAGCTGAAATCAAGAGTCAGAGGCTGAACCCACTGAGCTACCCAGGCACCCCAGCACTTTGATTTTTTAATGTTTCTTCTGTTTTTTTTTTTTTCAGTATTCTGTAATAATGGTAAATCTCTTTATTAAAGTAAATGACTTGGGATTTATTCATTTATTTTTCCCCCACCAGCCATGAAACCTCAGGGGTCTGGTAGTTTTGGAGCTATTCTGGGCAGCAGGACCTCACAGAAGGAAACCAACAGGCAGCTTTCTTACTCAGACAATCAGGTATGTTCATTTGACTTTTCTAGCTTTTAAAAAAAGTTAAAATCAACTATTATTATGCAAGTTTTTTCCATAATTTATCACAAATTCCCCTTCTTACATGTAGTTTTACTGAACCCAATGTGACCTATGCTCTGTGTCTCATGGTCATTGTGAACCACAGTAAAGTGTGTTTTTTTTTAATATATATGTATTTCTTTTTAAGTAGGCTGGGTCCAGCGTGGAGCCCAATGTGGGGCTCAAACTCACGACCTTGAGACCAAGACCTGAGCTGAGATCAAGAATTGGACACTCAACCAGTTGAGCCACCCAGGTGTCCCAAAGAGTAGTTTTTACAAACATAGCTTTGGTATTAGATGTAGGTTTGAGATTTGGTGCTGCTGCTTACTAGTCCTGGGTCATTGGAGAAGTTCCTTGAGTATCCTGAACCTTACTCTCCATCGGTAAAATTGAGACAGAAGTAGTATTTTAAGGGTTGCTGTGAGATAGTCCTGTAAAAGTGCTTAGCTCATGGTACCATATACTAACAATCCTATAAATATTTGTTGCTATTACTTCTGTGACGTCCTTTGAGTTTGTTCTGCATTATGAACTTTTCCCCTATACTGTATGATACCAACCTGCTTTGTTGAGGTTCTCTATTTACTTTTTAAGTAGTTTTTGTTTCATAAACATTCAGATAGCCATGAGTCTTGCTGTGTACTATTACAGCTTAGGAGTCCTATGTCTTTTAAAATTTATCTCATAAATGGAAACCAGACATAAAGAAAAGCTTTGAACTATTCTGTAAGTAAATTGATGAGTTCTGTTTGGCTGGGAGAGGTGATTACTTAGTCCATTTGCTGGACTAAGCAGTGAGATTTTATTTTTGTTAGTTTTTTTAATAGGTTATGGGTGGTTTTTTTTCTTTACATTTTAACTGAAATATGATTGACATGCTATAAATGCACATATTTGAGGTGTACAATTTGACACGTTTTGACTTAGGTATATACCTATAAAATCATCACCATAATCAACCAAGTGAACGTAAGCCATAACCCTTAAAAGTTTCCTCATCCCTCTTGGTAATCCTTCCTTCCTGATTTCTCTCTGGCATCTATCCCCTAAACCATAACTGGTTTGTTTTTTGTCGCTGTAGATTAGTTTGCATTTTCTAGAGTTTTATATAAGTGGAATCAGTGTATATATTTTTTGTCTTTTTCATTTAGCATAATTATTTGGAGATTCACATACAGATAGAAATTCAAACTGTTAGAATACTTAAATATGTAAATGTTAACATACGTAGCAGAAACAAATATTTATACTCTCACAAGTAATGATTCCTGTCAGTGGGATTGTAAAATCAATTTTATGGGTCATAACTAGCATTAAATAAAAAAGGAACAAAATAGAAAATAATAGAGGAAGTATTATACATAGTAAGGATAAGTATTGATTTCTGAAATTTCTATTGTCATTTTATGTATGTATAATAGTTTATGATGTAAAATATTTCTAAGTAGAGATCATGGTCAAAAGGGTTAAAAAATGCAAAACAGTATACATATGTATACTGTATAGTGTACTACCATTTGTGTAACAAAAAGAATGAAGTTGGTTTGCATTTACATAAAGAAGAATACTTATAGAGGATAAGAGAATGGCAAGCAGAAGAACTGGATGGATGGCAGTGGATGATAAGGAGACTTCTTAGTGTATGGCTTTTATATTAGTATTTTGATTTTTGAGTCTTAAGAATGTATCACCCATTTGAAAATAAATTCTAACTTTTTAAAATTGTTCATTCAGATGATCTCAGAGATTTTTTTCTTTCCTATCCTAAGATTGTATGTAATTCTGTAGAAAGAAAAAAATTAGAAATTTTTTCCATAGAGAAATTACATTGCTTTTAATCTAGTTGTAAAACTTATCTGGCAGAATGCTGGCCAAAAGCACTACTTACCAACTAAGATGTTTAAATTGTTGTATTCACTTTGAATGTTCTTGCTATATTTTTAGGGTAGACTCTTCGAGTGATCTTCTGCCAGGGGACTCTGTCTCACTCTCATTCTCCCCATCATGATGTATTTGTTTCATTGATTCCTCCAGACTAGAACCCCTCAAAAGTCATATGAGGCATATTTGACTTGGTATTTAAGTTATGGCAACGAAATATCATCATTGCTTCTTTTTCTCATACTTATGTCACATGATCATAATCATTGAATGTTTTTCTCTGAAGATTTATTTTCATGCTAATCGCTAGAATCACATCTTATGTATCTGAGTCTTTTTTTTTAAGTCCGGTATTCAAAGCAAATTCCTTTCTGCCTCCAGTTATAGTGTGGAAATTTTAAGTTGATGGGAGTGCTAGAAGAAAATGAGTGTCACGTTCAATTTCTGATGAGACTCCACATTAGAATCAGCTAGAGTGCTTCAGAAAAGCCTACTGGTGAATGTGCCTCACTCCAAGCCAATTAGGCTCGACTATCTGGAGATGGGTTTCTAGTTGTGAATTATTTTCATAAAAATTTTCCATATGAGGGGTGCCTGGGTGGCTCATTGGTTAAGCGTTTGACTTCAGCTCAGGTCATGATCTCACGCTTTGTAAGTTCAAGCCCCGCATAGGGCTCTGTGCTGACCACTCAGAGCCTGGAGCCTGCTTCAGATTCTGTCTCTCTCTTTCTCTGCTCCTCCGCCACTTGTGCGACACTCCCCCTCCCCCCCCAAAAGAAATAAACTTTAAAAAAATTTAAAAAGTTTTCCATGTGAGAATATGATCTAAAAGCATGCCAATTAATTTGAATACTTAGCTATGTTAAACTTTATTCCTACAGACACCTTCAAAAAGAGGAAGTTTGGAAACTAAAGATGATATTCCATTTCGAAAAGTTCTTGGTAATCCAGGTAGAGGATCAATTAAGACTGCAGCAGGAAGTGGAATAGCTGTCACCCGAACAATTCCCTCCTTGACATCTACATCAACACCTCTTAGATCAGGGTCATTAGAAAATCGGTATGAAAGACTTTTTTCTTAGCCATTAGCTGTGCCTGTTTATAAATGTCTTTTAGGCCTTTTAGAAAGACAGGGACTTTGAGAAAAAAGAGATTGTCTAGTGAGTAAAATATGTTAGAAAAAGAACATATAGAGCATATATTTATTTTAGTAGGTAATTAGTGTTGGCTTTTTATGATTTACATCAGTGACACATACTGAGCATGGAGATGTACAGTATATTAATTAAAATGTGGTTTAGAGAATTAAGCAGTAGTAGTCATAGTTCCTGTCCTTGAATATGTTGGTTTATATTTCTTAATGGTATGAATTATGACTTTTTTAAATAACTTTTTTTCTTTGTCCTCTACAGGACTGAAAAGAGGAAAAGAATGCTATCATCTGGCTCAGAGTTGAATGAAGATTACCCTAAGGAAAATGATTCATCATCGTAAGTTGCTTAAAGAACACTTAAGGCACTAGATCAGTGTTTCTTATATATTGGTAATTATGGTCGCTAAGGAAGATTGGGGGAGAGGTGTTCAGTTTATGAGAATTCTAAAGATAGAACAGAATTTAAAGTATTTTGGTGACAGTAGATTATAGACTCCATAGAGTATTTGGCCATTGCTGTTGCTTTGATCATTGCCCTTCTCCCATCCTAGCCTTTTTTATTATCTGCAATACTTAGAGGAAGAATAAGATTGAAGAACTCTAAACAGATGTTTCTTGTTGGCTGCTTTTTTTGGTGTGAATTCTTTCCTTCCCTTTATCTGTGATTTTTTTTTTTTTTTTTTTTTTTTTTAATCCTATTCATGTGAAAAGTTAGCCTGGGAGTAAAAGGATGTGAACCTGACATAGGGTCTAGGCAAGGAGCTTCAGTTTTTTAGAGGTATTTTCTGGCTTCAACAAAAGAGAATAGACCTGCAACAGGACAGTCACCAGCTCACAGTCTCTTCCTCATCATGGAGGGTTTTTGTTTATTTTTTGTTGTTTGGGGGAGAATAGTTATTACACAATTAATGAAATACTTCAATTAGTGCCTTTTTTAAAAGTTTTTATTTAAATTCCAGTCAGTTAACATACAGTGTAATGTCAGTTTCAGGTGTACAATTTAGCAGTACAACACCCGGCGCTTATCACAAGTGCACTCCTTAATCCCTATCACCTGTTTAATCCATCCACCTACCTCTCCTCTGGTAACCATCAGTTTGTTCTCTATAGTTAAGAATGGGTGCCTGGGTGGCTCAGTCGGTTAAGTGTCCGACTTTGGCTCAGGTCATGATCTTGCAGTTTGTGAGTTCGAGCCCCGCGTCGGGCTCTGTGCTGACGGCTCAGAGCCTGGAGCCTCTTCAGATTCTGTGTCTTTGTCTCTCTCTCTGCCCCTCCCCCACTCACACTCTGTCTCTGTCTCAAAAATAAACATTAAAAAAAATTTTTTTTTTAAAGTTTGTTTTTTGTTTTCTCTCTTTTTTTCCCCCTAGATCATTTGTTTTGTTTCTTAAATTCCACATACAAGTAAAATCATACGGTATTTGTCTTTCTTTGACTGACTTATTTTGCTTAGCGTAATAGTGTCTAGCTCCGTCCACATCATTGCAAATTGCCAATTAATACCTTGACAGAAATCAGTTGATAATCAATTAACTGATACTCAAGGTCAAGGGTCAGCAGAAGAGAGTTGAGAAAAAGCTAAAGAAACTTTATATATTTATTGGGGTCTTGGTTCTGTTGCTATAACAGATGGAAAACTGGGTAGGTGATATAGGACTGGTGTGGCATCTGAAACTACAATCACCATAGACTCAGCTTCCTTCTATCTTGTTGGTCTACAAATCTTAATAAATAGCTTTCTTTTTGTGAACCAAGATAGATGCTTCAGCCTCCTCTCTCATGTCTGCATGCCTGTTGATGGGAATGGAGAAAGGAACAAAGGGAGGGCATACTGCTTACCTTTAGGCCGGAAATCGCACATACCACTTCTGTGCACATTGGCCAGAATTTGGTCATATGGTTATACCAAATTATGAGGAACTCTGGGAAATATGCTTAGCCTAGCCCAAATTATACTATTATGGCAGAAGTGTACAATGATTATTTGGGGACAGTTAATAGTCTGCTGTAGTTTACCTCTCTAGCCATAGAAATATACCTATTCATCATTCTTCGCATACATTTAGTCATTGTATCCAGTTCAGAGCCCAGGATCTCTGGGTGATGTGCATTTCTCTCCATAATGTCTAAGTGTGCCTTGGATCATGTGCCTCATGGTCTGATACCTAAAAAAATAAAAGGCAAGTTAACCTGTATTCCCCACTCCCAAGTCTATACATGTATTATCATACATTGCTGGCATAGTTATAACCACAATAAAAATTTCTATTTAGAAAAGGCAAGAATAGGAAACTGAAGGAGTCACTGCTCTACAGCAGCAAAAAAATCTTGGTAGGCTGAAGGTATGAAGACAGTGAAGGCAGTTTAGCCCATGTAGCAAGCAGTCTGTGTTCTGTCCTTTGGGAGAAACTCCCTCATTGTACTTCATTTGACTCCTGATTTTGCCCCCTAATAGATTTCCTTTGTCTTTTATCTTTCAATGCCATAGCTGAAATGGGTTTTGAAGACTGTGTTCTTTCTTGGGGCTGTGCAGCTTTTGTAGCCTGCTTCATGCTGATAAAAGTTCTGGGAGTTAGAAGTATCCAGAAATCATTGCTTCTCAGCCTTTTGGTGAAGATCAAGTGTAGAAGTGTCCAGAAACCTAGGAGTTTTAGAAGTCCAAAAGTTTATTTAAATATAGAACAAGGATTTTATAGACTTGAGAAAGAATTTGGGCCAATATTTTTGTTGTTTGGTTTTGTTGTTGTTGTTTTTTAATGTTTATTAGAGAGAGAGCATCCTCAAGGAAGGGAGGGACAGAGAGAGAATCCCAAATAGGCTCACATCAGCAGCACAGAGTCCAGCGTGGGACTCGAATCCATGAACCATGAGATCATGACCTGAGCTGAAATCAAGAGTTGTGGGGTGCCTGGGTGGCTCAGTCAGTTGACCATTTGACTTTGGCTCAGGTCATGATCTCGTGGTTCATAGGGTCAAGCCCCGCGTCGGGCTCTGTGCTGACAGCTCAGAGCCTGGAGCCTGCCTGCTTCAGATTCTGTGTCTCCCTCTCTCTGCCCCTGTCCTGCCTCTCTCTCCCTCTCTCAAAAATAAATAAACATTAAAAAAAAAAAAGTGAAGGGGCACCTGGGTGGCTCAGTTGGTTAAGTGTCCGACTTTGGCTCAGGTCATGATGTCACAGTTCGTGGGTTCGAGCCCCGTGTCTGGCTCTGTGCTGACAACTCAGAGCCTGGAGCCTGCTTCGGATTCTGTGTCTCCCTCTCTGTCTTTGTCCCTGCCCTGCTCAACTTACTTTCTTTCTCTCTCAAAAATAAATAAAACATTAAAAATTTTTTTTTAGGTTTTGAAATAAGTTTAGATTTACAGAAAAGTTGCAAAAGCAATATAGAATGTTCCTGTATACCCTTCACCCAGTTTCTCCTAATAGTAACATCAAGTTGTTTTTTTCATAAATTTATTTCCTTAGTTAACCTTCTATCATTGCATCAGTTTGACAATCAAAAGCAATTGGATTTTTTTGGTTCCATATGGTCTCAAATTACTAGACGATTTCAATTCTAGGCCATTGGCACAGAGGGCTATATTCCTTTTCATCCCTGATTGTAAGCTGGCTAGCCCCTTGCCCGGTTTAACCTGTCTTGAATAGGACCATGCTGAAACACAGACCAGTATTCTTATCGTCTCAGTCTTTTCGCTTAGAGTTATAGGTTTGATACGAAGACATTACAGTAACAGTTTTATGAACATTTTGCTGAGATGTAGCAGTAGTACTCACCAGCTTTCCAGTCTGTAATACCTGTGTCCTGACCCTCCACCTTCCAACTGTAGCTAGTGCTATATATTTTAGGTTTGTTAGGGTAGTACCACACTTCTAGTAACAAAATTTGTGTATTCAGTGTCTAGTTGTAGGGAACAAAATTCATTTCAGCTAGTTTATATACACAAAGGTATTTGCCTTCAGAGAGTATTAACAGACTTACGGAATCGTTAGGAGAGCTGAAAAGATAGGCTTTAGGTTAAGCTTTCAGAATGATTTTAAGAGCTATGCCCCCGGATCAGGTTACCAAAGATGCCCCTGGCTGTTGCTGAAGCTAATAGCTGCATTGGAAGCTGTCACCTCTGGGACCATGCTGCCATTGCCAAGATTAGAAATCTCTACAGAAAAACCAGATGCCTCTAAAATGATGTTTGTCATCACAAGGAGCAGAACACATTACCTCTGCCTTACTTCCACTTTTCAGATCTTACACAATTACATGTAATTTATCTTAATTCCCATCCTGAACACTAACTAGGAAATGTAGTTTTTTTGTTTTTTGGCTTTTACAGGACAGATACACCGAAAGGTGGTTTTAATGGACTGTTGCATGTCAGTTCACCATATTCACCGTACTTGTGGGACATCTCACTTTTTCTACTTAGAATTCTGTGTAGTGAGCCCTAAATTTCTGATCTTTGTTTTGGGCTAATAATACTTTTAAACACATCACAGTCAGATTGTATGGAGTTTTGGTTTCCTAGAAGACTCTAGGTTACTACACTTGTATAAGTGACTTGTTAAGAAGGTGCTTATAGGACAGACCAGAGTGAGGAAATAGGACAGGGAAGGAGAGGAAGCCACCCAGCGGTGTGATCTTAGCGAAAAGTCCCACAGAGAGTAGACTTTATCTTGATCCAGCAGGGTCTCTGGGCCTGTTCCAACTTGAAGCAAGGAAGATGGGCTTTCATGTTCCCATACTGCACAGCCTTTGGTTCTGTGGCTCTGCCCCGATGGGCAAAATATTTTAAGTAGCCCAAAGGCAGTTCTCTGAAAAAGAACTGCAGGTGCTGGCTGTTGAAAACACATAACTGGGATGTGTGAAAAGTATAAAAAGGGATCTGAGGGGCTCTGATGGAGCAGAACTATTAAGTTCATTCCATGGTATCACAGATTCTTCACATTGATGCTACTCAATTTCTGGGTGAAAATCTTACAAAAGAGGGTTAGAGGGACGAGCTGCTATTTGTCCTTATTGCTATAAATAGCCTTGAGGCTATAACTGGTATTGTCATCTTTTTCTTCTGCTATCCATTCTAGACTTGCTGCATTCTCCACTAATACTTCTGCTGGTCTTGGTGATTTGCCTAGTGGTATGACTAAAGTCCTCATCCCTCTGGGGATGAGCCCCTGGTCACTATGTACTTGTGCAGTCCATGGGTGCTAAAATTGCCCATTCGTAGTTAAAACTGAATGTGACAGCATTAAGAAATTCCCTAGTAAATCCCCTTTATTCCAAAGATATTCTTCATGTCCTCATTGTATAGTATCAACCCTGCCTCCTTATAGTAATCAAAGTCGGGGCACTTGGGTGGCTCAGTCGGTTAAGCGTCAAACTCTTGATTTCAGCTCAGGTCATGATCTCACCGTTGATGAGTTTGAGCCCCACATCGGGCTCTGCACTGATAGTGTGGAGCTAGCTTGAGATTCTCTCTCCCTCTCTGTGCCCCTCCCCCGTTCATTCATGTGTGTACCCGCTCTCGCGCACTCTCCCTCTCAAAAAACAAAACAAAACAAAACAAAACCAAAGTCAGTTACCCCTGTTAGTATAGCAGTTCTTTTCTTTGCCTGATCCTCTGCCAACATGAGGAGCCCAAGATGAGTAGCAACCATAGCTTTAGATTAAATGGGACTCTTACTGTCCCCACGGTTGAAAAAGTTCCCCTTCTGGGAACCAGGACTTGATTGTTTAATGTCTCTTTAGTGGAGCTCTCTGGTGTGCATTAATAAACAGATCCCCACTGTTTGTACACACTTCTGTATGGCTGTTCATATACTTCTTCCATAAATCATTCTCCCTGATCTTCCAGGCTTGCTACTTGCTGGCTTCTTACTATCCATCCAAACTATTTGCTGCTGTCCCAGAAATCATGGCCCACTTTTTTTTCCACACACAGTGGATAAAGAAGTGTGCCTCTCAAACTCTGCACCATGGAGGATTTCCTCTCACCACTCTGTTTTGGGGCAGTACCCTAATGGGTCTATAGTGCAGCAACAGTTCATTTTTATCCTGTACCAAGATAGCAGATGATCTGTCTGTGAATCAGGCCAGGTTGGTTATAGAGAGTACTCATAGGCCTATTCCTCTTATCTATTCCTGCTTGCTTAGAACTCATCCTAGATAAATTACTTCCACTTTATGATGGATTGCTGCTGTAACTTTCTGGTCTGATGACTTCAAGGGTCTCTTCCAGGCATTAGTAACATGCCAGGAGTAGTGTGTGATACTTTATAAGTAATGTATACTTTTTTTGCTGCAGACAGCATGGTCTTGCTCTCAAATCCTAAAGATGCAGGCTGCAATTCTCTTTGGGTGAGCAATTCTACATGGTGTCTTAAGTTGGCAATTGGCTCAATGGCTCAACTGACTCTATTGTTTTTTCTCTTGAGCAGTTCAGTACTCATAGCAACAGCCAACCAATTCCATAGTCTTTATGATTACTATTCCATATCACTTGGATCAGTTATCTGTTGCTATATAGCAAACCACTCCAAAACTTAGTGACTTAAAATAGTAACTATTATTGCCTGTGAGTTGATGGTGACTTAAGTGATTCTACTTTATCTGGGCCAGAATTGGCCGATTGTCTCTGGGTACTCTCATTTTCTCATGCATCCATGGTCACTTGCTGAGGCAGCTAGTGGTTAGTTGGTCCAGAATGGCCTCACTCATGATTGCCATTGGCTTCCTACTGGTTGGGTAAAGAGGGTGATTGGGCCATGTGTCTTTCATCATCTAGCAAGTTAGTCTGGAGTCATTCACATAGCAGTGTCAGGATTCCAAGAGAGTGAGTGTAAATTTGCAAGGTGCCTTTAGCCTTAGGACTTATACACTGTTGTGTCTGTTGCATTCTTTTAGGAAAAGGAAATCACAAAGCCAGCCCCATTAAGGCATGGGAAAATAGACTGCATTTCTTGATGGGGGATTTGGGTACAAGGAAAGGAATGATTTGGGACACATTTTTAAAAACTATTGAAATACAATTTGCATATTCTAAAATTCACTTATTTTAAATGTGCAATTCAATAATTTTGGGTGATTGTATTGAGTTGTGCAACCATCACCTTAATCTAGTTTTAGAATGTTTCTATAACCCCAGTAAGATCCATTGTGTAATCTACCATATTTCTCAAATGCTAGAGGTATTGCATGAGCCATATTCTTTTCTAGTTTATCCCATCCCAATTCACTACAAATGAAAATCTTAATAATTATAGTTGATAGGGTCCCAGAGGTATTATCACCAGCAGTGGGATTTCTGTTGCCATTGCCAAACAAGTGGTTCAGTTCCAGAATGTTGGCCTTAGAGGTGTGCTTCCTAGGCCCATTTCTAGAACTAGCTGTTGTTGATCAAGTTCTCCAGAAGCAGACGCTGAAATGGAGATTTGTGCTCAAGTTATTTATTAAGAAAGTACTCCCAGGGGATACCAGGAGGGGAGTAGGGAAAGCAAGTCAGTGAGTGCAGGAAATGAAGCTTGAGTGTGGTCTCATACAAAAATCAAGCAGAGGTTAGGCTTCATCCTAATTCCAGAGAGAAAACCTGTTACATAAAATTCACCTTAAAGTTGTTCTCTCATCCAAGCAAGGGAGCTTGGCTTCTTGACCTTACTTGTGTCTCTCAAAGTGCAAGCAAATTATCTCTAGTAGCTTGAGGTTAACCTGTGAAAAAGAACCCTAGGTACTGGCTGTCAAAAACATAACCTAAATTGGTGTGGAAGAGAAGACACAAAAACCGGGTCAGAGGGAATCTGGGTAGAGCCATCTGTGTTATGTGCTACAGGCTTTATGCATGATGGATCTCCTAAAATTAGTACTTTTAATCAAAGCATGAGCATATCTCCAACTGAACCCACTCCACTGGAAAGGTTTAGGTATTTGGGAATAATAGATGGGGGAAATGCCACTTAAGAAATTTTGACCTGTGTGTGAAATGTAAATTTTCTGAAATGATAAGTATTTAAAATTAAGAAGTATGTTTTTATATCTATATGGATATATATATATATATATGGATATATATCCATATATATATATATATATGCACACTGATTTAAATTATTAACTGTAGGAACAACAAGGCTATGACAGATCCCTCCAGAAAGTATTTAACCAGCAGTAGAGAGAAGCAGCTGAGTTTGAAACAGTCGGAAGAGAATAGAACATCAGGTAAGTATTTGGTCTTCATATAAAATGCTAATTTATTATATGACATACCGTATTATACTAGAAATAAAAACTTAAACTGGGACGTATCTCTACATTATTCGGTGCATGATTCAGTGCTAGTTATCAGGTGCCAATTTGTATCCAGTACTTGGCGAAAGTATTAGATATAAGGGATTTTTATTCTTTTAAGAAAGACTCTAACCTTTACCTTCTTCCCTATTTCACTGCCTACAGTTAAGCTTTTTCGTTGTCAAAGTACCTGAACCATAGAATGAATTCAAGGAGTTAAAGTGGTTGAAACTGAATTTTATCAGTGTTGCTGCTTGTTACAAGTTCCAGAAGGTCTTGGAATTATTGCCTGAAGCAGTTGTTTAAGCTCAGCTTGTACCCCATTTTACAAAAACTAAAAGTTACGCTGTCCACGAATTGTTGTCAGTGTTTCCCACATTTAATATCTCTCTGATCCTCTCAACTCCTTAGAGAATCAGCTATGTGGTATTGATTTGAATATTATGTCAACTGGAAATTAAATTGAAGCAAGCTAAAATATGGCCAGGTGTTGAGTTTAAGAGAATTCATTTGATCAGGACTTCAGGAATGTTCTTTTTTTTTTTTAGTGGTTCAGGGTTATGACATTGGACTCCTACAGAAAGAAGTATCTCCAATATAATTCTTACCTCTGAAATAATAATATATTTTGTAACATCCACTTACTGGTTTTCAGCTTTTATAATCAACCTATAGTTAGGAAACAATGCTTAAAGATGTAATAAACCTTGACAATGTTGAAGTTAAGGTGTGTCTTAGAAAAGTTGATGGGGAAGAGGAGGAGAGAGAAAGAATGAAGTAGTCAAGTGATAAGGTTCATGGAACAAAATGTAGAAGTTTTAAGTGTGTTAAAGTTACAGAGTTAATCAGTAAAAGTAAAGTTAACCAATACTTGGAGAGAAGAGAACAAGAACGAGTGATGTAAAAGAGCAATTGCTAATTTTTCATAACAGGGAGATATTACTTATAATGAATAAAGCAAGAAATAGTAGAAACATTATCTAGCATTATGAAGGAAATGAGGAAAACTAAGTTTTAAAACTGGTCAGAAATTAGAAGCAAAATTTTAGGGCAGGAGAGAATTCTTGGTATTATAACCTTTCTGCAGTGTTTGATCTTTTAACATGCATATATATTACTTCGATGCAAAGAAAGGGGGAGAAACAGTTAAATATAAACAGGCCTAATGCGTAATTTTATTATTAAATGAATTTGGCTGATTTAGGAATTAACATTTCCCTGTTTTTTTCATTTTTTTAGGGCTTTTACCTTTACAGTCATCATCGTTTTATGGCAGCAGAGCTGGATCCAAGGACTACTCTTCTGGTAGCACTAACCTAGACAGGTATGCGTTGGCTCTATGCTTCGTGAAGAACTTGAAGAGCTCTCATTTTCCGAATACTGAATGATGGTTTAGGCTGTGAGGTCTTAAGTGAATATCCTAATTTAAAATAACAAAATTGCTGAGGATCATGACTCACGATATTTTAGTTAGAAAGTATTCTGGAGGGGCGCCTGTGTGGCTCAATTGGTTGAGCATCTGACTCTTGATTTTGGCTCGGGTCATGATCTCATGGTTCATGAGCTCCAGCCCCACATCAGACTCTGTGCTGACCACATGGAGCCTGCTTGGGTTCTCTCTCCCTCTCATGCATGTGTGTGCACTCGCATACTCTCTCTCTGTCTCTCTTTCAAAATAAATAAATAAATTTTTAAAAAATTATTTTAAAAACTGCTGGAAATGTTTTAGTTTTCAGATGCTTTTTTTTTTTTTTTTATGTTTTCAACAAATGAATAAATGTGCTGAGGCCACAGGTGGTGACTATGTGATCAGATTCTTGACCAGTGTATTTTCCATCATCCCTAGTGATGAACATATCAAGATCTCTCCTTAGGCTTTTTACTTATTTATTTATTTATGAAAGAGAGAGCACACATGCAGGGGAGGGGCAGAGAGAGGGAGAGAGAATCCTAAGCCGGCTCTGCGCTGTCAGCACAGAGGCAGAGCCTGACAGGGGGCTCGAACTCACTAGTAAGCAGTGAGATCATGACCTCAGGCGAAATCAAGAGTCACCCAGGTGCCTCCTCAGACGTTTTTATTTTTATTTTTTTTTTTTATTTTTTATTTTTTTTCAACATTTTTAATTTATTTTTGGGACAGAGAGAGACAGAGCATGAACGGGGGAGGGGCAGAGAGAGAGGGAGACACAGAATCGGAAACAGGCTCCAGGCTCCGAGCCATCGGCCCAGAGCCTGACGCGGGGCTTGAACTCACGGACCGCGAGATCGTGACCTGGCTGAAGTCGGACGCTTAACCGACTGCGCCACCCAGGCGCCCCCTCAGACGTTTTTAAATTGCCTTCGTTGCCTGTGTATTAAGCTACTACCAAAAGTTAGGACATTTTCTTTAAAAAACAAGTTGCACGTTAGTATTTTTTACTGGGAAAGACTAGTCAGAAACTTAATTGCTGATCCTATACAGATTGAAATTTTTTTTTTTTTTGAGATTTACTGAACATAAATATATTAGACAACTGGTAAGTGCTTGTCAAGAAAGCACTATCTTGGAATGTAGCCTGGAGGGGCAGTGGTAAATGTAAAAGGTAAGGGTAGTGGGTAATGGTGGTATATAATAGATATGCTATATAATGACCTATTAAGTGACATTTTGGTTTTTTTTAGTAGAATTTAATTCAAAGTGGTAAAAAAATTTTTTGATTATTTGATAAAATGAGGTGAGGTAAAGAATTTGATCCTGTATCTTTAGGTATATTCAGCCTTGGGTGGTTATTTCAGACACTTTATAACTACAGTGATAACTAAATTATTTGAATTTAAAAGAGAGACATATTTTTGCTTATTAGAAGAATCCTAAAAGAATCCAAGTTTTTAAAAATCCTAAATTAATTATAGTACAAGTTTCTTCTCAAGATAATAGAATGTGTATATTTACTACACATAGGAATGACTGAAGGAAAAAACATTTTTAAGGCAAAGCTGCAATTCAACGATGAGGTGAAAATTTCCAAATCATTGAGAAAAAAACTAATACTGAGTAAATAGGCTGAAGCCATGGGCACATGGAAAACACAGATTAGAGTCAAGTATTTAGGTCTGGGTCTTCAAAACCAGCATGGGATTGGGAATTGAACATAATTCCAGGCCAGAACTTGGTTTGTTATATGAAGCTACATATCTAGAACTGCTTTCTGTGCTAATAAACCAAGGCAAAACACTTTTGTAGCACTACCTGGGTTTGGAACCAAAAATTTGCTGCTTGCCTGATGCTCTCTGAGCAGAGATCAAATACACAGAAATGGGAATTTTAGTGATTGGTGTCTGTTTTAGTGTTGCTTGCACTGGGGCAAGAATTCTGAATCTCTAACATAAAGTCCCATGCAGATTAAAGGCCCACAGTGAGGCAGCTATTAAACATGTCAAGAATGTGGGATTGTGGAATGCAGCACAGAAAGAAGGTGGTAAATGTAAATCAAATGAAGAGACTTGTGTTGGGCTCCATTGGTCTATCCTCCACATCTCAGTAGCATTTTGGAGAAAAAAAGACTGAGGAAAATAAAGACAAGGAATTTGCCAAAGAAGTATGGATGAAAGTGATGAAAGTCCACATGTTGAAAAGCTTCAACAAATGCCAAACAGCAGACACTGAAAAAAAAAATCTACATTGTAGATGAAATTTTAAACGCTACTTGAAGGAATTACGTCATTTATAAAAGGAAAGGAGATGGACATTAGTAACAATAGAAACAGAAGACACTGGAGTAATAGCATCAAAGAATTCTCTACCCAGCTAAATTATAATTCAAGAATGCAGGTGGGGCAACTGGGTGGCTTGGCTGGTTAAGAGCCCAACTCTTGGTTTCGCCTCAGGTCATGATGTCACAGTTTGTGAGATTGAGCTCCGTGTTGGGCTCTGCACTAACAGTGCAGAGCCTGCTTGGGATTCTCTCTACCTTTCTCTCTGCCCCTCCCCGACTTGTGCACACTCGCACTCTCTCTCAAAATAAATACAATTTAAAAACATTAAAAAAAAATGCAGACAAGTAATGCTGTTTTTAGATATACAGAGACAATTCAGCAAGAAGCAAATTGAAGGAGTGAAAATAAATACCTGAGCGAAAAATTATAAAACCATATTTAAAAATCTAAATACTTTTAAAATTTATTCATTTGTATGCTAAATGTATATAGAAACTCCAGAAGTTACAGGGTGCAAACAGTGAAAAGTAAATCTCCCTTTCTTTTCTAATTCCTAGTTGTTTATTTTATCTTTCCAGAGGCAAATACTATTGCTAATATTCTTTCAGGGTTATTCTGTACATCTAAATACAGTTCGGTAGTTTTTATAAAATGAGGAGACAATAGGATTGAAAGCAAAAAATTCATAAAATTTTAGACACTAAAGAGAAATAGAGTGGGGAAGAATATAGGGAAATTAAAACATTTTAAGTTCCTTTTGAGAACTTAAGTTATACATAATAAAAAGTTAAAGATGACTTCTGCTTCTGGCCAAGATGGAGTTATAGGGACCAGATTTGCCTTCTGTCATGAAACAACTGAGAACCTGGGCAAAATATATGAAACAGTATGGACATGACATTGGACATGAGGCAGTGAAAGACAGTGATCCATGAAAGTTGGGAAACAAATGAAGTTAGCCTTATGACTGCCCTACCTTGCTTTGTGGAGAAAGTTCTCAGGCTGCCACACAAGGAGGGGGAACCAGTCAGAGCCCTGTGCTCTTCCTCAGTTGAGGAAATGAAGCTAGGAGTCCTGGGAGGTCAAGACATCAGGAATTCACAGAGCAGACGAGCAGAGAGGATAGCTGCACAGAGAAAGAATTGCAGAGATCTGCAGAGGGTTCCCCTTGAGTATTCAGTTGACTGCTGATCAATTTTTCAGGTGAGGAAACTAGCCAAGGCCTAGAAAAGAATCACCCCAAGCATCTAAGGGAATAATACTTGGAGTTCACCTGAAGTTAGAGGTAGTTCCTGTTTCTGATAGCAGCAGTGTGCGTGCTAAGAAAGGCCTTGCCTCATTTGTGAGGAAAACCATCCCTGGACTAATTGCTGCTCTGTTCACACATAACAAACCTTAAAAACAAGACCCAAAAAGATCTTACTGTTTCCAGGTAACCTAATTACATCCCAGAGC
Organism: Neofelis nebulosa; assembly: GCF_028018385.1. NCBI lineage: Eukaryota > Metazoa > Chordata > Mammalia > Carnivora > Felidae > Neofelis > Neofelis nebulosa. The sequence continues at coordinate 19,202,681 of NC_080783.1, forward strand.
AAAATTCAAGAATGTTTATGAAAAAAAAATATCCAGGGGCGCCTGGGTGACATTCTGATTCTTGATTTTGGCTTGGGTCATGACTCAGGGTCGTGAGATCGAGCCCCATATTGGGCTCTGCACTGGGCACAGAGCCTCCTTAAGAGTCTCTCCCTCTCTCCCTACCAAGCCCCGCTTACCCCACTCGCACATGCTCTTTCTCTCTTAAAAAATTCTCAGTGTCTGGCACCAAAGAAAACTTACTAGGCATACAAAAAAGCAGGAAAATTCAGCCTTTATGGAGGAGAAAAGTTAATAAATACTGACACAGGTGATAGAATTAGCATATGGAAATTAAAAGTTATTAGTCCGAATCAGTCATGACATTAAATATAAATACAAACTGTTTTAACTGTTGTTAAAAAAGACTGGATATTAAAGGAAGAAAAATAATCTATATACTATTTAAAAGAAACAACTACAACATAAAGATGAAAAAAGGTTGAGAGCCAAAGGATGGAAACAAATACACTTTGCATTATTCAAACTACAGTGTTTAGGAATGCATCGTAAGAGATACAACTGATGGAAAGGTAATGATAGATTTTAGGGTAGGGGCACCTTGCTGGCTCAGTCAGTAGAGCATGTGACCCTTGATCTTGGAGTTTGTGAGTTAAAGTCCCACATTGGGTGTAGAGATTACTTAAAATCCTTAAAAAAAAAAAAAAAAAAAAAGTCTAGGCAGATTAAAGACCTAAATAGGAAGAAAATAAGAGTTAAGACTTTTCGGAGAAAATAATATGAAAATATTTCTGTGACCTTAAATTATAGACTTATAAAATTAATAGCACAGTGGCCAGGCAGCCCAGCTTCACGAAGGCTCTCGGTGTGCCATGGCCCACTGCCATGATGCCCAGAGGAAGGTCAGCTTCACACTGGGGGCAGCAAAGGAGGAGAAACCTGCTTCTGCAAAAGTGGAAACGAAGCCAAAGAGGGAGGAAAGGATAAGTCTTCAGACAAAAGTGCAGCAAAGGGAAAACAGGCTGAAGTGGCTAACCAAGAAACAAAAGACTTACCTGCAGAAAATGGAGAAAATAAAAATGAGAGTCCAGCCTCTGATGAAGCAGGAGAGAAAGAAGCCAAGTCTGTATTAGTAGCATTACCATGTCTTATCAGTGGTCCCTGTCTCCCTTCTTGTACAATCCAGAAGAATATTTTTATCAACTGTTTTGTAAATGTAAGTTTTTTAGTACCTCTGGAAATATTTTTAAGAAGGAGGGAATCCCATCTCAACCCATTTGTAAAGTATAAATGCTTTTTTGTAAGAGGTAAAATAATTTGCTGGTTGTTTATTTTTTGGTATAACCAGAAAATAATAGGATATTAAATTTGAGAGGCTTTGATTGTCTTGGGTGTCAGTTTAACATTCCATAGGTGGGGTAGTTTTTATATACTATGATACCAAGCATACTAAATAGCAGTTTGGAGTCAGATATGCCTTTAATAGATCTTGAACGGTTTTTTTAATGTTTATTTTGAGAGAGAGAATGAGAGTGTGCAAATAGGGGAGGGGCAGAGAGAGAGAGAGCGGGAGAGAGGGAATCCTAAGCAGGCTCCAGTGCTCTCAGTGCAGAGCCTGATGTGGGACTCAATCTCACAAACCGTGAGATCATGACCTGAGCCAAAATCAAGAGTTGGTCCCTTAACCAACTGAGCCACCCAGGCACCCCTGTCTTGACCATTTTATTTATTTATTTAAATTTTTTTTTTTAACATTTATTTTTGAGAGAGAGAGAGGGAGACAGAGTGTGAGCAGGGGAGGGGCAGGGAGACAGAGGGAAACACAGAATCTGAAGCAGGCTCCAGGCTCTGAGCTGTCAGCACAGAGCCCGATGCGGGGCTCAAACGCAGGAACCGCAAGATCATGACCTGAACTGAAGTTGGACAATTAATCGACTGAGCCATCCAGGCACTGCTTGAACATTTTAAAATTACTTTTATTTCCATGTTGTCTCTGGTAGAATTATTTCCTAAAGAAAACTACTCCTTGATCTTGGCTCTCCCTGTCAGAATTGTGTACTCTGTAACTTCTTGGTCATAGTAGTCTAGTTTTCTTAGTAACTTTGTTAATGAGCTTTTATAGGATTCAAAATTTAAGTATGTAGTGTATATGATATTGTGAGTTAATAGGACTTAATGTAACAGCATATCAACATTTTGAAGATATTGGTGCTTGATATACTGTTAAGGGAAATTTGCCTCCAAATTTTAAGCTGGAAGGTCACTGGAATAACTTTTAGAAAAGAATCACAGCTACATGATTTTTTAGATTTTTGGTATATACATCTAAGAATTGTATACAAATTGAAGTGTCTGTACTGATCCTCAGAACAACCAATAAAAACTCAGTTATGAAAGAAAAAAAATATGAAACTACAAAAGATTGATAAATTTGATTATGTCAAAGCTTGACACTTAGAATATATAATAAAGAATTAGAGGGGCGCCTGGGTGGCTCAGTCGGTTAAGCGGCTGACTTCGGCTCAGGTAATGATTTCGCGGTCCGTGAGTTCGAGCCCCGCATCGGGCTCTGTGCTGACAGCTCAGAGGCTGGAGCCTGTTTCAGATTCTGTGTCTCCGTCTCTCTGACCCTCCCCTGTTCATGCTCTGTCTCTCTCTGTCTCAAAAATAAGTAAACGTTAAAAAAAAAAAAAAAAAAAAAAAAAAAGGAATTAGAATGTGGAATATTTAAAAAACTGCAAATCATTAAGAACCCCGTATAAAACAAAGGGTTCGCAAAAGCAGTTCAGAGAAGAACAATTATAAAAATACGTTCAACCTCAGTAGTAATCAGAAAGATGTGAAAAATAATGATGAGATCATGTTTCACTCGTTAATGTGATGGAGACCATGTGAAGAAATAGAAATTCACTATTAGTGAAAATAGAAATTGGTATAGCCTTTTGGGAAAACAGTGACAAGATTTCAGAAGACTAAAAATTAAAAATTGAAAATACTTATTCCTAACATTTTTGCTTCTAAGCATATAAACTAAAGGAAGTTCTCCAGGAAACTGGGTAAGAATATTTGTTGTGTCATTATTTGCAGTAGTGGAAAAAGTTAACTGCCTAAATGTTTTCAAGACTGGGTAAATTAATATATCTATTAAGTGAATAAAAGTAAATAGTAAAGTAAAACTGAATTATAGTTTTTTTCAAGCCATTAACTTGGATTATTTTGATTATAGGTTAAGTAGGTACAGTGTCACAGGCTTCTTCAGCTATTGACAGACTTGCTAATTTACATTTGTGGAATTTTTTCCAAGTGATCATCATTATGGATATTTCCCCAAATTTAGGATTTTTTTTTTCAGACATTGACTGCTCTGAATCTACTAGGGGGGAAAATAATATTCAAAATTGTTTTGCTTTCCTCATTGTCTGTTCTTTTTTATAGGACTAATGTTTCAAGCCAAACTCCCTCTGCCAAAAGAAGTTTGGGGTTTCTTCCACAGCCAGCTCCTCTTTCTGTCAAAAAGCTGAGGTGTAATCAGGATTATGCTGGCTGGAACAAACCAAGAGTGCCCCTTTCCTCTCACCAACAGCAGCAACTGCAGGGGTAAGTAAATTCCTTGTATTTTACTTTCTTTTTGTAAAGTGATTAACTAAAGTATATATTGCTTGGTGTAAAAAAGAATGAAAGGAGTCATATTAATTACAGTTTTAAAATATATACTCCCTTATTAAAGATTTATCATATCCATTAGTAATGATATATCAGGCCATTATCTGATCTCCCGTTTTTGAACTTTGAAAAACATTCATACGTATAACATACTAATCATAAGGCAAAAAAAGTGTATTTTCTAATCACATGCACTTCATCCTTCTCCTGAGATATTTCAGCACTAAATTTTATTTATATGCTCCCCAGCCTCTTTATGCTTACAGTTTTATTAAACACATAAAAAGGAGATCATAGGGATGCCTGGGTGGCTCAGTTGGTTGAGCGTCCAACTCTTGCTTTTGGCTCAGGTCATGATTATGACGGTCGTGAGATCGAGCTCTGTGTCAGGCTCTGCCTCTGTGCTGACAGCTCCCAGAGCCAGCTTGGGATTCTTTCTCCCTCTCTCTCTGCCCCTCCCCTGCTTGCACATGCACTCTCTCTCAAAATAAACTTAAAAGGAGAGAGAGATCACAATGTAATAACTAATAATAATTGTAGCGCTCTTACCTAAAGTATTTGTTACATGCCAAATACTGTGTACTAAGTGTTTAAATAGATTTTTTTTTCTTTAAATTCTCATAGCAGCTCTGTGAGATAGATGTATGAAATATCTGCATTTAGAGGTGCCTGGGTGGCTCATTTGGTTAAGTATCTGACTCTTTCTTGATTTCGGCTCAGATCATAATCTCATGCATGGTTTGTGGGATCGAGCCCCTCATTGGGCTCTGCACTGACAGCACAGAGCTTGCTTAGGATTCTTCGATCTTCCCTCCCCCCCCCAGCCCCCCCCCCCCCGGCCCCACTGGCACAGGTGGTCTCACACTCTCTCAAAATAAATAAAAAAAAAAATCGGTTTTTACAAATGAAGTAACTAAGGCTTAGATAAGGTAACTAACTTTCTCAAGGTGATATAGTCAGTGGTACAGCAGTAGTAAACTTCGTCAGTTGGGCTCCACTTGCATTCTTAACCCCTGTGCTCTATTACTTCTCTGTTCCTTGATTTTTTTTCACTCCGTACTAATCATGGGCTTCCTCCTATATTATGACATAACCTTTAACCATGTTAGTGTACATTTAGATTTCCCTTTTTGCCATTACCATCTAGGCTAGAATGAAGATTCTCATGCGTATCTTTTTAATATTTATTGGAACTTTAGTATAAATTTTTGGAAGTGTATTTTTGTTAAGACTACAATTTTGAAGTTTTGAAACTTTTTTATTATTCTCACCAAACTGCTCTCCTCACATCTACCAGTTTGTTTTCAGTGTTGCTCAAATTATTGCTTTTGTACTCGCTTTAAGGTAATCTTTTTACTTGAATGAGTGGCATCTCCCAATTTGGCTTATCCATAGTGATTTATATGCTTCATGTCATAGCAGATAATAATATAGAATTTACAGTGAAGACATTTCACTTTCTTCTCTGTTTTCCTGTTCCTTTTCTCTGAGCTTTTTTTTCCCTGTGCTTTTTTCACCAAATTTTTGGTCTGCCTCAAATTATTACCCTGCTTTCTCCTTACTAGACAACATTCTTGTTATATTAGTCATACCTGTCCCCTCTTGTGACCATTTTTTATCCAGATCTTGTCTCTATCTTCATCATATTTGTCTCATTTTCTTATTGTCTTCTCTTATGCGGTCTTTGTTTTCTGGTCTTTGTTTCCATTTCTGGTCTCTGTCATTTGCTTCCTCCAGAGTCCTTTGAAATTCTCGTGAGTTACCCACTGTTGATGCTCCAGACTTCCTGTCTACTTCTAGTGTTTCTTTAATTTTGGTATATACCTATACCCATCTCTAGGAATATAGCTTTCTTCTTTTCAGACTTGTTTCATGAATTAGACTGTAGGGTTTCAAGTAGGCTGAGTACTCAGGACTAAGGACTCCTTAAAAACAACAACAGCGGTGCCTGGGTAGCTCAGTCGGTTAAGTGTCTGACATCGGCTCGGGTCATGATCTCACAGTTGGTGAGTTCAAGCCCCACGTCGGGCTCTGTGCTGACAGCTCAGAGCTTGGATCCTGCTTCAGATTCTGTGTCTCCCTGTTTCTCTGCCCTTCCCCCATTCACGCTCTGTCTCTCTGTGTCTCTCAAAAATGAATAAATGTTAAAAAATTAAAAAACAACAACAAACAGTGGAAAACTGCCAGATCTAGAGGTTAAAGGAGGCCACCTAATTCCATTGTTCCTTACAAATCCTCAAAAAAATATAAAATGAATGAGTAGTGCAAAGAAAAGCACACATAACCATTAGCATTCCTAGGAGAGAAAGAATACTATCACCTGCAAACTACCTTCTGGGTAGAGAAGCAAACCAAATGCCAGTAGTGTTATTTTCTACTGCTTTAAGCCTGTGAGTGCTGAGTTGGGGATAGGAGGCTTTAGAGATTCCGTGAAACAAAAATATATAGGCAGTAGAAGGCTTAGATGAAGCATAGGAAAAAAAAAATCACTGTTAGAGAAATTCAGATACGATCTGCTGAAATACTGAATATAAGTCTGGATCTTGGTAGTTCACAGCTCTGGTTACAGGAAAGGAACTTGCAAGTAATTGGTGTCAGAAGTAACAGTCTCAAAGAAGCATTACTTGTGGGGAAGGAATCATCCAAACCTGGAGACTTGCTTTAGAAGCAAAAGAAAAAAATGAGAGAAAAATTATGAGTTGTGCTGAAATAAAGGGCAAACAAGACATGCCAACCCGGCCTTGTCTTCTGCCACCACTACCATCTTCCGTTAAAGAAACGGCTTTTTCCTAAACTAACAGAAGAAGGTATACTTAGGAACCCTGTCCATGAAATGAACAGGAATGTAAAAAGCAGGCCACTGCCATGTGAAATTATAAGGAAAAAAAACATGCTTCAAAATATTTAGACCAAAAAAAATTGTACCCCTGCAATCACCGTGAACCATGAGAAAACTGTTGTATAGCACCCAAAACTGAATTAAATGTCCTTAGACAAGCATTTGAAGGTATGAAAAAAGCACCATGGATCAGGAATTCAAACCCTAAATCAAAATGGGCAAACAGGAAGAAATGGCAGTTGCTTATGCTCCGAAAAAAGAAGAAAGACATCATATCAAAAGGTTAAATTAAAGGTCCCCAAGGGAAAATAAGTTTACATGAAAATTTAATAAGGGGCTTTGAAGGAAAACAGAAGAACCACCCAAGGGGGAGTGGAGATGAGATGGAGAAGTATGAACAATCAGAGATAAATAAGTAAGTAAGTAATAAACAATCAGGGAGAAAGAGTTGAACTCGGAAACAGGCAAGGAAGGTCCCATTAGAGTCTAACAGTCTAGACTTAAAAGATAAGAAAACTGTTAGACTTTAGATTAAGTTTTATTAGACTTTAAAGATACGGAGAAATCCTCAGTGCTTGAGTCAAAAGGATGAAATTATTTGCAAGGGCAAGAGAAGACCGATTCCAGACTTCTCAAGTCATCATTCAAAGCAAGACAAGAAAAGAACAAAATTTTGAAGAAACTTGAGGAAAGAAAGGATGCACAAAGATTGTGCCAATCCAAGCGGCCAAGTATGCAGGCTAGAGAAAATAAGCTTTGAAGTGGAAGAACTCCAAAAACTGTATACATATGCTCTTCATGAGGAATCTGCAGAGTGTGAGCTTCGTCCAACCAAGAGGTGACAAGGGAGACACTGACAAGAGATAGGTGATGAACTTTCATGTATTTGGTTGTAGAGCTAAGACTAAAACAATGGTGGGAACACATGAAAAGATGGTATATAAACATTATGTCTTCTGTCAAAGGAGTATGATTGCATCTGAAAGGAAATGGAAAGGGAGAGAAAAGAAAAAGTAGAATAAAATAATTGTGTCAGAGGTAATAGGTATGAGTCAAAGGTTGCCTTTTAAAATGGACAGACTAGATAGTAAAAGAAAAAGCTTAAGAAGTAAGAGTTAATGGCACTATAAAAAAGTATAAATAGGGGCACCTGAGTGGCTCAGTTGGTTACGTGCCCGACTTTGATTTCAACTCAGGTCATGATCTCATGGTTCGTGAGTTCAATCCCCACATCAGACTCCGTGCTGACAGAGCCTGCTTGGGATTCTCACTCTCTCCCTCTTTTTCCCTGCCCCTACCCCACCCATGATTTCCGTCTCTCGCAAAATAAATGAATAAACTTAAAAAAATGATTACTGTAATACAAAATAAAGAAAATACAAAATATAAAGAAAAATAAATTAACCTGCACTTATCTTTGAAAACCTTCGTGGCTGGTGTGAGGGAGATAAGAGAGAGGAGGACTGTTGTGTAGGACAACTTTCAGTAACAGATGTTGACTGCAGTACAGTATTAATAAACTCTTGTCATATACTGTATTTAATATAACTGGCAATAAGGCTGCAGAGGAAAGGATCTATATCCGCAGACAGCCTGACCTAGAATGAAGCAAAGCATTCCTGAGCTTACTCTTGTATGGAAAAGCAAAGGACTGTCCATAGGTGCTTTGATGTGACAAAAAATACACGAGTGCCAGTTGTGGGCACCTTCCAACATCCTGAAAAATCACTGAAATCACTGATTTCTGCCAAACACCAGGGCCTGAATCTGAGCATCTGAGCATGGGGGACGATCACCCACAATCCTGCGGTGTGAGAGAGAGAGAGAGAGAGAGAGAGAGAGAGAGAGAGAACCATTAGCTCAATTGTGATCATGTGACATTCGGCATCACATACCACTCATATTGCAAGACATCGTTCATTTATCAAGTTAAAATTTATCAGAAATGTTCACTCTTCTGGAACACTTGCAGAACAAGTTACTCACAATCCAAGGTTTTACTGTATGTGTTTGTTCAAGTAGTACACACAAAAAGTTACAAACCAGTATCATTTATGAATACTGATGCAAGAAACCTTAAGTTAAATACTGACATATTTCTATTCCAGTATCACATTAAGAAAATATAATAATAAATAATAAATAATATATAATATATATTATTATATATTATATAATATAATTAATTAATAATAAATAATAAAAATATAATAAATATATATTTTATTTATAATATACATAAAATATATAAATAATATAATACATGTTATAATATATTATATATTATATATAATGTATATTATATATAATATATAATTATATATAATATATAATATATATAATAAATATAATATACTATATATTTATATTATATATTATATATAATATATTATATATATTATATATAATTATATATATAATTATATTATATATTATATATAATATAAAATATAATATAAATAAAATAATAAAATATAATAAAATGTATAATAAAAATATAGAAAATCTATAAACTGTGACCGAACAAGTTCATACCAAGATTGCAAGATAGTTCGATATTAGGAAACCTATTATTATAATTTACTGTACTACTAGGCCAAAGAAAAAATCATATGACTTTCTTTGTGGATACCGAAAAAATCTTTGACAAAATATAACACTCATTTCTGATAAAAACACTTGAAAACATAAGAATCAGTGAATACTTCCTTAACCTGATTAAATATATACCTCACTTTTGGGGCGCCTGGGTGGCTCAGTGGGTTGGGCGTCCAACTTCAGCTCAGGTCATGATCTCACAGTTCGTGGGTTCGAGCCCCGCGTCAGGCTCTGTGCTGACAGCTCAGAGCCTGGAGCCTGCTTCAGATTCTGTGTCTTCCTCTCTCTCTGCCCTTCCCCTGCTCATGCTCTGTGTCTCTCTGTCTCAAAAATAAATAAAAACTTTAAAAATAAAATTAAAAATAAATAAATATATACCTCACTTTTAAAACCAGTGTTTAGTAAGGAAAAAATCAAGGATGCCTGCTATTTATATTTCTATTTAATTTTGTATTGGAAGTACTAACCAATGCAGTTACACAAGAGAAAGGAAATAGAAACATAAGCATTGGAAAAGAAAGACCTATAAACCATGGTGAAACTAACTTAAAGCCTTAGGCAGAGAACAGGATTGGAAATTAACATACAGAACAATTTGGTATATTAATACAGATAATCAGATGGAAGATAATGGAACAGAAGGCCCCATGTACAGTAGCAACAAAAAAAGGTTTTGTGTGTGTGTGTGTGTATACATGGAAAGAAACTTAGCAAGAGTTACTTAAAATTGAATGAAGGAAACTATAAAATGCTTCAAAAAGATATAAAATAAACTTAAATACATGTGAAACATCCATGTTCTTGGGGTGGGGGACATCCTAGCATGATCAAGATATGGTTCTCCCTAAAATGATTTGTAAGTTTAATGTGATCCAAATAAAAAGACTGAAAAGCTTTTTTATGGAGCTAGGCTAGTTGATGTTTTTGTGTGCAAAGGTTCATATGGAGAGGCGCTTGGGTGCCTCAGCTGGTTGAGTCTGACTCTTGATCTCCACTCAGGTCTTGATCTCAGAGTCATGAGTTCAAGCCCCACATTGGGCTCCACACTGGGTATGAAGCCTACTTTTAAAAAAAAGGTTGATATGGAAAAACACAGAAAGTTAGGAAAATACTGGGAAGAAATAAAGGGGGGAATAGTCTTACTATATTTGTAATATTATAAAGTCCGTATGATTAAAATAGCTCAGTATTGGGGCACCTGGGTGGCTCAGTCGGTTAAGTGTCCTACATCAGCTCGGGTCATGATCTTACAGTTTGTGAGTTTGGGCCCCGCGTTGGGTGCTTGCTGACAGTGCGGATCCTGGAGCCTGCTTCGGATTCTGTGCCTCCCTCTTTCTCTGCCCCTCCCCTGCTCAGACTCTGTCTCTCTCTGTCTCTCTCAGAAATAAATAAACATTAAAAAAAGTGGTTTTTTAAACTAAAATAAAATAGCTTAGTACTGATACATGAATAGACAGGTCAGTGGAACAGAATAGAAAGTCCAGGGACAAGAAGTATTTTCTTTTAATAAATGGGGTTGACATATCTATATGGCTATTTTGAAAAATATAGTTAGATTCATCTCAACTGTATGCAAGAATAAATTCAAAATTAGAGTCCTCAATTTTAAAAATGGAACTTTTAAAAAACTTTTTAATGTTTGAGAGGGCTAGGGCACAAGCTGGGGAAGGACAGAGAGAGAGGCAGACAGAGAATCTGAAGCAGGCTCTATGCTGTCAGTGCAAAGCCCAACATGGGGCTCAAACCCACTAACTGTGAGATTATGACCTGAGCCGAGTCAGATGTTCAACCGACTGAGCCACCCAGGCACCCTTAAAAATGAAACTTTAAATACTAAAAGAAACTGGGAGTGAATTTCTTTATAATTTTAGTGTAGGGAAAGGCTTGTAACTGTGACTCAAAATCAAGATTCAGTAGAAGATTGATAAATTTGTGTACATAAAAATTACATTTGGGGCCCCTGGGTGGCTCAGTCCATTAAGCATCTGACTTCAGCTCAGGTCACCATCTGTGGTTCGTGAGTTCAAGCTCCCACATTAGGCTCTCTGCTATCAGCACGGAGCCCACTTCAGATCTTCTGTCTCCCTCTCTCTGCTCCTTCCCTGCTTATAACCTCCCTCCCTCCCTCTCTCTCTCTCCCTCTCTCTCACTCAAAAATAAACATTAAAAAAATTAGAATTTTCATGGCCAAAAGCATAAACTAAGAAAAATTAGGAGCAAATATTTGCAACATGTATCATAAATATCATGCTGATCTTTCTGAAATACAAAGAATTTAAAAACTTGACAGGGGAAGAAGATCTCAATAAAGTGGTAGAGGTCCCGTGTTCTATTGCTTCACAAAGCCATTGAAAAATCAAGCAAAACTGTCAGAATCAACTTTGTCAGAACTCTGTGGAAAACAGAGGTTTACAGCAATCAAGCAAACACTAAATCAAGAAAAAGGCAATTTAAAAAATGATCGGGGCGGGGTGCCTGGGTGGCTCAGTCAGTTAAGCATCCAACTTCAGCTTAGGTCATGATCTCACGGTTTGTGACTTCGAGCCCCATGTTGGGCTCTGTGCTGGCAGCTCGGAGCCTAGAGTCTGCTTCAGATTCTCTCTCTCTCTCTCTCTCTCTCTCTCTCTCTCTCTCTCTCTCTCTCTCCCCCTCTCTCTCCCCCTCTCTCCCCCTTCCCCACTCACTCTCTCTCTCTCTCTCTCTCTCAAAAATAAATAAACATTAAAAAAAAAATGATAGGGGGCACCTGGGCGGCTCAATCAGTTGAGCTTCTGACTTCGGCTCAGGTCATGATCTCGAGGTTAGTGATTTCAAGCCCCGCATGAGGCCCCACACTGACAGTGCAGAGCCTGCTTGGAATTCTCTCTCTCTCTGCCCCTCTTCTGCTTGTGCTCTCTCTGTCTGTCAAAGTAAATAAAAAAATTTTTTTATTAAAAAATTAATTAAAAATAAAAATGATAGGAAATTGGGACTTTTTAAAACTCCTGTGTATGCTGAGGAATTTTGAAAAACATGCACATGCCCAAGACTCATGCTCAGAAAAGACCTAAGAAGACATGAAGCTTTCACTTCTGGCCAGTCTGTAAGATCAGTGCAAGCTGGCAGTGAAGGCTGAGACAGAGTTTATAAATGACCCAGATAAGCACTCAAAGTGTGCCCCAGCATAATGCCAATCTTCAAAGCCTGGGAGAAGTTTTTTCATTTTGTTGTTTCTTCTACTTCTTTTCCTTCTTCCCTTTTTCTCCTTTTTTTCTTCACTTTCTCTCCTCCAGATTTCAAGGAAATCTGTCAGAACATTAGCTGGACACAAGCCAAAGGAACAGCAACTTCAGGGACCACACATGACAAATAATTACAGACTTTACAAAAAGAGTTTAGAAAACTGACTAAACATGTAACTACAGTAAATAAGAAAAACAAATTCTGAGGAGAGTTAAGAATCCAGTTTCCATAATTATTATAATATTCAAAATGTTCAGCATAAAACTTAAAACATGCAAGGAAATAAGAAAGTATGGCCCATTGGTAGAAGAACTTAATGGAAACTATTGCTAAGGAAACATAGACATTGGACTTAATAGACAAAATTTTTAAATAAACTTTAGAGAGGGGCGCCTGGGTGGCTCAGTCGGTTGAGCTACCAGCTTCGACTCAGGTCATGATCACATGGTTTGTGGGTTTTAGCCCCGCATTGTGCTCTGTGCTGACAGCTCAGAGCCTGGAGCCTCTTAAGATTCTGTGTATCCCTCTCTCTTTGCCCCTCCCCTGCTCACTCTCTCTCAAAAATAAGCATTAAAATTTTTTTTAAATAAATAATAAACCAGAGAGAATAAACATTATAAAATAATAGCTAAATATCATCAATACTCCAGTTTCAGTAATGGATAGGGCATATAGACAGAAAAATCACTAAGGAAAACATGTGATTTGACCAACACTATAAACTGCCTAGATGTATGGGACATATATAGAACATTCTGCCCATCAACGACAGAATATATTTTCTTTTCAAATGCACATGAAACATTCTCTGGGACAGACCATATGTTACACCACAAAGTAAGTCTCCATTTTAAAAGTTTGAAATCGTGTAAAGTATCTTCTTCAACCACAGTAGAATGAAGCTGGAAATCAGTTACAGATGGAAAACCTGAAATATGTGGAAATTAACACACTCTTAACTAATGAAGTCAAAGAAGAAATCACAAGGGAAATTTAAAAATACTTAAAGATGAATGAAAGCCCTAGCAGCATACCAAAATTAACGGGATGCAGCAAAAGCAGTACCCAGAGGGAAATTTATAGCAGGAAACACTTACATTAAAAAAGAAACATTGGTGAGGCTGTAGAAAAATTAGAACTCATTATACATTGCTGGTGGGAATGTAAAATAGTGCAGCTACTGTGGAAAACAGTATAGTTCTGGAGATAGATGGTGGTAATAGTTGCACCACAGCATGAGCGTACTTAAGGCATCTGAACTGTACGCCTTCAGATGGTTAAATGGTGGGGTGCCTGGCTGGCCCAGTCGGCAAAGCCTGCAACTCTTGATTTCTGGGTCGTGAGTTTGAGCCCTACGTTCAGCATAGAGTTTGCTTTTTAAAAGAATGTATAAAATGGTTAAATGGTAAGTTTTATGTATATTTTCTCATGATATTTTTAAAAATGACCTCAAATCAATGATCTAACTTTACACCTTAAAGAACTAGCACAAGACGAGCAAACTAAACCCAAAGCTAGCAGGAGGAAGAGAATAATAAAGATTAGAGAAGAGATGAATAAAGAATAGAAAAACAAGAGACAGTCGTCCAAACCGAAAGTTGTTTCTTTGAGAAGATCAACAAAATCAACAAACCTTTAAACTGACGAAAATAGAAGACTCACATAACTAAAATCGGAAACACAAGTGGGTACATTACTACCAATCTTACCAAAATAAAAAGGACTTTAAGTCCGTTCTATGATTACATCAGTAAATTAGGTGACTAGATGAAATGGATAGATTTCTAGAAACAAAGGAGAATTGTGCAGCTATGAAAAAAAAGTGTAAAAAGTTGAAGAAGGTATATAAACTCATAGCCAAAATGAAATACTGTTTCACACCTAGTAGTGGTAAACAAGAAACCCGGGGTGGCTGGGTGGCTCAATTGGTTGAGCATCTGACTCCATTTCAGCCTAGGTCATGATCCCAGCATTGTGGGGATTGAGCCCCCAAGTCAGGCTCCCTGCTGAGGGTGGAGTCTGTTTAAGATTCTCTCCTTCTATCCTTCTTCCCTACTCACTCACTCTGTTTCTAAAAATGAAAAATAATAATAATAATAAATTTAAAAAAGAAACATGAAAATAACGAAGTATGTGTTGGTAAATTAAAAAAACAAGTTACTAAATATGCACCATATAGCATTCCATCTATCTTCTGTTTTTACAAAAGAAATAAAAATATACATGTTTGCTTATATGTATACATAAAATATTTTTAAAATATATAAAATAGAATGTGTAAAATTATATTTCATTTAAATTGGAATATAATACTATATTTAAATATCTTTTAAGTTGGTGTGTCTTCAGGTTCAGTGGTATTTCCTTTAGTGTCTAATCTGCTATTAATCTCATTCAATAATATTTTCATTTATTGTGTTTTTTATCTCTAAAATTAGTTTGGGGCTTATTTATATTTTTCATTTCTTTCCTCTTATATTTATGTTTTTCTCTGCACCTGTGATCACACGAAGTATTTTTTTTTAAGTTTATTTAACTTGAGAAAGACAGCATGAAAGGGGAAGGACAGAGAGAGAGAGGGAGAGGGAGAGAATCACAGGTAGGCTCCACGCTGTCAGCACAGAGCCCGATGTGGGGCTTGAACCCACAAACGGTGAAGTCAAGACCTGAGCCAAGATCAAGGGTCAGACGCTTAACCGACCAAGCCACCCAGGCACCTCTAAAGCATATTTATAATAGCGGGGCACCTGGGTGGCTCAGTTGGTTAAGCATCCAACTTCGGCTCAGGTCATGATCTCGCAGTTTGTGAGCTCGAGCCCTGCTTGAGGCTCTGCTGAGAGCTCAGAGCCTAGAATCTGCTTTGGATTCTGTGACTCCCTCTCTCTGCCCCTCCCCTACTTGCACTCTATCTGTCTGTCTGTCTGTCTCTCTGTCTCTCAAAAAAATTTTTTAAAATGTGAGAAAAAAAAGTATATTTATAATAGCTATTTTAATATCTGCAACTTGGGTTTGATTATTCTGAGACTTTTGTTTAAGCTCTTTGGTGTTAAACCTAGAGTAGACTTTATTCTAAGGCTAATGTAATTCATTTCCTAAAGCATGGGTCTTCTGGTATTTCTGCTAATGCCCTCTGAGTTCATCTAGATCTCTTTCCTCTGGTTGGAATTCAACCAATTTTGGGTCCTGCAAGAGCTCTGGAAATTCTTCTGCTAATAGTTCCCCATGGGGCGCCTGGGTGGCTCAGTCGGTTGAGCGTCGACATTGGGCCCAGGTCATGATCTCGTGGTCTGTGGGTTCGAGCCCTGTGTTGGGCTCTGTGCTGCCAGCTCAGAGCCTGGAGCCTGCTTCAGATTCTGTGTCTCCCTCTCTCTCTGCCCCTCCCCTGCTCATGCTCTGTCTCTCTCTGTCTCTTTCTCTCTCTTCTCTGTGTCAAAAGTAAACATTAGAAAAAAAAATCCCCAATAATCATTCTTTTCCTTGAAGTTCTTGCCTGGTGTCACAGGGTTTCACCCTAAACATGCACAGGTTGGTATTTAGCTGAATACTCAACAGACTGTGCCTATTTCTGGAGCTTTTCCTTTGCACAGCTCCCTCCCCTCAGGTACTCTGTCCCAGACATCTAAGCAATCTCAGCCTATCAAACTCTGATTTGTTTCAACTCAGTTCAGCTTAATTCCTGGGCTCTGTTTGGGTATGCCTCCCTGGACTGCAGTTCACAAATTGCCTGCAGCCAGAAACCCTGCATAATGGTAGGATTCACACTGCTTCCCTTCTCATAAGAGTCACAGTCCTGTGCTGCCTGTTGTCCAATATTTTGTCCTTCCCCCCCCCCCATTGTTTATGGTGGTAGGATAATTCTAGACCCTGATACTTTCTCATAGTCTGAAGTGGAAGTTCTTCAGGGTATTCAAAATTGACATCACCAATGAATAGTACAGTAATATCATGTACCTCTGAATGTGATACCCTTGGAAGGAGACAGTAATCACTATATGTCACTGTTTTTCCAGCCTGGGCTGAATCTCATGAAGAAATAACAAACCCAACATGAAGAACAGTCCATTAAAAAATAGTGATGGGGGGGAGGATGTATTCTTCACAAATGTCAATGTCGTGAAAGAGAAAGCTGAAGAAGTACTCTGGATTAAAAAAAAAAAAAAAAAAAAACTGAAGAGACACGAGTACTAAATGCATCATCCTATTCTGGACTGAATCTTGTGCTTAGCCCAGGGGTCAGGGGGCGGATGCTATAAACATATTGGGCCAGTTGGCAAAATTGGATTGAAGTATGTTAGATAAGAGTATATCGGCATTAAATTTTATAATGCTGGTAACTCTGCCTTGGTTATATAAGAGAATGTTCTTATGAAATACACCCTGAAGTATATAGGGCTTAAGAGTTACGATTTATGCAACTTACTCTCACACGCGTCATAAGAAATACAGAGGGAGATGCATTAAATGGCAAAGCATATAGTGCAAAAGGTTAACAGTTGATGAATCTGGACAAAGAATATTCTTGTGCAACTTTTCTGACAGTTTGGGAATATTTTCAAATAGAAGTTTTTTTAAAAATATGTGCTTTAGAATATGTTTGGCAATGCCCATTAAAGCCAAATACATATATCCTGTGATCCAGCAGTTCTACTTCTGGGCATATCCTGAAGAGTAATGAGTAAGTTATATCTCAATGAAAAATTAAAATTATAAATAAGAACAGATTACTCTTTGGATAAGTCCCCAGTTCTTTTTAACATTCATTTGAAAATGTACAGTTTTACTTGTTATAATCTTATAATGCAGTGGTTCTCAGAGTATAGTCCTCAGACCAGCAGCATCAGCATCAACTGGAATCTTGTTAGAAATGCAGTTTTGCACCCTCTCTGTTTAGACCTACAGGGCTTAGCAATATGTATTTTAACAAGCCCTCTATGTGATTCTGAAGCATGCTGTAGTGGAGAACCCCTGCTTTAATGAACATATGTCAGGAACTACTATTGTCTTCAAAAGCATTATTTTATTTATTTATTTTTTTTCATTTTCAGCTTCTCCAATTTGGGAAATACCTGCTATATGAATGCTATTTTACAATCTCTGTTTTCACTCCAATCATTTGCAAATGACTTGCTTAAGCAAGGTATCCCATGGAAGAAAATTCCACTCAATGCACTTATCAGGTAATTGTTACATATTTACTAAATAAACTTTTACCTTATTAATTATAGAATAACAGTTGCAGACACTTAAAATTTTATGTGCCTTAGACACTTAAAGCTTAAAGTTTTAGGGGCATGTGGGTTGCTGTCAGTTGAGCATCTGACTTCAACTCAGGTCATGATCTCATAGTTCATGGGTTTGAGCTCCCCGTGTTGGGCTCTGTGCTGACAGCTCAAAGCCTGGAGCCTGCTTTGGATTCTGTGTCTCCCTCTCTGCCCCTCCCCCACTCACGCTCTCTCTCTCAAAAATAAATGTTAAAGTTCAAAGTTTTATTGGTAATAGTCTTTCAGATATCATGCTATCCAAACTTCTGTAAAACTTCACTAAATTTGTCTCTTGTTTTAACAGACGCTTTGCACACTTGCTTGTTAAAAAAGATATCTGTAATTCAGAGACCAAAAAAGATTTACTCAAGAAGGTTAAAAATGCCATTTCAGCCACAGCAGAGAGATTCTCTGGTTATATGCAGAATGTGAGTACTCATTGTTTTTAAACACTTTAGAGATAAGGGAAATTGAAATGATTTCAGTGTGTTACCTGATTTTTATTTTAAAATGAGATTTGTGTACCTGTGTTCATCACAGGTTGTAAAACCTGAGGACTTAGGGTAAGGTTTAATATGACTCTTCCGTGTATTTATCGTATTTTAATAATACAGATATCGTTTGCCATTACGGGAACTTGGGCTATTTTAGCTACAAAAGCTAACATACTTTTTCTTAAAGTAGGAGTGATTCATTTATTTATTCATGCTAGTCCCCCTGGTAGTTAAAAATATAAAATCCGTCATTTATTCTTACTCACAAAATATGTACCCCCAAATTGTTAGAATAAATCTGACCTTTTTTGTGTTAATTAACCTCCAAATGTTTTAGTTGTATAAATCACAATGTTAGCAAGCTATTTTTGTGACAAGAAAGGCTTTGATCTTATAATTAAAGATATTGTGCCTTCTTAGGATGCTCATGAATTTTTAAGTCAGTGCTTAGACCAGCTGAAAGAGGACATGGAAAAGTTAAATAAAACTTGGAAGACTGAACCTGTTCCTGGAGAAGAAACTTCATCAGATATTTCAGCTACCAGGGTATACACTTGCCCTGTTATTACTAACTTGGAATTTGAGGTTCAGCACTCCATCATCTGTAAAGCGTAAGTAGTCTCTAGGAAAACTCTTTGGCTTTTTAATTCTATATGGCAGGTGATTAAAATTCTTTCAGAAGGTTTTAATTCTTCCTTTCTATGTCATAAGGACACATAAATGCATAGATTCTACCAAACATCTCTTTTCAGTGTCTTTATCTTCTGTAAAAATGCTTTCTAGGGTGAGAACTAAGGAGAACTGGACTATTTTGTCATGTGCTTTAGTGCTGACTAAGCACTTAATTTTGATCTGTAAGTTTGGTTTTGGTTGGTTTTTTTTTTTTTAATCTTTGCGTGGAATACTGAGTACTCTGGGAGTACTTGTTCTTTTTCCCTGGAAAGACTCCCTCTTATTAGTTGCTTATTTTATTAAACCAAATTGTTTGTATTAAAAATGGGATTTTTTTTTTTACAGGATCAGAATTTGAATTATGTTAACTTTTGCAGTGGTTTTTAACCATTTTCCATTCATTATTCAGACTTTCTACATTTAATTAATTTCCATGCTCACTGTCAGGACTTCTGTACCTTGCACTTCACATCAAAAGGTTCTATTTTGATTAGTTTCCTAGTTATTGATAGTACATCTCTGAATGTTTTTCAGAGAGAATGGAATTCTTCTATATAGGTAAGAATTAGTTTTGTGGCTTTTGCACATGACTTAATACAGAACTATTGAATCACACATAACCTTTCCCCCTTAATATCTTATATACACTTTCCCATCATATCCTATTACTCTGTGACATTTGGGAGAAACCTGATTTTGTGGGTAATGTTTTTCTTCTGAAAACCCGTGGTGTTCTTTATTTTTGAAATTCAGTTTCACAAGTTTACATCTAAATATTTTGTTTAATTTTCCCTTAAACGTGATACAGCTTTTTCATCTGAAGATTTGGGATTTTCTTCGACTCAAGGAAACTATTCTTTAAATAGTGCTTCTCTTCCATCTGTTTTGGAGTTTTCTTTAGAAATAGTCAATACCGGGGCGCCTGGGTGGCACAGTCGGTTAAGCGTCCAACTTCAGCCAGGTCACGATCTCGCGGTCCGTGAGTTCGAGCCCCGCGTCAGGCTCTGGACTGATGGCTCGGAGCCTGGAGCCTGTTTCCGATTCTGTGTCTCCCTCTCTCTCTGCCCCTCCCCCGTTCATGCTCTGTCTCTCTCTGTCCCAAAAATAAATAAAAAACGTTGAAAAAAAAAATTTAATAAAAAAAAAAAAAGAAATAGTCAATACCTGGGGCACCTAGGTGGCTCAGTGGGTTAAAGCATCTGACTTGATTTCAGCTCAGGTCATGATCTCACTCATGATCTCGTGAGTGAGCCCTGCATCGAGCTCTGCACTGACAGTGCAGAGCCTGCTTGGGATTCTCTCTCTCCCCTGCTCTCGGCCCCTCCACTGCTCATGCACGTGCATGCATGCGCACAAGTGCTCCCTCCCTCCCTTTCTCTCTGTCTCTCTCAAAAGTAAATAAATAAACATTAAAAAAAAAAATACTCGGGGCGCCTGGGTGGCGCAGTCGGTTAAGCGTCCGACTTCAGCCAGGTCACGATCTCGCAGTCTGTGAGTTCGAGCCCCGCGTCAGGCTCTGGGCTGATGGCTCGGAGCCTGGAGCCTGTTTCCGATTCTGTGTCTCCCTCTCTCTCTGCCCCTCCCCCGTTCATGCTCTGTCTCTCTCTGTCCCAAAAAAAAAAAAAAAAAAAAAAGTTAAAAAAAAAAAAAAGAAATACTCAACACCCATATATTGGCTGTCCATTATCCATTCTGTCTTCCATATGTCTGTTTTTCATAGACTGTTCATGAGGTCTCTTCCAGCTATAACATTCCAGTAATTTGGATTAGAATTTTGAACATTCAGATGGACACTATACAGATAATTTATATTACTAGTATGTGTGACATTTCTTGCCATCGTGATTTCTTCAATCTTTTTCCCCCAGTGGATAAATTATTTTAAAAGAAAAAGTCCAGGTCTTATAAATACAGCCCATCTCTTTATACAAACTGGAAGCCCCACCAGCAGTTAATAATATGGTAGCCAGTCATCTTTCTCTTTCTTCTAATGCACTTCCATACAAAGTCTGTTCAAGTTAAAGAAATAAAATTTTGATGATTATTTGTGATTGTATCATTTAATTGTGAGGGTGCCAACCAAACTTCTTTTCATAGGTGAATTTCAGTTGCCTCTGATAGAAATGGCTCCTGGTAGCACAAGAAGAAAGAAGTCATATCAGAGCAGTGGCTACTGCACTGTGCCAATGGCAGCAGTCAGGCACTTCGCTTGTGCAGCATCCAGATGTTGGGTGTTCACTTGGGGTGTGTGCACCATGCATGAAGTGACATATTTCATGGGATGTAGACACGCCAGGTGGCCAGGCTGAACAGTGGCCCAAGAATGTGGCAAGTCTGGGAGGCAGAAAGGCTCTATGAGGCCACAACAGCTGTGGTACTACTTCCTTGAAGGCCTTGCTTTAGTTGCTTTATTAGGATTTTTTCTTTAAGACTTCTTTTTTTTTTTCCAGTTTTTTTAATGTTTATTTTTTGAGAGAGAGGGAGATGGAGTGCAAGCAGGAGAGGGGCAGAGAGAGAGGGAGACAGAATCCGAAGCAGGCTCCAAGCTCTGAGCTGTCAGCACAGAGCCTGAAGCGGGGCTCGAACCCACGAACCGTGAGATCATGACCTGAGCTGAAGCTGGAGGCTTAACTGACTGAGCCACCCAGGTGCCCCAAGAGCATTCTTTAAACACAAAATAGTTTTTGGCTGAAGGAAGACTGCATGCACCCCAGATTGTAATTACCATTGTTTAGCCTCTGATACATCTTGCTGTAAGTTAGTGTGGCCAGTTTACCAAAAGTACTTATTTTTTTAAGCTGTTGTAGTTTAATTTGACTTGTTTTCAGTTATAAGGTATTTCAATATAGTAATATTGAATATGAAGAATTCTGCATTCAAAGAACTTAAATTATATAAAACTAAGTACTTAATATTCTCTATAAAACCTTCTGTGGTCTTCCCTATCTCAGTAGTAACAGTTCTGTACGTAGGGTTTATCAGCCCAAAAGGGTGGTGTATTCCTTAACTCTTCTCTTTCTCTTGCACCCCTGCATCTCATGTGTCAGGAAATCCTTTCAGCTCTTCCTTCAGAGTACATCCAGGATCTGACCTGTTGCCACCAGCTGATCAGAGCCACCATCATCTCTTGCCGGGATTGTTGGAGTACCTTCTAAACTGGTCTCTATGTTTCTGTCCTGTCTCTCTGTAGTCTAGTTTAAACACATTAGCCAAAGTGATCCATATGAAGTAGAAGTAAGTTAGTTCATGTTAGGCTTTTCCTCATAACCTATAAAATAAAAGCTGAAATTCTCACTGTGATCTGCAGAATCCCATATGATCTGTCAGCAGCCCCTTTTCCCCCAGTTAACTGTGGCTTTGTCTCCTACCAGTCTTTCCCCTTGCTTATTCTGTTCCAACCAAACTAGCTTCCTTGTTTGTTTGTTTGTTTGTTTGTTTGTTGTCCCCAAAACCAGGATCCTGGGACCTAAGGGCCTTTTTCACTTACCTTTATCTCAAATTCTCTTTCCCCATATTTTCCTCTATATCTTTATGTAAAGGCCACTTGCTCAGTAAGGCATTTTCTAGGAATTTACCCTATTTAAATTCTAACCATCTACTCTGATCTCTACTTTTTTTTTTTTCCCTTAACATTTATCCCTAACATACTATACATATTATTTACATATTTTTTATTGCCCTTTTCCTCCAGTATAGCTTTGTGCAGGGAGGTATTCTATCTTGGGTTTGTTCATTGCTGCAACTTCACTGCTACTAGAACAGTTTCTGGCAGATAGGAGGCATATTTAGTGATACATAAGAAATTGCCCAAATTTATCAGCTTTTAAACAATATCTGCTAATTAATTCACAGCTCCATAGGTCAGAAGTCTAGGCAAGGTGTGGCCATGTTCTCTGCCCATGGTATCAGAGGCTGAAATCAAGGTGTTCCATGTTCTCATCTGGATCCCCCTCTAAGCTCTTTAAGGTTGTGGGCAGAGTTTAGTTCTTTATGATTGTAGCAGTGAAGTCCCCATTTTCTTGCTGGCTGTTGGCTGGAACTACTAATTTCCTAAAGGCTGCCTGTAGTTTCATGCTCTGTGGCTTTCTTAGGCAGTTCATAGCAGTTGCTTTCTTTCCGGTCAGCAGTAGTGTCTCTGACTTTGAATCCCTGACTTCCTCTATTTCATATCTCTAGATCCAGATTTAAAGAGCTCATGTGATTAGATCTGAGCTACTCAGATAATCTCCTTTTTTATCAACTCAACATTAGGATTAGTGACATTAATCATATTTGTAAAATCCCTTTGTCATGTAAAGTAACATCATCTTGGGAGTGATAGCTCATCACAGTCACACATTCTCTTAAAGGGGATGGAGTTATACAAAGGCAAGGGTCGTCTTAGAATTCTGCCTATTAGAGAGGGACTCAAATATTTGTTGAATGAACAAATATATTCTGATGATCTCCAGTCTTCAACTATGGCAGTAGAGAACTAGGGCAGGAGATTGAATATTACTAAAAATGCTGATATGCAGATAGAAGGAAAAACATCAACTAAAACTATTTAAAGGAAGTGAATTTACTTCCAGATAAATTAAATACAGAGTTTTGATCTCTGAGCCCATTTTTAAAAATTCTGTAGAAATACATCCAATAATAGCGGCACCTAGGTAGCTCAGTTGGTTGAGCATCCAACTTTGGCTCAGGTCATAATCTCGCAGTTCACAAGTTCGAGCCCCACATCAGGCTCTCTGCTGTCTGTGCAGAGCCCACTTGGGATCCTCTGTCCCTCCCCTCTCTCTCTGCTCCCCCCGCAAATAAAATAAAAACATTAAAAAATATATATATATATGTATATATATATATATATATACATATATATATATATATCCAATAATCAAACAGGTCTGCTGACAGAAGTTTACCAAAAACACATAGAATTTTTATTTATTTATTTTTTTCAGTGCAAAAAGGTATTTTTGTTAAAGCACAGGGACAGGACCTGTGGGCAGAAAGAGTATCCGAACACATAGAATTTTTGAAGCATCACTGCTTGTGTAGTCAAAAGCTGGAAACAATCCAAATGTCCATCAGTAGTATTGTGGATATATAGTGGCATGCTCAAAACAGGTTAATGTGAGCCAGCAATAAAGATGGGTTATAACCACATGCAGTAAGCATGGTTGAACTTACAATCATGTTGAACAAGAGAGACTACAGAAAACGTACTGTATGGTTCCATTTAGATAAGGTTCAAAAACAGGCGAGACTCATCTGTTGTGTTGGAAGTTAGGATAATTACCTTTTGGGAGAAAGGGATAGTGATTGGGAAGGAGCATGTGAGGGGGCTTCTAGGGACCTTATAATATTTTATTTCTTGATTTGAGTGGTGTTAACTGATCATTCATGAAACTGTACACCTTTGGTTCACTTTTCTGTATGTTATACTTCAGTTTTGTTTTTTTTTTTTAAGTTTTGGGGCTTTTTAAAAAAAATAAAATGTAAAAACTTAGCGTTCTAATGGAGTATTTAAACACTTGCAGTTGAGGTTCTTCCTGTGTTGATTTCATAAAGGTGAAGTCCACTGTGTTGTGCATTGCTTATGCCTAGTCCTAGTCTGTTGGTACCTGATGAGGGAAACAGTGTTTCTGAAGTCTAGTTGTATTTATTTTGTATTGCATAGTTAGACTTCTAAATGCTTCCATTTGTCTTTTATTCATACAGATGTGGAGAGATTATTCCCAAAAGAGAACAGTTTAATGACCTCTCCATTGACCTTCCTCGAAGGAAAAAGCCACTCCCTCCTCGTTCAATTCAAGATTCTCTTGATCTTTTCTTTAGGGTAAGTAATATCTTTTGGTATTTTCACATAACTAAATTTTATATATCATAGATAATAGTATTTGAAATTGGTTTCTTTAAGGCAGAGTTTCAACAAATAGATATGAAGGGAAAACAAATAAGAAATATTTATAAAAAGTATTTTTAAAAGCTTGATAAACCTAGTTGTTAATTTGTTGAAGATTGTTGATTGCTTAAGTAGATTATACATTTAACTCAATAGCAGGTGTTTTAGACCACCTTACAAGCAGTTACTTGTAAACAAGTACTAACTTGAAGCATATGCTAAAATTTGGTAGTAGTGGTAAAAATTGGAGACACGATGTAAGTTTGTATCTAAGATCTGAGGAATGAAAAAATACTCTTTGCTTTTCCTTAGGTGGTATGTACCCTATTAGAAACAAAAGGGAAAAGTCATATATATCCAAGGCTATAGATAAATATGTTTCTGTGATTTACTCTTAGAGATATTCAGCAAGTTTTGGGGGCATAATTGGACCTATTGTGTAGCTGTCCTTATAACTGATGGAAATTTGCCAGGATCACCCTTTGTCTATTTAATAGTGGTTCTTGTTTTGTTGTAGCAAATGGGCAGCGTTGTCTTCCTAAGGTTAAAAAAAAAAATTCTGTTCTTTAAATGATGAACATTCAGCTCCACCCAAAGATAAATACTCTGCTTTTTTTGTTTTATCATTCCTTACTATTCCTGTTATTATCATAGAATTTGAAGCTTTTCCTGTGTATCTTTTACCCCCGTTTTTTAAGGATTTCTTGTTTCAGTTTTCTCTAGGTAATGATATCCACCCCAAACTTTGGTCCTTTTAGAGCAGTTGTTCTTAGTGGGCTGTCACCAGAAGATTGAGTTCCATTATAAGAAAGGGGTAGAGTTACACCTAACAGACCAGGAACTCCGCCTAACCTGAAGGTGATCTTATCTCTGCTATGGCCAAATGTTAAAGTCTGGATATACTCTTGGCAGTGGTTCTTGTGCATCCATGGGGAAAAGGTTGAGAATCTGCTACTGTAGAGTCTAGTTGCTATCATAAATTGAGATGTTTCCATGGTAAAAAAGGAAATTAGGAATACTGAAATAGGGCATGATATTATAAGATGACTGTTTTGAGGATTAGGTCTTAATTTAGTAAGGCTTGTGGCTCTAGACACAAAATTTAAACTGGTCGGAGTTGTCATTGCACTGAACTAGTAGTATGACTAGAGAAGAGTATTAGCATTGAATGGGGTAATGCTGATTCAACTTCATGCTTCTTTATTTTTCCCTCTCGTCTTTTTACAGGCAGAAGAACTTGAGTATTCCTGTGAGAAGTGTGGTGGGAAGTGTGCTCTTGTCAGGCACAAATTTAACAGGCTACCCAGGTAAAATTAATTGCTCTTCAGTTTTTCTTCTTTGAAGTATTTACAGATATTACTGAATAAGCGAGGCTCACCAGAATGGATTGGTAAAGCAAAGCGGAGATGTGAGAGGGTAGGGGGAGGGAAGTTAGAATGCTCTTCCATTATAAAGGAAGACTATTTGGAATGCTGAAGAAGGGAAGTCACTTGAGAGTCCCCAGAAGATGGCAGGAAGAGGATGTGGCTGGTGAGACTTTGGACCAGTGGTAGGGATCAGCTAGTACATTTTTAATTTGGTAATGTATAACATTCAGTTGTAATTTGTTGTTTGGTTATGTGCTAGTCTCCCTCTCTTATCCTGAGCCTTCAGTGAAAATCTGCCACAAACATATGATAGGGTGTGCATGAACATAAAACAAGAAGAGTAATTTTCTACAAAGGACCTTGTAAGTTAGTAAGTTTCCTATGATCTAAACAGTTCTGAATTAGGAACGAAATTAACTTGTATCAGCTCTGTGTAAACATACATAAAACCAAACTAGTTAGACACAATGTGATGTGATGATAGTGCAGCTTTTAGTTCTTTCCAAGAATAGATCTCAACCACAAACAAGGTTATTATTAAGTATTTATGTGGCACTTTGCCTGCAGAGTGCATGCATTACTTTCTTTTATTAGCTTCTCTTTTCTGTAAGCATAGGATTTCTGGAACCTAGCCCCTAGAGACTAGAGATTAGTTCTTTTACATTCCATAATCTTCTTGCTAGAAAATGGATTTCTTTTAAAGGAATGACTTTCTAAATCAGCAGTATTGTTATGTTGACCATTTTTTACTCAAGAGATTTAGTCTTTTCCTATTTGTGAGTGTTTTGAGGCAGGAGGTGGGAGGGAGCAAACCTTAAGGCAAGGGATTGATTGTTACCGGTTATCATTAACTAAGGAAAGCAGTGTATAGTTTTAAATACTCATTTGACCTGGCAAGCTGAATGTCTGTTCCCTTTTCCAGTGGCTAGCTGTTTGGTCTTTTAAGGGGAAAAAAAATACGGGAATTATTTTCCTTGGTTTTCTATTTTTTCTGGTAGGTCACTTATGTTACAGGATAATTTATTCTGAACTTTAGAAGCCTTTGTATCATAAATCCAGATTATTGGACTTATTCTGTTTTTGTTCATTTCAGTATTAAATCCAGTCTACTTTTATTCTTTTTTTTTTTAATTTTTTTTTAACGTTTATTTATTTTTGAGACAGAGAGAGACAGAGCATGAATGGGGGAGGAGCAGAGAGAGAGGGAGACACAGAATCGGAAGCAGGCTCCAGGCTCTGGGCCATCAGCCCAGAGCCCGACGCGGGGCTCGAACTCACGGACCGTGAGATCGTGACCCGAGCTGAAGACGGACACTCAACCGACTGAGCCACCCAGGCGCCCCAGTCTACTTTTATTCTTGATGTGCCTGGTGTCTTTATCAAATATGTTCAGTTTTAGTCTACTTTATAGATCAGTGATTTTGACTATCATCTATCTATCTGTTTCATAGTACCTTTTTTTGGTAGGATTATATGAAACTTTAGTCAAAATATTTGACATATGACATGAGTTTTAATTTCTTCATATCATTTGGATCCTTATGTTCTCTTAGGTTATGAATTTGAAGATTATGAGTTCTAGCATACTTTTTAAAGAGGAATGCAGTCAGTAACTTCAGTTTATAATTTTTTTTAGTTTGTGGCTTCCGTGAAAAACTATGTACGGTAAGAAAGAAAACAGATTTCCATAAATCAGACATTTTGCCTAAAATTGAGGTTTATTCCCATGAGAGTTCTGAAATTCAAATTTTTAAGTGTTCTTATGGGCTGTGAGATATATTTAGTCCATCTAGCAGAGATTATGGTCTGTATCACAGGTGAAAAGGTTGGCACAATAGTAACTAAAAAGAAGTGCTTCTACAGAGCTAAAAAGCCTTTTCAGACCCACAAGCCAGATTTGGCATGTACGTTTTGTAGAACTTTTTGCAGAGAAAAAAGTGGAGAAAACTTTTTCTCTCTTAGCTCTCTCCAGAGAAGGTGCTACGCTGAAGTAAGAGTAGTTCTTGTCAAAAATCATTTTGAAAAACTTAATGTTCATCCTCAAACATAAGGGCTGTTTAACACTTTAATTAAATTACCAGTAATGGTTATATAACACCTATTTTTTTTGTAAACTACATCACATTGAAGTAAATAAGGATTTAACCCAGTACCACATTTTAAAATAAAATGCGTTTTATTTGGTGTTTTTGTTTTCTTTTTTTCTGGGAACATTATAAATATTTTACCCAAACCTCACTTATCCACCTTATGCCCATGTTTTATTTTTACTTATATAGTGGTGCCTGGCACATGGCAGATATTCAGTAAATGTTTTTTGAAGGATCTTTAGTTTAGCCAAATGTATTCTTTAAGTCAAAAGCTATGTCACATGATTAGTTACAGTGATCTCTTTTCACCTGTAAGAGAGCTAGCTAGTATCTGTTAGGTGTCAGCTAGTAATGTCATCATGTCCTGTTTTTCAGGATTCTCATTCTTCATTTGAAACGATACAGCTTCAACGTCACTCTCTCACTTAACAACAAGATTGGGCAGCAAGTCTTCATTCCAAGATACCTGACCCTGTCCTCTCATTGCACTGAAAGTACAAAACCGCCTTTCACCCTTGGTTGGAGTGCACATACGGCAATGTAAGTCCTTGAGAGAGAATTTCTTTCTCTTCCCTTTTGAAGTTAAAGGGCTTTAATATCTGATCAAAACAGTGACTGAACTAGATAACATGACTCCCCGGTAAAATCAGACCAAGAAGGAGATTTTAATTTTGCTTTATTTTAGGATTTTGTGTTAAGTTACTTCCTTATGGAAGTAATTAAATAAAATGCTTAAACAAAATTTTTCCAAGTGCATTAATTGCCTTTCATAAAAAGTTACCTTTTTAGAGAGTACACTTACTCTCTTAGATTACTAGAAGATAAGCTTGATACATTTTAGGAATATAAATTGGAATTTGCATGTTCATAAAAGTCACCTGAACACTAAAAAAATAAATAAATAAAAAATAACCAATTCCTGTGTTCTTTCCCTAGAAGTTCTGTTTCAGTAGATCTGAGAAAATCAGTATTTTTAACAATGCCTTTGCTGACTGTCTGGAATATGCAAGTTTGAGAAACAGTATACTAAATGTTATGTCAGGGCCCCCCAGATTGATTGGGTCTTCATAAATGTATCGTCACCAGTGTGAGTGAAGAACTTTTGTGGCTCCTAGAAGTTTTCCATGAGAAAAGTAGTAACCTTTACTTTTGATCTTGCTTCATCACATATGCTGGGAAAACCATAGGACTTCTCTGAATGTAGCTCTTCCTTCTGCATACTTGGATTACTTTGGAGCCATGTACTGTAGTTCTTTTTTATACTTGAACTCTAATTTGGTAGAATCATAAAGTTCTCAAACTTTAGAGGTGAAAAAGGATCGTAGAGATTTTGTCTAAATTTTTAATTTTACAGAGAAGATCCAAGAAGATTAAGTGATTTTCTTAAGGTTATGCGGTTAGCAACTGGAAGAACCAGGTCTCTTGGCTAAAGTGGAATAGACCTTTCAGAAAGTGAATGAACGTTTGCTAACATGAATTGATGCCTTTTTATAAAATGTATTTCCCTTGGATTAGAAATGGACATATATAGCACATCATATAAGTTTATCCTAAAGGCCTCAATGGGTCTACTTACTAATAAAGACATTTTCCCAGAGTCTTAGTGTTTCTGGATTTTCTCTTACGGCCTTTCTTCAGAATTTGTTTCTGCTTCATGCAAAGTGCCCACTGCTGGTAGAACTGTTACTCTTTCTGGTCATTAGTATAGGCGGTTTATTTCACAGGCTGAAACCAGGCTGCATGACTGACTCCACAATTGAATAGCTTTAAGACTGGACGCATTCTTTGACCTGTCTGTAGGGAATATAACAGGATGGTTGTGAACATTAAATGAGGTAATACACGTGAGCTCTTACTACAGTGTCTGATAGCCAGTAAGTCCTCAATAAATGAGAGCTATTATTATTTTATTGCTTAAAAGTAAAGAACTGAGACAAGATAATTTTTCCAAAGTTGTCCTCTTCATATGCATTCCCTTTGACTTCATTTCCAATGCTGTTTATTTAGATCATTGGATCAGGAAGAGCCTAGAGATGGTATCTTGTTTTCTCTTTTGGCTTCTATTGCTAGTAGAAGTATTATAGTTTTTTGCTTTTCAAAAAGATACATAAGGGACTATAGTATAGAATAATTCGTTTTGTAAGTTAAATATATATTTTAGTAATGTAATTATATACATTATATATTTTCTAATTTTCTGATAGTTCTAGACCATTGAAAGCCTCTCAAATGGTGAATTCCTGCATCACCAGCCCTTCTACACCTTCAAAGTGAGTTATATTTCTTGTGTACCCAAAATTTGTATTTTTAAGGATTTGGCTTGCCCTAATTTCTGAGATTATCCCTTCCCCTTTTCTTTGTTTCTCTTTGCATGATAACTGCTCTGTATTACTATACTTTGTAATTTTCCTGAATCTGCCTTAAACTGTAATGTAGGGTATAACAAAGTCTTTAATAGTGAAGCACATTCAGATGATCCTCTCAAAATTTTGTTTTTAAACTTAAGTCATCTGTTAATATGTAATATTTTCATCCCACAACTGTAGAAATTAACTGATGACAAGGAATTTTAAGGATTGAAGAGATAAAAGAACCCCTGTTGGTGTAAAGCACTATTCCTCAAAAATACACCTGGAAATCCCAAATTATCTTTTCGCCTGTTGCTAGCCAGTCTGGGACTTCCTTGTTTTAGACACTTAACTGGCGCAGTTCTGATAGGGAGCAAGAAAACAAACACACAGTGAAATGTAGCTATTCTACAAATGTTTTATATTTTTTACTTACAATGGAAAAGTTTGTCCAAGAAGAGAAGAAAATACTTTTTTTAAATATATCTCCTCTGTGATTTAACTAGAACCACAGTTCCTGATTAGAAAATTCTAAATGACTTGGTTGTCATTTATCTTTAAAATTAAACACTTTGTTGTTTAAGGGCTTTGGGGGGCTAATATAACCATAAAATGACATTTGGGAACTGCTATTTTCTTTTCCTCCTGTTAATTATTTTTCAGTGCAATTAAAACCAGATGACTAACATGACTAGAAATCTGAAATGGTACCGATATGAATACTCTTGCCCGTTCTCAAGATACAAATGAGCAATACCACTTGGCTGCTTAGAAAGTGAGCAAGTGATGCATTTACAGGATGAATATTTTTCCTTACTACAGGCAAGCTGCCTTCTGTGAATATAGTAATTATTAATGGAATGCACTCTTTATGTACCAAATCACTATAGTTTCAAGAAAGAGATGGTTTCATTGGGCATCATTATATTTGGCATGGTCATCTGTTCTCCAGGGTCTACTGGTATGAGAATTTGAGAGCTGATCAATAAAGGATAATTAATTAGGCCCTAGAAGACCTGTCATGCCGATCAAACTTAAAAGAGGCTGAGTTATGAATAAGAATACCATTGGTTCCTCTGCAATGTCCTTTGTCACATTTGACCCTGGTATTTTAGTGGCCAGGTGTCACCCTCCTTCAGCAAAGTATTTACATGCATAAATTAATACATTCAGTTTTGCTTGGTGAGCATGAAATCAGAAATGAGGAATTAAGACGGCTGATTGGCTATTTCTAAGTTATGCTAAAAACCCTTTTGAACACCTAATGGGAGGCTATTCAAGTGTGTAGGCTGGAGTGCAGTGATATCCTGGGTGCTCTCAGCCACAGACTATGTTTGGGTTTATCACTGACCACTTGCCTCTTTTCTTTGATCTACATTGCTATGCGATCCTCCTGGTTTCCATTGTGGCCTCTTATTTCTTGGTGCCATCATTCTATATGTTTATTTACAATTTTTGCATTTAGATGAATTGCATTTTTCCAATTTCCATTTTACTTTTTTTTTTTTTTTTTTTTAGTATAGTATACAAATTTACGTTAACCTTCATCAAAGAAAATTCGTGCTCTTTGACCTTTTCCACTTTTTCTTTTAGTTTATTTTCAGCTCACTTAGAAGACAATGCAGTAACACCTTACTTATCTGGTATCATTGAAGAATGATATTTTACGTAGCTAAAGCTTGCCTTTTTAAGCATCGATCTTTAAAATGCTTAGCCATTTTAGATGGTTCTGTACTCTGTAACCTTACAGAATTCTTTATATTCTTAAATAAAATAAACTGAAGGTAATTTAAATATATTTTAATGACTTAGAATCAGCATTATGACTATCACCTATTACACTGTGTTTTAATATGATCATGCCCTCAGAGGCTTTTAATTCTTACAAAACAGTTTATATTAAATGACTTTATAGTTCTTTATTGCCCTTTTTGTGGTTATTCTCTCTCATTTCCTAGCTCTCATTTCTTGATGAACTTGCTACCTTATTTTATGCACCATTTCCTGGGAAAGAAAGGGTCCCTGTCTAAAGAGTAAAGTGCATGGGCTTTGAAACTACTGCTTTCCTGAGAAGCCTTTTTTCTTAGTTTTGAATCCCTGCGTTCTGGAAACTAGAGGTTGCCGGAAGTCTGACTTACATATAATTGGATAAGTGGAATGTTACTGTTAATTTTAGAATACATGGATCATAATTAAAAAGATCAAAAATTAGTCCTCATGCACAAAGTTGTCAAAAACATTTATTCATTGCCATGTCTGCATGCATTCAGTAGAGTACTTGCTTTATAAAAACAAAAACTACTTTGGGGTTGATCATTAAAAGAAAAAAGGCACAAAGTGATTGGTTTACGGATGATATATAATAGCGTAAGAATTGTCTAATTTTCAAAGCATGGCTGTTTTGGAGTGGGGCAAAGGTAATGCTTAAATATATCTCTTCTGTATCCTTTTTCTCTGTAAATCATTTTCCATAATGGAAAAGTTTTTTGTTTTATTTTGGTATTATATGCATCAAGGAAATAACAAGGACAAGTATTTATTTATCAGACTCATATAGGTTTTTATTTTCTTAAATTACAGGAATTTCACCTTCAAATCCAAGAGTTCCTTGGCTTTATGCCTTGATTCCGACAGTGAGGATGAGCTAAAACGCTCTGTGGCCCTTAGCCAGAGACTTTGTGAAGTGTCAGGCTGTGAACAACAGCAGGAAGACTTAGAAAAAGTAAGTAATTTCTTATCAAAATACTTGGCAAATATTTGTATAGTTCTTACTGTCCAAACACATGCCTTTATAACCAGCATCAGCAAACATAATAAATACACAGAGTAGATCATAAACTTAATGGATCTGTTGAAACACTAGTTTTAAAGAGTGTACTTTCTATAACTATAAAACCAGTCTGTTTAAAAATGGATTGGGATTTAAGTTATTCTTTTTTTTTTTAATGTTTATTTATTTATTTATTGAGAGAGAGAGAGAGAGAGAGAGAGCGTGCGCGCGCAGGGGAGGGGCAGACAGAGAGGAAGACACAGAATCCGAAGGAGGCTCTAGGCTCTGAGCTGACAGCACTGAGCCTGATGCGACACTCAAACTCACAAACTGAGATCATGACCTGAGCTGAAGTCAGACGCTTAACCGACTGAGCCATCCAGATGCCCCTGGGATTTTGTTTTTTAATTGAAGTATAATTGACATATTTGTTTCAAGCATACAGCATAATGATTCAATATTTGTATGTATTGCAATAATATCACCACAGTAAGTCTAGTTAACATCTGTTACCATACACAGTTACCTCCCCCCAATTTTTTTTCTTATGAGGACTTCTAAGATCTGTTTTCTTATGCAGCTTTCAAATATGCATATAATATATATATTTTTTAATGTTTATCTGTTTTTGAGACAGAGAGAGAGAGAGAGAGACAGAGTGTGAGTACGCAAGGGGCAGAGACTAGTGAAGACACAGATTCTGAAAGCAGGCTCCAGGCTCTGGGCTGTCAGCACAGAGCCCAACACGGGGCTCAAACTCACGAACTGTGAGATCATGACCAGAGTTGAAGTCAGACGCTCAACTGACTGAGCCACCCAGGTGCCCCACAACAGATTATTAACAATAGCCTAATTCTGTACATTACATCCTCATGACTTATTTATTTTATAACTGGACGTTTGTACCTTTTGGCCTGCTTTACCCACTTCACACCAGCACCCGCGCGTGCATGCACACACACACACTCACACTCGCACACACCACCTCTGGTCCCTAGCAACCACTAGTCTGTTTCTACATCTATGAGCTTGGTGGGAAGTTTTTTGTGTTTTTCAGATTCCACGTGTAAGTGAGATCATATGGTACTTGTGTTTTTCTGACTTATTTCATTTAGTGTAATAACTTCAAGATCTATCCATGTTGTTACAAATGGCAAGATTTCATTTCTTGTTTGTGGTGGAATAGTATTCCATTGTATATGCCACATTTTTACTTATCTATTGATGGACGCTTAAGTTGTTTCCAGGATTGAGACTTAAGAAATGAAAGTGGTTACAGGTTCAGAGCTACTTTCACATATTGGTCCCGAAATAATTACTCATTTTTTTTAATACTAATTTTTAATATATGGGAGACTCTAGTAAACGTTTTACATCAACAGGCCAACCAGGTCATCTAAAGGTTTAAATAATTGAGGTGCCTGGGTGGCTCAGTCGGTTAGGCGTCCGACTTCGGCTCAGGTCATGATCTCACAGTTCGTGAATTCGAGCTCCGCATTGTGCTCTGTGCTGACAGCTCAGAGCTTGGAGCCTGCTTCAGATTCTGTGTCTCCCTCTCTCTCTCTGCCCCTCCCCACTCACACTCTGTCTCCCTCTGTCTCAAAAATAAACATTAAAAAAATTTTTTTTGTTTTAATTTAAAGGTTTAAATAATGGATGTGAGAAGGTGTAACTTCATCATTTTCAATCTTGACACATAATAATAGTTAATGCCTTGAAGATACAAGCTTCTCTAGGAGTTTGCATCATCTCGTGTGACTGTTTGATTTTAAATCTCCCTTTTGGTTAGGTAACACTTAATTTAATAGTTATTTTTTATTGACTTGTTTCCCATCTAATTTCAAAGCTAAAGATAGTTTGTAGTTGCTCACCCTGAATGAGAAATGAAAGTCAGAATGAGAAATGAAAGCCTTTGATTTTTGCTCACATCATGATCTCATGATTCATGGGATCGAACCCCACCTTGGGCTCTGCTCTGACAGCGTGGAGCCTGATTGGGTTTCTTTCTCTCCCTCTCTCCCTCTGCCCCTCCCCTACTTGTGCATGCGCACACGCTTACACTCTCTCTCAAACGTGAAAAAAAGTTTTTAATTATAATAAGAATAAAAGTAAATATGAGGTGTA
Organism: Neofelis nebulosa; assembly: GCF_028018385.1. Taxonomy (NCBI): domain Eukaryota; kingdom Metazoa; phylum Chordata; class Mammalia; order Carnivora; family Felidae; genus Neofelis; species Neofelis nebulosa. The sequence continues at coordinate 19,238,019 of NC_080783.1, forward strand.
GTGAAAACATTTCTAGTGTAGTACACGTGTAACTGAAAGAAAATACACCAAAGATACCTGTAGGAATTATCCCTGAGTGATGAATTTTGAGTGAATTTGCTTTATTATTTTTAGGTATTTTCTAAATTTCTACAAAGAGCATACTTAATAAAATAAACCTGTATCCCCGTGTATTTATTTAAAAGAAAATTAGGCTTGCCAGTGAGTTTATATATTGGTTATTGATTGTTAAATAACCTAAAACTTCAAAGAAAGGAAACTTTTTAGAAATAAACTTCTCACTTTAAACTCTAAGACTGCTATATTCATAGGCATTCTGGTTTCCTCTAAAAGTAACTCTCTTCTTCAGGATTCCAAATCATGCAGAATAGAGCCTGATAAGTCTGAATTGGAAAACTCTGGATTTGATGGGATGAGTGAAGAAGAGCTTCTAGCAGCCGTTTTAGAGATAAGTAAGAGAGAAGCTTCACCATCCCTGAGTCATGAAGATGATGATAAACCAACCAGCAGCCCAGATACTGGATTTGCAGAAGATGATATTCAAGAAATGCCTGAAAATCAAGACCCTGTGGAAACGGAGAAGCCCAAAACACTTGCAGAGCCTGGTAGGTTTAATGAAAAGAATCATCTGTTAAGGCACAGCGGTGTTCTGTAGCCTTATCGGGACAAGCAGCTTCTCAATAATGGGAGGTGAAATGAATCTGTGTAACAAGGCTAATAATATTTTCATGCTTCCCCCCCCCCCCCCCCCCCGCCAAAAGCAGTTTAAAAAACGAGGAGTAAATATTTTGAGTAGTATCCAGAGGCTGCTGGTAAAGTATGCCTTATCCCTTTAAGTGTACATCAAAAGAAAAGTTAGGATTCCTTTGTGCACATAAGTAAATGTGTCATTTTTTGGCCACTTTTTTCCTCACCACTGCTCTCTCAGAAATTTGTATAATTCTTTCCTCATTTTTCTGTATTTGAATTTGTACTGAGTTTTAGTGTATAGATTGACTTCTCCATTCTTTGGGTTCATCCCTTTATAATGATAGAAACACCACTGAACTAAGAGGTCAAGTTTTGAGCCTCTAATCTTTTTTTTTTTTTTTTTTTTTTTTAAGCTTATTTATTTTGAAGGAGAGCACATATGAGCAGCAGAAGGCCGGGGCGGGGTCGGGGGGGTGGCGGTGGGGAGAGAATCCCAAGCAGGCTCAAACTCATGACCTTGAGATCGTGACCTGAGTCAGATGCTTAACCCACTGAGCCACCCAGGCACCCCTGAGCCTCTAATCTTGGCTGTACCACTGACTAGCTATGAATTTCTAAATAGGAGATTTAACCACTTTGACAGTCAGCTTTCTGATCACTGTATGGGGATACACCAGGCATGCTTTGGAAAGTTGTGATTAGAATGTTAGATCAAATATACATATATTGTAAAGGGCTATATGGATAGAAAATTATTTTGTACTAATTATTTCTATTTTGTTATTTCTCAAATCTGTCAATGATAACAACAGAGCTGAGCCTCCTTGCCTTGTACTGTGGGTATTTTAACAGTTTTAGGTGTAAAAACTTTTACTGTCTCTTCCTGTAACAATCTAATATTTTTCTCCTGATATCCACATTATCTATATCTGTGTAGCTGATGTGTTTCAGTACATCAAGCCTGAAATTTTGGAGATGAAGAGAACAGTAGTATATCATAATTATTTTCTGTATTCTTTGGGGTTAAGTCTCATCAACTGAGTTTATGTGCAAGTGAAAATAAGAATTAGTATATTCTCAGTTTAAATGGAAACAAAAAGCTGATGGTTTTTGGATCTGAGTGTTCCCTTTTTTTCCCTTTCTTGATGCAAGTATCCTTAGGAAATCCCTTTCTTTTCTTAAACTCATAGTCACCACCCTTACATATTATTGGTTAATATCAGTGCTTTTGCCTTTCACCAGTAATTCCTGCATTCACCTCTTCCTTCCACTTCTTTGCTCCGTCTTACATCTCCCTAAAATTAACAAAGGAAGTTATTCTTCTATACAATTAGTTCTACCTTATTATCTGTGCCAATGAGGGAGAACACAGTTATCAAAATCATTAATAACCACAGGTGGCTTGCAACTGTATAGGAGCTTTGGGGAGAGCAAACTTGTTAGTAAGTACTTTATATCCTTTTTGTAAAACTGTCTGTTCTCTAGCTCCTGTCTTCCCCAATTGGAGGCAAGCCTTTGTTGTGTTTCCCGTTTCTTTAATGTCATGGTTCCATTCACCTTCTTACTATAACCGAAACCCAAAGACCTTGCTTTTCCTGCAAACTTTTTTTTTTTTTTAATTTCTAGAAAATATAGACCAAGGACAGAAGTAGAGAGATGAGTATAATGAATCTTCACCCTTGTACCCATTATCAACAGTAATTATCAAAAAGTCAATCTTGTTTCATCTATACCCTATCTTCCTTCTCTACCCCATCCCCTAGATTATTTTTCTTAATGTTTATTTTGAGAGAGAGAGCGTGAGCAGAGGGAGAGAGAATCCCAGGCAGGCTCTGCGCTGTTTGCATGGAGCCTGACATGGGGCTCAGTTTCACAAACCGTGAGATCATGATCTCAGCTGAAATCAAGAGTCAGACGCTCAACCGACTGAGACACCCAGGCACCCCTAGATCTAAATCCAAGATATTAGATCATTTCATCAGTAAAGATTTCAATGTCTCTAAAAGAGCTCCTTTTTAAGAAAACATATCCTCAATCCCATTATCATACTTTTAAAAATTAGCAGTATGAAATATGATCATATTCTCCATAAGTTTTTTACTTTAAAAATGTTCAAATCTAGGGGTGCCTGGGTGGCGCAGTCGGTTAAGCGTCCGACTTCAGCCAGGTCACGATCTCGCGGTCCGTGACTTCGAGCCCCGCGTCAGGCTCTGGGCTGATGGCTCGGAGCCTGGAGCCTGTTTCCGATTCTGTGTCTCCCTCTCTCTCTGCCCCTCCCCCGTTCATGCTCTGTCTCTCTCTCTGTCCCAAAAATAAATAAAAAACGTTGAAAAAAAAAAAGAAAAGAAAAAAAGTGTTCAAATCTAGAGAGAAATTGAATAGATACATTATTTAACATTTTGTCACATTTGTTTTCTTCCCTCACAGTGTGTGTGTGTGTGTGTGTGTGTGTCTGTCTGTGTGTCATTGTGTCATTGTGTGTGTCTGTGTGTGTATGGTTGTGCAGCAGTTACCCAAAATTAGTACCTTAAAACAGCAATAACATTATCTCTCATAACTCTTGGATTGACTGGTCTTAGCTAGTAGCTCCTCTGCTTCCTGTGATGTTGGCTGGGGTTTGACTAGGTTGTAACATCCTAGATGGCTCATCTAGGCACCTTGGTGATGTTGGTTAGAAGAGTCTGCTGGGATGGCTAGATATCCTCTCCATTCTTTTTTCCCCTCCCCCTCTTCATCTTTTCATCTCTTCATGTAATCTCAGGGCGTCTCCTTCTCCTTGTGTTCTCTCTAGCAAGATAGCTAAGCTTCTTACATTACAGTTCAGGGCTCCCAAAAGCACAGAAGGGGAAGAAGCTACCAGGTCTCCTTTATTTAAGCTTAAAATCAGCAGAGAATCAATTCCACCACATTTTGTTGCTTAAAGCACTCCCATGTTCACTGTGGGGGTGCCTACACCAGAGTAAAGAATACTGGTAGTAAGAGTACTGCGTAGTTCATTGGAAGCCATCTTTGCAGACTACATACATGTATGTATGCACTTTTTTTTCTTTCTTCCTTTTTTTTTTTTTTTTTTTTTTTTTAAGTTTTTTGTTTTTTATTTTTGAGAGAGAGAGTATGAATCCCAAGCAGGCTCTGCACTGTCATCACAGAGCCTAATGTGAGGCTCAAACCCACAACCGTGAAATCATGACCTGAGTCGAAATCATGACTTGAGCCAAAACCAAGAGCTGGACGTTCAGCTGAGCCACCCAGATGCCCTGTGCACTTTTCCTTTTTAAAGCAACTGTTTGGAATTGCAGGTATCATGATTCTTCACCCTAAAACACTTCAGCCTCAGTCTCCTAAATATATGGAAATTATTTTACATAACAGTTATCTCACTTAGCAATATTAACGCTGTGTCCATATATAATTCCAGTGTAGAGGCCACACACGTTTCTCCAGTTGTTCTCCAAAATATTTTTTATACTTTTTTTCCCCACCTAGAACCCAGAGTTTACCCACTGCATTTGATTGTTAGGTGTCTTTAGTATGTATTCACGGCCAGTTTTTCCTTTGAAAGGCTCCCATTGTGGATTGCCCTACTGTTCTTTAAGCATAAGTCGTTTTTTCCCATACCATAAAACTTCAGACCTTGGAGATGGGATGAGTTTTTTTCTTGTTACTCACTGCCATCACCAGACCTCTGCCTCTTTTTATTCTACAAAAATCCCAGCTTCTCGAAGTGTAAGACATTAAACTTTGCCACCTATCTATCTCTTCCTATAGCTGTCTTTTACCTTTCAGGTTCTCTCATCAACATCGTAGAGCCCTCAGCATCTTCATAAATGATCCTTTCAAAAGCCTGGTTTCTCAGTTCCTGATCTTAATTCCAAAGATCTTTTTTCCTACCCCATCTTGATCACTGACAGTAGTCCTGTTTTAGACCAGTGGTTCTCAGAGTATTTTCACAGATCATCAGTATCACGTGGGAAATTGCTGGAAATGCCATTAATGGCCCCACCCCAGACTTACTGAATAAGAAACTCTGGATGTAGGAGTTGGCATTCTGTGTTTTGACTCCCAAGTCATTCTGATACATGCTAACGTTTGAGAAACCCTTCCCTTGACTTTGTCGTCATCAGTAACTGTGCCACCTTTGAAATCTTGATTTCAGATACCTTCTCTCCGTCCAGCTTAACCTAGTGTCCTGTTCTGTTGTCAGTGATGACTTGATCTCATTACGGTTTCCAGTCATGGGCACCTGGGTGGCTCAGTTGGTTAAGTGTCTTGATTTCGGTTCAGGTTATGATTTCACAGTTCATGGGGTCAAGTCCCACCTTGGGCTCTGCACTGCAGTGCAGACCTGCTTGGGATTCTCTCCCTCCCTCTCTGTCTCTCCATGCCTCCCCGCTCAGGCTTGTTCTCTCTCTCAAAAATAAATAAACTTTAAAAAAAAAAAAAGAAAGAAAGAAAATAGATGTAATCAGATGAACATTCTGCCTTCACTTTTGTTATGGAGGAAATATCACTGCTCTTTAAGGCCAGTCCCTCCATTCATACTCAGAATTTCATCCACTTGTTTCTTGACCTTCTGTCTTGAAATTATACCTTCTCTTCTGCATCAAGTCTTCCCTCTCTTGTAAATTACTCTCGTGTGCCTTAATCTCTAAAATTATTAAAAACCCATCTTTTTTTTTTTAATGTTTATTTTTGAGAGAGAGAGGGAGGGAGGAAGGGAGAGGGGGAGGGGCAAAGAGAGGAAAACAGAGTATCTAAAGTGAGCTCTGTGCTGACAGCAGAGAGCTGAGAACCTCATGTGGGACTCAAACTCATGAACCACTCACAAACCTCGAGATCATGACCTGAGCCGAAGGCGATGCTTAACCGACTGAGCCATCCAAGTGCCCCTAAAAATCCATTTTTACTTTTATTTTTTAAAAATTTACATCCAAATTAGTTAGCATATAGTGCAACAATGATTTCAGGAGTAGATTCCTTAGTGCCCCTTCCCCATTTAGCCCATTCCCCTCCCACAACCCCTCCAGTAACCCTCAATTTGTTCTCCATATTTATGAGTCTCTTATGTTTTGTCCCCCTCCCTGTTTTTATATTATTTTTGTTTCCCTTATGTTCATCTGTTTTGTCTCTTAACGACCTCATATGAGTGAAGTCATATGATATTTGTCTTTCTCTGACTAATTTCATTTAGCATAATACCCTCCAGTTCCATCCACGTAGTTGCAAATGGCAAGATTTCATTCTTTTTGATTGCCGAGTAATACTCCATTGTATATATATACCACATCTTCTTTTTCCATTCATCCATTGATGAGCATTTGGGCTCTTTCCATACTTTGACTGTTGTTGATAGTGCTGCTGTAAACATTGGGGTGCATGTGTCCCTTCGAAACAGCACACCTGTATCCCTTGGATAAATACCTAGTAGTGCAGTTGCTGGGTCATAGGGTGATTTTATTTTTAGTTTTTTGAGGAACCTCCATACTGTTTTCCAGAGTGGCTGCACCAGCTTGCATTCCCACCAACAATGCAAAAGAGATCCTCTTTCTCCACATCCTCGCCAACATCTGTTGTTGCCTGAGTTGTTAATGTTAGCCATTCTGACAGGTGTAAGGTAGTATCTCATTGTGGTTTTGATTTGTATTTCCCTGATGATAAGTGAAGTTGAGCATTTTTTCATGTGTCGGTTGGCCATCTGGATGTCTTCTTTGGAGAAGTGTCTATTCCTGTTTTTTGCTCATTTCTTCACTGTATTATTATTTGTTTCTTGGGTGTTGACTTTGATAAGTTCTTTATAGATTTTGGATTCTAACCCTTTATCTGATAATGTCGTTTGCAAATACCTTCTCCCATTCTGTCGGTTGCCTTTAGTTTTGCCGATTGTTTCCTTTGCTGTGCAGAAGCTTTTTAGTTTGTTGAGGTCCCAGTAGTTAGTTTTTGCTTTTGTTTCCCTTGCCTCCAAAGACGCATTGAGTAAGAACTTGCTGCAGCCAAGATCAAAGAGGTTTTTGCCTGCTTTCTCCTCATGGATTTTGATGGCTTCCTGTCTTACATTGAGGTCTTTCATCCATTTTGAGTTTATTTTTGTGTATGGTGTAAGAAAGTGGTCCAGGTTCATTCTTCTGCATGTTGCTGTCCAGTTTTCCCAGCACCACCTGCTGAAGAGACTGTCTTTATTCCACTGGATATTCTTTCCTGCTTTGTCAAAGATTAGTTGGCCATACGTTTGTGGGTCCATTTCTGGGTTCTCTGTTCTGTTCCATTGATCTGAGTGTCTGTTCTTGTGCCAGTAACATACTGTCTTGATGATTACAGCTTTGTAGTATAGCTTGAAGTCCAGGATTGTGATGCCTCCTGCTTTGGTTTTCTTTTTCAAGATTGCTTGGTCTTTTCTGGTTCCACACAAGTTTTAGGATTACTTGTTCTAGCTCTGTGAAGAATGCTGGTGTTATTTTGATAGGGATTGCATTGAATATGTAGATTGCTTTGGGTAGTATCCATGTTTTAGCAATATTGGTTCTTCCTATCCAGGAGCATGGAATCTTTTTCCATTTTTTTTGTGTCTTCTTCAATTTCTTCCAGAAGTTTTCTATAGTTTTAAGTGTGTAAATTTTTCACCTCTTTGGTTAGATTCATTCCTAAGTATTTTATGGCTTTTGGTGCAATTGTAAATGGGATCAATTCCTTGATTTCTCTTTTTGTTGCTTCATTGTTGGTGTATAGGAATGCAACCGATTTCTGTGTGTTGATTTTATATCCTGCAACTTTGCTTAATTCATGAATCAGTTCGAGCAGTTTTTTGGTGGAATCTTTAGGGTTTTCCATATAGAGTATCATGTCTTCTGCGAAGAGTGAAAATTTGACCTCCTGGCCGATTTGGATGCCTTTTATTTCGTTGTGTCGTCTGATTGCAGAGACTAAGACTTCTAATACTATGTTGAATAACAGGGGCAAGAGTGGACATCCCTGTCTTGTTCCTGACCTTAGGGGGAAAGCTCTCAGTTTTTCCCCATTGAGGATGATATTAGCGTTGGGTTGTTCATATATGGCTTTTATGATCTCGAGGTATGCTCCTTCTATCCCTACTTTCTTGAGAGTTTTTATCAAGAAAGGATGCTGTATTTTGTCAAATGCTTTCTTTGCAGCTATTGAGAGGATCATATGGTTCTTGTCCTTTCTTTTATTGATGTGATGAATCATGTTAATTGTTTTGCAGATACTGAACCAACCCTGCATCCCAGGTATAAATCCCACTTGGTCGTGGTGAATAATTTTTTTAATGTATTGTTGGATCCGGTGGGCTAATATCTTGTTGAGGATTTTTGCATCCATGTTCATCAGGGAAATTTGTCTATAGTTCTCCTTTTTAGTGGGGTCTCTGTCTGGTTTTGGAATCAAGGTAATGCTGGCTTCATAGAAAGAGTTTGGAAGTTTTCCTTCCATTTTTATTTTTTGGAACAGCTTCAAGAGAATAGGTGTTAACTCTTCCTTAAGTGTTTGTAGAATTCCCCTGGAAAGCCATCTGGCCCTGGACTCTTGTTTTTTGGGAGACTTTTGAGTACGAATTCGATTTCCTTACTGGTTATGGGGTAAAAATCCATTTTTAAAAAACTCTCTTGTTACCATACATTCCCCTACTGCTACTGCTCTCTTTCTTTGCTCCACTCACAACAGAATTCTCTGAAAGTGTTTTATTTATTCTCTCTACTTTCTTACCACCACCCATTCTCTCACCAGCCCTCTGCAAGTGGGCTTTCTTCCCCATCACTCCCCTGAAATGGTTTATCAAGTTTACATTAGCAGTATTTCACATAATTCACCACTCCTTCCTTAACATTCAAAACTTTTATACATTTTTTTTTTTCTCTGAGCTTCCATGACACCATGCTTGTCAGGGAGTTTTCTTCCTACTAAACCAAGTCACTTTAGTTTCCCTCCCCTCATCAGAACTCTGATTGTCGGAGTATTCCCAGAATACCATCCTTAGCTGTCTTTTTGCTACTGAAGCTCTCTCCCTGAGTGATCTCATATTTTACCACAGCCTCACAGACCGATGAACTACCAAATTCATACCTCTAGCTTGGATCTCTCAGCTGAGCTTTAAATTTTGGTATTGAGATGCCTACGTAAAATGTCCACTTGGCAGGGCGCCTGGGTGGCTAGCTCAGGTAGTTAAGCACCCAGCTCTTGATTTGGGCTCAGGTCATGATCTCATGGTTTATGGGATTGAGCCCTACCTTGGGCTCTGCCCTGGTAGGGTGGAACCTGCTTGGGATGCTCTCTCCTTCCCTCTCTCTGCCCCTCCCCCCCTCCCTTGCGTCTCAAAATAAATAAGTAAACATTTAAAACTTATTATGATTTGCCATTACACTTCATCCAAGCTTCTTTTTTCTTTCTTTTTTTTTTTTTTTCTTTTTGAATGTTTGTTTATTTTTGAGAGAGAGAGAGAGCACAAGCTGGGGAGGGGCACAGAGAGAGGGAGACAGAGGATCCGAAGCAGGCTGTGTTAACAGCAGGGAGCTGGATATAGGTCTTGAACTCACGAACCATGAAATCATGACCTGAGCCAAAGTCAGACACTTAACTGACTGAGCCAACCAGGCACCCCCATCCACGCTTCTTACTATGGCCTGTCTCCACTCTCCCCCTCTTTCACTCCACTTAGCTATACTGGCTTTGTCTCTCTTTGTTCCTACAAATATGCTAAGTTCATTCTCGTCTCAGAGTCTTTGCACTTAAGCTACTTGAGGACAAGGGCCATCTTGCTTTAATTGTTGCTGTAGTCCCACCTTCCACAACAATTCCTGGTGCATAGTAGATTCTCAGTAATTATTTGGGGCCCAGCACATTGTCTCATGAATCAACTCAGGAGGGGCAAGAAGACTGACAAGTAAGGTTTCACTGTCTCCAGACACCAGCCAGAGGGAAGAGTATGTGCAGAGGTTGAGATGTGAGAGAGGCCATGGCAAGTTAGTAGGCAACAAAAAAGTTCAGAATGATCTGCATGACTGGAGCACAGTGTTGAGGAAGAAAAGCAAAAGAGAAAAGCTATGCATCTCTAGTTTTTACATGGCCTAAACCCATTTTTAGAAGTTTGGACTTTTATTTCAGAACCATTAGGAAGTTATTGAATAGTTATAAGCAAACAAGTGTTTGATAAAGATTTATATTTGAAAAAGATCATTCTCAAAGCACCTGGGTGGCTCAATTGGTTAAGCATCCACCTTTGACTCAGGTCATGATCTAATGGTTCATGAGTTTGAGCACCATATCGGACTCTGCACTGGGATTCCCTCTCTCCCACTCTCTCTGCCCTCCCCCACTTGCATTTGCATGTGACCGCGCGCTCTCTCTCTCTGTCGCTCTCACTCGCTCTCACTCCCTCTCAAAATAAATAAATAAACTTTAAAAAAAAATTTTAAAAAGGGTGCCTGGGTGGCTCAGTTGGTTAAGTGTCCTGGTCATGATCTCGCAGTTCATGGGTTCGAGCCCCATGTCAGGCTCTGTTCCTGTCCCACTCAGTTTCTCTCTCTCTCTCTCTCAAAAATAAATAAACATTAAAAATTAAAAAAAAAAAAAAAGTTTAAAAAAATAAAAAGACCATTCTGGCTGCACTATAGCACATTTATGAGGGAAGAAATTCAAAGTAATCCTGTGAGACCTGTTAAGAAGTTACTTCAGTTGTCTAGGTCAAAAACTAATGATGCCTTAGGCCAGGGTTTTGGCATTTGAAGGAAAAGTCAATGGATTGAAGATATAGTTAGGAAATAATGACTTACCTGATATGAGGGATAAGTAAAAAATGACGCCAGCTTTCTGTCTTTAAAAAAGGCACATAAGGTGCAGGGGTGGCTCAGTCGGTTAAGCTTCTGACTTCGGCTCAGGTCACGATCTCAGTTTGTGAGTTTGAGCCCCACATTGGGCTCTTTGCTCTCAGTGTAGAGCCTGCTTCAGATCCTCATCTCCCTCTTTCTCTGCCCCTCCCCCACTCACTCTCAAAAAATAAAAATAAACATTAAAAAAAAAAACAACTGTCTATAGTGATCCCTTTCACTGAAACATAGACTATAGGAAAGGAGCAGGTTTCATTTGGTGTAGGGGAAGAAGCAGAAGATATGTGTTCAGTGTAAAAATGTTAAATTCTGACATGTGGCTTTCCTTCTATCCATTGATCAAGTTCCTTACAAGAGTGTTATTATTCCATGGTCATATTTGTTCCCATAGATCTTAAGTAATGTTTGTATCCATCTGATAATCTTGTCCTGATAACAAATCTATCTTGATTTTAGCATCTCAAAGTAATGCTTTGGTTTTCTATCACGTGGATTAATTGGTAGTATGATTTTAGGATTTGTGGGGCACATTAGTACCTGGAATGCAGAAAATTATTGGTTAAGAAAAATTACCTTTTTTTAACGAGTATATTTTGGTAATAAAAGTAATAATATTTATCTTAGGTCTAAAATAGCAGCCTCAACTCCCAAATCTTTCTTCCACTTAAAATGTTCAACATCAGCTAATTTTGAATGTCTCAGTTCCACATTTCCAGCAGTAATCAGATTGGTTGACTCAAATATCCATTCCTGGTCCAATAAGCTAAGGCCAGAGGGACAGGCAGGGTCAGAGAGACTTCAGAGCTCCCCCTTCCAGCTTGTGGAAATGACTTTCTCCAAGAATGGAGGAAAGGAAGAAGTTATATCTTTTAATGTTTGTTTATTTTTGAGAGAGAGAGAGAGAGAGAGAGACAGAATGTGAGCGAGGAAGGGGCAGAGAGAATCCGAAGCAGGCTCCAGACTCTGAGCTGTCAGCACAGAGCCAGACACAGGACTCAAACTCACAGACCACAAGATTGTGACCTAGCTGAAGTTGGACACTTAACTGACTGAGCCACCCAGGCGCCCTAGAAATTACATCTTTTATATCATTTTTTAATTGGGATCATATTGCTTTTGCGCTTAATATATTCGAAGAGGGGCGCCTGGGTGGCGCAGTCGGTTAAGCGTCCGACTTCAGCCAGGTCACGATCTCACGGTCCGTGAGTTCGAGCCCCGCGTCAGGCTCTGGGCTGACGGCTCGGAGCCTGGAACCTGTTTCCGATTCTGTGTCTCCCTCTCTTTCTGCCCCTCCCCCGTTCATGCTCTGTCTCTCTCTGTCCCAAAAATAAATAAAAAACGTTGAAAAAAAAAATTAAAAAAAAAAATATATTCGAAGAGTTTTTCTCTTTTAATGAGTATTCAGAGTTTTAATGGTAAGTATTTAGTCAACAATTTGATACAATTAAAAAATGATGAAAACTTACTGATTTAGAGTCTAAAGTCAAGATGTTATAAACCTCAGATTAATTGGTAGTGCTGTGGAAAATCTATCGTTTAAGTGGTTAAGATACAGTATTAGGGCAGATAAAGAGCATATGCTAATTTTAACACAATCTATATAAAATGAATCTGTAAAGGTAATTCTTGTTTGCCAGTTAAATTCTTTTTATGAGACTTTCCCTAACTTGTTAAGATGATAATATTTGCTTTTGTAGTGTTTGAGAGAGAGAAAGCATTGAACTCTTTGTCTACCCGCTCTTACCTATATTAAAAATCATAATGAGATGTTTTTGTTCTCACAGTTCAAATAACCAGAACGAAATCATGACCATACTGTTTATCCCAGCTAGCTGTGGTCTAGAGATTGAGAAGGAACAGAAAGAAATGAAAGATTTTTTCTTCTTATCTCCTTGTGTGGATGTTTTAAACATATATAGTCATATACTTGTGCAGTACATGAAGTGTTTACGTATTTCATGTAGCTCGTTTGATTTAGGATATGTACAAGGCTTATTTGATTATTAATGAAAACACACACTCATCTGACCTAATTTAATAATGAGAAAAAAATCTCAATGTTAGCTTAATCATTCTAGCCTAATTCTTCATTTACTCTAAACAATGCTTTATTCCTAATATTTGGCTATGTGACATTGTGACCGGCTATGAATATGGCTATTCATTTTTCTCCATCCTCAGCCATAGTGCTTCCTGATTGGTTACGTTTCAGAACATTGCTGTAGATCAGTGGTTCTCAACCAAGGACAGTTTTGGCCCCCCAGGGGACATTGACAATGTCTGTCATTTTTGGTGGTCACATCTGGGGAAGGGGGGTGCTATTGACATCTAGTAGGTAGAGACCAAGGATGTTGCTGAACATTCTGCAGTGCATAGGACAGCCCCCTCAAACAACAAAAAATTATCCCACCCAGAATGTCAGTAGTGCTGAGATTGAGAAACCATGATCTAAATGTAGCAAGATGAAATTGTGTGTCCCAAGCAAGTCATGTATGAGGTTCGGGTCAGTTACTCTCTGAACAGTAGGTGTCACTCTAGTCCAGAGATTTCAGTTTATTAGAGAGGATTTCCCAGTTACGTCTTGTTCTGCTTCCTCAGATCCTGCCAATTTTACTGAGATAACTAAAGACTGTGATGAGAATAAAGAAAATAAAACTCCAGAAGGATCTCAAGGAGAGGTTGATTGGCTCCAGCAGTATGATATGGAACGTGAAAGGGAAGAGCAAGAACTTCAGCAGGCATTGGCTCAGAGCCTTCAGGAACAAGTAAGAGATACTTCTATTGCTGTTTTCTCCTTACCTGTCTTCCCCAATAACAACTAACATGCATTAAGCACTTACTGTGTGCCAAGCATTGTTCCAGGTGATTTACATACACTAAGGCATTGGTCCAGCAAAACACACAAACTTGTTTGGAACTTTGCCTTGGTTCTGAAACAGAAACAGTGATAGTTTTTCTTTTTTTGAAATTCCAAATGCAACAAAATGTATTGTTGATTACTTCCCATTAGTGTAATTTGTTGCATGCTAAGGCAGGATGGGTTATTACACATCATCCCCTGTCCAACTTTATTTTACAAGCTTTAGAAATAGCCAGCATACCACCATGATTTTTTAATATTTTAAGGCATTGTTCTGGTCACTTTCTCACAATATGAATTCTTTCCTGTGAATTATTTGAGCATAAAATTCTCAGGGCTATTATCTGAATAATATCTGAAATTTCAGCTTTCAGTCATAGACTGGAAAAGATGAACATTTATCCGCTCTTTTCTTATATAGTAATCTAATCTTAAATTTCTAGTTCTTCATACTTATATTTGCCAAAGCTGTTGCTTTTGCCTGAGGCATTGCAGTTGCCGAAGGTATCTTGACTAAAAGGTGATGTTTTCATGGTTGTGTGATCCTATGCAATCCACGTCATGTTAGTAATAAAAATTTACCAAAACTCCCTAGAATGAGCACACCATTTTAGTGTTTACAAATAATCAGATTAATAAATCTAATTTGTCTGGGGGCACCTGGCTGGTCAGTCAGTAAAGCATGTGACTCTTGATCTCCAGGTTGTAAGTTCACGCCCCTCATAGGGTGTAGTGATTACTTAAAAATAAAATCTTGGGGCGCCTGGGTGGCGCAGTCGGTTAAGCGTCCGACTTCAGCCAGGTCACGATCTCGCGGTCCGTGAGGCCCGCGTCAGGCTCTGGGCTGATGGCTCGGAGCCTGGAGCCTGTTTCCGATTCTGTGTCTCCCTCTCTCTCTGCCCCTCCCCCGTTCATGCTCTGTCTCTCTCTGTCCCAAAAATAAATAAAAAATGTTGAAAAAAAAAAAAATTAATAAAAAAAAAAAAATAAAATCTTAAAATCTGATTTCTCTAGAACAGTGGGGTTCATTCTTAACTGCACATTACTATCATCTGGGGAGCTTTAAAAAATACTGATACTTGCATTGTTCTTCCCCTCAGGAATTCTGATATAATGGATCCTGGGGTATGGTCTGGGCATCTAGATATCTTTCCTTTTCTCTCTCTCCCTCCCCCCCCCTCTCCCCCTCCTCCCTCTCTCTCCCCCTTCCCCCTTCTCTCAGCCTCCCTTCTCTCCTTCCTTCCTCCGTGCTTCCTCCCTCCTCCTTACTTCTTCCTCCATTTTTTTAAAACCTCCCAGTGATTCTGGTGTTCAGTCAAGGCTGAGAACTGCTGCTTTAAAATGCTTTCAGAACCAGCTGTTCTGTATCCTTTTATTTGTGACAAGTATCTCCCTAGCTGCCTCATCATCAAGATGTATTTATGTCAGCTATTTTGCAAATAATGGATAGTAATCATTTGTTTTAGAAAACTTATTTTTCATCTAAAAGACCAAGGTCTGATTTCTTAACAATAGTTCCTTATAGTGCAGAGAAAGAAAAAATTCAGCATACCTCTTTTTCATGCACAAAGGACATATATCCTCTTTCTTGTCAGCTACCCAGTTAAAACTATCTTAAGAACCTATCTTCACATCTGAGAATAGAATATGAGGTCTCTTCAGTTTGGTATACCTGCATCATTCTATTAATAGCTAAAAGAGTATCTTTTACCATCTGGGTTTCAGCACAGACTTTATATGCTGGATGAGTTTAAGTAATCATATTTCCTCTTAGAGAATATCTGTTTCTTTCCTGAATGCAGTATTATTGCACCCAGGACTGTAATGCAGAATAGCTCATTCTAAGCTTCTTATATACTTTAGTAACTAAAAACAAGTCTAGACTTGGGAAAAGTATAAAACGGTTCTGCTTAAATTACATCTTTTCTTCATTTATGCATGAAGTTTATAAATTGCAGGTGAGAGGGAAAAATTTTTAGAGTCAACATTTCCCTATTTTTATAATTAGTCATCAGGTTGACATTTTCACAGGTTCTTGTCTTTCTAAGAGAACCTCAGATGTATTAGAAAAGTAACAGCAGCATTCATTTAGTATTCACCAAGTATCTGTTACGTGTGTCGGGGTTTTTTTTAAGCAAGAAAAAAATAGAAAAAAGAATAAAATAGAAATGTTTGAATAATGATCTTGTGGAAATTGTTTCTGTTGCTGTCATAGACTTAGGGACAGCAATACACTAGGACCAGCTCACCGTCAGCTCAGGCGTGCCCACCTCTTCCCAGCCGTGCACTCAGTATCACGTTGGTAGCTTAAACTTTGCCACAGTGGGAGTATTTATACCACGGAAATGGGCAGATGCTATAAATCAGAGGAAAGAAAACAGAGCAACTTGCTAAGTAGGTTCTGCTGTGTGCCAGGCATTTCATACATACAAGAAGAAAGGGAATTAATTAGATCACACTGTCACAGTGAATGGCTTTTGGTTAGCAAGCCAAATGTGACTGACTAGAAGAGATAACATGTAAGCCTTTTTAACCCCCGAGGTTGTGTTTTAGGAAAACAGGGTTGAAAAAAGTAAAGGATTTCTCCACATCCCTCGAAAGGTCATACTCCATACATTTGTAAGATTATGGAAAACATTGTGAGCAAATGCTTCTAGCGCGGCTGATCTCATCCTTGTTAAATAAGTTTAATCAGTACCTTTTTAAATACCTTAGTTTTGTTTTTGTCCCTTTAGGAAGCTTGGGAACAGAAAGAAGATGATGACCTCAAAAGAGCAACAGAGTTAAGTCTTCAAGGTGTGGAGATTATTTTAATTACATTGTTTTTATGGTCAACTGTATCGCACACAGAAAAACATGTAAAGTATTATTTTAATGACAATAACAAATTTTAACACCTTCAAGGTAAAGAAATAGAACCTTAGAAATTGTGTACCCATTTCTTCCCTCCACCCCAAGAGAAAACCACTGTTCTAATGTTTGTCTCCGTCAGTAGCTTTTTTTTAATATTTTTATTAAAAAAACATTTTTTTTAATGTTTTTACTTATTTTTGAGAGAGAGAGAGACAGAGAACTAGACAGAGGGAGGGGCAGCGAGACAGGGAGACACAGAATCTGAAGCAGGCTCCAGGCTCTGAGTTGTTAACACAGAGCCCGACGCGGGGCTTGAACTCATGAGTTGTGAGATTGTGACCTGAGCCGAAGTCGGACACTTAACCAACTGAGTGACTCAGGTGCACCCCGGTAGCTTTTTAAAAAAAAAAAAATTGTCATCTCTATCCATATCACCCCTCCTTTTTTTTTTTTTTTTTTTTGAAAAATTACATAACAAGGACATGTGAAAGAGCATTTTGCCATGATTAGAACTACTAGAAGATAATGTGGCCTCAGTTTCCCTGTGAATTTACAAGAGTTCACTCTTGGCAAATCAGTGGGCAAAATCATGAGTATTTAGAAACATAATGCTCACCATAGTTGTGGCATGTGGCAGAACTAATATATGGACCAGATACTAGAGGTCCATAGGGACATGTAGTCATGGGAAGCAGGCTCACTTTTATTTTCCAAGATCACTAGTCTTTCTCTGGTTCTCAGAAATAGATCAAAACAGAACACTTTGGTACAAATTGAGTGCTCTAGGCTGATCTAGACACCAGGGCATAGAGCAGAGAGCCTGAATTTTGCTGGCACATAGTTGAGGCAATTACAAATAAGAATTGAAGCTAGATTTCACCCAGGCATTCTGTGCTCTATTAGAAAGATGGTATAGTGGTGGCATTAATGGCTGTCACAAGTCACATTGCTCCAGTCTGGACTGGTTGCCCTTTATATCCATGCACAGATACCCTGAGAGCTCCCTAACCATTCTCCTGGGGATTCCCTCTGATTCTCTCCTTTGTTTGAATCTCTCATTTCCTGTATCTCACCCTTCCTCATTCTTGGTCTACTTGTGTACTTGTGCTTTTTTTTTTTTTTTTAACGTTTATTGTTGAGAGAGAACACACGTGAAGCGGGGGAGGGGCAGAGAGAGACAGGGACAGAGGATCCAAAGTGTGCTCTGCACTGACAGCACAGAACTTGATGTGGGACTCAAACTCATGAACCATGAGATTATGACCCAAGCCGAAGTCAGATGCTTAACCAACTGAGCCACCCAGGCACCCCTCTACTTGTGCTTTGATGGAGAACGTCCTAGTAGTTTTCTTAGAAAAGAGGGGTTGTGACTCAGGTTTTTTTGGAAGCCTTGCAAGTTTCACTGTACCTAGTATTTGATGGTTTGGCTGTATAGAATTCTGGGTTTGCAGTCATTGTGAAAGCATTGTTTCCCTCCAACTTCATGCTGCTGAGCAGTGATAGAAGTCTTGTTTGCAGAGTTGCCGTATGAAAGCCATTCTTTATCCTGATATGACCCCGTTTTTGTCTGAAAGCTTGTAGGATCTTTTTATTTCTACTATGATGAAGTTTCATACCGATGTGCTTTGATGTGGGTCTGTTTCATCCATTTTACTGGGCACTTAAAAGATCATTTTAATAGAGAAACTTGTGTCCTTCAATTATAAGAAATTTTCACTGACTTCCTCCCTTTCACTCTCTTTTCTCTTTTTGAAACTTCTGTTATCCAGACTTTCTGGTCTGATTCTTAAAATTTTCTCATCTCTTCTTTCTAGTTTTCCATCTTTTGGTAATTTTGCTCTGCTTCCTGGGAAAGTTCTCTAACCTTATCTCTAGCTCCAAACCTTCTTTTGAGTGTTTTATTTCTATCATATTTCTACTTTTCAAGAACTGATTTGTGTATGTTCTCTTTTTCGTAAGCTTTTGGGGGGTGGTCATGGAAGTAATACCATCTCAAATCTCTGAGGATATTAAATATAGTTGATTTGTTTATTTGAAGGTTTCTTCTCCCTGAATAGATTGTTTCCTCCAACTGCCCTGTCCTGTGTGGTTCTTATGATCTTTATATTACTTATTAGAGGCTTTCCTCAGTGTCTAGTAATCTTTGGTTGTTCGTTCATTGTTAAGAAAAGGAGACTAAAAAGATAGTTGGGGGCACCTGGGTGGCTGTCAGTTAGGTGTCCGACTCTTGGTTTTGGTTCAGGTCATGATCTCACAGTTCTTGAGTCCAAGCCCTGCATAGGGCTCTGCTGACAGCCTGACAGCATGGAGCCTGCTTAAGATTCTCTCCCCCTCTTTCTCTACCCCTTGCCCACTCACATGCTCACTCAAGCGTGCACTCTCTCACACACACAAAAATAAATAAATAAACTTAAAAAAAAATAAAAAGATGGTTGGAAGCTCTGAGCACATGAATAGTTAGGGCTCATCAACTCTGAGTTTTAGAGGGTGGGACTGTTTTGAAGATGATGTTAATATTTTAGGACTTTGTCATGGGCTGGTCAGATTCCTAAAAAAAAAAAAGAGTTTTCTCTGGGGCCTGGGTGGTTCAGTTGGTTGAGCGGCTGACTCTTGATCTCACAGTTCGTGGGTTCAAGCCCCACATCAGGCTCTGCACTGACAGTGTGGAACCTACTTGGAATTCTCTGTCTCCCTCTCAGTCCCTCCACCACTTGTGCACTTGCTCTCTCTCTGTCTCAAAATAAGTAAATAAACTTAAAAAAAAAAAAAAAAAGAGTTTTCTCATTTATTGCCTTTGCCTAAAGGTAAAAGATGAGGCTATCAGAGTTCTGAGAGCCAAGTATAGGAATAGGGCTGGGGTAGAGGGGTTTGCTCTGCAAATCGTGGCCTGCTTCCCCATTTGCTGTGTGTGCCTGGCGTTCCCCCAGTCCAGAGAGTGTTTTACCCCCTCCAGAGGATGAAACTCCAGATTTCTGTCACTGCTTAGCAGCATAAAGTGGAGGAGAGGGGATCCTGGGGGTCTGTTTCTCAAAACACTTTTCACCAAATCCTGATTTTTTTTTATCCCCTCCTTAGCCTCCAATTTCAGGGGTACATGATATTTGCAAGTTGTATGTCTTTTGAACAAGAGTCTGTGATTTAAATTGGATTGGTTCTCAACTTTTCTGTTACTGGCTTAAGATTTGGTTTTGGCTTTCCTAGGTCTGCTAAGTCAGTCACCATCTACTTTGTACTTTTCAGGATTCTGATTCTATAGTCTCTTTCTCTGTTCTTCCCATTCATAAGTGTTCGTGTCTTTTAAATAACTCTATACTATGATTTTAAGTGGGATTAATTGTATTTTAAAGCAAAGAGACACCTACGAATGCTTCTGGGACTCTTTATTTAAGTCATTACTAAAGATGGATTCTTTCAGTAGAAACTCATCATTAAAGAAAAAAGTGGATCTTGGATTTAATTATTAGTGTAGTATATTTTAAGCGAACCTTAAATTCAAGGTTAGATACCATTATATTAAATTTCAAAAGAGTTAATGTTGAAGAATGTGAAAGGATACTAATTTTTTATGGTCTCTTTTCTGTGAGGTGGTTTGTATTTGCTGGGGCATCCACAATATGCACCAAGTACTTCAAACCTAACATACAGTTTATAGAATGTGGAATGTAGTGAAATTGGGTTATCTGTAAAATCATATTCTCCTTTTCAGTTTTATTCCTTTCTTATTAGACTCCTATCCCTTTCATATAAATATATTTAAAAGAAAAAGGGACATTTCTTTTATAGATACCTGGTACCTGAATTGTTATTCCTCAGAGTGGGCTGGGTAAATTGGAACCCTAATGATAATATGTTGTATGTTTCCATAGGATGATAAAATGTGTACCCCAAGCTGTTTTTTTACTTTCCTAATCCTATCTCTTTGTGTCTGTTCTAAGAACTTTTACAACATTTTTGTATTCTTCAGAGTTTAACAACTCTTTTCTGGACTCATTGGGTTCTGATGAGGATTCTGGAAATGAGGATGTTTTAGATATGGAGTACACAGAAGCTGAGGCTGAGGAGCTGAAAAGAAATGCTGAGGTAGGTGACCTTCTTCCGTGAGTAGAACTGGTCACATTGTCAGGATTACTCCTCCTGCTGTTTGTCTTCAAAGGCCTCCCTGTCCCTTGCGGGTTCATCTGTGCCCTGTGGCAGCTGTCCGATGGCCTTCACTTTCTCTTGCCTTTGCTCCTCGTTTCTTACACACAAGCTTCAGAACAGACTGAAACAAAACTGACTCCCTCGTGTACATGTTAGGTAGTAAATGAGTAACATGGCTCTTGATGTCATATATTAATATTAACTCACCTTTAGTTCTGCCAAAACTATATTGTCTTAAAAAATTTTTTTTAACATTTTTATTTATTTTTGAGAGACAGAGAGACAGAGCACGAGTGGGGAAGGGGCAGAGAGAGAGGGAGACACAGATTCCGAAGCAGGCTCCAGGCTCCGAGCTGTCAGCACAGAGCCCGACATGGGGCTCGAACCACTGAGATCATGACCCGAGCCGAAGTTGGACGCTCAACCGACTGAGCCACCTAGGCGCCCCAAAACTATATTGTGTTTAAAGTTATATACCAAAACTAGCTGGTTGTTACTCAGTAAAAACTATTGCACTATTAAACTAGAGCACATTGTAACCTTTTCTTACCCTTCTTTCTTTCTGAAATAATTTTTTTTTCCATTTTCCAATTTCGTAATTTTAATTGCCTAGGAGTCCACTGTCCTAACACAACTACTGTTAGCATTTTGACATACTTTGTCATCTCTGCCTCCAAGTGTGCTTTAAAAAAAAGTAGGGGCACCTGGGTGGCTCAGTTGGTTAGGCGTCCGACTTCAGCTCAGGTCATGATCTCGTGGTTTGTGGGTTCGAGCCCCACGTTGGGCTCTGTGCTGACAGCTCAGAGCCTGGAGCCTGCTTCGGATTCTGTGTCTCTCCATCTCTCGGCCCCTCCCCTGTTCATGCTCTGTGACTCTCTATCTCTCAATAATAAATAAACGTTAAAAAAAAATTTTTTTTTTAAGTCATAAGTACAGTTTTTATCCTGCTTGCTTATTAAAGATTAGTTATAAGCATTTTATTTTTAATTGTTGTATGTACTGTATTCCCTCAAATCAACATACTGTTCATTTCATTTAGGTTTTAACCATGAGCATTTAAGTTTCTGTTGTTCACTGTGATAAATAATACACTGAGGAATTGTGTATGATTGAGTGTTTTCTATATTTAGAATTTTCTTCTTTAAATCTCCAGAAGTAAATTACTGCCTCAAAGTTTATGAACATTTTAATGGTTCTGGTTTACATACAGCTGTATTCCTTCCCCACATTGTACCTTATGGTGCTCCCTGCAGTGCATGAATGTCACTTTTCAGGGATTTTAAAATTTTTTCTATTAATAATATTTTAAGGGCATTTAAAAAAATATTTAAAAATGTAAAAGTTTACCCATGATCCCAGCAGCACCACTGCAACTGTTTTCATTTTGTTCATTTTGTTTTCCAGTACTTAATCATTAACATGCTTGTTTTTATAGAGCTGTAATTATTGTGTGCATTCATGTGGGTTGGGAAAACAAGTTAACGTATTGCTGACCCACTGAATAATATTGCACTGAGTTGGTATATCACTGATCATTTAACTAGTTTTGAGTCTTTCGTTAATTCCAACTTTTCATTATTATAGGTGATGCTACAGTAAATAATTTTACACACATATTCTTATTTCCTTTTGAATTATTTTCCTAGAATAAATTTTAGCTGGGAGTAGAATTCTTGGGTCAAAAGATGTGAACAATAGCAACCACTGGATTTTTTTTATTGAGTTTGACTACACACACTGAAACTGTCATGTCGGCTTTGATAGTACATTTAAATTTAGTGTTTCACTTTTATTCAAATGAAGAGTTAAAAATCACGCCCACTTCTGTTTTCCAGACAGGGAATCTTCCTCATTCTTACCGGCTCATTAGTGTTGTCAGCCACATTGGTAGCACCTCATCTTCAGGTAAATGAACATTGTGATTTCAGTTTTTTATAAATGAAGTTGCCAGCATTTACTCCCTATTAGTTGGCTCTGTGCCCAGTATCATGAGCTGTAGGTTGAATGCATCAAGAAAAGGTTTTAAATCTTTTCTTTGATCACACTAAATATGAATTGTGTTAAA
Source organism: Neofelis nebulosa (assembly GCF_028018385.1). Taxonomy (NCBI): domain Eukaryota; kingdom Metazoa; phylum Chordata; class Mammalia; order Carnivora; family Felidae; genus Neofelis; species Neofelis nebulosa. The sequence continues at coordinate 19,260,460 of NC_080783.1, forward strand.
GGTGCAACTTTTTAATTTCTCTATAAATGGCCCAAATTTCCATATACATACATATATCTATATCCAAAAAGTTGTCCTGCTGTACTATATTACTCCCTTGAGTTTCTGTACATGTTTTTGGAATGGTTTTTAGAAACATTGCTGGGGGTAGGGTCGATGGGAAGGCTGTTTCTCTCTCTCCAAAGCTTCCTGTACCTGAGAAAAATGCAGTGTGTTCTAAAAACCACAATTTTAAGGGGCACATGGGTGGCTCGGTCAGTTAAGTGTCTGACTCTTGACCTTGATCTCAAGGTTGTGAGTTCAAGCCCCGCGTTGGGCTTAAAAAAAAACAAACCATTTTAAGATTTTATTTATTTTAGGTCATTACATTAGTGATGTGTACGACATTAAGAAGCAGGCATGGTTTACTTACAATGATCTCGAGGTATCTAAAATCCAAGAGGCTTCCGTGCAGAGTGATCGGGACCGGAGTGGTTACATCTTCTTTTATATGCACAAGTAAGAAACTGCCAGGTCTGGAGCTGTGGGCTACAAATCTCTGAAACTATTTTTTCCCCCTGTAAGGACAAAGTATTCCCATCACTTGTTGGTTGACAGTTTTTGATTTTTGTTGTCTTTGCTTAGGGCTTATATCTTGATATCTTAACTTCATGTTAATTATCTCACAGTAGCATCTAAGTATGGAACTTAAGACTTCTATATGATAAAGTTGTCCTATCGTAAACCTTGGTCTGTCTTCCAGTTATATCAGCTGGAAGATCTGAATTACAGATGGGAATCACATGGCTTTGTTGTCAAGGCTAGCTAATGCCATTGCCGCCCCCCACCGCCACCCAGCTTTCTCAAAAATTGGCACATGGGGTTAAGATAGTGATCAAATGAATGAGCTGCTTGTTCAATAAAATTTAGGCACCAAATGGGATTGTGCAGGCTCTGTCGGTATCTGTCTTCTATCCTTTGGCTTTACTTACTAAATGTCCTGTTTTATTTCTTGTTTGTTTTATTTTAAGGGAGATCTTCGATGAGCTGCTGGAAACGGAAAAGAACTCTCAGGCAGTTAGCATGGAAGTGGGGAAGACCGCTCGTCAGGCCTTGTGAGGAACAAACTCGTGGGTTGGCAGTGCGCACTGAGTATTATTCCCTCTTACTGCCGCCCGCCTCACCTTTCCTCTGCCCGAGGAGAATTCGGAATTCTACTTGATGCGGGAGCAACAAACAGCTCAGGGCCAAACCAAAAGATGAAAATTGCAATTATGTGGAACGCTCCATTGCTAATTGTTTTATGGAAACTTTGGTCTCACATCTGTAGCTGATTATCCTCTTTTTCTCCTACAGTAGTGGCGCTTCCTTTTGTCTTAGGGATACGTGTTGTAAATATATACATATGTACATACACATCCACACACACATATATGTGGAGTGAATGGAGCCTTAAAGAGTTAGGATGAGTCACCAGAGTATGCCTGCTCAAAGTTAATAGCACAGCAGTCTGAGAAGAAATGAAGGCGTCAAAGAGTCCATTCACCTGAGAAATGTGTAAAGATATACATATCAGTTGGCATTTAGCTTTTATGTTCCTTGAGTAGTTTCACTCGAGTCTACACTCTTTCATGTTTGTTTCTTATTAGTAAAGTTCACTGGAAAGCCAGCTCTCCGTGTTACACTAATGACAGTGTGTCCTCCTTGGGAAGGAGAGGCATTTCTGCCACCTGACATGAGGAGCTTTTTTAAAAAAATTATTTCATGGATTTGTAATGCTTTTGCTGTTTACATGCAGTCCCAAGAAATGGATTGTTGGTGCTTTGGAATGTGTTGTGGTCCCCCATGTGGTATTCATTCTACACTTTGCATTTTCTTTAAAGAAATTTCCTTCTCAAAGTATATTCTTTGTATATCATCTATATTATTGTAGTGAAGATAGAATCTTTTCTTTTTCTTCCGTGTCGTTCTTCCATGGAGCAAACGTTACCCTAAAAGATTGCAACCAAACCTTTAGGAGGTTGGAATTCGCCAGCAAGGATACTTAGGGATAAGAAAGAATGCTAGCATCTGTCCCTCATACATAGGTCAAGATGAGGATTCTTGCGTTAAATCTAAAAACTCTGGACCCCTAGAAGCCCTGCTGCAAATGGGAAATTAAGTACATGAGCTATTGGGTAAAGAACATTTAAATCATTTGCTGCCTGGCTTTGCCCTTAAAACCAGGTGAGAGTTAGAATGAGATTGGTTTAGGTGATCCCAAGAGCTAACAAATAACAAAGGTGTGTAATAGATTTATCTTTTTTGGTGCTTTGAGTTGAGGCTGAATGGGAGTGCAGTATTAAGTGCTGCATTAGTCGCTCGGCTGCCACAACCAGCTTGGTTAGTAAGCAGCTTGTGAAACCATGTGAAGAATGAGTTTCAGAGGAGAATTCTGTCCACAGAATAATTTTGGTAAGCCCAAGAATCATTAGGTTCACACAGTTAAGTATAGCAAAATGAAACTTTCAGTATTTTCTTTCATGTTTTTCTTTTATTATAAACAAGGAGGTAACTCTTAGCTCTCAGGTAGGGACAAAACATCAGTTTTTCAAGGGAAGTAAACATGTTAAAGTCCGCCATCACAGAAGGTGCAACATCTTTTCTGGAAGATGGCCTTATGAGAGCTGCAGCCCCATGCTTGGACGTGTTCTGACATAGTAACCTGTTTCTAAAATGTTCAGTTTCCAAATTGTAAACGGCCCCAGCACTTTTGGTTAACTACCAATGAAAGCTTTGCCTCCTGCCATTTACCTATGCATTACCATAGTGAACGTTCCAAAATGGTATGCCAGTAAGTTGTGCAAGAGTAATATAGAGCAGAGGAAAATGTTTGTTTTAAAAATTATAGCTTTTGCTGGGAAATAACTGGTTTTCTCAAAAATGAGTGAAGTGGTGATCAAATTCTGTAGCTATTTAGGACTTCTCTTCCATGTGTTTGTATTTGAGAGCTTTGAGAGGTACTGTTAAAAATGGTTGGAAATGATTTGAAATGGGGGATGGATGCATTAGGGCATAAAAAAAATAGAAATGCCATAAGCCTGATTGCCCATGAAGTGCCCTCATTTGACTTGTTTTGGTTGTGTGTGTGTGTGTGTGTGTGTGTGTGTGTGTGTGTGTGTGTGTGTGTGGTTTAGAAGTACACGTGGCTCAGAAACCTGATTTGATTTGATCTTCATTTCTTGGGCTGAACTTGTTAGTTGGAAATAGGTTACTGAGGTAGATGACTTCTCTCACCGCTTGTACACTTGCAAGTTTTGGACTTGAATTTTCTTTGGTAGCTGTGCATTGTTATGGCCTGTTCGGCCTTCCCCTCCCCCTGCGCTCCTTATCCATCCCCCCTTTCACTACGTGTTCTCATTCAGGTTCAGTGAAGGGTTCATGACTACAGATGGAGATTTCAGCTGGACCACGTTGAAAGGGTTTATTGGTTTTTTGAACTGGCTGTATATATTTAAAAATTATAATAATATATTATATATATATATATATATATTTTTTGCACAGTCTGATCAGTTTGCTCACAATCAGGGGGATGGGGCATTGGGGTGTTGGGGCCGGAAGGGACAAGTTAGATAGGGACAGAGTGCTTCAGTCCCAGGCAGCCTACATAGTAACCTTTCTGTTGAAAATTACCAAATAGGGTTACACTACTTTAAACGACATTGAATTAGAACTCGACAGCACTTAGTTCTGCAGACAACTGATCTTAATTGAAATTTTTTTGAATGGAAAACTAACCTAAAATCCAGACTTACTGACTGTTACCACCTAATATTATGGAGAATTGGAAGTTGCATGTGGCCAGATGGCTGCTGTCCCTTTAGTAGCCATGACTGTAATTTAGGCCTATGAGGAGACAGCCTCTGTTTTGTGGGGGTATTTATATGTGTGTGCACACTCAAATCTAAGTTTTGTCTCAGCAGGATAGAGTAGGAGGCAAGTCCATGAATTGTTCTTCTATTTATATTTTGATTCCAAAAGCTATGTTTACTCGAGGTGATCTGTTAATTTCAGGCCTAATTTAATGGCTCAGTAACAGATGTAACAAATGTAAATGTGTTTACATTTTTTATAAAGTATACAGTGATACTTACAAATCAGCTGATTAACTCTGGGAGGCAAATACTAGACTATACATTTCTTTACTTCTCTCCTTGTTCAAGTGTAGAATTCTTCCAAAAGAGAAACTTTAAGAATTAAAACCTCAGCAGGTGAATTTGTGAGTTTACTTATTCCTCCATATTGCAGTTACCATTATGTAACTATGTAAACATAGCTTGACGCATGTACAGCTACAGATATGGTTGTATAATGAAAATAATTTGGAAACACCTAAAGTGAAGATCTCTTGGCCATGTCACTGTAGTTGAGTGTTAGGAGTGTAGAGAGAGCATGGGAGTGGGGATTGGAAACCTACAGGAGAAAAGTAGTTTGTTTTTTTGTGATCTGAAAAGAGTTTGTGATCTGAAAAGAGTTTATATTAAAACGAATAAATATGACTCTTCTCCCTCTTTCTTTGTCCTCTGAAGTGACTGCAGTGGACGCTCTCAGTCATCCACACTTTATCTTTTTTCTCTCTGATTTAACTGACCTCTCTCAGGAGGTCTTTTGTTTTAAATCAGAGAAACAGCTACATCTCCCAAGTATATTTGAATCTTGTATATATATGAGATTTTTGGAAAAATCAAAACCCAGTACCAGATGCAAGTCACATAAGTTTCCCCCCAAAACAGGTGTGTCCTTTTCCTCCTCTCCGTCTTGCTTTAACACTGAGTAATGCTCTCGTTAAGTGTGTACCAAACCTGAACAGATTTCTGCCATCTAACATTTTCCTCATGTATCACTGCAAAATTCTGTCTCTATTGGTATGTCTTATTAACATCTGAAAAACATATATATGATTGGAAACTAGAGTTTGTTAGGCCTTGAGAGTTTTGTGACAATTCTTTTGCTGTGTGTCACCACAATCCTTGACTCCTTTACGGCATGCTTTGATTACTAGACTTCAGGCAGTCTTTTCCGTTGTATCATATTTATACACAGTAAATTTTTCTTTCCATGTGTGCTATATGTCTGAGGTTTTGAAGTTTTTAATTAAAACAGTGTGCCAGTATGAATAAAAGCAGTTGATTTTAGTAACATTGAACTTTTCTTGAAGTACCTTAAGAGATTCAAAGTATAGGCATGTTTACTGGCAAAACAATAGAGGGGAATGAGGGTCTGGATCAGGACCCAAGTTCAGTAGGTCAAATGCCAAAACAGTAAGAGCAATCAACTGACTGGCCTATTTCAAAAGCAGAGGGGCTGCGGGGACTGAGCCCACACACACATCCCCTCCCCAGGTCTCCCGCCCTCTCTTGAGTTTTTGTCCTTGCATCCCAACTCCTCTGGCCTGTTGTCAGTGTTGCTTACTTACGCTGTAGAGAGGAAGACAGAAAAGGAAAGGTCCTACACTTTGCCTAATTGAGCCACTACCAGATTTGCTGGCAGCTTTGGCCACATTATTTGTGAGGTGATTTTCTTTGTGCTCAGAGTGACTTGATTCTGATTTCTTTATGTTGTTTTGTATGGAGCAGCACTTTATCTGTGTTTTAGCAGAACTGTTCCTCTGTATCCTTTACGGTTTTTCCTTGTTTTTGTTTCCTTTTTAAATTATGCATAGAGTTTTTTGTGTGTGTGAAATTAAAGCCTTTATTAACCTTCTGTTGGTTCGACTGTTATTTCTAAAAAGGACATATTCTTACAGACACTTGCATTCTTAACCGATCACGTGTTGAGGTTCTGAGATCCCTTTCTGTTGGCCTTCTGACTTGGATTTCCGTGCAGCCCCATTACAACTTAAAGGAAACGGAAGGGCAAACCCAACCAGTGGCTGTGGTCGGCACGGAGTTGTCGTTTTCATTTGAGGAGCCGGTGAAGCTTTACAGAGGTTCTGGATAACCGTTTGTAAACTCAGCATTGGCCTTTGCTAAGCTCTTTTGCCTTATTAGTACCAAAGAAGGGGATGAAATAGCCTGCATTTAAAACCCAGTGGATATGTTGCTCTCACTGAGTACCCGTTAGTGTTGTGAGATTGCCTAACAGGTCCTTTTCCCAGGCCATTCAACTCCTACAGAGGAGGAGTCCCCTTTAACGTCTCGCCTAAATCAGGAAAGTGAAGAGGAAAAGCCATTACGCTGGGAAAGATCTTCAGCCCACTTCCTGTAGATAAAAGTGTCACAAGAGAGGAAAAGCTAGCAACGGCTCCTCAGAATTCTGATGTCCCATGGAGTGCCTGCTCTTCTCAGGAGGGAAAGCTCTAGAACAGGATGACTAAAAGTGATGCAATGCCTGAGGATAGAAACAACGTGACCCCCCACCCTCATGTCTCAAATTGGGATCACAGTGTCTTTACGGAGGTATCATTCTGGAAGAATAGGTAGGTTACTCAATAAAAGTGGCAGTGCCACAGAAGGCCGCTCACCGGTAACTAAAATTTCACCTCAATTAGTGTAGGACTCCCATCCCGGTCATGAAAAACCAAGCAGGGTAGGGTACTGCCCTCCAGCTAGCAGCTACCCCTGCTTCTCAAAACAGGCCTTTTTGTTTCTTGAGGTTTTGTTGCTTCCATTGAGGGAGGGCAGAGAAGGCAGTGGGCGTCATCCCCAAGGCCTTGGTGAAATCCTCGGGGGACAGGTGCTCCTAGAAGGAGAGAGGAAGCAGAGGACAAAGGTCACACTCTTCCCCAGGGTTTACTTTGATGAGTCTTATGGGTGTGGGGTGGCGATCACATGAAAAGCAAATACAGGCAAACGTCAGGAGAACCAAGAAAGAAATGGGAGGAGTCAGGTGGCATTTTGAGGTGCAAGAGATTTGATCCCTGAATTTGGAACGAGTTCAAGATGAAGTAGATTGAGCTCCTTTCTTTTGACCCTAGATCTGAAATAAGAACTTGGCTTAGCTTGGTTAAGGAATTTGCTAACTTGGGGGAACATCTTAGTTTTCCTCTCTGTAAAATGGGGGAAATTTTTTAAAGGCCAATATTTGCTTCTCTGTAATGTTTTTATGGGGATGAAAGTGACATTACATGTGAAAGGGCATATGTTTCCCTAAGAAAGTATCTTGTTCATCTGTCTCACTAAGCAGTGAACCTAAGCCAGGGGACCCTTCTTTCTGTGAGTCTGGCCCATGGAGGAAGCAGATGAGCTGCAGAAGGGAATCTACCCGGGTCTGATCTAGACCAAGTTGTCTTTACCACAGGAGGCACAGCTCTTCTGGCAGAAGCCCCTAGCCCTTGAGGGCTTGCCTTCCTGGGCCCTGACTTGCTCAGGCTCAAGTTCACCCGGCAGCCGCCCCACCCCAATGGGCAAAGTGAGCAAGCGTGTACAGCCGTGGCACTTACAAAACAGCTGGCTAATTTGAGCAGGAGACAAAACATTTGGATGACTTATCCTATATTCTCCAGTCCTATGAAGGGTCTAGAAGGTTAGCACAATTCTACCTTTTTACTCTCAGCTTGGAGATCATGACTGGGAGACACCTTTCTAGGCCTGGAGTATGTATCTTTCTCCATTAGAGGAGGAGATTGCCTGAAATGACTGTTGCTCCCAGCTGATACAATATAATAGTGGTGCTGCTTAAGGCAAGCTAAGTGCTATCAAGGCACACTCAGTGTGAGAACCCCAAATTGAAGCTGCTATAAAACAGCATCTCCCAACATCTCTGCTCCCCAGGCACCCAGAGGGGAGGGGTGGTGAGAGCAAGGTTTTTGTTTTTTGTTTTTCAATCTTAGCCCACCCTGCCACCCCAGAAGAGTGTTTTATCCACTCCTGCAGAGAGCCCTTAATTGAACCGCTTGGCAAACATCCGCAGATGGACCTCAAGCTCAGGTAGGTCTGATGTCTCAGTTCTCTAACCTGTCTTTAGATTTGCCTCCCACCCCTGGGCATTCTGTCCTCAAGGATCCTGAGAGCACTGCCCACTCCCCCAGGCAGGGAGGAAGGGAGTAAAGGTGGGCGGTTTGGACATCAGTGGATGGGGAAGAGCTGCCTACCCCAAACTGGTTTGTAGCAAACGCCGGCTCCAGGTCCCTCACAGCTGTGGATGCAGGTGCCCTCTCAGCCCCAGTCAGGCTGGCTCCACTGCTTGGTGGAGACTTCTGGACTCTGACCCCTAGGCTAGATAGCAGGAACTGCCCATCCCAGTGGCCTTGTATCTTTTCCTAGTCCTGTTCTTGGACTCTGTGGTCCTGCCAGCTGATTACTGGCCTCACCCATACCCACATCCGCCTCTCTGTGGTTTACTCACTTGCGCTCAAACACTTGGATTATCCTCTTGCTACTGCCTGCAGCCAGACCCACCACACCACTGTTCATTGTCTCTGGCTCCCCTTCCGACTTCGGAGCAGCCAGCGAGGCCTCAAGACCTCTCCTACTCTCCCCACTTGACCATGAACCTATAGCTCTCCCACAAGAATGTATGTTACTCCCATGATTAAAAACATCGGCAGCAGACAACTGAGTTTTTAAAAAGGATCTTAGATTTTGTAGACTGTGTCTACCGTGGTAGGGTTGTTTTGATGCTGTTTGTCCCACTCAAAACCTGCAATCCCTGCAGCCTCCCACTGATCACCTCGTTCAATAACACTGGCTGCCCCTCCTGTTAGAGATACTTGGTGCCACATGATGATACGAGGGTAACAGCAGGGCTCCAAAGACCTGGTTCTTGCTCTGACGTGGCTACTAAGTAGCTTTGCCAGTCACATAAGGCAAGTCACTTCCCCACTCTTCAGTTTTCTCAGGTGTAGAGCAGGCAGTGAAAATAGCAGGTTACATTTGCAGAGCGCTTTCTATGTACCAGGTGCTGGGCAAATAATAATTTGTAGTATTACTATTACAGAAAATATATTAGGATCATCCCACTATTACAGTGAGGACACGGATGGTGGGCAGATCTGGGAGAGAATGCACGGACATGGTCTCCAAGGTGAAGGGCAGGATACAAATGCTTTGGGAACAATATACTTAAACGTATATCGGGCCCAGATCGCTAACAGACTTCTTGGAGAAATCAGGCATCTCTCTTCTGTAGAGTCCTTAATTCATGTGTAAGACTTTATTATTATTATACCCAGAGTACATTTTCTCTCAATACCCCCATCAAGCTAGATTTGCCATGTCTTTTGGATCTTCCTGTAGTGGGAATAAATATTGGAAATGTATTTTTAACAAGCTCTTCTTGCCATACTCCCTCCCTGCAGGTGACAGCGCGGGCCTACAGCTGCAGCCACCAGAGGCACCGAGCGCTAGTGAGTCTCTCCCTGGCGCTCCTCTGAATTGCCTGCCCACCAAACATGCATCTGTTCGTATGTCTCACGGCGGGGGGGGGGGGGGGGGGGGGGGGGGGGGCGGAGGGGGCCTCAAATGGCATGGCTACCAC